>NC_133544.1:16250000-17500000 GCF_048773025.1 Camelus bactrianus
GAATTTCCAAAGGTCAGGTAACTAAGAGGAGAAAGGTAAAGTCCCCAAGGATAGGAGGAGAGAGCAGCCAAGGTGGGGCTCCCCAGGGGGGTGTCCTCATTAACTGGGCGTGGGGGGCAGGACTGGGACACCAGTTCTTGAGGAAGTTCACGGAGGCAAAGAAGAAAAGACAAAAGAAAGGGCAGGAAAACTAAGTGTGAAGCTCAATCACCGTCTTTTGTGCCATTTGATCCAGAGCTGCTCCAAGCTTGCTGAATGGGAGCACATTTGTAAGGAACATCCCCTTCTATATTATACAAAGAAAGAAAATTAAACTCAGTTGGAAACATACTTAGCAATGACCATTGTCTCAGTACGAATGCCTGCCTCCCCGCACATGTGACTGTTAAGGTTTTCTAATCATCTTTTAATTCCAGAGTTCATTCTTCTTACAATAGTCCTTCCCACTGCCCGAGCAGGGCAGAGGTCCTCTTTCCACTCAGTAAGAAACTGAAGGACCTGCTTAGGAAAGACATGGGACAAAACCATGTGCTTCTGCCTCAAAAACCCATGCTCCCCAAGCACCCTCCTTCCCACCGGTCAGCGAGGTTCTACAAACAGAGGCAAAGCCTACTGCCTTTTCACTCCCTTGTCTCTATTTGTCCCCTTATGAAACAGGGGAAGGGGCAAGTCCTCAAAGGACCCACCCTGAGGAGGACAGAGATGGCTAATCTCCAAGAAGTAGCCAGACTCCTTGTTTTGTAGAGGAATCGCACAAGCCTTCTTGCAGTCCACCTGCTGGGAGGACGTAAGCCTCATTGTTCACAGAGCTTAGCTGAGCTGAATGTTCCGCGATCTCTAGAGGAAAACCACATTTACTTATAAGTCATTTACTCTCTGCCGGGCCCCATTCTAAGTGCTTTAAAGATATTGTCATTCAATTCTCACAACAATCCTCTGAATCGGGACTGTCATTGTCTGCACCATTCAGAGAAAGTCACTGGGGCAGAGTGATAAAGGACCTTGCCCAAGCTCCTTGATAAACAAGTGGTGAAGCCCAGGCGTGAGCCCAGGTGGTCTGGCTCTGGAATCCGGGCTCTCAATCCACATAATATGGCAACAGGGCAAACACACACGTGACGTATATGCAATGGACGTCCTTCTAGAAAGCTCCATCTTGGTCTAACAGCAGAAGCGTGCGGAAGGAAGCTCTGAGGTTCCAAGTACCTTTGGAGTTGCATGCCAGTGATGGAAGCACCACGATGTTCAAGACACTGCCCAGGTGCCCATGGGGTCCTGAGGGGATGTCTCAAACAGAGCAGCTGAACTGGGCTGGTTCCCACCACCCCTCGGTAAAGCTCAGATCCACTCTCCTGCTCCCAGTTTACAGATGTGTTTGCACACATCTTCCCCAGCATCTTTGAAAAGATGACCACTGAGCACAGGCATCAACACATCTTTCGTTTAAACAGGTTCCCACAGATGTACCCCTTCTCCTACTTTCAGGGACACTGGTCCCATCACGAGGAATTCTGGCGAAGTCTGGAAACCGTTTTCATTACTTTTTAGTCACAACACAAATATGAAGACTGTCGAAAGTTCCGCACTGTATTACCCTTCATCTGCCAGAAACAGACTGCTTCTTCATCATGACTAATTCACAAAGGCCAAACTGAAAAAATATTTATGCTTGCTTCATTCCTGGGAAGCTGATCTGCCGAAGGGATCTGTTCCTTTCTAGTCACGCCAAAGACTGGATAGGACGCAATGCTGCAACTATTTTTCAGCCCCCAGATGACATTTTCCCTCCAGGCTACTAGGCCAGGAATATAAACCCCAAAGAGTCTACCATACATATTTGGATCAGCTACCGAACATACTAAACACTGCCTTTTCCCAGTTGCTTCCACCATAGCAGCAGCAGAAAGCCCCACCTTAACCCCACACGCACTCGTGGGAGCACTGAGGACGGTCCCTCTAGAATTAGACTTGACACTTAACCATGTGTTATTTTATGGGCTGAAAAATTTAAGTGGTCCTCTGGGTTCCTTTCCAAAGCCATGTCACTCTTGGAGAACCACCTGGATTTCAGCCTTGAACGTGGTGATAATGCGCAATACTCATTCAGCGAGCATTGTCTTCCCTGACCCCTGCACGCGGGGCTCATCAGGGTACTTCAGGCCACGATCCTTTGATTTTATTTCCCTCTGATACATCGGGAGACTATCGCTGGTTGACTCCTGAGCACACTTGGGGGCCCTCAACTAGAGTGCACTGAGCAAATGCCAAGAGCAGGGAAGCAGACCTCTGTCCAGGCACATCCCTCACTGTCCTCCATCTCCATCATACGAATCATCAAGATGATCACATGACACCTACTGCTGGCATGGTCGCACTGACAGGTTTCCCTAAGTGTGTCATTTTCCTATCCTGGTTTTATCTATCAGCCTAGCTCCAGCCGGGAGTGGAGGCACACCCTTCTTACTCTCATGATTGCCGGTGGGGAGGATCTTACAAAAATTGGTGCATTTTGTTTATTCATCCTCCCCTGCAAGCAGTGATGTCTCTGTCCAGAGGACTAACACAGCACCGGCTTGTCGCCCTTCAGATATGGCCCGTCAGTTGGGATCTTGTGATAAATTCCACTGCAGGTTCTAAGCCTTCCCGAAGCCCCACGGATTCACTGTGTACGAATCCATCAGTGTCACACGTCAAGTACGTTCTCCGTCAAGACTGGTAACACCTCTTTCAATCTAGGAATCTTTCCCTGCTACTTCCAAGTGCCTCTTAAGCGTGAAAACCTGAAACAGCAAACCCCTTTTAAAAGCTAACACCCTGTATTTTAAAACCAATAACCTGAACACAAGGACTCCGGGAGCATATACATCTTAATGCAGCACTGTGAATTTAGGTCCTGAAATCATCTGAAAATTTTATAAAAAATAAATAAACTTGGCCACTCGCCATGCATGTACTGGAGAGGTAGTAATATTCCTACTGATCTGATTAAGAAAGCACCAGGGTTCCGAATGCTGGCTAACACTCTGAATAGCTCCATCAAGGTGGTTATTTTTACCCCCAGCCCATTAAAACAACTGTAGAATCCATTTGTCTCATATCCACACTGCAACTGAAAATGAATGTGACAGGCTTCTTATAAGAAAAGTAACAGCATACAAGTGATATTATGACAAAAGCTATTTTTAGGACTTTCCCTCCATCTTGGGAATATTAATATCACGTCTCTTTTGCAAAAACAATGTAAGACACTGCGGACTGCACGCCATTTGGGTCAGGAAGAATTTTGTCATCCTTGTCCCGAAAATAACAACAACAAAACACCCAGTTTTTAAAGTAGGGTATTCCATTCCTTTTCCCTAAGATCCCTAAAAGGAACGGAAATGACAGAAATGGAAGGCTAGTTTAAAGTAAGACTTTAGGATCTCTGTGGCTTTGTACCTTAACTACTTTACACAATATCTTACAAATCCTCTTCCTAAGACCGGTGTAGCTCAGAACCCCACTACTCTTTCCCTACTGTCATAGAAATTGTAAGACAGAGACAAACCAGAGAACATACGATAAATATCTTATCTCCTTCTTACCATGAAAAACACCAGTGTACACTCAACAACTTCTCTTTTAGTATCGTATAAAGTCAGTGGAACCCAACAATCCAGGAGTTCAGATTCTCTCTTCTATTGAGGAAGCAGTATTTTAAAATCCCCAAGACTTGATTGAATCATAAAATTAAATTGCTTTTCTGGTAAGACCAGGAATGCAATTGAGAACTAATTCATGACTATACAGGAAATACGAGGAGAGCAATTTTGTGAAACAAAAGGAAATACATTTAAATGGGTATTATTGTACCAACTCAAGACAGAAAGAGATAAGCCCCATGAAATATGTCTTAATGTATGAACTACCCCATAGAAACAGAATAATAATCACCACTGGAACTTACACATGAATACTAGTCTCCAACTTGCAAATCACTTTTAGACCGAGTTTCACATCTGATCAGTACAAAAACCTGTGCGATCGGCACTGTCAGAATCCTGGTCATACAGATGAAGAAGCTGATTTGCAGAGAGGATGCAGAGCTGCACAGTGTAAGAACTATTACATTAAATTACAGATCACTTGTTTCAATCAAGACAGGTAGCAGTGTATTTCTGTAATAGCGTTACCCAAGTCTACAAAAGACACAGAAAATGGCTTGCATGACAGAACCTTACTTTCAAATACTTTCTTTTATGTTATCCATGAGTCCAACAGCACACTCAGAAAACCAGTCCTTTTTGCTAAAGCCATAATGTCTTCCATAAATACATTTTGAATGATCTGGTTGGCCCAATGGATATGTAATGATTTAGGCTCTTAACTACCTAAATATGTTTCTAACGTGGATTGTTCGTCATGGTCTTTGTTTGTTTAATTTTTGATCATCCTCTACTTCTCTAAGATAATCAATCTGTATCAAAATGAAAGAAACTGGTGTTCCCTTTAACTGTCTCAAATGGGTACTCGCGAAAGGGTTAAAGAAACCAAAAATCACTAAAGCTTCTAAACCTATCCACCCAACCCAAGCAAGTCATCTGCTAAATCAATTCATGAGCCATGAAAAAAAGGAAAAATGTCACTTGGCTATAATGTTCTACAGACACAGGCAAAGAAGAGCAGGACGCCCAGGGCCACTTCGTTTTTCTGCCAGGTAAGCCATGTAAGTACTGAACACAGTGCACCGAAGAGTGAGCCCCCTTCCTGCCTTATACTTCCCTTGATAACATCATCTTACGGATCAATTGAAGGAAAGGGATCAACGCCCTGACTTCCAGCTGCCCATTCAAGCGTCAAGTGTAGGAGTATCCTTTCTAAGGGTCTTTTCATGCTGGGATTTTCGTATGTGTCAATAATGTCTTCCTTTTAACTCTAACAATCTTCATGGAGATTTAGACTCAACTACCATCAGTGAAGTTATACACAAGTATCAGACACATCCATGTGTTCCACCTAGGAGGAAATGTATAAAATGTTTCAGATTTTTGAAGAAGTCCACTCCACCTGTTTTTTGTTTTTCTTTCTCAAGGTCATCTAAAGCACTGGCGTTTGGAGATAACAGAAGATCTGAACCGTGTTAGTCACAAAGAACGTGCCCCTGGGGGTGAGGGGGGTGGTAACCAGTGCATCCGGCGTTTGTTAAACAACATAGACTTTGGAGTCACTTAGAGCTGGTCCCACTGCAATCGCATCACTTCCTGGTTGTGAGGTCCCGATGACAAGGATAATGGCTGTGCTATTACTTGTTGTGAATAATTGACAACTCATACTTCATAAGGCTCCTATAATGATTAAACTGAGTAAGGCAACAGTGTCCAGCAAACCATAATTCTCAAAAAAAATTGTATGTGTTTTTCTTCAGGAGGAGATATCCTATAAATACTTCTGCATCTCTAACTTTATAAGAAAAAAATAAATTTAAAAGCACATTTCTTTACTATTTATCATTCTCTATAACACAGTGGAAACAGTCTTTAAAAAGCAAATCAAGAAGCCCAGGTTCCAGCTCACACAGCTTTTCAATCGCCTCTGGGTCTCTGGGACTCAAGAGCTTTGTCTCCTCTTGCAGGGTTCGGTTACAATCCATTGATTTTTTTTTTCCTCACAGGATAAAATTTCCTTTGTTTAATTTCATTGGGCTATTTCCCCTGGGTCACTCTGACCGATTATGTTCCTTGTTGTTTATACTGTTCAACCATCAATAGATTTCATTTTGAATCATGTGATGGCATCCTGTCCTGTTACTGAATGGTTGTTGCCTAAAGAATGTCCTAAAGAACAAGAAAATAATTGATGCTCAGGAGCATCACAGCCTTTAAGACAATTATGAAATAAATTAGAGACCATACATTTTGATTCAAAAAGAAAAAAAAAAAAAAAAAAGGTGGAGGAGGGATGAGAATTGGGAACTAGCTTCAAGTGGCTGCCATCATATACCCACCTCTCCTCTCCCTCTCCCCAGTATGCACATCGTCTCATCCGATGCTCAGAACAAGGCCAGGAGTTGGTGTTATCCACCTTCAGTTTACAGAGGAGGAGGCTGTGTTTCCACGAAGTCAAATAACTAGATAAAAAATGGTAGAGACTGTACCCAAACTTGGTCTTCTTGATGCCATGAAAAACCCAGGCATCACATGAAACAACTTATATTCTTTACATCACATCCAGTTACTTCGGGTTTGAAATGCAGAAATACTGACGTCCGTGTGAAATGAAATGTCCCTTTGGAAACCTAAGTCAGATGGACTTTGGAAGCTGACCAGATGTGTGGTAAACTTTCAAAAGGAAATAACACCTTTCCTCTCATGAACCTTCTTCTCCAGGTGTTCAGGAGCTGCTCCAAACACTCCATTTCAGAAACTACTTGCATTTCAGTCCAAGGCTTTACTTACCATTTTAAAATGTAAATACTTTCAGAAGACGAACAGTGAGCATTGGTGTCACTCATATTTGCTGTAGTCGGAATGACTTTCCAACTTATCTTGAGGCTGGTTTCATCCAGAAGAGGCTTGAGGACAGAAAAGAGACGTGGCGGCAGAAGTGTCCCCCAGAAGTGAGGATGGGGAGCTGTGGGATTTCAGCGGCACTAAAGCCAAACAGCAACCATAAAATGCAAAGGCAACAATAACCGCAAGAGAAACAATTCCGTAATTTTACCAAAGACTGGGGTGGTCCAAAGAACTAATGATTTGCACGGCTACGTTATTACATGTTTTAAAGCGTGGGTAATTTACCATTCTCTTTGGAAAGGCTTCTGGTGTGACTCTAGGTTATCTCACTCCTGCTTTGTCACCGTACACGAGGCAGCCTTTGTGCAACTTTTCTCATTGTCGACATCATCTGCTGTGATAATGGAGGGAGAATTTCCACGCAGGCAAGACTCATGCATCACGATGCTTGTCGCCTACCTGCCAGGGTTCTGTGAGCCTTCTAGTAGACTTCCAGCACTCATTCTGCACAATTCATAATCTAACAGATAGCACCATTAAGCAAGTGCCCCTGGTAGTCAGTCTCTTTGAAAATGAGGGCAAAGAAATGCAGAATAAAATTAAGTTGACTAGAATAATACATGTCCTTATTCCGTTACAGTATGTTGACAATGGCTGACAAATTCCTAGCGGATATAATCTCGCAGAACATGCACTGTAACGTTTTACAGCAACATAAACTGAGATGGTAAGATACCTTGATAAATAGCTATTTCTCACCCCAGGCTGTGCTCTTCCCTCTCCAGACACGCACAGCACACATTACCATCAAATAGCCAGGGGAGAATTACTTACTGCTCAGGAGATAGCTTCTGAAACTGCGAGGAGATGTTAAAAAGCTGCACGGAATTCATGGGGTGGTGGAGCACAAAACATCTTTGACAGAATGTAACACCAGCTTGGGAGGCAGAGAAAAATCCACGGCGCAAGAGAAAGGTAACGGGGGAGAAAACACGCAGTGTTCCACACACTGACAGTGAACCGTTAACAAGGTAAAATTACCAAATACTGGTGCAATTTGGAGTCTGCATTTTCTGTTTGGGGAATTATGATAACGTGACAAGGTTATCGTTAAAATTAGGAGAGTAATTAAAGTAGCGGAGTAATTGCTCTTTTTCATATTTTTTCCCATAGTCAAAAAGATCTAATTGTAAGGGGGAAGAAAGGCGAGAAAAGAACATTCTTCATTTACTTTTTGAAATTTTGCATGAGCATCTCAGAATCCAGGAGCAGGCAGACGAGTCACACTGCACCTAGCACCTTTCAATTTCCTTCTCTCGAACTTTTTTTTTTTTTTTTTTTTTTTCGGCTGTTACAAATTACTTGTCACCTAGCATGGATCCTGTGTGTGAAAACTGTCTTTATGAGGAGTCGGGTTTTGGTGTGTGTGATATCATTTCTAATTCTGATAGGTTATGATGTTTTTTTCTCCTTCTAGCTTCCTGATTCTGGACTGAGTTGTGAGTAATCGTCTGTTCCCACTCCCTCCCCTATGAAAATGAGGGCAAACGACACTGCTTCACTGGGGTGGGGACAGATCCACATCCAAGAGATAAGTCAAACTTGAGAAATAAATAAATTAACCGACCCATCCCTGAAGAGTCAGAGCTGGGACAGACAGGTCTGTCCGTCTGTCTGGCAGAAACACTTTTAAGCACAGAAATGAGGCAGCAGCCTAAGAGATGTGTTTAAATTCCCGGGGAGAGGAGGGAGCAGCTCTTGCAGGGTTGCAAGAAAGTCAACATTTTTGCTCAAATCCTCCGGAGCTTCCTGAGACAGATAAAAAGCCCTGCCCATCCGACTTGAAGCTAGAGTGATGGAGACAGGAAAGCCACTGATTCCGTGCTGTGGATGCCGGGGGAGCCTGGGTTCAGAGATCTAACTTGTGACCTGCCTTCTAACGTCAGGGTGGCAACAGGCAGCACAGAGCCGGGGAAGAGCGGTGAATTCCAAGAACATCACTGCAGGGACACCGAGCCTTGTGATCTTATGCAAGTGCCAGCCCTTCTATGAGCCTCCCTTTCCATCCCTGAAAAATAATGACCCTGTTCCTCTAACTCTTTTTGCTAAGAGGCAAAAAGAAAAAAGAAAGTATAAAAGGATTTTATGAATAACAACATACATATCACATGTATTCATGTGTGCACATGACATATACGTGTATATATATACATATATTGCATACCACATATAATTGTTACTATATGCAACTATGGTTTAGCATCCTGGCTCCCTTTCCTCCCAGCAGTGCAAAGGACAGCTGAACTATTTAGAAAAAAAAGAACTCATATTCATTTTGGTGTAAATTCCAAAGTGATTACTTCCTTTGCCTGGCAGACCTTAAACAGCTTATCTACTTAGCTAATTCCTGTTCCTACATCAAGGATCCGCTCAAAGGTCACTTCTCCCTGGAGCCTTCCCAGACTCCCAGAGGGGAACCATCCTCCACTTCTACTCTGCTTGCAGACCCCCGCATACCCGGCCCCCTACCCCCGCAGTCACGGCTTGCCATCCTGTCCGTCCACCACCAGACCCTGAGCAGTTTGAGACAGGGGCTGAGTGCCTTGCACCTCTGTCCCGCTGGGTTGAGCACCTGTTCAAAAGTATGTGTTGCAGGAAGGGTATAGCTCAGTGGTAGAGAGCGTGCTTAGCACACAAGAGGTCCTGGGTTCAATCCCCAGTATCTCCATTGAAAAAAGTAACAATAATTTTTTTTAAAAAAACCCTAATTACCTCCCCCAGCAAAAAAAAATTATAAAAGAAGAATATGTGTTGACTGAGCTGAACAATAAATTCTTCAGCAGGAGTCACTATGACAGATATATATGTGTGTATATGTGTATGCGTATGCATGTGGACATATATCTCTATGTATGCACATGTGTATTTCTCTGGCCACATAAATATATTTTAAATACAGATTTCTTAGATCAGGACACTAAACTCGTAGGCAGTCACTAGCCAGCCACCCACATCACCAGATCCACAGAAGGCGACGGAATTAACTAGCTCCTCTCTTTCAGAATGGAGTTAACTAGTTCCTCTCTTTCAGAATAAATTCTTTTGTAAAGGTTATTAACTGTTCTGGCAATAACAACATCACAGCAATCACTCTATAAAGAAACACTGTGTCCAGTACTCGTGAGACAAAAGCATTCGGAAAACGATTTGTTGACCTCGAAAGGGGTCGCGTGGCAGGAACTCCCTGGTGAACGGACACCTGGACCCTGATGCTATGGCCGCGGTTCTTCTGAGCAACTGCACCCTCCCCTCTCTTGTGTGATGTGATCTGAAACTGAAAGCATTAGGTAGGAAGGAGCGCTGTAATTAAAGCTTCACACAGAAAATGATGGAAGAAACACCGCAAGAGACTTCTCCTTTGAAAGTGCATTTCAATTCTCCCCGTGTCTCTAGAAGAAAAATGCTTCTGACAGTCTATATTTTACCACTGTTTCATTTAATAATGCATATCGACATTTATCCAGAAAACCTCGGCCGTTGCTTTACTTCTCATTTTAAATCAGCTAAGCACCTGGCCATTCCCATGACTCCAACCACCTCCGCCCCCTCCAGCTACCCAGTTTGCTTTTTCTGTTCGCTCTCATTTACTTATTCTTTAAATTAATTTTTGAAGAAAGGGTGTATGTTTCAGGGTGAAAACACAAATTCTCTGAAAAACCAGAGCATAACTCCTGGGGCAAACGAAAGCCCTTTTACCTCTTGTTCTGTTTACAAAATGACAACGTCATAATCCAGATGAACACACGCAGACATACATGCAGAGGGCACACACGTCCCAAAGCAAAACAGATGACACAGAGGCTTCCTTATTCTTATGATTTGTGTTTGGAACTTAGTAAGAGACACTTTCTTCAAAAGATCATTATGTCCTTTGTTTCCTAAAAAGGATTGCAGGTTGACTAGTTCTTCAATCACTGTCTTGCTTCCAATATGAACTAGTGCTACGCACAAGTTAGCTCTGAGAAGGGTCTCCTTTGTTTCGCTTTTATTTTCATGCGTTCTAGGTCGGTGTAGGGACATTTATGAGCCTATTTCCTTTCTGAAAATCTAGGCACTCAGCTCATAGTATCGTATTCATAATGAGGTAAACTTAAGGAAGAAATCGCTTAAGCAAATGTATTCATCACTTCATTCAATACTGGGTTAGGAGCTGTGGAGGTATTTCAAGATGAATGTCATATGAACCGTGCTCGCGAGGAATGGGGAAACTAGTAAAAGAGCTACCTTGTAAAAAGTGCTGTAAAAAAAAAGACTCTCAATTAGTTTTGACTTTAAGCTTCCCATTGAGTAAGAGGGTCTGTTTTGGGGGGAGGGGTAATCACTTAGGAAACAGGAAGAGTTCACAAAGTCATTCACTAGGTCAATTATAAATGGCAGAGAAATTGTGCTAGTACAGCATTATTTATAACTAATAGTAATAGGCAATACTTAATGTGCATGTATTACGTGCCAGGCACCGTTGTAAGCACACTGTACGTATTAACTCACTTAATCCTCCCAACAACTTTTTGTGGTAGACATTATCTCCATGCTCTAGGTGAGAAAACTAAGGCACAGAGAGACAAGTGACTTATCTAAGGCAACAGAGCATAAGGAAGAGATGAGATCTGAATCTCCGAGGAGTCTGGCTCCAGGACTAGCTTAATCACTTTCTACAAACACCTGTAAGTGTCGGTGCGCCCCTGCAGAGGACAGCATATGGAGCATCCTGGGTTGAAATGCATTCTCTCCAAGGAAGGTGTGTGGTCCCCAGACCAAGCTCGGGCTCTGAGTCCACTTTTAAAGCTAAAATACTTGTAGCAATAGAATTTTATCACTAACTTTTAAAAATTCATAGAGCACCACTTGCAGACAAAATTAGGGAAAGAAAGCAGGGTATTTGGATATAGGATGGAGCTCGTCACAAGGTCAACTAAATATCTAAAATTAAGCCCCTGCCAATAAAATGATCATGCCATGCATACAAACGCTGCACACTTAATTTTCAACAACCAGTGGACATTCCCTCAGAAGGGCAAATACTGCAGATGAAACCAATATAGTTATCTCTAGGATGTCAGATTTTTTTAAAAAAAATTAAAAATCCAGGCAGCTCTGCTTATCATTGCTTTGATTTAATTTAAAGAGAATCATCTGTATATTCCAGATGGTTTTCTGTATGTACAAAACATCCATATTCACAAGATTGACATTATCAATGCAGTAGTAAATTTCTCAATTATATGCCTTCTATCTGTATTGTATTAACATCTCACTGCTGGAAAATAAAAACACTCTTACATCATTTCGCTTACGTCATCTTCTCATTATTAGAAGTGTTAATAGTCATCACTTTTCTAATTTTTAATAGTTGGGTTTCTTCCCATTTTCTTCTCTCCTTAGCAGACTCACTTTAAGATTTTAGATAAGGAAGAAATGGTTATGTTGCTGACCTGTAGCATCTCATAGTTTAGGCATATTCGGACATATTGACTAGTTCATTTCTGAAGGTATAACCAGATTATTAGGGCTGCTAACCTCCTTTGGCCCCTGAGGTCAAGATCTGAATCTACTGTAAAATCTGATGTGACGACTCTTCAATACCTCGCCACTCTTCGACTTTCCCTCCCTCCCTCTTGATAAAGATAGCTTTTACACAAAGAGTGAAATCAAATTTCTAACTTGCATACCAAGTCTCTAAGGACCAAAATCACATTACCAGAATGATGCCTATCTCCATTAGAAAGGCATTATTAGATGATGTTACAGGTCTTTAATCCACAGCTGTGCGTTCTGCGGGTGTGATGTCCACCCAAGGAGTCAGGGCTGGGAGGCTGACGTGGGACAGAGCACCGCCTCTGACTCTGCAGGACAGCAAACCACCTTCAGGGAACAAGGACCTCAGAATCTGACCTTAGCAGGCATCCAGCAGTAGTGATGCAGAACTGTACTCTTCACAGGGCCGAGCTGATTGAAATTCACAGCAAGCAGCAGCTCTCCGTTTTTAAATTCAGAAAGGAATGGCTAAAGAAACAGAACCATTCCTCCATTAGGTGAGACTCCACACTCATATTCACCATGCTAATTGTTTGGTCAAAGTCAATGAGTTAAATTTTACAAATCAGGGATCCAGCAGAAATATCTCAATTTTCAGAGGGAGAGATTCTCAGCCTAAACGGGCTGAATTCATTGTCAGTGCTAAGTGGAAAGTCGGGATTCAGTTAAGGAAAGAGAAGGAGGACTCAAAACAGTATTCAAACCACACAGAAGTGGTCTGATAAAGCCTCAGAGGCACCTGTATGCCACTGGCAAGCTTTGAAAAAAATGAAAATGTAGTCCATCCCCCAGACTGTATTTCTCAGGTGCACGAATACATTAGGAAACAAAGCACATAATACTTCCACTCTGTAGGAAGGGCGTCTGCACCCTGTGATCGCTCACTGACGAACGTTCATCTTCCACAATGTCTTTTTTTGCAAAACGACAGATTATTAAATCCCTCAGGAAGAACACTAAATGAGCACTTAGAACTTTCTGGCATTTGAGACTTCAATAAATACTTGTTGATCCCTGGCTCAATCATGAATCTTTTTTTTTTTTTACTTAAACTTATGTGGTGTCCTGCAGAGCGTAATTCGTAAGGAAGCCCTCTAAGTTCCACTCTGAAAAAGAAAAAAAAAAATTAAATGTTGCCCTCTTTCTTCTACATGAGAATGAAAACAAGAAGGGAGGCTGGCTTTCTGTTCCTGATGAGACTTTCCTTTCAATTGAAATCCTCAAAATCACGTTTGGAAATATGTGCCCTACCTAATAAGCTGATGAGTTAAAACTGAATCCATGCTGTTTTTACAGTAGTTTGGACCCCTGCGTCAAGTACACAGGCAAAGCAGTGGTTTGATGCGCTCCTGGAGTCATCTGCTATGCTGTGTCTTCAACAGGGCAAAAGGCTCTATTCTTTCCCAAAATTACAACACAGAACCGCCAGCACCACCAACAAAACTTCTTATAACCACCTAACAGAGGTAATCTTTCTCCCTCAATCTTTCCTTCCCTACTCCTCCCTCTCTCACTCCTTCCCTCCCCAAATCTCTGATGAATCTATCATCCAGCAATCCCACTCCTAGGCACGTATCTGGAGGAAACTCTAATATGAAAAGGTACAAGCACCCCAGTGTTCATAGCAGCACTATATACAATCGCCAAGACATGGAAACAACCTAAATGTCCATTGACGAATGACTGGATAAAGAAGCTGTGGTATATTTCTACAATGGAATACTACTCAGCCATAAAGAAGGAATAAAATAACGCCATTTGCAGCAACATGGATGGACCTGGAGATTTTCATACTAAGTGAGGTAAGCTAAAGAGAAAGAAAAATACCATATGATACTGCTTATATGTAGACGCTAGTGAAAAAAAAAAGGACACAAATGAAATTAATTACAAAACAGAGACAGACTCACAGACACAAAAAAACTTATGGTTCCCAGGTTGGAAAGGGCCCTGGGAGAGATAAATTGGGAATTCGGATTTTATAGATATTAACTAATATATATAAAATAGATAAATAACAGGGTCCTACTGTATAGCACAGGAAACTATACTCGATACCTTGTATTGGCCTATAATGAAAAAGAATATGAAAAGGAATATATGTATATATGTATAAATGAATTACTATGCTGTACACCAGAAATTAACACAACATTGTGAACTGACTACACCTCAATAAAAAATTTTTTAAAAACATTTAAAAAATCTACTGCTGTTTGAAAACATCATTGATATTTACCTTACCTTTTCATGAGTAAGCCATGTTGAAAGACGTGTTAGTATTTGCTGAGCACATAAGTGCACCAGCTGCTAAATGCCCCATGTGTATTACTTCATTTAATCCTCATGGCAATGTTTAAAAGAAAGTTTTACTTTTGCGATCCCCACTGCGCAGATGAGAAAAGTTGAGACTTACAGAGAGATTAAGGACCTTGCCAAGGTGCCAGAGCTGTGGGGCAGTGAGTACAGCTAGAAGCCCAAGCTGATATGATCAAGGGCCAAGCTCCTTCCAACCCACTAGCACTGGCTCCCTTGATTCTAAGAATTTGAGAAATCCGAGAACTGCCCAGTCTAAAGAAAGAAAGAAATGGAGGCTCCAGAGGGTTGAGTAAATTGACAGGAATCAAAATTTTTTTTTTAGAGACAGCAAAAAAACTCGAATTCAGACCTTCTGCCCACCCGCCTACAGATCTTTTATTTACCCCACACTGCTGGTCGAGTCCCACTCCTGGCACTAATTATTGAGAAGATGACTATTTGGTACAGAGCTACACAGAACAGAAATGGACATGACCTTCAGTGTTGCATTTTCCTGTCTGGGAATCTATGAGAGCATTCATGGCACATCCCCCCAAAACCCGACTCCAGGAGACATGGAAGTGAAATGCTGTAACCAAACTGAAAGCTTTAAGAAATAAAAGAAACAGGAATTACAAAAATGGAAAGGAGTATGAAAAACAGTTCCCATCTTCAAGTTTCTCCCTTCATGTCATGCTTTCTCTCTGGCAGTAATTAAATTAAATCTTCAGTTATTCCATTAGGATCCACTGTGATCTTAAATAAAATGAATCCTTCAAGGATTTCCAGGCAGATCATACACATGCTTCCATCCATGCTCGCACTCCTCCATCCATTCATTAAAGAACTTAGGCTACAGTGGTAATTAGCCAAACACACATGAAGTCAATAATACACTAAAATCCTACTATGCACAATATTTTGCATAACTTATTTCTCTTAATCCTTAAAAGAACTCTGTAAAATATCACTGCCTTCATTTTATACAAGAAGCTTAGCTAAAATGTGTAATTTGCCCAAAGTTACACAGGTCATAGTAGACCTGGATTCAAACTCAGACCCACCTAGTTCCAGCACCAAAGCACCATGCTGTACATGACATTCCCTCTACCTGGAGTCGTGCTTGGATGTGCCCACAACCACAGGTACTCACCCTGTGATCCACTCTTACAAAAAAGCACAGGAGCATCCAGTGCGATCACTTGGGCTCTACAGAGTGAAATCATAGAGTGACATGAAGAGAGCAAACATTTCGTTTTTCACTTTTTTAATGAATTCTCAATAATCATCCATTGGGGAAGGCAAAGAGCTTCCGTATATAGAAAAGGAGATCCTAGAAGGTCACCCCTACCAGTGGCATGCCTGTGCCCTTCTTAAGCTCCCACTCCCCACCTCTATTTCATTTTTCCAAACAACCCCATTCCTTATATCACTTTAATGATGACCGCGTGGTCCTGTTCACCACATTTCAGAGACCCCAAGGACCACTCCTCCATCAGCAACGTGCCCTACATTGTGAAGAAAGAAACAAATGGGACTTGAAGTTTCACTCCTTTCATCTTTTCGTTAGGCGTTCTGGCAAAGAGGCGGAGTCACAATCACACCCAAACTACTCTCAAATGAAATCAAGGATTTCTCTCCACATTCCACCGTTTACAAATCTCTGTCACTTAAGGACGGATAATCATCTGAATACTCATTTCTTTAGGAGTCTATTTGGCATATATTTTCACAGAAATTCCATTAATGATCCTAGAAATAAAGAATCATGAAACAAGAGGGAGGCAGGGAAAAGCCAGATTGCTTGCACGCTTCTCAGAGGAGACCAAATTCAAGCTATGCCATCAGGATGATGATTCTTGTTATTTGAAAAATCACTAATGAAGGAAATGCAAATTCTCCCATGAAATCCCTTCCAAATTTCCCAAGTATTTTATATGAGAAGATCAACACTTCCACACAAAGAAACATGTAATCAAGGGTAAGCACTAACACTAGTTTGTTAAGGGTTACAAAAAAAAAATCACATTGTATAGAGCCTTCTTTATCTCCTAACTTTGTGTTTCCAGACGGCAGCCAACCCTTTAAATTGGAATCTAAGCAAAAGCTAGAACAACACTGATTTTCCACCGGAAAATAAGTCTATGAATGTAATTTTGCATGGCTGTGGGATTTTAATAAGAAAAACACCTTCATAACTTTGGATGGCACTAATATTATGCAGAAAAAGAAAACACGTTCATTAGCCAATTACAATGACACTGGTCATTCACACTAAATGAAATGTTTCTCCCATCCCATCATAGTTTCCACACTGTGGTCTGCAATAAAATTATTTGCTTGGTTTACCTTTTTTTCCGCTTCTCTTTTTGTAACAGCTTTCATTTTGCTGTTTACCTGCTTCCTAACAGACATTCCCTAACGTTCTTGAAGAGTTAGCGCTCATTCTTAGAAGCTCCTACTTGAGAATTTCACCTACTGGAAACATTCGCAGCAGTGTCCCCACAGAATATATTATGAGCACTGCTATTTTCATGTGTATAGCGACAAGCTAAAATTTTGGAGAAAAATTCTTTTTTTTTTCTTTTTTCATTTGTTGATAAGCCAGACTTCTCTGTAGGCAGTTGTTTTTAAGAGCATGCTCTTCGGGTAATTCCTTTCTAATAATCCATGATACCCACTGTTTTTGAGGTGATAAGACTGCTGGAAAGATTTCTTTTTTGCCCAGAAAGCAAAGGGATTTTAATAGTCCTTCAACAGTGAGTGTCCTAATTGAGACCGAGTGATGATTATTTCCCAGGTATTGCATCCTCTTCTGAACCCCAGAAATAAATACTGTTATGGAGAAATTGGACAAGAGGCATTGTGGCCCCACAGAGACCCTGCGGGGAAACAGTGACAATATTACAGAACTGCCTTCACTATGCAGGAAAAAACAGCCACTTACAAACCAAGGCATTCATATTATTTCAAGTTGAAGTGCTGAAGGGGAGAGACATAGAAAGAAGAAGAAAAACGCTTCCTAGTCCTTGGTGTGTGTCAGGCATCACCACATCTATTCATCACACAGATCCTATGAGATGCGTATTATTTTTCCTCTATTTAAAATTGAGGAGATAGACACCAAGGTGAAGAAACGTGCTCGAGTTTCCCCAGCTGGTTGAGGCAGGACCAGATTCAAATCCATCCGCCTGAACCCCAGCTCCGCCGCCTTCCCACCCCTCCCCTACCCTCTGTCATGATGCAGCTCCCTGTTAAAAAGAAAACAATTATGGAGATAATAAAAAAAGCCTGTGATTGTTGCGGTTTTCAAAACATCCAGATGTCTTCAAAGATTCCAGCAAGCTGGAGACTACGGCTTCGCAATATCGCAAGCATCTCTTTCAGTATAAACTAGCACACCATTAATTCTGGCTCTCAAGCCTTTATTATAAGAATCCAACTCAACATCATCGAGTCTAATGCCTCTGATTATTTCTGTTCGCTCTTGCCTAGAGGCCTGGAAAGACTGCAGATTTCACAAATACAAACAGAGGGCTCATGATGCTGGTGGAATGTTCTACCTTCCTGTTTTCAAATCAAGAGCGCACTGCTTTGACAAACTGTTCCACAGAGAGAACAAAGGAAGCTTCTATTAGATACTTGAAAATTCAAATATGGAAGCGTTATTTCTGCAAACTCTGTTAACAGGAATTCGCTCAACATTGAAAATGATGAGAAGTAGTATTCGGAAAGGGAGAGATGGACTCATGCTGTAAGTTTCAGAGGTAGGTTGGGGACTGAGACCTGAGTTCAATTTAAGCTCCTCAAACATGTATTACCTTTGCCCTAAATGAGCTCCCGGACAGTAGACACACAGCACCAGGTAAAATTTTACATGACAACGAGACTGACGTAAAGACAAAAGTAAGGGCGCACCCTAGACACAGTTCAGGAGAGAAGATTGACTTTCTTTGGGAAGATACAGGGAAGTACAGAAAGAATGGCCTTGGGCATCAAACTCAAAAGTGTGCACTTGACCCTGTGAATAACGGAAAGTAGTACCATCAGCATGGAAATGAGGAGGAGAAACTATGGTGTGCAGATCAGGGGAGGAAAGACGTGTGTGGGCTTAACGACCACAGAACCAAAGTGAAAGGGCTAAGGCAGATTCTTAAGAGACACATGAAACTAGTGATAGAACTGTTGCAAATGAGTGAAAGGGCGTCATCAAAGATGACTCGAAGTACTGGTTCTAGACAGTGGATCTTGTTGAATAAAGAAGCATGAATTAAGCAGAACAGGACTTGCTTCAGAATGTTTAGCTCACTCTGAAGCATACCGACACAAGCCCAGCAGAAAATCCAAGTGCAGCCAGCACTCGGAGTGGAGAGGAAAGAGTGACCCTGAGTCTCAGGCTGATCCTTTACAGACGCATGTGGTCCAAGCCGACCAGGCAGCCACTTCCAGCAAGACTGACGCGGGGAGGTTTCCGTTCAGTTCACATGGCCTGATCGCGTCTCAGTTGCAATCTGCAGACAGCTAATGGTTCCACCCAACTCAGCTAGACTTCCACTGTCACAGACAGAAACTCCCCAGAATTCACTGGAAGGGTGCCAAACAGAACTGGTGTTTTCATGCGGTCCTGAAGCTGGGGAGTCAGTCACCAAACGGCTACCACACCTGGGCAGAGTCTGCTCTCATAGACCACCCCTTCAATGAGCCCATCCAGACCGACCCAACTCAGAAAGCACCTTATGCCACTCCATCCACAGTAGTTTCATGACAGATAATGCGCCCCGGGTGACCAAGAGAACACAGAAGCAAGAGCAGCCGTGGTGCAGCTGCCTAAAGGGAAATGAAGGAATTAAGGCATGGATCACTTAATGTAGACAGAACTGAGAATACTTACAAGGAACGAGGAAGGATAAATAAGTGAAGGGCCTTAATTACAATCCCGAATGCATAAAACACAATGTGTATACACGCAGAAATGAGTGCATCAGCAGAAGGGGCAAACAGGGAGGGATGGCCAGAATCAAATTCAGCAGGGGAAGACTTGTAAGCACATGCCGAGCTTACGGTCAAATTATCAACTTGGAACAGCCCTTCCCAGACCCTCTCTGGGTCATTTTTTTACTCAATAGTATCCACCGCCTGAGCAATTCCATAGATTTAGAAAAGGAGAGAATCTCACCTGTTTATAACACAGTCAATTCTCCATCATTTCCAGGCTCTATGCTACTATCTGCCCTCTGGACCTTCCATTGTCCCTTTTCACCTCCACAGGGAAAAAGAGGTGAATCTCAAATCCATCCATATAACCTTTTATTAGTAGCGCTGGTAAAAGGGTAAAGACAAGGAATAGAGTGTTCTTTCCAGTAACTACCTCCTTAATCACAAGGTACTTACCCACAGACTTTCGTTAGCACTGAAAACATGCTAGAAGTTGTCACGCTTCCTTTTGCAATGAGTGATTCTCCTCTCTTCCCATTTTACAGAAATACATTGAGAGCCCCAAGAATTGTTTTCAATCGAAAATGGCAAAGAGTAAATAATGCCTTCTTAAGTAGTTACCTCTTAAAAAATCAAATACGGAAAGCTAGAGGTTTGTGGACAGTGAGCCATCACCCCAGAATTTTAAGACATGGAAAAACAAACTTAAGAGTGGATTTTGGAACCCACCCAGCGCTCACTTATCCTCTAAAACTAATTAACAGCAACTACAAAATACAATAAGCCATCTAAGGCAATTCTCTCTACTTCAGTTTTCCTGTGCGTAAAATGGGGTTATGAGCGGTGTTACTAAACAGAACCTACTATACAGGGTTTTTGTGAATGTTTAAATGTGATAATATAGATCACGTTTATTATAGAGTGCTATAATAGGACTCTGTATTATATAACATATATAATAAAACACATAATAACAAAGATTATAGAATATCATCTATATTATTATAGAGTTATTACCCAGAGTGCATAAGCAGCACCGTAAATAAACTATATCTATAATCAGTACAATTATGGTTGTTAATTATTATTTATTATTACCATTATTATGACTCCTCCAAGATGATACTCAGTGTGATTCAAGAATCAGGAAAGCATATTGTTTCTAAACAGTCCCATAAACTAACACTGTAAGATCCCCCGGGGGGTTGCTACAAGCCCCTGGAGTTCAAGCAGAGTGGTTTATCAGAAGCCAACACAGAGGGTATTCCATGCGTCTCCTGTTGGCATGGGAAGCGTTGCCAGTGCACAGACAGCCCGACAGGGAGCAAGGGGGAAGGTGGGGGCATATCAAAACGTGCTCCGCCATCTTCTACTCTTTTTAGCCACTGAAAATTTTGCTAAAAAAGGGGGGGAGGAGGGACCAGATTGGGTGCATATGGGTGCACACGCCCCCCACACGCAAGCCAAGTCCCCTCTGTCCATCAATCAATAATCCACAAAGAAAGTAGCAAGGTGTTAGTATTTCCTTTTGGCCAACAAGGACTTAAAGCCCAACTTCTGTCACCATCGTGATCACACGGAGCCACGCAAGTTTACAATGTACTGTAACTTTTGCATGCACTTTGCCGTATTCCATGCACAAATCACGAGGACTAAGGCGGATCCTGTTTTGTGGAGACAGAGTGATTAAATTAAGGATCTGTGATCTCTAGTCCTCTTTTCTCCAATCTGGAGGACCCTCATTCCTCAGACAGGTATCTCCATCAGGAAATAATGCGCCTAAGATAAAATAAACAAAATCAAAACAAAGAGCAAAAAAATATGAAAAAGAGAGCAAATACATAGAAGTTTCACGAGTTCTTTGCTTTGCTCTCTAATTATCCCCGGAGAGACACACAAAGTTAACACTATGAGTTAAGTTTCTCATTTTATGGGCACTACATCTGCGTGAACATCTACTTAACTGATGGTTTTAATTGGTGCCAAGAAAGATATTTCATCAAGCAAAATCCGCTCTTCATTAAACAGGTCTTCCAGTGTGGCATCTGAAACCGCCTCACGTGTGGCTTGGAGAGCCTGATTCTGATCAGGGTTGGATGACAGGGCTGGGCTGCCTGACAAGCCTGCTTAGAGTAAGGCAGCATGGTGGTGGCTGTATTTCCCTCCCACACTGGGCAACCGATCTATGGGAGTGAAAAGCACTTCTGAAGAAGCAGTCCCTATCACTAGATTATGACTCTTCCTGTCTTCCAAGATTGTCCAGAACAATTATCTACTTATTCCTTCAATTACATTTATGCAGAACCTGGGGAACTGAGCATGACTGTTAGCACCAGGGAGATGGGACGAAATGAGCCAAAGTTCTTGGCATCTATTGAGAGAGACAGACACATGAACAGACCTATTACAATACAACATCAGCAGGGAACTAACAAAGGGACAAGGAAATGCCATAGAAGCCCAGAGAAAGGAATGACTGATTTCCATTGAGAGGGAAGGTGACATTCCTGTGGGTCTTAAAGGAAAAGAGTTTGCTAAATGGAGAGTGGGCAGGTGATATTCTAAGTAAACGGTAAACAGCATGGGAAAGGCTAAGTGGCAGGAAGCTAAGTTACCACTGTTGGAACATGGGTGCAGAGGATGGATGCCTGATTAAGAATGAGGCCTGAGTGATGGTTTGAGACCCAGACTGTCATGGATCTCACATGTCATGCTAACAGGTTTGGATGGGCTCTATCCAGAGGGACAAGGAATCCAAGTGGTAGGGGACTAGTAATATGATGTGATTTGGCTTTTTAGGGAATTAACTCTGGGGACACCAAGAATGGTACAGTATGATGGTGTAACGGATACTGACAAATGGTGGAGAAACCACATGGGAGACTATGGCTTCCAAGAGTGAAACCAGCCAACATCTGGTCCCTCTCAAGGTTCCCCTAGAAGAGCTGGGTTAAATGAAGCAATATTTCCTATGTGGCAAAATATATATAAAAATACTTTCAGAAACTCACAAGTGGCTCTGAACCAGACAACTATGAAACCACCGAGTCTCTGGGTCAGAAAAAATTCTAAAAATGATCGGTTAGTGATCTCCAACCCTGGGAACTTTTGAACATCCACATTCCCAGGCTTCATCACAGACCTAATAAATCGGGACCTCCAGGCCTCAGGCACAGGAACCTGCATTTTTAACCAGCTCCTCCAGTTAATTCAGACGGATGAGTCAAATCTAGAAAAGGGTGACTCCAGGTCAATCCATCAGCTTTCTTGATGAGTAGGGATGAGGCCGTCTTTGAAACACTATCCCAAATGCTCAGCACAAAACTTAGCATGGTGTCTGGCACAAGGTAAAATAAAACAATCTCTGTCAAATCCCCAGTTACAAGCTCATGACCTGAATGGATGTCTGCCTTGCATTCTTTCGGGACTCAGAGATTATTAGAATTGAGTTTTAAATTCCATTGCTGTCAGCACTACTGGACTTGTTCCTTACCTATTCGGGTAAAAAAAAAAAAAATTCTAAACCATTTCCCGAAGAATTTTAATCTCTCTTACATGTTCTAAAGTAGCAAAAACAAGGTCTTATTGTTTTCTGTTGAGTGGAATGTTGCTTCAGAAGCTACTTACTTAGATGTTAAGGGCTTGCAAAGTACATTTTAGTGCCTGCCTCTCTCTGCTCCAATTTGATTAAGCACATGTATATACACTGTGTATACATGATGTGAATTTTTAACAGGAGGAGCTTCTGTGTTTCTGAACCTGGAGGTTGGGGGCACCTAACATCTTGTTAAATATAACCTCCCTACATCAATTTAAAAGCCAAAAAAAAAAAAAAAAAGAAGAAGAATCAAATCTCAATTGTTAAGTCAAATACAAAAATTATACTCTATACACATGCAATCATAATGAGAAACGAAAAATAACTCCAGCATTGTGTATCCTGACCGGTGCCTCTGAATGCTGTATTGTTCAGAAGTATCTGACACAGAAGCAGCAAGAAGCTCCTTCACTTAAATTAATTGAAAATGGCTTTCTGGAAGTATTTCCACACAGAAATGATAACCCAGTAGTTAGAAGCATTATTCTGCTTCTAACATCTCTCATTACACAAGCAAGGTATAATCATTCTATAAGCACAGAATAAGCATTATATAAACATAATAATTTACGTGTTAAATCTTCTACAATAAAATATCTTCTTGACTCTGCCAAGAGTCGTGTGTGTGAGATGAATTGTGTGAAGCACGTGTTTACAATTCACTCCGATAAAAATCTCTGTAGATCAGCACAGACATAATAATAATCACAGCTCATTTTTTGCGTCCAGTGTCAGAGGCGAAACATGGGAGGTCCTGTCACAGGTACTGTCCCCGTGGAGGGCGTTATGGATGTCAATGGGGGGTGTCAAAGGCGATGCTTTCAATGAACAAAAAAACTACAAGTCATATAGAAATAGATTAAAAAAACCAAATTTCTTCTGCATAGCACAGGGAACTCTATTCAACGTCTTGTAATAACCTTTAATGAAAAAGAATATGAAAACGGATATAGGTGTGTATATACATGATGGGACATTATGCTGCACACCAGAAATTGACACATTGTAACTGACTATACTTCAATTAAAACAAAAAAAATTACAAGTCAGGCAGGATCCAGCTGGCACCGCCTTCTGATTCCCCAAATTGAGACAAGTTCTCTTTTTGGTCCCGTCCCTTCGCTCTGTGTCCTGTCACAGCATCAGCCCACACTGGACCCCAGGGGCTCCAGGCTTGTCCTGCCACTGCGGGGACTGCAATTCTCTCCGCTCTCTTCACGGTCTGTTACGTGCGTAAAAAACAAAATTTTCTTTTGCAGAAGAGGCTGGATCCTGTGAGTGAACAGTTCAAGGGCTCAAAAGCCTTCTTTGGGATTCCAGAGAAATGCCAAGGTATTTGTAGAGGGAGAGAGTAACATAATGGAACTATTATAATTTCAGAGAGAGAAGGCTCAGCAGTCAGCATTTATTAAGCCTCTACTGTGTGCCAGACAGGGGGACGGTTTACATAATTATCTCTATCCTTAGGAGAACAGCTCTGTGAGCAGAAAGTACTTCCTTCCATTTTCGACTTGAGGAGACGAAGACTGAAAGACGTTTAAAAAGGTTCCCACCCAAGTTTACAAAATGTGCAAGTGACAGAGCCAGCCTTAGAACCCAAGATCCTCCCTCTCTGAACACAAAGCTCTTCTCAGTACTACGTATTCCTGCCACATTTACCCAGGTCGACTGCACTGTCTTCAATCCTGTATGAAACTGCCCTGCAATTAAGTTTATACCTCCTCTCTCCTCCCCAGCCTGGGCAGCCTCAGTGGAGGGGCTCCCCAGTCTTACTCCCTGCCTGGTACGTGGTAAGCAGTAAAAATCATCTCCTGAATGAATGAAAAAGACTTCTTCATCATCTGACGCATACCTTCTACCTCTGCAAGAATAACATTAGGAGGAGAGGGGACGGTTCAGCGGTAGAGCGTGTGCTTAGCATGCATGAAGTCCAGGGTTCAATCCCCAGTACCTCCATTAAAATAAATAATAAGTAAACCTAATTACCTTCCCCCATAAAAAAATTAGAATAAAAAAGAAAAATACCTCCTTCATGTCATAGTCCCTCATTACAATGTGTGCTTTACTCAGAGTTCTGCTAGGACCTATTTGGAAAAGAAAATCTCCACCCCAGAATTAGTTGGCTTATGAGAACAAACTTATGGTTACCAGGGAGTAAAGCGGGTGCGAAGGGATACACTGGGAGTTCGAAAACTGCACCTCTCAGGGAGGGGTGGCAGTGTTAGCTATCTCGATTGTGGTGGTGGTTTCCACTGGTGTCTACATCTACCAAATTCATCAAATTATACATTTGAAATATGTGTAGACAGTACAGGAACCATATCACGATAAAGGTGTTAAAAAAAAAAAAAAACAAGTAAGCTGGCTTACCTCATTATTCTGTTATGTTAGGGACACAGGAGCTAAGTCGGCACCACCTAGCACCTGGCTAACACAGTATTCCCACCCCATGGTGTCTAAGACTTAGATTTCCTTGTGCATTTCAAAGACGCACACGAACACACACTAACTCCCCACACATCCGCCTACAGAGGCTTCGCATTGTATTAGCAGAACTCTTCAGAGTAGTAACAAACATTCTCTTTCTTCAAATATTATAATTGTGTCATCCGGCACTGCCAGAACAAAAAGTACTCAGATTAATTTCTCCAAATTATGGAAGTAATTTGTCACGTAAAAATATAGTTCTGTGGCCAGGTCCTTTACAGTGTACTACGAAAATACTAATCAGCTTTTTTTTTAAGAAAGTGTGTCAGAACTCCGGCAAATAGTAAACCCAGACCTGAAAAGAACATCGCTAGAACCGGACTGGCCTCCATTCAGTCACTCATAGGCACATGCTCTTCCAAGCAAGAGTCGTGACCTAATCCTGGGTTTTATAAATACACACTTCATGGACACCTACATTTCCCGCAAGCTTCAATTAAGTAACCTTAAAACAATTAAAAATTAAACCTTTACAGAGGCCTACGTTTATACATATCGGGGAAATAAATTGTACACACTCACTCTTAGAACACTTAAAATTAAGCGTCTCAGATTTGACAATTGTAAAAACACAGTTGAAGAAAATATGGAGAAATAAATTGTGCAGAACTGTCCCACAAGGGCTTTGTGACACTCACAAGTCAACCTAAGGCCAAGCTTTGGAGATTATGTTGTTTCTTAATAAATTGAGGCCATTTGTGGGGAATGGGCTCAGGAGATTTCCAAACTACTGAAAAGACAGTCCTTTGCACTGGCCTGCCTTATTTATGCAAAACAAAAGCCTTAAAAATCATCGTATGCTCTACTAATGACTCTGTTTTTTTTGCAAAAGGTTAACTTGGATGGCTGAAGTATAAAGCTAGCCAAAAAGAAATAACCTTACTTCAGGGAACGTTGATGGTTTCTTCCCAAAAGATCCTCAGTGGAATCCATTTGTGATAAATTCAGTTCCCAACACTAAGCCAAGCTGTCAAGGAAGAAAAGTTTGGCCCTTGCACCCAACTCGCCCCCATCAGCGTATTTTCATCAAAATACAACAAACACAAAAAAAAGAGATCATGCGCCATTAAATGAAGGGAGGAAGTGATGCAGCAGAGGGCCATGGGACACTTTCTTGGGTGACGGTATCCCAGAGCAAAAAGCAAAAGCTCCTGGAGGGCAGGACCCTCTGCCTTGGTTACCCTTCTATTTACATAAAACCTAGACCTATCCGAGCACATGACAGTCCTGCAGTGATGAATGAGGTCCACGTGAATAATGCCTCTTCATGAGAATATAGCGCTGAATTGTTATCAAGGCACTTTCACACACATTAATCTTGTCTGACCCCACAACAACCCTGTTGAACTCTGCAGAGAGGAAATTAAGTCTCCAGGAGATTAAGTAATTTGTCCAAGGTCATAAATGTAGAAAGGAGTGTGCTGACAGAAGAGTGCAGGGCTTCTTTACATAAATACATCTTCTCTTTCTTCCAAAACAACTTATGTCACATCCCCCACCCCAGCAGAAGTCTGAAACCACAAAGCCTATCTCCTAAAATTACTGTCATCCATAACCAGCAAACATGTATCTAACAGAATGTGTGAGAGAGGGTGAAATGCATTTTTTTAAGTCTAAATATTTACACAATTGCACTATTTTGTCCAGTTTTAATTTTTAAAACACAACCTTGATCATTTTGAGTAGGCTCACAGAGAAGGAAACTTCTAAACCAGACCTGGAACATTCAAGATCTACGTAATTAAATGTGATGTTCCTTATTTTGCACAGAGCCCAGCAGTTTAAAGGAGCACTCTGTGCAGCCTTAGGTAGCCTTCAACTCCTTTCTGGTTCCCGTTTCCCAGTGAGAAACGAGGTGAGTGGGGTTTGTCTCAGACCAGCTCACAGAGGCAGCTGTGAGGAATAAATGAAATCCTGCCTGTGAGACTTAGAAAAATGACCAGGAGACGAATGTGTTTTAAAATCCATGTCATTCCCCAGGGCCTAAGTAGAATTTTCTGGAACCTCTATGGCAAATGCTTATCCATCTACTGCCCTAACTTCGCCCTCCTCTTTATCTAATATCTGTGAAGATTATTACAATTCCCTGTGTTATTTTCTTCTTCCAAATAGCCCAAGCTCTGGAGCAAAGTGGGAGAGGAAACCCTCACTGAGGCTACGTGGACACGGGATGTTTGTGAAAGCGACACCCCCAGGCAGCTGGCGCCGAGAGTGACACCAGCACGTGGGCCTATTTCGGGACTGATGGGAGTCTAATGTTTTCCATTCAGCCCCATGACCTCTGCTGACTTCCCTGGACCATGTATGTGTGAACCAGTTTTAGGAGCCGCTGTTCCCTGACATCCTGTAGAAGGAGCTTTCAGTGTTCTGGGGCCAAATAGCATCGGTGGACTTTGAGACCAGGTGTTTTTTTGGTAGGTTGAAATCCAGATGCCCTCAGGTTCTTTAAAGGTCAGATGGAAGATTGTTTTATCCGTGTCTTGGAAACCCTAATAAAGAGACAGAACTATAAACACGTGACCTATGAACCGAGGGGAACAGAGGACCTTCTGCCACGTTTCTGGAACATTCCCTTAAAAGCAACACGGGAAGAAAGTGAGAAAAATTGCCTGGCTCTAATGAGCTCTGTACAGGTACCACAGATTTCTTTGGTGAAGGCCTCAAAAAACGGCTGAGGTCTTCCACCACTAAACTGCCAGAAAACGTGTACCCTTATTGAATATCCACAGAATAACTGATTGGGATTTCAGGATCACGAAAGTGGCCGTTTGACTTCCCAAATTCTACAAGGATATTTTCTTTGACCTCCCCTTCTTCCAGATCTGGAAAAAAACCACCACTGCTGCGTCCAGGCGACTCGGGACACGTGGTGCTACATGCCTCTGCAGAAACACATCCCACGTTAAGTTAAGTTAGAGGTGGTATTTGAAAAATAAATAAATAACGGAGTTCCAATTCACTGCAAATGGTACAGGAGGCCAGTAAGTGGGATGCCTGCAAGAGAAGGACTTCTTTTAGAAAGATGTTTTACAGGACTTTTTCTGCATCATTAACTCTTCTGGAATCCTGAACATAACATGATGAATTTCCCTTAAAAAGTAGCTACTGTTTAATTTTGAATCACTTCAAAGAGCTACAGTAGAAGGAATCAAAGAAAACCAGAAAGACCAGTAGATGCAAAATTCGCCAAGGGAAAAAAAAAAAAAAAAAGCACCCATGAAGGTTCTAACAGATTTTGACCATGTCCTGAAAATACTGCTGATTATTTCACTAATACAGTGTTTTACTGTTCCATGCGACTGAAATAAGTCTCTGTATTCATCGGAACACAGGATATTTTTATTAAAATATTTGTGTCATAGCCCTTTAAAAAAGAAACATATTCAAAACCTTGAAAAGAATCTCTGTCTTAAAATGGTCCTTGCTTGATGTGTATGTGAGTGTGTATGTTTTACTATAAATAGGTATTTAATTGGAGGTCATATTGCTGAAAGGAGTAAAAAGACAGTGATAGTTTATCCCCAACATGTAGTTTAAGAAGAAAAAATATAACTTTGAAAAAAAAAAAAGCAATAAGGAGAGTGGGAAAAGTAAGAAAATTGGGGTATGATAATAACTGTTTACCTTTAATAAGAAGAATTGGTCTTTAAAAATGTCTTTGGTGTAAAACCTGCCCAAGGGAAAAGAAAGAAAACCTCCTAAAAATTCTATATCCCCAAATACCATGAGATCAAAAACCATCTGGAAAATGTCAGATAATGGTATTCGCCCACCTAAGAAAGTCTGTAAACTTTGTCTTCAATTACCATTTAGGATAATCAACTCAAATGGAAATTTCGATTGGAAAACGCTCAGAAGACAAAGCTGGATTAGGAGTCAGATTTTAAAAGTCTCCTTAAAAGACCATCTGTTTATAGTCACCCTTCGTACACGCCACCTCTCCCTTGATCTGTGCTGTACGTTCACAGCAGAAGCACAGCCGAATTTAAAGGCAAGTCTTAGCTCCCACGTATATGTTCTGGGCTTGTCTCAAGTTTCCCTTGTTATGTAAGCACTTCGGGGCAATAAAATTTCACTCACATCCAGCAGTACTGTGAGTCTCAAAGCACTGGCCTACCTGCCTGTACCGTCCTCTTATTGGCACCGGATAGCTCTGGTGTTTTGTTTATGTTGATCAAATTGTCGATGCTGTATGGAACAACTTAGTAGCTCATTAGCCTGTAACATTTTCATTACTGTTGTTAAAGAGCATTACCTGTACTGAACTCTGCCTTAGGAAAACCAAGTTGGAAAATCTAAATACTCAGAAAGAACTACAGAGCTGTTGGGTATCCGCCCCCTTCCCCCCCCCACACACCATAATCTGTAGACTCTGATAAGAAAAACATTGAGTGTTCACTTCTCACAGATAGAGGTGACTAATGGCCTGAATTTGAATCACTGTGGCAGAAACCACAAAGTTATTAAAGTAATCAAGTGAAAAATGAACTTGAACTGAAATTAAAGATACCAACAGACGATTATCCAGAGAAGGTCTGACCTGATTAGAAATAAAATTACATCACCTGGACCTTTTTCGAATCTTCTCAACAGAGCAAGAGCGAGAGCTGCCCTTCACCCTTGCTGTTTTTTGACTCCAGACACTGGGGATCGCAGAAGTGGAAAGTCTTCCCTGTAGAGTACAAAGCTGAACAGTCAAACTAGATCAGATGCTCACACTGGGTCTCTCCAGAATATGGCTTCTGCACTTGTACATACTTGAGTCTTTCTTGAAACCACAGCTTCAAACTAGGAAGATATAAGGTTGCTTTCGGGAGATGTGTCTAAATCCTAAATCAAACTCTCCAGCAGGCCAGAATATAAATGTAACGGGTATCAGAGGAGCTTCAAATTAGATCCAGGCGGTCAAAGTCAAACTCGGATAAGATCACATCGTCTGAAACCTAGCATACAAGAAAAACCATGCCTGCTTGGAGAACCCCAAAGCAGCCCAGCACGGTGTCAATTGGGAATCTACTTTCTTCTGTTAAAACCATCCCCTGGAATTTGTAAAACTGCAATGAAACTACTGAAGTGTTAAGACATGGGCTTTTTGTTTTTAAACCAGCATTCCTTCCATGCTAGGTTTGTAATAGGTCTGCTCCAGGACAGCTAGTGCGATTCTTTTTACAATTTCTTGTACCGACTGCCAGAGACATGGAATAATGTTTGAAATTTCATCTTCCAACCTCCTCCAGTCACAGATATTTGCGACTCAACATGACAGTATGGTGTTGTGCTGTCACCCGAGATTATTAAAAATCCATAAATGGTTTAACCCTATCCTGTTTGAGGCTTCTGAGGCGGGGAGGAAGAAAAGTTGTATCTGTGGGGGACTCCTGACACTGTGGGGAAATGAGCAACTTTTTATGGTATGCATACTACCCAAAGATTGACTATCATCTAATATGGTGGCCTTTCCATCTTATGAATCTGGTGATGTTGCTTACTGATTTAAAAAAAAAAAAAACTGGTGCTAACACTTCAGATACTGACCTAAAATTTTACATTCTTACTGCAACGACCAAATACAACCCTGGACAAATGCCAACCTGCATTTTATTTACCTCAAAATGTTTGGAGGAATTCTTTCATTGGAGATTTAATAAGGTCATACGGCTTAAGTCTACAGACAATACTGGTCTGGATATGAAAGGTAGCCTTCATATTACCTTTTGGCTGGGAGAAGTTGGACATAATAAATTTAGCAATAAACCCCTGAGCGTGTGGACATGCCCCAAAGCTTCCTGACCCTGGGTGATTAAACGGTCTCCCAGCCGAGGAAGGAGCAATAGCTCCCATTTAGAAGAGGCTTTGCATAGCAAATACAGCAAGTAAAGAAATCTAATCAGCACCTTGCACTCCTGTTCGAGCATTTACACGGATTTGTGCCTTGCACTTGATTAGCTTACTGTAAGCTTTACAAGAGATTCGCTCCACTAAAATTAATCAAAAGCCCTCGAAGGCTTATTTCCATTTACCAGAGAAGGCACGGTGAGTTTCCAAGTGCACAAATAATGATTCATTAAAAAAAAGATAATGGAGCAGCAGACATTGAGCGGCTTCGAAACTCAAAAACTCGACCGGGGGAAAGGGGACGTTGGGGAGTTGGGGCTGGAATCTTTTTGCTCTCGGAGTGAAACGCAGCAGCTATTTTATTAGCCCAAGAAAGGCTGCTGTTCTGGAAACGTGACCGTCTTCTCTCCGCTGCCCCCGCCTCAGTGCACACACGCGACCGCTCACTCCCCCCACGCGACGGCGCGTCAGGCCACCAAGGAAAACCGGCCTTTCCGCACCACCACTAGCCCCCCAAACACAGACACACACACAGGCGGACAATCACTGCAAATTCATTCCACCAATGGTTAACATGTTTCATCTCACTCTTCAGTAAAAATGTGACTTCTAAAGTTCCTATTTTATGACGCCGGAAGGTGAATGGAAGGAGGAGGGGAGTACTCTGGAGATGTTAAAAGGGGGAAGGATAAATTTTCCCCTTTGCTTGAAATTTTCACACACACACGCCCCCCCCCCCTTCCCGGTTTGCCTTTCTGCACCAACTAAACGAGGTGGGCGAATGGGAGTGGCTTCGTATCATTTTCAAAAGATACTAAATAAGGGTGGGAGAGTGCGAGGGCGAAGGTGGGAGTGAGTGAAATCTACGCACCATTTCCCCGGATTGAAGAATACTGAATAAACATCCTAAATGTCCTACGAGCTACAAGCCGAGGTACCAGCTGGGGCCGAGGGTTCTCATCCATTCCCGGGGGAGATTCGCCTCCCCGCACAGCTGCCCACCCGGCGCAGAGAAGCGCCTCGGACCCCGTTCCTGTAGCTCTCCCCATTCTAGGTGCCCAGCCCCGGGATCTTGAACTTCGCCTCCCTCCTACTTTCACAGCCAGATCTGGCGAGCGTCAGGAAACGCGCTGGGAGGGAGCTGGAGCCCAGTGGAGGGGCCAGGAAGGAGAGGTTGGGGGTGTGCGTTACCTGCAAAGGTTCTCGAGGTCTCCTCCAAGCTCTGGTGGTAATCCCGCTCAGCGCCGCGTCCTCCCCCAGATCCAAACTTTTGCTAGGTCCTCCGGGTGGTGGCGGCGGCGACGGAGGTGGCTGCCGGAGCCCGGCCCTGTCGCCCGCAGCGTCGGGGCGCGGGGGTGCGGAGGCCGGAGCCTCAGAGCGGCGCGCGCCTCCCCGCAGCCGGCCGGCGCCCGGGCGCCCCGCTCGCCTAGCTCGCTCTCGCCTTCCTACCCTACGGAGCCGCGGCATCGTCTTCCCCCGTCCTCCGCCACCTCCGCCTCCAGGGCTGGGGCATGCCACTTTCTCTCGGCTCCGGCCGCCGAGGCCCCCGCCTCCTCTCCTCCTCTGCCTCCCCTTCTCCGCCTCGGCCGAGCCCACGAGTCCTGAAAGAAGGCGGGAGAGCGGGGAAGGCGGCGGAACGCGGCCCCGCAGCGCCGGGGCTCCTTGGAGACGGAGGACCCCCGTGGGGCGGCCGGAGAGCCGACGCCCGTGCGCGGATCGCGCGGAGCCCGGAGTGGGGCGCTGCGTGGGGTGCGCGGGGGCGGGCGCGGGGCTCGCTCTAAGCGCTGCGCCGGCCCGGCGTGGGTCCGGAGGCTGCTCCGACCTTACTGCTGCCTGGATCTGACCCGGCCCAGCTAATGTAGGCGCCGCGGCTCCCACCCCCACCCCTCCTGACACCCCCGGGAGATGTTTACAGTAATGAATTCGCGGGATCGCCTCCGCCGCTCCCGCGCTCCTCCTCTGCCTCCGTCCCTCGCGCTCTGGCGCGCTCCCCTCCTCGAGTCCTCTTTCTCTCCCTCCGTCGCTTACTCCCTCCCTCTCGGAGTCCCTCCCACATTTCTGGTTTAAAGAATGCTTGGGAGGCGCGGCTGCAACCCAAAGCTTTCCAAGAGGCAAAGTCAGACTCGGCTTTTAACCCTGTCCTCCCTGAAGAGAGTTGCAAAGCGAGCGCCGGGGCTCACACTGCAAATGCCGCCCTGACCGTGCCCGCCTGCACCATCCCACCCCCAACTCTGAAGGATTAGTGCCACCGTCTGAGCGCAGAAAGTTGATTTCCCCCTGCTCGCCCGGGGTGGTACTTATAAGTTAGAGACACTGAGAAACGATTGAAACGTGAGATTAGAGGGTAAAATATAACAAGTCTCTCAACCAAGATGGCGTTATTTCAAATGCAGGCAACCTTGGTGATTTACTCCCCCCACCCCATCACTAGTTCCCTGATCCTGGATCTTTTTTAAAATAACTTAAGAGGGAAAATAATCTGCAGTTTAATATAATTTTAAACATCCCATTTTTCTCCCTTCATCCTGGCCGCTGGAAAGAGCGTGGTTCACATTCCTCATAGATTACTACGAACAACCAAATTCAGCCTCACAGATTTTTAGGAAACAGGTTTGACAGCGAAAAATAAGCCCGATTTGCATATAAGCAACATTTCCACTTCTCAATCTCTTTGCAAAGGTTAAAGAGTAATCTAAGAACACCAATGTGCACGTCTCTTTCTCGGGGGGAAAAAAAAACACTTCTGGCTTTCTCCTTTCATTTCTTTGCCGCTCCTCCAGCCTCCAGTTAAGTTGCTGTCATGTTTTAACAAGTCTGGAGAGAGGCTGCATCTGAACAGAAGAGGGAGAGCGAGTTCGCGCCAAGCGCTGGGCTGCGCTGAGACGCGCCGTCGGTGGGACCACGCGAGAAGCAATCAGTGAGCTTCAGACTAGCTCGGGACCAACTCCCTAGGGATCCGCTCAGCTATCGCGGCGTGAGTTAGGCAGGGGCGGTGGCCACAACTGGTTCGAGATGATTTCCCCGTCCTCAAAGTCTGAGTCACTTGGCACCACTTTCCCAATTGTTTTTATTTCCTTCGCATCCCTGTTTTGTCTACCGCTTTCAAGTATTTGAGCGCCTAAATCGTATTAAGCAGACTTGGAGAAACGCCCGATTTGCCTCCCAAGCACAAACCACGCACGGATCCACCCAGACGCACGCCCGAGACGCACGCTGGCACACGCGCGCGCGCGCACACGCGACCTGGGGTCGTACCCGCGGGTTGCTACTCCTGTAGCATTATGAGAAAGTGGCTAAGAAAATGCTTCGACTTACAGATACAAAGCCGCTTTTCTCTCCAAACTCAGTATGTGACTAATACACTGTGAAGGAGGAGGGAGGAAGGTTGGGGAAGTTAACTGGACCAGGACAGTGAGTGCCATCTTTCTGGGAGGTTCCAGGAGCAAAGCACGAGCGACGACAGCAGCGGTGGCCTCCGCCTCCACTAGCAGCTGCCGCCAGCCGGAGCCCCAGCACTCCAGGAGTTTCCCGGGTATCAAGTGTGGATCCAGCCCTCCCCAGTCACCCTCTTCCCTGAATACTTCCTTTCTTTGGTTAAGTGCCCAGACCTCAACTGGTAACCTTGATCTTGGGTGTGATTACAAATGAGAACTGGCCGCGCCAGCGCTGAAAGCGCGGGGACGAGCCCGGGACTGGTCAGCGTGGCGGAGGGATCTTTCCAGGTGGCTTGAAGCCGTGGCTGGGACGCGGTGGCACCCAGCGAGGCTCTGCCCCCGCGCTCCTCGCTGTCGCCTAGCCCCTGCACTCAGTGCCAGGAGGCCTTATCCGCCCCCTCCCCGCATCCCACGCACGCGGAGCCGGGAACGCAATCCCAGTGAAGCCTGGTGGGCTCCTCGCTGGAGCCCCTGTAAGACACACTGGCGGAGCTCAGCGCCAGGCCACTGAAAACCAGCAAGGCTGGAGAAAGACTTGATAGTGGGAAAAATAACCTCTTCCCCAACTCGAAGAAAAACGAACCAGTACCCTTCGCATCTTCTTAGCCACTATTGGATCTCGGGTTGCGGGCAAGGGGGTGTCTTTAGACGCAACGGCTTGATAATAACTCTGGTGACATTAGGAGCAGATGGAGTGGGTGCAGGGGTAGGGAACGAGGGGTTTGTTACTGGTGGACGTTAACATTCATTCTGGGAAAGTGAGAGGCTGGACTCAGGCAAGCTTAGTGGCCCTAGAAACCCCAATTTAGGATCTATGCTCCAGCGGGCTTGAGAATTTGCGTTTTGACCCTGAGCTCAGTTACAAAACTCAGAAGAGGTAGACTCGACCTGCAAATAGACTTCCCCCAAATTGGATCAGAGTTAAGCAGTCTATTCTTTCTCTGGATGAAAGATGAAGCTTAAAATATCCCTCCCCAGCCATTACCCTCCAGCTAGTTTTTAAAAATAATCGCCCTAAAGATGCTGCGTGATACTCGCATAGCGGCCTCCCGGGCGGTTACTGGAAACTCCACCTGGCACTTCAGCCCCTTTACCTGGCGGCCGCGGCTCCTCTCAGTGGGCTCATCCGAATCCGACAGGGTCAGGGAGGTGGAAAGGGAAGAAGCTGGCTCGGCAGCAACGGGGCTCCCGGGGCATGGTATTATTTTAGGGGTCGCCGCCAAGGTCCCTCCTGCCCATCGTTGAGAACCGCCAGCCTGGTCCTGGGGCTGGGTAGACACGGCGGCGGGCGCGGAGCTGCCACTTCGCCGCTCCTTGACACGCGGGACCGAGGGCCAGAGATGCACCCGGGGCGAGAGTCGCGCGGCGCCAGGCGCGGAGACTGCGGCCACTGGTGTTACCTCCGAACTCTCGTTCCTCTACGGTGACAGTGGCAGATGCCAAACTCGCAAGTGACGGCGACAGGTTTCGAACGTACAACTAACTACTAGGTACCCAGCCAGAGACAGTAAGCTGCTTTTCCCCTCCCCCGCCTCTCCCTCCTACCGGGGAGGGAACTAACTTAACCCTGTGTGCGCCCTGCACTCCCCGGAGCAGCTGTAATCCACTAGGAAACCGCAGGCGGCGGCTCCCGGGGCGAGAGCTTTGTTCACGTGCGTTTCCAGTGGGTATGTTGCTGTCTGGGGGCACTCGCGTGGCAAGAAGCCAGAGGCAGGCTTCCAGCGCCAGACTCCGGCAGGGGAAGGAGCCCGAGCTTTTCATCCGGACCAGATCCAGCCCTCGAAATCTATTTTTTGCCTCCAGTTACCAGATTTATTGGCGTTGCCAGCGAAGTTGGGTTTCATTCCCTTTTTCTCCCCACCCCCCAATTCGGACCCCCGGATTATTTCCTTTCCTAGCGGGTGCTTTGAAGTTGTAGAACTCTCCGCTCATTCTAACTCTAGCTTTTAACTGTTTTGCGTGTGCGAGACGAAATGTGGAAGGCCCCCACGCACTCAGGCCAAATTTAAATGAAACAGCGAGGAAAGCTGCCTCCCACCCAGTGTCTGCAAAAGCCAAACGACCATATTCAAATAAGATTAAAAGACCGGAAGATTGGGGGGTGGGGTGAGGGGTAGTGAAGGATTTTTGAGATGAGAACAGGGACATAGGTGTGCGGTTGAGGGGGTGGGGGCGGAGGGAGAGAGTGCCTTAAAATGGAATAAACAGGAGAAACACAAACAAGAATTACAATGAGGAAAATATATCTGAGTCCCAATATTGAAAGCTGCGGGTCAGTTTAAAGCGCTTGGATTTTAATCAGCAATATTTACCCAGTTCCTTTGGCAGCATTAAAAAAAAAATACAAGCCTTCATCTTGGCCACCCAGATGCTTTGCATTTTGTAAACATCTTCGACTAAGTTCTCGGGACTCCCAAGAAGTTAACGGGAGTTGGAGGCGGCGAGTCATCTCATGGACACGCAATAGAAGCTTTTACAAGCGAAAACGGACAGCAGAGCGCCTCAGCTGTCACCGTCACACCCAAAAGAGCCGGAACGTCTCCCAGAGCGCAAACTCCGAAGTCTTCAACCGATTCCTTTTTTTCTCCGTCTCCATTTCGGACTGAAGAAAGAAAGGCCGAGCCTTTAAAAATCATCCGGAGAGTAACGCCGGAATCTTGCGGAAACTGAGTTATTTTAAACAGAGAAAATGTGTTTCTCCACCGGATTGATGTTCTAATTTCTCTCTGCAACATAACAGCCATTTCAAACGCCTCTCTGAGCCAAGCCAGCCCACCGAGTCAATGGGAACGCTGTTTCCAGCCCGCCGGGTGCAGAATTCCGTTGTAAATCCTTCTAGTTTGCCAAGGTGGCAGCAAAGCATAGGGATAGCTCCTCAGGCTGCAGAACCAACACGGAAGACCACATTTTAGGACAAATACCCATCTAGCTGCTTTTAAACATCCACCTTCGTGTGTATAAGTGTGCATAAGGATCCACACGGGGTTCTTCCTTTGAAACCTTGATCTCACATAACAGTATAATTATTTCATCTTTAAGAATCCATTTCTGTTTAAAGGCAAAATGGAACCCTGTTCAGTCTTTACTTTCTGATTTATGCTCCTGAAAATGAGTAAGACTGAGAAAGGGAGAGGGGGGTGGTTGCAGATGGACCGAATTTGTATATTAGGTTATTGTTGTTTCTCAGTGAAAAGAAGACTGTCATGTGGATGTGCTCCTTGTGAGAGACAATTGTAATCAGGTGTGATTATTGTAATCAGGACATGGGAAATAAAGTATGGAAAGTATCACAGCAAACGTATGAACAGAATCACGGTAACACATTTCTTAAGCACATGGCCCATGAGTCAGCTTTAGAATGTGTGATGGTGGAGCCAGGGGAAGCAAAAGAGTAGTAAATGTGGGTCAGGGGCTCCAGAGTATAATAATTTTGCAGACTCAGAAAACTGTGATAATTAGTTTACTTTATTTTCATAGGGAAACGATCACTAATACATAAGGGCAAAGTAGAGAAACAAAAAGCAAGCCTGTCAGCTTCAGAAAACAGAAAGTCAGCCCAGTAGTTATTCTTAGGACTTCAATCTTCAATGGAATTTTGACTTCAGTTGAAATTTGACTGCCATCTCCAATTCTTTAGCGCCCCCCTCCACGGTCCTTGCACCCTTCCCCATCTGTACATGCACGTTCGCATTGGCCTTTCTTTCCAATACTTGATGAAAGTAAAAATAATACAGGAGTTGGATTCACAAGTTCATGGTTTAAGCCCAAGGCACTGAAAATTTTGATCCTGGGTAATTTCAGCTTCGAGCCACTGTTTATTCATTGGTGAAATGGACATAAAAATACTTGTTCTACCAGCCTTATAATACTGTCCAATCATGAGTCAGTGTTTGTAAAAGTGCTTTAGAAAATTTAGTTGTTGTTATTTCTGATACGATTATCATTACATCACACAGTCCCAGCCTTCAAAACCGAGGAAAATTACATCAATCTAAACAGAGTCAGTTTCCCCTAATGTTATCATCTTTCATTACCTTGGCACATTTATCAAAAGGAAGAAACCAGCACTGTTACATTGCTATTAACTGAACTCCAGATTTTATTCCTATTTCGTCAGTTTTTCCACTAATCTTTATTATTTTTTTCTGTTTCAGGACCCTATCTAGGATCCCACATTGCCTCTAGCCATCATACCCCTGTGCTCTGTGACAATTCCTCAGTCTTTCACTATTTTTTGTAACCTTGAGAGTGTTGAATGAGTAATGGTCAGGTATTTTGTCTCTCAGTTTGGGTTTGTTTGATGTTTTCTCATGACTCTAGATTGGACTCTAATTATAGGTTTGGGGAGAGAATACCGTGGAGATGAAATGTCATTCTCATCACATCGTATCAGGTGGTACAAGATCTCAGCATGGCATCACTGATCATAAAGCCATCACTCTTTATGGTATTGTGTGCAAGATTTCTCCACCATAAAATGATTTGTTCATTTCTATGCTCTGTTATTTTTAAGTGAGTTGAGTTCCTGCCCATCTTCATGAATTTAGAATTTTTAAATGAGCAAAGTAAGTATTGGAGTGTGACATGTAAACACCCCAAATATCAAATTCATCCAGAATAATCTCCTAGGAAATCCTTCCTGAGTCCTGTATCCTTAGAATAGTGTTCCACACTCTCCTCTTGGGCACATATTTTGAACCTACCTTCAACTGCTCCATGCTTTACAGTCTCCAAACCTAGTCATTCTCCGAATCCTGTTGATTCTTTTCCAATGTTTCTTTCTTTTCCAGTCTTTATTGCCACATGTGGTTGGTTCAGAATTCCAACTTTCCTATGGAAAAATGACATCTGTGACTTCTTAATCCTTTCTCCTTTTCATGGTTCTCTGATAGTATGGTATTCATTTTGTTCTCCCTCAAAGTGATGATAGCTATTTTCATGTTTGTCTCTGGACTGGATCTAAATGTCTCCAAGACTTGAGTTGGTCTTACTTTTCAATTCTCCTGGTAAATACCCAAAACACACTTGTTGACTTCATGAATCAGCTCCTCCGGCAAGTAAGAGAAATGTATTCCTTCTTCTGAGAACCATTGTACAGAAATCCATGGTTAACACACTGTGGAGAAGTGGCTTTTTATTCTTCTTACGAGTATAAATTACTCCTAACATGTGATACCCTAATGTGGCTTGGTTCATATGATACAATGACATTGAAATGAATAATCTTCTGACTTTGAAACATGATGCTATGGTATATAGTTCATCCATTCATCTAACAAACATTGGTAGAAAACACAAAACAGGTAGCAGGCATATGTTGAATAGATTCAATTCCTATTCTGTCAAAACTCTCAGTCTAGTGGTGAGATATCAACAAATAATTATACGCTCATTACGTAAATATGACAATTTAGGTATATGTGAAGTAATTAAGTGCCTTGAAAGATTCTTTCTAGAGGGAAGACCTCATCCAAGTGTCGAGGGTCTTCTGACATTGCATTGGTATTAGAGGGGACTTTGCGGCATTATTTTTCTATCCAGCCTTCTGCATACGGCAGCCCCAAGTCACCAACTGCAGTCCTCTGTGTCATGGGAAGCTCTTTGGGCCAAGAATTGGGAAATCAGTGTGGAAGTAATTGCTTTAATATCCAATTCCCCATCCCTTGGTTTCTTGGACTTTCCATGTGGGGTACAAGATGATTATGCATGAACAAAAACAGAAGGTACATACCACCAGGAAACAAAAGCACGTTAAACCATGGAGATTTTCCTCTTCCATAAACCTGCCATTTGTTAAGCAGTTGCTCTCTGTTCCAAAGGGAAACTGGTAAAAAAACAAAAAACAAAAAACAAAAAAAAACTTGAAGCAAACATTCCCAACAGCACTGGGGGAGAATAAATAAGGGAAATGGCTTTTTAACTAGGGTGCAGGGGTGATGTAAAGATGTAAGCCATTTTTAAGAAGAAATCAAAGATCTACCCAGGGACTTATTCAAAGCTAGTCACAATCAGTGGAGGAAATGTTACTGAACCTTCTATATCTGTAGTCCTGAGGCAGAGAGAGGGGCCATTGAATTTTTAATCAAATAAACTTGATAGAATGAATATATAAGATTCTGAATTGGAATATATATTTATATACATTTATATTTATATATATAACTTCCCAGTATACTGTATACATATATATATATATATATATATAAACAAACATACACTTTCCAGTCTATTAATACATTAGAAAATAAAATTACATTCTTTAGAAGATCAGAGCTAGTTTTCAAGACTGACTCTTTTTATAAGAACAAATATCCCATCAGTTAAGTTTTGTGTAGTTGCGAAAGCCCTGAACTTGGATTTGGAAGATGATACTTCAAGTCACCACTAGTTTAACAGGGAAATTGCTGAACTGCCTGAAGCTTCAGTTTCTCTACCGAATAAGAAGAACCAAAACTATCTCCCAGGGTAGGTATATAAAGAAAAAATGAAGTGAGTTATTTTGAAGCTCCAAAATAAGAATAAATTCTCATTATTTCTATAACTATCACGTTTTCCAGAACATACTTTAATCAACTGTGAGATATATTTTACTCTGTAAAACCTTAAGCCGTGGATTTTACTTATGTTGTAGTTTGTTCTTGTCTGGTAGCCTTGTTTTACATAACGTGTCACAACTTCAAAGATACAGGACTGCAGAGTTTCTACAAAGTTGCTCTGAACAAGACTTTCAGGTACCACTGTTTGCTACCTCGTTTTAAACTACTCAAACAACAAACTTTCTCAACCTAGGGAATTCTTAGCTTATCGTCTCACTGAATCATTAAAAAATTCCTATCAAATGCTGCTGGCCAATTCTCTCCCGAAGTTCCTCCACTTAGCTAAGAGAAGTAAACAAAAGTTTTTCAAGTGATTCTTGTATTTATTTAGTTTTTTTTTTTTTTCATCTTATGGCTGGACTGTTTTTGTGCTGAAGTTTTCTAGATTTAGTCATCTCATTTGCTTACTCAGTTGGAACAGCTTGGATGTCGTGTCCCCCCTTTTTCCAATTGAAACATTTTTGCAAAGTAAAATTAACACAAAACTTGATAATACAAAATTTAAAGAAATACTTCCTCACAGATAGAGCTAAAAAGTCATATATATGAATGTAAGTGTGTTTATTAACATTTGTTTTTTAGACTTTATCAGTAGTACAGGAGCGGGAGCTAAATAAATTCTGCTTCCCCAAAACTGAAGAGCCACTGTGGACCACCAGTCTGTTCTGAAGGGTGATGAAGGCCATGGGGCTCTTCTGTCTAAAGAAATCATTGAGAGCTTGATTTTGAAAGGGCTTCCCATTCCTTGGCACTTTGAAGAGATGTCTAGTGAATCCCAGACACCATGTCAAACCACAGAAGGATCTGAATGGTTCTGTTCCTGGATTGTGTGTCAGTTTTTATTTCTGGGAATTCCGCTACATCTTCAAATTCATATGGTAGGGTTTCCTCCTTTTCACCTGTTTTATAAATGGCACATTGTTAGATTATTAAGTACAGCAGATACGAGAATACAGATTATAGATCAAAGTTGGTAGAAAGTCAAGCAGTCAACATAAAGAATCTCTTCATTTGTTGAGCCTTTACCCCTGACAGCATTTCTGAACTAATTATTCCATCGGAGAGCTCCCCACCCTACCCACATGTCCCAGGTCACAGGACCAGTGATGCACCTAGGTGTACAGCCCAGGTCTCCAGAAGCCTGTCTGGAGTTTAGCCCACTGCCCTTCTGTACATTTTACTCTCTCATCAGCAGGATATTTTTTCTTTGTCACTTTGGATAAAACCAAAGATATTTATTTTTTTTTCTAAATGCCTATGAATTATAAAACCTGATCCTTTTAAAGGCACAGTGTACTCCTCACATGTCTATCCTAAGCAGATGGCTTTAAAAATTTCGGAAGTAAGCCTAACAAAGCTAGAGGACCCTCAAGATCATGAGTGAAATGCAATCAAAATCACAGTGAGATACCACTTCACTCCCACTACAACGGCACAAAAGCAAAACAAAACAAAAACCCCACAATAACCAGTGTTGGTAAGAAAGTAGATATCTTGGAAGCCTCATACATTGCTGATGGGAATGTAAAATTGAACACCCAATTTGGAGAACAGTTTGGTGTGAAGGTTTTTTAAAAAGTTAAATGTAAATTTACCTTATGACCCAGAAATCCCACTCTTAGTTACAACTACCCAAGAGGAATGAAAACATTTATTCACACAAACACTTTCACATGAATGTTCTTAGCAGCATTATTTGTAATAGCTCCAAATTGCAAGCAACCAAAGTGTTCATCAACTGGTGAATGGATAGACAAACTGGGGTGTATCCGTGCAATGGAACACTATTTGCCAATAAAAAGGAACAAAGTAGAGATACACGCTAAGGCGTGGATGAACCACAAAAACATTTGGCTGAAATAAGCCATACTCAAGAGACCTCCTACTCTATGATTTAAGTCATTGAAATATACAGAAGAGGCAGAGTTTCTGAAGACAGAAAGCAAATTAGTGGTTGCCAGGTTGAGGAGGAACTGGAGAAAGGAAGAAAGAATGGCGATTAGCAGTAAGTGTACAGGACTGATCATAATGCAGGGATGAAAATGTTCTAAAATTGATTCATGGTGAATGGATGCATAACTTGGTAAATTTGCTAAAAATAATCATTGAACTGTACACTCAAAAAGAGTGGATTATATGATATGCAAATATGTCTCAATAAAATTATTTTTAAAAGTTCAGAGGGTTGATGTCAACACCTATGAATATTTAATCTTGTAAATATTCTTGTTGGATCCTCATACATCACCAATAAATAAGACCTGAATTATCTTAAGAGTGATAAATAGGAACATGAGAGTATTAGAAATAGTAAACTAATATGCACATCTCAACAGTTCTTTCTCTCTACTTCTTCAAAACAGCAAGTCATTTGCAATCTGAGTAAATCTACCCCCGTGATCCATAAAATTCAGAAGTAAAATAAACAAAATGCAGAGTGATACACCCTTTCCACTCCCTTCTCTGGGGGAAAAAAAAAAAAGTAACGTTAAAAAAATGTCTATAAATGACTAAAGGAAAACAAATATTCTGCTTTTATGTTAAGCTCTCTGCCTACCAGACTCCTCTGCCAAAAGATTCTTCTATTTTTACAACGCAGAGTACATTTACTATGGCTCAAGGAAACATGATGTTTTATTAATAAAAATCTATCTTTCATAATAGACTTACCGATGATTTTAACATCTCCCTTAAATAGTTTAATTCCTTCAGATACTCGTCAGTCAGGAATCTTCTTTCTTTCTCTCTGGTTAGGGCAATATAAATGTCATTTTGTGAGGATGTCAAACTTTTCTTTTTTCTGGCAAAACAAGAAAGCATGAGGCAGATGGGTTAAGAAAAAAGTCAGACACAGTATCAGTTGCCAAAGGGGGAAAAAAAAAATAAAGACAACATCTTGTCCATCAAGTAGCTCAGATCAAGAGTCTCTCTTTTCTCAAATGATGACAGCCTCAGAACTGTGAGCAACCAGAAAATAAATAAGCAAAACCAGCGAAGGTGTTTCTCCATGGTTTCCACTGTAATGTCTGGACTAGATAAACATGTCATTTTACTAGGAGGATTACCTAAAAAAAAAAAAAAAAAAAAAAAATTAGCTATAGCAGACCAAAAAAAAAGAAGAAAATTGAATAAGGGCACGCCACATCTATTACGCTGGGATAAACTGTCATCGTGCTTTTCTGGGTACCATTGATGAACATAGTCAGCTAGAACAATTCACCCTCCACCATATAGAAGGATCCGCAGTACAGATTTATAATCTTCACACAAGGAGCTTCAGGACGATGGACGTAGTTGTTCTCAGCTGAAAATGGGCCCTGGTTGATATCCTGCGTTCATTTTTCTCAAGCAGGAGTCTGCCCACTAGCGGTGGTGAAATCGAGTTTGTGTGCTCTCTAATGGTCTTTTTATGGCCAGGAAGACCTTGCTTTTCAGGCCTCGGGAAGCTGTTGATAGAATGAAGGGGGTTAAAGCTGCGACAAGATCTACAGGACCTGTGGTTCATCCATCACTCATTCACAACAGCATCCCAGATGGGAGATAGATGAGGGTGAGCACATTTAATGAGGTGTGAGCTCTGAATGGACAGAAAAAACACACTTATGAAGGTTTCTAGATCAACTGCTTGAATTGGTGCAATGAAAAGTATTTAAAATATCTTATCTCGAGTATAAATCATATATATATATGTTTTATTTTCCACATTACGCACTCTCAGACTTTAGGAAAAGCCTAGGTTTTGAAGGTATTGAGAAAAATTCTTAACTGGCCAAGTTCTTTGCCGATGCCTTATAGGATGTGTTTAAGTATAAGAGCACGTTGCAGTCTGTTTGGAATAGAATCAGGCTGAGTTCTGGTATCAAATACATTCCCAACTAGCTGAGTATTTAGGAAAGCCACTCAATTTTCATAGGCCCCAGATGTCTCATCTCATAGGTGATAATAATTTCTGGCAAACTGCCTTTACATCATTTTGGAAGCATAGAATAAAATGATAAATGTTAAGAGTATCTAAGAGAAAAACATTTCCTTAAGCAAAAGTGTCATTCTTATTAAAAAATGAGAATGTCTCCTCTTTAACCCCTTAGTTTGCTTGAGGATGAAAGGCAGGGTAACTCCTCTGGGAAATGCTCATGTTCTGGTTTACGTTTCTTATGTTATGAGGGTGATAAAGGGCGGATCTTTCGATGTGACAAGTATAAAGTCCTCTGCTTGGCCTGGAGTTTAGAGAGCCTCATTAATCATGCTCCGTTGTGTTACAGGTTCTGTAAACATTGCAGAAGCCTGAAGCACAGCCCTTCATTTGTGACATCTTTCCAGCCTAACTCCAGGAAGCCTTTGAGATTTCCTCAAATGACTGGATTTCATTTCAGTCATTAGTTAACCCCGCCTGGTGGGTGACCATGAGTCCCACCAGGCAGGAGTAAGGGGATACGTGTTCAAACAGTACAACCAGGGCTTGGCTTAGTCATGTCACCATTAAGTGCAGTAGGGGGCGGGTTTCCTTTCTCAGGATAAGTCAAATCATTTATGTGAATCCCATGATAGTCCACGTTATTCTTGCTTTTGGAAACTCATGCCAGAAAGTTACAGTTAGAAAAAAAATTGCTGACAATCCTTCCTATGTATATTTTGGGTGACATTAAAAGGCAAGTGTTACTCCTTACAGATTTACACATTCTATTGGCAAAGTCTTTTTACGTATGAATGGGTGACTATGAGACGATACAGGAAGCCAGGCCACCTTTGGGGCTATGAATCAGAGAACATTAGGTATTTTCTAGGACTCGTCTGCTCAAGGTTCCTTGCTGTATTTTGGTTAGCTTCCAAAGTCTCTAAAATCTTCTTGATTGTAAATATTTTATTATGTGTTTTTCATTAATATTTTATTAATAGTTTCCTTCATGAAAATGTTTTAAAGCACATCAGTTGGAATGCAGTTCTTCTTAGCTATAAGAGCAAAGATCCCAACAGAATGTGTGCGAACAAAGCTGTTTTGATAACTCTATGTGTGGAATTGGTAGTGAAACATATCAATGTGTATTTCAATAGTATTAATTTTACAATCGAGTGGAAGAAGATTATGTTAAGTCTCAGTTTTCAGGTTGTTTTGGGAGGTCCAGAGACAGTAAGGTTAGACATTGGTCTAATAAGGCAAATGTTGGAGTTTATATAATAAGCAAGCTATCTTCCATCTCTACAGATAACATGGGAAACTTTATGAGTCTCACGGTAGGATGGTATTTTTCATAAGCAAAGAGTGTACGGCTGGATCCAAGACAATCTGTAACCACAGCTCAAGATAGAGGACATTCCGACAATGGCTCACAATTATTATAGTGTTCATGAAAAACGAAGCATGTCTTTCCTATGCCCCTAACAGTGAATTCAGACCCATCGGGCTAGAATATCTCTCCTTCTCTATCTTCCAAATATTTTTCCTCTTTCATACTAATGCTTTGCATGTATTTCAAAATAGTGAGATCCAAAGTAAGCAATTACTAAGAATAATGATAATTAATCAAAAACGCATATCTAAATAATTGCAGTGGGTAAGTTAGAATCATTAATAACAAGATAAATGGATGTGATGATGTCACCATGCTTTGCATCATGGACTGAGCGTTGTGAATTACAGCTATGGATTTGTTTCCTGGACGTTGCATATTAGAATCCAGCAAATATGCCTAGTTATTCCATCATACTTTCTCACAACTACAGCTTATTACCTATGCAAATTTAGCTAATTTCCCAACCAAGAATCTATATTCTTTCTACCATTCTTGGGCCTTGTCTACCTCTCTCCAAATTTGGTTGTTCTCTTTGTACTTTTACAAACTTCGTGTGATAGATTTTTTCTTTTTAAGTAGGTACATGGTATCCTTTTTATTTTTTTTTTTGCTCAGGTTATTAAATATTTCCGAAGCCCCACCGTGTGCCAGGCAGACAAGAAGTGGATTATTGCGGAGGACTCAGGTAAGGAAGTGAAATTATAGTGCGCAATTGTAGTAAGTGGTCGGTTAGGGGAAAACTTAAAGTTCTGTGGGTGAACGTAAAAGAGACACCCAACTCACTATGGAGTCAAGTGTCCTTTATGGTAGGATGTGGAATATGATGAAAATGTAAAGTTGTTCCCTCTGCTTGGAATGTCTGCTGTCAAGGAGAGAGAGGAGGGAAGAGACAGAGGGAGTAGCCGGCCTTTCAACACGTGTTTAGAAAGTTGAGCTTAAGACTGTGGGAAATGGGGAGACATTGAAGGTTTTTAAATAAGAAAGTCATAAGCCCCAATTTGTGCTTTTGCTCCTTAACTCTGCCATAGACTATGCAAACAAATGTGTGTGGGTTTCAAAAACACTACTTACAAAACAAGGCAGCTGGCAGGAATCGACCCATAAGCCACAGTTTGTAAAACTAGAGAGCCACTGATGGGGTCAAATTGCAAGAGTCTGATGACTGGCTAGAAATAAGGGAGGGGGATATGTCAAGTTTTTGGCTGAGACAGTGTGTGAGAGAGAACTACCGATGGATGACCCTAAAGCTGGTTAAAGGTGCGTGTATTTATATATCATGCAGAATATTGTAAAAGAAGGCAATGACACAGTAAGAGAGGGATTATAATTTGGAGAACATCTTTAAGTGACCACACAAACATGAGTGAGATCAAGCCCTGCAGAATCAGAGTGTAAGCTAGTAATTCCATCTTTTTAAAAAATAATGATCCTATTTTACACCTGTAAAATTAATCATCATCTTTTAAACATAGTAGTTAGGGAGACAGTATTTGCTTGAACACCAGTGAGTTCGAAGAATAAAAGTTGTTAGATATAGGCAAAGTGTTATGATGCAGTAATGTGTAATATTTTGAAATGCTTAACAAAGAGTCACACATAAACTGCAGAGAAGGTGAGGGGGGTGGGAAATATGGAAACAGTTAAAGAAAGGATATGACTCACAGGAAGAGAGCCAATCTGAAAATTCAGAGAAGTGTAGGGAGGAGACCAAGGAGAAGTTCAGAGTGAAATGAAATAACTGTTTGGGAAGCAGATGGTGCAATATCTCATTCTTAAGCGATAAGATGAGTGAAGAATCTGCCTTTTCTCCTTAAAAAGTTACATTACTTATATTTTGTATTCCATTTCTTTCCTTTTGGGAGTGGTTTCATCTGTAATTTATCTTTCTTCAAGATTGGAATTTTACCAACATCCCATATAACGTCCCTGCTAGGATTTTCATGCCATTTTTTTTTTCTTATACTCTGCATCTCCATTTGTGCTTCCATCCTTCATATTCTGCAGAAGAACATGAAGTCAGGAGGGTTGCACCATCATGTGATGTTAAAATATCTTGGCAAGTCCTAATTGCTGTTTCTGCAAGACATTTGGGAGGTATTATATACTATGAGTAAAGGAAATCCCTTCACCCCTCCTTTTTTGGCATGCTTCTCTTGGGCAATCACAGTTAGACCATCAGTGGGAGAAGATGTAGCTTTCAAATTCTTGGCAAATATCTCTTGGAACTTCAACCTTTCATTGGTTTCAACATCCAAAATCCAGATATCCTGCCCACACCCCTCCTCCTTGCCACGTCACCAATCCTCATTCTCTGGAAACTTGGTGTCAGTGTCTTCAGCGTCTGGAAACTTGGCATCGAAACCACCATCAAGCAATGAAACATTTCCTTTTCATGTACACTGAGTCACGTCAATGTGCTTTAGATCTTGAGAATCCCTCCCAGAACTGTCTAAATGCCCCCATTTTAAAGAAGGGCACTGATACAAATGTCAAAAAGCAATGACAGCAGGGCTGATGCCATCTCAAGTCCTTAATTCCAACATGACAAGCCCTGAGTACGTCCAGATGCATGTGGATAAGGTTTCATTTAACTTGCCCAGAAAAGAACTTGGAGGAATACAATTGAAGGCTGTTTATTTAGTGCCTACATGTGTGTGTGTGTGTGTGTGTGTGTGTGTGTGTGTATTTGGTTTACATCTCCATAGGAAAAAAAATCCATTGTCCAAAAAGTAAAGAAAAATGCATGGATTCTCTACGTCCCAAAAAGCAGCTCCTAAGGCTTACTTTTTTTTTTTTTTTTTATTTTTGTCAACTTCAAAAGATCCTCCTACTTATGCTCTGTTATGTGGCAACAAGCACATGGGTCTCACAACACATCCTTGAGTTTTTTCTTTAATGATATGGTTCATTTGAATAAAATAGTACATAAGATTTTTTTTAAAAAAGGAAGAAAAAGTGTTAGCTTTCTACCAAGTATTTTGTTAAAATGAGGCTGGGTCTATGCAGTTTTCACTCTAAGTTCTCCTGGAGATGGTTCACTATATCCCGAGTGTAAGGAAGAGTTCCTTTTTATCACATCTAAAATATAGCTATAAAGACTATCATTATCTGGTTAGTTGGAAAATTCTGAATATTCGTATATAACATTGCTATATTGTCTTAAGTTATACTACAGTATCCATTACTCTGACTAAGTAATGAGGGTTAATACGGCTTCATCCTAATTTAATTTTCTCACAGCTAAGTGTCTGCAGAGAGCGGGCAAATTACCATATCTCTTTATTAGGTTCATTAAAACCACTGAAAGGCTGTATTTACAATTAGTTGTAAAAACTTATTACTTTGGCTGAAACAAATCCACACTAGGTGATCAAGACTGTAACTCTTGAAAATTTCACAGCCACAGTACATGGAATACGTTTTAGATCATTCAAAACACAAAATCAAGGCTTAAAAAATTTTTTTTGAAAAGTCGTATTTCAGGAAGTGACTACCCAAGTCACTGGACAATGTTCAGAGATTCACTGCTTAAAATATGCTTATTAATCTCTATTAACAATAGGTTGGGATTTTTAATGTAGCAAAAATTCCTTTAACCATATCAACTTTGCTAAATATACCGATGTATAATTGGGGACGCATTCCTAGCAGCCTCCAGGCCCATCGCTCAAAAGTCATCAGAAAGCATAGTCTACCCGCGTCCAAGACTTTGCATCGACTTGAACATAGATCTTATGCCCTCAGAGATATCTGTAAGGTCTTCAAAGAGAAGACTGGAGATTTTCAGTCTCTTTCTTGTTCAGGTCTCTCAGATGTAACATACCTATTGCTACTGCACGTGATCTAGATACTCAAAAAGCAAATAATATCTGAGAACTTACCACACATGTGCCAGACATCTATGATTGGTGTCAGGGACGCAGAGCAGAAGAGGAGACTCTTCTAGCCATGATCCTTCAGGGTTTGCTTGAAACTGAAGAGAGAATGTTAAGTTGCTGAGTTGACAGGATGGTACGTAAGTAACAGATAAAACCCATCAATGAATGTCCAACTCCAAATGATCAGTTCGCTTTTGTTCTAAATCTAATTTTTTTTAAACAGCTATCTATGTAAAGCAGGTTTCATTAGCTATCTGACGCTTGTCAAAGTGACACATTATTCTTGTAGCACTTTTCTGTTGAGTCCAAGACAAAATATGGTTTTAAAATGCCTTGTTCCTGTGCTTTGCACTTTGCTGTGAGTTTACAGGACAAACCGCTAAGTTAACAACTGAAGCTACAAAGAAATCATTCCCCAGGAATTAAATAAATCTCAAAACCTCTAAGGTTCAGCAAGGGTAGCTGTCAGGGAGAGGGACGGCTGGCTGTGCTTGCCAGAGGTATTTCTCTCTGGTTTTCTCGCTTTCAGTTACTGCTGCCAGCTTACTCCCTAACACCCACTGGGTCCCTCAACGGTCAACTCTAAACTTTTACCTTAATGTCCCCATGAAAACCAAAAGACCCGACTTTTGACTGTGTATTGGTAAAACTGAGTTAGTCTGGAAGTTCTCAAATTTTTACTCAATATTAATAAGGAACAAACAGGAACTAATTATAGAAAATAAAAGAAAAAGAGAAGTATTTCCGTTGATAAGATAGAAGAATTTGTGTCTACAATAGCTACCTTCCCTTAGTATCTTCTAGCCTTATCTTATTCAACTAGTTAATTAGTTCTAGAAGATATCTTGGGAAGTGATCTCAATGGGGAGGAAGGTGCAGAGGGAGAAAAGAGTGGGTGGAGTTTCTAGGCATTCCTTAGATGACTTTGCTTTTATATCTATTCTGTTTATTTACATTTCTATGTGAAGTTTCCTTTGAAGAAAATTTTCACTTTTTTTTTTTTTTGAGAATCTTTAAAACCATTACACAAATTATGGTGAGTTAGTTACTTTCCCATCCATATGTGATAAACATATAACATAAGAACTGCTCATTATGCCCCTTCCTCCCATGGAATTTAACACTACATTCACACAATCCTTATTTATTCCTGGTAAGTCTCAGAATCATTCTTAACCTAGCATTTCAGACAGCTCCAATAGTTGCTCAGTACTGGCATATAAGTTTAAACCAATGCATTATCATTCCTGATCCAGAGTCCCTTACTTTCTAGCTCCAGTCCTACCTTGATGTGTGAACGAATGTCTTGACTCCTAAGAGTTAGGGTATCGTTCTCTGCTCATTGCCTTAAGCTGGAAGTCTAAAAATTACTTATATTATCACAGCAACTTTTAATTGAATGTATTATCATTAATTTTTTTCTAAATAGTACTTCACATTGCTTATGAAGTGTTCTTAAAATAGGGTTCCTGTTGTACGTGTCAAGAAAAATATTCCTTAGGCAAGTATCCTTGGAAGACCCTATATATTATAGCCCTTTGTGTAATAGCTAAATAAAGATTCTAAACATCATATTGGAGAACCCTATCTGATTTAGTTTAACCAAGCATTTCCCAAACTTGTCTGACCACTGAAAACTTTTATCCAAGGACACTAACACATCCAGGACCACATTTTGGGAAATGCTCTAATAACCTGGCCAATTTCTTCACTCAAATCTCTCCCTTCAAGCATTCTTATTTTCTGCCACCAGAATTATTTTTCTAAAGTCGCGTGTTTGATCACATCAGCACTGAGTTCAAAATCCCTAACTGACTTCACTTTAGCTGTAGAAAAAAATCCAAGCTCTTGACCACTGGGTTCAAGGCTGGAGGTTCCCTCTGCGATGTATTTTTATCACTTGTACTGGCAAGGCAGGTGTATTTCTTTGCACACAGTAGGTGCTTTTTGAATAAATCTGCCTCTGTTCACCCCCAGTCTTCCTGATTGTCCTTCAGCAGTGACTGACATTCTCATTCACATTTCTGTCTTTCTGCTTTGGATTAATTCATTCCCTCAGTCTAGAGTAACCTTTTTCTTTATCTCTGTCATCCAGTGCAAAGACCACTATTAGAGTGAAGTACAACCTTTACCTTCTCCATCTCCTAAAGGAACTAGTCACTCCCTCAGATATGTTCCCGCTGTATTTGGAATATCCTTCTCCACCTGTTTCACTTCGTATACAGAGACAGAAACTTCTATAAAGGACCAGTCCAGACTTTCTCAGCCTTGGTGCTGTTGACATTTTGGACCGGATGACTCTTTGCTCTGTGCATTGTGGGATGTGCATCACCACCCCTGGCCTCTGCCCACCAGATGCCAGTAGTACCCATACCCCCACCCCTCAGTTGTGACTGTCAGAAATGTCTCCTAGGTGGTAAAATTGCCTAAGGTCAGGAATCCCTGTTCTGGAGCAGACTTTTGCATCCCCCTCATCTTTGTCCCACGCCCAGCAAATAGACACAGAGTGCAACCTGATTGACTTGTTCTTATTTGCTCCCTGAGGGTTTGATTATAGTTGACACGGGATAAAAAAAAAAAAATAAAGAAAAAAGAACAAAAAGGAAGGAAATAAGATATCCTAAAAATGCTGTCATTGGGAAATCTTGTGAGCATCATTGTATTTCTAATTTTAGATTTATCAGTCAAACCTGAGACCATGCAGGATGGATTCTCCCCATTCAAAGATTATGCAGACCTTAGAAGTGTATGTCTCACTTCTACGATTTTGTTATTCAAAAGCCGTCTTTTGTTTCCTGTTCTCTCGAGTGTTCGGATTTGGTGACGTGAATACACGATTGAGCCATTAAGACTCGTTAACTACATTGATTTGTCTTTTCCTTTCTGTTTCTCTTTCATTAATGATACATAGCGATTTGTCTCCAGAGATTTTTTTTTATCCTTTAGGAAAAAAAAAAACAACTCATATTTTATTTTTCACAAAGAGTTGTCTCGTGGCGCGAAGACTTATCAAAGTCATAATTACATTTCGTTTGCACTGAGCTGTCTGTCATCTGTAAGCATCGGAGTCTTGCACGCGTGCGTCTTTCTGCATCTGTGCTACGTTTTTTCGAGTTACCAACCTGAGATGATTCGTTAGTGAGTATACACCGCTTTTGGCTGTCCCTGCCTTTAATTTTCCTGGCTACATAACACGGTTGTTTATAATTTTCTAACTGTCCCCAAGCGAAATAATGATGATGCTATTTGTATTTTTATCTATAAAAATTGCTAAACATATCACTCGTCATTAACCTTGATGCTTGTCTATGTATTTCATCTGTAATGGCAATTTCTGTGCTTTATTCACAAATGCCCAATGCCCACTTGAGATGTGAGTTTAGGAGGTTCAATGCATCCAAATGTTTGGATCTTTATCTGAACCTTATCTGAATGATCTGGGCTACCTGAATCTGACATCTCAGATACTGAGCTGGAAATTAGAAAGCAAACCCTCCACAGACTTCCTGCTTTCCAGAAAGCTAGCTAATTCTGGGGGGAATTGCTACATGTAAGGAGCTTTTGTAAGTGGCTTTCAGTCTGTAATTAACCTTATAACAGATACCTTGTCCCTGGGCTTTGTTTAGAATGGCATATCATTTTGGACCCAGAAGGAATCTTAATTTAAGATCCATTTGAGAGTCTGCAATCTACAAATGGGGAAACGTTGGTCAAGAGGAGTTAAATAGTTTGTGCTTTTAAAAGAAAGGCGGAAATCAAGTTTAAAAGAAAGAGAGATTTGGCAGTCAGTGAGAGCTGACGATTAGACACTTTCCATTTCTTCTGATTCTGTCCCAGCAGAGGTACAGATGTAGCTTTAACCTAAAGACAAAAGAATGGCAAAAGAATTGGCATGGATGTCTATGTTTATTGCTTCCAGTCTGTACTATCCCATAGCATGCTTCCTTAACGTCTTGCTATCCATTTCCGTAGTTGTATCTCCCAACTCACAGTCTCCAACAGTGCCATAAGGAATATCTGTCTGTCTGAACCCCTACAGATCTCTAAGAAAGAACAGGGGGCTTGCAGGTCACAGGGTATGTCCTTAGTTTATTTTACTAAGTAGTAACAGACTGCTCCCAGATTGGCTGTTCTGGTTTATGTACCCCCTGCCCCTCAGTGTGTCTCTACACATCTTACCGATGCTGACTTAGTTTGGCAATTTGACTGAATGTAAAGTAACATCATTATTCTTTATAACATGAATTTGTCTGATAACTTACTAATGAGTTTGGATCTCTGTTAGAATAAGTATTTGAACTCTTTGATTTGAGAATTGACTATTTAATATTTTTCACCTTTAAAACATTTACATTTGTGTCTTTCTTTAAAATGTGGAGTTCTTTGTACATGAAAGATAGTAATGGTGTGTTTACCTTAGGTAATTCACATACCTTACTCCAGTCTCTTATCAGGCTGTTGACTCTGTTTATATTTTATTAGATAAAAATCCTTGATATTTTCCTCATCTTTACTAAGTTGAGAAACATTTACTAAGATACTCATGCAAAGTTTCTTCTGTTAGCTTCATAGTATTACCTCTTAACTGTTTTTTTTTAATAATTTTTATGGAGTATGGCTATGCATTTTGTGTATGGTAAAGCACTGGTCTAATTTTTCTCTATAGAAAGAGCCTGTTTTCCCAACAATGTTTATTAAACAGCCTGTCCTGTCCTCTTCACTTTGAAGCACTAGCTTTATCACATACTTCTTTGTATAACATAAGTTTCTTTCTATAAACAGGCCTATTTATAAGCTGTACATTCTGTTTCATTGACATTTTTCTTCCTGCACTTAATGCCACACTGTTTGTCTTATTATAACCATATAATATATCTTAATACGTGCTGAAGAAATTCAACCTCAGCCAGCCCTGGTTCTCTTTTTTCAAAACTAACATAATTACCTGTAGATCATTATTACTCTGTATTAAGAGTAGAAGTGCTCTCAATTTTCTAAAAACATCAGCTGGCATTTTTATTGTATCCTTTAAATCTGTAGAACAACTTGGGAGGAATTGACTTCATTCTCGTGATAGATTGCCGCATCTATGTAAATAGTTTACCATTTTCTTGTTCAAAATTTCTCCTATGATTCTGTAAATGTCTTCGTTGTTTGATCGGTAGCTAAAAGTGTTGGTGTTATAAAAAGCATTGGTCTTCTAGTTGGTTATTGCTAAGTAATGTCTAGTGATGGAGATGGGCAAAGAGCATTCTAGCCAGGGGGACAAATATTAGTGCAAACCGATAGCCTGCAAAGATTAGAGACATGTTGGGAATGCAAAGAGTTTCATTTGCCTAGAGGCAAAGCCGTCTGTAGAGAGCTGTTGGAGAATAAAAGGATAAAGAAAAGGTAGAAGGACGAAATGGCATGTCAGGGAGTTTGGTTTTCAGAGGCACTAGGCATGCTGGGTGAAAGCAGGGACTCTCAAGTCAAACTGCCCATGTCCTGCCTGTGTCATGTATCAGCCAGGGGATGCTGGGTCTTTCTGCACTTTTAGTTTCCTCATTGGTAAACGGGGATTATGATAGTGCTGACCTCATTAGAAGCATGGTGAAGATGCAGTGAGTTAAGACAGGTAGCATCTGGCGTGGAACAAGCATTCAATAAATGTTAACTTTTATGGTTATTGTTGCCATTACTATTAAGAAATGAGACATCGTTAAAGATTTGGATGTGATTTGCCCAATGTCAGAAAATAGGTTAGCAATAGAGTGGAGCGAGGAGACAGGTTTCCTGATTTCAAGCAGAGGACTGGGCTTTTTAACATTTTATGGAAACAAATATATGTTATCAATAATGTATGACATTATTAATAAAAAAGATGTATTAAAAGCATCTTTGAAAAAATGGCCATTTATTGCAATGCCTTAAAGGGCCCACTAATATCAAAAGTATGAAGACTCTAGAGCTTTTAATGAATGAATTGGCATAATAAACCCGCATGCTGTCTGCAAACATTTAAAAACACAGATTATGTTTGTGCATCCAAGCACAGAACGTCCATAAAATACCATAAAAACAATTTAAAACTTCCTTGTTCTGACAAGTAAAGATGATTCAGGTGCATTTTTAAAAGTCTATACGAATACGCCACTAGGTATTCTATTATGAAGAAAAATAAATTTTTAATCCAGTATTTACTATAAACCATAGAAAAGATTTCAATGGCAACTTAAGCAGTTGGTGGCCTCTTGGAAACTGACAATGGAGCAATAAAAAAGGAGGTTTGTTGACTCTTAACAACATGACCGTATCATTAAAATCACACTAATACTGGAGACCTTTACAGAAGGTTGTACTTCAAGAAAAGCTGGCTCGTGCAGACTAGCTGTGGAACAGGTTTTTGTTTCTTTTTCCAATTTAAAAATTGCAAATTCTTTTAGCTTTTCTAATGAGTGCCATAAACATAGACAAGATTAGCTTCTCTTTTACTCTCATAAAACTCATATATGAGTTATTTCATATTATTTTATAGCCACTTATGTATGAATTATTTAAGAATCAAGGAATTGAGTCAGGGAGGAGGGTACAACTTGGTGATAGAGCGCGTGCTTGGCATGCATGAGGTCCTGGGTTCAATCCCCATGTACTTCCATTAAAAATAGATAAATAAATAAATGAATAAGCAAATAAATAAAATTTGATTACCTCCCCACCATGGGGAAAAAATAGAGCCAAAGGATTGAAAATGAGGCAATATCTTTTGCTTTTTAAGTCAGCATCACAATTTGTCCCATAACACCCCCTCTTCCCCTGACTTCATTATTTCTCGTATGTTACATCTGCCTCCCTGTAGGCCGGTAGATTACAGGCCTTTTTGAGGACAGGAAATAGACCCTGCAAACACTGATCCTCCAGAAGGCACTGCCCAGGAGGGCTACATGGTAAATCCTCAAAAAAGGTAGTGGCTTGTGCCAAAGAGGGTCAGAATGATTTGTGTTCAGTGAGCGATGACTAACGTTTTTGATTGAAGAGGTTTTCATTTCGTTCAAGATTCAGAGAGCATGGGAATCACAAAAAGCCTGTGGGTCAGAGTAAGGAGTATTGGCAGGTGATTGGCAGATGTAGCAGGTGACGTATTGAGTTACACACACGAGACGAGACAATCTCTCTCTAGGTCAAGCATTTGTAAACCACTGAATATAAATTCCACCAATGCCTCTTTCTGTTTTGCCTTCAGACCACTCAAATCCCAACTAACCTATTCCCACCCTCCCTTATAGACACACAACATTAATCCTTTTTCTTTCTTTTTTTGGTGGGTTGTTCGCCCTAAAACATTGATAAAATAAAGTACTGAAAGCCTGAATGGCTTGCTTTGAACAGAACAGCACAAATTCACAAACAAAAGCTGTTCCCCCTGAATTCCCTCTGGGCCTAATTCTGGAACCTCTATTCTTTGGGTAATAACTCTAATTTGGTTAATAACTAGGATAGAAGTAGAAAAGAAAAAAACAATTCAGGCAAAACAACCACATCCCTAAAACCTATCTTTTAATGGATTTGAAATCTAAAGTCCAAGGGCAACTGTATTATTCCATTCTTTTTCACGTTCTATTTCCTTTGTTACTCTCTGCAGGAAATGTAAACCATGCGTACACAAAAATATATATCAGTCTGGCTTTTACATAAAACTTGTTTCTCCTGGTCTAATACTTATTTAAATTTTAGCTCAAGGTAACAACAAGTGTTGAGAATTTTCCAAGCAGCACACCATGCTTTTTCAAAGATGTATAGACTAAATACTACTAATCACATTTAAAAATTTTCAACTAGCAAATTTATACCCAAGGCTTGGGGGTTTTAACTGCCAGAGTTTCAAAAATGATTCATTGCAAAAGTCAGACTGACCAAGAAAAAAAAAAAAAAAAAGAAGAAGAAAAGAGAAAGAAAAATTGAAGAAATGAATATAGCCCATTGATAAATGCCTTTGTTGCAAACAGAGAAAACAGACCCTTAGTCTGCCTTGGCTTTAGTATTTAGCAATTGACATCTAATTAATTAGTTATCAGGGGTGGAATCCCGCAGTGAAGCAATTCCCTTTTCCCCTGATTATGGATTGCATTTTGATGGCAAAATTGTTGGTTGGGTCCCTCCTTAGTGACAGATTTTGTGTGATTAATGTCTCTAGTATCATTTTCATTCTTTGTCCCCTTCACACAAAAGATGCCACAAAATCAGCATCACCAATCAAATCACTCTCCCCAAATCACCCTCCGTCTTCTCTTGCTGTGGTTGAGGGTTAGCTCAGTGTATTTGAAAATGAAGGACAAAAGGAAAGACCCCGAAGGCGGAAGGCGCTGTCCCCGTTACTGCCAGTCCAATTTAAACGATGGCTGCATAACTGTGAGCTTCACTAGGTTTTTACACAGACCAGATCATTGGCAAGGAGCAGTTCATTAAATGTTCTTGTTTTAACAAAATGCCGTTCAACAAAACACTGTTTTCTATAATTGACCTAAACATTTGGTTCCGTACATTGTTGTTTGCTGCCACCCCCAGGCAAATACACCTGATTTAACAAACACTTGCTCAAAGGCATGAGTAAGATACATTTTTTTTATATAGTTAATATAAATATAACCTCGTTGTGCATTTAGCTGATACATTTGTTTAACTGGCTTATTTGCATGGAAAAGAGATCTATTCAAGTTCCCCTAGAAACAGCGACTTATAGGCAGAGCTGCACACTCAAGAAGCCCCCTGTTTATCATCACAGCTTCTGTTGGCCTCTGTTCTATTTCCCTGTAAACTAACTTCCTCTGCCTTCACACACTGCTCTCTGCTCCCCACTATCTTTTCTGTTCACATGAACCTCCATTTGGGTCTCTGGGTCATCCTCTGACTTGAGTTTATCAGGCTGCTCAATTCCAAAACTTGCCAAAACCAATGGCTGAGGAGTGGACTCTTACTGGTTCACCTCATTTTTTCAAATGGAGCTGCAGTGATGAGAGATTAATTAGCAGGACGGTGGAATAACTACCCCTGAGTTGTGGCTCATCCTTGGTCATCCTTTAGGTCCAAGAGGTACATAAAATATAAAATAAAATAAATAAATGGCTCCTTCAGCCAACTCTTTAGAGTTGTGTGGGTAAGAGATGCTCCCTTGGCAGAGGGGTCCTGCATCTCCTGGATGATGTGTGTCCTCATCCAAATTCATATGTTGAAGCCTGATTCCCAATGGGCAGGTATTTGGAGATGGGCCCTTTGGAAGAGCCTAAGGGTGGAGCCCTGATGAATGGGACGAATGACTTAGGAGAAGAGCACTTGCTTATCTCTTTTTCTCTGCGTTCTGCCTTGTGAGAATACAACGGCCACCCACAGCCTAGAAAGCGGGCCTCGCCAGACAACAGGGAATCAACAGATTGGCTCATGGACAGGATCTGGGTTGTGAGTGAAATATAATTATTTTGGCTTCAACAGAATTGAGTTTTTCTCAATTAAGACAGGAAAGCTGCAGGAAGCATGGAGTAATTGATGGGTGGTGGTTTATTAAAAGCTCAGTTTGGGATCTGTTAAATTTGAGTTGCCTGTGAAACATTCAAGTGACAGTACCTGCAGGAAGTTGGGTATTTCGGTCTGGAGGTCAGGGGAGAGCCCTGGTTGGTGACATAAATTCGGTGGCCATCAGTGTATAGGTGGTAACTAAAGCCCGTGACATCACCTAGGGATGGATGTTAGCAAGGAGAGTGGGTTAGCTGATGTGCAGCGCATCAGCATTCAGCAGTAGAGAAATAAATGAGAAAAGGAGAATGAAGAGTGGGTAGGGAGGTAAGAGAAAAACTTATCGATTGTGATGTCCCAAGAGACATATTTTAAGAGAATGTTCAACTTTATCAAATGCTGCTGACCAGTAATATAAGATGTGGACCAAGACAAAAAAAAAAAAAAAAAAAAAAAAAAAAAGATCATCGGATTTAGTAAAGTGGAGGTTACATTAGTCAGCTTGGGCTGACATAACAAAATATCCCAGACTGGGTGGATTAAAAATAGAAATATTATTTTTCTCACAGATCTTGAAGCTGAAAGTCATAAACCAAGGTTCTGGCAGGGTTGCTTTTTACCTGAGGCCCCTCTCCCAGGCTTATAGATGGAGCTGCTGGCTGTGTCCTCATACGACATTTTCTCTGTGCTCTCACACTCCGAGCATCTCCTTATAAGAACACGTCATCTTGGATTGGGGCCCCAGCCTTCTGACCTCATTTAACCTTAAGTACCTCCTTGAGGTTTTATCTCCAAATAAAATTGTGGGTGGGGCTGGTTAGGACTTCAACACGGGTTTTGGCAGGGGAGGTACTTCAGTCTGGAAGAGAGGTCATTTGATGAATTGATAACTATGATTTTGGTGACATGGGGTTGGGTTACAGGGAACATGACTGGAGTGGCTTCAAGAAAGAATGGAGGAGGGAAGTAGAGACAGTGCATACAGACAACATCTGTAAGGAATTTTGCCACTAAGGAATGGCAAGAAGTGGGGACAGACCCGGAGAGAAATGGAGGGAAGGAACAGATTTTATATATATATAGATATATAATCTATCTATCTATATTTATATATACACACATATGTATATATAACACTTTATATTAATTGATTATAACTATTTTACAATATATATAAAGCTAAGTGGAAAAATACAGTTTAATGTTTGTTTATCTCAAAGGGTGAACTGCCTCATGTGTTGGAGAGGTTTCTGTTTTAACTCTGTCTTGGCGTTAAATGGACCAACAGAGCTGCCACAAGCTTCAGAGAAACTGAGATGAGGGCTGGGAGGTGGGTGGAAGGTAAGTTTATAATTCTTTGGAGTATTTCAAATGTATATTATTTTGGGACACTTTAAGACACTGTAATATACAATTCTGTTCATTGATTTATATAACAAATGTGTAGCATTTATTTATGCAAACATAACCCTTTTGCTTTTTGGTTACTGGGGATCCTAAAAGATGAACATTTTTTAATTGTTTGTACAGGTTGTTACCTATGGTCACCCCAACTCAAATGCAAAAAATTGCCTGTATATTTAGTTGCTTAAATTGTATTTATTCATGATTGGTCATAAATTCATCAATAAGTGATTGACTATGTATCCTTGGAGAATTCTAAACTACTATTTGCTGTGTGCTGCTTTTTATGTACCCCCAGGGGAAGAGGGGTATCTGCTTACCTGGTGTTGGGTGCTGACTCTTCTCAATGAATTCTCTTCTCCAGAGATGAAGTACTTTTGCACCACGGTGTATGAACAAGGCCACTGTATTTGGAGTCAGCAAACCCAGATCTGCATTTTACTAGCCTTAAAACCCTGATTATCTTGTTATATCTCTTGTCTTCAGGTTTTGCACGTGTACAATAGAGATAATATTATGCATTATTATAAATATTATTTAAAACTGTACTTGTCCGGCCCACACATAGGCCAACTTTTTCCTGAAATGAAATCAACCTTGACAGATATGGGTCTCAGTATTCTAAACCTATTTGTCAAGAATATGGTCTGGGATTTCTTGTGAATTACTGGTCCCCTCAGGAATGGAAACCGAGGCCCTCAAGGCAGAAGTTACCACTGGAGAAAAAGAAAAAGGAAAAGCAAAAAGCTCAAGGCTTCCTTTAGCAACAGGGACCTAAAAGGGATCAGAGATTTTAGCCTTGAAGTGCCAATAAAGAAATATAGATATAGAAAGGCCAGTATTAAAATTTATGGTAGACCTATTAAGACAAAGTGAGCCAGAGAATTCGGCTAATTCTACCCCTGTAGGGCAGCAAATCTGGATGGTTTTGACCTTGATTTTCCCATCTTATAAAACTACAGTAGCAGATTTAGAAGAAATTGGATGAAATCAATTTTGTTCTTGCTTTTATAGACAAAGTGGTGTTCGGCAGGGGAAAAAAAAAAGCTTGGGAAAATACTGCGTAACAAAGAGAAATCCTGTATTGTGATTTATCTCTCCTTTAGTTTTTGGATATAGAAAAAGTTAACTACAGAGAAAAAAGCAGAACATAAATTAAAGTTCTTTTAAAGAATGAAATTGTTCAGGTTTTGCTGTTATTCCATATTTTTTAGTGGGTTGCAATGCATCAAGTTTCTTAATTGTTTAGGTAGCTCAAATATATGCTTTACTCACATATACAGAATGAACTTCTTCCTACAAATAACAGGCAAAGCTAATTAGCAACTTATCACTCTTATTTAGGCCAGCTCTATTGAGCTCTCTACCTTGTGAATATAATCTACTCTAAGAGTGTTAATTAATCTGTGCTTTCAATAGCCATACACTCCTAAAAGGTGAGGTGAGTGTATTGTCACGGAGCCCAAGGCTTCTTGTCTCTCTTTCTCCAAAGGTTTAGAAGCAGCACATTTCTTCATAGGGTTTTGTTAAAGAACAGTTGTGCCTTTGAAAGCTGAGAAATTTGGAATGTTTTTAAAACTGAGAAATCTGGAGGTTTCTGGCTTATATGTGGCTGACAAGGAAAGGAAATGCCTTACATTGATGAATGTTAGAATCTTAAGATATAACTAGATAAGTCATTCATCTAAGTTCTATTTATGGATGACAATGGCACACCTCTTGTGCCAGCCACTTAGGGATACAGCAGTGAATATGAGGAATACAGTGAGTATGGTGGTAGCTATTAGAGCAAGGGTCTTGACCCAGGCTCTGTGTACCCTGGGGACTTGCAGACGTCCACGGTAGATAAGACAGACTGGAGAGTTCACAGATATCAGCGTCTAGACAGTCTACTTCATCTGCATATTTTCCTAAACTTAACCAGCATGAGATGGAATTTTCCCACCTCTCCATTCACACTGGCCGTTCTTCCACGTTACAAAATTGTCTCTAGGGTTTTGCTTTGATGTTTCCCAGGTGCCAAACAATGATAGCAAGAAATTGAATAACTAAGGATTATGTAACAGATTCCTTTGCAAGTCTGGTGGTTTTCAATTATTTCATAATAAAAAAAAATAAGTAAGAATCTGATTGAGTTGAAGATTGATGGATCATAAGAAGTATTTTTAAATGAGAAATCACCATGCAATTTTTGGTGTGAAAATCAAAAGATGGGTCTATGAATTATCTCCCAAAGACAATTCCATTCTTCCACTCTTCCATTCCCAACTACTTATGGTAACAAGCTCTCTCAGTACTACATCTAAAATCAAAGACAATAATGAAACTAGTGGGGAAAAACTTGAAGGTGAATCCTGTGTTATTCTATCAATAATTAGCATTCATTCATGATACATGAGCCTAGGGAAATAATAGATTAAAACATCTCAGTCCATCTCATTAAGGATCTTTTTACAGTAAAATTTCCCCTTTAATTTTAATCAAAATCAATAAGTTAATCACATTATTTGGTCAATTCAGCATTATTAATAATTGTAATAATATCTCTATCCAGAAGAAAAAATAATGTAATATTTATATATGTATAGTTCTTGGACATTTAAAAATAAATTTCAATTTATCTATATATTTTTGTTGTAGACTAGTATTATTGGGCAATGAATACAAGACTTTCATTTATAAAACATATTAGGATCACAATCTGCAGGGGAAGAGAAATGGAATTATGAATTTCAGGATAAATGATGGAATGATTTATAACGAATGATGGTAGTTGTCAAATTGCTGTTATTTGGGTTCCACTGGTTGCATTTAAAAGATGCATTATCATGCACACAAATTACACATTTTGCAACTATATACATTCATGATGAAAAATTTTCAATGCCATCTTAAAACTGTGTGAGGTTTATATGGGTTTACAAATTATTTCTGGGAGTTCAAGAGCAAAAGGTTAGAAGATCAGGAAGAGAACACAGACCAATGAATAAACAATTTCCTGATGTGCACTGGAGCTTAGAGTAAGGAGTAGGCACAGTGAGTCTGAGAGTGCATTGGCATGGCCTGAAGCCCAGTTTACAGGGTAAGGAACAGTCTCCTAAAAGAGCAGGATTTTGTGAATAAGTGGGTGGGTGTGGTGGGGGAAGGGAAAAGTATTCCAGGCAGGCAGCATCATGACCAGAAACTCAAAGTAGAAACAAAGATGACATTATATTCCAGGTTCTAAAAATAACTGCGTAAACAGGATTGAGGATGTGAGTTGCTAAAGGAGGAACAGGGATGTAGGAATAAAAAAGGGAGGGCTTTTCCCCCATCAAATGGAAAGCTGCAGTTTACCCATCTACCACTAGGGTCTGCCTTTCTAAGGGAGTTATGAATAATTGGCTTGAATTATAATTTTCCATTTCTCATTTACAGCAAGGGTCGCAAAGCTTTTCTGTAAAGGGCAGGAGAGTAAATATTTTAGGTATCAAAATCTGTTGCAACTACTCAACTCTTCCGCTGTAGCATGAGAGCAGCCATCAGCAAGATGTAAATGAATGAATGAAGCACTGTGCCAATAAAACTTTATTTCCAGACATTACATTTTGAATTTCATATAATATTCACATGTTACAAAATATTATTTTTGTGTGTGTGCTTGTTTTTATTCCAACCATTTGAAAATGTATAAGCCTTTTTTTGTTCACAGATTGTGCAAAACTGGCAGTGGGCAGGATCCAGTCCTTGGATTCAGTGTGCTCACCCTGGATTTAAAGTATTTCAAGGATTTTTGTCATTTTCTAGCTCCGTTCTTGAGCTCAGACTACATGAAGCCTCAAGAATCCAGCTTTCTTCTTCCCTCTTAACACCAAAATTGCATAGGAACCAGAACTCTGTGGCACGTAGGTTTGTTTTTTTCATTTTAAAAGACTTGAATCTTATTAATTTATTGTTGTTCTGTACAGGAAAGCCTTAGCAGTGTGGAAGTCCATCTTTGTTTCAGCAAAAATCTGCTGAAAAAGACTTCTTAACCACTTGCATTTTGAATTAAATAGCTTTTTATCCTATGTAACCAGCATCTAAAATTTTATCTGAGCATTTTAAAATGGAAACAATGTAAATGTTCATTGACAGATGACTGGATAAGATGTGGTGTCCATATATATATATATATATATATATAAAAAAAATACACACACACCCACAATGTATATACAATGGAATACTACTCAGCCACAAAAAAGAATAAAATAATGCCATTTGCAGCAACATAGATGGACTTGGAGATTATCATACTAAGTGAAGTAAGCCAGAAAGAGAGACAAATACTATATAATATCGCTCATATGTGGAATCTAAAAAAAAAAAATGACACAAATGTACATATTTACAAAGCAGAAACAAATTCACAGGCATAGGAAAAAAAAACTTATGGTTACCAGGGGTAAAAGGGGTGGGAAGGGATAAAATAGGAATTCAATATTTGCAGATACTAACTACTATGTATAAAATAGATATACAACAAGTTGCTATTGTATAGCACAGAGAACTTTATTCAATATCTTGTACTAACCTATAATGAAAAAGTATATGAAAAGGAATATCTGTACATATATGTATGACTGAAACATTATGCTGTACACCAGAAATTGACACATTATAAACCAACTATACTTTAATATAAATTTGTTTTAAAATGCATAGGAACAATACAATATAGTGGAATGACCATGAGCTGCAAAGTCAATGACCCGAGTTTGATTCCTGTCTCTACTACCTAGCCCTTGGGCAAATCACGTCGCATCCCTGGGCCCAGTTTCCTTGAGTGTAACATTAGATGTGATGCTTTAGGCTTTTTTTGGTTGGGCTGTTGTGAGAGTGGAGTTAATGGACACAAAATGCATAGCACATGATACACATTATATTTCAATTGTTATCATTAACAGCATTTGTATGAATATTTTTTGCTTTTCGCTTTTAATCCATAGAAAGATTTGGCTAAACAACAACAGATTTTTAGAAACTCTCCAGCCTTTATTATTTTTGATCCGTAACCAGGAAGGCCAAATCCTCTAGCTCTTTGAACTTACTGTTGACCTCCACCTTGATCATTGTTGTCTGGGAAGAGGAAAATTGTCCTCTCCCTTTCTGATCAAATCAAATAGCCAAGGGATTTTGGAACACATTCTGGCTGATTTCAAGTCCTGCCTGATCCTCTAGTCTCTGTAGCCTCTCATTCCTCCTAACTGTGACCTCTTCATCCACTTTCCTAAGTGAGTCCTTTCCCCAGTTCCAGGATCAATTTGAACCTGAAATTGACTAAATATGAAGTGGTTCCAGGCCGCTTCCTGGTTCTTGGTTTGGAGTCTCCCACACAATTACTCTCACTCTCCCCCAAGCTTCCCCAGAGGACCCTGTTCAGTTCCATCATATTTGCATCTGGTTGTCCACTTGGTCTTCTTCCTTATTCTCTTCCAAGTAACTTTCCGAGGTGCCCCCATGTCCCTCTTGGAACTGAGGTCTTGGTTCTTGCAAGTTTCCTTTCTAGAGTATTTGTGTCTTGCTCGTGAACTCTAGCCATGTGGCTAGAACCCTGCCATTCTCTAAGAGAATTCCTGTCTCCTTGGACAGGCTGTTGTGCCTCCACTTCTGGGTACTGACTTTCCCACGTTTCTCCAGGGCTGTGCTTCAGTTGTCTACTCTGTCACATTTTTCTGGAGTCCTGTTGAGGACTTTCTTTGCCAGGACTGAGACTTGATGTTACAGCACTCCACCTTATGTTTACTGTAGCTGTAATTTGTACTGTATTTCTAGTTTGTAGTTGGTCACCACTTGACTTTCTCCCAACAGAGCTTCTTCCACGTGGATAGCTTAGTTTCCTATGGCTGTCTAACAGATCACTCCAACCTCAGTGGTTTAAAACAGCCAGGCATTTATTATGATCTATTATGGTTCTATGGGTTGACTGGGCTCAGCTGGACCATTCTCATGAGATCTCATGTGGATGCAGTCAGATGACTGTTGGATTCATGTGAAGGCTGTCCTGGGCCAGATGTAAAGATGCTCCTTCCCATCTTTGGTAGGTGACGCTGGCTGCTGGCTGTGAGCTCGGCAGGGTCGTCTGCCAGAGCACCTCCATGTGTCCCAGCCACGTGGCTGGGGCTCCTCCCCACCTGGCAGTAGTGTTCTCAGAGTGTTCCAAGCATGAGCATTCCAAGAAACCCAAGCAGAAGCTTCTGGTCCTCTGAAGATCTGGATTCAGAAGTTCCAGAATTTCTGCTGTATTCTCCTATTGGACAAAGTAGTCACAGAGTCCACCCAGATTCCAGGGGAAAAGAGTATATTCCAACCATTGATGGCGAATGGCAAGGTCACGTTGCCACAAAACACGTGGGCTGAGAGATGTTGCGGTGACCATCTTTGGAAACACCATCTACCACAGTGGCATCTTAACTTTGAGCTCTGTCTTCCCAGTGTCCAGCCCTGTGCCCGTCACAAAGTAAGTGCTAACAGTCCCCTAACCAGAATTACACACTGGCTAGAGGCATGACTTCTGAAGTCAGATCAGCCTGGGTTGGTATCCTGGCTGTCCCACTTTCCTGGCCCTGGGATCTTTGATGAGGTGTGCCTCAGTGGTCACAATGGTAAGGTGTAGGTAGACTCTACTTCAGAGTGGGGCTGTGAGGAATAACCAGGTTAATATATGTAAAGCCCTTAGGACGGTGCCTGGTGCCTACACTCCAAAGTTAGCCCTGTGACAAGGAGGAGGGAGAGGAGAAAGGCTCAGTCCTGCAGTGGTCCCCCCTCCTCCAGTCCTTGTTCAGACCTTCCAAGTCTGTTCTCTTCTGAAGTAAACCAGTGGACAATACCTGGTGAGCCCCACATTATCATGCTAATTAAGTCCCTCCATATGACACCTTATTTGGCAACTTAGAACCTACTGAATAGTCCTCTAGTGACATACATAAAAGTGCCAAATGTATTGAGATTTATTTAGCGCATCCTATAATTTTGTTAGCAAAGTCCTTGTTTTAAAGTACTCAGACAACTTCTATCTTCTTCAAGGACTAAGATCTTGTCTTATGCTGTCTGTGCACAACTGTCTTAGAGTCTAGCAGGGCGCCAAGGATCCACCAGGCAAGGAATAGAGACTTGAAATTAACATATCATATTATTGACCTGCTGATGGTCAAAAATCATTCATAAAGAAAATTCTACTTATCCCAATTTAATAAAAAGGTAGTTCGTGGGATTTTCAAAAGAGAAAAAGAGGTCTTGGAACATCACCCCTGAGAAAAAGCCAGAGTCATGGGTTCAGCTCTATTTCCATGGTTTCCAGGAGAGAAGTGTCTCCTTGCAAGTGCACCTGCTCAGCCCTGGGATCCCGGGCTGGCTACTTGGCAGGAGAGTCACTGAGTGAAAACATGTAGCATTTGGCACAAAGAGGTTGCCTCCTACATAAAGCTCCACCAACAGATGATTGGAGAAAGACGTTGTGGTATATATATATATATATGAATATTACTCAGCTGCAGCAAAGAATGTAATAATGCCATTTGCAGCAACATGGATGGACTTGGAGATGATCATACTAAGTGAAGGAAATCAGAAAGAGAAAGATAAATACCATATGATATCACTTATATGTGGAATCTAAAAAAATGACACAACTGAATTTATTTACAAAACAGAAAGAGACTCACAGACACAGAAAACAAACTTATGGTCACCAAAGGGGAAAAGGAGGGGAGGGATACATGGGGAGTTCGGGATTAGCAGATACAAACTATTATATATAAAATAGATAAACAACAAGGTCCTACTGTATAGCACAGGGGACTATATTCAATATCTTATAATAGCCTACAATGAAAAAAATAAAAAGAATATATATATATACATATGTGTGTGTGTGTGTGTGTGTGTGTGTGTATAAAAACTGCATCACTCTGCTATACACCAGAAGCTAACAGAGCATTGTAAACCAACTCTGCTTCAGTAAGTACAAACAAAGAAAAGCTTACCTCCTGAAATGGCGCTCAGCCTCAGCTGGATATCTGCTCACAATTCGTGATTCGTGTGTGAGCCTTTTCTTAAACCCAGCTTCTCCAGGAGGTGTGAACACCCTGAAACTGTAGGCTAGATTTTATAGGCATGTGTGAAAACATATTTCTTCAGAGAAAACCCATGGTTTTCATGAGGTTCTCTGCGTGATCCTTAAGAAACAAAAAGTTAAGAACCCCTGGTTATGAAAGCACAGGCAGAACCCACTGATCCTTGACACATCCTGAAAGTTGCTTTCATTTGACCCAAACATTAATGGTGTATTTACTTACTATTTCCCTTGCCTTTAGCCTAAAACTGGAGGGCAGCATTTACAAAAATCCCATAAAATCCATTAGTGGTATTTCTCTATCCTAGTGGTCTGGACTGTGGTAAACAGGAATTTATTGCAGTGTAATATTGGTCTAAAAGTAGGACCTTGGGAATTTATGGGCGGAGTGTATGTGTCTGAATAAACACTTCTTAAAAGAATGTGGGGACATAAAAAAATGGAGGGACAACTCTAGATCATATCAATTAAAAATAATTTTTTAAATTTCTTTTTTTCCAATACAAGCACAAACATTAACACACATGGAGCCATATACAGCTTTCCTTTTTCCTAAAATTTATTTATCATAAAATGCCACAAAACTGTTCATTAATTTTTTTAAAGTATTTTCAGTATGTGTAGGTTTATAGGAAGACAGGTGTATTTTAAAATGATCAGCAGCCCACGGGTTCTGTTAATGCAGAGAAAACTTTGTAATTACCTACCAGAGAACTCTGTCTGTATTATCTTCAGAGGCAGAATTCCGGGGGATTTTTATCCTTAGCCAACTTCTCTGGCTCAGGAACCATGTATAACTGTAAGTCAGTTGCCAAATGTCTCCTCATAATTAAGACCCACTATTGATAATAATAGCAGTGATAATTATAATAGTAGCTCTTTATTGAGCACCTATTATGTGCCAGGTTCAATGCTAAGTGTCTCCGTATAATGTGTAGTCCTCTCTATATAAGCCATAATATCATTCAGGGATTGCTTGCTCAGCTTTAGGCAACAGTGGCACTTAATTTCCTGCTTTTTAATGGAAGTTGATTGCTAGTATAATAAACCCCACAGACTTCCACGGTAGTGTGTCCAACAGGTAATCGAAAACTCCAAGTGGTATGGTGCTTTCCTCCAAGGCTCTTGGTGTCTTAACTTCCATTATCTATTACCTTTTAGACCTGGTGCTGGGTTCTAGATTATAAAAGCGAGCTAGCTAGGCACTGTCCCTGCCCTCCAGGAGCTTATAATTGGGGTAGAACACAGCATGTCATATGAACATAACTCTTATGGACAAGTTGGTCATTTCAAGCTGTGAAGCCAAGTCAAATGTATTGCATCCTGCCCTTTGATGGAGAATAACAAAAAATTATTTTTTTGAACTCCACTTTTGGAGGACATGTTGTTGTCATTTTTGTCATCTCTTTTATTAAGTGTATAAGACACATATACAATCGAGTGCATCCTAACTGGTTCTTGCTGCTGAGCAAATGTTTGTAAAGTTCGTAGGGAATATTGTTACCCACTAGGTCCTGGGGTTCACTGTGAATGAGAAGCAGAAAAGGACCTGTAATTTTGAGTTACTTTTGCAGGCGTGGTGATAGCTGTGGTCGTGGTAGACCAGAGTCCCCATTGCTGTAATAAAAGACTGTTTTTTTCTGAAACCATGACTGTTCCTTGGCCAGTTTTAAACATTCTTACTCAAAACAACATATATATATGTTGGAGTTAGGCCTAGCGGGAAAAAATAACACACAAGTAGGAGATAGCAAGAGACATTGTTGGTAAGCCTGGAGCTGTATTTCAGATAGGGGTTCTGAAATTGCCTCCTTAAAATTACCCTGGGTCCCCGTTGAAAATGTAGATTTCTAGGTCCCACCTAAAAATCTCAATCTTAATCTCTGGAATTCATAATCCAAATTATGCATTTTAATTACGAGGGTGACTTCCCAGACTACAGAAAACGTGGACGCATCCCTGAAAGATTCAGTACCGTGGCATGGAAACCTCATCTTGCAAAGTGCCAGGAGAAGTCAGTTTTGGGCCCCACACATACAGCCTAACTAGGAGGATGTCTTTGGGCAGAATCATTTTAATTATCTGGCTTCAGTTTCTCAGTCCTCTCCCTCCACCTCCTCCTCCAGCTATCCCCATTAAGTCGTATCAAAACATGACACTCTGATAAAGAAGTGTGAGTAATTAGACAGCATTATTCACACACACACAGTGTCAGACAAGGACAGAGTCTTTAGCCAATCAATTAGCACTCAGTGAACACATAATGTGGGAGATCTGAGAGGTGCATAAGACGAGGTCAGTGTTTTCAAGAGCTTACCATCTTCTTTTTCAGAATACATTTCATGTAAGCCCAGACAGAGAACATACTGTTGAATGGTTAACACAGACGAGCGCTAGATGAGGTCAGAGTCGGTCCTCAGTTCCAGCTATCAGGTATGACGTCACCAAAGCAGACTTCAAATGACCTTTTAGGGTAATTGGATTTAAACTGTTGGAAAGTACTCATTGGATATTCCATACAAAAGTCCAGAAAGCTGTGACCCGGTACTCAAAAGAGAAAAAAAAAATGCAGGGTAGAGAGAATACTCAAGTTAGCAGACCACGGTGTCAATGGGAGGTTAGCCTTAGAACCTGTGAAGGGTTATTGCTTTAACTGGCCTGGTGATTATGTGTGTTAATGGTAAACTACACCTGTGACATTTTAACTGGAAGGATCTGTCCTGGGATGCTGACAGTGAGGAAGTCAACATCCGCTGCTAGGCAACTATCAGCATGAAGAATAGGAAGGTGTGTCTCGAGACCACTCGGGCACAGATGGAGGGGGAGCAGGAGAGGATCCACCCTGACCCACCCGGGAAGGCCTAGAAGTGCCAAGATGTCACTTCAAATCGTCACCCTTTCCCCTAGATTATTCTGTAGAATGAAGTACCACCGCTGACTACCTTGAAGGAGTCCCTGCAAAGGTATCATTATAGTCTGAGAAACTCATCTGGGAATGCAAACTCAGGCAGGAAGATGGTGTCAACCATCTTTTGTCCAGAGGGCTAGGGCTTTCCAAATAGTGGGCAACTGATTTTGCAATAGAGACTAGAAGAAGGTAGCCTTTTCAGAGACTGATATGAAAGCTCTGAATCCCGAAGCAAAATTAACTGGGAGTATCTACGTGAGGGAACCTCCTGTAGGATGCTTAATTCCCAGGATACCTAGCACCTGTTTTTTGGATGTTCACTTCTTCCTCACTTCTCTGGTTTCCAATGAGGAAAGTTTTCCCTAAACCTCCGTGGCCTTTTGCTCCACACATTCCCTTTCTCTTCCTCCAGAGAAGGGAAGGAGTTGTCAGAATGCAGAGTTAAAGTGAGGAAACCAACAAGTACAGAAGAGCGCCTCTCCCTCTCTTCCTCCTGAGAGTCAGCCTGCTCACAGAGAGGACGCATCCCCGTCTGGTGTTGGTGCTCCATGTGAGACCGGGCTAGACCCAGCTGTCAGGAAGCCTGTAATTGTTCAGTGCGGCAGAGGCTTGGGGGGTGTAAATCACATTCTGCGGTTTGCTGGTAGGAAATCCTTTGTGATCACATATCTAAGCCACATCCTCCAATATAATTTTTATCAGCGTAAAGCAGCTATTTTGATCTCTCTGTGCCTGACTTCATGGTTTCTCTCTCAACTGTTTCAAAATTGGGCAAGAAAAAGATTACCCACTGGGCCACAGCTAACTTGGACCATAGGAAAAGTTACGTTTCACATATAGTTTTATTTTATTTTATTCATTTTTATTGTAACTCACTGAGGTTGGACGCACAGGCAGTAAACCATGTTGAGATTGTGGCTTCACATTTCCCTGTTCATTGACATGTATGCAGAGAGCTTCCTACCAGGAGCTCGTGGTGGTCTTTGACCAAGCTGAGAGAGGCAGGATGCAGAAGCAGTAATTCATGGGCAACAGTGCTGGAAGCTTGTAAGATAAAACCTCTCCTTCCCTGTGCAAACCAGGAGAAGGTCAGCTTCGGGGGAGGGGGGGAGGGAAGCTGGGCGTGGGGGTTTCTGTAGGGTCTATACCTTGGAAGGCTTTGAATAGTTTTGAGAAAAAAAAAATCAACACTATGTAGGTTTATACTAACACCTCCAGAAATTCAAAAATAAGCTTGGTTTTGGGGTTTCTGGAACGGTAACCACTGCAGGGCATTGTCATCTTCACTTGCTTAATTTCCCAACTTCTAAGACACATTGCTACCATCTAAAAGAATTCCAACAAAACTCTGGTTTGAGCACAGAACTTTGAAAGCTGAGAAGGCTGGTCTACCAGTCTTCCAAACCCTGCAAGCCACAGGCACTGCCAGATGTCTTGAAGGAAAAAGAAGCCCTAAGACCGACTTCTGATAGCTTCCACGAGAATCAGGGTCGCTCCACCACGACAGTAGACTGAATCGTGGGTTTGGGGTTATTCCCTGATGAGTTAGAATCCCACCTCAGCCACTTGGTAAGTATATAACCTTGAGTAGCTCCCTTAACTTCAGCTTCAGTTACTTTTTAAAATCTGTCACATTGGAATAATATCTCTTATGATAAGGAAGATAACCCACATGAAAGTGAACTGCACATATAAATCTTCAATACGTGTTCGCTGAATAAGACATCAGAAAGGATGGAATCCCAGACCTGGAAGAGCCTTTAGTGACCATCCCATCCCTCATTTCGAGGGACAAAAGATGTGTAGTAGTGAAGGAGTCTGAGGTTTTATAACATAATAGAGATTTCAGTGCTGGAAGCTACTTGAGACTGTTCACCGCAATGCCCCTTCTTGAGAATCTTAGGTCAACAGACATTAAGCAACTTCTGATAGTCACACAAATCAGAAAGTCTGGCACTGGGCTGAGAAGCCAGAATATTCCACCACAGTCTAAGGCTTTCCCGTGACTTGGGGCTTAAACCTTTATCCTGCATTTGAAACATCGGCAGAGGCACAGAGATATGCCATCCCTGATGAGTGTCGAAGAATCCCAGAATTCTTTCCCCAAATTTTACTACTGCCAAAGCCAAAGCCAGCACAACGTAGAAACTCCTTGTGTTGAACAGATGAAAAACTCCCCACCCTCATCCCTGCTGCCTCCTTCCACCCCAGCACCCTGGCTTTTATGGGTCAAACACTTGAATGAACAGCACTGGAAATCAGCCAGACGACTAAATTCACAAACAAGTGTGTCCCTGGAATGTGGATCATTCTCTTTTATAGAATCATGTTAGAGATAATTATACAATAACTCAAAGCCATTGGACTCCATTTTATCATTCAGAAAATCAAAACATAATGTATGAAATATAAATTAATGAAGGTCTTGCCATTTCTCAGACCACAGGACTTGATAGATTTTGAATATAGTGGTTTTAGAGGAGTAGTCAAGACTTGTATATGACCTTTGATTCAAAATTCCTACCATACTGAGCAAAAGGCACATTATTTATATTACCTTTATGTCCCTAGGAGCTGTCTATACTTGTAAGACAGTTGGGGGAAACACCCTCCCTTATCTGTGGGAGCCAAAAGATTTATGTGGTTCCAAGCACTCTGAGACACAGAACCCAGTGTTCTCCATCACTGGAGGTGGAAGGAGGGATCAATGGGTGACGTTACCCTAACTTCTACCAGATGCTGCATGGCGCTAACCCTATTGTCAAACTCACCTCTTGGCACCTCCTGGGATTTGAAGCCATCAGGGTCTAAATTTCACCTATCCAGTTTGTGCTGGGTTCTCCACAATCCTGATAGAAAAGTCCGCAAGCTGGCAGGAAGTGGCAAGAAGTCACCCACCCAGGCCAAGTGCAACAAACATTCTCTCATTATACTCTCTGGCCAGTTGCAGTGGAATATGGTCAGCTTCTATCATGCAATCCCCTGCATTGGCTTACACTCACAATAACCAGACTTACGTTTTTTTTTTTTTTTCCCCAGGCTTTGGTTATTTTCACATCCTTATGAACTGTGACAGGAATACCAGACAATCAGATTTTAAACCTGTCAGCCCACGACATTTTGTTTCCAGTCTACAATCCTTTTACCAGCTCTTCCCACACTTCTGGGTGTCAGGCCGATGATGCGGCTCCTGACTGAGCACAAGTTCCCTGCAGGCACTTTTCAGTTCTTTGTGAAAGCATGGCTCTCATCTCTTTTGGGTTCCTGGACAACTCTGCCTGTGGTACGGTTTTGTGTGTGTGTGTGTGTGTGTGTGTGTTTGTGTGTGTGTAAAGTGGAAAAGTAAAATTTCTAACACAGTGTCTTCAAGGAAGAGCAGCTGCCAACTTATCCTTGGAGAAAAGGAGATCTCAGGAGAAAATCATCCTTGGATGCAGTGGTCATTTGGAGCATCTCAGATTTTCAAAGCTTCAGGAGAGCAAAATGTCACAGCATGATGCTATGCTTGTGTGTACAGATAATGATTTCTGCCTCCTCAAAAGCACGATGAACAATATCATCTAAATGTACTTGCTACATTTTCATCCCAAATGCAGATAAAATGAAGCATAATTTTGGGGGAATTAAGCCATTCTAAGTGATGGTAAGAACAAAGCCTCCAGTACACACTGAAAGATTCTTGACATTTGAATTTTGTTAACAAGAAAAATGATAGATTTAGAGTTTAATTTATAGTGGCCAACTTCAAATCGTAAGCATTAAAGCCATTTGGAGGGAAACCAAATGACATTTACTATCCCCAATATTTCCTAGAGATGGGACGTTTTTATACCAAAAAAGCTAGGAAGTACCCAATGATAATTGTTTAAATTAAATGCATTTGCTCTACCGAACGCCTTCTTTAATTTTTATTTTTGTTTTCATTTTGTCATGGATAGTTTAAAATTTAAACATGGACCACAAGCAGACTGTCGACCTACGCTTAGGAGACACTATACATTCTCTCCATTCAGGACAAAACTAAATTCCCACCCTCTAAACTGAAACCAAAACAGCATTTAGCAAATGGCCATTTTCACCTCTGCTGATTCAACTGAAATTTTGCCATGACATTTGTGATTACTTTAATTAGCTAGTAAAAAAAAAAAAAATTTGACTCTAAAGGTGTCATTAAAAATTCTCCTTTGTAGTCCAATCTCGTTTCAGAGCCTACATTTGCTTTTCTGAGTTCTCCCCTCTTCCCCACACCATATATATGGTTTTTTGAAAAATGAACTTGTTTGGCTTAGAAAAATAAGAGAACCACCCGATCTGTTCTTACTCTTTCAACTTAAAAGAACGTTTATTTTCTGGGGAGCAGGGACCCTCGTGTTCCACATTTGTTTTTCTTTCCTCCAAGGAAATGTAAATTTGGTGTCTAAACAGCCTGGCTGGGCTAATGGGAAACCTTGCAGCTAGAAATGAATGGAGTGCTTTGACAATTTCCTCCTCTTTCGTTTTCCCAGCAGGTTGCCACATCCCCTGCACCGACCGACATTTTTAGGGACAGATCACCTGACCTTTCAGAAATTATAGGACCCAAAAGACTACAGTCCCTTCTTTTGACTAGTAGAACCTCTTTATGGTTTCAGAACTAGGACCTATTCTTTAAAAAAAAAAATCATCTTTTGCTGTGGTTTCATTTGGCAGAAAATAGCTCTTCCAGCTTTGTTACAAATTACCCATGGAGATAAACATATTGAGAGTATTTTACTTGAAATGCTAACTTTTAAGTTTCTCGGCTCCGGCCAGTGTTTGCTGGAGACAAGGTGGCTCAGCAAAGGTTTGAGAAGTGGATATACAGATCAAGACCCCAGGAGTTTAAACTTTCTTTTAAAAAATATTTTTAGTAGTCATATATGCAGCTTATCTAAAAAAATGCCATTGGATCTAAAAATTTGTGGTGAAATCTTTAAAAATGCATCAGACAACATAAAATTTCAAGTTTTCATTTGACATAAAACAAAGGCTAAAACAGGGACTGGCTACATTCTCATGCACCAGAATTTTGCTTTACTCTTCGTTAGAAAACAAACTGCCTTAGCTGATAAAATATTTCATTGTTATCTCTTGTATCCATTTATCCTTCGAGTAATTTTTGTGTTTGATCTTTGAGTGATTTCAGACGCTCACATTCTCTCCTAGGTGCTCAAATCGTCAAGGAATAGAGTCGCTCATCAAAGGCCCAAGTAAAGCTGTGTGCTCCTGTTATAACTTAGCATTGTAATTGTAACCCAGGCAGAAGGTGGATAGGGGTGAGACATGGAATTTCAGTCCCCAGACATCACACCCCAAATTACACAAACATCTCTAAGCCAGTGTACTCTCTTCTTGTTAGTAAATGCTTCATCCCCTCTTTGCATTTACTCCATTCATGGTACAGATAGTTTGAGATAAAATATTGTGCAAATCATCACATAGGCTGCCCAGGGCATATCTATTCTTGGGAATAAACTTCATGATGAGAGTACTGACAGGGGGCATGTATCGAGTGCTCTTTTTGGTCCCAGGCACTTACTCAATTCTTCACATGCATTAAATAAAGTCTCACAATTCTCTTAACAATATCTCCATTTCATAGATGAGGATCCTAAAGTTCAGAGAAGTGACTGTCACATGGGTATTAGCCACCTAGGAGGTAGACCAGAAGTAACTTTGAAATAGATACTTTCGACATGTGTGTTCAAGTTGAAGTCTGAAGAGGATGCATGTCTCAGCACCGATTTACCCATATGCCATTTTTTTTCTACTTATTTTTCTGCATGCTTCTAAGAGCATGACGGAAAAAGTAGGTGGGAAAATTTAGAACCCTAGGATAGGCAGAGAGTTTTGGCCTCAGTTCTCTACACCCACTGCCCAGAGAGCTTCACCTCCCCTCCAGCCCCGCCAGCTCTCCAACTCATCTTCTGCACCTTCTTTTAGACTCGTCTCAGGCTAGCATCCTCCAGGAGACTTCCCTGTCTCATCAGCTCAGCTCTCTCTCTACTCTACACCTTCCTTGTTTGCACCATAGCTTCAAACTGTACTTGAGAAACAGGTTCTTTAGTTTCCATCACTTCTAATTTCCCAGTCAGAAAATACGCTCCTTACGAGGAGAGGTCAGATCTTCTATTTCCACTGCCTTTCCCTGCACCCTGACGGCTCTCTCCAATGATTAGCTCTGGGCCTAAAGCAGAAATTGTAAAATATGTGCTTTCCTCTGAGTGATTATTCTCAGTCTCATCCAAAAGGAAGGGGCTGGAGTCTTGGCAAAATGGATAAAGGCTATAATTTAACTTCGCCATTGGAAGTGTAAGGAAATAACATGTCTTAGAAGATCTTTTAGAAAAGGGAGGCAATGTTCTGGCTTTTGTGGAAATTCTGCCAAAGGTTGAACACTCTCCACCCAACAAAGAATGAAGAGGCACCTGCTTGTTTTTTGGGAACAGAGTTTTCTTATTCAGAAACCTACTGGAACACAACTTGTACAAAGTCATCAAGTCAACATAAATGGAAAGTTTTAAAACCTTCTGGGCTTAGGCCTACCTATCACTTTGTGAATTTAGAAAACCCATTACTGTCTTTAATCTTGTTTTATGTTAAAAATGCAGGCAGATTTCATCGACATTCTCCTCTTCTCTCCCTTGGCCCACTACTAAAAAAAAAAAAAATTTTAAATTAAAACAAAACAAAACAAAAAACTCCTTGCTGCCAGTTCCTGAGCCAACAGAAAAATACTCAGACAAGGAATATCAACATTATAAAATGCTCAGAAAGGGATTTTACATTCTGGGATCAGGGTTAGAACTCATGCTTTACTTCTAAATAAAGTTGAGCTATGGCTCATGTAATTAATCTGCTGAGTTTCCTGAAGATATCCTCTAATATCTGGGGGGAAAAAAGGTATTTCCTGCATCAAAAGTGTTTTTAATAGCTCTTCTGGTGAACAAAGAATGGTCACTTTTATCTCCCAGTTCAATGTGCCAGAATTGCTGGGAAAGTTGTTTCTCATTGTTTCAGCATTAGGTCAACATTTGAAAAATGGAGACTTTTTTTTATTCAAAGGATTAATATCCAGGTCGTGGGTAATAGAAATCTCACCGGCTTTGGTGCGTTGGGCTTATGAAATTGAAACAATATTATTAATAAAAATATATGGTTGTGTTTAAACTAAGTATCAAAGTCCTGGTTGAGTCTTAGGGACCAAGTGACGCCTTGATATAAGGCCCCCTCGCTGCCCTTTTATGATTTTCTGCAGAGCTCTTCACTCAATTTACAGCCTTGCAGTCAGTGGGGTCCTATAGATCAAGGTGTAAGGAGGGTAAAATATGTTTTGTTAAACAAAAATTATGAAACATGCCATTATGGCATATAGATGACTATTTCTTCCCTACTTTTCTGCTTTCAGACTTATAGCATTTATCTGACACTTTTTTATATAGAAGAAAATCCAATTATTTACATTTATTTAAAAGTTGTGGTTTAAAAGCATCATTACTGGGATGTTCAACCCTTGAACCAAACGGTACAGGTCTTGAGCCATGTGCTGTCTCTTGGTTGTTAGCACATGAAAAAGTACTCTCTCTACAATGTATTCGTACAGAAATTGGCAAGGTAATGGGTAGACTTAGTTAAATGCATCACAGAGCTAAATAGTTAACTTCCTTTCATTGCAGAGAAAACTGAACAGTACGAACAAACAACTTTTCACTTGTGAACCTATTATTTTAAAATGCTACACCAGATTAGATAGACAGATAGGCAAATAGGTAGAGAAACAGGATGCAGGTGTTGAAAAAATTCTTGTTCCAGTTTTTCCCATATTTGTCAAGCTTTATTTGGATTCACTGAAAATCTGGTAAATTATTTGCCCAATGCTCTACATTATTGGATCCAAATGTTTGGAGATGTGATTAATTTTAGGCATCGTGTATATAAATCATAAAATACATGAAAGGAGTATTTTCTTGTTAATCCACCATTCTGGATCTCATCCTAGCATAGGATGCAGTATTGACAGTCACTTGAATGGGTGCCACTGGTTGGGAATTAGATAAGAAAGCAGAAAGGGGAAATTGGCAAAGACCTCTTCATCGCCATGAATTAATATTCAAGAGATGATTATGAAGAGACTTAAGTCTGTAAGACTGAGAGTCCTAACCCTCTAAAAAGAAGAATTCTCATTACTTCAGAATCATTTCCCATCGTTAATTAACACTAACGCCACATATATTAAGACAGCATTTTGTGAAGTCTGTCTTCTCTGCTAGGCTAAGTAACTTACTTGCATTATCTCATTTCACCCTAGTAAATAATTCTATGAGACAAATATTTGTATCCCATTTTACAGCGGGGGAATCAAATCTTCTGTTTCTATAAATTGCTCCCCCGTACGTAGATTACTGATGAATGGAGAAGCCCAGAATTGCTCCGTGTCAGAGCCTGAGTTGTTAATTTTTATCCTGTCTCATCCTTGGCCTCTGAACTTCATCCCCATGTGATCCTGTTGTTTGGTATTTTTTCCAAATTTTTCTAATAAACGAAAGGGATTTAACTTTTGTTGTTGCTCCTGGAAATTCCCCTAAGCATATTTATATTTTCCAATGGAACAATAGTTATTAATGTTTAACATTAATGCCCTTTCTTTTCAGAAGATAAGCTATCTGACTGGGGGTGGTCAAGGTATGTGAGTTCACTTAAATGATGCTCAAAGTAGCTTGAAGGTAAGTTGGAATAAAGTGGAGTCTCTGGTCAGTTTGACAAGAAAGGGCAGGAAAGGGCTTTGGATCAATCAAGTATTTGCTCTTGTTCAATTCCAGCCTCTCTGCTGGGCACTTGACAGTGTATAAACTTCAGAGAAAACTGGTTAGAGTGGCTGTGCTAACCCCATTCAACAGAAAACTGAGATCCAGAAAAATAGGCTTGAAGCTGCATATGTGAGACAAAGCCAAGACTGTCTGACACTGAGGGACCCTTCTGTCTCGTGTTCTCCTTCAAAGCAAACCCAAAGGCATATCTATCTTTGATTATCTTTCTTATCCCTTGGACATTTTCAATAGCTAGTCAATCCATTCAATATTTCAAATATTGTAATCTTGCTTTCTTAACGGACAGAGGGAAATATCAGGAGTTTATTATGTGGGAAGGAGAATCATGATTTATAACATCAGTATTCAGGAATTGATGTCACAAAACAAATTGTACTTTTCTCTTTTGGTTAAAAAGTTATTAAAAGTCTAAAGACTTGGCTGAAGAAAACATGGAAAAGATAGAAGCTTTTTTATTTTTTTTTACAATTAAGCCATAGTGCTTTGATTCTATGTTAAATGATTTAGTGAAAACTGAAATGCAGTCTGTACCAAACTGAATCTTTTCCCAGTGCTGCAGCCTGCAATATTTCATGTCTATTTAAGTTTGAGATATTGAAAGAAAATGAACAGAAATGCAAATACACTCCATAATGATTATGTTTTTCTTTTTCTCCATGTATTTTCTGCCTCTCTGTAAAGACAGCATCATTTCATTAATTAACACAAGGGGTCACAAAAACCACCACTTGCCAGGGTGTTATTCCCATTCAGTGTTTCTGTAATGTGGTATAATGTGGAATTTTTGCACAGCAATACTCAGCCAGGACTGCCAGCAGCTGAATGACCATGTGTTGGCAGTATCTGTTAAAACTTGATCAGTATACATCCTGTGAATAAGATGTGTGGAGCATGTAATAAAAAGAAAGATGACCTATCTTAGATAAAGCACATTTGCTTCTCACTTCTGCTGCTAGTAATAGTATTTAGCGTGTCTTACAGTAATTTAAATCAGAACCATAAGGCACAGAATAATTAGGTATTTCCCTACATTATGACAAATGGCCCTGGCATATTTTTCTTTTGTTCATTCTGTGGCTTTTGCTGTTTTATCAATTTTTTGTTTAAAAAAATAAGTTACCTTAAAAGAGGGTAGAAGGAAATGGGTTGGTTCATCTAAAGCCTCTCTCTAGAAGCCATTTAAGTTTTCTCAGATTTATGAAATTATTGTTCCCAGAGTTAGCACGAATCCTATTTACCTCAAATGTCATTATCCTCTTTGCCAAGAACACTGACAAGCTGAATAAATATAAAAAGGGGGGAATCTTGGAAGTGGGTGGACAGACTGGTGACTCATGACGGGGTCAGAGCCTTCGCTGTTTGCTTAGAAACAGATCTCTTTCCCCGGCTGCCGGGGGGAGGAAGTGACGATGGAGAACGATGAGTTCCAGAGCAATGTGGTGGCAGCCGCTGGGAGGTCAGGGGTTAAACATGTGCTATCTGAGCTATGCTGGGTACAATAACAGCGTCAGGCATCAGAAGAATGATCTATCAGGGCAATTAGTCAAACCGGCCTTGTGGTAGCCCGGATAGGTCTGGCTCTGTTTGCATCCGTTTATCAGTCTGAGATAAGCACCCCTGTGAACCTTTGTGTTACCTTGAGAAAGTAGACACCTGGCAGGTAAATATGAGACAACAGTGTCTTTAAAAATTGATTTCGAGAAAATGACCACAGCTCCCAGATGGGACTGCATAATCTTTACTTCTGGCTGTTAAAAAGATGATGAAGAAGAATGTTCTTACTTGTTTTTTCTCACCTACTTCTCGGCCTGTTCTCCCAATGGCAGAAATGACAGAACTGGACTTCTTTTGATCAAACATGGAACTTGACCTAGATGCCCTAGGAAGTGGGAAAGATAATTTAAATGACAGTGGTTTTTCTCTTTTGCCCAAGATTTTCCTGTAAAGGCCACTTTGCTGTAGCCCATAAACTGACCTAGACATTTAAAACATTTGCTTTCTTGGTTCCCGTTGGCCTGATTTAATATTTTTTTCTTCTCTTCTGATTTTAAACTCCTAGAGGAAACTGATAGCACTTTTCTTTTATCTTGATTTGATCAGACTGAATCAGGCAAAAGTCAGGAACTTACGAAAGGGATTTTGTAAGAACTATCTGTGACTAATTTTAATTGTAGCAAAACAAAAACAAAAATAAAAAAACAGAATTGGAAGTTACAAGGTGATAGTGAAGATTTATCTTGGACCACAATTTGCTGGGCCCTGAATGTGCACGGTCGCACCTCTGTTCTTGTTCTTGGGCCTAGAATATCATTCTACCTCTACCTACATAGACATGAAACTGGCCTTGCCCTAACGCTTATCCAGAAGAGGAGCGTGACTAGGTCTTCAACAGTAGCAAGACAATTGATGCATTCCCGTGCATCTTTCCTGATCCAGTTTGGGCTTACGTCATGATCTAAGGGTCCCATCAGGCATTAAAATTTCTCCTTATCTTCACATCTGGTTTCATAAGCTGTATCAACATCGCATTTTTCCAAGAGAGCAAAGTCTATTTGGATAAGAAGAGCTTCTTTCTTCCAACTTCTCATATATCCTTTCCAAGAAAAGCCAAACCTCCGAGTTGGCCACCCAGATGTGCACAAGCTCTGCCCATAACTCAGTACCTGTTCAGCAGATCCACTGACCTAGAGGTGAATGAACTTCCTTGTGCTGCTTACATTCTAAACCCAAATCAACACAATGACAAAAATATCATGGTTTCCATGACAATTAAGATTATTTCACCATATTAAATTTTTTAAACTTTTAAAATGGATTTTACTTTTAGACCATTTTTAGGCTTATGAGCAAAATTGAGCAGAAAGTGCAGAGACTTCCTGTATAGCTCCTGCCCCTGTGCAAGCAACGCCTCCCCCATGATCAGCATCTCCCATCAGATTGGCACACTTGTTACAATGATGAGTTTATACTGACACACCACTATCACCCGGAGTCCATAGTTTACACATTGAGGTTCACTCCAGACTAAATTTACAGGGTGTTGAGTACAATCTAGAGGGGTATCTAACCATTCGTTCATTCATTATTGTTTCTATTTAGCAAATTTACTTTTCCCTAAGCGATGACATCTATTGTGCTAAAAAGATACACTCTACGCCTGTGAGGGATTTATAATCTAGTGTTTATCATTTCATCCAAAATCTATGATGTTTAATTTAATTTTGTAAAGGGCGTGTTGCTTTACCACCCACGTGGAGCCCCCTTCCACCAGGCCCGTGTCCTACAATTGCACTTAGAAGGATTATGACACATAGGTTTCCACCAAAATACAAAGGAATGTGTTTTCTGAAACTTATTATTCATCCCTATGGTAAAGATGGAAGAGGACAATTGAAATCACAACTCTGATCATTTGTCCTTGCGAAGCATTTTAAGTAAGAACCTTCAAAAGTTCTTCTAGGCAGATGCTTGCCTTCATTTTTAAGTTATTATTGGATTCTGAGACTACATCAAAGGCCAGCTACAATGCAATCTGCTTTAGCATAGAATTTGGGATAATCAGATTGGTTCTGGCCCTCAGATTTTCACTCAGAGTTATTTCTCCAGAAGAAGCCTTACTATGAGACTGCATGCTGTCAGCTCCACTCTGGGTGAAATAAGGACCCTGCAGACACTGAGGAAATGAGTCTGCGCGAAGACAGGGCACCTGTGTGGATGGACAGCAGTTTTCAGGCCTAAATTTGAACTTGACCAAACTGGGCAAGGCTTACACCCACAGGAGATCTGGTACCTGTCTTTTTAGAACCAGCTGCCTTTTGAGGATGGGGTAGGAGTTGGGCAGATAGAACAGAGGGTTGGAGAATGCTAGCTCAACCCAGTGAGGGCACAGCCTCCCTCACCTTCTTTCTCAATGGTCCTCAGTGTGACAGACTTCCTTCTACCACGAGGTCTTGGCTCCTTCCCGTCTGCAAGGCAAACTTTCCCTTTCCCTTGGTTAAATAGCTCTCCTTTTCAGTTCTCATGCAAATGCCACTTAATTAAAGAGGACTCTCCTGATCTTCAGACTAAACTGGTATTCCTCTGTTGTTCTATAGTTAGTCATAGCATATTGACGTCATGATTTTGTGAATTCTTGGTGCATCCTGTAGAGTAGAGGTTCTCACGGCTCAGGTCTTGAGTCTCCTTGGCTTTATATCATGAATACTTGGCATGTTGGAGATGCTCAGTGAATGCTTATGGAATGAATTAAAGAAGATATGTCTAGTAGCATTAACAGAAAAAGAAATTGCATGTCCTCAAATACCTATATTGACTTTTCTAGATACATAAAATGTTACATGATTTAACTAGATCTTAGAAATTTCAAGAGTTTTGGATACAGTTTAAAATGAAATGAAAATGAATACATTTTACAATGGAAAAATGACTGCTTGTGATTATAGAACTATATTCTACTTTTAGTAAATTAATTGTGGTACTTATTCTTTTTGTCTTAAAAGTTTGTCTCGCTTTGAAGATTAAAGAGGACATCAGTGTGGGTTCATCTTTTGTCCTCTACTTACTTCCATAAAGGAGCCAAAAGAGTCCCAGTTTCACTTAGATTTGGACTGAATTTGAAGAAATAACAGGTAAAAAGCCATTAAGTATTCTAAATACATTAATCTTTACCTACAAATGGGGAAAAGTACAAGAACATTAATTCTTGCTAATGGTATATTATAAAACGATTGAGTCAAGAATTTATTCATCAAAATACCATACCTTCTGTAAATACTTTCTGTTCCTAAAGTTCCTAAAGAGAAACAAAGGTTTGAAAAATCATAACCATTAGTTACTCTCAGATTTCTGGATTCAGGTTAGTGAACCGGTTCATTGAAATGATATGGAAAAACTGTTAAAAATCAGATTCCGGTGCTAGTGGGGGGAAAATGTGTTACTCAAAAATTCTGGATTAATAAAATTATTCTGGGGAGAGAAGATAAGTTACAGTAACCCTTATAAAATTTTTTTTCATATCTGAGTGCATTAACAGACAGAAGAATCCAAGATACCGTGTGATCTTTATTTTATAGCAGCCATAGAATGTACCGTATTTTAAAATGAGCTCTCATGATTTAACATTTAATTGCTAGGCAATGCCATGCCACACATAGGAGGAGTGATAGCCGAAAGTGCCGGCTCAGAGGAGCATGAACAGTTGGTGCAGTGAGACAGAAGAGGTGATGAATGAAGCCTGGAAAGGTAAAATGTGATGGAAGACACCAATGACCGCAAGGATGAGTCAGCTCCTGACCAGAGAGATAGTTGCATCAGGAAAAACCTGGTGGATACCATGAGTCAGTCCACCAAGGCCAGGAGATAATCCAACAGGGGAAGGGTCAACATGGCCATAAACTTCCAGGACAATGGATCAAGAGGATTTGGGAAACAAGCTACCGACACTTTAACTTTTCATCACCTTTTGCCATCTATTTGCCCTTTCAGAAGATTACCCATGTTAATTTCAACTTTGTTAATTGTGATATATGTATATATATGTATGCACACATATACATGTATATATATTTGCATTTTAGGTTAAATAACACAGAAGTCTTTAGTCAAGAGCATGTCTTTCACGATGACTTGCTGGATCTCCTCATGATGGATAATTCCAACTCTAATGTGCTTCCATGATTTTCTTTCTGGATATGGGTATTATTTCAGTTTCAATCTTCCATCTCTTTCAGTACTGTTCATTTATTATGTAGCTAATATCCTGTAATGCAGGTGGCCTTGATAACCCAATCTCTGTTGTGAAGATGGACTTCCAGAAACAATGCTTTTAAGTTACTAGTACTTTTAAATGGTTGATACGTTTAAAGTACTAATACAGCATAGTATAATATCACATAATATACCATATAATATAATATAATGTAATTTTTTACTGTAACACACCTTCCCATAATATTTTGATTTCTTAAATTTCAAAGCGCACATGCTCCTTATAAGACACAGCTATACTTTCATAGATCAAAGCATCTAGGTTGTGATAAGAGGCTTATGGTCTCAATAAAAGTCTATGTTTAGACATTTATATGTATTCATATCTAGCTGATCTCACGAGTTTAAATCTCTAACGGCTGAAACTTGAAATGCATGTACCTTTTTTTCTAGGCCAGCTGAGAAATGAAAACATTCTTAATTATTTCAAGCCCGTATAGCGGTGTACAGTGTAATTAACTCTGATGGGTGTTTCACACCCAATTAGAGAGTATTTTAGCACCAAGATAATTGGACCCAGCAGCACCTGGGAAGTGTAATCAAACAAGTTTATCACCACGTATTAGCGTCCTGTGATCCTCTGCACTTTATGTTGTGCATAAACAGAATGGTCAAGACATCTGGGGAAATATTGCTCATTACTGAAACTTTCCTAAAGCCTCAGTCCAGTTCAAGGTATTCCTGTTTATTTAAAAATCCTTAACCTTATGCTCCAGCTTCATCATCCATGTGCTACTTTTATGAACGATTTCTTCATTGCTTATTAGGATGGTAATACCTATTTACTTTCTTTGGTAGACAGTGGTTTGTGATATTTTCTTGGTAAAGGGGATAATGTGTTAAATTTTTTTCTTTGGATTACCTGGGGATTAAGTTGAAAACTAGAGTTGGGGATACAACCCATATTCTGGAATTTTTAGACACTACCAACCTCAGGTTCCAAGGATCATACTAGAGACTTGTGTCCAAGAGTGTGGTCATGGGCCTGCAGCGCAGGAGATGGTTAGGAATGTGGATTCTCAGAGGCCACCCCAGGCCTGTTGTCTCTAAACTTTAAAAAGCTCTGTGGATAATATTTATGCACATTAAAGTTTGAAAAGTATAGTTCTAGCTGGAATAAGAAATCTTCTAATAGAGCCCATGGATTGCTTGTCCTCATAGTCCTGGTAGTGGCAGAATGTCTGACAATATGAATGGAAGGAAGGTAAGAAGAAAAGAGGAAAGGAAGGAAGAATGGCAGGCAGCCTGTGGACCTGGTAGTTATGGGGCAGGTGCTTCAAAATAGCTGGAGCCTCCAGGTACCATCTGAACACAACCAGCCTCAAAGTTCATGCCTCTTATCTTGTTGGTGTCTTCAACTTGCTGCTGACTCAAGCCTGCCTCAGTCTGGTATTCAGATCCTTAGCTCAGGCCTGAGCTGTTCCTTGTGAATCCTGACCCCCCATTATCCACACTGCAGTGACATGAGTTTCTGGCTTTAGAAGACAAAGACGAGGCCAGAGTTGTCATTTTTCTTTTTTGATATCCTGAGGGTAAGCCACAATAGCTCACTTAACCAAGCTTACTTAGATACAGGCTTTTTCTGCTCCTGGTTTGGATGACATGGCATGAGAAAGTTCTGACCACAAAGACAACTCTCCTTAACTAAAAAGTAAAGCATTCTTTGCTACCTTTTTTAGGAAAATCTGATTTTCTCATAGCTGTGGCTTTTGTACAAGGGAAATGCACCAGAATTCTGTAAATCCTGGCTTCGTTCCTCTAGACAAGTCAGACTTTTCTTTTTTTTTTTTTTCCTTTTCCAACACTTTTGTGTGTGTGTGTGTGTGTGTAGACTACACAATCACTTATAATTACATGAGAGTATTTTGTAATTGCATTAGAGTCTTGTAGATGACTTTTACTAGTATATTTGGATCAATTTTAAAACATTTACTGAGACGACGAATCAAAAATATACTAATGCTAAAATTAAAGTAAAAGGAAGCTGAGGAAATGCTTCTTGAGAATTTCGTGCCTTGGTCTGTTCATTTGCGATTTTAAGTTTTTTACATTTGAGAATCTACTAAGTGTTAGATAAAAATATATAAATATAAATATGTGTTGCCTTTGAGAAAATAACGCCGTATTTAAGAAAATAAACTGTAGACACAAATGGTGCAAGTAGAACATTGTAAGTGTCAAGAGAGATTCTTAAGCATCAGAAATAAAGGACCACTCACTGCCAGCTGCTTTGAAGAGCAAAGGATTCCTATAAAGAGGCTAGTGGAGCCGAAGGATTTTAGGGCCAAAGCCATCATCCCTTGCCTGGAAAACAGGTGAGGGGCTTGCTGTGGCCTTTTCACCCTGGAAAATTTATTGAGTCAAACGTGTGAGCCTAGTCATCTCTGACTAGCTAAGCCGAGCTTTGCTGCTTAAAAAAAACACCATATTTCATACCTGGATACATGAGATAGACTTATTGCTGGGAGATGGGGAAAAAAAAAAAAAGGAGAAAAAAATCTTCCTTTCTACTTCAGTCCATTCAGACAGCCTTACAGTCATGATGACCAAAAACAAGGCAACAAGAAGCATATTTTAAAGCTATGTTTAATTCAAAAAGTAGCAAAATCTACTTAGAGAAAAGAAAAAGTTTTGTTCCATACAACAGTCAGGAATTGTGTAGGTGCAGGTGTGTGTGTCCATATTTCATTTAAAGCCCACATATCTTTTTTGAGGGGAAAGTTTACTTTCCAGTGGATTTAGACTCTTATGGATACATTTTTCGTATATTTATTTCCCTCTAATCAGAAGCCACATGTTTAGCGTTTGGCAAATTCCCACAGGGGATGTAAGTCGGGGGAAAGTGCATAAACAAGTCCTGCATTACTTGCCTCCTGTTGCCGACTTTATTGGAAGCCAGAATGGTGGTTTGTAAGCAGTAAAGCAGTATTGTTTTCAACAGCATATTCCATTCCTCAGTAGAAGAAGAAGAAAAAGTCCAAGGTTTTGGGCTTTGAGCTGCATAGACATTTCCACAAGGAGAAATCAAAACTTCTCAATATCCACCTTCAGTGTAAAACTTATAACTATTGATCTCTGTTTCACTGTCAGAAGCTGGCAATCATGCCATCCTAGGCAGATCCTGGCCAGAATGATTTCATATTTAATCAGCTCCTTGATGTGGAAAAGCGTTACAAGTGTATTGGACTTCTCACTGTGTCCTCTGCCATTCTGGACTTGCTTTGCTCTACGACTACATAGACTCCTGCAATTGGATCTTTGAAGCCTTTGGAAGGCTTTTATTTTTTCTTTGACTCTTTTGCCTCCAAAGTTCTAGCTCGTCATCTCTTGACTTTCCAGATTTGTGAACAGCCGGAACAGATTTTAAAAACCCAACAGTGCTTGGCCAACATAAACTAATTACCATGGAATATCAACACACTGGCTATGATCTACAATTTCTCTGCATCTGACGTCTCCACTGCCCTTCTGTGCATGACTCAAGGCATAGACTTAATGCTTTGGGGCTCCCAGGATGACATTCTCCGAAGCAGATGGGCCAATAAATGCACACAATATCTCAGAATCCAAACAGAGCAGCAGGTTTAACTTTAGAACCCATTCCCCATGAAAATATAGAATTCTAAAAACATGACTCAGTGAAAAGCTCTTCAGAAATTTAAGCCTTGAAATATTTGAGTAAATGTGTGTGTTGGAAGGGGGCATTACCAGTAATAGAATATTCCAGAATAAAACAATCATAGTAGAAAAGAAGTGAGGAGCTTGCATACTTATCTGAGTAATTATTGAACATGATAGAGAAACATTTCAAAACACTAGAAGACAGCTAATTTCCCAACGTTTTCTTCGGGGGGGCTGATGTGTAGATTAATGTGAAATGTTGTGACATTGGGGGACTTGCTCTTCAGAAGGCACTTGCTAACAAGTCAAGAGTCTTCGTGCTGCTCTCATTTGATATACAGCTGTTTAAATAGAGTGGGCTTAGACCAGTGACCTGAAGGCACATTTGAACTTGAGTTTGCTTCCTCAATGGTTAAAATAAAAGTTTTACTTTTAAATGGTGGAAAAGGGCACTGGGGCTGTTTCCTCAACAGAGGGAATGGAGGATAAAAAATAATAACGTTGAACAGATTTGAGCACAGGCTTCCAAAACGTACTCCTGCGTTTCTTCTCTGCAGGCATCCTCTGGCATGCAGGGGCTCGGCTTGCAAAGGTGGAAAATATTTCATCAGATGTCTGTGAAGACATAACTTCTCTCTCATATGACCACTAGCTCCCTTAGATTTTTTTACCTCCCCAAAAGAAAAAAATCTGTACCTCACCCCGGGTCCCTGGAGTTAGCTTAAATCTGTGTCTTTGTATAGAAAATTTGTTTTAACTACAGAGTCGTTTCAAAACTTTCAGAAGGGCTAGCCCAACATATATAGCTAAATGACATGGAAGGAGGCAGGTTTAGTACCGAGGCTTCCATTTTTGTATTGTTGTTACCTATATGTTTGACAGTGAGCAAGCCAGCTACCTTCTGCAGGTCTTAGTGGCCACTGATTGCTCAGATCCTGTATAAGTTTACAAGTTTATTCTTTGCCAGATTTAGGGACCCAGTAGACCCAAGGAAGATGCCTAAGGATATAGACTTTCTGTTGTGCCCCTTGCTATGTTGTACCTAAATCTCTAAGTTTTTCCTAGGTGCCAGAGTCTTCAGTTAATCTTTTCCTTCTCAGTCCTCTTTCCTCTGCCTAGAAATTTCAGTAGTTCTCTATGTCACCAGAAATAATGGGACTATGTTGTATTCAAGCACTTGGCTGTGTGTTAACTGATTTTGTAATGGAGTAGGGCTCTATGGGGCCTTTCCAGGACAGACCATGCCACCTGTATGTCCTCTGCCTGCCTTTTGTCTGTAGAGAAACTTTAGCCAAAGAATAAATTTAATCAGAAAAATGAAAAAAAAATGCAGAAGCAAAGATAAGCAGTCAAACAGGAGAAAATAATAATAGTTTAGTCATTAAACAAAGTCAAGGACCTTTAGTTCCTCCTCAAAGTCTAAAGATAATATTCTGAGCCATATCTTGTGAGCTGTTTTATTGATACTGAAACCCTGCAGGTGGAAGAAGTTAACTACATGATGACCAGACTGCAGCCATGACATAAGCTGCTCCATATTGCATAATTCCAAGAACTGGCTTCAAAGAAAATGGAAACAAATGGATCCTGGAACTAAAGATTAATAGTACTTAAAACAATCAAGATGATGCTGATCAGATTACTGCTGGACCAATTTCAAGATGACGGTCTGAACTAACTGTGCTGTTTTGCATGGAGCCCTCTCCCTCTGCCTATGTACCTTGACGCTCCCTTTAAAAAGTCTTGCCTTCTGATTGGCAGTGGGTAGTTGGTTCTTTGCAACATGAGTCCACCTTCTCCCCAGGATTGCTGGCTTCCTCAGTAAAACTATCTTTTCTTTTATCCAACACTTGTCTCTCAGTGTTGAATTCTTGAGTGAGAGCAGTCAAACCCGACTTCAGTCATTATTTGATAGCTCTTCTGTCCCAGTGCATTTGGAGAGTGTGTGAAGATTGGCACCTTATCCCTTCCAATGAAACATTTGTCCACAGAAAATAGAAACTTTAATGATTCTAAGGTGGAATTGGTAAAATCCCAGGAAGTGGACAGAGAGGAAACTTGGGACATTTGCTTGAAATCACAATGATGTTACAGCATAGTGAGATGGGTTGCTTTATTTAATGTTCTTAAGAAGTCATGTTGGTATGACCATTCCCAAAGTAAAGTCAGGAGTCCTCAAAAGGTCCATTAACGTTCATCCAATTATTCTACTTACAGCAACCTATCCTCAGAAAATGATAAAAAAAAATTCACACAATTCTTTATTTGGCACTGATAAAGAAAAGAATAATAATGATCTTAATAATATCAAGAACTAGTTTAATCATGCATGTGCTATGTGCTGCACTGTGCAAAATACTTGGCATGACTTATCTACTTCATCTTCCCAGCAAACCTCTGCACTAAGCATTATTTCTAAGCTAAATTTAACAGTAGAGAAAAGGAGACTAGAAAGTCTGAAATATAAATTTAAATTAACACAGCTAGGGACCTGAGGAGGTAGACTGTCTGACCCATGTTTGGAGCTCTTGTGCAGTGCACACCCTACACACTTGTATATGGAAGCCATAGTCTGACTCTAGTGGTCACATCCTTAGCCTCTACAATCAAATTGCCTTTTCAAGTATGCTCACAGCCACATTTATCTAAGAGCTCCTCTGCTTTGCCCTGGTTAGATGCTACCTTAAGTTCCTTAGAAAGAATTGAGATCTGTATGACAGGAGGTACTGGGCAGAGCAGAGGACTCGTAAATGTTATCTCTCAGGTGCATGGTGGGAGTAGATTTCCTGGTCCCCTTGTGGTTGGTAGAGCCCTGAGCCTAATTCTGTGCCATGGATTGGGGGTGGAAGTGATGCATTTCTCCTCTCGGCTAGAGCATTTAATTACCACATGAGATCCCCTGGGGCGGTCTGTCCTGCTACCGCAAACTGCAGTTTTCCAGACTGGGGCTGCTCCGTTGGTCTCGGCCCCAGCAACAAGATGGCAGCGGTGGTGGACACAATGCCAGTCAACTCACACGTGGAAGAAATAAACCGTGTTCGTTTAAGCCAGCGGGTTCTGAAATTGCTTTATATCACAAATAGTGTTACCTAGCTGAAGGAATGGCGGAAATGAATATTCCAGCCCACAATCTGCTACTAACATTCTGACCAAACATTTGAGCCTCTAATTTCTTGTCTACAAAATGAGGCTATTAAGGCCTTTTTATAACTTTGTTGATAAGCTCAAATGGGGTAAAGTACCACACAGCTAGACAATATTACTATATGAGATGCTTTGTTCCTTTGTAGTTCCTGAAATTTCATCCTATACAGTAAGTAATCAAAGGTAAGTGAAAATTCAGGGTAGGATTGTTTTTGAGTTTAAGGTCTATAAATATGTTTAATGCTTTCTAACATTGAATACAATGACATGGCACTTTCTTTGCATAGAGTGGTGCTCTCTTGAGTCATGGTAGAAAGGATGATAGGATTAGCATCTAGAAAAAAGCCTGGAAAGTAACTGACTTATTGTAAGCTATGGATGGTATCATGAACATTTGATTATTGTCTGAAACAACAGCTTAATACCAATCAACTTATTGGTAAATTATTATATAAATTACAATAATAAAATTGTTATGCTCCGGAGATGCCACATTTTAAAAAGATTAACTGTTTTAAGTCCTATTCAGGAGATTAACTTAATCGGTTATCTGAGGGTACCGTCTGCATCTTAAATGCACTGGCGAGCACACCAGGAAGTTATCCTGTTTAACACTGGGAACCCATCAAGCTTTTCTTCTAAAATTTCTGTCCAAGATGATTTTTCGTTCTCTGATATTGCAAATGGCTAATTAAACTAAAAGTTGCTTTTAAAAGACAAATATAGTTAAATTCAATTCAAAACATGCCTTTTAATGCCTAGTACAGAATCTATCTTTTGTCAGGGACCAGGGATTTGGAGGTAGGAAAAAACAGACCAGATCTCTGCCTACAAGGATGTTACAGTGCATGAAAGGGAACGAACAGTAAACATTTCATTGCAAGGGACACACATGTGGAAAGGGCTATATTTTGCCTATTGTCAAGTTTTGGGTTTCTCCTCCCTCTGGTCGTGGGGAAGTCTCCATGCAGGTGAGAAAATGGGTCCTTTTTTTCCCCTCCAGCTTTATTGAGGTATAATTGATATACAACACTATGCAGATTTATATGAGTATATATTGCAAAATAATTGCCACAATGAGGCTAGTTAACAAACCTATGACTTCATATAATTACAATTTTGTGCGTGTTGTGATGAGAACTTTTAAATAAATCTATTGTTTTAGTAGCTTTAAATGGATAATATAGTATTGTTAACTATAGTCACTGTGCTGTACGTTACATAAAAATTTATTTATCTTATAAGTAGAGAATTTTATATTTTGACTACCTTTACCCACCCTCAATGTTCTCTTCCTCTAGCAACCATCAGGCTATTCTGTTTCCATGTGTTTGGTGCTTTCAGATTCCGTATTTAAGTGAGATCATATAGTATTTGTCTTTCTCTCTCTGACGAATTTCACTTAGCATAATGCCCTTAAGGGTCATTTATGTTGTTGAAAATGGCTGGATTTCCTTCTTTTTTATGGTTGAGTAATATTCCATTGTATATATATACCACATTTTCTTTATCCTTTCATTCTTAGATGGACACATTGGTTGTTTCCATGTCTTGGTGACTGTGAATAATGCTACAATGAACGTAAGGTGCAGATATTTCTTCAAGATAATGATTTCATTTCTTTTGGATATAGACCCAGAAATGGAATTGCTGGATCATATGGTAATTCTATTTTTAATTTTTTGAGGACTCTCCATGCTGTTTTCCATAGTGGCTGTACTAATTTACAGAGAATGTTAGTCTTGATTCTCAAATTTCAAAACAAATGGTCAATTCTCCCTGCTCAACAGGTACCTAAAGTTTATAGATACTTCTTGAAGTCACAATTTAAAAACATGTTTCCATGAATTGTGTGTTACAAAACACGCCAACATTAGAAATTTTATCTATTATAATCTTGAGACCACTCTACTTACCTAGCCTTGTAAGTGTTGTAATTTTGTCCTTCCATGAAATTAAATACATAGAAAATTATACACATAGACTTTGTTAGCTTAGACCTCCGTGATTCATTTATTTGTGCTTCAGTGGAATGGCATTGGCCATTAACAACTGACCCCAGAAACAGTCAAATGAGGCTAACTTTTGTGGTTTCGGTAAAACTAAAGTTAGTGATACATCAGATTTGCTAATGGTGCCTCATTTGTGATTCCATGTGATGAAATCCTTTCCAACAATGTTTTTTAAATCAGGATTTTGTATTGCTGGCAATTTGTAATCACTAGTTGGTGGGGTTTTCACATGTATATTTTGAACATACTTTAATTTGCTTACACACTGTGATTAAGACGCACCCCTCAGGTCAAGCTTTTGTTTTAGAATATGACAGTAGAAAATATATCTTTTAAATAAATGCTGTAGTAATTTATATAGGACAAAAATTTGTATAAATTATTATATTTTCTCTTTTTCTCCAGCTGTCAGGAAGCTCCAATTCAAAAATCAAGTGGATGAGAACATTACTTTGGTCATCCCTAGTGGCTGAAATATTTGCATTACTTTTTAATTTATGGTGTTTATTTCCTGTCCTTATTCTAATGAGAATTGTCTTATTGAATATACCTTTTATCTCATATCATCTCTAAACTATTTTGTAGCCAGAAGAATTATAAGGAAATAAATGACATAAAGTCACAGTGTCCCAAACATTTCATTTTGCCATTCAGTAGTTTTTATGTCGGGTGTTTACATCTGCATGAGCTTTTGAACTATTTTAACCCACTCTGTGGTTTAGTATCCTGGGACCTCAAGGCATCTTGACATCGAGTCAACTTTCAATTCCCCATCACTTTGTGAAATAAATACAAAAAGTCACAGCTGAGCAGCTTACACAAAGGTAAGCCTGAGACAAAATTAATTCCTAACATGGAAATTTCTCTTTCAATGAGGGGAAGGAAAAGTAGCCACAGATATTTTAGTAATTGATTTAAAATGACCCAGGGTCGGTTCTGTTGAAGAGGTGCATTTCACAAGTAGAAAAGGTGAAAGAAATCCTCTTGGATTTGGATTTATAGCTCCGCTTTTGTGACTCAAAGAAAAAGCATCACAGACTGAGTCGCCAGCTGTTTTGTACCTCATGCGGCAATCAATAATTTAGGTAAACATTAACTCAGAGTAAATCCAGTATCTTGGTACCGATACTTCTGAGGGTCTGAAGAGGCTGATCTTTTTCTTGGGAAGACAGGCTATGTTTTTATCTATGCTCTTCATAAACTGAAAGCAGCTGCCGGAACAGCCCGGCACCCTCCAAGTGAAGGTCATCTGCGCTCCCTCCCCTTGTGACCAGACCACTAGGTGGATGCAGTTCTCTCCCTGAGACCTCTGACACCCACCGGGACTTAGGATCAACTTTCAGCAACTTTGAAACACAAATTTCCAACCCTGGAGAATGTCACGTGGCCTATTCCTTGATTAGATGTCACTGGTGAAGCAATTTACAGGGAGTTAAATGGATTGAAATTTTATCTTTCAACGACATAAGATCTCAAGAATGAGAGTGAAAAAAAATGAATGAGTTCATTTTTTTTTTTAACTGAAGGATAGTTACAGTGCGTCAATTTCTGGTTCTTTGAAACACACCCTAAATCTCTCTCTTTTGAAATTTCTAAAAACAAAAGGATTTCCGCAGAGGTTTTCTGTAGTTTCCACACAAGCAGATGAGATACACTGCTGCTACTGTCTTAACTTCAAATCTCATAATTTCTACCGGTATCTACCGTTCATGTCAACACGCAGCTAGCTACCCACCCCGCTAGTGCAGGTTTCAGTGGAAAGAATTAGCTGGCTTTTGAACTCATCAAGAATTTGCCAAAGTGCAAATAGAAATACCAAATACAAAAGGGACTTGCTGAAATATTTCCTTGAGATTGATGTTTGAAGTAAAACTCTGAGCACACTTGAAACTGGGAGCTTATGATGGCCCTGATTAGTCATTTGTTAGGTGATGCAACTTCTATTTCCTCCTTGTCTTACCCCACTTTTTTTCCCATCCTGTCTAAATCATCCCCATTTGGATTAAAGTAAATTCTGCTATTCAAAGAAGTAAAGATTTGGCTAACATCAATTTTGCCTCTTTTCATTGAATGAAACTCAAAGCAGTTGGAAGATTACATAAGACTCAATTCTTATCTTGTGATTAAAAGTCAAAAGACTTTCTACTTCTTTTGAAATACCTGCAGTTTTTTCTTGGTGCTTCTGCTCAGCAGAATGGTGGCAAGTTCCAGAAATCTCAAGTCTGCTCCCAAATACCCTCAGGGCTCACCCTGCCTTTCAGTCTGGATAGTATCTTAGCATGGATTTCAGAAGTACTGCCTGATTTCTTAAGTTCTAGATGTTTGGTAGCCAAGGAATGGTGTTACTATTTCTAAAGTAAATAATTGAGCCATCAAAATAAAAAAAGAACAAAACTCTGAGACAAATGGAACCATGTAGTATTTGTTTCCATTTCATTTCCATAATGATTCTTAATTGTACTACGCCTCTTGTTTTCCATAAAGGAGATAATAAAAAAATTTTTAAACAAACATTAACTTTATTTTTTTCATCTTTATTAAGGTATAATTTACATACTACAAAATTCATACATTGGATAGACAATAAGATCTTACTGTATAGCACAGGGAACTATATTCAATATCTTGTAATAGTTTATAATAAAAAAAATCTGAAAAGGAATATATATATACACACACATGTATTACTGCATCACTATGCTGTACACCAGAAACTAACACAACATTATAAACTGACAATACTTCAATAAAGAAAATTTTTTAAAAAATTAAAACAATAAAATTCACACATTGTAAAACACAGTTCAACAATTTTTAAGAAATGTAGAGACCGTGCATCTATCACTGCAGTCCACCTTTAGAATATTTCCACCATCTCCCAAAATTCGCTGGGGCTCACAGGCAGTCAACTTCCCCATGGAACATGGGTCTAAGAGGAAAATGAAGGTTTTCCTCAAAAGTTAATGCCATTGTGAGGGCTGTATAATGGCCAGAATAAATGCTTGGATGCTGAATTTACAAGAACGTGGAGGAACTGAAGGTATTGTGATGAAGAATTATTTCCCATTCGTAATTAGTAACCGTGCAGGAGAAGATCGGAGGGGCTGGAACTTCGTGGGACCCAGAGACGATAATAATGAGAGCAAATATTTACATAGTGCTGACGCTGCACCATGTGCAGTTCCAACTCCTTTAATGTAGGTTTCCCCATGTGATACACACAATAACCCTATGAGCTGGTGCCACGGCTATCCCCATTTCACAGATAAGAAAAACCGAAGTCCAGACAGATAAAGTCAACAAGCAGATAAGACATGGAATCTGGATTCAAACTCAGAAGTCTCTAAAATCCACCGGGTCACCGGCTACACTTCTTATCAGTGTCACCTGGGTTACCAAACTGGACCAAATAAGAGGTAGACATTGTATACATTGGAGCCACCTAATTAACAATAGTTACGGTTTCTGGGACCTGGCAGAAGCAGACCAGGAAAGAGGCACCTGTGGGCAGCACTAAGGCTATTTCCACCTGGCTGCTCCACCTGTAACACGAGCAGAGGAGTCAGGGTAAAGTTAAATGTTTAGGGGAATTGAGAGGGAAGCAGCGAGGGCAACAATTTTGTATCTTGGGACGCGTCCTCTCTGGCAGAGACCCATGCTCACACTTCTGCAAACAAACCGACATCCACTAACGACCTTGTGTCCATGTTCGCTTGAGATTTTCCTAGTCTCCTTTTCTCTAGATCTGCTCAATTAATACTGTCCTTTTCCTAGACTCCCCCTCCCTACTCAGCCCACTCCACACTCCTTTTCCAGATGTGTGACAACCACTTCTTGGGCTCTAAACACATTTCAGGCTAATTTGTTTAATGGCTCTGTGTTCTCTTTTTTGCTGATACTAGAGGATTTTAGAAGTCTAAGGAGACGTCCGTGGAAGCTGTTCTGCTGTAACTTGAGTTCCAAGTTTGAGAATGTATGTCCTGGCAGCTTTGCAAAGTCAAGTACTTCCTGCAGTCCAGGGCCAAGATGGGAAACGCAGCTGGGGCAGATGTTCTGGACTGCAAGTTGTCTTCTTGGTTTTAAAAACTGAGAGATGCAGATCATTTCAGTGTCCCTGCAAAGATGAGCCAGGCGAAGTGATGGGAGAAGCCCTTATAAATGCATTTCCATAAACTCACTGCCCTGGCCCTTAGGATTATTTTAGCAACAGTTGGTGAAGTGGAGGTATACTTGATATCTAATAAGTAAAAGAGAAAAAGGAAAGGAAGATGAATTATCACAGACAACAACAAATGTGCATTAAAACTAGCCTGATGCAGGGATGCGCAGGCTTGGAAGATCTAGTTCAGGTAAATGGGTTCACCCGTAATAAAGTATCTCCAAACATCACAACAAAGGTGCGTCTTTCAGGAACAGATGGAAAAGAATATCCAATCCAGTGATGCTTCTTTCCAAGGAAGTAACTAGTTCTTGTTAACTTTTATCAGTCAAGCCACATCGATATAAAATATGTTTCTGAGACCAGGAAATCCCCATGTAGAAAGAAATCAGGCTCTTATCCATTTAACATGCGTATAATTCTCTTTTCAGCACATTGCTTAATTTCAGTTCCTATTTTCTAAGATAAAATATGTCTCTTTTTTTTTTTTTTTCAAATTAAAGCACACGTTTTTGGCTTGTATTGTTTGTTTTACGAAGGGGAGGTAATTAGGTTTCTTCATTGATTTCTGCTTGGAGGAGGTGCTGGGGATTGAACCCTTGACCTCTTGGGTGCTGAGCATGCGCTCTACCACTTGAGCTATACCCTTCCCCCGTGTTCTGATAAACAGATGCTATAGAAGGAATTTCCTAGGCTTTTGTTTTTTTCTTAGCTTTTAAATCACAGCTTCAAATTTTCCCTAATTATTGCTTGAATAATTGCACCGTATCTTGTAAGAATAATTTTATCAGTCATCAGTTTAAAGTTGTGGCCCTGTAGATAGCATGTTTAAAAAATATAACAAGAACACATGAAGTAAGAAATTAAACTAATGTTACTAAGTACTCAGCGTGCTGGGTATTGTTACGTACAAAACTCTCAAGACCAGAAGCAGATCGGCCTCCATTCTGACTCTCTAGTTATGCGACTGTAAACAAATCATGTAACTGTCAGCAACCTGGTTGCTTCATCTGCAAAATTAATTTTACTTAATTAGGGTGCTTCTAGATCGACACTGTAAGCAGCTGAAGCCGACTCTGGCTAATTGAAACAGGAAAGAGATGCATCAGAGAGTGTGTATTAAAGGCAGTTCACAGATCCCTGGAGATGACCACAGACCTGGTCTTGGAAGTCAAGGAAGCAGAAACACACTGATAATCAGGCCAGGTTGCTGACGCCTTGGAGACCGCATTCCACTGTCTTTGAGCAGAGACTCTACCACCCCTGCATCACTGAGCCAGTCAGAGGTCGCTGCTAAAACCACTATTGCTGTTGCCTCTGGGAACTATATGTGGCCATAGCAGCTGCCCCCACACTTGTCTACAGGGATACTGAGCAACCCCTGCTTCCTTGTGCCCCTGGTCTGGCCAAAGCATGTCTGACTGACAGGACCAGGGTGCCACGCCTATGCCCTCAGGGGGTGGGGGTGGGGATGGGAAGAACAATGCAAAGATCTTGTTTTGCTCCCTCCAAAAGATAAGAAATGCCCCAAATATAAAAAGAAGTTTCCAGAACTGCACAGCCAAGAATATGCCACGAAAAGAAACATTTCAAATTCTAGCATCTTCTAAAAGATGCATACTACTTCGGGGGATGGTGTTCCTGAAAAAGTCCCACTGATTATCTGTTGTTCTGTTGTATTTCTTAACAGCAGCTCATTTCACTCTCATTTATGTCCTGGTTTGTAAGATAAATTATAAAGTCAAACTACTTAGAAGGGGTAATATCATTTTGCATACTAGGAGTAAGTATGTGCAATTCATTACTATATTTATACAGAATTTTGTTTATCTCAGATTGAGTTTGTCTGTTGCATGTTATATTATTCTGACATCAGTCCCATGGGGTAGCCAAGGCAGGTATTATCAGCTCCTCTTTTTATAAGGAAGGAAGGAAACTGTTACTTTGTTACATGGCACTAGATCCTGCACCTTCTGATTTCTGCAACCAGTGGATCAAACATGCCACCTTCACATTTGTTAAAGTGAAAACTCCCCTTTAATTCATGAGAGTTGCTTTAGGAAGACAGAATGACGATGGCTGCAAAAGTAGGAGGCTGAGATTTCAATTGTCTGGGCTCTAATCCAGAGCTTCTTGGTTTAGAGGGGCGGAGTGGGTTGGTACCTCCATGCTAGAGCACGGGCAACGGATGCTCCATTTTCAGTCCGGTTGGGGCCTGCAGCATTAGCCTCAGGGAAAAGCAAATGGCCCATTCTCTTTTCTATTGTGCTGCGTGCCCTGATTTCAAAAAGCCTGGGTGGTCCAGTTCTAAGCAATCAAGCAGAGATCTGCTAATCCACTTGAAAGCTATTTCTCACCCATTTATTCATTCAACATCTATTTATTAAGGGCTCGGCTGTTCCGGATGTAGGGCCAGATGGGATGCTTAAAGAGGTGAAAAGACTCAGTCCTGCCCCTGGCTAGTTTGTCGTCCACCTGGGGAGGCAGCCAGGCACGGGATGGCGGAGGGGGGCAAACTCAGATCCGATAAGGATGGTGACAGCGGTAGGTCCTAGGGCTGCAGGAATACTGAGAAAGGCTTCTTGGCCAGGTTTGGATGCAAGTGGCGAATGGCAGTCTTCTCAGAGTAGTTGAGTTTTACATGAGTTTTACTTTGAATCCTAAAGAAGTGGATCCTTCCAGGCAAAGGAGCAACAAGTGAAGAGGAGACTGTTTTCTATTCAGAATGAGCAGCTGCATAGAGGTCCGAAGACCCCAGAAGCCTTCCCCTTTAGGCCATGCAAACACTTCAACACAGCTGAAGAGCGGGTTTAAGGTGGGTACAGCTCAGAGACCCAGCAAGGAAGTCTTAGGTCCCGCATGGCCTTCTGGATCATAAAGGGTCTTCCATGCGAGAGCCACAATCTCTCATCCTGTAGTAATATATACACAAATAGAATTCCTGTATTCTGTTCTCAGTAACGCTGATGATAATGGTCTTAAAGATGTCTCAACTCGTGCCAACAAGGATACAAGGAGTGGCTAATACCTACTGAGCACTGGCTATGTGGTAACCACTGGCTACATTATAACTATTCAATAATTTAACCCCTCTGACAACCACATGAGGTAAGTATTACCACCCTCACGTTGCCAACGAGGAAACGGAGACATAGAAATCTTTCCATGCGCTCTACAGAGCTGGGATTTGAACCCCTGAAGTCTGTCTCCCAAGTCTTTGCTGTTGGAGACGATATGGTGCCCTAATTACAGCAGTCGCTTTAAGACATCCTTAGTATGAGAGTGTGTTTCCTCTGTGAGCTCATGTGAATAATGTTATTTTGGATTATTTGGAATTACAAGCAGTAGAGAAATATTACTCAAGATTCAAAGTCGTTAGGCAGGCTTACTACTGTTATTATAAAGCCGTCCAATTAGAAAGCGGATGCCTTGACTCCTAAAAAGATCGTTTCCCTCATGGTACCTCACCATGCTGAGCTTTTGCTTTCCATCTAAAAACCAAAGTGATTTGGGGGCAACTGATATGTACATAGAGTCAAAAGTGGTACGTGAAACTGAATCCGACACTACCAAGTGAGGCTTTTGCCATGATTTCCCCATGTCTGTGGCTGGGACTTCTACCCAGGTTTACCTGTAAAGCAAAGGAGAATATGTTACCTTTTCAGCATGTGTATCGTTTTGCCTCAAGTTTATTCATTCATTCTTTCACTGATTCTTTTTATTTACTAAATTTGTTTTGAGCTGCTTTCTTTCTGTCACTGTCCTCGGTCCTGGGGACACAGTGGTGAGCACTAAGATGTCCTTCTCTTCAGAGGCCTTTGGTCCTGTGGAAGAATGAGACACAGACATAAGTAGACATTATAATGCCATATGCCAAACATACTGAGAGTGCACGGTATAGAACTTAATGGAAGTCCCAACTGAGAAAACCTAAGCCAGCCTGGAGTGTCAAGGAATGAATTCACAGTAAAGGGGCAGCTTCCAGATTTCGCCAGAATAAGTATCAGTGAAACTGCAGTTAAAGCAGGAGAGAATTGGTTACTGGAAGAACAAGATTCTAATTTTTCCTCTCTGCTCACACACCCTATTAATCAGACTACTTGGTAGAACCATTTCTATTTCTTTCTTTCTTTTTTTTTCTTTCTCTGGCTACATTCTCCAAATCCATTTCCATAATATCTAAAAACTGGCTCAGGTTCAGTCTGAAATTGCCAAAGGCCCTGTGTACCTTCCACAAAGCTGCCTTCCCATTGATCAGCATCCCAAGGATATGTTTCTAGGACCGTTTTTAGGACCAACCCAAAGACATTCAGGCTCCTGAATGGGTGTGCAAAGTCTAACACAAATGCCATTAGGATTTCCCCAAATCATCCTTTGAAAAGCACTCCTTGACACATGTTGGAATGAGATGCTTTTTCTTTTAAGCCAGCGTTTTCCCATCCAAATGTTCCTTCAGAGTGTTTATAGCCCAATGAGGGCTCCTAAGACAGCACATGCATTTGGTTTATTATCAAAAAAGCTATTTGAGAAACACGTGCAAAGAATTAGAAAAGCCGTAATAATATCGTCTCATCCTGAAGGTAGTGGAGGAACTGGCATTGCACAGTATTTCCAACAGTGATGTTATGGTCATAAAAGTACACAGTTATCTACAAGTGGGCCTTTTTATATTGAGATATTTTGAGTACATTCCCATTTCACTATTTCCACTCTGTAGCTCATTATTCTTAAGTTCCAATTGCTTCTTAACAAATTCTTCCGGAAGTTCTTTGTGGTCCTCCACAAAATGCCAAGTGTATTTAGCCTCTGCTTGGTTTATGCCTGGAATTCTAAATTACTCTCCTCAAACCTGTGTCATCACTCTTTAAGGCCCGAATCTCATCCTGGTCGCATCATGAAACTTTATCTGTGCCCCTTGAAGCTTGGCTTATGGTGCTATCCCTCGGTCGCAGGCTCCATCATGGACAGAATACGCTTTATGGTCTTCATCCATCAGGGCAGGTGGAGTTGGACTGTGTAAATCGAAAGACCCCAATCCCAGAGGCCAGAAACAAGGAAAGTTTCTTTTGATCCCGTGCTGAGTTGCGGGTTGGCTGGGGACTCACCTCACTCCGGGACTTTGACTGACAGCAAAACCGCCGGCTGGAAGCCTGCCAGTTGCGCGGCAGAGGGAAAGCGCCCTCTGCAGTCTCGCACGGGCGCCTGCACGCTTTCCCCAGGGAGGGGCACCTGCCACTGTGCTTGCAGCTGATTGGCTAGTGCTAGATCCGCGGTCCCTCCCAGCCACAAGGGAGGAGGAAGTGCAACCCGACCACGTGCCCAGAAGGCAGAGAGCCATACAGACGTGGTGAACAGCGCTGATGCCAACCACAGAGCCCTTCCTCCTGGAGTCTGACTGGACGCTTGGGCAGTAACTAATGAAATGTCTTACTCGGGGCGAGGGGCTTAGCTGCTCCGCTGCTCTGTGCCTCAGCTTCCTCTTTTGCAGACGTGGAGGACCCTTAATGCTCAGCAACCACTGACTGCAGAACTCATCTCACCGATCTCATTGGCTGTTACCCTTTGGTCCTAAACAGTAACATGAGTACCTCTTACTTCTCCCTTAAGAACAGAGCTTGCTCTCTTGAATTAAGCTCCTGTAACATTAAGGAAAAGTGAGGTGGAAATTTGTTTGCTGTCCGAGTTGTCTGCAAAACTGGCGAGTGCATTTGGACTCTAAGACCTTTGTTCATTAAGGGAAGAAAGAAAAATTAGAAGACATGCTGGTTGAATTCTCAGGGTTTTCAGTTAGAAACTCATCTTTTTGCCTCAGGAAAAAAAAAAAAAAGTCTCTCAGATAGCTCATAACATGCTCCTTACCATTCAGTTTTTCAAAAGAGGATTTCATTGAGTCCATTCTTTTCAATGAAGTCGCTGTGTCTGAGTCAATGAAGGGCGCTGGGCGCCATGGATTTGGTAATCATGTTCCAATTTCTGTGCGGTCATTTCTAATCGACACCTTCATGGCCTCTGTTGCTACAGAACAGATTTATGCACTGTTTGTTGTCAGATCGATGAGCATTACAAGCAATCAGAGGAAAGACGCACAAAGGCCCGTGTGAGTCTTCCTTAGGCATAAAACAGCTTCAAGTCAGAGTGGGGTAAATCATTCATTTTCATATTGTTGATTTAGGCCCACCTAAAGAGATGGTCTTGTCAAGACCTACAATAAAACTGGCATGATTAAATATTTCTCCCATCTCGAAGCTTTCTGCAGCTATTCAGGCTTTTGTGTGCCACCAGCTCATTCTGCATGCATCAAAAGAACAGGCTGAGTCATAAATAGCCATCATTAATTGAAGCTGTTTTCACACTCAGTTTGCAATTTCTCATCTCCGTAATTTAGACAATGTGTATTCTTTAACCAGATGTGAAATTTTATTGCCCTTCATGGGGCTATTTAATATTGAGCTTTAATTTTAAATATATTATAGTGCTCTCCGGACTAACACTTGTCTAGCCATCTTCGAGCTGTGTATTAAAATATATTCAGCCACTGATGCATTTTGGATCGTGTCCAATTAACTGTATCCCTTGGACCGAGATGATTTTGACCTGGTTCTTTATAGGAGTGTTGACCCAATTTGGACAACTAGGGAAAGTGTTATAATGCTCTCCCCTCAACCCCCCATCTCATAGTCAGAATTGAATTATTGATCCCAGAAGAAAGGGACCACTTGTCGAAAACTAGGAATTGTGAGAAATTGTAGAATCAGTCTTTAATTCTTAGCTTGGTTTCCTGATGACCACCTTTAATATGTTTCGTAAGCTGCATGCAACTGTGTTTGGTTTCCTAAATTCCTTAGGCTATTAAGTTTTAGCCATGCTGTTTCCTACTAGAAATGACTGTCTTCATATCCTCTTCTAACAAATTCTGAGTCACCAGAGTTGCAAAACTCACCTCCAGCAATAACGTCTTCTGTCTTCCAGAAAGCCCTACCCAGGGCTTGTTTCAATTTGCAGTTCCATAGTTCAGTAGACAGCACCTATCAACAATTTATGTCTATTTGACACAACATTGTAAAATGATTATAACTCAATAAAAAAATGTTAAAAAAAATTTATGTCTGTTTGTTCCACTCTGATGCTAGATCCTAGAAAACAGGTCCTTTGAATTATTTAACTCTTTACAGCTAGTTCCTGGCCAGGCATGGACTTCATAAATATTTGTTGAATGAGTGAATAAATAATAGTTAAGTGAATGAGTGAATATTACAGAAACATGACTTTATTTAAATACTGTATTTATAGGAAATATTAATCACTAACATATATGGAACATTTATTGTGTGTTAGGCATTGCTCTTTGCACTATATCTGTTATGATTCATTTAAGGTTCATAAAATTCCTATTTTACAGAAGAAAGAACTGAAAGAAGAGGTAACTTCCCCAATGTAACACGGACAGCCAATGGTGGAGCCAGCACTCAGATCCAGACTAGCTTTAGAGCTATAAACAAAATTACTTTCTCATAGTGCAAATTTCTAATGATCAGTGAAAAAAAAAATCAAACTGAAAACAAAATTCCTCCTTCCCTTACTTGCTTATTCCTAACGGCTGTTCTTTATAACTCACATAGAAAATAAAGCAGTAACATGTTTCTGTATTTATTGTAGCTTTAGTAATTTCCAGATTGTAAATTTGCTTTGAAAGCCCTAGTGTTTAAATATTAATCAAAGCTATGGAACCTTCCAAGCAAGTGCTGTCGGCGAAAGATCAACATTAGTCAGATTTTTACTTGCTGACAATTTAAAAATAAGCTTATAGTAGCTTTTCTACCTCCTGGAAATATGTTGTCTGCTAAGACCACTGTGGGATTAAAAAAAAAAAAAAGTGTTGGCACTCAATTTTAAAGCAGAGATATACAAAAACCAGTAAATAAACCAAAAAGTGATTATCCTCTTTATTAAAGATTAGCAAAGATAATCCTCTATGTAATCTCACAGTTGTTTTCAAATAAAAGCGACTTCCCCCCATGTTTAGATAAATGTCCTTCATAAACACAGCTCAGTGTGTCTCTATAGTGCTTTTCCTAGAAATATATACCCTTTTATCTCTTTTCTTGAGCCTTCCAATATATTACATTATAAAATTTAGGCTGGAAAAGCTTTAAGTTGTGGGGAGTTTAAAGTTTTCACATTTGTTAAAGAAATACTTTTAAACGCCCTGCACAATGAAACACGCTTTTCACCAGGTAAAAGCAGGGGGTATAAACATGCTACTCTGTAGCTCACTTTACTAGTTATAACATTCCGAGTATGTTATTTGACTTTGGATCCGTTATTGACACTGTCTTTGACCCCTCTCCTTCTCTGTAAAACAGAGGTGGTAATATGACTTGCTGTAGGAAATTAAAATATTTAAAAACAGTACCCATCAAGACAGAGAGTTCAGTAAATTGCTGTTCTTGTTAGTATTGGCCTCAGGCAAGATGGTTTCATAAATGGACAAGCATTTGAAGAATGACAAACATCTTTTAATATGTCTGGTTTTCTTCCATGACTGCAGGTATGTATTAGTCTGCCTGGACTGCAGTAACACAATACTGCAGGCTGACTTAGACAACAGAAATTTATTTTCTCACGGATCTGGAGGCTGGAAGTCCAGGATGAAGGTGCCAGCAGAGGTAGCTTTCTGGTGAAAACTCTCCGCCTGTCTTGCCTTCTTGTTGTGTCCTCACATGGCCTTTCCTCTGGGCATGCACATCCCTGTGTTCCTTCCTTTTCTTAGAAGGACACCAGTCCCATGGGATTAGGGCCCCACCCTTATGATCGCATTTAACTTTAATGACCCCCTCAGGGGCCCTACCTATAAATATAGTCACATTAGGGGTCAGAACTTCAGCATTTAAAGTTGGGGTTGGATGAGACACAATTCAGTTCATGACAAGGTAGAACATCATTTGGGGACAATAATAACAATCTAAATTTGGGTTGAATTATGCCCTGCTCAGCCCAATGGAGGTTTTAAGAGGCTGTCTGATTGCTATGTTAAATTAATGACTTCAGCTCCTGTTTAGAGTTCCGCTCAGGACTGTGCCTTCCTGCCCCCAGCACTGCATCGACAGAATGGCAGTTTCCATGGATATCGTTTTATTTTATTCCTTGCAGGGTGGTAGTAAGCTCGATTACCCCTTGACGCCAGGATGTAAGGGATTCAGAAACCGGAGGCAATAGGAAACCGTGGAACATTTGTCCGGGCACGCCGTCCACTTTGAGCACGTGAAGAATGTTGCTGCCCTCCTCCGCCCCACCAACCCCGTGACTTTGCCTCCACTGGGAGGGTTTCAGGGCCACACACTTCTGGCTGGGTAAGTGTGAAATCCCGAAGGTTTTAAAAATAGCAGAATGATATAATAGGCTCTCCTTCTAAAAAATTCGATCTCACTGGCAATTATAATAAGTAAGATTTGTATAATGATGACATTTGCAATTGAGACTGAAGCATCTCCGACCAGAAAATCATAACGACTAATTTTACATTGTGCCGAATAACCCATTTGTCAGTGAAAAACTAACTCCCATGCTTAGATTCCCATCGCACCTTTTACGCTAACTGCCCAGAGTCTCTGTTTAACTAAGAAGCCAATTTGTTATTTCATGTAATATTAACAAGTCACCACATCAAATGAATGGTGAGCTAAATTTCTGAAAGTCTGCAAGTTAATACTGAACTATGGTCAGTGCCTTATGGTAAGGCGTTCACTTTAGAAAACTTCCATTTCCCGTCTCAAGGCTGCCAATGTTCAAAATAATTTCCATCACCTCCACATGTCTGTGTAAAACCTCAGTTAAAGCTCTTTAATTTTCCTCAATATAGCTAGGAATTCTATTTTTATTTTAAGTACTGTTATGGTCGAGATGAAGTAAGTAATCTACTGGCCCTCATGGTGTCTTATAGACATTAGTTCTGCAGGTAAATTAGACAAAATATTACTTATTCCTTATCTATAGGAAGTCCCCGGCTGGCCACATTTTCATAAATACTGAAGAAGAGCGCTATTAAGAAGAATATTTTTCGGTCAACATTATCAAAACAAAGTAAAGATATCCAAGGTGAAGCTACAGTTAATAACAGACAAATATTACTGCATAGAAATCTAATTAAGTTTTCTAAAGACGGTGCAGGAGCATTGAGACTGGCTGCTGGATTCTAACCGTGCTTCCCACAACACGGGTCCTCGGTTCTTCCTTCCTTTTCCAGATCTTACAAACTCAAGTGAGCAGCAGGGCTGTGCTGGAAATACCAGCCACCAGGACATTTCCGGCAGTGGGGTCTTCCAGCCAAGCCCTGGGGAAACTGAACTTCCATTTGTCTCCAAGGAAAGATAAGTAGGGCCACGAGGGAGGGAATTATGGGTGGGAAAATCAGAGCGAATGCTGGCGTGACCCTGCCCACGTGCAGTTCGGAGTCTCACTGTAGAGTCTGCAGCTCACTTTTGCTCCCAGCTGGTTACAAACCCAGCAGCAACCATGAACTTCTTTGGTTACCTTCGGTATGCTTTCTGATCTCCTGTTCCTTTTCGCGCCCCGCCCTGTAACTGGTCTTTGTTCCAACCTCTACCTTAAAGTTTCCTTTTCCAAGAAATTACTCACCTTTCCCAGCTCTTGGAATCACTCTTTTATGACCCAGTTGATGGAAAACAATGCATGTGCTTTACGATGATCTTGCAAAAAAAAAAAAAAAAGAGAGTGAGAGAGAGATGACCACGCAGGGGAATGTTCTGGCTTTGGAAAGCTCTCATCAGTTGGTAATTGTTAGAGAATGACTCAGCTGTCTGGTCTACCTTTCAGACCACTTGGGTGACCTGGAGACTAATCACCGACCTGAAGGCTTATTCACATGTGGACAAGCCTGGATCAGCCAAGTCTCACCTGTACACAAGAAGGGCGAATATCTCTGACTGCTTCAGGCAAATCCTACTTTTTTTTTTCCCATTAGAAATGCCATTAATTTCAACTTCCTATGAAAAGCTCAGACTGTCCAGGTATAGTCGTGCATATAAAGCTAGATAACTCAAATGTGCCTCTTTTCGCTGTATGTATTTCCTGGCACATCCAGTGCGTGTTTATTTTATTCTTTTATTAAAGGACTGCAGTGTGACAGGTGCCAAGCAAGGCTTTTAATGATGATTTGGGAACATTTATACTCCTTTTGCAGAGGAGCAGGTGGAGGCCTAGGAAGGTTAAATTGCATTCTCCAAGACACCCTGGCTTTTCTATGGTAGAGAAGATACCAATCTTCTCAGTTAGCCTTTTCATTTTTATGATACATTACTTGGTAATATTCAGCAACATTGGCTAACTTGTCAACCTTAGGTAGCTTTGCTAAAGCTCCAGTGTCTGGGATGGAGGATAACAAGCCATGAGTGACAGGGAGGAGGAACGGGAACCCACCAGGTCATGATGACAGCACTGAGCCTCGAGCCACTCCTGGGAACACTGACCTCCAGCCTCCTGTCTTGCAAGACAATTACATGTCTCCTGTTTATTTGAATCAATAGTTTGGCACTCTCTTATTAGTCACGAAAAGTTCCTACCTGCTAGGGTAATAAAGATAGCACCGTGAGAGGAAAACGTGAAATAAAAGTTTAAGGAAGCCTTCCAAAAATACACCAGAGCTGAGCATATCCCAGTCAGCGAGACCAGCGGGAGGAAGGTCTGTGTTGGATGTATTCAAGGTGGTTTACTGCCAGAAGTGCCAGGAGACTCATCAGAGGACTGTTCACTTTGTAACACGATGTCAAGGGTGGGCACTTACAACAGTGCTGTAGAGGGTCCGGGTGGAGTTGGTACGGACTGGAGATTTTGTCAACGAGAATAACTATCTCCGGCTGTGCCAGGAGGGCACACACGATGTGACTGGCTCGCGTCTCTAATTTCCCAGGATGAAAGTAGTGGTGCAAGACCGAATTCCATTGCATTTTCCCCAGTGGGAGCAGTTTGTAGACATCTGTTTCCAAGCCGACGCGCACTCACGTGAATTTTAGGCTTGCTTCATGAAGAGCTCTCAGAGCATGCAAAAGAAGATGTGACACTCTGTGCAAACCCATTTGTTGCCACTAATGAGGCCAAAATTTGTGAAACACTTGCTATGTTCCGAGCACTGTGCTAATGTTTTTCATGTATTACCCTAGTAGAACCTCACGCCCTTGTGTAGTGGGATTTATTGTCCCCTTTTGTGTACGAAGAACCTGTGATTGCAGAAGTAAAAAAAAAATCCACTTAATACCATTGAACTACAAAGTAGATTTTGGTCAAGATTTGAGCATGGGCAGGGTGACCACCTCCATGCTCTACTGTCAGTTGTAATTATTGTACCACTTGATAAGCATTTTTATATTATTTGCGCACCAAATAGATGGCTTGTCTGATAGTATATTTTTGGTATGTTTTTGTTAAGTGTTGCTAGAACTTGGAGACCTGAGGTATCTTTTAATTGAAAGAAAACAAAGAACACCTTGATCTTGCTGGAGATGGGAGCCCGGATGGAATTAGAAGCAGGGCCATGGCACGGAGCAGGTGAGTTTCCGCTGTGGTTTCTTCTCCACGCACTTTCACGAGCTGCGCAAGCTGGGGCTGCAGGGAAAAGGAATGAAGAGGGACAACCACGCTGGCGCTTCTCCCTGGGGTCTGCCATGTCCTCCACGGCCATGTGGGAGGCAAACCAGATGAAATACTTAGACTCTGACAGAGCTGAGTTTAAATTCCATTCTACCATTTTCTAGCTAAGTCTCGGTTTTATCCACAGCACTCTGGCAATAATGCCTACTTCATAGTGTCATTGAGGGGAGTTACAGACGTTTGTGTCTGTGTATTTTTGAGTCAGAGATAAAACAATAAGCAATAGTTGAACAGTAGTTATAGCTATTACATATGTATATAAATTTTTATTATAAATTGCATCATATTTTATTTATTATCAATTTTACTATTTAATATATTTACTAAATATATTTAATATAATATTTACATTTATTTAATATTAAGTATTATAATATTCAGTTAATATTAATATGTATTTATAATATTTTATAGTATTTTATTTATTACAGCTTTTATAACAGATATTTTATAAATTATGCATATTTATGTAAAACATATATTTACATACATAAATAGTTGTAACTTTTGTATGTATAACATATATATGCTATAATAATATAATAGCGTTCTAGTAGATATTAGTAGTTATTATCAGCTTCCTAACTACTTGTTTATTGTCTCATTCTGACTTTCCATTCTCACCTGTTTGTCTGGCTCTTAAAGACTCTTTTAGGTGTTCAATGGTTTTTCTTCCTTCATTTTCAGCTACAGAAGTTTATTAACTGTACCCTCCTTGTTTGAATTGAAAAATAAAGATATTTTAATCAAAGTGCTTCTGAGGTCAACCAATTCATGTCTCTAGCTACTATTTCCCCGTAAGTATTACCATCCTTTCTCAAATTGTACCTAAGAGACAAGGCTATGGTATTTATATAAAGTTGTAGCTTATAGTACCTGTAAAGAAATTCTTTAAACCCTTCTGGTTTTCCTCTTGGCACAGGTGACTTAGAGAACCACTGGTTAGCTAGGTCTAGCTTTAAAGTGATGTGCTCATAGAGAAAGGGCTGGCCCAAATATTGGCTTAGGTGGACACCGCTCCTGAAATCTGTGATGTTAATCAGTTTGGGTAACTGTTCATGGTTCAAGATGAGCCTCATCTCATTAAATGTCTTGACAATTAAATAAGACAACACACATGCAGCGTGTAGCGTAGAACCTAGCATACAATAAATGCTACCAATGACTGCTATGGTTTTCTCTGTTACAGAACGGCAACTATAGCTTTGTACACAGTAATGATATGTGATGAACAAATTAATACAGGTTGTCTTCCTTCTATACCAGGTATTAAGCTATTGTCTGGCTCAGCTTCAAGCCTGTCCAACTATATTTTGCTTTGTGATTCTGGGAGAACTACACTGCTCCTTTGCCAGCTGGGGTCTATTAGCCTCCACCAATAGGGGGCCCAAGAGGGAGCTTGAAAGGCAGGAGGAGGAAGAAGGGACATGCTCTTATTTGTTGTCCTTATCAGGGTCACCCTTGAAATAGCTCTTTCCATTGGCTTCGACAGTAGGTTCCAATAGCTGCAATTGGTCCTGCTCTGCAGTTTCTCCACATCGTGGAACCTCTTCACCTATATCAGAAACAGCTACTCTAGGTCCCAACTCCACATGGTTGCTCTTCTAAGCTCCTAAGGCCCCAGCACCAGCCAAGCACAGTTCTTTCCAATGAGCTCTGAGTCCAAACACTTAGAGGACTTTCCTCTAAGCATCTAAATTTTAATAATATCATTCTTTTCCGTTTGTTCTCTGAACTCTCGGGGTGGCAGCTGCTTCCTCTAGTCCTTACTTTTATGAATCCACAGTGTCCCCCTTCTGTCTTCCATTTGGGTAATCCTGGCTGGTAATTTTTTATGTCAAATTTCTCTGTTAAAATAACTAGTGAGCTTTCTTTCTCCTGGGAGAACCTGACTGATAAACCATCCCATGTCCTGCCCAAGGCATGATGCCCTGATAATGAACATTGCATAGGCTGGTAAAGTCTTTTATTGGGTGCAAGCCAATTCTAAATGGTGCTCTGTAAGGTTACAGAGTGTCAGAGCATTTAAAATTTAGATCTGTTTTTTTCCTAATAATTGTAAAGTTCTCACCTTAAGATCTGACAAATTGTCTACCACTTAGAAAATGTAAAGGAAAGTTCTCTCAGGTTTACCATGCCCAAGAATACTCCCAAGGTAGGGAGAATCTATGCTGTTTTACTTAAATTGTCAAGAGAAAAAAGTGAAGGAATTTTTTATTCTAGAAAAGATTTTGCTTTTTGGTAGAGCCCTGGGATCCTTACATTGTAACATGTAACACGTTATATTGTTACATTTCATGTTCTGTATGTACATTACACATTACATCTGTTACATTTCCTACCTCCATTGCACATTGTTTGGAGTTTACCCTTTTTTCCCTCTCCATTGCCCTCATTCCTTTAATCTATAGTCACTGATTTTTTTTTCAATACATTCCTTCTACAGATCCTTGTGTTGTTAGAAACTAAAAGCTTGAGGCTAATCTGTCAACTGTAAAAAAAATAGTGATTTCAACATTAAAAATAAAAGCAGGGCAAATATTAGGGAGGGCAAAGTGAGCCAAAAGCTATCCATATGGAGAATGACCTCAGCACAATCAAATGGGCTTCTCTTCTCATAAAATTCAAATAAATTTAATATAATACTATAAGAGTTTAAGATTACCCTACATACTGCACTAGTTAGCACATACTTCAACAGCTGATGTACAGAATTAGTTAAAAAAAACTCAAATAAATCTTTCAAGTTGAGCCAACTATATGGTGGAAATTGATTCTTCATGTGTCCTGAATAAAAGCAAATTAGGGATAGGCTGGAGAGTTGCACTTAACTTGATCAGTTTGAAATGTGAATCTAATGTGACAAATATTTGAAAAATATTTAAAACTAAATCTAGTGGGAAATACTCATGTTTGTTAAGGGAAATGAAAGCTGTAATAAGCTGTAATATTAATTACTTTGGTTAAAAAAAAGCATATTTGCATTCAGGTGGGGACCAACCAAAGTACAAGTGTAATATGAAACAGAAATTCTTTCTTATGGGATATCCCAGTTTTAATTTAGAGTGAAACAAAACTAATGACAACTACTTGGCAGATTATGCAAAGACACATTCTATACTTTCTACAGATTCTATAAAAAATTACTATTACTTGGCTTCTTTCTGAGAGATTTCGTGGAATGTTTGCGTTTAGTAATTAAGTTAATGGTATAACCTCAAACACCACTTATGCATTTACTAAACTTGTTAATGCACTTGAATGTTTCCTGGTATAGATTAGGACATTCACTGAGGTTCATGTAACTATTCTTTTTTTTTTTTAAATATATTTTTTGTGAGAGAAACAGCATGTTCCAGTTAAAGTACAGCATTTTGGGATTAAAATCTCTGTTCAAGTCAGGTTTCCCCCAAAAGAAAGCCCCTAACTAAATAACTGGGTCTCAAATGAGCTGATTCACTAGAATATAATCTCCATGAGGGCAGAGATCTTTGCCCTCCCTCCATCACAGGAGCCTAGGACAGTGCCTGGCACACAGTAGGTGCTTAATAAATAGTTACTGGATGAATGCATAATAGTTGTAAAACTGCATTGTAAACTCTAAAGATCTATGCAAATATTGTTATGGTTCACGAATATTCTGTGACGGCAAATTATTGAAGCACCTCCCCTTACAAAATAAGTCTTACATTAGTTTTGCGTCCTGCTAGGATGTACGAACATCATGATACAAGAAGGAATTTGTTGAGGTTTGGAAGCAGTGCTTTCCCAAACTAAACCACATTAAGGTACCAAGGGCAATTGTGCGTGTGTGTTTGTCTGTGTCTGTCTGTAGGCATCCGTGCTTGGAAATGTGTTTTTGAATGTGTGTTGCTACGATTATTATCTTAAGTCCCTCAGACAAATGTGAGGCATTAGTTCGAAAACTGTTAGACTGTAGGACCAGCCAAATATATAGGACTTGACTTTGCCAGGTCTTAATTCAGCACTTTCCAAGACCACCTATCACTGAAAGTTTAAAACAGAGGGAGGGGGAAAAAAAATAGAAGGGAATAAAACTGAAAAAAAAAAAAAAAGATTTGTGCATTAGGTATAACTGCTTTCTATAAATCCTGAGATAATAAAACAAATCACAAAATTAATTCACTTAGTCTTCTGTTTTTATGGCTTGGCCTTTGCTAAGTCTTCCATCTTCTCGAGTTCCTACAAGAGACGCTCTGTACTTTGGGAACAACAAGCTGCTCCTAAGTCTATGAATCCTCCTTTGTACATTTTGCAAAAGGCTGTATATTTTGTAAGTCTAGGAGTGGGAGGCACTTTCTTTATTTGATCTCTCTCTCTATAACTCTATCTAGAGGCCTAATATATACTATTTTTCATCAAGTAGGCAGGCAGACAACATTTTCAGAGTCAGACAGAACCTTCTGAAGACAGATTTAACTCTTTTCTCTCAGCAAGACTTTTTTTTTTTTTTTTTTTTCTTCAGAAAGTGAATCAGGAAATGAGAGAGCTGGGAAGATGTGGGATTTGATTGTGTCCAAGGAAAGGGGTCTAGTATGTAACCTAACCAGCCATCTGTATAATTGTACATGTCACTCTTAGATCCAGCCACCAGCTTCAGGGGAGCCAATTGGATGGTGTTCTAAAGACGTAGGCCCCTTGGGTTTCCAGCTTTCACAGTATGTCCTGCCTTGCTGGTCCTGAAGCAAAATGGCCATCACAGCCCAAACTTTTTACTGCATTTATTACTGCCCTGCCCTATTTCCAAGGGTGCCCAGCAGCCTCTCAAGAAGTCTAACTTAACCTCATGGAACACGTTCAAGCCCTGAGAACATGAAGGCAGTTAGTTGCAAGATAAGGTACCACACCTCTAATTGGTGGCAGAGATTCTGGCACAGAGAATAATGCAATGTGTGGGAGCCTGGTAGGAAGGGGTGTGACAGAACCCTGCTCGCTAGTTTGGTATTCCAGGTGTGTGGGTGTAACAGATTCATTAATGGGTGATGTTCCTGCCTATGCAGCTCCAAAGGTCGAATTTTTTAAAACAAGAAAATTCAACACAGAACCTATTTAACCAAAAAAAAAAAAAGTTCCCACCTTTTCCATCTCATCCACTTTTACACTCTGTCTTTTACTTTTTGTGTCCCCCCACACAAGCGTGCAGGACTGAGGGCATGCAGGACTCAGATGGAAATCATTGTTAAAGTTTTGGAAACATGATGCTCTCAGAGTTACAGATCAGATTAGGACGTTTTTATTTTCAGTGCGCATTTCAAGGACTACCTGTGTTGGTACCATGTTAGTTCAGTTGGGCTCCTATCACAAAACACCAGGGACCGAGTAGTTACAAACCACAGACATTTATTCTCACAGTTCTGGAGGCTGGGAAGTCTGCTATCGAGGCAACAGCACGCTTGCTTTCTGGTGAGGCCCCTTTTCCTGGTTCATAGTGTCTCCTTCTTACTGCGTTCTCAGTGGTGGAAGGGGCACTAGTCTCCCTCATGAGGGCTCCACCCTTGTGACCTAAGCACCTCCCTCCTGAAGCCCCCACCTCCTGATACTATCATCTTTGGGGGCAAGGGTTTCAACACATGCATTTTTGGGGGGACACAAACATTTAGATCCTAGCAGGTATCACCTGGTATTTTGACTAATAAGTCAGGTTCCTGGCCCTCAGTGCGTAACCGTGAAATTTGAGTTTCAGGGAACTGGGAGTAGGAATCTCTATTTTTAACAAACGTTCTTGCTCCTGGTAATATGTTCCTTAACATTCAAAAACCACTAGTGGACAGCCTACTACTCTTAAAGCCACAGCAGTAGGGAAGAAAAGATCAGTCGCCTCTTTGACTCCCAGATACTCTGCCCCTGTGAATATAACGGATATACTTTATCTTTTCTCATTTTAATTTTCCACCATTTCCCTTTGTGATTTGAATCAGCACCCTTCACCATGCTTTTCCAACAAGCTCAATGGCGCTAGGTAGTCAGTTTTGACACTAGGCTTAAAGATAATTTAAGATGAGAATGTTTACCACTCTAATTGCCTGAAATTTAAAAAAAAAAAAAAAGGTCACAAACTGACCAAGATCACTACACCTGCTGTTGTCAGAGTTTACTTGGTTACAAGGAAGAGAAACACATTCACATGAGTTCAAGTCAAGAAAAGGGTGCATGTGGGGGAAAAAATGGGGAAATATCATAGAATCCAAGAGCAGGAAGTAGTGCCAGGTCTCTTGTGTCTGGAGAATTCAAAACCAAGCAATTTTCATTGTTCTCTTACTCCCTTCCTTTATTTCCTTGTCCCTCCTACACACCTGTCTTCCTTCCTTCTTCTCTTCCATAAATAGACATTTACGGAAATCCCTACGTCTGCTCTAGGATCTGGGGCTACACCAGTGAACAAAACCCAGACCTCAGTCTCTTCCGGATTCTGTAGTCTCGAGCGCACGTGTGTGTGTTTGGAAATTGACAGTAAATAAATAAACATGTATACTATATAGTATGTTGGCTACTGACAGATACTACGGAAAAAGTAAGAGAGGGGAGGAAGCCAGAGAGCCAGGAGATGCAGCTGTGAAAGGAACGGCCAGCAGTTACAGTCTGCCACCTCAATTTCCTTGTCATGACTTCGGTGAGTCTTAGCATCTGTTTTCCCCTCCTCTGTGCCTTCGTCTCTCTTCTCCCATCCCCTCCCCTCAATTCCAGCTGTGTCCACATTTCGTTTTCTTCTGTATACTCATCTTGTGCCTGCTGGCCTAACTTCACATGTTCTTGTGCTCAAGGGCCGACCGCTAACTGCATTTCAGCTTTGGTGTCTCTTAGTTCACATCCCTGAGGGGCTCTGACAGCTTCAGTTGGACTCTGTCTGGACAAAGCCCTTCTCATATGGGCGTCTATCCACAGGCTGCTGTTCAGCCAATGGATGAATCCTCTTGACGACGAATTTTCACTCCATCATGTGGACTTGTCTACCCAGCCTTGAGGGAGCCTCAGGGAAAGTACTCCTCAGGGATATATACTCTATTTTGCACTGTGTGGAATTTATTGTTTTGGAGAAGTGGATTAAAGATGAAGACCCACTTCCCTCTTTCTTGGAAGAGAGCAAGATGATCGGCAAGAATCATATGTTATTTTTGACAGGCAAAGATTTATATAAGGGAAGAAACATAGGATGGTAGTATTTTGAAATATTTTAAATGCTATTTCCTTGAAGTTTCCTGATATCCGTTAATTCAGGGTGTGTATGTTTAGCAAGTATATCCAAAGAAAAATGAAGATCAAAACTCATTTTTTTTGATTTTCAAAATAGGCTTTTAATGTTTATGCTCTATTTATTTTATTTGCTTTTTCATTTTTTTTTTTTAATGGAGATAAGAGGAGAGCAGTGAAGGGAGACGGTTGTGGAGAATGTCTGATAAAGGGCTCTGAGTCCTGCTGCATCTGCCCTCTCTGGACCACATCCCAGAGAGCTGGGGAGGACCCAGAGCCACAGATCATCCGAGAGCTGGCGTCTCGCTTTCCTGGATGGAACATGGGAGGCAACAGCCTGTTAGACTCCATGTTCCCCAAGTTCTGCTGTGCCAGGGAGACGGGACAGCAGTAGAGCAGTCAATGTGGCCTCTTCCATCTCGGCAGAAAGTTGTGGAGCCTTCTCCAAGTTTCCATGTGCCACAAAGGGGAAAAGAACAGCTTCTAGGGGTTTCTTATGGCTTCCTGGTGCATTGAGGGATGAACAAGTGACTGAGGTGTGCCCAAAGGAGCTAAGATATTTCATGGTAGTGGTGCCAGTGGCACAGAAGAGGCTATGAAATGACAACCAGTGAAACCATGGGGAATTGCATGTCTGCCGGGGGTGAGATGAGGAGTGCTCAGACTGGAAACTGGACAGGGGGATACACGCTTCAGTAGATATTGGCTTCTGTGGGTGGGCCTGGGCCAGGACCAGGACACGAAGTAAAACCTACAGGATTCGGATCAACACAGAGAAGTAGAATCAAAAGCACTCTCTGGAGTCAACTGAGTTTTTACCGAGACCTGACTTAAGGTTTGGATTTTTGATAAGAGGAGAAGTGAAGATTCCAGACAGAACTTAATAGAAAAGCACAGTTCCGTTCTGGGCGCACCTGAGCCATGGCCTGGGAGGTTCGTGCCCAACACACGTGTTGAATTCTACACCAGCCTCACTTTAAAAAGAGGGTTTGCTGTGGTTTTATCAGGGGTGATTCATCACGATTCTCTGACAAACGGTACATGTTTGATAATCTCCTGCACATGGCCCCGGAGGAACTCAAAGCATGGTAACTGGAGAGAACCCACATTCCTTTTCAACTTGATTATTTGGGGGGTTATATATTTTTTTTTATAAAATAATTCTGATTACGTATCACAAGTTATTGTAAACAGCTGTTTGAGTGTCTTCACCTCTGAGACCTCAGTGCCAAGTCCCACGTTACCTTTGATTCACGTGTCTGTAATTTAGTCTGCTGGGCTTTTCAATGATTAAAATAAAAGCTTGCTCTTTCTTCCTTCCGTGGCCGTCTCTTCTCATTCTGATTTCGTTTTAGCGAGAATACACCTGCCTGACCAGATTCAAGAGCTAGTGACTTTACATGAAAATTTCAAAATGCTGCCTACATGTTGAACCTCTATAATAAGCCTTTAAACATTCCACCTTCACCCCATCCCACCAAACTCACAAAAGCAAAGAGAGAGAGAGAGAGAGAGAGAGAGAGAGAGAGAATGCTGTGCCCTTTTTTTCAGTAATTACGTCCAGACAAGACCTTGCATGGCCAGCAAGATATGATGCGAATGGAAAACAAATGGATTCCAAATTTCTAAAGCACGGTGCACAAAGCGTGGAGAGGGAAAGAAAGAGTGTTCTCCAGCCCCATCCCTTCCCCTCTTCATCCTGCCAGACATTCCCTTTGTTCTATTTTCTATCTCACTGAGATTAAAGTGCTGATCTCCCCCTCTCTGAAATTGATGTCACTTTTTTTCTTGCCTTGGCGGAGAGCAAGTTCATTACAAATCTGCTGTGTGACTGATGGCTTTGAAGAGATAAGGCAGAGAGGGAAAACACATTTGGGAAAGGTATGAAACTCAAGAGACAGGTTGACAATTAAACTGGCAGTAAGAGCGATGACGGAGGATAAGGAGAAACGGAGGCTGGGTGTAAATATCTCTTCCATATTCTCTTTTACAGCCACGGAAAAGCTATTTTTATTTCCATGATAGTTTTATCCTGAAGCAATGCCATGGGCTTAAATTCATTTCGTGCTTTTCCCAACGAGATTCATCCATTTTTGATGACATTATTTCCGGCAGGTCATGGTGGATGTACTGGGTAAGGGACACATTTCCTTTTGCCCTAAAAAAGGGAAAAAATATTTCGTGCTGAGTCTGATGTATTGTAATTGCTGATCATTGGACTATGTGGCAGTTTATAGAAGAAGTATTTCAGATGTAAAACCAGGTTGAAGGCATAATGCACATTCTAATGCCATTTATGTTGTTTAAAATAATTAGTGACAGATGCAGAGCTGGGGAATTTAAAGATCTTTCATCTTCCAGGTCCAGACATAGTGAAGACAATGGGCATAGAAATGGTTGCAAAGACCAACTTACTAAGTGTTGGACGTCAAGTAATTAAATACACACACACACAAACACACACACACACAGGTGGTGTCTAATACAGATAGCATCTTAAGAAAATAACATTGTCATCTTCATATCTCTAATTGAATTTCAGCTTTAACAAATTCCTCATCTTTCTAATGAGTGGATATTCTTTTTCAGATCAAAGACTTTTAAAAATTGTTTCTGGTTTAGTAATGGAGGTCGGAAGTTGCAGAGAAGTGGATAGTGGACGATGAAGGGGAGAAGGGGCCTCCGAGACAAATGTTTGCTAGACCTGAACAGATACGACAAGAGCTCTGCTCCTTGTTTCTCTTCCTCTGTGGATCTTCTATTCCCTCCTGTCACCAGCACTCACCTCCAGCCTTTGCTTTTAAATCATAGAAATATTTATGATTGCATCTTGCATGTCTGTGGAGGACGGGATGTATGTGGCAGGTTGGCATTCCGTTCTCCACTTCTCATGCTGTTATTCTGTTGTTACATCCCCGCCAAGATCTCCATGGGCTCCTCGTTGCCTGTGAGATACAGTTCCAGATACCTGCACTTTCACCTTCTGGTTTCTTCCAGCTTCTCCACTCTGACTTCTGGCCAAATATTTCCATTCAGTGTTTACTTGGGAGCTAATGAATGTCTGGCTGCCGAATGCACTTGGCTACCTTATTCCTTTGCTTGTACTTCTTCCTCTGCCCAGGATGCCCTCTTAGCTCTTCCATGGCTCATGAACATCTCCTTTTGCCGCCAGTCTGAGCACAGGTATGACCTCTTCTGTGAGGTCTACCATTTATGCAGGAAGAATTGATCCCTCTCTACTCTTGCAAACTTACCTTCAGCTTATCCTTGAGTCTAGAATCTTTGTTGCATTTTTAAAAGTTTACATGTCATGATACAGATGGTAGGATGTATCCAGCCACCATAAACATGCTTAGTCCAAAGTTAGTACTCACTTTATGAATGTTAAGTGAATAAATATATATATATATTTATTCACTTAACATTTATATATATATATATATATAAAACCTGGTGTTTGACTGCAGACCAAAGGACTCTAGAACTGTATACACGCTTTCTTAGTTTCTTAGTTAAGGATGTGTCTTTTCCTTTAGGAAACAAAAATCCAAAGAGGCTTGGAATTAATAAAAATTAATACTGAATAAATAAAGATTTTTTAAAAAATGGACCCAGATAGGAGCGTCTTGTGGAATGCCATGACATGTAATAACAGCGATAATAATAATTTTCTGGGTCAGTCTCAATAATTTCTCTTACTGTTCATTGTTCATAAACACTATTTTTCATGGTGTGTGAGCAACTTGTCCCTCTGAACTCTCTACCCTACATTTCTGATTCTGCTTATAAGCACAAATAAAATATGTTAAAGCAAAAGCAGTTATTAACTTACCTTCAATGTATCTAAATGCATGCATTGGTCCAATTTGGAAATAACTACTTGCTTGATATTCTAGAAAATTCCTTTTAATTTTTGAGTCTTTCTCTGTTTTTTTTTTTTTCTTGTTTGTTTGTTGTTTGCTTTGTTTTGTTTTTCCAGTAATTGATGGAGTGGCTGAATCAAGTTTGAGCTTCAAGCAGATTGCGATTGAAACTGAGTGCCTCCATGAAACTGGTGTCCTGCATGTGGCAGGTGAATCCTCCAGAGTTGAGCCTCCTCTGGGATGAGGTGAATGCCTGGAGTGTGGATGCTGTGGAGCAAGTTAGCATCCATATATTTTTATATTTCACATTTTTCTCATTCACTCAAGCACGTTGCCTATCCCCATGGTTTAGGATTTTCCAACTCTCTCAGCTCAACTTATATCAGCCAGAATCAGCACACCAGTGACTGGTATCATATGTGGATTTCCAGAAATCAAAGCCTCCCTAAAGTCTTGGGGGCGGAAATGGGTAATAGAAATCCCCAGAATATTACTGAAGCAATGATAATGATTTGGTGATCTCAGTGCTGGGATAATTTAAGCACTCAGTATAAGCCATGCATTTTTATGGATAGCATCTCTTTTACCCCTTTGAGTGGTAGAAGGCATCAACATTCTCATCTGAGGTCTAGGAAATGGTTTCAGAGTGAAGAAGTCAGGTGAACACGTGTTCAGGGCCAGCGAGTGGAGTCTAAAGTGTGGTCCTGGTCCCATGCTCGTCTATTTCATCAAACAGCCTTTAATAAATGGCTGTCAGAAAGGTTAGGTGAAATAAATGTTAGCAAAGACCTCTTGCCTATTAAGAATAGCAAAACATTGGCTAATGGCAAGAAGGTTGATTGCATTTGGGTACTTGCTAAGTGTTTTGTCGGCATTCATTCTGGCATCTCCAATTTCTTTCCCCTCATCGTTATCCCAGAATTGTGCACATCTGATTTGAGGAAAACAGTTAGATATTCAAGTATTTCTTCCATTTCAAATCTAAGAGAAAGAAAAAAATACATTTCAAGGTTTAAAAGGATAGTTATTATTGGTAGAGGAAAGGAGAACACCATCTACTCTTAGTTCTCAGAAAATATTTTGGGAAATCTATGTCTTAGTCTGGTTTCACCAAGTTGCAAAGCAGATCCAGAGACAAGGACTTAAGTACAAGTTGTTCATTTGGGATGTGGTCCCCCAGAAATATGGAATTGTGAAGTGAGGCCAGGGAAAGCCAAGAAAATGTATGTTGCAAAGCAAGTTCCCAACAAGATAGATTGTAACTTAGTCCTGACGGGGTCCCCTAGGAGCCCATGTGTCATGCGAGGCTCAGAGTCATCCCACCCAGGAGAAGAGGCAGCTGGCGCATTTTACACCAACTCCTACCAGTTCCTGGTCAAGGTTTCTCCTGGGAACTTTTCTTTCCCGGTGCTTCCACAGGCAAAGAGAGCTTTTATGGCCAGAGAAGAGACACAGACACTGGAAACTGGAAATCAGCCTTGCAGGCACTGACATGGGAAGACTCGGGGCACGTGGGCCTGTCTTTGACAGCTTTGGTTTCATCTGCTGATGACATTCATTGAGGTCAGAAGTGACGTGAGTCCCTTAAATACGAATTTTGACTATAATAATAAGTGAACCCCCCCTCCCCAGCTCCGGGCAGAAGGCACTCTGCATCTTCCCAAGAGGCCTTCCAGCAATATCAATAGCAAGGCCAAGATCATCACCTCTAAAGCACTTCATGGATGGTTTAAGACTGCCAGTGACTGTGCATGGTGAACTGCGGTGGAAGGCACGCCGGTCATGGCCAGCACCCGATAAGCAGAAGCAGCATTCATGTAACACTCAGAAATTCATCCGTCACGGTGCAGTTACTGCAGTGTTATGATTAACATTGATGAATCCATAATAGGTGCTCAGTACAGATTTGTGTAATGAATTATTTTATTATTATTATTACTATTATTTCTATTTTGACCATTTACAGAACTTTACTACAACTTTTTTTTTTTTTTTTCATAGAATCACATTTTGCAGCTTTGATTCTAGACATCATCAATGCACTTTCTTGGCCAAGCTGGGATTGCTTTATCTGAATTTACCTACAGACTTCCTAGGAAGTATGGATTTGAACTCTGAGATTGTGTTAAGGAGATTTATAGGTGAGTTATAAGCAGCACTTATATCAGAACAGAGTCTTTACATTTCTGGGATGCTGCGATGGAATTTTCTGGCCAGAGGCTTTTCTAAGGCCACTTCACGTGTCAAATTGCAGTCAGTCAGAACACGGTATTTAAGACTGTTATGAATGTCACAGAGCAAACAAAACAATGAATCAGCCAAGGAATCTTGTGAAAATCAGTATGGCGAGAGGGGTCCTGGCTCATGGGTACATGCAGGAATTTCCCCGTGAAGTTGCTGATTTTACGGGCCAATTTTAATCTAACCAGTAATGGCCAAAATTGATGTTAGGCACTTACTACCTTCAGGAGTCACACAAGTTCAGTTTACCTTGGGCTTGTTTTTTTATCTGACTCATATCGATGTTGTTACCTATGTATTTTCGTAAGCCATACCAGATCATTTTTTTTTTTTTGAAAGAGATAAGAGTTTATTGATCTAAGAGATTATTATGATAAACCCAAGGATTCAAAGATACTCAGGAGACAGCTAGGCTTGTCTTCTGTGATCTCTGTTTTCCTCTTTTTTAAAGATAGATTAATGCCCAGCCTCTGAATTCAAACAGACCATGCTTTTTAGCATGAACCAGAATGGTTGTTCCAGGCACAGTCTGTCTATCTTTAAAGCCCAGGCTCTCTGTATTGCTTTGCATTAGTTTCTGAGTCGATTTTCACATCTCATTCTTTTATAGATTCGTGACAACATTTTAACTTCATGGTTCAATGAGATGTTGTTTTTGCTTGTTTGTTTTGATACCAGGAAAGTAAAGGGAAGGAAGAAGTAGCAGTGCCTTGGTGTTTTGTTTTCTTTTGTTTTGTTTCTTCTTGTTGTTCTGAAACTCCTTTGTTGCCCTTGCCCAGGAAAGCACAGCAATGTCTGATGTACGTCTATGGTTTTACCAGGACAACCATGTGGCAGAGACGGTTATACAATTAACTGGCCCATTTCTAACTCCCAATGGCAAAGAGAGAAATGAGAGAAAGAGACTTGAACAAGGACGCTTTACTCCATATCTTCTCTCCTACTAGCACCAAAAAGACAAAACTGGTGACATTTTGAACAACAAGATTGGATAGGAAGAAAAATTTATAGCACTCTCCTGAAATAGTCACTTAACAAATCCAGCCCACTGATTAGGAATTTTGAGTGAATTGAAGAGAAAATGCTTCCATTGTCTACATTATGTCTATGACCTAGATGTCAAATGAGATCTTCAAAACAAACATTTGTTTATTTACCCATTCATTGTTTTGCATAAAATGATAGACTTGGGCGTTCAGATTTTTTGATTTTTGAAACTCCATCTGTAAAACCATGTATTTCAAAGAGAATGTTACATTTTTCTTCTACTCATATTTTTGAAATTTGTCACATATGGAAAGCTTCAATTTTTTAGTAGAGTTCTTATTTATTATCAAATACAGCTTTTGTGAGGAAAGCAACACATTTTTGTCAGACAAACCCAATTTGTTTGCATATTAAATATAATGTGAAAATTAATATTGTACTGTTTGCAATACTGCGAACATACTGGGATCTTATTTTGACTAATTATACATCTTAACTTATCCTATAATGAAACATTTAGCTAAGACATATTCTTGCTTTGCACTTTCTTTTAAAGTCGAGGTGTGAGTTTTCCTATCTTGGCTGTGTTCCAATTGGTGCAATCAAATTACATTTTCTTTTAAAAAGTCTTCTGCTTTGAAACTATCTTTCATTTTGTCTAGAGTTCATACTCTCCCCAGAGATTGTTGCATATCAGAATAAGACAATAGCCCTACAAGGAGCTGTGGGATTCTTTGAGATGAAAAGTAGCAATTGGCTATTATATGTATATTTTATTTATAATATAAATATATATAATATAAAATAGGTATTATACATGTATATTAATTTTGAAGGGTGAGAAACTACAGCCTTATGGGCCAAATCTGCCCCGAGGTCTCTCCATATGGATCTCAAGCAAAGAGTAGCTTTTATATTTTAAATGATTTTTTAAAAAATATTTCATGATTCATAAAAATTACATGAAATTCAGTTTTTGGTGTTCATAAATAGCATTTTATTGGAACACAGTTCTGCTCATTTATCTATATATTGTTTATCACTCTTGTGTTACCACGTAGAAGAGTTGAGTAGGTACCACAGAGATCATATGGCCGATGAACTATTAACACTCAAGCCCTTCACAAAAAATCTTTGCTAAACCTGACCTTTCTCTCATGCTTTCCTCTACATACATAGATATCAATGTATAGATCATAGATGTCTCTGTCTATAGATGTACTGTGGATTTATCCATACCTATTTGAGGTCTATTATAGACACACCTTAGATCGGTCATAGACCTATCTATCCGTATCTGCATGTCTATGATCTGCCTATGACCCACTTAGATGTACTTGCATCCATCTGTGAGTGATCACAGAGCTAACCATCTATATTTATAGATCTATGACCTACCTATTGTAGACCCATCTATACCTATACATCTCTGACCTATCTATGATCTATTTGTATCTCTATATATTTATAGGAGAGAAAGAGGAGAGAGAGAGAGAGAGACAGGGAGAGATCGGCCATCTAATTAAGAAATTTGTAACTGCCATTTAATCTCAAACGTGTTTGGACACATTTATAATTGTATGAAGAGCTGAATTTATAGCAATCAATATTCTTGTCCTCACTGACACTTCATGTAAAAGTGACATACAAATTAGCCAACGGGAGGATCCATCCTGTTGTCACTTGAACACGTTACTAGCCCGTCTTCGTTTAAATAGATGTGCTTCCTCCAGGCGAAGATGCAGTTTGCACCTTTAGCCAGACTGAGAAGTTTAAGTAAACTCCTTTCAACGTGCCGTTTTTCTAGCTACCACACCAGCTCACACAGTCTCATAAAAGGCTTTACATTCACTACATTTCTAACAGGATACGGTTTGTGCAGTGGCTAACTGTCACACTGTATGTAGACATTGGTGAAATACAGCCACAAAGCAAATCAGTTATTCCTCTCCTTTGCCGAGAGATGGAAAATCATTCGACCCCATAAATGCCTTCTGATTTTATTTTATATTTTTATAGGTGAGAATACAAAGCTGACTGGTGACTTGGGTATTTGTTCCTTTAAAAATATCCTTCCACTAAATCTAATGGCAGCATAGCAAACATGTTTGCATAGAAAACCACTATTTGTTTGTTATATGACCATAACCCCTTTCCTGAGCTGGGAAAGCACGGAGAATGAACCTTCTGTGTTCCTCATAAGTACTTTTTCAGAAACAATCTATTAGAAATATATTTCATAATTTAATGTATTAGTTTAGACTAATATTAAGTTGTGAAGAGACAAAACTTTTCACTGTGAATTTGCCTATCATTAAAGACTAAAAGTAAGTGGATGGAACTTTCTAACTATAATTAATATGCAAAGTTACTTGGTTTCCACAAACAATTGCTTTACTGGATAATTCAGGCTAATACCAAGATGATCTGGTTAGTGTAGACATTTAACTCTCATTTAATGACTTTAAATACAGCAGTGTTACAGAGTTTAAAAGGCAAGCGCCTATTAAAATTCTGCTAAAATAACTCCCTCTTCTTTCTCATTCTGAGATCACCTGGTAGGTAGGCTTGTGTGATAATAAGGACTCCTTGAAATCATTATCTGCTCTGCGTGCTATTAATAATATTTTTTTCTGTGTTAAATAAAGATAAAGATCTACTCTTAGGTCTGAGAGTTAAGTGTAATCTTTCAGGAATGTTGGGAGGAGGCAAGAGAGGAAGTGAGGAAATTGACATTTCAGAACATTATCTCATCCCAGGAAAGACATAAACCACAGCAAAGCTTGAGGAAGGCACCGGGAACAGGGCTGCCGTCAGGAGTTGGAATTCTCCTGTCCCTGCAGACAGTCTGTCAAGTAATCCCATTTGGGGCCGTCACACTACCTGTATTTCATCACCTTTCAGTCCCTCTCCCTACACAAATTCCTCTCTACCTACAAACACTTCAGAACGTTCTTTGTTTGAATACAGTGAAACTGACGCTTGTCTGCAAGCTGCCAGTTCCTCACTGTAAAGGACTGTGTCTAAATTTTGATAGACCCACTCAGTTCATTTCATCAGTGGATATGGAAAGAGTTCAAATGCTGTTGAGAATGATATTTTCTGGTTTATGCAATGATCTGTTTAGACACTGTTTTTTTTTTAACTGAATCAGATTATATCTTTTTCTTGAAAATAGAATTAATTATTAAAAAAAGTTTTTAAGAGAAATATTAAGAAAGAGTCTTATTTGAGTTCTCACATTTGCTATCTCTAACGTCCTGTTAAACATAAAGGGTAGTCCCTTACTTTCTTTTAAAAACAATTAATTAGAAAAAGGGCAAGTGATCTTGCAAAACAGGGAAGAAGTTGACTTAAATATGTACAAAAAATACTGCCTCTTTTAACTGCTTGGATGCATAAAAGTTTTAATAGTGTATTTGTTTTTCTTATCAAATTCTATGTTTTATTGACTTTTAAAAAAAGCTCTTGAACATTATCCCTATTCAGTTTCAGATGTACAAAAATTATGTGTACATTTTCTGTCCTAAACTATTAGCATACCCTATCATGTGACCATATACACAACAGTCACATTCTTGTTCAAAGTGCTTTGGAACTAAAAGGCACTTTTCAATTCCCACCTGTTTTGGCTAACACAATCTTTAGGTTGGTTAGGGCTAAGACCACCATAGACTTCTAAGATAAATTAGTTTCATTTTTAGTTTTATTACTGTATTGCCAGCTTCTCTTCCAAATTACATTTTTAATAAATTTGATCTATAGCCATTTTGAAGGGTGAAAGCTCGTAAACACATCTTTCTGCTTTAATTGCCTTTATCAAGCACTTACTCAAAAGAGCAGTTTTTCTTCCCAGTTGTGGCACCAGTTTTTATAAGTGTATCTGCCAGTGTTTCAGGATTAACTGAAACACTCACTGCTGAAAATGAATCATATACTGTGGGGCATTAATATATTCACCTTTAAATTTATGTCAAAAAAAAAAAAGTAAAGAATTGTGTTTTCGAGATGGTGGTGTGACAATCCCAGATAATATTAACATTGCAATTTCTTTACAGTAACATATATATGACATTCTACAAGTCATGATCCCACTGTCAGATCAGCTATGCTCATAACGTTCAGGTGAAGAACCCCACCTTTTTTCAGAGAACAACAGGCTTGAGCAAGTTTTCCGCTCTTTTTTATGTGCATACACCTCTCAGGTGATCTCATCCAGAGTCATGAACTTACGTTCCTTCCACACGCCCAGGACTCCCTCACTGGCATCTCCATCCTGATCTTTCCTGGGTTCCGGGACACTTATAGCCCACAGCCTCCTCTTCTTGAAAGTCTAACGGGCACCTCAAACTCAGCATGTCCAAAGCAGAACTCCTGAGTCCACCCACAGCCCGTCTTCCCCATCTCAACCATAGCCCCAACATTTAATACTCAGACCCCAAACCTTGGAGGAATCCTCAACTCCTTTTTCATTTGGGCTATTTCTCATCTAACCTATTAATAACTTGGATGAGCGCTGTCTTCATGATACAAACATGTACGCACAGGATCTGCCCAGCCCTTAACATCTACCCTCCTGCCACCTGGGCTAAGCACAGAGTTTCCCTCTCCTCGACTGAAATAAGCTACTGACAGATTTTCCTGCCTCTAGGCAATCCTCCAAATGCTAGCTATAGTGATATTTCACAGTGCAAATTAGATCAGTTCACACGCTTACTCCAGGCTTGCCTCTGATCTCCACCACACTCAGAATGCAATCGAAGCACCTGGGCTCCAATGCGGGACACGAGCAGATCTCTATTTCCTGTTGCCCCTGCTCCTTCCATTCTTCTCGCTCACGTTGCTCGATACACACTGACCTTCATGCTCTCCAGAGTAAGCCAAGCCCACGCCTGCCTTGGACTAGGCGGGTACAGTGTAGGATTTCCCGGGAAGGCAAACAGGGTTCAGCTGGAGGCCACAGCCCAAGTCTGTGGCTTTTGGGTGGGTGTGGGGAAGTGAGTGCAGGTCCAGATGGAGGGGCAGGGAGAGGATGGACTGGGATGCGATGAGCATCAGGGTCTGCTAAAGGCTGGTGGCACAGTCCCAGACACTGCTGCCTGGACCATTCTTCCCAGAGGAAGCTTGATCTCTCCAGATCACGAGATTTCTACCGGAGTGGCAGGGGAATCCTGGGGTGAGGAAACACCTGAGTGCCCCGGATGCCTCAGCCCCTCCCCCCAGATTCCTCAGTAGGCAAGGAGGTGGGCTCACACCACCTACCTAGCCAACCTCAGCCAGTGCTCAGGGATGCTTCTCCCCCTCTGACACCTAGTCTCTCTTCTTTCTGTCTGGGACACTCCTCCCAAGAATTTTGGATGCTTCACTTCCCTGCTCTGTTTCAGCTCAACTGTCAGTTTCCGGGGCAGCCTTTTCTAGCTAATCCAGCCCCACCCCTCACACACACCCCGATGTGTCATTCCATAATCTTGCCCTTTACAATTTTCCTGCATAGCTCTTATCACTATTTGACCTTTTATTATATTTATTTATTAATTTATTTTATTAGTTTATGCCTCCACCAATCAAATGTTGGCTCTTATGGGAGATGGGAGATAGTCTCTTTTTTCTGCCCACACACTATGCTTTTGGATCACTGTATCTTTTGAAAAAGGAAATTCTGCCCCACTCCACCCCCATCATGTGGGACTATTTGATTTGGTTACCATGGAGACGTCCACTGGTTATCAGATGTGGAAATATAAATTAAACTTAAACACCTCAACACTAGGTCCAAGATGGCAAAAGTACTACTTGCCTTGGTCACAATTCTCTCAGGAACTGCAAGAATGCAGGAGGGGAGAAGGAGGGGAAAAGTAGAGGCAGCAATGTTGAACCGTTGCTATTCTGGGGATGTCAGATACTGCGAGCACGTGGAGTCAGGAAAAGAAAAAGGCACCCACGTCCTCTTTCCAGGGCACTTGAAAGGGCAATCAGGTCAAACTGAAAGGTGAAGACCAGGAGTTCATTGCTTTTTTTTTTTTAGTTACGATTTGCCACACAGACTCAGCAGTTCAAATGGACTGAACGCTTGCATCTCTCTAAAATTCATCTGCTGAAACCCTTACCCCGAGTGTAACTGTTAGGAGGTGGAGCCTCTGGGAGGTAATCGGGTCTTGAATGGGGTCAGTGCCCTGACAGGAGGGGAGGAAAGGAGAAATTCCAGGTGCTCCGTTCACAGAGTGATCTCTGAGTGAGGACAGTGAGTCATACTGGAGCTCCCAACGGTGTGCTTTAAGGAGAACAATTCCTTTAATTATGCATAGTGGCAATGGTGTATTTGAATAGCAGCAAAAGAGAAGGCAAGAAACTCTTAATCGACTTTCATTATGAATTATTCAGAAAAAAAAATTATTTTCCTAAGAAGAACTCTAGTTCAAAATTGCAGCTCTGTGCTATTCACCTGGGTGTTTAACACACATTTCAGCTCCCAAGCACTCAGGTGGTCAGATACACTTTTGCATAATATTGTAGAGGATTCTCTTTTAACTGACAATTGAGTCGAAATCATGCCAACATTTCTTTCCTTTCCTTTTTTAAAATCTGTTGCAGCCTCATACTCTACAGACCATACACCCATCCTTCAATTATACAGCCTCAATAGAATTGTATTTCCCTTTATTTCTTACTTTTATATCTCTGTTTTGAAAGGCAATGGTGTGTAGATAAAAGCTTAGGAGTAAGAGAGTCAGTGAATTTAATTTCAGCTCTACATTTGCTGGCTGTGTGACCTTGGACACGTTATTTAACCTACCTAACACTTGATTTTCTAATTTAAAATGGAAATGATAATTTTAAAAAATGATTTGGTTGTTAAATTTAACAACAGGAGGCATAAAGATCATCTGTCACATGGTGCAGCTTCAATACAACTTTCTTTCCTTTCCTTTTATCGTGTTGTACTTCTCCCCATCGCTTGCTGTGTACTTGTCACCTATTTTAAATGTTCTCATCTCTTTTGCTTCCATTATTTCCAGAATGATCTCAGCGGCATGAGCTACAACTGGATCCATCCGGTTTATTATTGTCTTTTTTCATCTTTGCATTTATTTTCTTTCAAGTGGGACTTTTTTTTTTTTTTTTCCTTTTTCCTTTGGAAGAATTCTGAAGATTTCACAGAAGTGCATAACAATTAGTTGCACCTCAGCCCCTTATCAGTGTAATTTAATTTCCACTCTTGCATGATGGTGGTTATTCACTTGGTCTATAACATGTTTCTGTTCATTCCCAGGTTAACTCTCATAACAACCTTCCTGTAACGTTTTCTTGATCTAAATGGTATAAAATACCCTTAGCCATGTTCTCCTTTGTCGTAATACCAGAAAACACCGCACCCAATACCTTAGGACCCAGGATTGCCTGTGCTCCCTCACACTTTTTGTTACAGTGTCATCTTTCCCAGCAAAACCATTTGAATCAGCACAGTGAGGTTTGCCACTTCCAGTGTTTTATACCTTTCTCAAGCATCCTGTAAAAATACTACTAGAGGACTCTTTCCTTTATCGTGTTAGCTATTTCATTTTTACTCAAATGAGTTTTTAGCTGGACTACAATGCCCACTTTAAGGGCAGACCACTGAGCTAAGGGACACCTCTCTTCATCAACTCACTGACTGCCCAGTCTCCAGGTTGTGGAGTGCAGTCTCCCGCTGAACCCATGGGTTTTCTATCTTTGACTTTCCTGGTAAGAGTCTGTGCACCTTTTTTAAGCATCTTTCCTTCAAACTGAAACAGCTTAATTATCCAGTTTCTCTTTTTATGTTCTTTATTTGCCATCCATTTTGATTTTTAAACCCACCATACTCTCCTCTCTTCATCAACACAGTATGACGTTTGTAAAGTGTCTGTATTTTTGATTTGACTTTTTTTCTTTCTTGAACTTTGAACCCAACAACATAAACAGCCCCCACATTGCTTCTGACTTGTGCTTCAACCTTTCATCTTTGTTTTCTTCCCACTGCCATCATTAAATGAATTTAAAACTTGAAGTGTCTTGGCTGCTATTCATTCTTCCAGCTCCACTCCTTATTTTCGAAGCACCTCCTCCAGCACTCTCAACACTCCTCTAGACTCTAACGTCCTGACAAAGAAGCTACATTTTCATCTTGATATTTCCTCTCGTATTTGAATGATCTTCCTATTCTGTAGGAATGCCTTCATCTTCTAAGACCTTCTCCAGTTTATCCAGCTTTTAGGGACACTATTACAATAATGATCTATAAAGGCAAACTTTTCTATTTACTCTTACACAAAAATCCAGCCATCCTCTGCCTCACCCTTTATGAATATTTTCCAGTCTTTATGTGTGTGTGTCCATGGAAACATTTTTAAATCCCGTATCCATTTCAGACTGATTCTATGTATTTGTATCTTTTGCTGAGTTTTAGTTATTTCTAGTCCTATCAATTTTATTTTTTTCTAAATGAATCTATATTCCCTCCAAAGGCAACCATTTTTCCCCTTCAAGGAAAGAAGACATATCCTTAAGTGATCTATCCATTTGTATTTCTCAGTGCCATTGGCAGGGGGAGAGTGGGCAGCTGCTACAAAGTCAAATCTCCCTTTTTTCACAATTCACATCCATAATCATCTGACTCAGTTCATTTACTTCTCAAATGTCTACATGCTTTGATTAGCTGAATTGATGGCTCCAAATAGAGTTACTTTTGGTACAACAATTTCCCATTTCCTAGACTCGCTATCAAAAAAGTTTATTTACTTTGGGCTCCAAAAGCTATAACTCTGGCTTCTGTGTTTTAAGTATCCACTTTTGTGATCTTTTTTATGCTCATATTTATCCTACTTGTCTTTCAAGATTTTACAAAAAAACTATCTTTTCCCCTTTTGATGATTCCTTTTTTCCCCCACTGCTGACCTTTATTATTATTATTATTATTATTATTATTATTATTATTATTATTATTAGTTGAAGTGTAGTTGATTTACAATGTGAGATTCAGGTATTCAGTTATATATATACATACATACCATACTGAACATGTCCAGTCTCACCCATGAGTCTCTTTTTTTGGTCTTCCTTCCTTTCAATTACTTATTCATAATTTTGTTCTCTCTCTTACTCCCTTCCTTCTCTTTCTCTGTTAACTTCCCCCAAATTTGTGCCTGTACTGTGCACCCTGTCTTTCCCTCAGCAGCAGCTCTGCTTTTTCTTTCTCTTTGCATACCTCTCTATCTCCACTAGATATTTTATTTGCTTTCCTTTTTCTTTCTTCTTTCACCACTACAACTGGAAATTATTCTCTCTTAATATTCTCTTTATCTTGCTGAAGCTGGTTTTTTGCTGCCTTCTCCCATTAATAACCCATGAATAACTTTCCATATCCAGTCAGTTCTGGAACTTGGAATAGTCTGAGTTATGGACACCTCCCTTTTATTATAATGTGCTTTTATAAATTTGCATAGACACGCCCCTTTCATCATGAAGATTATGAAAGGCCCAATAGCAGCAGGAGCTAAGATTTACTGGGTGCTTACTTTCATTTATTATTTGCTAATATTTATTGAGAGCCTCCTGTATTCCAGTCCCTCTATAAAACAGCATACCCGGCAGAATTCTCTGAAGTGGCTGCTATTAGCCCATCACATTACAGATGACAAAACTGAGTTTTGCAGGTGAGACTGTGCAAGTTAAGGCAAAATTTGCTAAGATTGCACGATGAGTAAGAGGCTAATCCTGGATTCAAACCAATCACTCTGGCCTCAACCGCCCCCCAGAAGTGAATCCACCCCCAGTCCCCGCCCCGCCCAGAGTGTGCTTTGTTTAGGCACCACTGTGGTGTGGTGTGGAGCCAGACGAGAAATTAAAGGCTGCCGGAGGTCATTCAGGTCACGTGATTAGATAGGGCAGGTCGCCGATGTGGCGACAAGGCGATCGTGCGGCGGCAGGGTGCGGCCGCCCCTCTGCGCCAGCTGAGAGCGGCTGTCTGCTTATGGAGAAGGGCCCAGTATTTGCCAGGGTCTGAGTGACTAGCCCAGACAGTTAGCAATCCAAATATTTTGTGTGTCAGATTTCCCATTAGAAAAATTGCTTCTAATTAAAAAAAAAAAAATCATGACGCCAGCGGAAAGACATCTGCATGTGTCATGCAGTGCCCGGGCTTCTAATCGGAAGCTTCTCGTGTAAAAAGATGTGCCTTTCTGGGTGGACGCAGCCTGCCCACCACACTTAGAGGCACTTGGGTCTGTTCATATACTGCACTCTTTTTATTACATCACAATGCAGGTTTGATGAAAGAAATTAAACTATTGAAAAATACAAGATGTGAAAAGTACATTCTCGTTTCAATTTACTCCCCTTTTCTCTTCTTCCTTCCCAGTTTTGGTTGTTTCTTTCTAGACATTTTGTAAATTTCTTTTATTACATAATATATGTGAAAGAAAATAGGCATTATATCAGGTATAAACAGAGTAATTAAACATACAACTGTGAACTCAAGTCCTAATTTGAGTGACAGAACTTTACAGATCTCATATTCAGCAGACACAGAATATATGACAGACCCCTGTATTGAATTTTCTACTTATTACTTCCCATTGTTTAAATCTAGTTTTATTATCTCTCTAATACAATAAACTGTCTAGTTTTATTACTGTTTATCCTTCATAAATGTTATTCTCTATGTAGACTTACTGTTCATTTTGCTCTATACTATGTTTCCAAGGTACTTTTATATTGTTATCACTGTAACATTATTTTTCACTTCTGCTTACCTTTCTAATGGTGAATATATCAAAAACTTGATTGATCTGTTATTTTGATGATTGACATTTATTTTATTTCCACAAAATATTGCTAGGAATATTTATTTGTGTACCAGTCTCCCGGTGTCGGTGTGCAAGAGTTTTTCTCAGGCATGGACTGAGCATGAAAATGCCGAATCTTAAATTCTGTTGCTCAGAGAATGGTCCACGGATCAACACCTGATCACCTGGAGACTTGCTGTAAGTGCAGGACTGTAAGTCCTATCCCAGACTTGCTGAATCAGAATCTGTATTTTAACGAGATCCAGGATTTCAGAATAGGATAGGTTTTCCATGAAAACCTCTTTATTTTATTTCATTTTATTTAATTATTTATTTATGCAGCAGAGCAGTTCTGGGGGGAAAACCACCTCTAAAAAAAGACTTATTTCTGAGAAAACTTGCTCTATGATTACTTTGTCTATTTTATCACCAAAAAATAAAAAGATCGCCTGTGTTTTGGCTGCTTTATTGTCCTTTAACTGGTGCCCTTGGATACTATTGTATAAATATAAAACAATTTTCCCTACTGCCGTTAATGTGTAGATGATATCTTTGTTTCCAGCAAAACTTAGGCTGTCCTTCATATCGGCCCCAGTGAAAAGCATATAAAAGAGATTAACCTCTTTCTTTCTGACACATTTCTGTGTCATTCCCAGCATGTCTTCGCTGGTCGTAGATAAAGGTCATCTGCTTAAACACACACACACACACAAAAACACACAACTTTGAGGTAGGCAGATTACCATCAATTCCAATTTACACAGGGGAAAACTGATACATAGAAATAGTTTAGTGTCAATCCAGGGTCACAAAAGTAGCTACTGACTGGTCAGAGGTGGGAGCTTAAGTTTTATTACTTGTAGTCTGTTCTCCTACTAAGATACCATGGTTTTCATTTGTTAGATCATATTTATACGGACCAAATCATAACAATTCTTGGAATATAAGCTATGCATGGTCTTGAGATATTTCTCCCACATGTCAAACACTAAGTAATCAAGCATGTTAGAGTGACTCCATCACTACTACCAATATTATCTACTAAATAATGAGCTAGAGCACATTCGTGATGAAGTATTTGTATTTCAGATATTGAGACAATTAAAAAGTACTCCTCCAAACTTAAACTCTGTCTGCTAATATAAAAATGTATATTGGCTGGGGGAAAAAAAAGGGAAGAAAAATGATATTTTTTTATTGAATAAATCTAAGTTATTTCTTCTAACGAACAGTTATTAACTGTAAAGAGTAGAAAGCATCTATTTATATTTGAGTATATTAACCTGACTTACTGAATGACCATAATTTTTGAGATCTGATCAAAACATAATTGTATTTGTCTCACTTTTTCTCCTTGAAATTTATTTAAATACGATTTATTTATTGACATCTATATAACAAAAGTCAGGAGATGAGATTATTCTACTCATTCTGGGAAACAAATAGCCCTAGGGTTACTCTAAAGTAAAAACAGAAACAAAAAACCCCACCAAACTAGCAGTTCAGAACTTTGAGCAGTCAATCCTAGATATTAGTCATTTCTTCCATTTTCACCCTAAAGAAATTCTTCTTTCCTCCCCCTAAGTAGCTGCTGCCATCTTTGCTTTTCTGGCACTTTTTCCTCTACTCACAGGGTCCAAGGGCAGGGAGAGAAGGGAAAGGGGAAAAAAAAATTCTTGCTTTCAAGTTCTTACGAGGACTTTCTGTGCTCTGTCCTGTGAGATGTGTAAAATTGACACTTTTCTTTTTCCTCTGTGAAGCTCTTATGGCACTCCATTCATAAGTATCTGTGATTTCTCCTTTTAGCCACTGATTTCCCAGAGCCCCTTCCATCTAGACCTCTCCCTGTTGGAGACCCATCAGTCTCAGAGGAATCTTCCAGGGCATGAATGAAAAACAGCTCCAGGAAGCTCTCTCTCCCACATCTGGTCCACGGGCAGTACTCACACAGACATTACTTTGACAAACTCTTGGAATACAAGTGCATCCCTGATTCCTGCGGCCACTTCTTTTTTTTGCCTGCCCCTTATATCCCCTTAATTCTTAGGATAAAGGTCAGACCCCCAAGTACTGAGGGTGTCCCCTACTCTAAGGGAGAGATCTGCAGCTCTCCAAGGGCTATGTCAGACTCCTCTCTCCCTGGCTTGAGCAGAAGAGGGAAGACCCCTTCCAGGGAGTAAACTTACATAAAGCAGAATCTCTCTTTATTTCAAAAAATAAAGATACAATCTCTTCCACAAGTTCTCTGCTTGCCCACTCTCCTCCTTCTGTGTGAGGACCTCGTGAGTTGTGACACAGGTCATTAACAGGGTATTCTGAAAATCTGAATTTGGCTGTTCCGTTTTCTTTTGGTAGCCAATTTCTGTCATGCTAACATTGACATACTAAGTTGGCAGAGATCCTGACTCTTCAATTTCACATCCTTATCATATACCTAAAATCTTCATTTTATGAGCTTTCTCAACTTCGTAAAAATCCATTTTAACCTTCGGAAGGAAGAACAAGAGAAGAGGTTAAGAGATGGAGGATGACTAAAACACTATGCTGTACACCAGAAACTGACACATTGTAATTGACTACAATTTAAAAAAAGGGGGTGGAGAGTTCAGCGTTGCTTTGTCTCAGGCGTTACGTACCATCCTGTTTGGAAGCTCGTGTCCTCTTCAGCTCTTCCAACAGTCCAGGGAGGGAGAGTGTATCATCTCCATCATTTTAACAAGTCAACTGAGACTCAGATTTTGTTTGTTGCCCAGGATGGCACTGCTGATGAAAAAGAAAGCAAGGACTGAACACTTTCCTCTGAATGACTCCTGAGCCTGAGAGCAATCGTATCTCCATTATACCCTTTTTCCTTTGGAATAAAATAATTTAAACTATGTTTCTCATCTCCACCAAGGATGTGCTCAGAACCAACCAACGAGGCTCAAATCTCAGCTTTTACACATGACGTTGGCAAGTTACTTAACTTCTCTGTGCCTCAGTTCCTCATTTAGAACAATGAAAATGATAAGAATGATACCTGCATCATTGGGCTTTAAATCGATGTTTTAGAAACAGTTTTCATTAGCTTCCTTGGGGCGTGGGTCAGTGGGGCTCCTCAAACTATTAGGCAGTTGAAGTTGATCCCCTCGTAGGAATTTCATGGGGATTTATGGATTAATATTGGTATATTTAATAAAACAGTGGAAGAAAAGGAATAAGAAAAGATCACTGAACTTTAAGTCAGGAGCCATGGTGTTTGAATTGAATTCCTTTACCCACAAATTGTGTGACCTTGGGAGGGTCACCTCAATGGCCTTTGTATCTTCGTCTGTTAAAAAATATTTGCTTCTCTCGTGGAGCAAAACATCCCATCTTTCCACTTTATAAGGACACTGGCAACTACAGAGCATGGTGCTCTACACAGTAGAAGGGTGAGCGTCCTCTGTGCAACCTAAAGGCAAGATGAAGTGACGAGAGTCCCCCTGCTGACACTCTCATCCCATTACTGTCTTCCCAGTTAGTGTCGGTCCGATCTCAGCAAAAGAATGAAAAGTGACAAAAGACACGTGCTCCTGGACAGGCCTCGTGCACTCTGAGTTCTATAAATGATATGGTATAAAATGAGACCAAAATAGTCCTGGAGGAATATTAAGTTAGCTGCAGCCTCCTATAGTGCAATTTAAAGTGTAAACATCTCCACCACCCTGGTAACATCTGTGAGGGTGTTAGAACTCCTGTGCCTCCGTCAGAAGGAGAGACAGAGTAGGCTTAAAGAACAAACTGCATGAGTCACACCCAAATTAAAGATCTGGAGAAAAATAAAGAGTTCCCAACACATTTACCTTAGAGAATGAAAATGCTGTTCTTTAAAATAGGACTTGATATTGTTTAAATATTAACTTTAGAATAACTTCTAGTTTTAGTGCTCAGAAGCTGGAGCTGCTTCTTAAAAAGGAACCAGGCTAAAGGGTAAACGTTTGGAGATTCAGAGAAACCTTGTGGGTTTAGGTTAGCCGAGTCAACAAGGCATATCTCTGCAGGGTAGAAAGATAGGAGAAGGAAAGTCTTTGTGTAACAAGACTTTGTTACTCCTCGACTTTATATCTTTCAGAGTCCTCCAATTACATTTACCTTCCTCTCTTTTGGCAATTTTAGCTTCATATTCCAATTATTTACACACCCATCATCAGATTGTGAGTTGCTTTGAGCCAGGAACTGTATCATTTCCCACTGAATTTCTTGGCATTAGCTGGAGCGATGTTTTTCACGTAGGATAAATAAAATGTTTATTGAGTGAATAAATGTATCTTTGTACATCTATATATGTGTCTGCATGCAAGAGAGTAAAATAAAAATGTAAAGGAAAATTGAGCAAATTCTTTAAAAAGAGTCCTGTTTACAGTTCAGCTGCTAATTCTTGTCGATAATTGATTTTGTGCTCACATCTCACAAGAATCAAGTTTTTAGCGATTCTAGAAATTCTTAGTGTTTTCAAAGAAGCAATTGTGATCAGTGGATCAGATCTGACTTAATCTAAGGAATGATAACTCTTTACAAAGAAAAGCTGAGGAGAGCTCGATACTATTTGAATGCTTCCTAAACTCTATTTCAACACTTCTCAAATTGAACTCACTATTTTCCTCCAGAAACACGCTCTTCCTTTTATGTTTCTTGCCTCCATCAATACATTACCTTTCCTCTAATCACCAAAACCAGACAGTCCTGGATTATCCTCAGCAGCTTCTTTCTTGTCACCAGCCACATTGAATGGATCAATTACCCTCTGAAAACTTTTTCATGCCTTGTTCCACTTACTGCCTCGAGCCCCAGCCCTTGTCATCTTTTCCCTGCTGCAATAATCTTCTAACTGGCCTTCCCTCCTCCCTCTATTTTCTATACTTCCACTGGATTTATCTTTCTTAAATGCTAATGTGCTTACACTGCTTCCCAGGTTAAAAATTAAAAAAAAAAAAAAAAAAAAGGACCATTTTTAAAAGCACAGATGTCTCCCAATTGCAATCTGGTGCCCGCAGCTGCATCTGGCCAGAAGGCATGTTTTGTTTGGTCCATGGTGTTTTAAAGATACATATGGGTTAACATTTAATTATTTGGAGAATTAACTTCTGATATTTATTATTTCATGACAAAGAGCAACTGGCAACAGTGGGTAGACATTTCTCACGCCAGGCTGGTTGGCTCTCTCCACGTCACCCCCCAGGTGCCAGGTCTGTCATTCACCCCAGTCCCCACCATTCTCTGTTGTTTCTCTATCTCCTTAGCCATGAAGGCTCCCCTTGGCTGTCACTTGTCATAACTATTTTATTGTAGTTTCTCTGATACCCAAACTATTTCCTTGACTATATTCGAATGCCCTTCTTCCTCAGCTCAGTATTCCAGCCCCTTATAAGCTCGTTTCATCCTCCTCTTCTTTTAGTTTCCTCTTTCCCACCTCATGCTTCTGCCATGTCAAGCTGCTCCCTGCTTCTAGAACATGCATGAGCCAGGGTGGACCCAGATCACCTGCGGTCGAGTATGGTTCTTACTTTTATGAGCTCTGCCATTTTGGACAAATCACCTAACCTCTCTGTGTCTTGAGTATTTCATTTGTAAAGTGAAGATCATAGCAACTACATCACGTGATTATAATGCGGATTTTTCAAAAGGACAAAACAGAGGAAGATTTTAACACTTGGTAAAGGCTCAGCAGATTTTAGCAACTGTTAATTTTCCACCAGACATTTTCCCCATTATTTATCCACTTCATCTTCTAAACATCTCCCTGAGGGCTTAGACATTTTCAATGTTCAGAAAAAGTTTGCGAATTAAACAGAAGTGAATTCGTGGGTTCTTCTTTGATGAACTAAGTAATTATGAGCTGAATTAACCTTAAAGAAAATCATATGCAGTCCACTTCCTAGCAAAGTCGACAGACAAACAGGTGTGGAAATTCAATGCTTTTTCTAAGGCAGTTAACGTGGCGGGGCAAAGACCAGACGCCAACATGGTGACCCTACGCTTGCGCCTCTTTTCTCTTCGATATGACCATGAGGAGGAGCTACATTCATGACAGTGGGGTCATGAAGGCAAGGCTTCTCGAAGGCATCTATCTGTCAGAACTTTACTGTGATCATGCAGCCATCGCTACCCAACCACCTGTAAATGGGAAGACGGCGGCCACCGCCACCATACTGGCCACCATAATTTATAAAGTTCAGCACCCCTCTTGCGTGGGAGACTCAGGAAGTCATCTTTCTTATATTATCTCATTGATCCTCCTTCCCTCCTTCTCACCATATCACCAGTCAGCACTGCTCTGTAGTAGGTATGTAGTCAATATTAGCTGAAAGGAAGATTAAGTACAAGTAATATGCCTAAGGCCAGATAGCCGTAAGGAACAGCTTTTTAAATCTAGAAACTTCTGAGCTCCCTTCCCAGCCTCCTTTCAACACACCACATGATTAGATCTCTCCTCATGACTAAACCCTACAGCTTTGCTCCAATTCTGCCAAACCACTTAGCTGTCACTAAGCATCTCTTACAATTCCGACCTTACTGCTCCTCCTTCGTGTCTGTAGGTGTCTTCTCTGTATCCTAGTCATCTTTTAAAACACAGCTGAAGTGCCTCACCCTCTCAGATACACCATGTCTTTGTTCCCACAGCCCCATCTGCACACCCTTCTTACATCACTCAACATACCCTGCTAGTATCTCCAGGAAACTTGTCCCATTGTGTTTTGTGACTCCCAGCACCTAGCAGGGTTGTCAGCAGATGACCAGTGCTTGGTGGATATTTGTTGCACAAATGTGTAGGACGAAAGACGCACAAGTCCCAAGAAGTAGCTCTTGGAACCAGAGAGACAGATCACAAGACAGAGTGACCAAGTTGCCAATTCATGTAACAACTAGTTGCCAAGGACCCACTGCTGCCTGTTCATAACCCTTACCCTCTGGTCGTTACACTGTCCGCTGGACCCAGTAGACAGAAACGATTCATTCTCAGTAGACCTTTCCACCTGTGCTCTGGGCCATTTTTTCCACTTTCTATTACAAATTTCATCTGCCCCTACCCCCGATTTTCTCTTTTCTAGCTCTGGACATTGTTTCCGGACCAAAAAGCTTTCAATTTCAGGAGAGGTTTGTAGTTTAGTTTCTCCCCAAACTAAGAGCCAGCATAGGACAACCAGAGGAAGCATTTCAACAGTTGATCACAAAATAGATGTAATCTTGAGACCACATCGATATTGTCAAGCGCTCTTGTAAGCATGGGTTAAAAAAGACTTGGATCAGAAGCCTAGCAGGTATAAGTTTAGAGACTCTGTGAGTGCTGATAAATTTGAAAGAAATCGGCGCATCAGAGTTTGAGTGTAAAAGCTATTTCTTTGGAGAACAGAGGTGGATACGCTTTTTATTGTCAGCTCCAGACTATCTCATAAGCAAGTCAGCCCAAGACTAGGTGAGAATTGTGTGGCTCCATTCTGTCAAAACATATTGCTATGTATAGGCTTCAGGATGCTGCCAATAAAATATTTCTTCAACCCCCGAGGTTCTACAAGAATAGACTCTTGGATAAGATTATTGTTAACAGCGCAAGTGTTGATATAGCCACAAGTTAATAGCTACTGGCAAACAGCAGCCTTTTTTGTTCTGTGTGAATAGTTCTTCCTTTACCAGTCTGCCAAACCAAGCACATTTGGGATGTTTTCAAAGTGGCCCACAGGAGGTCAATTCATTAATCATTCTCAAATAGTGGGAAACAGAGACTCCTGTCTTGGAAGCCACTGGAAATGTAGTCCTTTCTGTTTTCAGTTTTAAGCTAATAGGTGATCTCTCCCCACCCCCACCCCCCAAATTCCTTCCTTCTTCCCTTTCTTACTTCCTCAAGGGCTTATTTATACATTTCTCACCTCTTTGTGTTAGAATTCAAGGAATTGTATCACTTTTAAGTAGATAATTGGGTAGGGTTGGAGAAAAAGAGGACTTTTTTTTTTTTTTAAATCATAATTCACTTTATTCCGATAAAGAGTTTGAAATACCTGGTTAAAATTTATTTTTCTAAACTTTCCTCCACTGAGAAAGCCTCTGTTCTGGGAGCACCGGTATGCTCAATGTTAGGCAACCACATTTTTGTCTTAGGCTATTGGGACAAAAGTGAAAATTCTCCTGGTCTTTGAGCCTATCTTGCAAGCATAGCATTTGGTGGCAGATTGACTTGAGTGGGAGGTATGGCTCTCACTCTTGCCAACTATGAGACTCCGGGCAACTAGCATGACTTCTCAAAGCCTTGCTTTCCTCTTGTAATTATAGAACCTACCTCCCAGGGAAGTTGTGAGGCTTAACGTGATAATATATGTAAAACATCTTAGCAGAAGAAGCAAGTGTCCTCAGAATCTTCTCTTTCCTCTCCACCTCCTCTCCCCTCCCTCATTATCCACTTTCCTCCTCTTTCTTCTCTTTTGCCTCTTCTCCTCTCCTCTTCTTCCTTTGTTCTCATCACCCACATCTGAAATACACGTCCACTACGGAGTGATTCACGATTTAATTTATCTGGGTCTCTAAAATAAAAGGCAAGGGGCTTTTTCTTCTAGGCTGAATTCTATTTTCACTGAAAATGAGCTCAATTTTTGGTGTGATTTTCCCAAGGCTTCTGACGGGAGAGGACTCCAGATTTTGGAGGACACGGATGCAGCTGGCTCGTTTGTTTGACAGAGGGCATCGTACAGCTGCACATCCAGTGTGACATCAGATGGAACGCCCAGGAGCCTCTCCTCGCCGCTGTCCGGATCTCTGCAAAATGTCCTGTTTGTTTTGAAGGTCAAAGAGACTTCTGAGCAGTAATTGAATGCAGAGCTTGCCCACTTTCAATTCGAGGCTTCCAAAGCTGATCCAGGCGACAGAACTCTGACATTTTGTTTGTTTTCATTTGAATACGCAGCTCAAACATTTAATTGATTTTGAGCCTCCACAATGTGCACGCTTTTCTCTTCCTTTATAAATATCTCCCTCTCCAATCTGACCCGACCTTTGCTCTGAGTATTCAGTTTCCTTGCTCTCCTCCAACGTTTCTTGTTCTTTTCCCTAAATCCACAAGGCCATTGTCTAATCCTTCGCATCCTCACTGTTTACAACAAACAAGCCGACCCACTTGGAGGGACAATTTTCTTTAATTTAATGCTGTCTGTTTCCAGTGCTCACTCCTGCAAGGATCTTTGCTTTCTCAACTTCCCTTGATTTCCCTCCCCTTGTGTATTTGATGCGTGATCACATTTCTCAAAGTGTAAGGCTGGCTTCTCTTAAGAGAATTTTTTTTTTTAACTGGTATTTTAGTCCTGGTTAAGTTACATCCAGTTACTGGACTAAATAACCCAGCTCTCACCTGGCCCAGGTGCTAAGGACATTGTCACCCTTTCCCATTTCTCCAGGGGTCACCAGGTATGTGCTTTATCTTCTAAACAGGAGCTGGGCGCCAGGGCAAACACCCATCCCCACTGAGACCTGGCTGGCCCGTGTGTGACCCCAGTGTTCTCTCTCATTCTTCAACCAACTTTAGCTTTCTCCAAACATTCCCTCTATTTGCAATTAGTTAATTTTTATACATAATTACTTTCTTTCCTTTTCTCACCATTACTTTCTAATGCTCATGTTTGCCCAATTCTTCATCACTTTCTTTTTCATTTCTTCTGGGTTATTTATGGCTTGTGCTTTGCAAAGCCAAGGGGAAAAAGAAACCTAGAAGAGCAATCGAAAATAAACACAGGGACAATAATGGCAATCAGTGGAAAATACAGTTCAGTCTAGAAACAAAAATGGACTCTTGTGACACCGAACACCCCTGTGGCAGGCCTCTAGGCGTCTGTCACTCTCTCTGCCCAGCCCTTGAGACAGCAGCAGACACACAGTGGGCACGACATAGCTGATGGATGGATACCCAGAGGGAGTCCTTTTTTCTTCTTAAGACTAGAGCCTGACACAGACATGGGGAGAGGCTGTCACGCACGTGATGATTTCACACTGGGATAAGATGGCCTTGCCTTGGGTCAATTTACATGAAGCTTCTCTGCTTGTAAATTTAATTATATATAATTTTTATAGAATCATAGTCAGGTACCTCCATTCACTAAGAGTAACATGTTAATGGATGAGAATAAAAATTGTGTCCACACAGGGTTGCAGAATTTGAGATTCAGCCTCATGAGGGGGACTGTGGGAGAAGAAAGAGTCTATTCAGGGCTGGAAGCCTCACCCCCCATAGAGCCCTTCGGAACCCAGTGATGCTGGTTCCAGATAGCTGCCCTGAATTTTTGGCTCTCTCAGTTTCCAGCAGCATGACCTTGAACAGAGCTTTAACTACTCCTAAGACAGGAAGGCAAGGGGCAGGGCATGACCATTAAAAGAATGACACAGCAATTGAAGATTCGACTCCCAGGAGACCTTGAGGCCCAAGATGGCAGGAGATTTGACTTCTAGGAGACCTTAAGCTTCACTTTATGTTCATTCTAATATATTAGCATGGCAAATGCACACCCACAGCCACCACGACAGCTCCCAGGCTGGCCATAAAAGGTCCAAAAGTGAGTGGTGGCCCGTTCCTGGGAATCCCAGCCTCTTTCCCAAAGGAATTGGAATAAGCCTCTCACCTGTTATGAAGCCACCAAGCCCATAAAAACTAGCAATACTGCACCCCGGGGCCTCTGGCTCTCTTCTGCCTTCAGAGAAGGTCCACACCCTATCTATGGCGTGCGTATCCCTCTGAATGAATCTACCTTCACTCTCGTGTCACTCACTCCTGAAGTCTTTCTTGTGTGAAGCCGAGGACCCTCACTTGGCAGGGCGCATCCTAGGGATTCATGCAAGACCTGGGATACAACCATCCTCCAGTGCCCCAATTTTCCTGTGTCACTCTGGACCTTAGTTTTGCCATCTATACAATGATAAACATTAAAAACTACCTGAACTAGACGATTTCTTTAAAAAAAGTCTTCTGTATACTAATGTTTAACTTACTGAGCTAGGAATCAGTATGTGTAAAGCTCTTAGAACAAACGCCGGCAAATAGTAAGCACAATATATGAGTAGCCTGTGGCATAATTAGTAGTCATTTTAAGAATTACTAGGTCGGCTTCAATGTGCATGCTGCCCACACAGACAGCAGTACCCTTTGTGTTGCTCAGTAATTAGGAAGAGCTCCAATTCATGAGATGAGCACATGACTCTATTTTCCTGGTTCATAGCAATGACATAATGTTTTTGCAAGAAATTGTGCTTTTTATTTATTTTTTTAATTTTTTTATTACTTGTGGGGAAATCAGCTTAGCCCCCACTTTTTCCCCCACCACATTCTTCCTACGGATAGAAAATCGCTCCTGAACTCCCCCTTGTACTCTAGAATTTTCTAGAAAATGCACAGAGACTGTATTTGCAGGAGAAATAATACATTTTCTGGAGCCTTCCCATGTTTTCTAGTAACTGTCTCAGGAATCACTTCCAGACTTAAAGACATTCTTGAAGTGGGTGCCGTAGGGGCTGAAGTCGGAATGAAAATCTCTGAGTGTTGTTGCCTGTGGGTGGTCCTTCCTCTCCCCGGGGCCCCACCCTTCTCCTCCAGCCTTGCCAACTGCATTTTATCAAAGGGAAAAAATCTCCAGGGTGGCATTTTTCTCCCTAAAATGTGAGAAAAATCATGCTTAAGAAGAGTTCCAGGACACTTACAATGGGTGGGGGTGGGGGATGTGATTCTTAACTTCTTACCCTAAACTTCCTGGAGGCACTTCTCCATTCTGCTATTTAACCAAAGTGATGTGGTAGTGATAAGAAGGGGTAACTGCATTCATTTAGCCAGTCATCAAACATTTACTAAAGATCCATTATGGACCAGGCAATAAAGGGCAGCACAGAAGGGAAAAAAGTGTACGTCACACAGTCTCCTCACTTAAAGGAACTGGGGAAAAGCAGAGCTGTATGATTAACATCCAAAGTAGAGCGGGAACTCCTGAAATCCAACAACTAGAAGGCAAACAAGCTGATTAAAAAATGGCCAAAGGATTGAATAGTCATTTCTTCAAAGAAGATATATAATTGGCCAATGAAAAGATGTTCACCATCACTGATAATTAAGGAAATGCAAATCAAAACTACAGTGAGAGCACACCTCACACCCATTAGGACGGTTGCCATTAAAAAAAAGGAAAGTATTACATTCAAAAAAGGGAGAAGGGGATAGCTCAGTGGGAGAGTGCATACTTAGCATGCACGATGTCTTGAGTTCAATCCCCAGTACCACCATTAAAAAATAAATAAATAAAAATTTAAAAAGTTTTTTAATTAAAAATAAAAAAAGGAAAATATTAATGATCCGCAGTGATGGAGAGACATCAGAACCCTGTCCACTGTTGGTGGGAATGTAACATGGTACAGAGGTTACAGAAACCAGTATGGCTGTTCTTCAAGAAATTAACAATAAAATTACCAAATTGTCCCCCAATCCCACTTTGGGCTATATGCCCAAAAGGATTGAAAGCAAGGTCTCAAAGAGATATTTGTACATCCACGTTCATAGCAGCATTATTCACAGCAGCTAAAATGTGAAAGCATCCCAAGTGCCTATCAACAGATGAACGGACAAGCAGAATGCGGTGTATACGTGCAATAGAACATCATTCAGCTTTAAAAAGGAAGGGAATTCTGACATATGCTACAACACGGGCGAAAATCTTGAGAACCTTATGCCCAGTAAAATAAGCCAGTCACAAGAAGACAAATACTGTATTATTTCACTTACATGAGATACTTAAAGTAGTCAAAAATCAGAGAGATAGAAGGTAGGATTATGGTTTCCCAGCGCTGGGAGGTGGGGAAATCAGGAGTTGCTGTTTAGCGGGTACAGAGCTTCAGCTTTACAAGATGAAAAGAGCTATGAAGATGGACGATGGTGGTATTTGCACATTATGAATCGATTTAGTATTGTTGAACTGTACAGTTAAAAATGGTTAAGATGGTAAATTTTGTGTTACGTGTATTCTCCCACAATAAAAATAAATTAAAAGAGAATGATCACCTGGATTCTGACCTGTACTCTCAGGTAGCTGGTAATGCTCATTACCTAATACAAGAAGGATGAGTTGGGTTAGGAGCTAATAACTTTGTATTGTCCTTGTTCAGTTTGAGAAAACACTGGACTTTTCACACAGGCAGTCAGCAGGCTGGCACTCATACAGAGTTTTTACTGAATATTGGGTTATCAGCATGGGCATATATGGGCCAGTCTACATGCTCAAATTATAGCTGTAAGGAGAAGGAGTGAGGGATAAATGAAGTCATGATGTAGACAGTGTGGTTTTGAGGGTAAGAAAATGTACCCTAGTGCAATGCTGTTTGACTCACCAGCTGTTTGACCTTGGAAACCTCTCTGAGTCTGTGTGCCCATCTGTAAAATGGGTACCATATCAGTATCTACCTTAAAGCATGGTTGTGAGAACTGAATACATTAGTACTTTTAAAGTGCTTGGACCAGCGGGCGACACACAGTTAAGTGCCAGTGTTGTTGGAAGTTGTAATGAATGAGGGACGTCAGGAAAGGTGGGAGAAAACAAAAACATAAAGAGAAGAACCCTGGGGAGCCCCAAAACCTAAAAGTGGAAGAATGAGCTGATAAAAAATTATGAAATGGAAAGTCAGAGAGGAGGAATGAGACCCTCTAGGGTTAGTTTGTTGCGGAAGCCAGTGGAGACAACGTTTCCTGGTAGCGTTTCCTATGGGCTAACGCTGGCACACAATTCAAGTACGGTGTAGGGGTGACTTTGGATTTGTCACCATTGATATTTTCAGTGGGATGCTCATGTTTTCAGCAAGATGATGGAGATCAGAGGGCTGAGAGTGAATAAAGGGCAAAGATGAAAATACTTACGTGATAGTCTTCCAAGGAGATTGACACCATGAGGCAGGAGGGAGATGAGGGTGCAGCAGGAGGGGCACCGAAGGCTGAGAGATTATTTTTGTTATTATTATTGGTAATCTTTGTGGTTTCTAACATGAGAGAATCATAAACATGCTTATAAAGCAAGGAAAAAGTAAGCTTGGAAATACTTGAAAGAGAAGAAATATATCAAGCAAGGTTCCTGATAAGAAAGAAACGATAATATTTTTGCTCTCAATGACACCAGAAAAATGCCTGGAACATCTGCTTTCCCTACACTGTCCAACCCCAACCTGAGTTCCTGACAAGCGCCTGACAGTCTGTATTTAAGGATTTATGTTCTCTTATGTGGACTGTCAAATCGAGGCGAATCTGCACACCCCTCTCCCCCTCTGATCCTATCCTTGTCTATTCTGCCCAATCAGTAGCCAGGAGCCATCGGTGGCTTATTTAAATTAAACTTTAAATTAAATCAGAAACTCCAGTTTCTCAGTCGCACCAGCCATCTTTCAAGTCCCTGTGTGTCCTGTGCCGCTGGAGTTAGGGAACATTTTCCTCATCCCAGAAAGTTCCTTCGCACAGGGCTGTTCTAGGCGATGAAAGGACCCCTGTTTCTCTCTGGAGTTTGTCATGAAAGAAAAGCTCCGGTTGCTGCTCCGAATCGCCACCCTGTTGACCTTGAACCCTGTGAGCAGGGCCGTCAATAGCTTGCCCCTCGTGGTGCTCAGGGTCTTTTCTTGGTTGTCACCAATGAAAGGATTTCAAGATCCCTCAGTCCTTTCATCTTTAATGGCACCTTAGGTTACCGTCCTTTCTTTTGGAATCCTTTTCTCATTTGCCACAGGCTCCACCCTTGAAGAATTTGATATTCTGTCTTGCTCATTGGCTTTGGAAGCACCGTGTTAAACTGTCCTCTTTCCTGAGCCCAGCAAACTCCCTTTTAACTTTCAGAACCTACCCCTGTGCTCTTCCATCTGAAGTCAAAGGCAGTATCGCAAAGAAGGTCAGCTGGTGGACTCCGGATTCAGATGGACCAGCTGCCCCCGCATGTTATGTGTGTTGCCTGGACAAGGTTCTTACCCTGGCAGGGCTTCCTTGACCTCATTGGCGAAATGGGGATGAAAACAGGACCTACTTCAGTGGGTTTTATGAAGATGCATGACACGAATTTGTCAAATTAGTAAAATTGCATACTGGCCTTTCTTACGTCCCCCACCTCCCTCCTTCTTTTTGCCTTCTTTCCTCCCTTCCTTCTTTCCTCCCTTCCTTCCTTCCTCCCTTCCTTCCTTCCTCTCTTCCTCTCTTCCTCTCTTTTCTTTCTACCTTTCTACCTTCCTCTCTTTTCTTTCTACCTTTCTACCTTTCTTTCTTTTCTTTCCTTCTTTCTCTTTCTTTCTTTCTTTCTTTCTTTCTTTCTTTCTTTCTTTCTTTCTTTCTTTCTTTCTTTCTTTCCTCCTTCTTTCTTTTCTTTTCTTTCTTTCTTCCTTCTTCCCTTTCTTCCTTCCTCTCTTTCTTCTTTCCTCCCTCCTTCTTTCTTTCTTTTCTTTTCTTCCTTTCTTCTTTTCTTCCTTTCTTCCTTTCTTCCTTTCTTTCTTTCTTTCTTTCTTTCTTTCTCTCTTTCTCTCTTTCTTTCTTTCTTTCTTTCTTTCTTTCTTTCTTTCTTTCTTTCTTTCTTTCTTTCTTTCTTTCTTTCTTTCTTTCTTTCTTTCTTTCTTTCTTTCTTTCTTTCTTCTTTCTTCCCTCATGCCTTCCCTTCCTCTCTATACTCTCTCCTTCTCTCTCTTGCATCTGTACTCAGGACTATATCAAAGGCTGTATTTGATCACAAGCATGGAACCCTTGAGTAAACAGAGCTCGAGAGAATCCTGGTTTACTATTTGCTCTCCAGCATGAAAGCTGGAAGCAGGCAGAGGCCAGCCATGCACCACTGGCTGGAGGACTCAGAGTTGTGGCCTCTGTGATTTCTTGGTCTTGCCTTCGTGCTGCAGGATTGCTGCCGCAAGTCTAGTCATTACGACTGTGATCCCCTCTGAAAGGAGGAGGAAGAGCCGGTGCTTGTCTGAGGAGGGAAAAGGTTTTCCCAGAAATCCCAAGGAATGCTGGCTTTGAGCTGCCCTCCCTTCATTGTAGGGAAAGGCAGGGAAGCCACTGATGAGAATGCAGTGAAGCAACCTATAGACGCCATTACAAGGATGACATGTGAGATTTTCTGTGTCCAGCGTTCCTTCCCGCCCGCCACCCCCATAGCTCCTCTGTGTTTTTATTTAACAGAAATTCTTATCCTTCACCCAGAGTACAAATTCCAGTAGCCCTTGTACCTTCTCCCAATTGCTCTGGGAATCTCACTTCACTCCTTTGTGATTTTAAGCTGGAATTTCCTACGTGCACACGTAGGCTCAACAGTATATAACAGAACTTGATTTAAGGTGCTTCTGTCTCACTATAACCACTGTTAAAGCCTCTGGAATCAGCAACTCTTCACGTCTTCTTCAAAAATTATAATCGATATCCATGTAGTTAATTTCTCTCCCCAGCTCTGACTTTGCAAACTCGAGTATGCAGACTTCACATATTCAAGTCACATTGTGCTTTTTAACGCAGAGCATAATACAATAACATAAAAAGCTCTTTTTAGAGACAGAGGATCAACAGATTCCATTTCATAATGATTTATCTTCTTGACATCTTTTTCATATTTGTGGTACCCACGTTCAATCCAAGTCGATCCTGCATATGATCGTTTTTAATATTTATTTGAACATATACATGCACATTTGTTGATCTATTTGTATATCATATGCCGGAAGTGGTGAATATTCCTGCTCATTTTTAACTTTTTCATGTTTTATGGTTTTATTTATTTGCATAATTCCACTGTCTGCCATTTAAAAAGAAAAAATATTAAGAAAATATGTATAGCTCAGAGACAGCCTGATGCATTAAACACGCTTTTACTTGGGGATCCTGTGAGTAATGTCAAAACTTCCAGTACCATAAATAGTCTCATTGTAATGCTGACCATGAATATTGCACATAAAATCAAGACTCCTTACTAAGGCACTCTGAAGAATGTTCAAAGACCCACCATACTTTTAACTTGAGCAGTACCAATGCTAGACTTATGAACATCTGTTTGGAACAGTTTTCCATTAAAAAGTGATCCTTTTACAAGGAAAAAACTGAAGAAAACGTTACGTGCTGATCATTGCATCATTCCACAAACTTTCTACACCTCTGTAAGGCACAGGGTTATACGAACTTAACCCTCCCCAATAAACTGTCAGTAAAAGCTGCTCCCACTTCATGCACAGAGGACATTCCTGGAGGTTGTGTGTGTAAAGAATGATGTTTCAGCCATACACGTATGACAGAAATTGTATTTTTAAATATAGTTTAAAAACAAAGTCTGTGCAAATCATGTGGACCTCTATTAAGCAATTTCTGTTGGACAAAGGGAAGGCAAAATAAATCAAATCCCAATAAAGCAGAACAACTTCAAAACAAGTGTGATTCACAAAGTAACTGGGAAGGGCAATGATTCTCAGAACCATAAATCACATAGGAGCTGGTGTTTATCATTTGCAAGTTTCCAGAAGGAGGATGTCTCTGAAGCAAAGGATTATACACCCTACAAAAGCAAGACTTACACGTGAAGACAGTACCCCTTTCAGTGGCGGATTGGCTTTTTGAGAGAAAACAATCTAATCAATGTTACAAACAAAATAGAGCACGGGAAAGTTTAATAGCAAAAACACAGGATTTGGAGTTCTGATTCTCGCATTCTGAAGTATGTGAGGATTGGAGTCCCTTAAACTGCCTAAAAACTCAGTTTCTTTAGTTAAAAAATAAAACCAAAAGCACTGTGATGCCTGATTCAGGACTGTTCCATTGTGAGAGGCAGGTGATGACACGGGCTTACAGAAGTGCTTTGTGAAATGTAAAATGGTCTGATATGATTGTTTTGTAATTTTTTAAACAATCTGTAACAGGAAAATAAATTTTTAAAAATAAAAAAAAAGTCTAGATTTTTATTTAGACTTTAAATAAACTTCTACATATTAAATATTTAAAATAGATAAAAACATTAAATAAAATATTAAGGTTTTTGACAATTGAAAAAAATCACTTTTTTTTTTAGTATTCCCTTATATAGTCTATTTCAACTCAAAATAATTTTCTTCTTTGTTTGTTTGTTTCACATGGTATCTAACACTGAGGCTACACATATTACAAATTTCCAAATTCCACTGTGCAAAGTTCCATGCTTTCTCTTCATCCACTGCTATTTGATAACCTAGAGATAAAATGTACTCAAGATGAGATGGGGTGGGAACCGGACACATTGGCTTTAAATCAGGAGGCTTTCATTAGGAACACTCCTTTTTAGTACAATAGAAAAGTACTTAGAAGAAACTAAATGTTTAAAACATTTTCAAAAAGCTGTTACAGCTTTCCATGTTAAGCCTTTATTCTATCAAACTGGATTCCCTTCCCAAACATCTATTTGCTTTCATGAGGTCACATATATTGTTATTTCAAAAGGGCATGATAACTCTTCTATTAATTGACCAAATTTATTTGAATGCAATGACTAGGCCTGTGAGATGTCTCTGGCTTCACGCTTTTCTATAAACTGGCCTGGTTGTCCCACCAGCCACACATAGTATTACCTCACACCAGTCAGAATGGCCATCATTCAAAAGTCCACAAACTCTAAATGCTGGAGAGGGTGTGGAGAAAAGGGAGCCCTCCTACGCTGTTGGTGGGAATGTAGTTTGGTGCAGCCGTTACGGAAAGCAGTATGGAAATTTTCAAAAAACTAAAAATAGACTTACCCTATGGTCCAGCAATCCACTCCTGGACATATATTCAGAGGGAACTCTAATTTGAAAAGATACATACACCCTGGTGTTCATAGAAAAACTGTATACAATAGCCAAAACATGGAAACAATCTAAATATCCATCAGTGGATGACTAGGATAAAGAAGATGTTATATATATACATACAAACAATGGAATAATACTCAGCCATAAAAAAGAATGAAATAATACCATTTGCAGCAACATGGATGGACGTAGAAATCATCATTCTAAGTGAAGTAAGACAGAAAGAGAAAGAAATATACCACATGATATCACTTATATGTGGAATCTAAACAAACAAACAAACAAAAAACAAAAAAGGAAGATATAAATGAACTTACCTACAAAATAGAAACAGACTTACATATTAAACAAACTTATGGTTACTGGAGGGGAAAGGGGGTAGGAAGGGATAAATTGGGAGTATGAGATTTGCAGATACTAACTACTATATATAAAATAGATCAACAACAGATTTCTTCTGTATAGTGCAGGGAACTGTATTCAATATCTTGTTATAACCTGTAATGAAAAAGAATATGAAAATGAATATATGTAGATATATGTATGACTGAAATATTATGCTATACACCAGAAATTGACACATTATATATTGACTATATTTCACTGAAAAAGAATAAATGAAATATGTGTTGAAAATTATTTATGGCAACGTAAAGTTCAGATCCAGGAAGGACAGGAAAAAACTAAGGGTTTAGTCCAGATTTCTGCCTTCCTCCAGGTGAGATCATGTCATTCATATTTGTAAGGTAGAATGACTCAGGGCCAGAAAAACCAGGTGACTGGTGCCTAGTGAAAGGGTGTCAGGCAAGAGATTTGAACTCGGGTCCCCTTGTTCTTGTTGCAATGTTTCTTTCCCAGTTTCACACTGCTTCTTCTCCATCCGTCATGTTCTCTTAGAATATAGAATCCAGAAGCCTTCATTTTTATTGACTTTGATGATAATGCCTTGGGAAATGTGAAGGCAGTAAGAATTTATCTATGAAAACCTATTCACAATAAAGCCATAAACAAAGATACCACTTCATTGTCATATATGATCCATGAAAGAATAATTGTTACAATTATTGTGTATCTTTATTCCATACACAGCAACACACACCTTCGGCATGGCCTTTTACTACCACACAAGATAACCCTCTAAATGAGCATTATTACACCAGTTTCATCGATGACGGAACTGAAACTTAAAGAGGTTAAGTAGCATGCCTAAGATCACAAAGCTACAAAGCAGCACATGGCCTAAGATTTCAATCCAGGTGTTTGAGTCTTAAAAACCCATTTCCCCAATCAGAGCACTCTACAGATAATCTCCTGTGACGAGTGAGCTGGGGAAAATGTTCCCTAAGTTTTGACCTACCTCTTAATGTTGCATAAAGGCTTTGCATGTGAGTGTGTGTATGTGTATGTGAGACTCAATGCCATTTTTCATTGTGCTCATGTATTTCTGCTCAAATTTCCACCTTGACTGACTTGTTCGGGAAGTTAATTTATATGATAAAGATAATAGAAGAGGGGGAGAAGCTGAAGAGGTAAAAGAACAAGGATTTATCAATCCTAACTACTATATATAAAATGGATAATTAGTAAGGTCCTATTATATAGCACAGAGACCTAAATTCAATACCTTGTAATAGCTCATAATGAAAAAGAATGTGAAAAGGCATATATATATATATATATATATATATATATATATATATATATATATAAAATTAAATCACTATGCTGTACACCAGAAACTAATACAACATTGTAGACTGACTATACTTCAGTTAAAAAAGTAATCAAATAAAAGGCAAACAATTCTCTGTTCCAACTCTTCCTTTTTTCTCCTCTCGCCATTCTGTCTCTCTTTGATGATCGTTCTCTTGTTGTGGTTTTTTTTTTCTGAGGGGGCGTTAATTAGATTTGTTTATTTACGTATTTTAGTGGAGGTAGTGGGGATTGAACCCAGGACCTCATACATGCTAAGCACATGCTCTACCACTGAGCTATACCCTCCCCCTCTGATGATTGTTCTGAAAAAGAATACAGCTTTATATGTGTTGGTAACATTTATATTCAACAGGAGTGATTTATTTATGAATAGGAGTGTAAACATAATACTCTTTTTTTTTTTTCACTCCAAAACAGAAATGGAAACACATTTATCGAGTATTTCTTATGTTCTAGAAATCACACCAAGGTTTAGGTATAGGAAGATAAATTCAACAGCCTCTGTGGACAAAAGGGCAAATCCAGCATGTAAAAGAAACGATGAATTTAAACAATTCCCAAATAAATGATCACAGCACAGTAAAAACCTTTGAAATAAAAAAAAAAAAAATCTGGGACAAGTGTCTGTTGAGAGATAAGAATCAGAATACAGACCACCAGTGGGCAGGGGGGTATAGCTCGAGTTGTAGAGCGCACCTTTAGCATACATGAAGCCCTGGGTTCAATCCCCAGTATTTCTTCTAAAAATAAATCAACCTAATTGCCTCCCCACTGACAAAATAAAATAGTTAAATAATACAATAATAAACAAATTAAGTATAAAAAAATTTTAAAAGTTAAAAAATTAAAAAAAGGAACAGATCATCATGCTGTTTATTAAAGTAAATATTCATTCTACTGAGAGAGTCACTAGGAGTAACTGGAACAAAATGACAATGTGCTTCCAGTATTCCAGTGCCTCGTCCTAGCCTGGCTCATTCTGGGTGAACGGAGGAGAATCTACGCGAAATGCCAGAGCTCTTTGACTTCGCCATCTGTTTCTAAGATGTACTACCTAATGAGGAGCTTCTTTCTGGTCCAGGAATGCTGGAACTCCTAGCTCATCTTATCTTAAAACATATAATGAAATAGATACATCTGTTAGCAAGTGTCCAAACGCATCGAGTAGGCCCACCATTACCAGCATGAAAATGTTAACATTGCATTACAGAACTCTGAAGAACTTCGCATTTTAATGGAACTCTTTTACGTTGAACGTTCACAGGCTGGAACGTTCACAGGCTGAAACTTTGCATCTTGCTTAATTGATTCAAGCAACCAATGGGGCGTATGATCTGGAGATATGTGCCCCATCACTACCTTATTTCTAGACCAACCGGCTCTAGCTGAGCCTGTCTGTGCTGTTTTCCAAATGACCACCAGAAGAACTCATTCCTTTAGAGCTGTTTTTCATATCGCTGTATCTTTCAGCTGATCAAAGGCCGAGACTCGCTGCTCTCAAACCATGTGGGAACCATACATCTGTGTGGACCGTGTTCTGGTAGCGGCTGACTCGCTGGCCATGTGATGGCCTTGCACAATTTACACGCAGGGAAGGCCAGAGCAAGACACTGACAGATACTTTATTTCTGTTTTCCCTATTCCCTTTCCATAAGCCCATATTACAGCCAATGTTTATCACCAAATACACAATATTAAATATTAACTTAAAAGAACTTGAGGGAAATCATATTACGCCTTCACAGTGCATTCAATTTAAAATGCTAAAAGCAAATGCTTTCTCTGTACACTCTGTTTGCCTTTTTTGGAAACAGGAGCTCGCAAACTGATTGACATTTTTATTAAGTGTCTACTTGTAATTGTAGGAATCGCGGAGAGTCAGAAGGCAAAGCCCACACATCACAGGAAAAGGACAAGTTCTTATTATTTGACAATTTGTTTTCCCAAGGCTTGCTAATCATTCCATCTATTTAAATTTTGAATCTGTTTAAATGTAATCTTCCCTTGCAATATACTTCATGGATTAAAAAAAAATAATTCTCAAAGTAATTTTCTAAGAAAGAGGAAGAAGCATTCAAAATCAAAGTCAGTCACATATTTTTTAAAATGAGGGAAAAACAAAAAGCAATATTATCATGCCACTTGCGTTTTATGATTTCTGTTTTAATTGATTTATTTTCTCTTACCTCAGCACTTTTGATTTGACAATATGCTTTATTTTACTTTTCTGGTACTCTTTAGAAGATAAAATTACGTAGATTTTATTTTATGAATTGGCTTTTTGGGGGGAGGGTTGTTGGAGAAAGGACAAGGGTCACTATTTCAGTTCAATTTCAGTTCAGAGGAAGTAAGGGATGAAGAAGCGGTTCAAAACACACGGACAGCAGATCTGAGGAAGGCTTTCTTTCATTTGCTGTCTCTGAGAAACCTGGTCATATGGAGTATAATCATTTTAGTCATTTCATTCAAAACATTTAAAATGTTGGCACCCAGACATAGCTCCTTACTGCTTTTGACTGACCACTTGAAAATCCACCACCATTCCATTCAGCTCTCCAATCAGCCAGTAATGCAGGGACCACTAGTGTATTCAAACATTATAATCCGATGAACTAGTAGTGTATCTTTAGAATCATTCAAAATAATCATGCCATTAAGTTAATGATCCTTGGAAGTCTAAATGATCCTGATTGCCTTAATCTTTGGAATAACCTGGGCTGACAGTGAAGATCACCCTCTATTAGTTAATGGATTTGGCCATAGTATACTTGTTCCCCATTCAATCTGACAATGGTGAGAAGCAAACAGAATTTAGGTCAGCCCAAAATTTTGGCAAAATGATCTCTTTGACTTTAAATAACTCAGATGATTTATTCACATTATTTAACTTCTTTAACCTCAACAAATATTTACTGATCATCAGAATATAAAGTTTCAACCAACTAGATCAAAGTTGACAACTGGATAGTGCAGTGGCAAATCCAAATCCACTTGAGGCTAGAGAGCAGGGGAATATTGTAAGGCGCTCCTTATTGAGTTATAAACTTAAATCGTAGTTTGATTTTAAACATAGCCTCAAAACCACAGCTCTGTTTATTATAAACCTTACACAACATGATAATGTTTTTTAAAAGGGAGGCTATTAAAATTCATATGTGTGAGTTAGAATCAGATTCAAAATATTTTTATCATTGTGAAAATTTAGGTTTCAAGAGGATATTGGCAACTCTCTAGTCCCCACTTTTTCTTTTACAGCTGCTTTGGTTCAGGTCCCGATTGCATTTGCAAAACTCTCTTACTCCGATCTGTGTTTTAAATCTTTTCCCTGTAAGTGCCCCTTTTATTGCCACGCATTGCAACAGAGTGGGCTCCCTAAGCTCGATTTGCTTTTTATCCTCCGCTTTGAACTCTTCCCTGCAACAAAGTCCAAGCTCCTTAGTCTGGCCCACACATCATCTGGCCCCTTCCCTGCCTCACTTTTTACCACTTGCCAGCTCACATATCTGAACTGTGACAGCCTCCTACCTACACAAACAAACCCACGCAAAGCGTACGTACACACACGGCATGTGCACACGCACCCCCCACCCCCACAGGCGATGCAGCCACGCTGCCACCTGCTACACCAAGCTCACAGAGCTGCCCATTTCAGCAGCATCCATCAGAGCCAGCAAGAGCTGGTGCGGTAGCAGGTGGCCTTCAGGTGGCCAGAAAAGGTTTTCTGGTTGATCTTCTGTGAATTTATAGTAAGCAGGACTGATGTCTTGGCTGATAAAGCTCCCTGAAGCTTTTTGTAGGCATCCTGGTGATGGGGTGAGTGGAATCCAAGGCGTGAAAGAGGCCAAGAGAAATTCAGAATTATTTTGCAGGGATATTAAGGATGCATTACCTTCATTCTACTTCAATTTGGTGAAGCTGTAAGAAGAGATGATTTTCTTTCTATGTTTTTGTGAGACTTTCTCAGCTCAGTACAACGTGCAAATGAATGATGGCTTTCCAGAATCTTCCCACAATGGTGGGAAGACCCCTAGTATCTCATTTACCTCTTCGGCTTCTCTTAGTGACTTGATAATTAGACATGATTTAATTAAGTAGGAGTTAATTTGATAAATATTTATTTAACTATGTACTTAATTATTTAAAGATTATGTAAGAATCAGAAACGTATACGAATTGAGTTATGTAAATCTATGCGGGGGGACTATAATTGCTTTGCAGACTGTGGTCTAAAAAGTCAAATGTTTCTGATAATGTTGCCATTTTCCAATACTAGGACTGGAAAAGGACAATTGAAATAAAGCTGGTGCCATAACTTAGGTTTAGGCTTAAATTATTCTTAAGTGTGTAAAATAGCTTTTTTTTTTTTTTTTTAAATAATCCAAGTATATCCTTTTAGTGCCGGGAAATTCAACATAAAGAAAACATTCACTCTAATCTTTTCATTAACTTCTCTGTGCAGGTGCTGATTCCGGAAAATCACCTTGTATACTAATGCCAACTCAGCCATCTAATTCAAAGAAATCTTCCTACAACATTGTCCTACCCTAGAGCACAATATATAAATCTAATCAAAGTAAAGGTTTGATGTTAACTGTGAAAAAAACCAGCTGATGTAGCTATGGCAGGAAACGGGGCTTCTGTCCTCCCCAGTAGACTAGGCCAATCAGGACAAAGTTTAGAAATGCTTTCTTCATGCCACTGACAAGTGGAAAGAGGGATGATGGCATTAGTGAGCCACAGTGATGCTAGCAGATGGATACACTCTGAGCTCATGAAACTTCTCTCATATTAAAGCTGCCTTACACAGAGAATCTCTCAAAGTTACCTACATTTTAAATCACAGTGATATTAAATAACACATCTAAAATTTGCAATACATATTTTGATTCATTTCTAAGTTTCCACTCCTCAAAGTCATGTCCACTTCCATTTTTGACGTGGCCCTCCTGAATGCATTTGTGGAGGGGAGTTTTCGTAAATAAGATAAAAGCAGATGAGCTTATCAAAGAAGAAGGCTTAGTCTGGTTAAATAATCACTCTTGCAACTTAATAAAACTCATTATGATGGGACTTTGGGTCTCAATGAAACCAAATTCTTTCAGCATTTTTGACTGACCAGCAGGTCTCTCAGGCAAGCACATATCCCAGATTAAGGGATTTAGGCCATGCTATGAGCTACGCCCAGGGTCGCTGAGGTTTGCAGCTCAAGTGCTCTGGCTCAGAGTGATTAGGGTTTAAAACATTCTGGTCTGAAAAAAGTTATGTAGGTCTGCCTAATGCAGTGGTTGGGGGGGGGTGATTTTGCCTCCCAGGGGACAGTGGCAATGTCTGGAGGTACTTCAGTTGTCACACCAGTTGGTGCTCCTGGCATCTAGTAAGTGGAGAACAGGCATGCTGCTAAACGCACAGGACAGCCCCCAACAAACAATCATCTGACTGGAAATGTCAGTAAGGTTGCTGTAGAGAAACACTGGCCTAATGCCATTGTCCTGAAGGGGCACAATCCACAACGGGACCAGCAAGACCTCCCAGGCAGGGCCATTGCCTTCCCACTTTTGTGCTTATGTAAAATGGCTTGCTTCTAGGAAAACGAAACTTACTCCTAAAATTCCATTGGTTCCCAAAAGCTCACTCCTGATTGGTCCATTTCTAACACCTCATTTGCATACGATGCAAACTTAATCGAAACCTAAAACCCCATAAAAGCCTGTGTAAACCTACGGACGGACGGGGTTGAGAGCTTGGAGTGTTAACTCCTCTGGGCCCGATAGAGTAATAAACCTGAGTTCTCCAACCCTCCGAGTGTTGCTTGGTCTCTCGACAGGATTCAGATTTCTAGAAGAGTCCTGCTGACTTCACAGAACCAAATGGCACTAGAAAGAAGCTTGGAGCAGGAATCCCCAAAGTGAGCGTTGCTTCCTGAGTAGAGTTCCTTGAACAGAGGTCCTAAAGAACATTTTGACTTGCTAACAGTGCTTGATTGCTTAGATCTTAATGCCCCTTAAGGGCTGACCTCACCTAGGTTAATTTGCTGGGACTTCTGCTCATATAAATGGGAGTTCCATGAGCATATGGGAGAGAGGGAGATGCCATGATGAAATGAGGCTTGTCAAATTAGTTGCAATTAAAAACAGCTCAGATGTCTGTCCCCTGTTGAGATCTAAATGCCATCTGAGGTTGAAATGTTACTGAAAATCAGTATCTGATAAATAAAAATGGTACAATGAACTACTTCATGCTTTTCAGAAAGATAAGCACTGAGCATTAATTTTTCACGTTGCCCCTTATTGTCTTTCAGACCTAGGGTGTTTCATTATACTCCTTACATGTTGTTTCCCATTTTATTAGCTGGAAAGAACATCCCATGTTGGTAACATGAAACATGACACTGGCCCCATTTCCATATTCTCTCACAAATCTGAGACACTCAGCAAAACACAAAGTTACTGTCAGAAAAGCCATTCACACCCAGGTCCTTCTAGGTTGTGTATCTTCAAAGAGTCTTCTGGAAAACTGACTTGCATCTTCTAGATACAAAGTGTGAGTAACTACTGTGATGTTAGAGGTGAGAAGGGAGGTATGAAATCAGACTGGAAAGTGGTTTAAAAAAAGCTGTTCAAAGCAGTGCTGTTAAACTGAGCTTAGAAAACCAAGTTAATAAGCAGACCAAGAAAGAGAGGTGACGTGAATGAGGAAGAATAGATATAATCCAGCATGTAGGAAAATCCTGTAAGATAACCATTTCAACAAAAAAATTCCTAGTATATTTTATTTGGGTTAATTTTCAAACTTGGATTCAAATAGAGAATCATATATCTCTATTGTTGCTCTTGGCTTCAATCAAAAAAAGCCACGTGACTTTCCATTTTAATTCTTCCAAGGGGGTGTTCTGTTAATACTGAAATATCTTTTGCTTAATCTGCTGATTTTTTTTTTTTCATACCAGGGCGAGATTAATTTGAACAGTATGCAGGAGGTTTCAAATGAATAGAAACAAAGATTCATTTCTGAGTTGAAGATAAACATTCTTATCTGTTAACAAATTTTTAAATATACTCAGGTTTGATCTTCGAAATGAACTCGGAGAAAATAAAAATACTCCTTTCGTTGAGCTAAGGAACCAGTCACCACAGCACATCTTCTTACAGAAGATCTTCTCCTTAATATTAGGAGCCACCTAGGAGCTGTTTATCTGCTGCCCTCACAGTCACCCAGCTGTTACTTCCATTTGTGGTCTTAGCGTTAATTACATAATGTCCCTAATTTATACCTGATGGTAGATCTGATCACCACATTACCTGGAGGGCAAGCTTTAATTAGAGAAATTTCTGAACAAATTGTCTAAAGAGCTTGTTTAACGTGATTAAACGCAAGAGGGTTTCCCCCTCTTTTTTTTTTTAAAAAAAAAAATGAGCATTTACTTTATACAAAAATTTTGCAGATAAGGAGCAAGATCAGTTCTAATTAAGGTCTATGAAATGCGCAGCAACATTACCCACAAAAAACAATTGGATTTTGTTGTGTGCAGCTGAAAAATACATGACTCAGCGCCACATTTATTCAACAGCTTTTGGCATTTCTACTTCGCCTCTGTCAGAACTAACAAGGTGAAACAGCAAACTGATTGAAGAAGGATAAACTGTGAAAAAATGATACAATGATGGGCGATGCTAATTCAACTGTGGCTTATGAAAAGAGATTAGAATCGTAGGCTGTCTCACCTGCGCATCTCCAGGCACCGAACAAGCCAACATTAAATTAAACCTTCCATATTGTTAATAGGTAGCAAGATGCCATATGAATTAATATGCAGTCGTTTCACATTCAACTGAAGTGCAAATAAGATAAATATCGTAATAGGATCAACAAACTTTGAGAATCCAAAAAACAATTAAGGGCAGCTTCACTGTTTAGTTGGAATGCTTTGGCGAAATGTCAATGTCATAACAAAGTGCGATAAAATGAATTTGGCTAGAAGAGTTTAGAAATCTCAGTCATTTCGCTCTCAGCCTCTGTGAAAAGTGTATTATTCTTAATCATCAGCTATTTTTTGGATGCTTCCTTCTGCCCAATCACTGTTAGAAAAATACATTAGGTTTAGAAATTGTATTCCCTGTTTGAATAAACAAGCAAGACATAGCAAATTGTGATTGATTATCTGACTCTTTTGAGTAAACCTTTGAGAAGGACTTTTTTTCTGTATCCTTGTCGCCAACTTTCTTAGGGAATATTAGCACTGGCCGCACATTAAAATCACTTTTTAAAAATGCCAATGCCTCACCTCAGATCAGCTAAATCTAATTATATAGAGGTGTGTTGTTGATATAGGAATTTTTGAAGGGTATTCCTCATACTTCTACTGCAAAACAAAGGTTGAAAAATCACCAAAATAGTAGTCATAGACTGAAATGCACTGTTAAGTGGTAATCTTCAATTAGAACTCTGGATTGAGACTAAAGGACCAAGGGTCCCATCCTATCTTGGCCACTATTTTGTGAGATGACCTCCAGCCAACAATTTCTCCTGGATCCAATGATTGGTAATCTTATGTTTTGATTTAAGCTAAGAAATTAAATTAATTTCATTTTCATCGTAAGTCCATTACCTCTAGTGCCCAGTGCCCCAAAGAATAGAATATACAGTTTCCATGCATTCTGGTGTCACTTGTCATTAGGATAGGATGGAATCTGAAGTGATTTCATAAGCGGTGAGTCTGGAGAATCCTCTCTCCTGGGGATGGATACTGACGATCTGGGCAGTTACTGTGCCTGAAGAGATGCTCAGTAGTACAGAGTGCAGCTTCTGCTTCCTCCCTTGTCCATCCTGGAGACATCATGGGTATCAGTGACATTGCAGTTTGTTCTTCTGCACGTAGGGTGAAGAAGGACAATGGTATTTCCAATGAGCTAGACATGTATGAAAATTAAGCCCATAAATAAATCCCTCATAATCTGGGAACATATTGACAGACTCACAGACTCACTCATGCATGATCTGATGAATGAGATTATTTATTTACTAATTTATTCATTCAATGCTTCACTCCTTCATTCATTACACAAATACGTATTTGGCAGGCAGCTGAGGAAACACGAGGCTTACCGGATCAGAGGTCTCCGGTGGGACTGAACCCCGTGATAACCGCTCATTAATTTCACACTCTATAGATTTACTTTCTTTAATTCTCAACTTTCCCCAGGTCAATGGACATCAATTCTAGGACCCTTGGAGAGGATGTGGTGAAAAAGAAGCCATCCTTCCTCTGGAGCTGCTCATAAAATAGGATTCACGCTAAGCAGCCCTGCCATCACGTCGCCAGCAGGAAAGAGCCTCCTGCATGTAGTTAATAAAGAGAGAGTCAAGTGATAGAAAAAACAAGCTTGCTTCCATGTCCCATGGATTTAGCCCCTGGATCCAGCTGTGTCTGCAGTTACAACTCGTACTTTCCGTGTACCTGAGAAAATAAATTTTCTCGTTTGGCTTAAGTAAGCTGATTTATCATTTGCGAATAAAAGAGATTTGATGACGCCTACTCTTATATCTTGTCCCTAAAAAAGTCACATCCCTTGCTTTTCACTAGAATCTATGCACTCATTTATTTCTTCTAACAAGACAGAGGTTTAATATAGAATGTCTGCCTTTACTTCTCACTTGTTTAACACGGCAGGAGAACCTTACGATGCTGCATCAGTCGGCTCAGGCTGCCACGCCCAATTAGCATAGACTGAGTGGCTTCAACAATAGAAATGTATTTCCCGGTTCTGGAGGCTGAGAAGTCCGAGATCAACGTGCCAGCCCGTTAAGTTTCCAGGGCCATCTCTGGTCCGGGTTTGTAGACATTTGCTTTCCCCTGTGTGCCCACGTGGCCTTTCCTCAGTGCGAAGGTCCAGAGAGATCTCTTTTTCTCATCTTATAAAGCCATACTCCCATCATGAGCACCCTGCCCTTATGACCCAACCTAACCCTATCCCCCACCTAACCAAAGGCCCCATCTCCAAATACCATCACGCTGGGCCTTCAACACATGCCCAAGATCTAGATATTATTAAACATATGGCATATTTTTTAGACTCAATTTTGAAATTTCTATGTCTGTGCATCATGTGATTTAAGTTTGTTTTTTTTTTTTAACATTCTACCTTCCCCCTATACAAAGACAAATAGTTTGAGAAACTATCTTACCTAAAGGAAATTTAAGAAATCGAGGCTCTTTCTATATATGTCTAAAAATAGCTTATCTAATAAATTAGGGGAAATTGATTTTTGGATTTTTTTTTTTTGCACCTTTTGAAGTTTCATCACACAGATGTAATTGCAAAAAGTATGTAATTTTATGTTGTTTTTTAATCTTATACAATTTTTTAAAAATTTCATAATCTTGTCCTGGCAATAATTTAAATAATTTAAAAAAATTTCAAATCTGTTTAATAGGCCATTGGTGCGCCAGAAGTTACATTCTTGAGTTATTTTTGAATTTTTTTTATAATAATGAATGACACTATGAAAAACACTCCTTTATTATTTAGATTTTTCTTGTCTCAGGATTATCTTTCTCACTTTACTAATCAAAATATTATGAGCTTGTTCAAAGGACAGTTATTCTAAAATGGTAAACTGATTTACAGTGCAACCAAAGATGTATGATCTTTATATTATTATACTATTATCAGTTGTGGGTGTTATTTTTAAGATTTGCTGATTATTAAATAACACATTCATATTCAATGATGTAAAGAGTAAGAAAAATATAAATAACTATGTAAAAATTATCTATAATTTGACTACCCTATGCATTCTCTTCTAGTTGCTTTTTAAAATTTTATTATAAAAATGTTATTTTTCTTAGTTACTATCATATTGAATATACAATATTAATTTTACTTTTTTAATTAAATTAATTAATCTAAAATCTATCCTTAAACTACTTCAACTGTCATATTTTGTAATTATGACCGATACCAACATTAAGATAGTTTTTTACTGGTTAAAGCCTGTTTCTAGTTCTTTAACAAATGTTGTGATGCGAAATTTTTATGTACAATTTTAGCCACAAATTTTGATTGTTTGAAAATGACTTTTTAGGACTGAATTGCTGCATCATGGAATTCTAAATACCATTATTGAAACATTATATCAAATAGAAATTATCATTCAGGAAATATTTAGTTAGTATTCATTCTTTTTTTTTTTTTTTTTGACAATCACAACCAATTCAATGCCTGGCAGAAGACAGAAAAATCACTCTAGTTTCTGTTAAATGGAACACATATACACACACACATTAAAATGAATTTCTAGAAAGACTTACATTAATACTTTTTATTTCTGTTTTAAGCACCCAAAATACATGAACATATGGACACAGCAAAAACATGAAAAATAAACAACAGTGGTTATCAAAACAGAGCATGTCATATATGCCTAATTATTTATCCAATAGTCAGATTTAGTGGTCATATTAGAAAAAGTCACGACGTTTTTGATAGAGCATTTGGTAAAATTTCACACACAAATTAACAGGGAAATATTTCATATAACAAGATGTCAAATCAAATCATGTTGAAATAGTTCCACTTTAATCAAAACAGAGCCACTCTCATAACTAGCTGAGCCACTAGCTAGATGTTTCATTGTATCATGATTTCCTTTTATTACCTCAAATTTATTCTTTGCTAACAGATACTGCATGCACCTAATTCCAGGTCATACTTAAAGGGCCCTAAAAAGACATCCAGGTTTAATGGGAAAGTCAGTGGAGACGTTTTTAGATGCAAGAGACAAACACCCGGTTCACATTTCATGTAAGTGAGAACTCTAGGAATTCTGCCAAATCCAGACGTCCCCGCATCCGAGGGTGCACTTGACATCAGTGGAACCTCTGCGCTCTCTCTGTCTCTCTTTCTCTGTCTTCCTTTCTCCCTTTCTCTGTCTCTCTCTCTCTCTCCCTCTCTTTCTATGCTCTCATTTCCCTGGTAAGTAAGCTTGGTAAGCTTCAGCCTTTGTTCATTTGTTTGTTTTCCAATGATGTTAGAAGAGGCAGCTATTGGCCGTTTCTGGTTCACATGGTCCTTAATATTCACCGTTTCAGTGAGAGAGGAAATAGAGTCTTTGCGGCAAGAATTCTCTGGTTGGCCTGGTCGAGGTACAGCAAGCCCTGTCTCATCTCTGTGTGTTCTTATTGGCCACATCTGAGCCACCTATTCTCAATACAGTATCCCACAGGGGAAGAGGTAAAGGGAAGGAAAGACGTGAGGCTGTCCCTTAGCACATGGATGAAGATGATGGTTTCTAAAATTAAAAAAAAAAAAAAATCATTCCAAAAGTAAGGGAAAAAGCAAGAAAAAAGGCAAAAAGCATACATGCTCGCATAGGTGATTGAATGCCTAGTAGATCTTGGCAGGCTCAGTAGATGATCCTCATTGCCAAAGAATGAGTTACTACTCGTATTTTTTAAAATAATCATTAAAAAAAATCTGTTTTTCCTCCTCCATGATGTAATTAGCCATCCGTGAAAGTGAAATTTTAGGCAGAGCAGACGGGAGGATAGGCACCTGCTTAAGAAACACTTAGGAAATTTGCTGAATGTTTCAGACCCCAAGTGCTAGTTAACAGAAAACCACTTAATTGACATACACTTCTGGGAGTAAACTGCAGATGCAGTGGCCCCAAAATGGGTGCAAAGGACTCCAAAGCCGTCAAGCTCAAGAGATCGACATTAAGTAGAGCGTCATTTCCTGACTTCTGAGATTAGATGACAGTCACTTTTCAGAAAATAAAAGGTCTGAAAAAGTAAAAGCGACAGTAACTGGATGCTTCCTATTGGTTCTGTTTCTCTGGAGAACACTGACTAGAATTAGGAGGCGCTTCAAAGAATGAATTGAATGCAATATCGATATCCATATGTATATATCACTGGAGTACTTTTCTGGGAGTGAAAACCCTGATTCAGCTCATGCTAATCATTCAGTAATTCAGACGAAACTACACAGACAACGAGAGGGAATATAACAGAAATGTAAGAACAATCTAAAATTGAGAATTAAAAAAAGAATGGAACCAAGTCTGTACAAGGGAGTGCATGTTGGGACTGGGCTTAGAGAAGGTAAAAATCACACAGGGAAGAATGGAGAGAGAAAAAAAAAAAAAAAAAAAAGGACAGCAGTTTGGGTAAGGCTGGGGCGGCATTTAGGATGTAGGTAAGTAGGAAAGAAAGACGATGACCCCAGAAGGGATATTGAGGTGGGAGAGAGTGGATGTGGATGAAAGAGAGAGCTGACGGGTGAGGGGGCTAGAGCTCAGTTGGATGCTGAGTTATAAAGGTCTTCTTTGGAATGTGGGCCAGCATGGTCTTCTCTCATTTTCAAAGCTTTGAACCCTTTGGAGGCACTCCATGCTCCAGATGTTTTTGAACTTGTCCACTTTTTCTTCTAATGCACCTGCTCTTTGTTTGTCCCATCCACTCAGGGTCCTACTTTCTACTAAATTAAAAAAATTACAAGTAGGTTCTCAGAAATCATAGTTGCCTTTCAGTTGGAACCTTTATGGATCTTCTCAGACAACTTTTCAGTTGTCTTGAGCCATCATTCATTGAGTGTCTTCTAAAGGCTAGACACTGGCTCAGTGCCATGGGAGAAATGGGAAATACAGAACTTGGGACTCTGGGGTGTCCACGGGCAGCCATCACAGCAGGGTCACAGTACAACGTGTTAAGTCTGATGTTAGTGGTGCAATCATGCTTTGGGAGTGATCAGTAGGCAGTCATGAATTCTGCCTGGGACAATCAGAGGAGGCTTCACGGAAGAGCTGACATTTGTACAAGACAATCGTGCTAAGCGGGGGTAGGGGAAAGGATGTATTAAGCAGAGAGGAAAGCCAAACATAACAGCAGAAAAGAAAAATGCTTGGGGTTCGTATGTTCTCAGTGACGTCACCTGTGGGTTGGACAGGACTGGTAAGCTGGTGGGGCAGCCACTGGGGTAACTCTTCAAATGACCCCTTTCGTCATACAGAATCTAAAGTGGTGGCCCTTTCAGGTACCTTGGATGGTTTCTTCTTACAAAACTATGTCGAGAACTTTCTGTAAAGTTTTAGGCTTTGCGTACCCATGAGCCTCTAATCACAGCTCTACTATTAGTGTGAAGTCAGTCATAGACAATATGTAAATATTCCACTGAAACTTCATTGGAAAAGCGAGCAGCGATCCTACACACCACCAGTTTGCTGACCCCCAAACCGTGTTAAGGCGACAGTTAGATTAGAAACTTTTGTAGAGGAGAGTGAGAAAATGGTCTAACATTGCAAAATCAGGCTCTAAGTTGCCGTATCTGTCTGCCCGCTTTGTGTGTCCACATTGTCAAGACTTTTAATGTCTTTAAGGTAATTTTTCATCAGTATTTAAAGTGATATTTAATCGGCTCAACTGACTCGTTTTTAAAGCACAACTTCCCGTACGTTACGAAGGAATTTGCTGACCTTTAAAAGTAATAAGAAACTGCAAGCCCCTCTCTCAGTTTTTTTTTTTTTCTTTTCAGTCTCACCATCCCCTGTGGCAAACCTAGAAAATACTCTTAAATAAAAAGTCACTTTTCCTATGTTACAGATGGCCCAGGTTTGCATTTTATTCGGCTGCCGTTTTGACCGCTTTGTTTCTTTTTTCTAATTGGTACAGAACGACAAAGAGGGAAAAAATAGACCTTTCTGGGAAAGAAGGCATAAGAAGGCTGAGTGGTGAAGAGATCAGTGCAGTTTTCCCCAGAGCTTCCTGGGCAGAGCACAGAAAACGCAGATAAGTGGCTTTGCTTGTCAGAGAGAGATTCAGCTGTGTCTACACGATGCTATCACGACTGGGAACACTGGTTTGACTTTTTTTTTTTTCTTTCACATACTCAAATAACTACTTTGACAAAATTTCCCACTCAATTCAGCTTTGTTAAAGCTTGTAAAGAGGCAGCCTGAAGCACCTCTGGGACCACCAGTTTCTGATCCATTGCTTTGTCCAAACAATAGCAAAAGATGTAACTAGCATTGCATTTATTCCACTGGTCCCATGGGACTTTCCAGTCTCCATTTAGATGTCACAGTGTCTTCTCTGGGCCTCTTTTTTCCCTCTTCCAACTGCCACTTCTCCCAAAATTGTCTCTCTTGAGACCCAGATGTGGCACTCTCCGGTATTAGCCACATGAATTCTTTTATATCCAACTTTATTTCATTGTAGTTGATTTGTTGCTTTTTCCAAGTACAAAAAGACCTGAGTGGTCTAACCTAATTTCTAGGACTGCTCAGTCCAAATCAGTTTTCCTAATAATTCTAAAAGTATTATTCGATTAATATATGTAAGTGGGTTGTGGACAATGACAGTCAAGCTGAATTTTACAGATTTAAAGAGTCTGACCTATACATTTTAGCTACTTAGGAAATAATATAATTTAAACTTTCTAAAACATGACTGACTAAATTAAAACATTATTTAAATTTTCTGTAAAAGGGTTCAATCTTATCTGTGAGAAACATTATTTTTTTTAATGTTAAATTGTTAAAAATGAGTATACTGGAAATATGTGGTCAACCAGAGTAGCATTTTCACCTAGTTACATAGTTTCCTAAAATACACATTTGACTTTTCCACCGGTCCCCCTACTAGCAAGCGGATAATCAATCTCCCTCCTAGTCAGGCTGTTTTGGAGGTTAATGAAGGAGCTAGCAGCCTCACTCAAGGTCGTTATTTTAGAGTGCCTTCTAGATTTCTCTATTTATCTTCCTTTCCTTTGTGTTCTCTTTGTGCTTTAGATATAGCCCCTCCTGGCATTTCTACTTTAGCGATGTGTTTATGGGTTTCTACACTCTTTAAATGGTGACTTTTTCAAAAGCTTGGATCATGTTTATTAAATTTTGGACTTTTGGTGCTTAGAATTGTACCTGGCAACCAGCAGGTAATTAATTCCCAAACGCACATGTCTAGCAATGTGTTGATCAAAGTACTGTATAACATTCTCCAGTCTTTGCACCTTTATTTGAGTACAGTATGTGTTTGTCTTTAGGATACAGGTGGGTAAGTGGGCAGGAAGAAAGTATTTCTCTAGTGGGAAATGTACTCACTAGTTGTCATATTGTCATTTGCGAGGCTGGGGTTGCCCTAACCTTATTAACTGTCTCTGCATGTGAAAAGTCCTTTAAGTCTTGATTCTCTCCACCACATGTTGCCAACGAAGAGGTGCAGATTGTAGGATTTCTGAACTGGCCCGCCATTGACTTGATTCCCAGACAATCAAATAATTGTGAGCTGACTTGTACAGAACTGATCTTTCAGAATGGAAAGAACACAATTCACACTAATACTATATATTTTGCCAACAGACGTAGATCAGCTATTTAGGAGAGAGTAAATCTTAGTTGCTAAGAGCATAGAATCAGTGGAGAGGGTGTGGAGAACAAGGAACCCTCCTACACTGTTGGTGGAAATGTAATTTGGTTTTCTAAACTGACTATACTTCAATTAAAAAAAAAAAAAGATTATAGGATCAGTCAGTCTGGGTTCTAAGTTCAAATTCCAAATTTCACTCTTACCAAACATGTGCCCACTGGGTACAGGGTCATCCAAAGTCACTCAGTAAGATGAATTAATACCCAGATGATGTGGTGTCATAAAGATTTGATGTGATGTAATCATCAAGTATCCACTGAGTGTCTGCCATGTGGGTACAAAAGAGAACAAGAAGACAGACAAGGTCTTTCTCAGGAGGGAGCCAACATCCTAGTGACTCTAGAATTAATACATCTAAAGACTGAGGACAGTGACAAACAAAGAGTGATTATTGTTGGTTTTATTAGATAAATAAAAAAATCCCCCCATCCTCTGTCCCCAGATCACAGATCACTCTTGTATCACAGGCCCCTCTGGACACTCAGTAGGAATCTGGACTGCTGGAGTTCGGTGTTGTTCTTCTGACAGGGGTGTGGCCAGAGGCTGCAAGCATCCAGGATTTCAGGCACAGGGGAGGTTGAAATGCCAGGAAACATTGAAAATATCACCCTTTCCATTTACTGACAATTTTTTCCCCTAGTTATGCTACTTCATTCAGTCGATCTCCCTTGTCAGCAGGTCCTCACCAACCACAACTGGGAGGGCATCGCTGAGTTTCTGGTAAGGAGCAGAGTGGTTTCTCACCACAAATTGGAGGCAGCATGTGGGCAAAGGTGTAGCATTGCACTTTTCCTGGACTATGGCCTTTTTTCATTTGGCAAAGAGATTCAGTCTGCATTTTTGAGGATGATGGGAAACAATACTTAACTTCATAACCTTGATTCATATCCTTTCTCTTAATGGCTCTAACAGGACAACTGAAATTTATATCGCCTGCTTGAAAAAAGGCTTTACTTGACCCAGACATGAAGTTAGCCTTCCCATATTTCCCTAGCCTTTGAGTCATAAACAATGAAACACCTAGAATCTGTACCTTACATGAGAAAATAAATGTGATAACCTTTTACTGGTAAATTATTTTTAAAAAAACTGAGTATCATTTTCTGATTGTTGTAGAGGGACAAAGTTTTATTTTGATCCTTTAGGATTTTCCAGTAGAGCTGGAATAATTGTAGAATAGATTTTGAAAGTAATATATTCAAGAATAAAATAATGCCATGTACAATAACTCAACTTGATAAACAGTTTAATTGCAATCATGTTTGGTATATACATCTTTTGCACCAAGACTTTGGAAATTTAGAAAAAAACTCATAATATTTATGTTTGTTACTTAAACAGTTTAAGGGGATTATTAATATTCAGAAACACGTACTAATTTCCCTTGAGGGGATTTAGAGAAATGATTTAATCTTGATTTTTCTTCTCTGAAAAATAGGAATAATGACACCTGATGCTTTACTAGTACAGTGAGGTGATCCACAAAGATAATGGAGAACAGGGAAATTAGATTGCACATAGCCATCATCTGACGAGCTTTTAAAAAACGATAAAATACCCGGGTCCCCAACCCCAGAGATTCTTATATATATAATTAGTATTGAGTGGGGCTGGGACTTTGAATTTTTTTTTTTTTAAATCCAGACAGACATAGTTCCTATCTTTTATGGAGTGAGCATCATGGTGGTTATATCAAGATATAGCTAATGAATTAAATTGAATATGAGTTTTGGAGTCAGACAGATTTGTTACAAGTTACTACCAGTGTGTCCTTGGTTAATAATGTAATTTCCCTCCGTCTCAGTTTATTTATGTATAAAGCAAGCATTAAAGTTAATGCGTTTAACTTAGCACCATAATTTAGGACTGCCGTTTAGTATATGTTGCCCCTCAGATAGTATTATTTTCTATAATTTAATTAGTATTGCTTATTGTTTTGCCTCAAAAAGATGCTATGGCTCTCATTGTTTGGGTCTACGAATATCTAATCACCTAGATGTAATATTTAATTTAAAGATGGATCATATATCTCTCAGAGGTTAAGAAAAAAATCACATTTCTGTGTCATTAGTGTTGGAGGGGAAAGTTACAGCTTCCTTTCTACACCAATTCGTTACTACTACTGTGTACACATCTGTCTGTAAAATATATGGTCAGTCATAAAACTTTAGGTATTCAGAACTGATCTATAGTTCAATTTACAAATGCAGCTTAAACAGTGTCTTTCTATGATTTTATTTTCAATTCCCATCCTGCACCTTTTAGAGTTTCATCTTATATTTTGGTGGATGTAAGTATGTGTCAAAAAAATTGGTAAGCATGGAGCAAAGATGATCCAACCTATACCTTAACCCATATCAGTTTCAACTCAAATTCTGTTTTATTTCAGCCAAAAACTTATAAACTTAGGATTCCTTCATAGACCCCTGGTTCTTAATTAAAATCTTTATCACATTGCTTAGAGGAAAAGTTAACTTTTTTCCATGTTTTTCTCCTTTTGGAACAGAGCATTACAGAGTTCCAGAGCATTCCAATTACAGCTCTTGGCCTAAGAGTTTAGCCTTCTATAAGCAGAGGGTAATTTTCACCATATCATATCTGGTATTTATCATTTTTGGCAGTCTCCAGTTGCAAATGAAATTTCCCAGAATATTATGAAAGGAAGACATTGGTGTCTAGAACGCTCCTGATTCATCATACGAGACCTTGGTTTTAAAAATAATCTTGTGGGATAATTTGGCTTAATTCTTATTTTTCTCTTGATTTTATACTTTAACACAGTTAAAATAAATACTTTAATTTGAGCAATAAATTAAAAATTAGGAGCATGTCTGTTCTGTATGAGGGCATAGTTAAGGATACAGCTAGCTCCTAAGTCCTTTTCCTTATTTTGGCTTCTTCGATTTCGGTCTAAATCAGAACACTGTGCAAGGACTAACAGAAGCCTTTTTATCATGACAATATGATATGATTATGAAATATGAAGCTTATTCCCCAAAAATTGTAATAAAATTCAGAATTGCAACTCACCCTCAAGTGAGCTGAGATACAGACCCCTACCCCTGTCTCAGAAACCACATTCTTCTGACCTCAGTGTTGTGACAGTAGAGCTGGGATTCACCTGGCAGGAGCTGGTTTATTTATTTCACCCTGGGCCCCATTTTTCTTTTTCTGTTTTCTCCTAGGTGAACCATTTCCTAAATTAATTTTGGATTGAGGGTTATTCTCCCCTGAATACCGTATTTATCATGTGACTAGCTTCCTGCTCGGTCCTGCTAAATCTAGTCTGAACTCAGCACTCTCTGCTGATCTGATCCTCAGCCATCCACCCAGTCTCCGCTTTCCACTCACACGGTTTTTTCCACTCCAGCCAGGCTTGGCTATTCACAAAGTCCTAACTACACTTCATGCATTCATATCCTGTGCCTTTACATGCATCCTCTCTTTGTTTGGAAGGACCTTCCTCCAACTCTCTACTCTGCACCTAAGTAGTGTGGTCAGAGCACCAGCTCTTCCGTGCAGACTTTTCTGATCATGAGCTGTTATAACTTTTCTCATCCTTTGAATTCATCTTTCCTGTTTAGTCTGCACTGTCATACTTTTTCTCTTCAGTCAGATTGAAAACTACTTGAGAGCAGATCAGGTGATATTTTTTTCTCCTAAATTCACAAAAACACGAAGCCTTATTTGTCAAGCACTTACTATGTGTCAGGTGCTCTTCAAGATATTCGGGATGCATCAAAGAGCAAAGTGCCCATTTGCAAAAAAAATGTAAGAACTGCTGACTTCTTTTCATAATTTGCTGAGTCTTAGAAGAATTATAGGTTTTACGAAGTCTGAACGGACAACTAATTATGATAATACCCAATGAAGTACTCAATTAATTATTGATAAGACTTACAGATCTGGCTTCTTCCTAGAAATCCCCAGAGGGGAGGGGAAAAATAAAACTAATAGTTACTGAGCAACAGCACCACATTTACATAGTCATTTTCATTTAACCTTTACAATAAATCTTGAAAGGTACTTAGCCTCCCAGAAGGTTGCCCTTTAGTAAAGTAAAAGATAAATATATCAGAAGTTAGGTGGCCTAACAGAAAAGTCTTGGTCTTTCTGGCCCAAGATGGCAACATAGGAAGATCTTGAATGCAGCTCCTCTCACGAACACACTGAGTCTACAGCTACACACGGAGCATTTCCTCTTAAAAAAACTAAAGTCTGGCTGAGTGATGACTACACATTTGATCAAATGATAAGACAACCACACTGAAGCAGGTAGGAGAGTCTAGGACACAAGCTTGCCATAAACCCCATCCCTGGTACCCCACCACTGGGAGAAGACCCAAAACCCAGAGCTTCTCAAGGAGTGAAGGGTTCCAACCCCACAGCAGGCACCTCGGGTTTTAGGTCCTGCCACTGAGAGAAGAACCCCTCCCAACGTATAACTTTGGAAACCAGTGAGGCTTGTGTCCCAAGACTCACCAGTTTATAACAATCTGGGAGATATCTCTTAAAACATCTACCTGCCTGGACTCACTTGCCTTAACATCTAGGTTACCGTGTGGCAGCTGATTGTTCCCAGGCTTAAAGTAAAGGAGGCTCACTTGCTTATATCAAAACATTGGCCTGAGAATCAGGCATGTGATTTAACACAGACATCTAGTAGTTTACTGGAACACCCTCTGGGGATGGAGACTGGCAGATGCCATCTTACACTCTTCTCTTGTCACGCTCCAGAGCACCAGTGTCTTCTGGACAGGAGCTTTACATGCACCTGATGGTCCTTGATTTCAAACTATATTACAAAAGTTATAGCAATTAAAACAATGTGCTGTTAACATAAAAACAAATGCATAGACCAATGGAACTTAATGAAGAGCCCAGAAATAAACTCAGACTTACATGGTCAACTAATTTATGACAAAGGAGCCAAGAATATACCATGAGGACAGGACAGTCTCTTCAAAAGATGGTGTGGGGGAAATGGGACAGTTACATGAAGAAGAATAAAGCCCTGCTACCATCTTACACTATACACAAAAATTAACTCACGATGGAGGAAGGACTTGAATGGAAGACCTGACACCATGAAATTTCTAGAAGAAAACGTAGGCAGTGAGCTCCTTGACAATAGGTCTTGGCAATGTTTTTTTTTGGAGGTTTGACTCCAAACACCAAAGTAACAAACGAGAAGATAAAAAAGTGGAGCTACATCCTCCTAAAAACTTCTGCACAGCAGAGGAAACCATCAACACAATGAAAAGTCAATCTACTGAATGGGAAAAAAATATTCATAAATTATGTATCTGATAAGGGGCTAATGTCCAAAATACATATAGACCTCAGATAACTCAATAGTAAAAAAACAAGTCTATGCACCTCAGTCATTTGCTTGGTAGTAAAATGTGACTTCTTATGGTGCGAGTGTGCCACAGAGGGGTTCCGGCACTCAGCTATGAAGTCAGAAAATACCCGATCTTCAATTCCAGGTTTTCCAATTCACAAAGACCGTCTGAGTCTATTATCATATCTATAGAATCAAAATCATTGTATTTATCAACTGCAAAAAAAAAAAAAAACCCATTTAATTTAAAAATGAGCAGAATATCTGAATAGACATTTTTTTCAAAAGAAGACATACAGGTGGCCAACAGGTACATGAAAATGCACTTCACATCACTAATCATCAAAGAAATGCAAGTAAAAATCATAATGAGATACCATCTTGTGTCTGTTAGAAGGGTTATTATTAAAAAGACAAGAAATAATAAGTTTTGGTGAAGATGTGAAGTAAAGAGAATCCTTATGCGCTATTGGTGGTAATGGAAATTAGTGCAGCCTCTACAGAAAACAGTGTGAAAGTTCCTCAAAAGATTCAAAATAGAACTACAATATGAACCAGCAGTTCTAAGTATTTATCCAAAGAAAATGAAAACATTAACTTGAAAACATGTATGCATTTCAATGTTTAGTACAGCATCATTTACAATAGCTAAGATATGAAAACAACCTATGTGTTCATCAATGGATGAACGGGTAAGGAAATTTATATATATATATATATATATATATATATATATATATATATATACACAATAGGATGTTATTCAGTCATAAAAAGGACTGAAATATTGGCATTTGTGACAACATGGAAGGACCTTGTGAGCATTAAGCTAAGTGAAATAAATCAGACAGAGAAAGACAAATACCATATGATATCACTTATATGTGGAATCTAAAACAAACAGAACAAAACAGAAAAACAAGTTCATAGATACAGAGAACAGATGGATAGTTGCCAGCGGTGGGGCATAGGGGGACTGAAGAAATAGGTGAGGAAGGTCAAAAGGTAAACAAGAAAACATAAAATTAAAAACAACAACAACAAATTTTAAAACCCCAAGCAACCAAAACATATATCACCAAATTCATGTATAAAAATATTCATTTTATTTTATATAACCTTCTATAACATTGGTTAGCTGGTTTCTTAACCCATAATAAATTGCTAGTTAAAGTAATGGCTAGCTCCACTGCATGCTGGAGTCTGGCAATATGTACCTTCCTGGGCCCCAAGCAGTTAATAGGGAGTGATTCTTCCATATCACAATTTTTATTCATCCTCAACGACAGTAGAATTGCATTTTAAATTGATACATAAGGTCAATGGTTAATTAGGAACCATTCTTAGAAAAGAAGCTTTAAACCAGCAACTAATATCAAAAGCAAAGCTATTGATCTGTCTCCAGCCATGTCAAATGACCCTGTGTACTCAGTAGTCCTCGGGCCTATTAACCTCAGTACCATGTTGCTTAAAGCATTTTATTCTGTCTCCCATTGATTAATCCCAACCTCCCACATTGTTCTTGAATCTTAGTCCAAACCACCATCTAATTTCACTTGGACCATGGCATTAGCTTCCAAAATGCCCTCTTCACTGTTCCCTGGGTCCTCCTCTAATTTGTTCTCCATAGACTAGAGATCTTGCTAAAACATAGATTTGATCTTGTCTCTCCCCTGCTTAAAAATCCCCCAGAAGTCTCCCATTGCCCTTAGAATTCAGTTCAAAATACTTGACGTGACTTGTAAGAAACCGCATAATCTAGTTCCTGCCTTCTCCAAATTTATTTCACTCCACACTCCACTCTTTCTCTCTGATCCCAGTCTTCAAGATGGGGGAAAAAAAAGAAAAGAAAAGAAAGTGTTGGTCTGTCTATATATTTAAAGTACTTTCTTTTTCACAGATCAATGACATCTGCATCTTCTGAAGCCAATTCTAGCCATCTGATATGAGGAAGGGGCTTTGACACAAGTGACACTCCTAGATTATCCTTCTGTTAGTTGACCAAATGCTTGGTTGAACATAGGTATGTTGTTTTCCAACAATTCTCCAATGCCAATGGCGAGTCCTACAATTCAGTTCAATTCTGACACTGCCCGAATTTAGACCAGACCCTACAGGTTAAAGGTTCAGTCCCAACACGACTACCTGTACTTCAGATGCCAGCCACAAATGGGGTTCCCAGCCTGGATGACTAGAAATTCAAGAGTTCTTATGACCCACGCCTTGCACTTTGGTTTGATAATTTACTAGAATGACTCACAGAAGTCAGGGAAGCTCTGTTCTTACAACTACAGCTTTATTATAATGAATGAAACTCAGAAACTGCCAAGTGGAAGAAATGTGTAGTATTAGGTGTGTGCACGTAGAGGAGTAGGGTTTCACAGAGCTTCCATGTCTGTCCTGGAACTCCTCCCTCCCATTAATGTTCCCTAAATTTCTTTGTTCAAGAGTTTTAATCAAAATTGTATTGTGTTGGCATGTTTGATTAAATCATTGGTCTTTGGTGAATGAACTCAGTCTCAAGCATCTGTCCTCCCCAAGGTCAGGGGGTCAGACTGAAAGTTCCAACACTCTAATCAGGTGGTTGGTTTCTCTGGCAACCAAACCCCATCCTTGAGACTCACCAAGGTCATCTCATTAGCATAAGCCCAGTATGGTCAAAAGGGACTCATTATGAATAAAAAAGGGTAATCCCATCACTCAGGGAATTCCAAGGGTATTAGGAGCTCCAGGCTAGGAACTCAGGACAAAGAACAAATATATATATATTTTATTCAGTACAACTGGAAATACTCAGGGAGCTTTTTTAACCAATGCCCAGGCCTCTTTGCTAAAGGTTCTACTCTAACTGGCCTGAGTGCAGCCCCAACATGGGCACTTTTTAAAAGACCTCCAGGCAATTCTGTTGTCCAGCTAGGGTTGAAAAAGTAGTCTTCAAATAAGGGAGAAGGTGGAAGCAGAAGTATTAAATATTTAATAGACAGTCAATCTTCAAATGTCTGTTGAACTATGGTCCATGCGCTATGTGGATGCTGCGGTGACAGAGTGCATAAGCCTGACATGTTCCTTTTCATGTCCTGTAGAAAGACACATACATATGTTACATATATATGGCAAGTATGATGGAACAGAGAAGGCGAGGTACGAAGTGCTAAGAGCAGAGAGAGGCCTTGACATAATGAGGAGGTGAGGGGTGGAGCCAGAGATGGCTTCCTTGAAGAGACGACACTGATGGGAAATCTGAAAGAGTGAGTAAGAATTAGTCAATGAAAGACAAGAAGATTATTTCTCTTTGCCTTCTCTTCTCAAGTTGAGGTCCATAGAACAGTAGCATGAACATCAGCTAGGTGTTGTTGAAAATACAGAATACCAAGCCCTGCCCGGACCCACTGAATCAGAATCTGCATCTTATTGATGTCCCTAGGTGATACCTCTACACAATCAAGTCTGAGACGTACAGCTCTTGGCAACTGTCCAAAAAGAACTACAAGTTCCTTGGTGAGATCCCTAAGGCAGATTTGCTTCCTGTCTGTCCTTCAGAGAAGTAATCATACAAATATTCCTATAATTCTATAAACTATCCTAGGAACATTCAATAAAATTGTTTTGGCGTAAACTAGAAAGACTCCCATTCTCTTGTTTCCAAGGAAAGAGTCCTAAGAAATACACAGAGTTTTTGTTTACAAAATGCTAGGAAAAACAGGACCAAAATTCAAATTATGCCTCACATTTTCAATTCTGAATTTAATAATATGTATTTGCATTTCATATATGAGCTGAAATATTGTTTCTTTCCTTTATAATGTAACACATATATAATTTAAAGATTATTAGTTTTTTTGTTTTTTTCTAATTTATTGCACAGCTTTATTGAAGTATAGTTGATTTACAATGTTATGTTAGTATCTGGTGTACAGCATAGTGATTCAGTTATACATATATATTCTTTTTCATTATAGGTTATTACAAGCTATTGAATTTAGTTCCCTTTGCTTCACAGTAAGATCTTGTTTATCTATTTTATATATAATAGTTTGTATCTGCTAATCCCAAACTCCTGATTTATCCTTCCTCACCCCTTTTCTCCTTTGGTAACCATAAGTTTGTTTTCTATGTCTGTGAATTTGTTTCTATTTTGTAAATAAGTTCATCTGTGCCATTTTCTTTAATTCCACATATAAGTGATATAATATGATACAATATGATATTTGTGTTTCTCTTTCTGATTTACTTTACTTAGTATGATAATCTCTAGGTCTAGGTCTTAGTATGATAATCTCTAGTTTGCTGCAAATGACATTATTTCATTCTTTTTTATGGCTGAATAGTATTCCATTTTATCTATATCTATCTATCTATCTATACACACACACATACACACACATATATACATACACACACACCCAACTTCTTTATCTAATCATCTGTCGATGGACATTTAGGTTGCTTCCATGTATTGGCTATTGTGAATAGCGCTGCTAAGAACTGAAGTGCATATATCTTTTCAAATTAAAGTTTCCCAGGAGTGGGATTGCTGGATCACAGGGTGAGTCTATTTTCAGTTTTTTAAGGAATCTTCATACATTGCGCATACACAGTGGCTGCACCAAACTGCATTCCTACCAGCAGTGTAGGAGGGTTCCCTTCTCTCTACACCCTCTCTAGCATTTACTGTTTATGGACTTTTAATGATGGCCATTCTGACAGCTGTGAGGTGATACCTCATTGTAGTTTTGATTTGCATTTCTCTGATAATTAGCGATATTGAGCATTTTTTCATGTGCCTATTGGCCATTTGTATGTCTTCACTGGAGACAGTTTTTTGGTCTTCTGCCCACTTTTGGATTGGGTTTTTTGTTTTTTTTTTTCTGAGCTTTATGAGCTGTTTGTATATTCTGGAAATTAAGCTGTCAGTCACACCATCTGCAAATATTGTAATACGTGGGAAAGTAGGCACAGACCATGTGACTTTGAGGGTCGTTGGGATCACTCTGGCTGTTTAGCTGAGAATATGCTAATGGAAAACAAAGGCAGAAGCAGTAAGCCTCGTTTACTCGTGTAGCAATCCAAGTAAGAGGAGACTATACGTGGTCCAGGGTATAGCAGTGGGATGGTAAGAAATAGCAGAGTATATCACAGAATGAATTGAATACCTATTTCAAGATAGCCAACGTTACAAAAAAAAATTGTGATTGTGATGTTTGAGGGAGTAAATTAAAGGGATTAAGGGCAACAGCTGTCATGGAGTAAAGTGATGGCATCTCTATAGGAGAGTCAATGTTCATCCAAGATTTCTGTTTGATGGTTTTGGAAAGTACCCAAGCCCCATTACTTACAAAAAGAAGCTGAATTTTTATGTCCTACTGAATTACTGGCAAGAGGTTCAGAAACATGAAGATTTAAAAAAGAAAAGGGTACTATGAAGGTTCAGAAGAATGTTCTTTAAAAAACAGGCTAACTGACTGATGATCAAAGAAAGGCTTGGCAAATTCTCCCAGCAGTCAAATAAAAGAAAAGCAAAAGATCAAAGAACAGATTTGTTAAATAAGGTGAACTTATTCCTAGAATTTCCAACTAGTTATTTATAGAGACGTATTCAAATATAAAGCCAAAATTAAGATGGATATCAATGCTTTCTCTCTTGAACACAAACACACACAATTTATGGGTCAAAAGAATGTGTATCAATGGCACACAACCCTAGGGTAGTGAGAAGTTCAATGCCTTACTCTGACATCTTTATCACGGTCAAAACAAAACACCTTATTAATAGAGGAAATTAGGTTCTCCCCAAATGATCATTCATTCTACAAACATTTGAGTTCCAACTGTGAACCAAATGCTAATAAATGATTTCAAAAATGCTTTAAGAGCTTTTCCTCTTCAACGTATGCAATCAATAAGTCTAAAATGGAATAACATTCTAAAACTTAAGATTCTAGACCTGGAAAGACTCACAGAGATAATTTAATCTAAATTCCACCACTGCCACCCAATTGATGGAGGATATAAATGGGATGCATAGAAATGAGGCAATTTGCTTAATGTTAAATGGCTACTTAGTTTCAGTGTTGGTATTGAAAAGCAGAGAACCTCCTTCACTATTTAATGTCTTTATTTCATTTGATTATAACCACAGTCACTTTCAGAAATTAATTCATAGTATTCTTTTTTTTCACTAAACCATTGAAAATGCATGTGTTTCCTATTTGAATTCGCATTGGAGTCTATCCATAGTTCTGTGAGGACCAGTGAAAGGAAAATGTGTGAAGATAGCATTTCCCTCTCCTGCTAGGGAAGTGCAAAGCCAAGGCCTCCCCACCCTTGCAGTGCAAGAGAGAAGCTTGTCAAGTCATATACAGACACGTCTGTTTCACTCACTCTCGCACCCTCCATGTCGCACACTATCTGGGACATCCAAGTCACTCATGACAATTTTGCTAAATGAAGGCATAGATTTCTCTTCCCTTACTGTCAATCGAGACCGGAAACCTAGCAGAGGGAAAAATCACATGGATTACAGAAGTTGTAGCTTTCATTGGCTCCCGGATGACACATCTATCTCTGCAGAGGTGATAGTAGATGTTCTTCAAGACAGAAGACCTTGAAGATGGTACCTGACTCTTCCATAGCCTAGGCTATGGGGGGTAGAGACACAGGTAGAGGAAGAGATAAAGAATGTGTGGTTCTTCTCCAGGTGTAAGAGGAGAGGACAGTAATGCAATGTGAGTGATGATGAGAAGAGATAAATGAAACAGTGCAGAAAGGAAATTAAACACAAGTGGCCATTTTTTTTTAAACACTGCCTGCAATGTGCCTTCCTCCTATTGGATGTAGGTTAAAAGCACCTTTTTAGTTCAAAGTCTTGAAATTCTGGTTCTTATGAAATTCTACCCACTAAACCATACTCCTAATCCTAAAAGTAGATATAAGACTAAACCATCAATTGTCAGAGGGGAAAAGGAAGTATGATAAATGTGGCTCCAATATGTGATCACAAAACATGGATGGACAGTTTTGTTTAGGGTTTTTTTTTTTTTTCCCCACACAGTTAGGTACGTAACAGCAATTTCAGTTTTTGCTGAAACTTGTTTCTCAAAACGAAATTTGGCAAGCAGTCAGTTGTAGGGCTTTGAAACCCCATCACTATGCAAGAACATTCACTTTAAAATTGATACAAAGGGACTTCACTCCAGAGCTGCATGACCGCCTTTCAGTGCATCGCCAGAAAGCAGCTGACCACTACGTGTTTAACGATCATGTATGTCCTTCTGTCCAACGATGGGCAGGTAATTTACAGCCAACCAAGTGACTATAATGGAGTCCTCCGTTAAAGATGACATTTTTAAAAGTCAAAGTCATATTTTATGCATCATGCAAGCTCAGCTCACTCTCAATTGAAAGAGAAATGGTTGCAATCGTGAAGAAAATATTACTAATCTGAATCTCTTGAACATACAGGAGGCTGTGTGCACAGATATATCCACATACATGCGTCCCCGTGTTCCCAGACTGTTTCTTTAGGATTCTGATCTTCTCAACCCTGGCTGGTCATCAGAGATTTGTCTCCTGAGATCTGGGCTGGATCCCAGGCATCCTTGTACTTTAAAAGCTCGCCTGGGAGATTTGAATGCTCAGGCAGGGTTGAAAACCATGGCAGTCTTACTTCTCAGATAAACAGGAGCATCCATTAACCCTCAGTTTCCTCCAAGTCAGGCAAGAAAAACCACAGGTTAAAACACTTCATTTACTTCATAAAGTATGAAGTACTTTGTCTGTATTTAAGCTTCTCCTGGAAAAGCAATAATTGCTTTATTGTTGAAAAGACACTATATAGTGATTGATTGACTATTTTTCCTGAATTGCTTGTGGGATATCAAAATTAGGTAAATATGGTGGTCCCCTAAAGCAACCTGTGACAGGTGTTCTAGAAGTCAAAGAAATCTCAATGAATTTTCTGGAATTTTAACTCAGGGAAAACACTTAATTATCCTGTAAAACACTATAATCAAAAATAAAAATAATACTACTCTGTATCAAAAATTTTGTGCCTACGATGTTATCTGTCTTGAGGACTCGTGAAAATTCCATGATAGGGAAAAGAATTATATCAGTATATCTACTTACTTCAGTGACACAATTGGTCACAATTCTAGTGCCAAATAGAAAAAGCAGGCATTCTAAGGTTAGCGTTACTTAATTTAGTAAGAGTTACCATAATCATAATATCAGGCTCTATGAAATACACTATAAAGTATTTTACTAGTTTAAGAAAAAAACTATTAATTCAAAATAGGAGAGTTTAAAAAATACTACAATTTAACCAGGTTTACATGATCTAATATTTTTGTTGGGCTTTCAATTTGGCTAAAAGATAAGACTTTTTCTAATTATTATTTAAAAATAAACATCCATGGGTTTAATGAAATTTTACCGCACCTGATTAACAGACACAAAAGCTGAGTCCTGCAATAAAGAAAGAAAAGCATGTGTGGTCTTGCTGGCTGTTTACTTGGGCAGAATCAGAAGCACTTTTAAGTCTGGCCGTATTCCCTATTTTTAAACTATTTTCCATTTATAAGTGCACAACAGCCACAAGGAAATACCTTCAGGTTTTGCATACTTCTCTGAATTGGCTCTTTCAGGAGAGAATACCTTAGAATCGAAATGCATCTCTTTAATTGAGAGTAACTTCAATTCTAGGATCCATCATACTTGCAGCAAGGGGCAAGTGCCAAACACTGTGCTAGGAAGCTAGGAACTCTAGACTCAGAGACGGATCAGATACAATACTTATTCTCGTGTCTCCCTTCTAAGTCTCAAAGAGATGAGAGCTGGGATTCTATTTTGAATCCAGGGTGACTCCTGAGTGCAGCTTGGGTTCTCACACAATTCACTCACAGTTCCTCCAATCCTACAGAGTCACTGAAGTTAGAGAATTATGGTGTCCAAAACAAGAGAATCATAATTCTTGAGCTTGGACCACTTGCAATATTTCAAGCCTATGTATATTGGCCTATCTCGTGGAGGTGGTTTGGTTTTGAGTTCATAAGAATGAATACAATGAATAGGCATTAAAGAGAAGTATCTAGATTTTAGACAAGGGAGTACTGCCATCATGCATCTTAAATATCAAATTGATCTAATGATGTTAAGTCATCATTTGTCAAATAGCATCAAGATCCTTATGCACAAGAGTTAATCAAAGTAAGATACATTTTTTTACATTCAGAACTAATATTTTTTAAAAGTGTCTCACTAGATTAACTAGAAACTGGCTAGATTCTGTTAGGCAAGTTACTGATTTGAGCCCTTTGGGTCCTAGTGGAATTCCATCTTAAATGCAGGTTACCCTTAATCATTCCCCTTGGGCTAGAAAGAGGCAATTTTTGACTCAATCTGCAAAATTATCTGCAAAGAGAGCAAACAAGAGATAAAATGTGAGCAATTTTCACAGAAATCCGCCGTGCATAGTTGTCCAGCACATCATGTTGGATTCATCTCGACAGAAACGGCTTTCACAGAATGCCCACCAGACGGGTTCCCACAGGCTGTTTTGCTGTCTGTAGTATTAAAAGTGTGTCCATTATAGGTGCCTTGGGCTAGTCTTTTAGAATTGATTACAAAGTGCTCATTATGCATTACTCAAAGTGGAATTGTTCACTTCAATTTTCTAAAAAATATCTAACCACTAGCCTTATTAAATCAGAAACAAAGACTAAGTTATGCTTTGGACTTTATATCTGGATTGAAAGGACACACACATATTTATTTATGATAGATCTCTATTAATACAATCTCTCTGAGTAACTAATGGTCATAGAAAGTGTATGCATAACGTAATCTTCTCTAGACACCATTTTCTCCTCGCTTTATGGCGCATCTCAAAATCCACAAGCATCCAGCTCATAAAAAGGAACGATGAGGTCTCGTCTTCCTTAAGTTTGTTGTTCAGATGCAGTTGAAAATACATGGAAAGCAGTAAACATGGTCTGAAAACCTGTACTGTGAATATATTGATTTCTTCCAATGTAGGAAAGAGAAAGTGAAGATCATATGGCTGTTTTAAGTCACTGCCCTGAAGTTGTAACACGTTTCCCTTAGATAGTCTGACCAGTAGTTATTTAAGCAAATTTTTATTTTTATAAATTGAGAATTTTTTTAATAACCCCTAGAGAGTTGGAGATCCCAATGTGGTTGTACAGCCAGTATTTGCATTATAGTTTTGATACTCACAAGCACAAAGAAATCCTTTAAGTGGCTTCCAAGGTAATTAGTCTGGTTCCTTACTTTCTCTTTCATGCAGTGTCTTTGAACTCCTCAAAAAACATGATTCTGAAAACATACCCTCAAATGACAAATTATGTTCCAATACGTTATCAAGAGAAAATGGAATAACCATTATGCAAATTGGATGCTTAATTGCTGCCCTCTATTACTCATAAAAGCTTGATTTAGAACTAGTCCCAGAGGTCATTCATTCATTGGGTTGTCTTCCACTCCAAGAGGCCATAATGTATATCCTATAAGTTAAGGCTTATCAAGAGTATGCACACACACACACACACACACACGCACATGCACACACACACACACACACACTTTGTGTTCAGTTGAACTAAATACATTTGACAAAAGCCTGAATGACCATTGACTACATTCTCAGCAGGTCCTTCTACTTTGGGACATTCCTAACCGTAGGGCATTTCTTCACTTGGAGGTGGGCATCTGTTGTTTCTCTGACCACCTGATGTTTACTACCTTCTTCTAACAGAGAATAATAACATAGAATAATTTTTCTCTCCCACTGTCTGCAGTCTTGGTGCCAACTTAGGCTACTTTCTCTTCACTCCCATTTCAGGGTCTGCAGAAGGTTCCTTTCCGGCCCAGGGAACAAGCACGTGATGTCACCATAGGATTCTCGGTCTCAGTACTTTTAATCTTGAGAAGGGTGAAACAAGGATGAGATAATAAGGCAAATAATTGAGGGTTTTAGCGTCCGTCTAGTGCTGGTATGCTAATCAGATAGTTCCTAAGGTTTATGGCTGCTGGCCCCCGGATTTCCTTTCATGCAGCTTTTTGCTAAGACCAAGTCTGTAACCTCCAGTTCAGTTTTTGTGACGCCTGATAGCTTTCCAATCTGTCCTGTTTTCTTAGGTCAACCAGAGACCGTCTATATTGTCTGCAAGCAAAGAACTCTCTCATCAAAGTTCCCCTTAGTTTCCCTCTCTGTTCCTAAATTTACTTTCCAGGATTTGTCCATTTTCACAAATCCCTCTTTTAAATATAAAATCTCACCCTCTATTTAATTCCCTTATTCTAGCAAAACAAATAAGTCTCCTACAACTGCTACTTAGATTATTTGAATTCTAGACCTTAGACAACTCTGATCACATTTCTTCTCTGGAGATTAGATCTGGAGATTAAACTCATATGGAAATATGGAACTCTTAGTTAATAAAACCCATGATTTTTTTTTGAGAGGAATGAATGGGTTTCAGTCCCATTATTTTCATAGCCATGAGCCTATGTTTAGTTAATTTCCAAATAAAATTTAAGACTCTAATTTTGCATAGTTATATTTTTTACACTGTATTACATTTATTAATTTGGCTCCTACCTGTTAAGATTTAGATGATATATGATATCATCCTGTTTAAATCTTCATGAAACTCACTAATAGAAATGTTGAGAAGACCAGATTTCTATGGTAGGTGACGAGCAACTTGCTTGTGGTTGACAGCAATTTAATAACTAATGGCTTTTTTAAGACAGTTGTTTTTAAACTTTGATTTCTTTAACATACCTGATCAGTTAATCATATCTAAATATCTGTCTATAAACCCATTGAATTTTAATTCAGTCCTTATTTCTCTGTAATTCCTCAATATGATACAACGTGTTTCTATTGAGCTAATAAGTAGCATCATTATTAAGGGGGAAATGCAGTGTAGGAACTTAATCACAGATGAAACATGCACAAGTTTCAGAAGCAGGATGTATCTTTGCTGTGTGCAATGAATTGTGTTACTTTTTATTCTGTTCTATAGTATTCTTTTTTTTTTTTTTCCTAGTTAGCCAAATGATGTTGGTGGTCTAGATCAGTATCAATGTTGATTTCTTGGTGGTGATATTGTGCTGCTGTATACAAGATATTACCATCGAGAGAAATGTGGTGGAAGGTATGAGACATCTTTCTGTATTATTTTTTACAACTTAATTTGAATCTACAATTATCTCAAAAACTTAGCAAGAGTTATTTATAAACTACTAAATTTAGATTGTGATCCACTTTCTAATTTCCACTAAATCTCTGATTCATCCACAGAAACTTGTAAGAATCTATCCTAGAGTCATTAACAAAATAGTAAAGAGTAAAACAAGGGTGACTGCTATCAAGATTATTTTCAATATTGTTGTGAAAGTTCTAGTCACTAAAATCCAACTAGAAGTAAAAAATATTATTGGAAAGAAGACACAACTAGAGGCACTTCCAAATGACAGAAATAATTAAAAAATGTTAAAAGTATAATTGGAAAACTGATGAGAGAAAAGATGACCCAGAAAGAAAACATTTTAATAACTGAAAAAGTAAAGTTACTTAATCTTGTCATAAATAAAGTAAGATACTGGTCTTCACTCTTCAATGTATTTTAAGAACATTTGTAACATTTAATATTTCTGTGATCATGGAGGGTATTATCGTAGGTGCTGCTGTGAGCAGAAATTGGTACGAGTCTTTCAGAAAGCAAAAGTAAAACTGTTCACCTGTATAATATTACTTCATATTCTTTTTCTCAGCAAATTTCTGCTTTGGACTCTATTCTAAGTATATAAGGGACTTGGGTAAGGATTTGTATGATAAATTGTTTTTTGGAGCTTAAGTTTTAATAGTAACATAATAAACATATAAATAAAATTTGACTTGAATATCCAATACTAGGATTTCCTTTAAATACATTTATGGATGGATTATTTACAGCCTTAATAATACTTTTTGCTAAGAATATTTAATAACAAAACATACTAAAATGTATTGTTAAATGACCAGAGGGAAATTTATTAAAGTATTAATAGCTGTTATTTCTGGGCAAAGGCTTATTGCTAATTTTCATATTCCTTTTGCAGCAAAATAATTTACACTACCTGAAGTTGCTGGTGGTTTAAACTCTGTTCACCAAAGGTACTTACATTCATCAGCTAGGTTTACCACAGCAAAATATCACAGACTGACTAGATATCTTAAGCAACAGAGATTGATTTCCTCACAGTTCTGGACACTAGAAATCCAAGATCAAGGTGCCAGCAGGGTTGGTTTCAGTCTGAGGACTCTCAGAGCCCTTGGCTTGCAGAAAAGTGCTTCCCTTCTTTGTCTTCAAATGGTCTTTCCTTTCTGCATGTCTGCATCCTCTCCTAATAAGGACACCAGTCACATGGGATTAGGACCTACCCCAATGTCCTCTTTTAACCTTAATTACCTCTTTAAAGACCCTATGTCCAAATACAGTTATATTCTGAGGACTTCAATGTATGAATATTGGGAAAACATCATTCAGTCCATAACAGTGCTCTAGACAGATCAAATGGTGTCATAAACACCCAAGCCGGTCTGCTCCTCTGGAAATAAATTGCCATGGTTAATAATGAGAGGAGGGAGATTATTCAACTCTGCTTGATTTAAAAGGGCCAAAGCTGCTGTGGCCCATTAAGTTGGGAAATACGCTCTCTAAAGTCTATCATTGTACAGCTCCGGAATGGACCATCAATCATATTCCATGTATCTGATTGGATGAGCTGATGGGGAAGATTGCTGATATATGTCCTCCTAGGAAAGACCCATCAATGCGTATCATTCACGTATGTTTCTCTTTGTGATCTCAAGGAGCCTGCTTAGCTGGACCAATTCAGCATTTACTAGATTTATCTTGAGAAAAACAATAACCTCAACAAATAGTTATGACTGTTAGAGGCAAGTCACTCTCAGTAGAAAACTATTACCATGCTTACAGGATAAAGACATAGTACTTAGGTGAAAGAAAATTCTGTCAACAAAACAACAAAATAAGAGTCTCCACACCTGAATGGTTAGCCTGACTGTATAAACCTCAGCTGTGCACAAGGATTCATCGTTGAGTGCTCTGGAAAACAGCTATTCTTCTATAGACCACATGCATATTTTGGCTCTTAAGAGAAAAGATGGAATTTAAGTGAAGATTTATTGGAGGAGTTGATATCTTTCTTCTAAAACTATAGCAAATATAGAAGAAAATAAAAACCATTCGTAGTTTGTAGAATATGACTGTTAAGCAAAATAGAGGGAACAGCCACGGAAAACTAAGGAATCTCATTTGAAAGATGACATGACATCTGAATGAAAAACACAATGCTGTCTGAAGCCATGAACGGGAATGAGAGGACCCGCCGGCTCCCAACTGCTAGGGGATTGAGGACAAGGTCAACTTAGGCATTTGAACATTTGAAAACAAAACAAAACAAAAAAATGCTCACTCTGCAAAAGCAGCATTCTCCTTAAAATGTTGACAAATTTCTTCTAAAGTAAATGGCGAGGTGGTTACATAGAAATAAAAGTTATCGAGTATCAACTAGAAAAGGGTAAAACAATTTACAGTAGTTGTTAATATTAATATTTCTAGCTACCCTTCTCTTCAGGAATACATCTTTAATATACAGATGTATATTTATTGTAAAAGTTATACAAATATTCGTGTTTGAATAGATGATACATATTATAATGTGTATGAAAATAGGAATTAAGAATGCTAAAAGACTGTGGTCAAATAAATACAAGTAAAACCTGAATACTTAACTACTCAAATTCTGTGATTAACTAACATGTCCCTTGGGGTGTATACAATCCGCTTTAGGGATTTCTGTTTCATATTATAAATGTTTAGTGTTTAAAATCATCTTTTCCCACCTATGACAACCTACACAGAAATATCAAGAAAGGACTTAATCATAAATGGTACGTGTGGTTTCTTTTATCTTTGTTTATTTCTTCACCAATCAAAGTAATATTCAGCTGTGTCATCAAAATATAAGGCAGTATATAACATTGCTGTCATATTGGTCTTCTTTTTTAATAACATTTATTGTTAGCTTAAATACAAAAATTGTACAAGAATTATGGGATATTTTCTTGACACTTCTAGTTAGTGAAACAATTTGCACAGTTCTCATTACAAAAGGCATTGACTAGCCCTATTCAAAAGTGCATTTTGCAATAATCCCATTTCCAAATCATACAAGTATGCTCATCTGTCCTAATCAATTCATTTATTTTCTAGGAGAGGCAAACATAGGCAGTTTGCAATCTTTAAGCCTAGGAAAGCATTGGGCTCCCCCTTGGATTTTGTATTTAATTTTATTTGGGTTTTGGCATGTGAAGTTTTATGATTGATTTTCATTGCAGTATTTTGGTTGTTTTTCAAATACAAAACTCTAGTGATAATCTGACCACATCCATTTTTCTGAAGGACTATCTGCCTTGTCCCAGAGGGTGAGTCACATCTCTGGATGCTGAACAATTCTGACAAATCTGCGGTTGCTGCACCTTTTGCCTGAGAAGAGAAAACGGAACCCACGTGGGATGCGCAGATTCTCCTGAAACCCAGCCTATTCCAGGCAATTAGAGAACATTTCCAATTTGCACCTCCACCAGAAGAATACACTAGCACTCCCGTGCCCGTGGAAGGGATGTCTTTAGCTTCCAGACGATGAAACACGTTCAGGGAAACCAGAATGCAAGAAACTTCAGGGTATTTGGCGTAACAATGCGGTCACAGATGTCCCGCCAAGCCACTAGCTTTGGATATTGACAATCCTATGAAAGGCCGTTTCTACCTTCCATTTGCGCGACTAATTTAATTGGTTAAGTCAGGCTGGAAGTCTATTTCACGTGAAATAAACACAATTCTTTGCAATAACGTTTCACTGCAGTGTACTCACGTAACTTGGCGTTTATTTCTAACTCAGTTTACTAAGGCAGCACACATACAAAAATTAATGCCATGCATATACTTTAATAGCCACCACCGAGTAAGTGCCTTTGACAGATATATGCCATACTCATCTTTTTAACATCAACACTGGCAGTTTATAAAATAATGAAGGTAATCTAACAGTGAGTAACACCTTCATGCTCATACTGACATCAGTGAAAGTAAATATATAAAAAGTTTGACTTTGGTTCCCAATACTTTACCCAGATTTTTCCATCAGGTTGGTAAAACTCTAGTCTTTAAAATGGGCATATCTATCTGCAAAAAACAGAGACACACTCAACTTACCACAAGCCACAAAGGTTATTATTAGACCACAGGCAGGTGCCTTCTAGGAGAGGCTAGACAACTGGGCTTGAGAAAGCTGGGGAAGGCTGGATCTGTGGATCCCACCATAGAATTTTCGCTTTGGAACTTCGCCTTTCATTTGACTCAGCAACCTGTCGGCTCCACACTGTCAGTTTCTAGTCATCAAAATCAGTTTTTCCATCCGGTCTGTACTCCACACAGAGGCAATCCGATTGACTTAGTTCGTATTTTCGCAGCCTCCTGGCAAGTGCCCATTGCACCTCGGGTCATTAAGTAAATGGAGCTGCACAAAGCAGAGAGCATCAGGTGAAGTGCAGGTGAAGCTTAGCTAGAGAGGAAGTTGGGGGTTGCCCACCCAGAGATCGGTGCCTCTTGTGTATCTAGTTTTCTGAATCAACCACCAAATTGGTTGGATCCAACCAAAAATTCAATTCCACCAGCATCCAAAGAATTTAGATTCTAACTTCCATGGGGAGAAACACACCAACACTGCTCACCCCCATGCCTTTCCTGGTGCATCCAATTGCCTGCTCCCAATTCTAAACTCTCTCTCCACACACACATCCTTCATATTGACACACTTGATGTCCACAATGCCATTGTCTGCTTCTCCTCTACATCTTCTCCTAAAGCAACTGGTTTTGGCTCAGCCCCTGTCACCAGGTCATTGACGTATGGATGTTTATAGCTCATCAACTTAGAGACGTGGTTCTCAGAGGGAAGGGGTAGGTGGTTTCCTAGGCGGCAGGTCGTGATGTCTATAAAGGCATTTTTGTTGTCACAACTGAGTGGGTCCTACTGACATCCAGTGAGTAGAGCCTGGAATGCTGCCCATCATCCCGCCATGCACGGGACCGCCTCCGCAACAGAGAATTTTCTGGCCCAAACCATCAAGAGTGCAGAGGTTGAGAAACCCTAGTGTAGAAACAACCTGAGACTCACATTCCGGGAAAACATACATGCAGGCTAATTTTGAACAGCCAAATCTCTGAGTTAGACCTCTCTGTGCAAATCCACTTGCACAGGGCGGACCACCCAACGTGACTGTCACCTTATGTTGCATTCCCTGCCAGTATGTGAAGGTTCTGGCACATTATACATGCAGAGGTGCTGGTGGAGCTAAGGAAACACGTCTCTTGCCTTTTATTTTTGCAAAGATCGGTGTGCAAAGACCGGTACCCAGTTCTACGTCTCCCCAAACACTGTCCCTGTTGCATTCACAAAAGGAGAAACGCCTAAATGCCAATCGGGCTCCTGGTGCTCAATTAAGAGCTTGTAGATCAAGCCCTCCTTAATCCTCAGCGACCTTAGGGAATTTGGGGCGACCTACTCAACTTGATCTTTATAAGTGCTTGGAATTCAAACGAAGGGACTGCTCAATCTAGGGAGGAACTAATTTTTTTTTTTTTTTTCCTGGTGCTTTTATATGCCAGACCCTGCGCTGGCTTGGAGTAAATTGTAAAATTGAAACACGTCCCCTTTCACTGATTAGATAATTGTGTTCGGAAAACGAAATTTGTCTTCTTTTATGAATGTAATCCTCCCTTTATGCCAACAGTGGTGCACAATGCCAGGTGCATCCCTGGTGCTCACCATGTATTTTCTGAAAATGTGAATTTTTCTCAAACCTTTACTCTTTCCTGATGTTTATGAGGAACGCATTAATATTCTTCTCCCATCAGTAACAACAGAGTGGCTATTCTCAAGCAGATGCGCGGTGGGTTATATCTAAGTAAGCAGGGGGTGAGAGGGAGGAGAAAGAGACAGGTGTGAGAATTTGACAGACTCCGTCTAAAGTGTACCCGATTCCCCCAACTTCAGTTGAAAGTGACTGCTTTCTATCTTCTTGCCAACCTTTCAACCCCAGTGAAGCATTTACTGATTTCCAGAACATCTTGAACTTTGTTCCTGCCTCAGTATTTGCTTATAAGTTTTCATAAAACTAGAATTACGATGACAAAAGAAAGGCCAATGTTTCTGAGTCCAGGTAGCAAGGTATTGTATCAGGCATTAGGTAGCAAGCACTGTTGAACTTTCTACGTGTCTATTAACTCATTAAGTTCTAAGAAGTAGCCACTAGTATATGCCCCAGAAGGCAGAGGAAACAACAGAGGCAAGGAAAGGTCTTGTAAGGTTGGGCGCTCACAGACCGCCTCTAGACCCTGAGCTGCCCCCACACTTCTACTTACCCCAGACTTCTCTGTTTTATTTGATCCTCCTTTGTGAACCCAGTCAGCTTTATGTCTCAGGGCTCTTCTCAGTTCATAGCACTATTTCATACACTTCTTTGGAAATTCATTGAGCACCTTATTGCAATTTCCCTGGTGTGATTGTATTGCATACAGGAATTTATTATATGTGCATATTGGATGTTTGTGATCTTGGAGGGTAAACCTTCCTGTGCTCATATGACTTCTTTTTTTTTTAATCTTCCTAGTCATTCTGCTGTTATCCTGACAGCCAGCACATGCTTGATATCTGGTTGCTTGTATTTAATATTTTCAAATCATCAAATGGAGTTCAGAAGGGCAAGAAATCATTTCAACCCAATTACAGATGAAATAATTTTTTGAAAAGTGCTCAGTTGTGTTAACACTAAAGACCTGAAGCACTGTCCTCTATCATCACCAGAGTCCACCGTCAGGAGCGGGGAGCTCGGCCAGCTGAGCTGACGTGGGGAGGCGGCACTGGTCATGCGAGCACACAAGAAGCCACTCCTATGGTGGCTCCAATTCAGACCCCTGACCCTTCACCTGTCACTCTGCTAACCCTGATCTGTCTTCCCTTATCATAGTCACAACCACCGTTGGAAGGGAAGGATTTTGGAGAATTTCTCAAGGAAACTAGGACCAATCCCCATTTATCACCTGCTCCACATCGCTCCTCTGCTCCTGTAACATTGGATGGTAATCGTTTTTCATGATCATATTTATGTTCCAAAATTATCTGTTGCAATTTCTTCCCAGGGTTCCTTGTATCTGAAAATTGTGTACATATGTCATTGACTTTCTTCAAAGAAAATGAATATATTTGTTAAAGCTTAAATGGTTTTCTAAGACATCTTTAAGAGGAGTACGTTGGCTTGGTGTGTGTTCACCTGCGTTTGTGGATATAACGTTAAACAGGTGTTTGGTTACAAATAACTATAAACATGCCTCATAAATGCTAGTGACAGTCAGGAACCAAAGCTGGAACCCTGTGAATTGCACACGTGGTCTGCTACACACGCACTCAATGTGGCCTTATTCAACTGGCATTTTATATAGTTTCTTCTGGAAGCTGAGTTTGCATTTCTAAGCAAGACAAGTTAAAACCTTCCGTAATGTACCTAAGAAGCCATCTACGCATCATAATGACAAGATCAACTTGGACAAGATGGGACGCTGAAGTAACGTATGATTTACTTAGTCAATAACAGAGTATAAAGGTAATCCAACCAATGCAATGCTTGGTAACAATAACAAAATTGCAAAGATAATCAAATGTCTAGAGGATGAAACAGCGATATAACCAAGGTGGAGGAAGGCCAAACACAGGACTTTGGGTTTCAATGTTGGACACCACATGCAAATTTTATAGCACACTCTTCCTGAGTAAGAAATCCTGCGCATGATTTAAATGTCATAAACATTTTACAAGTCTTTCCTGGCAGCAGATTTCCTGTCCTGGGAGTTAAAGGGCAAGTGTAAACCTGAGAACATGCACTACATATGTATGACAGATATAAAAACACACAGACTGACCTTTACAAACAGAGCAGGCTGGCTGCTTTTATGCTGAAGAGAAACCGCCAGATTGAATCCACATTTTGATGGAGCCAGTCGGCAATATTTAAAAATCCGTTGCTCTGAAAACAGAGCGGTCTCCTTTACCATTTTAAGGACAGTCATCTCATGCTCTGGGAGTTACATCAACCTCTTCTCATTCAAAATCTGTTCTCTTTTTTTAATCCTTAACCCAGAAATACGGTAAGACACATCCCTTAGCCAGATAGGACAAACTATTCTCTAATGAGTCCCTAATGCGGTCCATTAATATGGTTGGTTTTAAAAGTTGATTACATCTTGCACGGCATCATTGCAGAACATGAGGCTTAAAAGAAGCTCCCTTTCTTCAAATGACTTGACTGAATTTATGTTACATGACAACAGGTTTGGGAAAAAGGGAAGAGAGAGGGTACAAGTAGGAAGAGGTATTTCACCTTGAAGGGTGTGGCAGTAAGAGGAGACTGAATGATGGATGGACAGCAGACGCTGTTTGCTTCTTTGTTTTGTCCAGGGGCAGTCGAGGCATAAATATCAAATAAGTGCATTCTCGTTTTCACCTTCTCTTTTGTCTGCCACCCTAAAAGAAACTTCCCCAATGTTTTATTTATCTACAGAGTAAAAGGCAGCCTCTACAAGCCCTAAACATAGAAACCAAAGTTTAAACCCTGAGAAAGGAAGGAGAATTTTTTTAAAAATTCAGATTGTCACCTAGATTGGTTTATTAGCAACATTAGTTTGACCCACTTGGGAAAATTAAAAATTGCGTGTGAACAAATCTTGATACATTAGGACAAGATCCAACCTTGAAACGGCATTCTTGTCTTTTCTGGAGCTTTTTTCTGACGTCATGGGAGCACTGCTCTTGAACTGGAATTGGAGAAAGCAGCAGAAAACCTATAATCGGAAAATAGGAACCATGGCTTCCAATCGGCACCATTTCAAATATCTGGACATTATGTTTACAGGTGTCCTTCACTTTATTGTGCTTCCCTATTGCGTTTCACAGAAAATGTTTTATTTTTATTTTTATTTTTTTACAAATGGAAGTTTGTGGCAACCGGTGTGTCAGCACCACTTTTCCAACAGCATCTGCTCACTTTGTGTCTCTTGTGTCACATTGGTAACCCTCATGATACTTCATACTTTTTCATTATTATTGTATTTATTATGTCGATCTGTGATCAGTGATCTTTGATGTCACCGTTGTAATTTTGGGGGGTGCCACAAACCACACCCATACAAGATGGTCAACTTCATCAATAATTGTGGTGTGTGTTCCGACTGCTCCACCAGCCACCCCCTCTCCCCCATCACTCTTCCTCTCCTCAGGCCTCCCTGTGCCCTGAGACAGACAGTATTGAAAACAGGTCAATTAACAACTCAAAAATGATCTCTAATTGTTCAAGCAAAAAGAAGAGTCTCGTGTCTCTCACTTTAAATCAAAAGCCAGAAATGGTTACGCTGAGTGAGGAAGGGCTATCAAAAGTCAAAATAGGCTTTCGCTAGGGTTCTTGCACCAAACCATTAGCTCAGTTGTGAGTGCGAAGGAGAACTTCTTGAAAGGAATTAAAAGCACTACTCCAGTGAACACAGAAAAGATAAGGTAAAACAGCCTTATTGCTCACGTGGAAAATGTCTTCATGGTCAGGACAGAAGACCAAACCAGCCACAACACTCTCTTAAGCCAAAGCCTAATCCAGAGCAAGGCTCTAACTCTCTTCAGTTCTATGAAGGCTGAGAGAGGGGAGGGAGCTGCAGAAGAGAAGTCTGAAGCTCATACAGTTTGGTTCATGATGTTTAAGGAAAGAAGTGGTCTCTATAACATGAAAGTACAAGAGGACTGCAGTAAGTGCTGGAGAGAGTTATCCAGTAGGTCTAGCCAAGACAGCTGATGAAGGTGGCTGCACCAAACAACAGACCGTCAAAGTAGACAAAACAGCCTTGGAGGAAGGCGCCATCTAGGACTTTCATAGCTAGAGAGGAGAAGTCAATGCTAGGCTTCAGGGCTTCAAAGGAAAGGCCAACTCTCTTGTTAAGGGCTTAATTAATGCAGCTGGTGACTTTAAGTTGAAGCCAGCGCTCATTTGCCATTCTGAAAATCCTAGGGCTGTTAAGAATAACACTCAATCTACTCTGCCTCTGCTCTATAAATGGAAAGCCTGGATCACAGCACATCTGTTTACATCATGGCTGACTGAATATTTTAAACCCACTGTTGACACCGACCGCTCAGAAGAAAAGGTCTCTTTTTACTGCTCATCGACAGTGCGCTTGGTCACTCAAGAGCCCTGATGGAGATGGACAATGAAATTAATGTTGTTTTTCATGCTTTCAAACACAATATCCATTCTGTAGCCCATGGATCAAGGAGTTATGTCGACCTTCAAGTCTTACTTTAAAAAAATTTTGTTTTGTAAGCCTATAACTGCCATAATAGTGATTCCTCTGATGAATCTGGACAAAATAAATAGAAAATCTTCTGGAAATGATTCATCATTTAGATGTCATTAAGAGCATTCATGATTCATGGGAAGAGGTCAAAAGTATCAAGATTAAATGGAATTTGGAAAAAGTTGATTCCAACCTTCATGGGTGACTTTGAGGGGTTCAGGACTTCATTGTAGGAAGTAACTGCAGATGTGGTGAAAGAACAAGAGAACTAGAATTAGAAGTGGAGCCCAAAGATGTGACTGAAATGCTGCAGTCTCATAAAACTTTAATGGATGAGGTGTTATTTCCTATGGATGAGCAAATAAAATGGGTTCTTGAGATTAAATCTGCTCCTGCTCAAGATGCTGTAAAGATTGTTGAAAGGACAACAAAGAATTTAGAATTGTTACGTGGACCTAGCTGAAGCAGCAGTTTGAGATGATTGAGTCCAATTTTGAAAGAAGTTCTACTCGGGGTAAAATGCTACCCAACAGCGTCGCCTGCTGTAGAGAAATCATTTGTGAAAGGACAAGTCAATCAGTGCTGCAAACTACATGGTTGTCTTATTTTAAGAAATTGCTCACAGTCGTCCCAACCTTCAGCAACCACCACCTTCATCAGTCAGCAGCCATCCACATCAAGGCAAGACCCTCCACCAACAAAAAGATTACAACTCACTGAGGGCTCAGATGATAGCCTTCTTTTAGCAACAAAGCTAAGCTATGTACATTGTTTTTTTAAGACATAATGCTATTCATGCTTAATAGACCACAGTATAGTGTACACATAACTTTTATATGCTCTGGGAATCCAAAACTTTTGCATGACTCATTTTCTCGCGATATTCACCTTATTGTGGCGATCCGGAACTAAACCCCTAATATTTCTGAGGGGTGCTTATAATTTGACTTGCTGTTGTTTCGACCGATCTTGTTGCCTTGCACTAATTATAAAGGACGTGGTCAGCAGGCAAAGGAAAGCTGTTAGGCACTACTCATTGGTTATATATTCAGAAATCTCAACCATAAAAGAGTGTTTTCTTCCTGCTTCAGACTGAAAGTCCAAGGAATGTGAATCTTAAACATGCCGGATCTTGAGAATGAAGCTTCTACATATCTCGATGCTCAAGTTATTTATTTTTGTAAGAAACATTTTACAAGGCTACTTTTTAATGTCTGAGTAGTAGCACAGCCTTGTGCACACTGAGAAGATGTTAAGCCTAAGAGAAGGGTAATTCCAGCACACTAAATGAATTAAGATCATTAGACATGCCCCAAGACCACTGTGCAATCTAATACATAACATCAGGAGAGTTTATTTTTCCACATATCCTTCTTCCAATTACTGTATACTCCAGCACTGCCACTTCATGTAACATTATGTAAAGAATTCTCTATTAAAGTCATAGCAATAAATTCCAGTGCTTCTGGTCCACTTTGTACGGGATAAACACACGGCACGTGTTATTCATTTCAAGTGCATTTCATCTGGGGTTGCTGTCACTGGAACTAGATAACAAATAGAACAGCACAGAAAGAAATGCAATGCAGAAGATATTATTAGTATTATTATTTTATCTGGATTTTTAATCCAGCTTGCAAGAATGTTTTTCATGTCTGGTGAAAAAGGATACTGCAGTCCTATCACTGGACAATCTGTTAACGGCAAACATCAAGGAAATGTAATTCATCTGCTTTGATGACTTTGTTCAGGGGGTTTTAGAAACTACTCTGAAAATTAGCTGTAATCCAGTTGGATTACATGAAAGAAAGGAATTTCCCCCCTGGATATGGCTCCTTGCTGAAGTGCAGTCATATAACATTTTGAAATTACATTCCCCCCAAAGTTTACATGAAATATTAGATATGTGGCTTTATCAGAATCCTGAAACTTACTGTTTCTGTCCTGGGCCAAATTTTTATTCCATTCTCTGCACCTAATCAGATATTTTTTCAGATCTTATTATGCCACTCAGTTTGAATATACTTTTTACCTTGTTGCCTGATTTTTTTAAACAATATGTCTTATTTTATCTACTAAATGAGAAGACTGCAAGAAAAGCTATCTTATTATAGACTTCTATAAAACTTAAAATATTATTAGGCATTCAGAATACATGAGACCAAGTGTATATCAGCCTATTTTTCAACTTGATGACCCAGATTTCTTTCTCTTTCTTGATTGTGTTGTATCTGTTGATTTCCTGTGTTGTCCCTGGACCTGGCATGTAGCCAGGTCAATAAATGCTTATTGGTCAATAAATGTTTACTGGATGAATTATTGTCTAGTGTTTACTCATTTAGTGATACACCCATCAGTAGAAGAACCAGTAGTCCCATGAATTTTTAATTTCCATCTAGTTACTATATCTAGGTAAGTAACTTACTTTAGTCAGACCTGGTCCAGTCTTAACCATCTTCTGAACTCTTCACAGCATTTGTTTCTCAAGATAGCTGAAGGTTCATTACTTTATTTAAATGTTAATCTTCATCCCCTCTATTACTTATGTTAAAAAAGAGAAGGAAGTAGAGTCAATGTTGAGCTACTGGAAAACAAATTTTGGACAAAGAAGGATTACTTCTCATATCGCACAAGGACTCTTCTGAAAAACACCTTACACTAACTTGAATGTTCATATCAAGAAATACAGGGCTACACTACGTTGCTTGTCAGTCACATGATCCACTTTTCCTCAATTCTGCTTAATTATGTTTTTTTTATTACACTTTTTCTTTAGTTCTTGGAAATGGAATATATATATATGTATATTTATATATATATGCTGACACAACAGGCAATAAAACATTAAAAAAAAAAAGAAATAGGCTTAATATGCCTTAGTTTATAAAGTGAGAAAAAAAAAAGTCTGTGTTGATAGTGTCTATTCAATTGAATATTATAAATTTTTTTTGATGAGACTTTTTATATCAGAAAGAAAAGAATCTCTTCCTCTGGACATGTAAATAAGAAATCAATAATTCATTGTGATTCATGATAATATTAGTAGAAGTAATTGTCTCCTAAGAAGGTAAAGAAGGTAAAATCTCTGGCTTTAAATGTGTATATGTATTTATACCATATATATATATATATATATATATATCTATGTCTATAGATCTAAAATGTGATACATAAAACACATGCCATTGAATTTTTATGTCTTTGCCTTCATATTTCATTGTGCGTTTCTTGGGTGCTGGTGGTTCCCCTCACTCAGATTCTGGGAGCCGACGGTTGTAGTGATGCCATAAATATGATACTTTATGAGTTTGACACGATGCATGCAGTAAGCCTTAGGTGTACTGGGACTGAGCTAAGTTCATTATTTTTTCACTACTGCACTGTAAAATGCATTTTAGTTCCTGTCCAAGTTATTTATGTCTTAAAATTAGCCGTAATCTTTTCAAAGAAGTCGGGTGAGGTACTGGGGGTAAAAGGACCAGATGTAACATTCGCAGCTTTCCATTTGCGAGCTGTGCCCTTGGAGCCCAGGGACCCCGGCAACACGATTAAGGCTGCATCGATCTGCTCCCATCATTTCACGGGAGACGGACAGACTGGTTTCGAAGCTTACATATTTGTGAGACTTCTGGTTTTCGGTTGTTTTTAAGTGAATCTAGAGTTTCAAAAAGGTATAAAATTGACACTCTCTGAGGTCCTTCAAGCTTTTGTGAAAAGAACAGTAAAGGAGGAGAGACTGGAGCTTCGCACACAGCAGGTATGCACTGTGATCTTCCCTCACAAAAGAGGAAACTGAGGCAAAGATAAATAACTAATTTCATGTCACAAAGCTACCCAGGGACAGAGCTGGCATTTAAATCTAGCTCTGAGCCAGAAGCTAGTCCTTTTACCTACTACCCCAAGTTCACTTTTCCCCGAAAACGCACCCGATTCAGCTTGGATCTCCAGAATTTCAGGCTGTTTTATGCCTTTAATAAATAGACCGCTTTACCAACACAGCCTTGGTCTGAGCATGTTTGATACGTCTCCTCTCGAAAGTCAGTTTTCATATTTGTAATTCCACTTGGCTGTAGGCGAGTGGGGCCCAAGCCAAGTATATGACTCAGTCTTTCCTCCACTGTGGCCCCTGGAGTTTGATTTTCACCCATCATAAGCCCCAAACATAATGTTTGAATTCCTTGTCACCTGAAAAAAATCCTATTTAAAGATTTATAGGATTTCATAGAAGGCTATAGTATAATTAGAATACAAAGACAGGTCAGCGGAAGGCAGTGCTGTTCCAGTCATCTAGAGAGTTCTGTGGGGCATCTTTCAAACACCTCTCCCCCAGCCATTGCTCTCAGCACCTAAGTCCAGTTTTTTCTCCAGTCAGTGCCACAGAGACGGAAATTACAGAGACTGTGCTATTGGGCTTCGCTCAGGAATCAGACCAGTTGGAGTCTGAGCCTTGACTTACCACTCGGAAGCTCTGGGTTTTCCAACAATGGGCTTAACCGCTGTGAGCCTCGGTTTCGTTGCCTTTAAACAAGGATGATCACTGCATTGGAGTGTTTATTTCAGACGGACTCTGCTCTCTCTACGTTGCCAATGTAAGTATGTGAAGCAGTGGCTTCTCCAGCCACTGTTGGTGTGGACGAGGTGGGGAGGTCTGCAGGTGGCTAGACTGCAAGTCATGGGAAAGTTCTGGGGTTGTTTGACTTCATGGTTGTTGGCAAAAGTGGCTGTTGGGGGAATTGTGCGAGGAACTGCACTCACAGGGAACAGAGAGGACTTTTACCCTACCGTCTGTCCTCGGCCCTACAGACCATTTCCATCAGCAATGAGAGATGCTCAAAGCCAAGCAGATGTCTGAAGTTTGTCGGGTCTGTGCTGAATCAGATCATGAGGGCTCTTTAGTGATTCATTTTTCTTCTTTTTTGTTTGTTTAATTTTAATTTTTATTGAAGTGCAGTTGATTTACAATGTTAATTTCAGGTGTACAGCAAAGTGATTCAGTTATACATAGACATACATATATTTTTTTTTCTTTTCAGAGTCTTTTCCATTATAGCTTATTACAAGAAATTAAATATAGTTCCCTGTGCTATACAGTAGGTCCTTGTTGTTTATCTAGTTTGTATATAGTAGTATATATCTGTTAATCCCAAACTCCTAACTTATCCCTCCTCCACCTTTTCCTCTTTGGTAACCATAGTTTGTTTTCTATGTTCATGAGTCTATTTCTAGTCTGTAAATAAAATTTGTATTTTTTTTAGAGTTCACATGTAAGTGATATCACATATTTGTCTTTCTCTGTCTGACTTACGTCACTTAATATGATAATCACTAGGTCCACCCATGTTCCTGCAAATGGCATTATTTCATTCTTTTTTATGGAAATGGGATTTTTTTTTTAATGGAGGTACTGAGGATTGAACCTAGGGCCTCCTGTATGCTAAGCACATGCTCTACCACTGAGCTATACCCCCACCCCTTCGGTGACTCATTCTAAAGACACGTCCAGGTGCAAGATTTGTCCTCACAGTGAAAAACCTTTCTTGAAGGATGCTCTCCAGGTAACATTTTCAATTCGGTTAGCTATCCTGCCAGCCAGTCACATACCAAATCATGCTGGTAGAGGGTAGAGCCCAGTTATCAAAAACCTGCAAATTGTATCTTGCTCAAAAGCAGACCTGCTACCAGTTGAGTGAAGTTTTTCTGTAAATTCCCTTCTGTCATTCACAGCAAACCTCCTTCCCTGAGGCTTCTCCTGTCAAGCCAGTCTCTGAAGAACTGCCCCCCTCATCCACACCCACACTTATCCTAGCACCTTTGTTCTCCAAATGAACACTCTCTTTGAAAACTATAAAGACTCCCATTCAAACAGCATCATAAATTTTTAAGGAAGCAAGTCCACGTGGAAATAAACCAGCTATCAAGAAGGCAAGAAACAACAACACGTACTACCTTCCAGGCCAAAAATCAGTGAGTAAAGAAAAAACTGTGAGCGAGCAGCTCTCCTTGCAGGGAGCTGGGCCAGAAGATGCGTGAGAGGAAAATCCTACCCACAAAGAGTTGAGATGAGTGTTCCTTCACTCATCTTCATGTGATGTCTGAAGTCTAGGGAGAGGGAAGAGCTCAGTGGCAGAGTGTATGCTTAGCATGCACAAGGTCCTGGGTTGAACCCCCAGTACCTCCATTAAAAAAATAAACAAACCTAGTTACTGCCTCCCCCCCACCAAAAAATCCAATTGTACTAGTCTCCTATTGCTGCTGCAACAAATTACCACGAACTGCATGGCTTAAAACAACTCAAATTTATTCCTGTATAAGTCTGGAGGTCCGAAATTCTAAAATCAACATGTTGGCAGGCAGGACAGTATTCCTCCTGGAAGTTCTAGGGGAGAATCCACCTTCTTGCCTTTTTCAGCATCTAGAGGTTGTCCGCATTCCTTGGTTCTCGGAGACCTGCCTTCATCTCCAAAGCTCATCATTCCAACCTCTGATTCTGTCATTGCATCTCTCCTCTTTGTCATCCTCCTGCCTCCCTCTTATCAAGGCCCTTGTAATTACACCAAGTCCACCTGAATAATCCAAGATGCTCCCACCTCAAGTTTCTTAACCTATTCGTATCTACAAAGTCCCTTTTGCCATGTAAGGTGACATATTCACAGATTCCAGGAATTAGAATACAGACATCATTGGAAGGCTGTTATTCAGCCTAACACAATAATCAGCTGGTATCTGTTGAGCACTTAGAAGTTATGCCTTCCTTCCAGTTAAAAGCATTGAGCCTCTCATAATGTAAGGAAATCAGGGAGGTTTTAGAGATATGAAAATGAATAAGACTTCGCCCCTGCCCAGAACAATAAGAAAATTACCTGGTACTTATTAAGCTCTTGATATGTGCTAAACAATTTAGGTGTTTAATTCTTCTTTTAACCTCACATTAAGACTAGGATGTAGGCTTCGTTCTTCCTTCCATTGTACGGCTGAGAAGGCTGAGTCACGGAGAAGTTAAGTCATTCCCCAATTTTAACTGGAAGTAAGAGGTAAGGCCAGGATCCAAGCTAGGTAGCATGTCCTCGAGCCTGTCTCTTACCTGGTTTGCTCTCAGATGGTCCTCTTTCCAGTTCAATACGTACTTCTTGTCAGTATAAATCATTCAAACATCAGCTAAAACAGGTCCTGGCACATGATAAGGACTTCGTAAATCACAGTGACGGTGATGATGATGATGGTAGTTAGGATAATGACAACTTGAAAAATAACTGGCCACATTTTTTAGGGGAAGGTTTGGCTAAGAAAAAGCTGAACACTAATGTTCACTTACTCATTAGCACCCGTGGGATATTAGATCCAAATAAAGAAGGATCAAATAAAGGGGAATTCCAGAACACAAGCCCTGGTGAGGAAGGGGAGGAGCCATTTCCCGGTTGCCATTTTTATCTCCGCTATCTGCTCCTGGGATAAAACAACGTGTTTGTCCTATGGTTTCCCTAATTATCAACTCATTAAGGAAATGATGGATAACTACTGCCTTTTCCCAGCAGTGCAACAAGGTAGGTGGGCCAGTGCCCCAAGCAAAGGGGTGTGATGAATACACAGCATGGCATCTGCCATTAACAGCATCATCTCAACTCCCAGAGCAGTAAACCTAGCCAATCTTTTTAACTGTCCTGTGATTCAATTTACTGTAAATTATGCCTCGTCTCAGATGTCCGAATCCAGGAAATTCTACATCATCTCACACTTAAGCTAAATATATTAAAGCACACAAATTAACATCTCAGTTTATTAGCAGGAACAAAAGGAAATGTCTACAAATTCAAACTCAGTCATGATAATTGAATTTTCATTAAGCATTCTGGGGGGTATAGTTTTACTTACAGGGAGGGAAAGAAAGTCATTTTAGTTGCTACTGTGACAAAATGGGTCTCCACAGAGATTAATCCCAACACTTTACTTACTTTAATTATTTAGTTCATTTTCTCAACCACCATCACCCCCACCATTGTCACTATAATGGCTCTGGGAATTTAATCCTGAATTTTATTTCAAGCATATCATTAAACTGGCTTTTTTTTTTTTTTTTACCATATTAATTTTTATTTGTGAGTCTATTCAAGTGAATAATGTTTAAGCCTTTACACTAAAATATTGAATCAAACCTAAATCTAAGCATCTACGGAAGAGATGATGCTGAGAATCACCTCGTCTTACAAGATTTCCAGATCAAATACAAGCTGGAAAAGCCCATGAGTAATCATTATGTTAGCTGAGCCAGGCTTATAGCAGAAAGCCTTAAAGCTTGGAACATCTAATTTGAAAGATTTGGAAATGCAACGCTGAAACATTTTCAAGCAAATTTGGCATTTATTCATTCAATGCTTATTTAGTGAGTGGTTATTATATTAGTAGGAGTATGCTATGGGAGTGGATACATCTATATGAGAAGTGAGGGAGAGGATGGGGAAAATCAGGAAAGCTTCAAGTAAGAGCTGGGTTTTAATATGTAATTTTAAAGAAAGAAGAGTGAGTGAGTGCAACGAGGAAAGAGAAAAGAAATTCCAGGCAGATAAAGCATCAGGAACAAGAGTGGAAGAAGGCATGATGGGCAAGAATCTTGAGAGTTGTGAATATCAGCCAAGAGATTTTAGAACTTTCTTTGGTACGTAATGGAATGTTATACTCAGGAAACTCACTAGAAATGACAGGAGAAACGAGAGACATGAATATTCTCTCCTTGTCGTATTATCTTCTCCTGACGTCCTAGAGATGTAATGAGCAGCAATGGGAAGCCAGGGTATTAGTTTCATCTTGCTGCTGTAACAAATGATCACAAAGTTGGCACCTTTAAACAGTACCAATTTATCCCACAGCTCTGGAGGTCACAAGTCTGACCTGCTCCTGCTGGGCTGAAACCAAGTGTCAGAAGAGCTGTGATCCTATCTGAAGGCACAGGGGAAGAATGCTTTCCTAGCCTTCTGAAGTTTCTAGAGGCTGCCTGCTTTCCTGGGCCTGAGGCCCCCTTCCAGCATCTTCAAAGTGGGCAAGGTCTGATGGAGACCTTTTCACAGTCTCACTTCTCTGGTTCTTTTTTTCTTCCCCCCTCTTCTACTTGTGAGAGTCTGCTTGGTTGTATAGGTCCACTCACGTCATCCAGGATTGCCTCACTGTTGGAAGGTCAGCTGATTAGCAGCCCTATTCCATCTGCCACCTTAATTCCCCTTTTGCCATGTACCATGACATAGTCACACATTCCATGGATTAGGATGTGGGCATCTTGGGGCGGGCAGAGAGTTGGGGGCACTATTCTGCTTACCAGTCAGGAAAGGCATTGATTTGGGGGAATGATAGTGAGATAGACTTTGTACATTCTGAGGTTGTACTCCTTGGTGTACTTTTAGTGGGGGAAACACCACAGGCTTTGGGAGTGACTTTGGCCACATTCTACCAGTATACCCACTGTGCAGTAGACATTGGACTAAGTCATTTTCATAAATTAATCTCAAGAAAAATTCACAAGAAACAATTTTTTTTTAAATGGATGGGGACACCTAAGGCTGAGTAATCAGGCTTAGCTAGTCCCTCTTTACTGGATAATTTTTGTTAACAAAAACATTTGCTATATGTTCTCCCATTTCAACAAACAAGCAAATGCCTCCTTCAATGCCACTGCTCCCTCCAACTTGCTTGGTTCCACATGAAAAGCTCTTTTAAAGAATTGCCTTTACTCTCTGTGTGCAGTTCCTCTCCTCTGATCCCTCCCTCTCAATTCCCCTCACCCCAACCAGACACGGCCCGTCCTATGCGACCTCACCGTTCTTGTGAAGGTCACCTATGACTATGGTGACCACGTAGTTTAGCACTCAAACAGAGGCTCATTTGAGAGTGAAAAGGATGCCATTCATAATTCTACCAGGATGACAGACAAAAGTCCAGGTGGTCCATGGGTGAATCCTGTGTCTTAGACAGGATTCCACAGAGTTAGCTACTGAACTGGAGAGCTCCGTGCAGAAGGTTCGTGAAGGATTACTCTAGGGGGTACAACTGTCAGGAAGTGAGGAGGGCAGCATCAGGTAGAGGGGGATGCTGACTTACCATGTGGGTACCAGTGAGGCTCAGCCGCTCCTATGGGCTGGGTTCAGGCAGGTTTGGACCTTCATGTTGGTGGATCCCCAGTGGAGGCAAGGGGCTAGAACTTGTGTTGCCACATGAGCCATGGGCTGCCATTGGGAGGCCTGGGGCATACGTTTGGATGTGAAGATATGAGGGCAATCCCCAGGCAGAGTTGCATTCCACGAGCAGCTGGTACTCCCTGTGGTTGGAAGACACCCCTGTCAACCTTGAAGAGGGGGTCTGGATGGCATGCCTTATTATTTTCTTTGCTAGGATGTAGGGTCATCCTGCCAACGTTGTCCATGTTGCTAAATCCAATGATGAAGGGTCGGTTCTCATTTTTCTTGACCTATCAGCCACCTTTGATGTAGGTGATCATCCCCCGTTTCTTGAAATTCATTATGGTCTTCTCTTCCAAATGTTACTTTCTCCTGATTTTCCAATTCTCTCACTGGTCTCTTCTCCTCTGTCTCCTAGTCTCATGCCTTTTAATTTCTTTGATTAATGACCTCTGGTGTGACACAGATCTCTGTCCTCTCTCACAATATTAATTCCTAGGTCTGATTCTCCAAACGATTCTTGGTAGGACAAATTCTGCCCATTGCTGGTTGCAGCAAATAAAGTTTAATTGGAACACAGTCATGCTCATTCATTTTGTCTATGGCTGCTTTTGTGCTACAACCGCAAAGTGCATAGATATGATAGAGTGCCTGCCGCTATGGGTGCCTGAGGCCATGCCCTGCCTGGACATCTCCCAGACCATGACTGAGCTTGGCCATTTCTGTCTAAGGCCACCTCCTTTGCCGGTGAGCCTTGTGCCAGAGCTCCCTTGGGGCTGGCTGGGACTTTGTCAGGTGCACCGCAGTCAGAGACCATTTCTAACCAACCCTCCCTCTTTCCCCTTCTTTGTTCACATGTGTCAGACCTGCAATGGTCTCGAGGTCTTGCCTACTCCTGCCCTCTCTCCCCCTTTATCTTTTAAAGGCATTGCCTTGTGCTCCTCTGCCTTGGCACCTGCTTCCTGCAGGACCCGACTCTCAGAGGGGCATGATCTGAGATACTTTGCCTGGCTTATAAAGTCATCAGAAACTAGATCGATAGTGTGAATTCAAACCAGTTCCCCCATCTCTCCCATTCGACCCTCCTTGGTAGGCAGACTCCAAAATCTACTGCTCATGAAGACTCTAATATGTGCATTTAGTTAGGCGTTGGCTTTTATCCTATTTTCTGTCCTCCAAGATTCCATGCATTCAAATCCAGCTATTCTCAAATTCAGTTTGATCCCATAGACTTTGTGAATCCCAACAAATTTATAAAATCTCCAAAATTCTATTGCCGTTAGAGGAAAAAAAAAGTTGCATAGTTTAGCCCTTAAGTATTTCATTTGTTTATCTATTTAATTTTAATGTCCTTGAGGTCAATTAATAAATCTTTTATATCCCATTCCTCTCTCTTCATCTAGTGGATTCCTAAAAACAGTTGATTCATAACAATCTTGTGTTTTTGTTTTTGTTTTGGGGGGGTGGGGAAGCATAGTAAATTCTTGATTTTGCTGTTTTTGATGGATTCAGACCTAGGCATCAACAACTGAAATGCTTGAAAATAATTAAAATAAGCTACTGTCTAGTCGCAGCTGCTATCAGACATAAAAGAAAAGAGCAGGACCTTCAAGCTCACAAGGAAGTAGTCGTGTTTCTAATTACATTTCAGACTTGTTAGGAGGTTGCACTGATTCAATGATAATGAGAAGTCTGAACTCCAGGAGGAAGTGTAATACAAAAGCGGCTTTATCACATAAATCACCTAAGATATAGTTTCTAACAATCACATAAATCTTGACCAGTTTTATTAACCAAACCTCTTTCTGGAGGAGTAGAGGAGCAAAAATACTCATCTCTCTGCCTTCACAGTTTTTCAAAGTCACAATTTATTTAATGAGTTCGAAATGGGATCTTTTTCAGGAAGTAATCTGGACAACCATATGCTTATCGCCTTTTGACAACAACAATAAACTGAGAGTCAAGAAAGCAAAGGTCAGAAAGAAAAGACATTTGTGAGTTAGGTGTGGGCGTGGCCATGCAAGTCAGGGTCTGAGAGCTTCCGCCCATGAACCAGGACTGACTTAGTTGGGGAAAGTAGACGGTGTCACCGCTAAAGAGAATGGAGGTTCTTTTGTGAGTCCTATTCGCCTTCTGGAGGGCATATGACTTAACAAGACAGCACTTACTGGACTCCTGGGAAAGAAAACAGTGTTTGAAGAACTGGCACCCGACATTCCGAGAGCCAGGGTTGACAAGGCAGGGGTCGGGCAACTTGGAGCCCTCAGCTCCCTCAAGTAAAGAGAGATCACGACACAGGGAGAACACAGATAAATTTTAGGACACTGCTTTAGATGTTTCACTTCCGGATGGGGGGTTGTTCCTTCTTCTGCTGAATTGGGAACAGTGCACCAGGGGAAAACTCTTTATGAAAGAGAAATTTCTGTCCACTCTTATTATTGTAATGATGTACTGATTCATTAAAAAAAATAGTATATAATTTCTTTTGAGAGTCCTATTAAAACCACTATAAACTTTCTGCACTGCAAAGCCAACTCTCTGGCAATGAGGATACACGGCACTCCCCACAATTTTTTTTCATAGGATCTTCTTGTTTCATGTTTTCCAAACCTGTTCACAACAAGGATCTGCTTCCCAGACAGAATGTTTTACTTCAGTGTGGATCTCTGTCAAAGAGAAATGACAGAAGTACTTTTTAGGATGATCTTATTTACAAAAAATGTATATAAAATCTCATCATCCAAATAACTTATTTTTGTGTTCTCAAAAAGAGATAGAACTTTTTGAATCTTGACTATAATCCCTCGTTGCGTTCAGTTCACAGTAATAACACAGTAGTACTCATTCAAATCTCTTTCCTTTACCCACTTAGCATTCATTAATTTAAGGATTAGGTTCAGGTAGAGGTAAGAAAACTCAGGGTACATCTTTATAATCTCTGCAATGAATGATGCTGTTCACTACAAATCATTTCCATGGTTTGTATGAAACCTAATGGTGAGAAGTAGAGACTTTTCGATGACCTCCAAGGAAGAGTTCCAAGGTCAAGTTCAACAAACAAGAGTCCACACCCCTTTATTTGTTGAAAGTAGAAATGAAAGCATTCTTATCGTTTATAGAAGATTTGCTTCTAGTAACTACAAAGCAGTTTCCTTTTGTTCTACAAAAGTAGTTAAAGATCCCTTAAGCAAACTTTCCTGCCTCATTTTCTAAAAGAAACTGGTTACGTTGTTGCTCTTTTGCTTCATTAGAACTTACACTGTCAACCTCATGAGTTACAGATTTTTGCCACTTTGTATATACCCTAACACTTACTGTGTCACATTAAGTTTCTAAGTATTTAAAACCTAAATTTGAACCAATGTCATTAATGCTACCTAGTTTGAACTAATATTCCAGAATCAATAATCAATTAGGTATCTGAAAATATGACAGGAAATCAAAAAAGGGTGTGTTTAAAACCAAAAAGCCTTCTTACAAAATGTCCTGCTTGTGTAATAAATCCAAGATAATGTGAACTATGGGTAATCTTTAAGAAATACATCCTGGGTAATGCTTGAGAAATAATTTCATATTACTGGAGTAGTTGAAGAGCAGTTCTTTTACATGCTTGACTCTAAAATAAACCACAAACACCACTGCTCAAATGACATCTCTCAAAACATGAGCCTTTTGGGAAATGTGACAGACAAAGTAAGTTTTACTAAGCAAGTATTATGCCTATAATAAAGACGTGACATAAATTTCAATTGGAGCCAAAATAAAAAGAAATCATTTTCTAGAATATTCAGATTGTAGAAGTAGGGATAGTTAGCGCCTAGTACAAAGCTTCTGGAAATGGAAATGAGTTGTTGGTTTGGGGCACATTCCCTGAGGGTCATGGCGTCCTTCTGCTCTGGGCAACCTATACAGCTCCCAAAACCTTAGCCATCAGCCGAGCCATGCGACAGGCTGACTCAAATAGCACTCTCAACATCTTGGTTTATCTGCCAAAGTAAGCTGTCCATGAGCATTAATGAGAATCACACAAGTATTATCACTCCTGCATCCCACTCCCCTGAAAGGTGTTAACCCACTCAGACTATTACATAGGACAATTCAGCTACTCTCCAGTCAGTGAGATCGACCTTTTAATTCTGTCTAAATGACTCTCCAACTTGGCTTTGATAATTTCAGTTTAATAGACATACTGGCTTCACTATCATTTCTGTTAACGCTACCCTTCAACATATGCCTTAAACATGACTATGAAGTCACCTCAGATGAAGGACGACTCAGAAGAGTGTGTATAGGGAGAACGGGATGAGAAAAATATGTTTCTCTTTTTGGGGGGGGGGTGTGAATCAGAATCTCCCAGGGGTGCTTAGGAAAGTAGAGTCTGGGGTCTGACACTCAGCAATTCTCGTTCAGAAGATCAAGGGTAGGATTCGGGTGAGGAATCTGAATATCTAACAGGGACTTTTGGTGATTCTGGTGCCGGGGTTCCAAAGGCCCTTGAAGAGTTCAGCTCTAAGTAAACGAAGGCTTTGATCTCTCACCTAACCCCACTTCCTTTGAAAAATAACCTTTGAGTTAGAGAAGCTATAAAGTAATCACCATGTTCTTAAAGACAGTAGGTGGCTGACTCATCTTCTGTCCCGTGGGTACTAATTGACATTTACCCTTGGCAGAGTCCCTTCCACAGCACAGACATTTTAATGATAGCACAACCCTGTGGTTATAAGCTTCATAAATGGAAAGACACACAGCAGTGGTGGCCTTTTATTTATGCAGTCATATCAAAGAGAAGTCAGAGCAGTTAGCTGTGTGCCGTCTGTTTACTAAACAGAGTTTAAGCCATGGGCGTAGACAGAGAACCTTTCAAGCTTAATGTCTACCAGATGATTAAAAACGTTTTCAGTTAGCTTCCTGTCGCACAATCTACCCGGCGAAGTGGTAATACCTGTGAAATAATTAGGGTATGACATGGGCTTAATTTCTTCCAAACATTGCAAGATTTTCACATTAGCATTCATGGCTTGCTTATAGTGGAACCCTAGGGGCCACATAAAATAATAGGAGGCTCAAAAGTGGTAGCCCAAAAAGGAAATGTTCAAAAAAATTGCACATGCTGTTTGCGTGGGCTCCACCGAAAGATGGAGGTTCAATGTGAGCATTGTTCTCTCCAGACAGCACTAATTTGTTTCCAATTAAAAGAAAATGGATTGCAAACGACTTCACAGAGCTGCCTGGTCAAAGGAGTCAGGCCTGGCTTATAACGGTGCCTCAGGAGCTCTGCTTCGGCCATAGGGCACAAATCCAGGCCTTGCTGAACAAAATACCTGTGTCGAGAGAAGTCTTGAACTACTTTGGTGCTGGAATTGATCCCGCTGTTGAAGCTGATTAGTATCTATGATTTCAGTGGTTTGCAGAACCTTACAAAGTCTTTGTGGAGGCTAGAGATGAATAAACTAGCACTGCAACTCATTTTGAGTAGTTCTTATTGTTTACCCTCATTTTTAATAGTGTAAACTCTCCCCACCCACACCCCCACTCCTGTTGTCATGAGAGGGTAATTGTTTCCTCATGATTGTCATCTCTGTGATATCTGGACGATGAGCTGTGAGGCAGGCATCTTAGGAAGTAAGGGAGACAGGGAAAAAAGAAGTATTCTCATCAATATGATAAAAGACACTGAAGACTTGCGACCCCCTTCAGTCTCTGACAGAACTTGAGAAATGCTTCTCATTCCTGTGTTTGGATTAAAGTCCAGGAAGCTACAGAAATGTGAATGTTACCTTTAGGAAAAGGGCAACGCTCTTGCAATTCAAAAATTAAGACGTATACAAAAGCTTAGCTCACAGGGGCTCTCTTCACCTCCCTTGCACAGTTGGGAGGACCTGGGACAATGACAATTGATAATTAGAAACAGAATTCCTGTACACATTCTCTAGAGAGACTCTGGATCGCCAAGGTGCCGTTATGTCTGTGTGGACGTAATTAGCCCTGTGCACCATGAGCTGCTGCTGAAAGTAATGTCTGAAATAAAAAGCGATTTGTTTCTAATAAGAACAATCCACTGAACAGGATCAAATACTAGAGTGCAATGAACTCAAACGGCTGTTCCCCTGAGCTCTGATTTGCAGCAAGTGAGGACTGTGCTTGTAGCAAAACAAGTAAATCCCAACTTCAGCTTGTTTGAACAAAACAAAAGAAATTATTGGAACAAAAGGGATTATCGGGGGAGAGAGGGAACTCCACTTGACTTGTCTAAGTTACAATGAATGAGGATCTTCGTGTCCTGAATTTTTAAAGATGGTAGAAACTAACATATATTGAGCAACTCCACATATATCTCATTATTCTTTTTTGGTTTGTTTTTGGTTTTCTTTTTTGTTATATCTCATTATATCTTTGAAAAGCATTTCTCTAAAAGTTAAATTGTGTTAAGACAAATTATCTGAAACTTGGAAATAAGGCGAAAGGTAGGTGACATATCTTTTCGATGTTATGTAGAAAGATGGACCCAACCAAGGTCTTGTTTACTACTGATTAAAATCTCAATTTAATGAAGTTAATATTAACATGCAGGTTTTTACCCAGGAGAGGTGTGAAAAAAAAAAAAAAAGAAAAAAAGAAAGAAAAAGTCTGGTAAAAAGATAATCCCAAAGTTATGGCTTACTATCCTTTAGAACAATAACCAATTTTGTACCTAATTCAATAATGTTATGCTAAACTTTCCTTTATTAAATTGACTATTAATGCCTAGCTCCACAAATATTTTTTGAATAGATCTTAGTATCTCCCTGGTTCCCTCATTAACTAAAGAGTTGAATAAAATCTTTGACAAGAGTTGATGGTGCATTTTATATTTGCATAGGATTTTACCTTCTGGAGAGTGACGCTTTAGCAGTAACTAAAACTTTTAATACCGTCACTGGTAAACCATGAACCAAAACTAGTGTGCAAATGCTCTTTAGAAATTAGTTTCACACTCAGATTTCCCTAATTAGGGAAAATGGACTTACTTTTGCTCTTTGAAAAAAAATCGACTTCTTACTGTTGTCCAGCAACCTCAGTTCTTTAGTCCCTGTGAGGTCTTTGAAGTTGCTGTTCTCGTTTCCTGGACTGGTCTGGTCCCAGACGCACACCTGGCTTCTTCCCTGCTGCCTTTCAGGTCTCTGTTGTAACACCGTCTTATTGGAGAGGTCTTCTTGACCATTCGATCTGAAGTAAGAGTTTTGTCACTTAACTTAATTTGTTTTTCTTCATAGCAATATTCCTTGGCATGTCGTGGTCTATGGTCTGGTTTCCTCCATTCAAATATAAGTTTTATGAAACCAGGACATAATTGATCTGCTGCAGATTTACACTGTGGTCTGTGTTGGTTTTCAGGTAAAATTTATTCGGCATCATGCATACACATAGCTAGCAGGAAGCCGGATAGAAGACCTTATCAGAGGCATGAGGACATCAGATGTATAACAAATTTAAAATAAAATGAATGACGGGAATAGGTCAAATTGAGCAGTGATTATGTCCCAGGCAGCATTCTCAGTTCTGTGTTAACTGACTTTATCCTTACTGAAGCCAGTGAGGTAAGAATCATCACCCTTATTTTATAGATAAAGCAGTGGGTCATGGGATGGTGAAGTCACCTGCCTAAAGGTCACACAGGAGGACTTGGAAGATTCAGGCCTCGATGTGACGTAAGCAGAAGCAGACTTTGACATCCACGCCCCGCGCTCTTGCTAACAGGAATCCAAAGCCCAAGAGGGGAAGGATTTTGATCCTTTTTTGGCTTGTTTTGTTTTACTACTGTATCCTGGGGCCTAGGAGAATATTTGTCACATGGTAGATATTCAATCATTAAGTGATGTACAAATGAATGAATTTTTTGAACAGTCTACTGTGTTTCATACACTGTCCTTGGAATTGGGAGAGATGAGAGCAACAAGAGGTCACTTCTGGAAAGAAATATAAAAAGGAAAGCCCCTAATTCACAGTGTAAAATTTAAGACATTTGAAGTGGGACACAAAAAAAGTGCCTTCAGGTAGCTCTTACTTTTTCTACAAACTCAGCTCAGGAATACAAACATCTTCCCTAGCTGGGGAAATATTTTGTCAGCCAAGTCAAAACGAAGCGATCAGCTTCAACAAATTAAGACTACTTCTCTGGTTAGGAAATCAGGTCTCTTGGGATGTTTGAACTACATTTTCGAACTCAGCTGCCCCACTGCCTGTATCTCCACCTGCCACACAAAGAGAGAATCTGCCGGTCCCAGTGGGCCAAGCATGATGGCGATTTAAAATAAGGTGCTGCTCCCTCACCTTCCACATTTTCCCTGGCCTCAGCCAGTCTACCACTGAATCAATATATTGAATAATTTTATGTGTGACAGAGGTGGCTATAATAATTGCAGTTTCAAAATAGATCTGTAGGAGTGAATTAACTTCCCTAGGACCGCCACCTCTGTACCAAAAGCCAAATCAAAATTAGAGCTCAACAGTGCTCAGCTTTAAGCCTGTTTTCTGTAGAGAAATTATCGTGACGGTGCCTCAGACCCAGAGGGCTACCAGCAGTCTGGCAAAAGGCTAAGCACTGGTGGATTTCTCATTTTCAAAACTTGTGCGAGGAACCTAATCTTCTGGGTTCCAGGGAAGTAATAGACAGTTCTTGTAACAGGTGGCCCCGAGAAGAGGTAAACAAAGGAAACAGAATGAAAAAGTGGAGGAGATACTGGAAAAGATTTGTAAGAATGATGCTGTTTTGGAAACATTGTAAAATGTTCCATGCGCAGCTGAGACAGAAATCGTGAAGAGGCTGTCATATGGGTTATTTGTTTAGAACTCACAGTGTTAGACTTTGCTGTCTTCTCCTCATGCATCCTGTAGGAAGGCTGGTGGAATAATTAACATCTGGATTTCTGGGTTAAAGGAAAAAAAAAAACCAACAAACAGAAAACTTTCAGGCATCTGATTGATCACCTGGTTTATTTTCTCTTCCTTTTTTCTGATGCCTCTTTACCTTTCCACGCACAGTAAGGGATCAAAACAAAGCCAAAGGAGAGGAAACAAACCATTTTGGTCTCCCTTGACTTCTTCAGGAAGAGCTTTACAAACTTACAAATGTTGGCCTGAAGACAGTAGTGGTTTTCTTTTTATTTTGGGGGGCTGCTTTTTAAATATCCATATCAAGCAATTTAATATTTTGAACCTTCTCAAGAGCACGTTCATCAAAGGTAGCATCATTTGTCAATCTGAGAAACAGCATTCAAATTGAGGGCAGAATGGATTAAAAGCTTTCTGTTTGAGAGAAAGATGGACAACCTCTACTTTCTCCTTCATTTAATTGAATGGGAGGCTGAGGTCCAGAAAAGTTCACAACTGAACTGATTCTTTTGCCTTCTTGGTGGCAGAAGGGATGCTAAAAACCAGCTTCTTCTCTTCCCACCACACCGCAGCCCCTGAATCCTCCATTGTGTGGCTGAAAATAAACAAGGACTGTCTATGAATTGGGTACTTCTAAGTGGAATTATAGACACTTAGGAACATTTTTCTTTTTTCGTTATGATGAAATACGTCATTACTCTTTGTGCTGTAATAGATCTTCAAAACTTTATCTGAGTATGTCTCATGCCAAAGATCAGGGTCAAATAGTGTCCAAGATAAACTGAACGTGTTGCTTTTCGTAGGTGATGTCACGAACCAATACCGTGGAATCCCGATTGTCCATGTCTTTAACTCTCCATGTGATAAAATCAACCATATCCTGTCTCAAAATAGGGCACCTCTTTTTGCTTTTTTTGAAGGATGATGTGCATGCCAGGGCCAGTCTCAGTGTGGGTGGCGTGCGTCTCCACTGATACGTCCTCTCTGTGCATGGGGTAGGGCTTTTTCTTGTCCCTTCTTGCAGCTCTGGTGCCACGTGCCTCACAGGATACCTACTGTTCGATGTGGCCCCAAGGACCCATTGGTCCAACCCTCTCTTGCAATACTGACACAGCAGCTTCAGACCCCAGTGAGTGGTGCAGACCAGGAAATGCTACCCTCACACTTTGGCTTGCGGTCTCATTTGTACCATCTAGCTCTGACATTACTTCTTCCAAATGCAATACTCAACTTTCCTTCTGCCCCTTTCTCTTTTTTATCACTTAAACATTTACCTTTTTAAAAAATGCCAGAAAATATGAACTTTCTTTACTAAAGAAACTCAAAGAATTAGGATACAGACATTGCCGTAGTGTGTTTTCTAGGGGGACAATACTCTATTCAAGTCATGAGAATAATCTTGTTTGTTATTTAAGAGGCAAAGAAATTCTGGGCTCCATAATTAAATTATAATTAAATTAAATTAAAACAAGAAAGCAGCATTGTTCAGAGGGGTGATGACAACTGTGGACTCTGGGCTTAAACAGCTTGAATTTGAACCACAGATCACCACTTATACTCACTGTTTAACGTTGGTTCCTTTACTGTATCTCTCTAAGACGGGCATCTCACGTAGCGAATGGGGTGCTCATCCTGGTGCTTTGTGGCATAATGTCATTGGTGAGAACTACATGAGCCCTGAGCACAGCGCCTCAAAGGTAGTAAGTGCTCTGTGAGTTTAGCAGTTCTCATTCAGAATTTCAGGTTTGTATTATAACTGAAATACAAACTTCAAGATAGGAATTTACAGACACTTTTCTGAAATTTACCAACTGTAACACTGGTAAATGGGTTTCATTTCTGTCTTTGAATATAGAGAGCACACTTTGTGCTCAAAAATTCTAAGCCTCACTCTGAACATTATCATTGTATTATTTCCCATCTAAAATGCAAGCATGCTGAGAAGAATCATATCAATCTCGGATGAAGGCTCTGACCCAAGCATTTCTAATATTTCCCGATGCCACTGCATCCACGTGGAGCCTGTGAATCATGTAACTGCATTTACCCTGAGCAGATTCTGCCAAGGATAGGGCATAAATGGAAATAAAGTGTAATACTTCCTTCTCCATTTATTCTAAATCTGACTAGTGTTAGTGAGAATTATGCATTATATAAAGGAAAGAAAATATAGATCATTATTTCAGTCTACTGCTCTGTAAGTTTTTGTGCCTTGCAATATTAGATGTACTTTAAAAATATATCCTTCCGTAAGCACAAAGTAGGTGTTCAATGCATGCTCATTAAATGAATGTATGAATACTTAATGCTGCTTCTGTGTCCTTCCGATTCTGACCATCACTGTCTGTACCCAATCAGTTTTGCGAAGATGGGAATGAAATAAAACCATTTTTCTTGTCTCCTGTATTCTGTTTTTTTGGTGTCTAGCCTAATCTGTAGTTCATTACCCCAATCTCCCCACACATGAGTATGTACATACTCACTTTTTAATACAGCAAAAACATAAGCTTGGCACATGGAAATGATCCTAAACTTTAATCTTGAAAAAATAATTCTAAATTGATGTTCCTAGCTCTGTCCTGTGTCCACAGCATTACCTTTAGCATGACTCATATGTGGCTAGAGTATAATGTATAATATTGATTTTTTTTTTCCCTCCAGGCTGTGTCTTAGTTCCTGGCCTTGATCGTAAAAGTAAGATAGATGTTAGGCATTATTATCCAGCAGAAGGAGGAAAAGATCAATTTTATCTCCTGACACTTCATCCTGTTTCCCTGCAGTGGCCGGGCAGTGATGCTGGGACCGCTGTAGGCTCGTGTTCACTTATCATGGGGAGTGATGCTGACCTTTGCTGAGAATCCACAAGTGCAGGCACTTTGTTGTTACACTCACTGCATGTTTTCAGATATTAATATGCAAGGAGAATGGAAACCAACTAACTTGCTTTTCACGGTTGATAGTAATTTCAAAAGAGCATCTCCATAAGAGTGATGTAATATATTTTAAAACCTTTTTCTTTGGAAATAGGTTTTGCTTTACAGAAGAGTTGCAAAGATAATATGGAGAATTCCCGCATGCCCCTCACCCAGTGTCCCCTACGGTTAGCCTCTTGCATAACCAAGGTACGTTTCTCAAAACTAAGAAATTACCATAGGTATAATAGGGCTGTCTAACCCACACACTTTATTCAGACGTCCACAGTTTTTCTACCTTTGTACTTTTTTTTTTTTTCTGTTCGGGATCCAGTTCATAATATCACATTGCATTATAAGACTTTTTTGAGAAATACATTTTTGAGAAATATATGCTTGCTAATGGCAAGAATGCCAAGGTAACTGAGCACTAAGTCATAGAGATCCTTGTTCGATTCTTTACATTTTTGAAGGTTGCCAGCAAAGGAAAGACATTTGGTGAGCCAATCAATAGTCTAATGGAATGGTTTCCAACTTTACTGTCAAGACACACAGGTGCATTTTAACCAGTGGAGGAAGTATAGTCACAAGCAAAGTGCTGCTAACGATATCGCGTTGAAGTCTGTGAATAGTTTATGTATTCATAAATTGGATTGAATGAAAGGTTATTCTAATAGTAACCCTATTCTCACTTGCCTTGTGAAATGCTTTTTGTAATAAAAGGGAAAGAGGTAATGTTACAACTGCAAACCCAAAATTGCTGGTAAACTTAACTGTACTTAGTAATTGCTTCATCCTACACTTTCTCCATCTTTGAACTGGGGCATGCAAGCCCCACGCCGTCTCTCATTTAATTGAATACTGATCCTCAGGATAAGGATAGTGGCTGTGTCCGTGTCCAACATCTTGAGGAAATAATTTGAAAAGCATTTATTCAGCTCTTCTAATCATTTTATTGCTTAAGGTTTGATGGTTACCCACTCAGATTCTATCTACAGCTTTGGGACTCTGGACACATATAAGAATAAGTTCTGCAGAAAATTTGCTGTGAAATCTCACCTTCTCTTCACTTGTTTTTTGTGTTAAGGACCGTGTTAGGTGCTGCAGCCCTTTTTGGGACGTGAAAACGAGTTTATATTTGCCACTCATTCATTTCTTCATTCAAGAGCGTCTAATATGGCTCAGACATTGAGCTAGGCACTGGGGAAAAGGAGGTTAATGAAACATGGCTTCTTCTCTCACTTAACACAGCTCAGTGGAGGTGATAGCATGAGATCAGTAAGACATTCAAGATCGCCATACATTAAAGTTATTGCTCACAGTACAGGTGCCTGATTCAGCCCAGGGAGACAAAAGAAGCCTTCAGCATGGAGGTGATGTTTTAGATGAGCCTAGAAGGATAACCAAGTAACTCCCAGCAGTGGGGAAGAATGCGAAGTGGGTTCCTGGCAGACAGCACAGGGGAGAAGGCATATGAGAACATGATCATTACCCTGGCAGGGCTGATATGTGGGCAATGGTGTGAGAGAATAGCCCTGAGATGAGACATTTCACATCAGACCTCGGGCACTAATGTCTGTTGAATCTCAGCAGGAGATGATGGGGTTTGAACTAAAGTCAGTGGCGGGGTAGATGAGAAGGTGAGATGGATTCCAGAAACAAGGTTGGGCCCTGATTGGGAATGAGAACAGGGTCAAATCATTGAAGGAGATGCCCAGACTTCTGGCATGGTGTACCCTGCTTGTGGGTAACACAGGGGTAGAGATGGAGGAACAATTTAGTGCCTGGGGTACCTACTGGAAGGAGGCAGATGGTGATGTGTTCCACTTGGATATGATGATATTGAGGTTTCTTTACCAGATTCACTCTAAGCTGGCCTCCCAGGAGAAAGATGTGAGGGAGAGATATTTACTTGGAGCCTGCAACCTCAGGGGGGCATGGAAACCGTGGGCTTGCGTGGGATCATGAACTCAAGGGAAGATACAAGAGGAACAAATGGGGTAAGACTACATTTAATAAGTGGACAGAGAAAAGAAGCTCAGGCAAGAGAGTGAGATGGAGAGAGCAGAGTGGCAGGTGTAGCGTCCAGAAGGTGATATGAGCAGGTCAGACACCAAGATGGGAGAGAATCTCGTGATGAACAAGGTTAATAGTATCTAATGGAGCAGACAGGTTGAGGGAGACGAGACTGAAAAGTGTGGTGTGGAGCTGAGAATGGTTACTTTGTTGGCCACGTCAACGTGAGTAGTTTGAATGGAATAAAGGGGAATGTAGGACACAAATCAGTTTACAAGAGGTTGAGGGCTGGACGAAGAGGCAAGCAACCAGATAAAGACAGGAGGGGTTACACCTTCCGGAAGCCTGGACGTGAAAAGGAAGCTAGAGCAAGGACTGGAAAACACACAAAACCTGGACCAGTTTTCTTTATTCTTTTCCTTTTACTTTATTCTTTTATTTTTGTTTTTGTTTGCTTGCTAATAGAACAGGCAATGCAATAGAACAGGCAGTTATTCTGGTTATGCGATGGGGGCTCTTCCTGTCAAAAAGGAAACATTGAAGACACAGAGAAGAGGGAGTTGATGATGGAGGGGGTCCCAGGAGAGCCTGAAGATGGTGTACATCTGGATCAGAAGTGAAGGGGTTAGAAGAGCAACGTGATCCCCATCCTCAGGTACGGGTACAGCAGGAAAGGCGGTGAGATGAGCGTAGATACGGTACCTTTGTAAGAGGTCCAGAGCAGCAGTGTGAAGGCGGTTCTCATTAAAGACATGGATTTGGTCTGCGATTTAGGAGGCATGTTGCACTGGGGAGAATGGTGGGTTTGATAAGCATGATGCAGGTTCAGAATACATGCTGGGGAAAATAAAAAAAGGAAAAGGTTGCCAAGAAATGGTATTGAGGTAGATTTTTTGCAAAGATGGCCACAGCAATTCCTCCCATCTATGTTGGTGCATTCCTTTGCACCATGACTTTGCTGCTTCTCCCATCAAGAGGTGGGTTTCTCATCCCCCTTGAATCTAGTCTGGACTTGCGACTTGCCGTGACCTATAGAACGCTGCAGATATGATGTCACCTCTGAGCCTCCTCTTGTGAAATGTTGCAGCTTCCTGTCTCACTGTCTTGCCGCCCCCTTCCCTCCAAGTGTAGAAGCCAAGGCTGATCTTCCGTAGGACGAGGAACGAAGTGGAGATAGAGGCCCGCTGATGCCCGGCACCAACACCAGGCGTGTAAGCGAGGCCATCTCTTACCATCGTAAACCAGGAGAATTTCTTGAAGGTCGACCCGACATCAGGGACCCCGGGTCAGACCAGCAGGCGGTCTGCCGAGCTGAGCACAGCCCCGATTGCCAATCCACAGCATCCTGAGCAAATGAATGTGCGATGCTTTGGGCCGCTGCATTTGGGATGCTTTGCCAGGCAGCGTCATGCAGCTGGAACATGGGGGCCCACCTGATTGCAGAATAAGCCCAGATCCTCTCCAGGTAAGAAACTGTGTCCTAAACAGACGCTCTGAGCTAGTGCTCTGGCTTTATGCCTGACGCGCCAGGCTCTAGCCTGCGTGTCAGTGAGCTTCCTCTGGTTCAGACATTTTTCCTTAAAGAAACTTGCCTGTTTGTTTTTCTGTTTAGGAATCCAAGCACACACACACCTATTTAAGTGATTTGGGGAATTTATTTGGGGACTAAGTCTTGAAGTGGTCTTTTTTTAAACTTTTTGTATGGTTTGAAATTTTAATCAATAATTTAAGAATCTATTACTTTCAAAAGCTGTTCTTCAAGTGATGGTATAGGGACTTCATTTTTATATCTAAATAGAGGAACTCAATATCCTGTGAATTTTAGGCCTTTAATAACAATTATTTTACAAAACTTTAAGTTCTTGACATGAAAGGGAAATAGAAATCATATTTCTAAATAATTTCCCCATATTTGGTAAGAGACACTGAGAAGGGGCAGCAAGAGTTAGGGATCTTGGGGGACAAGACAAGGAAATTTTTTTTTTAAGTATTTTTTCAAAGCTACTGAGAAATCAAATTAGATGAAAACGTTAAAGTATCCACTGAATGGAGAACATCGAAGGCCACTAGCAATCTGAAGAAGAATTCGGTCGCGTGTTGGAGTGGAATACAGCGAGGAGTTCAGTGAGGTGCAAAAGAGGTGCAAGGACACGGAAAAAGCAGGGACACTCCGCCATTTCCGGAATCTGGCTATAAATAACAATTATAAATAATATTTAAGGCATTTGCAAGTCTCAGGCGGTTGGCCTGGTGCTTTAAGCATGCTGATTTATTTAACCCCTGTAATACCCCGATGAAGCAGGAACCATGTGTGTATTCTCTTAGAGATGAAAAAACTGAGGCTCAGAGAAGTTATTACTGCAGGTCACTCATACAGTAATTGGCAAAATCAGAATTCCGATTCCAGAGCTCATGCTTAAAGCACAAACTGTCTCTCCTGCACTGCAAAGGGGGCCATAGAGAAAGTGGTGGAGAGGAAGAGGGTCCAAGGTTGAAGGAAGAGTGTTCGTTTTTCCACTTTCTGCTGAAGGGAGGGATTCGCACCTGCCTCGGTGCAGAGGAGGAGGAGTGATCGTCGAGCGCACAGAGGAAGTCATCATGCGTTTGCTGTGGGGCTACCCGTGAGTTAGGCTGAGTGTCCTGAGAGGTGGGGTGGAGGTGACACAGAGCATCTCCAGGAAGGACTGACCTTGGAGGGTGGGGGAAACCCTCCACTGAAGAACAGATGAAGGTAGAATGAGCTCAGAGCTAGGCAGGCTTGGACGGTTTAGCACAGAAGTCAAAGCAGTTGCCTTTTTTAAAAAGTCTATATTTTTTTCAAAGTGAGTTGCAAAGTCATCTGATGAAAGTTGGGAGGTAGATGAGATGTTTAAAGAGTGGGGGGCAAGTTTAAAGTCATCATCGTTAAGAGAGGGAAAGGGAGCTGATGGGAAATATGGTAGAACTGTAAGCGATGGGGAGGCCCGTTTGAGGTTGGACCCTGATTTGATATTCAAGATTGGCAGATACTAACTACTGTATATAAAATAGATAAACAAGTTCCTTGTGTATAACACAGGGAACTGTGTTCAATATCTTATAGTAACCTATACTGGGAAAGAATATGAAAAGGAATATATGTATGTATATATGGATGACTGAGACATTATGCTATACACCAGAAATTGATGCAATATTGTAAACTGACTCTACTTCAATTAAAAAAATAAATATTAAAAAAAGAAGCATCCAGATGCTGCCTTGTGAGGTTCCTCTGCCCCAAGTCCACAGGCTGGAATTGACATGAAGAAGTCAAAGTTTGATTCATCCCGGTTGGGAGTCTTTTCATATAAGGAAGGGCCAAAGATTTGGGGAATTGGTGAGAAAAGGACTGGAATGAAGCTGGGTGTAAAGAGAAGTGCCCCAAGAGAGGCCGATGGACAGGAGAATGTGGAGACATCTGCAGATGAAAGGTGCAAAGAACATGGTCTTCAGAAATGTAGCACCAGCCAGAACGCTGGGATTGTAGAATTGGAGCCATTTCAAGTCATGGTGAGTTTCAGTGGGCAACTTGAAAAAAGGAAGGGGCCATGGGAGAGGGGATGGGTCTTTGAGAAACAAGAGTATTGATAGGTTTCTCATGTGACTCTGAAGCCAGAGTTGAGGTAGAGAGGAAGACAGACAATTAACAGAGACGACAATGCACGGGGTGCCATTTGCAAGAGCCAGAAGATGAGAACAGTGAGGAGGGACAGAGGGGTGTGTAACAAGGACCAAGGATTTCCCTATTTGGAGTAAGGATAAGTGCCTAGACTGGAAAAAGAGGACCATGACCCACCTACAGCCTTTCAATCAGGATGCATAAGATTCCACTGGGTAAAGGAGAAACAGTGTAGATTCAGGGAGTCAGTTTTCTCTGAAGTGTGGAGGCTGAAGATACAGGGGAATCTTCCAGTTATGTGTTGAGTGTTCCGTAGACCCAATGAAAGGATTTGGAAGAAAAAGGGCATGTGGAAGGGTGAGTCAACATAGAGGATGCTCATTGCCTCACAGGGTAAAAGTCAGGTGCGTACGAACTATGGGATGGCTTACAGTTTGGACAAGGACTGTGAGGAAGAATTTGATCTCAGTCATCTCTAGAAGCCTTGTCTCACTGAATTTGGCTGTGACCTGAATGAGAAGGAATCCTGATGGCTGTATTGTGGGACTGGATACTTCTTTTCCTCCTGCTCTGTAAGAGAGAGGAGCAGCTGTGAGATGGCGTGTGTGGTGGCCATGGTGTCCATGATCAGCGGGAAGGAGGCGATCCCAGCTCACCTGCCCCTCTGTGTCGGGCAGGGTCTCAGTGCAGCAACTCAGGCATCCTCTGTGGCATAGGTCAGGCTGTGTCTTGCGTTGGTGGTCAGTGTCAGTGTTCTAAGAGCCCTGGGGGGCCCACAGCTGTGAGAAAATGGATTCCCACAAGCATCCTTCCCGTTCACTACTTGCGTGCATTGATAATTCATTTACTTAGGATATATTTCCAGAAATGAAATTCGAAAATTAAAGGAAACAGATCATTTTAGAGTCTGGGGTTTGTGTTACAAATTCCCCAGCATGAAGTTTTTGCTACTTCTCATTCCTACTTGCAAAGAAAGAGAACAGCCTTTCCATGCTCTCTTCTTGACGTGGAGTTTTAGGTTGAAAAATCACTGCCAGCGTAAGAAGTAAACCCTGGAATCCTATTAATTTACATTGCCTTTACTAGCGAGGCTCTGAAAAAGGACGGTTTGTGTTGCTTTTGTCTGTGCGAACGGTTCGTTCACGCGCTCTCTGCCTACCCTCCTACTGAGATTTGGTCTTTATTTTTCCTTTCCAAGACCTCTTTATACAAACATTACCGCTCTGCCTTTGTAGTTTGCTTATCCAATGTGTTGTTTACCTATATATGTATTTTTATTTTTCATCATTTTGGCTAACAGCTATTTTATATTTGTAATATGAAAAAAAAAATTACCTATTTTCTCTCCCACCTTCACTCTCAGGCTCTGTTTGGTCTGTAGGGACGGGAGTGTTGGTTTAGAATTTGATCCCAAATACATTAATGCTGCTGCACCCACTGGCTATTTGTAGAGCAGGGAATCTGACAGGGGGCAGGAGGCTTTTTTCTCAGCATCTCAATTTTACGCCATGTTCAAAGTTAAGGCCTGGATATGGCTTGAGATCATTGGTATTTGCCTTGAAGGTAACAGATACTTGGCAAAATGTAAACAGTTGATAGAAGCTGTTTTCAGTGGAGTAGTGACAGAAGCTTATTTGAGTGTCTTAAGGAGACAGTGGAAGCAGGCAAGTTTAAATCACCTAACCATCCAGGCAGAATGAGGCTTCCGTGCCAGCCAGGGAAGAGGCAGGAATAAGACACAGCTCTTAAGGGGCTTTCCAGGGAAAAGAAACTGAAAAATTGCCAGTCACGAGAGGAGGATGTGTCAACAAAGGAGGATCCAGAATTGGCCCTTTCCACACTCTCAAACCCACATTGTTACGTGATTGATAGTCATTCCCTAATTTCTTTTAAAAATATGAATTAATAAGATCTGACCAAACTAAAATATAGAAGTGTTATTCTACCAATGACTATTGGTGACTCCAATAATTATAAGCATATACTTCCCTATATTTCAACTATCTTAATGCCAAGCAAGTTCGAGTTTTTTCATCATCTCTTATTTCAATGTGTTCTCTCAAATTAGCTGAAAATAATGTTCATAGTTCACTGGAAGGGTTTTTTGTTTGTGTGTGTGTTTTTTTTTTTTTCATTTAGCCACAAACCGCTGTCCTAAAAATTCTAATGAAATGCAGAAGGTGTGATACTCATTCTAGATGATGGGCAAGAGTGCTGAGTGAATTTGCTCCGTGGCCTCAGGAATTTGTATTGTAAGAGGAAGAATGCAGCGACGACCACCAGGAAGACAGTCTGGCTGATGCTACCTCTTCATCTACGTGACCACAGGGTTTGTGGACGATAAATATTTTCTGAATTAATGCGGCTGGGTTTTATGAAAGACAGCATTTGGAACGCTTCACCCCTTTGCAACTTTGTTTCCTTGACTTGATCTTACACTGTCCAGGTCACTTAGCTTTATTAATGGCTCAGGGTTTATAAATCTCTTCCAGATGACTGGCTTGCTGCACTAAACGTCACTTCAGGAAACCCGCTGTGGACTCTACTGGAAGTTACAGACAGAGAGGTAAAAACTTTTTTCCCCTAGAGCTCACATTATGACTGAAGTGTCAGATGAATGAGAAAAACAGAGGGAAAAAAAAGATAGCAAGTGAGATGATCACCACGGTAGAGGCATCCTCAGTGCCTGTGTGAACACGGGAGGTGAGCGAACTTCATGCAGTGTGTTCATGTTGAACCATATGTTCTTATTGTGTTTTGTGTTTAGATGTTGTGTCTGTAGGGATGTCTGGGACTATTCTGGTTTTTCAGTCTTTTTTTTTAATGGAGCTACTGGGGATTGAACCCAGGACCTCGTGCTTGCTAAGCATGTGCTCTACTACTGAGCTGTACCCTCCCCCTATTCTGTTTTTATATCAAAAGAGATTCCACGAAGCTCCATATGAGTGGCACCCAACACGAAGAATCTCAGCTCTGGCCACGTCAGACATCCTACATCGGTCCCTGTCCTGTTCTCCAGTGCCTCACTTTCATTTCTGACCTCTTGGCTTTTTTTTTTTTTTCTTTTCCTAGATGTATACTTGCCTCTTTTTCCTAAAGAAGTTTTTGATGTAATGGCTTCATCCTTGGCAAACTATTTAAAAAGATATTTTTGACCCTCTGCTTCTCTTTGTTTCTGACCATTCTGGGTCCTCTCTGCAAAGACCCCAAGCACAAGTCTGGCTCTAACCTATTTATTTGACTAGTTCTCCTAATGTACTCATATGCCCAAACTGAAAAGAAATTTGAACAGGTACTTGATCTCGATAGTATTTCAAAATGATGAGATGCCAGTCAGACGAGATTTGATGAGTAGACATAAGTGAAAGGCACATTTTATTTTATTTTTTTTCTTTAACTTATTTTTTTGGGGAGGGAGGAGAGGTAATTAGGTTTGTTTATTGATCAATTGATTGATTGACAGAAGTTCTGGACATTGAACCCAGGACTTCGTGCATGCCAGGCAGGCACTCTACCACTGAGCTATCCCCTGCCCGTGAAAGGCTCATTTTAAAACTGTGTGTGATGTGCAGAAAGAGGGGTGTGTGTGTGTGCGTGTGTGTGTGTGTGTGTGTGTGTATGGTGTGTGTATAGTATTGAAAGGAAATGGGCTGCCAAGGATCTCTGAATCAGCCCTCTGCTCAGTTTGAGAGCCTGGAACCCAGACAGGATCAGACACTATGCTTGTCAATTGCCTGAGTTGAAAGATAAAATATTTGCAACAAGCAATGCAGCTTGAACTCTCTTTAACTACCAGTAACACGTTCTCTTGCTTGATCTTCACCAGAACGGAATGAGGGAATTGAGCCATTGATAAGTTCAGTCAAATGTCCCTGGTTCCTTTGTTGTGAATGCTTTTGCAGAAGCATGTTGTTGACCGGGCCACGTGCAGCATAAAGATGTGCTTCAGAGGGGAACTGAAAGAATACAATGAAAGTGGAGGTGATTTTTTTTTTTCTTTTCCAAAAGGAAAAGATTGCTTTCAGCGAAAAGAATGGAGAACATTCTTTCTGAACAACGTTTCACTCATGTTAAAGTTCTCCAAATCGAAAATAAAATACGTACTTTCGCACAAAATCTTATGCAACTACTCTTTAGTAACTCATTCTTTGCTAATAAGTGTTCATTCCTGGAGTCTCTCACACAAAATGAGACAGATCGATTTCCTTTCCAACATGCACACGCACATTAATTTTTTTTCTGGGCTAGGATTCCCTCTGCTCTGTCTTTACAAAGCAACAAGGAGAGAATCTGAGTCCCCACAGTTGTGTGATAAATCCAGCACACACCTTGTATTCAGGAAGAACAAATGACCCTCTCCCCACGTGAGCGCCATGTGGCTTTGTGTTTCAGCTCTTAGAATTTTGAAAGAATCCCCGTAACCGGGTAACAGCTGATAGTTTAATAGACTAACTGTAACCGGGTAACAGCTGATAGTTTAATAGACTAACTGTAACCAGGTAACAGCTGATAGTTTAATAGACTAACTGTAACCGGGTAACAGCTGATAGTTTAATAGACTAACTGTAACCGGGTAACAGCTGATAGTTTAATAGACTAAACCAAATGTTCACCTCTTTACGCTTAGCTATTTGGCCATTTAACTAAAAAGAATAAGAAATAACTACTAATTTAGCTTTCGCCGCGGTAAACCCACAAGAAACGGGTTTTCCAAATAACTGAAAAAGTGGAAATTAATTAATTAACATCTTCTGTGCTACTCCAGATACTGGTCTTCTATAATTATTATCTCATTTACCACCTACCACAACCCCACCAAATAAATATTACCATGAGATGTTATAGTTTTAAGGAATCTGGCTCCCAAAGCTTAAGCAACCAACAACTATCCAACTTTTCAACACTAAGTCTTTGTAAGAAATGTTAATTATTTTAATGGCATTACTCAACAATGCATTTTACAGTTTAATTTCATTTAAAGAGACGGGAAACATAATTTAACTTGTTTTTGATGCTAAATCCATCACTTCAAAGAGCAGTTGTGATGTTATTTGTAATATACTGCTGCAGAAAGATACAGAGGGGTGTGTCAGAGGTAACGGCTCTTCCATGACAACCCCCTCCCCCCCAGCTGCTTTCATTTTGAAATGTTTATCGTTGATTTTATGGATTTTCTCTTTCTTCCTCCTCTATCAGATCATTAGCTGTCCCTCTGCTTTGCTCTCAAAATACTGGCCACCAGCAAAAAATCTATCTCACCTGAAAATTTTAGTTCTGATTTCTCCTGTATGAGGAAAGTAGGCAAAATGCATTGAATTGTGTGTCAGTGACAAGGGTAGATAGACCCCCAAGTGAGCAGGAGAACAAGGGTCTCCTTTGCCACAGATGCACGAAGATTTTGCATTGCTTTGCGTGAGCCCAGAGGACCCTTTCTTTAGTTCTTAGCTTTTGCCAAATGTTACCTCCAGATAAGTTACGTTTTATAGCCCAGCTCAGATCCTGACCATTCAGTCTTCCTCTCTCTCTCTCGTTTTCCCGTTATATTTGGTACATGCATTTGAGTGAGCATCACAGCTTGCTTTGTCTTTCAGCCCCAGTGCAGAAGATTGTTTTGTTCATTTTTGTATTCGTCGTGTAACTAAAGCAATAGACGTGAATTCTATTAAATTTCCAGTGTCTTTCATCTCTGAACTTCGGTGAGAACATAATCGAAGTCAAAGAAGGCAACTATGTCTCCCACAACAAAGGAGTAACACTGTCTATGTAAGCCAGTGATTTACATGTAACATCTCACTTAATCCACCAAACAAAATGGCAAGGCAAGTACTCTTACTACCCTTTTAGAGCTTAGGAGGGTAGACTCGAATAGGTTAATTAAGCTGTCATTTTTTTTTTATAGTTTATAGGGGCTGGAATTAGCATTAAAATGCAGGGCTATTGAACTCCAGAGCTCTTGACTGTTTTCCTGTGACAGCCTAAACACACACACACACACACACGCACTTTTGTACACAGACATACATACATATGATGAAACATTACATATGTATATATACATATTGTGCATTTATAATATTGTCTATGTACAGGAATATGTATGTATATGAGTTTAGACAGGTAGTTAGTGATTACAGCTCTACACATAATCCGAAGACAGGCAGAGGTCAAACTTCTCTTGGACTAGATTCAGTTTCCAGGATGGCAGAGACCAGACTGTTGGGCAAGCATCTTCAAAGGATAATGGATCTCTCTGAAGTGTCTGAAGGGTACCTACTCTGAAAAGAGCAAGTCAGCTCAGCTTGGAAAACTGTTCTGGGCTTCATCCCTAAAGGAGAAATGACTGATGACCAGGTGAGAGGAAATATAAAGACAATGACATTGCAAATTGGACTTTGAGTTTATTAAAAGAAATTCTCTGTCAGAAGGCAGTTGTCTTCCTCTCCCCACTCCCCTCACTACACCTCCCTCATCCTTCTCCTCCTCCTCCTCTTTCTTCATTTCCTGATAATTGTCTCTGTGACCTGATCTAGTGACCACTGTGGAGATATAGAGGGGAATAATGTATAGAAAAACACCTAGGCTTGCTGTCATCTTACAGAGAAATGTGATTTCCCAACCAAAGTCCCAAGAGTTAGACAAAACTCAGATATCAAAAAATCCTTCTTTGTCTGGAACCCACAGACTCAGGTCTGCTGTGTGCAGGTAGCAAATTAGACACAAAATTGATCTCTGCCAGACAGAAAGTACACCTGCTGAATGTCAACCAAGTCAGGCCTCTCCACTCCATCCTTGTTGCTCCTGCCTCAGTGGAGGCCCTCAGCATCCTTCACCTGAGTTACCGCACTAGTGTCTTATCTGATTTTCCTGTCTCTGCTCTTAGTGCCTCTTCAAACCATTCTCTACACACTTCTGGTCTACAGTTCTCTGCCCTACCAGCTGAGCTATTAAAAGCCATCCTCAACGTTGATGGTTTCCAAACCCTTTGGGGACACTCAATCCATCAGTTTAAAAACAAAATGGATGTGTACTCACTCATGTTTGTTTAAGTTAAATATGGACTACTGTATTTATTATGAAAAATAGACAATTAAATGAGCAGATATGAGCAAGAATACATGGAAGTTCTAAGATGTATTCCCACACTCCAATGCACAAGGCCCACTTTGAAGACCCTTTGTCTACATTCTTCCTCGTGGTCTTCCCAGTGTTTTGAAAACCATTTACTGGCATCTCATCAACTTTAAAATAGCTCAGTCTTTAATTGCTCACTGTGTCCTTTCATGATATGACACTTAGCATCTGTCAGACCTCATCTTGTGTTATTTTCTCCTATACTGTAACTTGGCATTTTACTAATCTCATAATTATTTGTGATTTGGGGGAACAAATCACGAAGTTACATGTATCTATGTATTTTAAAGTATTCCCTGTGCATTGAAAGTTCTTCCTTCCTCTTCTTCATTAAAAAATAATAATTGCAATATTTAAATCTTAGATTGTAAGTTAATCTCTGCAAAAAGCCTTCCCTTAGCAACCCCACTTCTCCTTGCTGACTTCATCCTTTGTGCCATTGGTCTCCAAAGTGAGAGATACTCACCAGGTTAAAAAACATAATTAACATAAGTGTGAAAAAAGTAGAATTTTATGTTGATTGTTTGCTTATCTTTTTTAGTTTTGCAATTTATTTCAATATAGAAGTAAGTATGTATATATGTATACAGTATATATACTTTATATGTAAATACTGTATACATATATAATTAATTTTATATATATATATTAAGGATATGCTCAACTTACATACTTCTATTGCTGTTCTTATAATACAGAAGAATAATTTACTGATTTATAAGAACATTTTCTCCAGTTTTTATCTTTAAAGCCCTGTAGCCCCAGAAGCCAAAGCTCTACTTGGCAGAGTACATATTAAATCTGTTTGTGTTAACTTGAATAAAGAAGACATAATTTAATATTTCACATCTCCTCAGTGTTGTCTATCATATATTTATTGTGCCAACAGCTTTAGTCCAACAAGTGTAGTGTTTTTGGAGAGTCAATTGATGTAGATTATCAATACGACTTTTTTTTCCCCCTAGAATCACTAGAGAACTGGAGGTACAAAGAAATTAATTCTATGTCTCAATTGCTACAGAGTGACCCAGTGACTGGGATAAATACAACCTAATCTCTAAAATATTATTTTTTCTGTGTTCTCTTCTCCTTCTATATTTCTGTGTTCTTGTTAAATAATTAGATAGATGTTAGGGAAGCATTTATACGAAAGAACCCACCTGGATTATTGGAAGTGAAAATTTTAGAGCAGTTTTCTCTAGAACTTTATTTTGGTTAAAAAAGTAATATAATAATACAAGACGCTACTGCCTCAGGAACTGAGTTCTTAAAACTTTCTTATCTCTGAAATCATTTCTGATCCTTAAATTTATTAGTGGAGGGCGGTTCATGATTTGGATTTTACCTGTAAGGACTATTATGAAGCACTTGAAAAGTTGTCAAAATTTTCTCAGCATCTTAGAAAAAATAATGCTTTTATTCTTGTTAATTCTAGGGAGAATCCACTGTAGTAAATGTGATTTAAAATTTGGGTAGCAGGTATCCCTTGACAATTATCCCCTTATTGTTTCTTTGAATTTATTCCATATTCCTTTCATTTTACATTATTAAAGAACTTCTCTCTCAAGTGAGGAATAAAATGAACAAATTAAAGCAATCTAATACTATGGATTAATTACGTTTCTTTTCAAAGAAATTATACCTAGATGTGAAAAATCACAGATTCTTTTACAAATATATTCCATTTTCCAATGCTGCAAAAGTAAAAGTTTTGAAGTTCTAGAGTCCTTGATTTTGGTTAGAACAAAATGCCCCTATTCCTAATTCTAATCATGTGTTGTTCATTTGCATTTGATTGTCCCTTCTAGTCTACACACAATGAGGATAAGCACCTGACATAATTTTTTCCAAGTACAAGTAGTGAGAACAATCATTTTTCTTTTCACTGGAAAATGATACCTGGTTCTTAAGCATCTCCTTGTGGCTCCATTTTACTCTTCCGTGTGGGAAGACTGTATGATTTTCATTGTCCGATCATTAATTTAAAATAACGAATCTTCTCTCCCTTATTCCAGTATTTCTCAGTACAAGAAAAATAATAAAATATTTATGCTGTGTTCTTAGATTAGATCTAATTTTCAGATAAATTATAGAAAATCATCAAATACATACATAAAATAGAAAAAGTCGATTTGTAAAACATAGCTGAAGTGGCCTGTTGTCCAGGGAATTAATTGGACCAGTAAGAAAACTCAATTTATCATTACACTGGAAATTTATATTACACTAGGTATTATAGGATAAGGAACATCAGGAAAAGACATCTTGAAATTTATCTGTAAAGTTTCATTTACTGAAGTTCTTTCAGGACTCTAGAGTAGCAAGATTCAAGGGAAAAAATTTAGGACTCTTTGTAAAATTTGAATAACAAATAAACAACAAATATGTTTTAGTACAAATATTTCCATGCAATATTTGAGAAATACTTATGTCAAAATATTTATTGTTTGTTATAAATTGTTATAAATTCAAATCAAATTGAATGTCTTATTTTTTTTTTCTACATTAGCATCAGAGTATGAAAAAATATGGAATAGACTCCTGTGGTGGCAGCCTCCATCACCCGCTACAGGGATTATACTGACACCTGAATTCTTAAAATGTGTTTTATTTTTGCCTTTGCTCTCAGGCAGTTCAGAGTAACACTTTGCATTCCGTGTTTCCACCACAACCATCCTTTTCTGTACCAGTTGCTTGAAATTCAGAGCCAAATTTTGGGTCTATAACAAGCAAAGTGTTCAAGAAATCACACATGTATTTGAACAAAAATTTTAACCCTGCTTTAATTGCTTTTACCTATCTTTATTTTTGCCTTTGTTCTAATTTCCTCACTTATTTTTCCCCTGTTCCCAGGACAGAATGGTATAAAGAAATAGGCAAATGTTTAACAACATATAAGTAAAGACTTTCATTAACATATGTGTTTCCTTCTCTTTTCTGTGGCTCTGACTTTCCATTTGTATTGTATTAATCGAGTTAAAGCATGCATTTTATTCTATGTATTTCAAATTATTTTGGGAAAGAGACATGGTAAGTATAAAGTATTTACTTAAGTTTGTTAAATGTGGGTGTGATGTTCAACATTGAAAAAACTAGGAAAGTTGGGTATATCCAAAAGTAAGATACTAAGGAAGTAGTCTGAATGCACTTTAAAATAATGGGGCTTCAGACTTCCAGGGGGAAAGTTTTTTTAACACCTTTTTTGTGGTATAATTCCTGTGCAGCAAACTACACATATTTCAGATGTACAGTTTGATGAATTTTGATAGATGTATTCACCTATGAAACCACTGCCATAATCTCTTCATTTCTAAATAATATACTTATGCTGCCCTTTTTTGCCCTTTCAATCAATTTTGGAAATTACCTATTGATTTCCTATTAGTGTAGATAAGAAATTAGCTTATCCCCCCACCTTCTTATCCTCCCAACAAGGTTAGATCATAATTCATAATTTTTGGTTCAGACAGTATATATTATTTGCATTTCTCATGGCTGCGTAAATACTTCTGTTGTTGATTCAAATAATGAACTATGATTATACTTCTTTTTTGTTGTCATTGATCATGCTAAGAAAACTATAAAGGGTGTTCAAGGTTTGAAAATTCCTGAGACTTTTGACATGGACTTGCCATAATGAATCATCAAACAAGTAGAGTAAAGCGTACATTCACGACTGCGATAAGAAAAGTGCACATAGATTCCATGGTCCCCCTGGTGAAGTAGCACCCAAGGTGAAGTGCTCACTCCCGGGCCACAGGGAGGCGCTTCCACAGGTCAGAGGAGTTTGGTCACGGCTTTCCACATTTCCACCCAATCGTCTTAGATTCCCCAGAGCGAACAATTCTTTTCTTTTCTTTTTCTTTTGTGATTAGTTTCCCATATACCTGTTTTTCGTATTTTTCACACACTCCACTAATCGTATAAATTGTATTAAAAATTCCCAACAGCTGAATATGTTGGATGCCGTGCCAGTTACCTGTCTTTTCTCTGGAGTTCCTGCTCTTCTGTTGTAAGTTGTAACTTACCTCCTCATTCGGTTTCCATCCAGGTACTTCGACGTGATGCTCTCAAAAATCCCTATTTCGTGGACCCCCATATCTTCATCTGTTATTGTTTTCCATTCTCACTTTGCTCAAAAACCTACTCTCCATGGTCCCTACAAGAAACATTGAAAGGTAAATATTTTCACTTTTTGCATATCTGAATGTGTCATTCATCTTTTTAATTAGTCACACACATTTAATCATTTGTTGGATTGAGATTTCTAGGTTGGAAGTCATTTTCTTTTAGACTTTTTACCCACTGTCTTCTTGATCCCAAAGTGGCTGCTGTTTAAAGCTGTTTTGATTCTGGCATCGAGTGAAACACCTGTGTGTAAATATCTCACCAACACTTAAAGGTGGAAAAAGTTGGACATACAAATTTCACTGCCAACCATTTGGAGAAGGCAGTTAAAACAGTGAGAGTGTGAAATGATTAGAATGTAAAGATGAGAAGTAATTTTAGTGGGATTCTCGTAGATATAATCAGGGGTATTTGATGAAGAAAGAAGAAAAAGAACAGCGGAAGAACCAGATTATTGGGTGTTAAAAAGACAAAGAAGGGAAACTTTCCAAAAGAAAGTTGTGGTCAGCATCATTACTAGATGGGTGCCTTGTCTATTCTCCCACTAAGATACTTGCAACAACACTGATGGTAATAAGAATCATATTGTGAATCGAGGATCAGTATGAAGAATCTGAAGCATCTCTAGGCTGGGGTTCAAAATAAAACTTGAATTCTAGTTGCTAAATTTCTGGTTGTCCTCGAGACAATCAGCAGTCTTGAATCTTCTGCTGTGTATCCACTGCTCGCGAAGACTGGACTTCATAACTTCAGAGATCGCTCTGACTTTCAGTGTCGTATGGCTTGTTCTTTACACGTTCCGATGTGCGTTCACTTGCAGGATCACATTTGCGTCTTAAAGCAGTCCTGTGCGTGAGGACGGTGAAACAGGAACTGCCTTATGTTCTTCTGTCTTTCCTTTCGTATTCATTTTGTAGATGATAAAACAGAGAAAGTGAGCCAAAACCTTTTGAAACAGAGCCAGATTTAGAACCCAGGGGTCTCACCCAGGTTGGGCACAGTTCTTTCCAATATATTATGAAGTACCTGAAACACAGCAAATTAATGTTCCTTTGAAGCAAAAGCATTAATGTTTCTACAACAGTCTAAATCTGGGTCCAGTGATTCTCAAAGGATTGTTCATGGTTTCATGGGACGAGGAAGGACTTCTTAATGGATCATAAACTGATGTGAACTTTAAAGCCTTGTCTTCTGGTTTCACAGTCGAATGATGAACTAGATCGAAAGACTGCTTAATTGAAAGTCACAGTTTGTATCAAGCTGCTCATTTTCCAGTTGTCGTTCCTTCTTTTCAGTGATAAATTACTAGTTTAGCCTTATCATTATCAGCTGAGTTTGCTGTGGTTTGGGTTAACCCTAGAGAACACAGAACACAGTGATGCATGCTCCTTGCATCCAAAGAACGGTTGCCTATAATTTTCCAATAACTTAAATGTTAAGATGTGTATACGCTGTGGTTCAAATGTGAATCATACTGTAGGGTTACTGCAAAAGCAGATGGACACAGAAAGCATGATGCCCTTTGTTTTCTTTTTAGATAATACGGTGGCCAGTTGTTTTCATCACTCTGTTGCATTTCCCCTGTATTCTACTTTGAATATTTTTTAGATAAGGCAAAACACAAGTCAAAATGTTTTGTTCTTTATGGCCCATAGAACTGGTAGGAACCTCAACTGGCCTTAGCTTTTACTCATTGCTCAGTGCAGCTACGCCTCAGGAAACATAATGTCATACAGCATGAAGTTGCTCTGTGCTTTAAGTGAAAGACGGCCTTGTTTTTCTAGTTAGATGAAGCTAGCAGCACTGAGAATAATAAAAAAAAAAAACTACAATGAGTATTTTGTTTTAAATATGAAACTCATTCAAATATATTCTTTGTGTAGGGTTTTGATCTACTAGTATCTAATGTGGGCTTATAAGATAAATGCATGATAGTACCAGAGGGTGGAGTGGAGTCAGTTATTCTGGGCAGCTCTCTTGATTGTCATATTCCAGTGCTCATTACATCCAAAAGTAAAACGTCGCCCACTGACGTCCATGTATGCTCCAGCAGTCAGATCTTTCTCTGGCTCGAAGCAGATAACTCCATTTGTTTATAGGCTCAACTAACCAATGTATTTATTAGATTCGTTTCCAAACTGACTTATTGGGAAATGGGAAAAATTGAGCCCTTCTACTAGGACAATATTCAGAATATGAGGAGATAAAATTAAAAAAATGAAAAAAGAGAAAACCCAGCTTCTCTGTCTAGCACAGAAGGACTTAGGGATGCCTTTGTCTTGTGCTCAGATCCTTTTATTATAATTAACAGCTTATTTTACTCACTCCATCCCTACTTCCAAAATAAAAATAAAGCATCGTGACCATCTAGCGTTAATCTAATCCTACTTTATAGGCGGACATATTATGTCATGAGAGTTTACGGAAGAATGAGAGTTTTTCATTTCCCTGTAAGCAGACGTTCGGTTTACTGTATTCCAGTAACCAGGAGGTGGGCTAGATGGCATCACCAGTCATCCCATCAGGTTTAGGAGATGCCAGCGTCACATCGTCTTGAACAGTACACATACCAAAGCATGCTCATGGCATTGACCATCAACACGCTGTTGATTTCTACATCAGAGAGAAGTTCAGCTGGCAGATCAATTCCAAATTTTACATCCATCACCATAGAGGCTGAGCAAATATGGAATTCATTCATCTTCTCGGAAGTAATAGCTACCAGACATTTCCATATCTTTGGGGTGCAACTGAAATAAAAGGGCCTTTGTGTTGAACATGTTTTGGTTTTGTTTTATTTTATTTTCATTTATCAGGATCTTTGTTTGGAACTCAAGAATCATATCTCATGTCTCTGTTTATCTCAGAGAAAAGTGAACGGATACATTTACTTCCAAGCTTTTTGACTTCCTGAGAATGTCCAACTCTTATACATAATAAAAGCGGTCATTGTATAAAATAAACCGTGTAAATGGTGGGGTTGTTCCCTCTGGTCATTTTCCTGGCTTTATTTGAACACATCCCACATCTTAGTTTAAAATAATTAGTAGATTTGTGTTAGATGTCTGTGATAACAAATTTTTATTAGTATTAATGTTTCATCACATAAAAATTTCTACTAAAGATATTTATTACAAACTGTCATTCAGCTTTCAGAAACCAAAATAACTCACTTACATGCTTTTATTGATTACATGAGGTATATGTGGCATATTTCAACATCAGTGAAGCTTTATATTTTGTAAGCATTTCATAGTTTATAAAGCATTTTTATGTGAATTAATTCATCAGATTGATGTTGACATAGCCACATCTTTAGAGGATGTGAAATTCTTTTTTTTTTTAACAGGGAAGTTGAAAATAGGGTGTGAAGTTGAATTTAGAAACGAAGAAGGAAAAAGGTGGCAGGAGATTTCCGAGAATAAATGCTGAGTCAGCTACCGATGGAGGGCAGACAAAGCAGGGAGGACCAACACCGAGCAAGCAGTAACATGGGAACCAGAATCCAAGGTGTATCTGAGGGCAAAGCTGACAACATTCAAAGCTGAGGCAAGGCTGGCTCTCCCACTCGTTAGCCACATGACCCTGGGAACTCCTGGAGCCTCAGTTTCCTCATTTGCAAAATGTCACTGCTAATGGTTATGTTCATCTCATAGAACTGCGGTCAGTGCCTTGGAGTGGGGGAGGAATTAAAAATATATTTTAACCAGAGCATCAAATTTTCTGCCATGGAGAAACTGAGCTGGGTGTAAAGAAAGTCCTTAAACTGCTTTCATGGTAGCCGATGGCGCCCCCAGGGAGCGATCTGGAATCAGACGGCCAAACAAGAGAGAGCTATGTGGCTTTGAGAATGACTTTAACAGGCACTGGGGATGCAGGTTAGAGATAAGAAAGAGTAGCAGAGGTTAGAGAGGACAGAGGATGAGGTTCACAGCAGAGGCTGAGCCTGAAGAAAGAGGCAGCCCCTGAGATACTTCTGGGGGTAATACAGCTAAAGGAGTTCTGAAAAATGATGTAAAATATTATATTTTAAAGCATTTATGGGCCAGTGATTTAAAATCCTTACTTTGTCCTGTTCTTGGGAATCAGATACACATATTTCTGCCTGTAGAGGTATTGTATTTGGGTTATAAAAGGGTCAGAAGGCTATTCAATATGGACCTCTGTATGTAAACATTGGGATAGTGCATTTAAAAAGTAATTGTTAGCTAGACATTAAGTTTGAGAGGTAAAATCTCCTGTAAGAATTCTATAGCCACCTACCAGACGTGGGACAAGTTTTAAGATTAATGTTGATTCTCAATGTCAGGGTAACCTCAGTAACATCTTGGTTAGATGATAATAAAGAATATTTTTTTGACTGCCTCTGGCATCTAATAAATGATAGTCATGATCATCAGCATCATTTTATAATTAAGAATTGATTTCTCTGTATCTAAAGCAATTTTATTTTGTAGGAAAGGAGGGCGCTAACCATTCTGAAAAGTCAGGTCCCCAACACTAGCATGCGATCCTCACAATTCCTCTGTAATACAGGTATCATTGCCTATGCTTTATAAAGCCAAGTGCTTCTCTAGGGTGACAGATCTTAAAAAGCAGAATCAAGCACTAGGAAAAAAAAAAAAAGCAGAATCAGAGCTAAAATTGAGGTCTTCGGGTTCTTGGCTACGACTGATATCCTCAGAAATATTTTATAACGAATAGGAGACGTATATTCATCTCTAGAAGTTAAAGAGTCACAGTAGTAAGAGCACAGGAATTAAGCTATTTCACTGATAACAAAGGCAAGGATGTTATAGTTTTGTTTGTGCCTATACGGAGATGCAAAATAGAAGTAATGTTCAAACCAGGCAGTAGCTTTCACACAGTACTAGTTAACCACGGGTCAGTCAACATGATGAAGCCAGGTAGATGGAAGACATGATCTAGACAGTGATGTTTATACTGGTGATTAGTCCTGAGAATATGTTTATATGACCTCTTGTCTTAAGAAAAGAAGGGTTCTCTTTGGTTTACGAGGATTTTCTTCTTTAAAGAACATTACATTTCTTCAAATGAGGTTGAAATTGCCTCCTTAGAGTAAAAGAATCTCACATTCCTTAGGTCATTCAGTTATAACCATGTATGTATCTTTATTGTATCATCATTTTATTAAAGCAATGTCTAAGAGAATGTTGGATAGCTTTTCAGTTACTCAGTTTGTGCAAAATGGAAAACATTCAATTCAAACATTAATTCAAAATTTTATTTTCAGAATGACCAACTTAAAAAAAAAAACATTGTATGAGGACACATGAAAACAAAAACATCTCAGAGAGCGGCATGGAATGCTATCCAAGTGGCTTTAATTCGCGGAGTTTTACGACATAAAATTGCCTTTCACTTCAGCCATCCTTTTGTTTGTGTAAGTGTGTTTGGTTTTGTTTGTAGCATTCATGAATTTGATCTTTCTCCCAACTGTGAGTTAGGGCATATCTGTTAAACTCATTGTCTCAGCTCAAACATGGAATGCTATTTCCATGGGTTTTTGCATTCAAGACTGTTATAGGAGTCAAAGTGCATTAGCAGGTACATAGCAGTGTAAAACTAAGAAAGAATAATTGTTCTCATCATAAAGGCGCATGCAATAATAGTATTAATGGTGTATGCATGCAGCATTTGTAAGCAACACTCCAGATGTGCAAAAGCAGATAGCATGACTCTTTAACCTTGCAATGATTAGCAAGTCAGAGTACAAACTCCTTTACAAGCTGCCAGCTCTGATCTTTAAATGGAGAGTCATTCATGTGGCATCAAAATGGGGCAACTGTGGTTTTTGCTTTCTACTGGGAAGGATGAAAGGGTTATGCTTAGCTTGTTGATTTAGTCAACAAAGAAACCTGCCTCTTAGAATTCAAACCACTCAAATACAAGCAACCTCACACCCTTCCCTAAATATCCAGAATCACTTCTTCATGGAGGAAAAAAGTATATAGTTTTTTTTTTAATAAAGTAAAGATTAAGTGGAAGAAGGAAGCACTATTTTGACAAATAATAGATCAGATGCTTAATCTTGATACTTTTGGTAAAAAGCCACATTCACATTGTAATTGATGTTTTCACATTCTCCGTTAAGAGCTGGATTCTAGTGTGTTTAAATGAGGCTGATGTGGAGTAATTTCTCTGCAGGGGTTTGTGGCTTTGGCTGAATTCCCACTGGGACATACTTTAGCTGGTTACATGTATTTCTCTTGCATTTAAAGGAAATATGGAATCCTCTGTTTCCTGTTTGGTTGTACTGTAATCCTCTGAGCAGCTATAACACGTCCACTCAGAGATGGCTGCTTTCAAGGCATGTGCGTTAATACCCATAATCATAGGCATTCTGAGACTTTTTAGCTTAAGACACAATTGTTGAGGCTGATTTTAAATGAAAATCATGAAGAATATTTTAAACACTGCAGGATTTCTCAGAATTGAGAATAGAGCGAGTTCATAAGTTCCAAAGCCTAAAAAGAAAAAAAGACAGGGGGAAAAAAAGAAAGAAAGGAGACTATACCTTTTAAATATTACCCCCAAATAATGATCATGATAACTGCAAAAATTTCCAAACCTCAGCTTTCTAGAACCCTTGGATATAAGATGTAGAGGCGCCAAATTTCTGGCTAGATTCGAGTTTACCTATTTTGTAGACAAAAAAAAAAAATGTTACACATTTTGAGATTTTTCTAAATTATGTACTATTCTTTCTCAGATGAAATTTGCTGGAAATAATCCAAAATGACACAGTTTATATATATGAACACGGTACCCTGTTGTAACATGATGTTGCCCTAAATACTATTTCATCTCTGTGCTAGTCATTGAAAAACTATCCATTAGTTCAATGCACTGTCCTTGGCACTGAGGACCTCATAGTGAACCAGGTAACATGGCTTCAGTCCTCTGATCAGTCGAGTCAGGGGCTGGATATTAATTGCATATATTTAGTAATCATATTTGTTTAGTAACCACAGATACATTAAAGCTAGGGAATAAAAGGTATGGTTTCTCTGCTTCTGAAGTAGTTTTTTTTTTAATTGAAATATAACCAGTTTCCAATGTTGTGTCAATTTCTGGTGTGCAGCATAATTGCTCAGTCATACGGAAGCATACATGTATCCGTTATTCATATTTTTCTGTTTCTTCCTCTCCTGTCTATTGTGTTGTTGTTGTTGTTTTCCCCTCTGACTTTTAAGATCAATTTTTCTATGCTTAAACATTGAAAAGTGGACAAAACACTGAGCAGTTTTGGTTCTGCAACACCAGCAAAAGGCAAATCTCACCATGTTGCTCTCCTCCTTAGCACCGCTCCATGGTTTGTCATTATTCTCAGCAGACATTCAAAATTCTTATTGGAGTTTATAAGGCCCTTTGGGATGTGGGCCCAGCTTCTTTTTTCCAGATTCAGTTTTCAGTGTTTCTCATTCTCAGGGCTCCCGATTTACTGACTTTCCTGTTGTCCGCCAGTGTGCTCTGCAGTCTCGTCACTGAACGATCTTTGACCGGAATCTTCTGTTGCTGAAATTCCTCGCTGCTCCACCTCCACACCCTCTCCTAACGTGACCCGCTCCCTCCTCTTCTCCTTCCTGACTTTCTCCTTCCTCTGTCCTTCATATGCTTCAGATCACGACCCTAAAGTCACATGTTCATAAAACCTTTTGACTCATCCCCTGCCGCACTTGTCTAGCTAGCTGGTCTGCCTGGGGGTCCCCTGGAACCCTATCACTGAGCTCTCATGGTCTTTTAGCTTTTGCAGTACTGTTCCCACTACTAGGTGGAAAGTTGTATGGCGCGAAGTGCTTAGTCTTGTTTAAAGACCTACCCCCATCCCTCGCTTTGGGGTTCGCACCCAGTGACACTCAATAATCACTTGTAGAACAGAAATGTCAGAAAATCTAGGATGCTACTATCTTATTTCCTCATTGCCTTCCCCACTGCCAAGCAGAGAGTGGGTGTTCAATTCACATTTGTTGAACGTATGAATATGCAATCTGCTGCGAGTAAGGGGTCTTTGGGATCCTCCCTGAACAATTTACAGGGACTCATGCCTGTCATTGTGGGATGGTCAGGACTCGGACACTTATTAATCTCTCATTCCCAGCTGTGTTATATTAAGGATGAAGGGGGAAAAAAAGGCCGAAGGGAGGAGACAATTTGTGTGCATATTTACTAATGACATGTATTTGATGTGTGTGTGTGTGGTTTTTTGTTTTTTGGATTTTTTTGCAGAGATTTCCTCTCGCTACCTTGAGAATAACCCTGTGAGCAGGAACTTGGTTTTACAGGAGATGTTAGAGTCCCGTTAAATTGAGTGGCATAGCTGGGATTCTTAACCAAGTCCTGTCTCCTTCTATGGCACTGAGCTGCTGGTCACCCAGCTCGTAAAGACAAAGCCATTTGTAGAGCACTGGCACCAGTGGGATTTATTCTCCACAAAGAAGGGTGGCGATCAGAGAGCGGACTTCACAACAGAAATGAAAGGGTATCTTTCAGTGTCATGTGGTTGCCCTAGTCTGTTTGGGCCACTGTAACAAAATACCATCCACTGAGTGGCTTATAAACAACAGGCATTTCTCACTGTTCTGGAGGCTGGGTGCCAAGGTCAAGGTGCCAGCAGATTCGGTGTCCGGGGAGGGCCCGCTTCTTAGTTCACAAGCACCTGTCCTCTCGCTATAACCTCACACGACAGAAGGGCCAAGAGAGAGCTCTCTGGGGTCTCTGTTATCAGGGCACTAATCTCATTCATGGGGGTTCTGCCCTTGTGACCTAGTCACCTCCTTCTGAACACCATTATATTAGAGGTTAAAATTTAACATGTGCATTTGGAGGGGACAAAAGCACTCTGCTGACTGCAGTGGGCATCCGAGAGGCTGTGGTGAAGTTGGCCTCACGAGGCAGGGGTGTCTCAAGTCAAGGATATTATCCCAACCTTTCCTAGTAGAAAAAAGAGCCCTGGGGTTAGTGCTGGACAATCTGCTGCCAGTCCCAGCTACACATGTCATGTTAACTTTCAGAATCTTTATTCTGTAGTTCCTTCAACAATAGGATTTGATATTTATATATGTCTTTTGTTTACCACCTAGATTGTTTATAAACCTAAATTGAGGGTTTTTTTTTTTTTAATTCTAAAGTATGCTGAACATTTGAAGCAGTGTCATCAGTCTCGAAGGCACAACAGGACAGAAGGGGCTTGGGTCCTGCCAGCCATCTCCTGTATGCACATCACAGGTCTCGAGGGGAATAAAGTCAGAAAATCTTGATTGATATGTACACATGTATCATCATTACTTGAAAACACAAGGTCCGTTAATGGAGAATGAAAACAACTTGGTAAGTGAGAAGGAGTATGCACTCTTTTTTTTTTTTTAACTTTTATTTTGAAACCATTTTAAGTTTATAGGAAATTGCAAAGAAATGCACGTGGGGTCCCGGGTACACCCCGTCCAGCCACCCCCATGTGAATGACATGGGTAGCTATAGTGCAACATGAAAACCAGGAAATTGACCCGGGTGCAATCCACAGGGTTTATTTAGGTTTCACCAGTCACACATGCAATCACATGTGTATTTATAAACGTCTATGCAATGTGACCACATGTTGCTTTGTGCAACCATTCCACAATCAAGATACTCAGTTATACCAACACCACAAGGCTCCCTTGCACTGCAACTTCAAAGCCACATCCACCCTTCTCCCACCATCCCTAGCAACCATTAATCATTTCTCCATTTCACATAATTATGATGTATCATGAATGTTGTATAAATGGAATCATGCAGCGTGCATCCTTTTGAGATTAGCATTTTTTGTGTGTGTGCAGCATAATTTCCTGGAGGTTTCTCCATGTTGTTGCACATACTAATTGTTCCTTTTTTATTGCCAAGTATTATTCCACAATTTGGTTGTACCACAGTGTATCTATAATCATTCACCCACAGAAGGACAGGAAAAGGTATTTATAATTAGAGCAATTAGGAAATGATAGATTTTGAAATTATCTAATATAACTAGAATAGTAAGACAAATCATCATTTAGACCAAAATCTCATTGAAGGATCTTTTAAGCATTGCCACCATATTTTTTTCCTGTGTATTCATAGGAAAAATGTAAGACTTGAGCTCTAAAAAAACATGATTAAATAAATTTATTTTATAATTATGCACATTCATTGATTTTTACAAAGTATACACTTTGAAATGCTTGATTCTGATCCCTTAGTCTTTTGTTATTAATGATCCTAGTGTGTGTGTGTGTTTCCAAAGTGAACTCCTGGGAGACCGGGGCTGATGGGAACTCATCACATCTCCAGGGCCTGGAACATTGTCCGGCCCCTCAATCACAACTAATAACCTTTTTTGAATAAAACCCAATTCCAAAAATCAAGTGCTCTTGACGGACACTATGCTCCATGCCTCTATCATGTAGGCAGGTGCTCTGAGCCCAGGTTTCTATCTGGAGAAATAGAAAACCTGCAAGTTAAGTGACTTTGTGAAGACCGTGGGCCTCTACCAGGACAGGCTACATTCCCCAATAAATTCTGCATACTTTCCCCATGATTTCCCCACTGTACTTAAAAAAAAAAAAAAAAAAAGGTTTCTAAACTGATAAACTAAGAAAATAAATCTTTTTTATTTTTGACAGAAATAATAAAAAATGTAGTTGGTTTATATGACTTCACTTGGGGGGTATGGCTGTTTTAAAGACAGCATCAGCTGTCCTTAAAAAAAAAAATGTATTTAAAGAAGTAACTAACTACAGTTGCTTGCCTCACAAAAGTCAGTTTAGAAGTAGAATTTTATTTCATTGGCATCTTGAAAGCAGCTAACCCTCTAGTCTGCCAAGTACTCTTGATACATTCACAGTCTTTTCTGGGCCAGACAGAAGCATTAGAGATCAATACAAATAATATATCCAAATGGGCCTTTTTTTTTTTTAAACATCTAAAGCCCATTACTGTTCTAGAGCAAAGAAAGTTACTGCTCTAGATCAAAGGGCCTCATATGCTATATCCCAATATTTTTGGCCCAAACCATAGTGAAAGAAATTTCCGCCATATTGGAGCATCTTAAAAATAACCAGCGAATCCCAGCCTTCTTGTGCGTGCTGGATATGAAGGTGAAAATACAAATGACCACGAACCTGAAAACTCAGAGGGCCTTTCCTGGTAGATCTCGTCAAAGCTTGAAATCACTCGAGAAGGCCAGGCCTGAGTAAGTCGAGGGCCAAAGGTTTTGCTACCTCCATGCAGCATGCTTAGTTTTATCTCATTCAGTGTAAGGAATGCAATGACAGAAACTAGAGTGTTAGAGGTCTCCTGATCCCTTATTTTGTCACAGAGGAATACATTCAGTCGGCAGTGAGCAAACACGGGTCTTTGGCATGCTAGAAATGCTGGGGTTCAAGGCTGGTGCACTGGACGCTGTGTGTTGCCAGAGTTTGAAGGTTAGAATACAACGGGAGGAGGAGAGTGTCCCGGGAAGAGTATTGTAGCCAAACAGGACTCTCTTACTGGTCGCCCGTTTATTCCTTGCCTGATTTTACTGCTACCCAAAAACCCAATAATAAGGACTTTAACACTTTAAAGCTACTAGAGTGTTGGCACTTAGACCTTTCTCTGTCTAAGCTTGCAAAATATGGCGACAGGATTTCGGAAGCTTCCTTTTCCTCCCTTCTGCCATCCTTTCATGAAGTTTTCAGTCTTATCCAAGCTGAGCTGTTATTTTTGATATTAACTCTCTCTAGAGTAACCGTTCAAAGATTTTAAGTGTAAATGAATCACATGGGTTCACATAAGCATCTAGATTACATTTTCTCCAAAATAAATACCATAAATATGATTAAAGGATAAAGATGTTTGGCTTACATTTACTCAGGATGAGATCTGGTCCAAAATGCTTAAAAGAAATACTGGCCACCAGCCATCTGACAAATTCACACAAGTTCTTCTCTTCTAAGTCAAAATTTCCCTGCGTTGGCATGAACTTTGGAAACAACTCTTTGGAATGCATTTCTGTGAATGGTTTGGCATATTTTTGAATGGTGTCTATTGAATGGGGAAACTCTGTGAGTGTAGTACACTGTACCTGTTATGAGCTGACTTAAAAAATGCCACCAAGAATAGCATGTGATATACAAAAGCAATTCTACTGAGCAAAAATGAAACTTGATAAGAGATATTAATATTTGCAATCAGGAAAACCTGTATCAAGCAGGTGTTAGTATATTAAATGAAGTTCATTCATAAGAAGTCCAGGTCTTTCAACAGACCATCTTAGGATGTATCACTTCAGATAAAAAGGAACCTTTTCTCGGGCCAAAAACCAATTAATGTCCTATAGTTGGATTTCAGATCTAATATCACCAAGTAATTCTGATAGTTACACCAGATAGTGCCTATGAGTAAGAGGGGATAGTTAACTTTTATTTCCATTAAGGATAGGTGATTGATTTAATTCTACAGGAAATGAATGCACTATTAGGATTCTGCCCCATAGCTATGCCACGTGGTGCCTTCTACATTGTCCTAAATTAAAAACATGATGGAGATACATTTTTAATAAAGCAGAAAAGCCTTTTATGTAATACAGCATTTACCTCTTGCAGGTATGGAAGGGCAGAGCCAAAAGGAAAGTGATTATTTGTGGACAATCTCACCGTGTCCAAGCTGATTCTACCTTCTAAACATTCTTCAAATCACTGCTCTTCACTCTACCCTCACTTCTACTATGTTAATTCAAGCTTTGAATATTTTCAGAAGGATGACACCAACACCTTTCCTCTTCAGTGCTGCCAAAGTATTCTTTCTAAACAGATTGTGTCCCTCTCTGCATTACATCCTTCAATAGCTCCTTCAGCGTCTTCTCCAACGTAATACATGGACTTTTTACCCTTTGATTTTTGGACCATGCCTGTGTTAGACACAATAATGGTCCCTCCACGATGTCCACATTCTAATCCTTAGAACCTGTGAGTATGTTGCCCTCCATGGCGTAAGGGACTTCATGGCTGTGACTGAGTTAAGACTCTTGAGATGAGAACATGATTCTGAATTACCCAGGTGAGTCCAATGTAATCAAAGGGATCCTTATACGAGAGGCAATAAGAACAAAATTTAAAAAAAAGGAGATGTGACGGTGGGGCAAGAGTTTGGAGTGATGTACATCAGACATGAAGGAAAGAGTCAGAAGTCAAGGAATGTAGGAGGCTTCTAGAAGCTGGCAAAGGCAAAGAAATGATTTCTCTCCCAAAGCCTCCAGAAGAAATTAAAGCCCTGCTAACACCTCAATTTTAGACTTTTGACCTCCAGAACTGTAAGAGAATAAATTCATGTTGTTTTATGCTGCTAATTGGGGGATATTTGTTACAGCAGCAATAAGAAATTAATACAACAGTTAAGGGCTGGTAGACTATATGTACTTAATAAATAATCGATACATAAATCAATGAAAAAGTGAATCATTATTCGTAAAGTCTTGTTTCTTTATGTTTTCCATGTCCATGTTGGTATACTGGATGGTAATCCTATAACTAGGATTACAGTGACATACAGACCTCCATCCTTGGAATAATATGTGTTTCCAAACTTCAATGTGAATATTTAATACGGAAATCTTAGATTACTTATCCACCACAGAGCTGCAAAAGGCACAGAATTGCAGTGTTTGGGGGAAGAGTGTACCCTCTGGATTAAGCCTGACTGGGTTCAAATCCTGATTCCACTGCCAACAGGCTGTGTGACCCAATTTTTAACCAAATTGTGTCTTAGTTTTCTCTTCTACTTAATTCTATTTTTGAGGAAGATTTTGTGAGAATTAAGTAAAATAAAACATATGAAGAACATAGAGCCTGGCCTATAGTAAGTTCTCAATAAATTTTAACCATTATTATTATTATTATTATTATTATTATTGTTGTTGTTGTTGTTGTTGTTATTATTATTATTATTATTATATGTTAGAGTTTGTTCTAGAGGGCTCTAATCAGAGATATAAATATTGAAACATTTTGGTTGTTCAAAGTGTTAAGAGTTCAATTGTACTCAATTGACAAACATTCACACTGGTGTGATTTTATCTAATGTCTTGGCAGTTGACTGTATATATAGGTCATATTCTGATATCATGTTTTTCAATAATAAAAGTGATATTATTTTGGCTTTTCCAATTTATCAGTTGCATGCAGTAAAAGACAAAATATTTTCCCAGTAATTTATTTATAGTTGTGGTGGTGTGAATTATTCAAAGGAGAAAACCTTAGGTAAGCCATTTATAAAGCTAGTATTCATATCTAGTCTTACTGTCTCTGACAAAACATACTGACTTAATGTAGGGTTTTTCAATAAGAAACTAACTGTTTAAATGGAAAATGAAACCCCTGGTAGCCACAAAGTTTTCAAACAAGGAATTTTCTACAGACAGCTTTTCACTTTATGACTACAGTGAGACAATATTTTTATTATTGTTTTGACCTAGTGTTTATGCGTTGGGGCTTGGCAGTTTTCCTGAGTATTGTTCTGTTTCTGATTGAAAACCTGGAATTCATCTCCTTTACATGAATTGTTCCATTCAAAGATAACAGCCTCTGAAATGTTTGGTTTTACTAGCTTAGGTCATTCACAGTGCTGCCGGTGCTGCCGGGTATGGCGACATAAAGTGAACACACGATTAACTTTTACTAAGTCGCAGACATTGACAGTGAAATGGAAACTGTTACACATATTACTCAGGTTCCGTTGGTTCAAGAAGACCCTATAAAAGCAGCTTGAGGCTGTCAGTTCCATTTTGTTTTGTTTTTCTTTCATAAAATAAATACTTTTGAGAAATACATCAAAAGTCCTGGTAGATATGGATATATTTACATGTGCACACTGGCGCTCTTGTATCGAATGACTATTCTCTTGACCACATCATCAAATAAAAAACTAGCTGTGTCTAAAGTTTCCATCTTTGTTTAGGATAGAATCATCTTTTGAACTTCATGCATGGAGATTTAAATAGTCTGGTGTTTGATATATTACCCTGTCTTAAAGGGCTATTGTATCTTTACACACATGTGTTGATTAGTAGTTTATTATTACCAAATATGTCTCATAATTACATTAAGTTATTTCTCACCCATTTATTTATTCAATCAATCATTGTTCACTGACCATTTCTGGGGGCACTGACTTTCCAGCTTCACAGTAGATGCTAAGCACCCACTGACAGTGGTGCAGAAGCCTGAACTCAAAGATTTGGGTATATATATATATATATATATATATATATATGTTATATACACATATGTTATATACAGATAGATAGATATAGTTCTTTTTTCACTTCATTACCAACACCATCATTATGAACATGTAAATTTTCTAAGTCATTGTGGGTCTAAGAGGAGCCAGTTGGAAAAAAAAACCAAAACTTGGATTAGAGTAATTTTAGGATTTCTGACCTGTTGGGGACCAAACTATGGAGGATAATTAGCTCCATGAGTCCTGTACACGGTGGGAACATATTTGCCAAAGAAAATAAGCCAAGATGCTTGAAGAAGCAAATGTTGTTCCAGTTATCACATTAATCAGCTTGAGACGTATTTTGTTCATATTCTTCTCAGCATGAAAATATTCAATGTCCCCTTACTTCTTAGCAGATAAAATCAATTAAATTCAATAAACATTTATTAACATCTAGTATGTGCAAGGCATTGTGCTAATTATTACTTGCCAAGGTTACTAAATCATAGAGGAACTCATAATCTCTATGAAGGGTTCGGAGGAGGAGTGGCATAAGAACAATAGAAAAAAGAAAAGGTTAAAAGACAGATTGAAATAAAATGCTTTGTGTTTTCAAATCATTTTTTGGCTGGTAAAATCTGAGAAAGCATCTTAGCGACATGGGCGTTCCTGGATAATTAGCATTTTGATGATGGAGATAGAAAAGTGCAATAAATGGTACCACAGTAAAAATATTCACTGCCTCTCCCTGCTGGGCCGGTCCTTGGGAAATAACTATACTTCCTAGCCCATTGATGTCAGAGTTCATCAAATAATTTGCTCTGGTTAATAAAATGTATATAATTTCCAAGAAGAAGATTTAAGAGCCACTATATGGTTCCACTATTTCTCTATTCCCTCTGCCTAGAGATTGTTGGGTTCTAGATAGGAGTTGGTCCATTAGCCTTGTTCTGAGAACTAAGTTAACACGAAGCAAAGCCGCAGACGAAACATAATGAACACGAATATGAGTGGGACATAAATCATTGTTTTAAAACACCAATATAGGAGCTATTTGTTTCCAGAACAAAAATGTAGCTTAAACTGACTGATACAGGGACAAGTATCCTGGAAGATGGCACCAAACACACACAAAGCACAGATACAGAAAATTAAGCACTGGAAGGTAGACTACTGAGTCCCAATTATTATGAACTTAATATACAAATATGATGGAGAGACAGAAATGTCCAGTAGATAATGGGAAATGTGAGTTTGGAAGTGAGGGGAGATCCTGCAGCTAAAAATAGGGACGTGAAAGTAGGGAACCCTAGTTGAACTTGAGATATCTGAGGTCAAGAGAGGCTTGCAGTCGAAAATTTGGTGGGTAGGGTGGGGAAGAAGTGTGTCTAAAAAGTTGTCAGAGAAGCAGAAAGAAAAAATCCCGGACCACGGGAAACAGAACTCATTTTTGTTAGCCTGCCATTGGGGAGACCAGATGGTAGAGCCCAGACGACAGTTCTTGCTACCACTTAGGTTCTGACACACTATTTTTGTGATCCAAACAAGGTATTTGACTTTTTATCCTCTATAAAATGGAAAAAAATAAATTGCATCTTGGTTCAGAATTTGGGGGAGAATGAAACGGCATGTTATTAAAGCATCTCTCACTGTAGTTGGCGCTTAGAAGGAACCCAGTGTTAGTTCCTTTGTTATTATACACTATATATTCAAACTGCTGAAATACTTCCCTGAGCACTAAAATCAGTCCAATTTGATACAGGAAAAAAAAACCCCATAAATTAGGAGTTTGGGATTAGCATATACACGTTACTATATATAAAATAGATTAACAGTAAGGGCCTACTATATAGCATGGGGAACTATATCCAATATCTTGTAATAACCTATAATGGAAAAGAATCTGAAAAGAGAAAATACATATGTATGTATGTATATGTGTAACTGGATCACTTTGCTGTACACCTGAAATTAACATAACACTGTAAATCAGCTATACGTCAATAGAAAATTTTTATAAGTTAAAAAAAAAATCACTAAATTTAAGATCTTGTTGGCTCCTCAGAAGATATTCCTTCTAATGAATCTTCTCAGTGGGAGTTTTGGGTAGAACAAAAGTCTGAAAGGTGTACTCCATTCTCCTTCATTGCATTTGATTTAAATATTCTTGAGGACATTCTTCAAAATAAGAAGAAACAGGATATATAAATATCTCACTGCTCCCAGAATGCAGGCATGGTTCAGAAAATGGAAATCAAAACTAATAAGCTAGGGGCTGGGTGAAAACTCATGACCTAATTACATTTACATAGACAGATGGGCTGGAATGTTCAACTTTGTCTTTGATTGGCCCACAGTATCTTCAGCATCTATTAATGCTTTCGTATTATCAGACTGCTACAAATTTCTCCTTTCAGAGTTCTATTAACTTTAGTTAATAAGAGTTCAAAACCTTTCTTATAGTCCTCTTTATTTTCCATAAGACGATATTTGCCCTTAAAAATCTCTACTGGCAGCATTGTTGGATGTTTTAAAAATTTTTGTTATGACTAAAACATCATGATACAAGGGAATGTCATTTCATAGGTCACTTGTTCAGCTGTGAATCCAAGAATCTTAGCAGTGCGGTTGTGTAAACAGTCAGGAGCTTGAAATCAATCTGTTGTGGTGAAGCCGGAACTCGCTCCTTAAATTGAACACAAATTTACTCCACAGACATCACTGCGGTGGCGTGGTGGTCTCTGACTGATACAGGTTGGCGATGCCCCCATTCCTGGTGGGAGGAGAGGCTCCTGATGTGATGACCAGAGGGCGGGGCTGTCCTCCCACAGCAGAGGAGAGAGAACATTAACGATGTGAAGGTTCTTCTCCTGCTAACCCCATTACCACCTCATTTCATGTTTCTTTTCCCCAGGTTACCAGGAAACAGTCTCAGTCATTCACAGTGTATCCAGCATTGGGATGAATAGAATCTCATTTCCTCTTTCTCTTCCAACAGTGCTTCATAGGGGTAATCGTTTATATTCTCTGTCACGAAATAAATAATTTTGTGGTTATCAGCTTTAACTGTAATTCACAAGGTCTTGATACATTATGCAGATAAGGAAAAAAATATCTATCACAAAGGCCATAGCGTAAGGAGAGTCAAGCGGAAGCAATGTATTTAATTCACTAAATTCTATCAAAAAAGAAATGTGTGTGGCATGACCACATTTACTTCCACTTTCCTTGGAAAATTATTTGGGGCATAATTAGAGTTAATTAGAGTCACAGTTTTGCATGTGGTCTCTGGCAAGATAAGGAGTGACACAGAGCGACATGAGTAAACACAGATAGAACCAACACATATTTCCCAGACCGCGTGACATGCTTTTGGCCAAATGAGTTTGGAAAACTATTTGCGAGGCAAGACACATAAGGTTTTAAATTTTTGGATCTCTAAGCTAGGAGATCATTCCAGAAGACTGTGAAACCAGCAGCTTATGCTTTTTAATTCTTTTTTTAAAAAAGACCATTCTATCTAAGCCTCTCAGAAACATACACCCACGCATTCAACAAATAAGACTTGGATTTATTCTGTTAATACTGACAGAGAATGGTGTTGCATAAATGAACCAAAGCACCCTGATCTCAGGCAGCCTAAACTAATCGTGGATGCTGCCAGACCTGGTACATATATGATAAAAGCAAACAAAATAGCAAGCTAATGTTCAGTGAGATAAAATCAAACCTTGGAATTAAGGTTTTAAGAAAAAAACACACATTACCCTCAGGGAAATTTATAGAACGAATACATTTCCTTCAGGCAAATTGATAAGGGGGGAAGAAAAGGGAGTCTTTTTAGACTGCATGATTGGAGTCACCACCATTAGGAATTTGCTGCAATCATGGTTCCTAAACCATGAGGAATTTTAAAAATCTAGATTCCTAGGGTATTCCTGAGACTACCCGTACTCAATCCTGAGCTCAAGATTCCTCTATAAATTGCCTACTTGACAGCTCCATTTGTAAATCTAGTAAACATCTCAGCTTTAGCAGCTCCAGAAAAGAATTCTTACTCTTCCTCAGTCTCTGTCACCGAAGACATCACCCAAACCTGCTTCTTGCTCCGACTGCCCATTTCAGTTCAAAAGAATAAGCATTCACCTCGTGGCACCTTCTAATAAAGGAATCACCTCCTTTGTTTTTCTCAAACCTCACATACGTTGCACCACCTGAATCTAGACCTCTACTTTCAAGATATATATAAACACAACCACTTCTCACCATCTCCACTGAAACCACTCTAGTCAAAGCCACCATTTTCTCTTTCCCGGAAAGCCAAACTCCTCGCTGATCTTCTTCCTTACATCATTCAGCACAGAAGACCCCAGATGATCTGCCGTCTCGCCAGTCTCATTTCCCACTAACCCCCCCCTCACACCCGGGATTCCAGTAACGAGGACCACCTTGTGCATCCTCAGCTTTGCCAAGGAAGGGTCTCTGCAGTGGCTGCTCTCTTGTCTTGGAATGTCTCTCCAAAGAAGTCCACATGGCTTGCTCCTTCACTTCATGCAGGTCTCTGTTGAAAATTCACTCAAAGATGTTTTCTCCATCTTCTTGTCTTGATTTATTTACACTATACCAATTATCATTACTTCCAATTAGCACTACTTGAAATAATATTATATTTCCTTTTTATTTTCACCTCACCCTCTTGAGAAGTTAAGCATCACGAGGTCTGAGACTTTGTCTTGTTCTGTGTTGTATCCACAGAATACAGAGTAGTACTTTGCCCATAGCAGGAGCACAAAACTTACTTGTACTTTATAGAAATCCCCCAAGTGACCCACTTTCAATCAGATTGCAAAGCACTGATCTGTAGTCACTAAATAATTATTTTGTGTCTTCAGGAATGATCTAGAAAGTGTAGGCTGCTATTTTGTATGAAATATTTAATATGTATATTGCTTAATATCATCTAAGAAGAGGATATTAGTTTTTGTTTCATTGCTTAAGACCCAAAGGTTTCCCCTCATTAAGAGCCTAACATAAGAATTTTATTTTCCATCTTATTGGAATGTTAATTGTGGGGAAGGAGAGAGAAAGACCTTAATTGCATCAGTGATGGTCAAACACTTTTATTTTCAGACAATTGACGATAACTTATTGAGCACTTTGGAGAAGTAGAGGGCAGAGGAATAAAATGGAGTCAAACCACTAGGGGCTTAAATTTTGATTTTTCCTTTGCTCTCTGTAATGTGGTTTTGTTCCTCTGATCCTCAGTTTACTCATCTATAAGGTGAGACTATTAAACTGAGCTCTCAGTGTTAACCTGATGGTGAAAAAATACATGTAAATACACATGTAACTTCCACAGAAGTTAAAGTTTCCTGGGCTCCATTCCTGACCCTACCATACACACAAACCTATAGACACATGCACGGGCACACGTCCACACTTACACACACACAGACACACACACCCCTTTTGTGGACACCAGACAGCCTTGCTTCATGCTGGGTTCCTCTAGCCACCTTCCTCTTATTTCTCTTTCCAAACACTGATGAGAAAGTAATTCACTGTCTAATCGGGTAGGAATGAAAGCACAAGGAAGCCCTTTGCAAGGTCCCCCGCTGGCTTCCCTCATTCACCTTGTTTCTTCACAGGCCTCTGATTTCCAGGGCTTTTCAGAGTCTTGGTTAGTAGAGTGGTGGTTGTTCTCCAGAGGGTGAAATATTTAACTGTGAAAGTTAACTTGAAGAGGCACACGACAGATTTCTGGGCAGAGCTGGCCTCTAATGCTGCCTGTCTTTGGGAGATGGTACTGGCTTTCTCCTTCGATTTGTCTGGTACCATTTTATAAAGCGAGACCTCCGATGGGCAGTTGGGATGCAGGCTGAGATCTGGCCTCGCGCTGCTTTTCACAGATCACTGGTGCTGAGGGGTGCCTCTGCGGATGCGAGGGAGGGAGGGAGAGTTGCAGGTGTCACCTTCAGAGTGAAGGATGGCACCTGGCTTTCTTGTTAACAGGAGTCCTAGTATAATAGCGTCATACCTCAGTTCGAGCAGTGAGACCACGCACAATTACGGGGCGCTCCAGCTAAGGAGATGGGCCTCTTCAGTAAAGCGATCACTCAAGTTTTTGAAAGCTCAAGAGCAGGAATGACTTTCTTATCATGTGAGACTTGGGGAACCAAGACAGTACATCAGCGTTTTTACCCTGAAAACTTTATGCCAGCTTGTTAGTCTGCATTGGGAGAAATATTCAGAACCCCTGCTAGTGCTGTTACTCACAGAGAAGAAGACGGTCTGGAAAATGGTCAAGATAATGGAGGACAGTCTGCTCTGTCTGGAATATGCCTACAGAGGGATGGTGTATAAAGAACCCATTTATGAGGGGGACCATAGCCTGTGGTCCCAGAGCATGGGATTTGGGGAGAGAGCCGTTTCTGCAGATATAATAAAGCACAGGGAGAGGGCTATTTCTATAAAAGCTGTGTTAGAGTTTAATGCAGTTTCTGGAATGTGGGATTTAGACTAGATGGAGTCTGATACTAAAACTTTGCTAAGGGACCTTAAAGACAATTATATACCCCTTTCTTTTTTGTGTAGAAACTGTGAGTGTGGCTTTCCCAGCTTTAATAGTTAGCACCCAATGCCTGTGCTTCTGTCTCCAAATACAAAAGATGCACATCGGCTGACAGGTTTCTCTCCCAAAGACCATGAGCTGCAAGCTAGCAGGCCCTACTTGGTGAGTTTTGTTTCCAAACAAGAACACAGTTTCTAACTTTATCTGTGCTTATGTGCACGGTGATCTTCCATGCATTTTGTTTAGGTATGTTTCAAGCATCGAATGAATAACATTATAGAATTGCAGTTACCTGCTTAGAAATGAATGGCTTCTCACAAGGAAAGGTGAATGTTTTCCAACTAATTGTATTTCTTCATTATCATTGTTTAATAGAAACCCTTCTAAAACATTTAGCCTACTAGTTTGGAATAAATTAAGAATATGTTTGCTTCCAAAACTTGACCAAAAAATGTTATTACTGAAACAGGAATACTTGAGATAAGAGAATAAACGTCTAGGAATGACTCTCTATGTATATCTTTAATGACCCTTCTCTCTAACCTGATGCCTAAGAATTTTATCAACTATTGTTACAGTCACACTTGGGGAGAAATCAATAAATCAATAGCCAGAAGAAAGAAAACTGTTTGAACATAGACACATTCAAAAATAAACAAATACATCAATGCCTACTGTCGCCTGGGCAATATTCTAGGCGCCAGAGAAACAATGAATAAAATAGTCAAATTTCGTGCGCTGGTAGAATTTACATTGTAACAGTTCTGTTCAAGGACCATGGGCACCAGTTTTCCTTGGTATTCTAATGTTTTAGGTTTTCCAACAGGAAATTTAAGCTAGCAAGAGATCTCATTTTCTTTTTGTTGAAATGAAGACTCCAGGGAACACTGAACTGGAAGGAATAAGGTAGATGATGCATTTGAAGCACTTCAGTCACTTTACAGGTGAGTTCAAGACTCCAGAAAGTGCCAGGACTCACCCCAGGTGCCCATGCTTCTCAGCAGCAGGCGCCTTTGTGGCAGCCAGGGCTGTGTACTCAAATGAGCTTCCCTGGACTGCTGTAACAAGATACCACAAGCTGGGTGGCTTAGTGCAGCCGAAATGCATCCTTTCACAGTTCTGGCAGCTAGAAGTCTGAGATCAAGGAGTTGGCAGTGTTGGATCCTTCTAGAAGTTCTAATGGAGAATCGGTCCCATGCCTCTCTCCCAGCTTCCAGTGGTTGTGACGACCCTTGCATTCCTTGGCTTGTGGCTGTATCACTCCATCTTTGCCTCTGTCATCCTGTGGCATTCTCCTGGTGTGTCTCTGTGTCCCTGTGCCTTCACATGACATTCTTATAAGGACACATGTTATTGGATTTAGAACCCATCCTAATCTGGGACAATCTCATCTTAACTTCATTACATCTACAAAGGCTCTTTCCAAAAAGGCCACATTCACAGGTACCAGGGTTAGAACTTCAGCACATATTTTAGGGGGACACAATGCAAGCCACAACCTACACCCAGTCTTGTGCTGTTTATACAGCTCCAAGCTGCTTCCATCCTTGAAGAAGTGTCTGCTATTATTGTTACAACTTTTTGTCGTCAACATCAGAAAGGACTCAGCGTTGAAGGAAGCAATGTGGATTTTAAAAATTAACTATCATTTCACTTTTTAAAAACACACAGAAAGTGGGTGCTGATGGCAAGCATGGATGTACAACGTTGGGAAAGTAGACAAATAAGTAACAGTGTATTTCTCCTGTATTGCATTTTCCTTCATTGCAAACCTAACCCCACTTCTGTCTAGTCTCTTAAACAACTAAAATCTGCAAAATTAAAAAGAAAGAACGAACGAAAGAATGAACGAGAAAGAAAGAAAGGAAGAAAGGAAGAAAGGAAGAAAGGAAGAAAGGAAGAAAGAAAGAAAGGAAGAAAGAAAGAAAGAAAGAAAGAAAGAAAGAAAGAAAGAAAGAAAGAAAGAAAGAAAGAAAGAAAGAAAGAAAGAAAGAAAGAAAGGAAGAAAGAAAGAAAGGAAGGAAGGAAGGAAGGAAGGAAGGAAGGAAGGAAGAAGGAAGGAAGGAGGAAAGAAAGAAAGAAAGAAAGAAAGAAAGAAAGAAAGAAAGAAAGAAAGAAAGAAAGAAAGAAAGAAAGAAAGAAAGAAAGAAAGAAAGAAAGAAAGAAAGAAAGAAAAAGAAAGGAAGGAAGGAAGGGAGGGAGGGAGGGAGGGAGGGAGGGAGGGAGGGAGGGAGGAAGGATCCAACAGGGTAATGAAGAGGAGTGGTGTTCACTTCTTCATCCCAAGGAAAAGGAGGTTTGGTTGCCACTTCTCAGCACTTACTCACCTCTTACAAATTCTAGGCGGGCTCACTTCCTGTCCTGGAAGATGGAACTCACTCTTGAGATCCTAGCTCATTTGTAAGGTATTTCCAGAACAGAGTAAAAGTTGTGCCAAATGTTGCAAATCGCAGATGATCTGTGTCATGAGACCCTCAAACGATTTCATTTACAAGCACATAAAACGAACTGTAACTTGAACCACAGTCCCGCGAAGGAAGGACCAGGGCGCCCGTCCCCTCTGCTGCACGGTGTTGCCCTGGCACCGCCTCCACAAGTTTGCCAAGACTATTTTATGGGTTTTTTTTTCTCTTTTTACTTGAAAAAAAGCCGTTTACAATATTTAATCCGAATGATATAACGGACTATATTACCCTCCGACTGCTGTGGAAAATAAGCTTTCAACGATTCTATTGTAATTTGATTTACCATAAATTAGGCAAAAGAATCGAAAAAGTTTATGCTGATTGAGGCAAGGCATTATTAATATTCTGCAGATCAAGAATCTGATTGTCCTAGAGGGAATGAAACAAGAAAGGTAGATTTTAATAAAACAAGACAGAGGTATTAAAATAAGACTATTTCATTCAATGGCTGAATCAATTTTCTAGGAAGTATTAAAATACCATTTCAGACATCTTTCATGTGTTACTTTATGTCCTCGTAGCCTCACCAGCGTTTGTTCTAGCTGCTGCGGAGATGACCAGATCTCTTATTAACTTCACGTAAGCACAACCTGATAGCATCTCTGTTTGAATATCTCTCCCCTCCTACCTGGATGTCCCTGTGATAGACTGACCAATTTGTCCTGGTTTGCCCAGGACTTTCCTGCATTTAACACTACGGTTAATGGGAAACCCTTCAGTTTTAAGCCCACCAGCTCAGCTGGTCACTTAATTGGATCCTGTGCCTTGAGACACCACGCCACACAGATTGATGCCCATGCTTATGGAAACTGAAAATGTGGAGACTTAAGGTTCAAAGGGGTGAACTTTTATCCAAAGGAAGTTGGGAGCTGATAGATAATCGTTTCCTCCTTTTTCTTTCTGGGGCTGATTGTCTTATTGTTGACTCAGCTTCTCAGAAGATGGTCCCGTAGGATTTTGAACAATTTGCTGCACCCAGGGACAGCATCTGATGCTGGTGTTCCCTCCTGCCCTACTTCACTGCCTTGTCCCGCGTGCCCATTCCCTGTGTTTTCACTCCAGGATAAAGTAATAGCCCAGAAGCCCTTTGTCTCTGGCATCTCCTTTACTGACCTGACCGCAGGCTACGTAGGTTACTTTCTGGTGTGAAAGTAGGTACACAGGAGTGAGTCTAGAAAATAAACCTTCAGGAGCAGACTTGGGAGCTGGCTTACTGGTGGCCATAAGCACTTCCCCCCTGGTATGAATAGGGTATCTGTTTCCCCAACACTCATCACAACTACTCAGCTATCTGTCTGTGGTGGGGTGGAACAAGGTGCAGGAGGAAGGTGAGGCACAGGGATGTGTGGCAGCAACAGTGCTTGGAATATAGGAGGACAGTTATAATTGTAAGGATCGTGGAGAGAGCTGGGCTCTTTTAACTGCTTCAGGAGTGTTAATAATAACGAAAGGCTCCGAGCAGTCAGGTGTCAACTCTTGCTGCGCTGTGAGAGCCAGTATTCCTTCATGGCAGCTTCGAGGGCATTTTTATTTCCTGCAATTGCTGCCTCTACTATGTTAAAAATTAAGATCAGGATGTGATTATCAGGGTGCAGAGTTGCAGAAGACACAGAATGCTCATACTGGATGGGTTTTCTTTGCCAAAGTCAGAAATCACTCAAGGGTATATGGATGGTTGAAAATGAAAATCTTAAAACCTGGGTCTTCCTCCATCCTCTGGGCCGGCATAATCAGTTTCTTTTCCTTGACAGAGGAGAGCAGCCTCCTCTTGCTTTGCGGCTTCCGTTGAAGCAGGTGACTTGTGGGATTAAGCTTGTCCATCTCAAGATCTGCTCTTGCCTTCTCATTCGTCTTTGACATCAGTCTGACAGCCAGAGGGAGGTCTTAGCAGAGCACAGACAGGGAAATATATTTCCTGCTCTAGAAGGAAATGATTTACATGCCAAAGAGATTGTAGGTTCTGGCTAATATGTGCCAGCTACAATCAACAGGTATATGGGTGGATCTTGAGGACACTGGAGGAGGAAGGATGGAAAATAAGGTTGCTTTCTAGGGAACTCAGTCCAAGACAATACAATATATTTACAATGTGGTCAGGGAAAAGTCTAAATGAATATAGAAATTATACACATTTCCTTTGTGATGATGACAGAAGGGAAAATAGGAAAGGGAAAAAGGTGAAACAAAGACAGAGAGAGAGATGCTGGATGGATGGAAAGAAAAGAAAGAATTTAATTTGTAAAATGTATGTATTAGTTAGTAGGCTGTAATAAAAAGAATCTGGCTTAAAGAGAATTTAAATCTTCTTCCCAACACTTACTGAATCAGCATCCATAGGCAAAAATTCACTTGTTCATTCATTCAATCACTCATTCATTCATTCTTACATTCCATTACCATCTATTGCCCTCCTGCTCTGGGGCCAGGAATCGTGCTACAAGGGGGCAAACGTCATGGACCTCTGCTCTTGAACTCCAACATCAGTGGGAGAAGGGTAGACAGAACATGATAACGGTTTCTAATTATGCAGATAGAAATGATAGAAACATGCATGAGGAAGACCGGAAAGAGAAAGCCAGGGTTCCAGAACTCTTCCCAGGCCAGCCGGGCACAGTCCTCCGAGGCAGGGAGCACACTGTGCAGCAGATGCTATCCTGCGTCCACACCCTCTGAGTCCACCCCGGCTCACCTGCTACTGTGGGCAGTTCCAGCATATTGACAGATTCCCAGCACCAGGCTGGTCACCTTCTCCTCTTTCAGAGGACCTTCACCAGCATGGAAGGAGCCTTGCCCAGATGCAACCAGAAGGGCAGGGTAGTTTGCAACCAAAGGACAAGTCCACTAATGGGGTATGAAAGCTGGTAGATAAATGACTCAGCCTCCACAGCCTCTGATGGGATGATTCTGGAGCCATTCTCCGTGGCTTCTTGGAGCGTGCCCAGTGGGACTGATGCCCAGGCACCCACAGTGGTACCTCACTCACAAAGGCACAATTTACTAGCATCTCTGTCTCCTCTGACTTATGCCACTTCATTCTTTAGGGTTTGCCTTTGAAGCAACCCAGATTAAGACACATACCCTGATGGAAAACCTATCATCTTCTCTGGGACAATGTGAATGGATCATATGAGGGGTTAGCAGGTGTTTTCCTTGACCTGATTTTGCACCAAAGAAAAGCAGAGGGTGAAGAATTTGCCAAAGCATGCTAAGACACTTTGAGTCTGCAGGAAGTATCTCTTGATGAGGCAAAGTAGCAGGGAGGGACTCTATTTTCTGAGAAGCCCACCAACAGCCAATTCTGACTGGTTAAGATAAACCTTCAGTAGCAGTGTCTGTATGTTTGCACTTTGCCTAAACTCGAATCCACCACAGTAGGTCCTCTATTTTTGACAATAATAATTGTCATTCATATTTATTTAGCAATTTGATATGTGCCAAAAAACTATGAGATGTTTCATATGCGTTATTCTGTATGATCCTCATGACAACACTATGAGCTACAGTCTTACTACAATCCTGGTTTCAGAAACGAGGAGGCTAAAGCTTGGAGAATTTATTTATGTCTTTATAACTGCACTGGAAAATTACATGAAAATAAAAGATTGTGACCTCTAACACTGTTATTCACTTTCAATAATTAGTAGTTTGACTTATTTTCAAGAGTCCAAAGGAAATAGGTACTTTTAATCATATGCATATTGCAGGTGAGGAAACGGAAGCTCAGAGAGTCTTAGTAACTCACCAAGGATCAGCCCTAGGAAGTGTGCTGGGGGCACCTCGACTACGGAGGCCACAGCCAGGATCCTTCCATTGCCCTGTGCTGCTGCCCCACAGAAGCACTCACAGCTACTCTGTCCACTCACAAGGCCAGCCTTATTATGACATTTTTAGTATTTTTTTCAATATATGCACATGTTAAAAAAAAACTCAACCTGCAAAAGTCTATAATATATAAATTCTCACTCCCTCTTGCCCACTTTTTTAGAGGCCAAAATAGTTAACATGTGTTGGGTCCATCCAGGAAATGTCCATACACCATCATCCCTTGGTATCTGCAGGGGATGCGTTCCAGGACTCCTGCTGATACCAAAATCCACAGATGCTCAAGTCCTTTATATACAATGGCATAGTATTAGCATATAACCGACACACATCCTCTCAGGTACTTTAAATTCATCTCTAGATTACTTATAATACCTGATTCAATGTAAATGTTATGTAAATACAATGTAAATGCTATGTAAATAGTTTCCTGCAGGTGGCAAATGTAAGCTTTGCTTTTTGGAACTTACTGGAAATTTTTTTCTGAATATTTTCAATCTATGGTTAATTGAATCCATGGATACAGAACCTGAGGATATGGAGAGCCAACAATACATCTACATGAATAGCCTTACATGCTATGCAAGTCTTTTTTTTTTTTTAATTATCTTTTTTAAACAGATCATTCTGTTAGCAGCCGTTGTGGAGTTCCTGTCTGCCTATTTTAATGGCCTCATAATACTCCACTCTACAGAGGTTCTATAATTTAATTAAGCCTCCTGCTGATGGTCAATTTTGCTTTCCAGCCTCTCGCTATTACAAACAATGCTGCCATAAACATCCTGAACATGTTCTTTTGAGCATGTGTATGAGCCTATCAGTAGGATAATTTCCTGTGAAGTAGTATCAGAGCATCAAAGGGTATTTTCATTTTTCTTTTCTTTTAATTACCTGTTGATGTATTAAATGCACGTATTCCCAGGGAACATCTCTGTGACTAATAGGTTGTGACAGCATTTCCTTCTTCAAAGAGGACAGAGGGACCTGTTCAGGTCGGAAAGGTCTGCAGAGTTTTTGCAGACGAGCACTGCTGATGAATGCAGAGGCTGGCCCTCGGACCTGATTTAGTTCCTGTCTGTCCCCTGCTCACTGTTCCTTTGTAGGCTCCCCCTGCACCAAGCTGTCCCAGGTGCAGGAGGCCGTCCCATAAACAGACATTCCAAATACCCCAGCAACTCCACGGGGTGCAGGGATCACTGCCAGGGACCAGATTAGTCCAGGAACTGACTGCATTCTTGCTGGAGAAACACATGACCAGAAATCCACAGCTTAGCACAGGGTTAAAAATTCAAATGTCTGACTTGTGTTAAGAGGGGGTCTTTGAAAGCCGGCTGATAGAATTTGTTCTCACTAGATATTCTTTAATTAAAACAAACAAACAAAAAACACAAAATGAAATTGACCAGTTTCAATTGATTTCTTAATTTCTTAGAATGTTCAAAATAATAGCTAAGAACAAATTAAATATATTCAAGGAATTTTGGCACTTAGAAATAGTATAGTTTTTTGATTTGGGATTTATTTACAGAACAAAAATCACTTGGCACGCTGAGTTTCTGCTCTCAATCTCAACATCTCTCCCTCTCTCTCTATCTCATATCTCTTATAACTCAGCGCCGTAAAGTCCAAATATATTTGAAATCTCCCGGTTCCTTAACCTGCTCTTCTCTGATCCTTTGCCACATGGCTGCAGGTGAAACCCTTTCCAGGAATGTGACAGTCCTCCTTGCCTCCGCTGGGGCCAGCTTTGTGAACCCTTCAAAACTGCCAAGTGCAGACTTCTTTCAAGAATTGTAAAACTCTCCTGCCATGACTTTCCCTTTTTCATTTACCAGCTTTGTTTAATTCAGGCATCCTAGGGGCTGCCAGGGAGTCCTCTTCTAAGTCTAGTAATGACCCGGCAATTTAGCGTGTTGAGTTATCCTCTTATTTAAGAGAAGTTCCCTTAATGGCTTTATTGGGTTTGAGCTTCTTTTCTTGCTCTTGCTGCTGCTTTCTCTCCAGACTCATTTGATCTCCAGCTGCTCGGGAATATGTCTCTGCAGGAATCACACGTGAGCTGGACAGCAGGACAGGGACTCTGCAAGTCTTTCCCGCACCCTGCTGTCCCCGCATCCCCAGCACTCCTGCCTTGGCAGCTGCCTCGTAGTTCTGCCAAAGCAGCTCTGGGCTGATACATAGCCCCGGGCGGCACTGCCAGTTCCGGGGCTGGTTTAGGAATTTAGAGGAATGCCTGTGACATAAACAAAGCTGTATTTCCTTCTAGGGATCTGGACAATCTGAACTTGGTGGAAATATCTGCACACTGACAAGTCTCTGTTAGGATTCTAACCCACAGTAGACAGACTGTTCTAAGTAGCTAGATTTAAATGGAATTCTATAAACGGGCAATTATGACACCGAAATGGTGTCAGTTTATTCATCATCGGTCTATTCTCCAGGTTATATGTCAAGCACCCGAGATATAGAGGAGCATCTACGCTTCAGCGCTTCGTGGACCCAACTTATACCTGAAAGTTAAATCTGGCACTTGAAGTTCATTGGCAGGGAATTTGTGTATAAACTTTGAAAACAGATAAGCCACAATAAGGGTGATTCTAACTATTAAATTATATTTGGCATTTGCCATCTCAGTCTTAAAGGGGTTTTGTAAACTTGTCATTGGGAAGAGTCATGCATGTATTAACAGCTTGTGTGTCGTAAAATTATTCCAGATTAATTTCACATCGTGGTGGTAAAAAAAAGTCACCCCAAACCTCTGTAGTTGTTTCTGAAATTGATCAACTCCTCAAGGGGGAAAACTAAATAACTCAGAGTTATTGAGAGAAAGATACTCTTAAGATACTTTTAAAGCTGGTGACGAGGCCATGCACTGAGTGGCAGACGGCTGCTTTGGGGTGCTGGGCGTCCTTCCTGGGAGACAGCCAGGTCTGGGAGCCATTCACAACTTCCATTTCCAAGTTTTTCATTCTAGTTCTTCATAAGTAGGACCACTGCTCCAAAGTAAAGTAAAATAATGCAAAAACAAAACGAAGGAAAACAAAAACATCAAGTCCTCAAGGAATCCTCAAGGAAAACGACAGCAGAAAAAGAAAAATGTAGGGCCGTAGCCCTCATCTTAAACCATTTTTCATCTTGCCCGCCTCCATCATTAAAAGTACCCTGTGGCACTCCCAGATACCCAGATATAAGAGGGAGAGGGGGTGCAGCTTCTAAAAATAAAATAAAATAAAATAAAATTAAATTAAATTAAATTAAATTAAATTAAATTAAATTAAATGAACAAAAGTACCTGAGGGAAAAAAAAAATGGAACTCTAAAACCTAAATGAACAAAAGTAGGTAACCGCCTTCCCCTCACACCCCAAAATACACTCTCTTGGGGGGGGGGTCCTTCTGTGGTCTGGGGCCTGCTGATTTCTTTCTGTGGAAATGGGCAGGCATTTGCCATTGGAGACCTGCTGTCAGCCAATCAGGGTGAGCCATGCAGGCGGCTTTGATGTAGCATAAGTTGGAGAGTAGCAGGTGGCCTTCCCCGCTGTTTCGAGTGCAGCTTGGGGAGTTCTGTCAGAGGCAGCAGCTCCTCTTTATCTGCATGGAATCTGTGTAAATCACAAAAGAACAGATGGGAAAATAGTCACATACCCCTGTTCACCTCTTAGAAGCAGCTCATAAACCACCATACACCATCCGCCCGTTTTGAAAAACAACCATGGGTGGGTAAGTCACCCAACCGCTCCGGGGTACTTGTTTTGTTTACAGAAACATCTAAATGCATGAATTCGACAAAGAAAACAAAAACAACAGAAGATTTAAATGATCACGGCTGCTGTATATGTGTATCTTACCATGGTATTCCAGATTTAGGTTAAGTAAACATTGGAAAATTCAAAATGATTTCTCACCCACCCATTCTAAATACTATCTACCTGTAGAACTTCCTGGTGATGTCAGAGGACGCCTGCGCTTTTAGTAAGTCTGTTTATTTGATTGCTGTTGTTTTTGAAATACAATTATGAACTTATCTGTCAATTTTTTTTCTCCTGGGAACTCTAAATAGTTTTCTAGGAACCAACTCTATGTAGTTTCATGATGGAAGCCAGAAAAGAAAAACAAACAAAAATTTGATTTAGAAAGAATTTTACTTGAATTCTATGTAAGTGGAAGAAATATTTTTGATTCATACAAACATTTTATTACTTGTATTTGTGTTGTTCATTAAAACAGTGTGTGGTTTGTTTGTGTGTATAGATACATATATTTACTTACTATCTTTAATATATTATAGGTATTATAATAGATTATGTATTATATTTTTATATATAGAGAGAGAGTTCTTTTGACTAATTGCTGCTGCTCTGTTCATAAGACATACATGTAAGGCCAGGAATCTAACCAAGTTGACGGGAAAAAAATTAACTTTATGTAATTAAAAATATGTTAAGAATTTAACCAGGAAATGGAAAAAAGGATAAAAAACACTTAGTCCTTAAAGAGGGAATGGCAGGAACAAAGTCACCGAGGTGCGGTGGAGTAGGGCATGATATGAACTGTGCCCCAACATTTTACAGTGTGATTTGTGAGACAAGGCGTTGAAAGAGATGAAGCTATAGGTTAGCAAGGTCTCGACCACAGAGGACCTTAAAGGTCTCATGAAAAAACATGGGCTTTGACCTGGATGTGATCGAAGTCAACTACTGAATGTTGACTTTAATCTATTTATAACGTTAAAATCTGCACAAATAATACATTAAAAAAAAGCACATAAATTGCCCAAAGACCTAGAGGGCATGGAAGTTGTCCATTAGAGTACATTGTTATTCAGAAATGAAACAATTTCTATTTCCTTAGGGATTGCTAGAGAGTGTAGGGATGTTGTTATAGAAAATCTTTATTGTATGGTGATGAACGTAAGTGATAAACTAGGGTAACCAAATCTTGGAAACAATGCAGATAGTGAAGGTCAGTGTGAGCAGAAGTCAATATCCTTACAAACAGGTTCCAAAGAGCTTCCTTTTCTGTAAACTCCAAGAGGCCAGGAAAGCACATTGGAACTGTTTCCAGGACTCCATAAATAAATTCTCTATAAATTCATATCCAGAGAGGACTATATATAAAACCAGAAATTTTCAACTGAGGATGGTATTTCCCTCCAGGGGACATTTGGCAATGCCTGGAGATATTTCTGTTGTCACAAATGGTGGGAGAGTGTTATTGACATCCAGTGGGTAGAGGACAAGGATGCTGCTCAACACAGGACAGCCCTGGACAGCAATTACCCAGCCCCTCAGAAATGTCCACAGTTCTGAAGTTGAGACCCTTGTTCTAGATTTCTCAAGCACTTAACCATATTCCCTATTAACAAGAAAATGAGACCCCAAAGTTTCCTCATGTCTCATCATGTACCTTTAGACATATCCATCAAGAGGTTGTTCTTAAGGTCACTGAATACATGACTGTCTCATATAATGAATTTTTCTTCCTTGAACAGAATCTTACAAAGCCCTACTAGTTATTTTTTAGTATTTAAAGTGTTTTGGAAAGTTGCTAATACAAAATAAGTATTTTACTAAACTAATTTATACTTGAAATAAAAATTTTATTTTTAATAAGGTTTTTAAGGATAAGCTCTCCACTTTTAAATTTTTGTTTTGAGTCAAATAGTCTTCAAATCATTTCACCAGAGCTATTCTGAAGCAATTAAATATTTTATTTCCAGGTATTCATAATAAAACATCTTCTGTATCAAAACATCAGTGGAGATGGTACTAGATTCTCTTTTTTATGAGATTAAGATTCTCTAAACATTTATTTTTATTTTTGGGTAGTCAGTTGCGTTTTTACTGGTGTATCTTGGGCCATTAGGAATATGGCCTAACGTTGTTAGTTCTCTGTGATACAAAATTAAAAGTACAATCTCAAAGTGATTTTTTTTTCTTTAGGCATTCATTCACTTTTGATAATCTCTGTTAATTAAAGATCTGTTTTGTCACAATAAAGATTACTACAAGGAAACCTAGGAATTTCCCCATCTCTATTGGAAGGTTTTATTTAAGATTGCTTTTACTTTTTCTTCAACATACCAAAGAGTTAAACAGACATACACATACACACACACACACACACACACACACACACACACTGAAGCATTGAGGACCAGCACTGACTATCAAAAGTAACCATCAAAGATCAAATGAGCTAATATAATATAGCATGGCATTTGGGATCATCTTTACTTTTATTGTTAATACATGGGATGGGTGAATTTCCGATGTCTACTCTGTGCTCTGATTCTCAGATCTCTGACAGGATATGAGGTAACGGCACCTTGCACATTTAATTTTGAATTTGGATATTTTAAAAATATCTTATTGAAACAGTATTGACCCTGTACTAAGTGAAGAACTTTTCTCACTCTGCTAAGAGTCTACAAATGTGGCTTTTAACTACGGGGCTGTGTGAAAATAGGATGGTGAACCCAGAATCTTTAAAAGTTGGTTGTCCTTTTAATCCTTAAAACTTGTGGCATTCATTTTGCAAGGTACTCACTGAGAAAGAAGTTTCCGAGGACACACAGTACTTGGAAAACCCACCCAGTTTATCATCCTCTTAAAGCATCTCGATACAATTGTTAAATGAAACCAATGCTGTCCGACTTGATTTTATTTATCCCAGCACATGTCAAAGCTATTAACATCTAGTGAATCTAATGTTTCAAGCAACACTTTTTTTTTTTTTAAGTCGTTTAGAATATCCAGTCTCACTCTTCTGTTTGATTTTTGTTTTGGTTTAATTGCGGTTTATGTCTTGTTTCCTAACTACCAGCTACTTTATTTCTTTTTAACACTTCCATCAGAGGTGAGAACAGGACAGGAGGTTAAATTTGGACTTTTCTCCATTATTTTTTATAAATGGTTTAGAAAGAATGTCACTTTTGAGTTTTTCTTACTTCCCCAGAATGCATATCCTGAGACAGACATGGTGAGGAACGTGTACAAACAAAATCAAACAGCGGCGTCCAATCCAATGTTTCAACCTCCTTTGTGTAAAAATAACACATCACATTTACGATCTGAATTACATTTCACTTTTGATAACTTGGCACGCATTGCACCGAGCATTTGTTGGGCACATTTGTGACCAGATTTAATGCTCACCTACAGTCACATCATGGTTGTTCTTGGTAGATGAAGACGATGCTTTTTCTTGCTGTTTGCATTTGATCGACACATTTAGTACTGCCTCTGCAGTCTTTCTTACCCTTTCTTCTGAGGACCACATTTTAAGGGTCTGCTTCCTTGTCTTTAAAAAATTGTGGGGAATTGAGTTTCATAGGGCAAAACCAAGAGTGAGAAAGCTTCTAAATCCAAATCGTTCTCCAGCCCCACCATCCAGTTTTCCTGCATTGAAAGTGGATAAATGTGTTCAGATCAGAGTGTAAATTGGCATGAACCTTCATCTGAAATGCAATAAAGTTAGAGAAGAGGGGATGATTTTTTTAAATGTATCATTATTCATATTCAATGCTTCCTCTGCACTTCTGTGTTCCATCTGGTCCTGATGGTCGAAGTGCCAAAATACCATAAGGAAAGTTGTTTTTGTGGTATTTCCAGTCCAACCAGAATCAGAAAGTACCAGAAAGCTCTCGAGAAAAGCTGTTTTCATAGGACACAAAGCCCAGTTTGTCAAACCAAAGAGTGTAAAAAGAAAAGTAGCTGAAATTAAACCACCATCCAAATTTAAATACTGAGCAAAGAGAGGATGGGCTGAGTTTGGGGTTTACCAGATATTTTTCACATAATAAAAAAAATACATCCTACCAGCTCCTTATAAATGTGTTCCATCTCTTTGTAAACTACAATTACCTTTTTACTTCTTAATTCATTTATCTCCATTCTGCTTATATGTTGTTTTTTTTTTAAGGAGAATATTTATGGATAAGCAAAGTGATGAAATTTCCAGTGAGAAATGATTGAGAAGAAAAAAGCATTGTGCAGACCCATTGCATGGGTGACATCACATTTAAAAGCCTTTACAGAGTACATATAATAGGTACAAAATTACCTGATATGGTCCTGTTTATGAGCCCTTTGATGTGCAAAGAATTCTTTTATGTTCCTTTCTACTATATGGGACAGCACAGCTTGTCAGATACAAGGAATCTTGAATCTTAAAAGACTCAATCTGCGCTGTAAACTTACTGCCCAGAAGGTTTAGAGTGGGCTGTTAAATTTGGCAAGAGTTCCACTTCCATTCACTCCCTAAACCTTCTGAGATTTATTTGACACTGAGTTTTATTCAGTTTCATTTCGTTAAAAAAAAAAAAATTCGAAATAAGATACGCATTTAAGTGAAGAGTACTGTTTAGGACAACTAGTAGGTTAAGGAGAGACACTGAGTGTACACATTTTCTGCTAAAGGGAAGTGTCCAATAAGGCAGAGAAGATGAGCTTTTGCATCAGATAGGCCCAGATTCAAATCCTAGTTCTATACCTGTCCATTGTGACCTGCTCTGATCTTAAGCTTCTTCATCTAAAAATATAAAATCAATTATTTTCCCAGGTTGAAAGGATCCGTGAGCTATTGAATATGATGCCTTAGAGAAGAGCAGGTGCTCTGTCTTTTCACCAACCCTAGCTCGAGACGAGGATCAGAACATGAGAGACAGCTGCAGGGCAGACGCTCAAGAGTCTGGCTATCCCAAAAGCACACTGCAATGTTTAACGTGTTATATTTTTTACCCACTGCAAGAGGAAAGAGTAACTCTGGGGATGCAACTCATACAAGCTTAAGCGGTAATGACGACATTATTCCATTAGGAATATTACCTGCTCAATTCCCATAAGTGATGTTCTGAAATCTCTGATGGCATGAAATAGTAATGCCTTGAGAGGGGCACGATCTGACCTGAGACGTATCTGAATCCACGTAAAAATCTCTCTCTTTTAGTGAGAGATATTAGTGAATCATTTGCTATGCCCTTGACCCAGACCCAACGAGGATCTTCTCCCAAAGACAGCCAAGAAAAGGTGGAACAGTTCAGGCCAGTTTTTCAAGTGCAAATAAAAGCCCTCTCTTTGAATGTAATCTGTGTCTGGTATGCGCGTGATCATACAGTGTGCTAGAACACAATGTCTGTTCCTAAGACAAACACTCCAACTAGCAATTTTTTCTCGGGACATTCACATTCTGTTTTCAAATCATTGTCCCAAGAAGAATATCATAAAAGCGTGAGCCTCGTGATTTTTCAGGCAAGCGTGGCGTTGACAGACCCAAGGTCTAGTCCTTAAACCCAAAGCTTCTAGATTCCAAAGTACCGGGGTTTCATGTCAAGGGTGTCAGTGCCCTGGTTCCGATTCCTTTCGTTTACATAATTTAACGTTTCTGCTCTCTTACTCCCTGGAATCACTTGAATTGAACTGAATCACTGAAATCACTCACACTCCCTGAAAATGGCTTTTTCTTCATATCATTCCCACATAACCCGCTTAGAAAAGCAATTAATGTGTCATTCTGTGAAGCACCAGAGGAATGTGAAACACTGCCTTTTGGAGAACTTTGCCTAAACCTTCCTCCTTCAACATTGTGCAGGGCAGCCACGGGCAATGCTTTCTGAACTCCTGTCCCCAGCACTGGAGTTCATTGCCCGAGCCAAACTCATATGAGTGTGTGTTTTTTGTTTGTTTGTTTGTTTTCATTTTTGAATGATAACATGTATATACTGTTCTGCCTTGAGCTTTGAGACACCGTCTTATTAGGAATGCAATCTGTCAAGAAAAGCCAAGTGCATCCAAAGAGAACTCCATTGTCTCTGTGTTATGTTACGATCCTTTTATTAGATGGTGACATTCCAGAGACAGCACCTGCTGCGTGGCTTTGGGCGGCTGCCCAGAAATGAAAGGAAAAAAGCAACGTGTGATTTAAATCCGAGCGGTGCAGCCTTGTATCCCTGTAATGAATACCGGGGACTGAACAGTTGGGAGGGCTGAGGGCATCTCAGCCTGGGGACACTTGTGTTCAGAGTGTATGTGAATGTCCCGGTCATTGTCAGAAACACATGGGCAGAGCTATAGTAGCAATGCTTTCCTTCTGTGCTGGGGGCATATATTTGACATAACTTTGTAGATTTCCTGCACCATACTTTTCAAAATTTCGGGAAGCCCTTGTAGCTACCGGCTTCAAGTGTAGACTCTTACCAGGACAAAATGAGTACTGAACCATTGGCATTGTTGAAACATCATATTAAATAAAAACAGTTAAAAGAGAAAAAAAAATGTGTAACATATATGATTCTTATTAATGGGTTAGTGTAGATCTTTCCTCCAGAAATACTTTGATTTTTTAAATTTTCCTATTCATCAGTTTTTATTGCAAATATTGTAGAATATACAGAAGCTATTTACTGAATAGATTCTTGAATTTATAGTTGTTTTTGAGATGGCCAGATGGCCAAATTCCATAAATTTAATTCACTGTTCCCTTTAAACTCCTCAGTGACCACATGGTGGGGAAAAAGGGGGAAAAAAAAAGGTGACTAAAATTCCAATCCGATGATGATGGTTAAAATTATGAACTGCTGGTTCTTGATAATTAAACTTCAGAGAAAGCGGACCTGTTTGGGAAAATCAATGGCATCTATTAAAAGAGAAAACTACAAATCCAATTAGGCAGGGTTCTTTTTTTTCATTAAAGTGAGTCTTAATTCAGTAAAAACCACTGTTCAGAAATTGGACACTGTCAGTCTCTTTTTTCCTAACCAAATGGGTGGTGCAGTGCTGTTGACTTGCTGCTTGAAGACTTCAGTAAGAAGACTTCTTGGCCTTTGCTCCATAAATCTGATGACCTTAGCAAGTGATGACTTTATAGGAAGTGACCACATGGTTCGTACCACTGTGAGGTAAGTACAGGGCTCCCACAAGTCCCAGCGGGGAGCAGAAAGCACCATGGTTCAGAAAGACTCACTGGGTCCCCGCTGAACATGATTTCATACCATTTCTCCTCAGACTCAGATGAAAGGTCAACTTGTTTTATGTACATTATTGACTATGTTCCAGTCTCTGTATAGCTGTTTCTGTGTTGGTGTGTAAGTGCGTTTGTGATTTTATGGCAGAAGAGATGTCATTTGAACATGCAAACCTCATTATATTCTGTTTTGCATACCTCACTCTCTCTTCTCCACTAGGTCAGGACTGACGTTACAGAAAAAACAGGGTTTCGTGTCATGAATGTAGAATCCTGAGCACAGTAAATGCTGTGTTTCATTTCTTCTGGGAATTCTGATCAACCTGATGGGCTTGTTTCTGGAGCTAAGTCAGAGTCTTAAAAGCCTCTGTATGCTTTGCTGAAACGTGGAATGCTTCTACACTTTGAAATCAATGGCATCGATTCAATTATAGAACATAAGTGAAGACTAATGGTTTTTGTGTTCATTAACTTCTAATTTACATAAGATAGAAGATGTTAATATGGTCCCAGAGTCTTTGTGGGAAACCATTATAGTTGGAGCTGGAGAAAATGGGACTTCCGTTTTCATTTGCAATGAATCGATATTCCAAAAATTAAAATATACGATCTTCAGTCAAAATCCATGATTTTCCCATATTTTTCTCTTGCTTAACAAAATTTGGGAACTTTGGTTTGAATCAGTGTAGTCTCCTTATCTGCTGCTCAATTACTTTTATAAACAACATGGATTTTCTCTTAAGTTTTACCAGACATTAAAAAAAAGAAAATTGGCATCCATTTTGACTTTTTCTAAAGTGCAGAAAAGTCAAACAGTCAAAATCAGGCTTAAGATAAAGGCAAACCTTGATATATTTCCGATTTAAATTGCATTCAAATAAATCCTAAAATTTCAGGTGTTCTTTTTTTTTTTCCCTGTGAGTTAATAGTTGCTTTGTTTCTAATTTTTTTGTTTTGCTGTGTTTTGTTTTGTTTTTGACTGGATACCAGCAATGATATGAATGTGATGTGTAAGTAGAAATAATACTATATTTGGAGGACATGTGAACCTCACGGAAAAATTGATTTGAGGGGTTAGAAGAACATTGAATTATTTCTTTATCAAGTCCTGAATGTGCTTTTCTTCCAGCATGCTTGGTTTTTGTTTCTTTGTTTGTTTGTTGTTTTTGGAAAACAACACAGGGATTATTCACGTTCTCTAAGACAGTCTTTATTTGGAAAGTGCTGTTCTGTTGCTTCGTGGTCTTATTTCTTTTTTCATTCAAACATTTCCATTTTTTTCTTGTTGTTGTTGAGGTAGACATGTGGTAGGATTGTTTTCTGAGGAATATTTCATTTGTTTATGGGATAGTTTTAGACATATTCATAATGGTTTCTAAACAAATTTGGATTCAAACTAAAACTCTCGTATAGTTTTGGTGACCTCAGGCTGTTTAATCATTCTGAGACTCAATTTTCACACCTATTAAAGGAGAAGAATACTTCCACATCTCATTTCTTTGGAGGCAAGGTTATGTAAGATATTATTTGTAAATAAGCCAGTTCAATGACTATAATATAGAGAAAGTGCTTAATAAATCCTCCTCCTCATTTCTTGACATACTTACACCAGCTTTTGCCCTGGACTCTTCTTTCCCTCCCCCGGCCATTTCCCCTTACATGGAAGACAAGTGCTTTCTCTTATTTTCTATTTTGATTTAATTCTGTGTATCCTCTGTCATTACTTGGGATTACATTTGGCTACATAAGATAAGGAGCCACTACTGGATCTACAACACAGACTGAGGCATAAAATAGGGAGCTTGAAATGAATGCATCCACCAGATGAGGTTGGCAGTGGAAGAGATGTTCTCTCCAAGCCTTCAGTTAAAAAAAAAATAACAACAAAACAAAACAGTTCACTATTTCTTTAAGTGCCATGTATTATACTTGACTTTTAGTGAGAAATTAAAATTTTAAATATCCCATGATAAATAGAGTAACCCAGCTCTCTACTTGTCCAAAATCTATCTCATCAATTATAGTATTAATATACAGAAAGCTATACACTTTCATATTTTTTAATGTTTGTGTAATTCTTCTTTGCCAACTCCCACACAGTCACTTTGATAGATTATCATCAGGTTGCTTAAAAGCATTTGAGCTCATTACTTACAGACACAAGGTTGCTGTCTGAAAAGAAACCTTAATGTCAAATAATAAGAAAAAATATTAACCTTGTTCCCTTTGTTGCTGATGTGCGTGATCAGAGTCAAGCTGACACAGGTCGTATTTTCAAGTTTCCAATTCATTTTGCACCGAAGACTATTCCTATTGGAGATGTTTCCAGAGGGGTGGCGAGAGCTCTCTAGGATCAAGGAAATGAAGGGAAAGGTTGAAAGAAAGGATTAGGGGTTGGGGCACATGGAATGGTATTGGAGATTTCCCAATTGGAAAAGAAGGGGAAGAAAAAAACTAGAGAACAGAGAAAATTAAATGAGATAAAAGTATATATATATGACAGACATTATGGGTATAAGTAAGGAAGAAGAAGGAGATTGTTGAACTATACGATAGCAAATGCCAGCAGCCTGAGAGAGAGGACTTTCTATTGCTGTTAATCTACATCTGTGAGCTTCACTGTTACTACTCACTGCTGCTGCTCCTTCAGCTAAACACAGCTACCAACCCTTCTACCAGCCACCTTTTATTAGTTTATATTGACTATATTTAAGACACTGTGGGGGGGAGAGAATATAGAGCATATGCTTAACATGCACAAGGTCCTGGGTTCAATCCCCAGTACTTCCTCCAAAAATAAATAAGTAAATCAACCTAATTATCACCCCCCAAAAAAATAAAATTAAGAAGACTCTATGCTAAGCTCTTTTAATGGGTTTTATTATTTAAACTTCCAAGTCAAACTTTAAAATAGGTAGTAGCTTCCCAATTTTATTGACGTAGGAGTGAGGCTTAAAGAAATAGGGTGGTTGCCCGAGATGATGTAATTATGTGCCTATTTCCATATAGGTTGCTTTGACCTCAGAAACGGATGTTCTTAATGAAGAGAGAGAAAGGAAGAGGACACAAAATTCCTCATAAGTGTATCTAAAAATTCATTTTTATTTATGGCTGTGTTTAACTCGGCTCACAAAATTCCTGAAAACTCCATAATCATGACTCAGGAGCTTCTAAGTGCTGGCTTGCCTTCTGAGTCAGTAGCCCTTCCTGGAGAAGGTGATATCTTAGGTAGGTTTAACAGGTAAGGAGGAATCAGCAGCCAAATGGACTTGGAGATGGAAAGGTTGATAAGCATATTAAGGCGCAGGGATCATATAATTGTGAGGGGAGCATGATGTGTGAATAGAAGTATAAGCTGTTCTGTGTTTGAGCCTGAGATGAAATTCTCAGAAAGCAAGGGCCATGATAGGAAAGACCCTGTAAATTACATTAAGGGGCTTGGAATTTATTCTACAGGCCACGGTGGGGGGAGGGGGGTCTGCTGAAGGATTTAAAGTAAGGGAGTGAATTATTCAGATTTACGGCTAAGACATGGTCTTCTGGGCAATCCTCGTAGAATGAATTTGAGAAGGAACAAGGCTAGAGACACATACATAAACCAGTTTGGAGCTGGTTGTGATGGTTCAGGGAAGTGGTGATATAAGCTGATTCAGGACCACTGTATTTAAGAAGAGGTGACAGATTCCAGAAATCTCTGGGAGGTAAAATCAGCAGAACTGGTGATTGATTAGAAGTGGGCAGGGGTGAAGGGGAGAGAAACCAGTGATGGCTTCCAGGTTTCTAGCTCAGCTTATAGACGTTGGAGCCACGGCCAAGAAACAGAGTGACGTAGAAGGATGAGATCTCTGGGGTGCGCCAATGAACTCAAAGTCGATAAGCAGATCACCTTTGAGGAAGTATCTTGCAGGTCTAGCTAAAGATAAACTTCAGAGCTTCCCTGACATAGAAGTGGCCGTTATAACCTCAGTAGTGGTGAACTCCAGAGAGAAAGGCACGGAGCAGTAAGGGATATGGACCAAACAGAACTGAGGGTACACCTGCATCTGAAGGACTGGCAGAGAAACGAGGGCCAGTTCTGGAAACAGAGAGACTGAGCAGAGAGTTGGGAAGCCAGTAGGAGAAAATGAAGCATGCCGTCTAGGAAGAGAGACCTTTAAAAGGCCAGAATGGAGGAAAAAATGCCAATAATGCCAAATGAAATGCAGTTGCTATTTTGTAATTTTTTCACCTAAAATTAAAATGTGATATTTTTCTTATGCTACAAGATATGTTAAAAATATCATCTCAATTGACAATCTTAGTTTTAGAAAATTTTAGTGCACAAATAGTGTGGACTAATTATTATTATGGAATAATAATAAAAATATAGAAATAAATAAATAAAATTTTTTTCATTGCAACTGTCATTTATTAAAAATACGTATCCTTGGAAGGAACACAGGTAAACTAACTGCTTCCTTTGAATCTTTTTATTCCACTTCCCAGAGTTAATAGCTGTCAGCATTTCAAATGTTTATGATTTCAGGACTTTCCTATAGGTGTGGGCATGTGAACACACGTAAAATTACTATATATTTCATTTATAAGGAAGTGCACTCTACTACTTATAAAATCTTTCAATGCCCATATAATATTCAGCATGTGGCTGTATTATAATTTGCATAGTCAATATCTATTATTGGACACTTTAAATTGCTATCATTATTTTTACCTAATATAAGAATTGCTATCAAAAATATCTTTGTACTTAAAACGTTTATATGTAACTTGCATTTTTTCCCTTTAGGACCATAATTCCAAATGTAAAATTAACTGAGTAAATTGATATGAACACTTTTAAGAATCTAAACATGTTTTATCAACATTTTCCAGAAATACTGGTCTGATTAGATTTCCACTAACCATCTAAAGGGTGTCACTTCCCCAAGGCTTCAGCCGTGTGGTGTGCTCCCCAAATTCACCCGTACTTTAAAATGGCTTCCATGGATTTTCACCTGCAATGAAAAGCAGATTTTAAAGCCAAGTGTGTTTATATCGTGTTAGAAACTAGGTGTAAAACCAGAATGAACAGAGTAGCAGGTGACCCCTTATCGTGACCAGTCAGACAGTCACAGCCTCCCACGCTCCGACTCTGTGGTTGAGTTGTTACCCCAGCTGTGCCCCACTCCCACTTCTGTGCTTGCATTCAAACTGTTGTACGTCCCCACTGCTGGACAGCCTCTTTCTCTCTCTTCTTGTCCAAATTGTAAATTTCTTCACGTTATTTCTGAAAGCTTTCCGTTACATGCTCTCCTGGATGGTGTGTCCATTTACGACTCTAAGTCGGGCAGCAAAATCTTATGATAAAGACAGCGTCACTGAGTCTGTCCCAGTCGTCACCCACGACACAGGTCCTTGCATAGGATTAGGGAGGCACCTGGGAACCACAGAGAGGAATAGCACAGAATCGTAACCCTACTGCGTTTGTATTGACTAGCTAATTGCCAATTCTAACAAAACTTAGAAGTCAGTCAAAAAAACTCATGAACATTTTATAGATGGTTACATGTATTTTTAGCTGGTTAGGAAGGGAAGTGGTGATTTATGATGTATGGGGGGGTGTGTGTGTGTGTTATGGTGCAGAGGGGTGGGTAGTGTGTGCATAAGAAAAATGATAGATCTAAATGAACTATTTCCACCTATTTATGAAACTAAATTAAAGAAGTATTAAGTGATTTTCTTCAAACACAAAGCTGGTAGGAGAAAGCCTGACCAAGAACATCGATCTGCTGGCTTTCTGGTGGGTGATAGTTATACACCACCAGACTCCACCTATCAAATGTATGTGTTTTTAATTCTATTTCTTCATGTACAATGGACTCAGAATATATTTATAAAATCTATAATTGAGTCTCCAACTTGAAATGTAAACATTTCAGTAATCTTAAGCAACTGGAGCCAGAGAGAAAGTGAGGGGACTTCACAAGTTTTCCATTTTTCCCAAAGCAGATAACTTCTCTATCCAAATAGCCATCTGTTTTTGTTTTTGTTTTTGTTTTCTTTGTATGTTTTCTTTTTCATCATCCCCTTCACTCAAAAATGTTATTCCCACTTAAATACCTAGGCAATATGGCTTTGGGTTATTATTATACTCTCATTTCTTTTGTGACAACATGTTGCATTTGCTATCTAGGTGTCCCTAAGGTATATTTTTGTGTAAATAAAACCGCAAGTATCAGAAAATCTGTTTAAAAAGGAATGCCCACTGCTTCTCTGAGTAGAGCTTAATATGTGCATGTACGTGAGAATGTTTGTGCTTATACCTGTAAACTCTCAGGTAGCAGATTATAGAATTTAAGATATTTTAATGATGTAATTGGTGATTGGTAAGTTACTTTGGTATATTGGTTATAATTTTATAGTCTTGAATAACCTTGTTAAATGTTGGCCCATCCATATCTTCATGCTTCCTGCCTGTATATTTGGATATGTTTGTATAAGCATCTTTATACACACACACACACGGTGAATTTGTGGAGATATATATATATATATATATATATATATATATATATATATATATATATATATGATATAATTAACACAAACACTTAGGGGGAAATTTCTATCCTTTCAGTTACCACCAAGTGATAAGATCTGACAGTTTTCAAAACCACATTAGAACATCTTTGACTGCTAAGTTTGCCGTGCAGAGGTATCTCTTTGTAAGTTTAATTTCATCAGCAATGAGACCTCCAGGGAAGTTGGAACAAACGTATTCAGCTCCGCGGTTGGTGTTTCTCATCTTTCTGGAGCACCTCTGCAGCCCTCTGCATTGTGAGCTGCACGAACACATCCCCGTGGGTGCCCTGGCAGCAATTAGCAGGCTCCACGTAATTGAGCAAAATCTAGACGTCAAGTGCTTTTCCATCTGACCTCCAACCCCAACCGGGTCGCGGGAGAAATGCGCAGCTCCCATCTCCTCCACCTGCCTGCTTGGATGCCGTTTCCATAATGAAGGCGCCCTGTAAAAGAAAGGGCTCCTATTTCAAGCTGGGTCCTCTTTCTTTATATCCCCAGGATGTAATTATCTCATGATAACCACCTTTGTGTCTAATGACTTAATTAGGTAATCACATAAGTGCTGTAAGTGATGTTTTGTGTGATGAAAATGTGTAGTACGGAGTAAGTCATCAAAGCTCCTCAGTCCTGGAAAGGAAAGCATAAATACCCTGTCTAGGAGTTTAATTTCTTTATCCCTGCGTGCCCGTGTGCTCCACCCCAACAGGGTTTTTGTTTGTTGCTTTTTTTTTTTTTTCTCAAGGAGGGGAAGGAGGTGGGAATCTAAAACCTTCGACTAAACAGCTAGGGGAGAACATAGTGGCATTTTTTCCAGCTCTGACCCTTGTGATCTGCCCTACACACATAGTGGCCGAGTTTAAGATACACTTGCTGCTTTTTCTCAAAATAAGGCCCATTAGCTGGAAAGCAGCAACAATGTTTTAGGCTGCATTGTTTTTGTTTTGTTTTGATCTTTTGCTTTTCCCTCTTCCTTTACTACATTTATGTGTGTTGTGGGGGTGTTTAGCAGGTAAAACTTGGCATTTCTAGAACCATAAAATTTCAGTTTCGTTCCAGCGTTCAGAGGCACACACGTCAGTAAAAGTGACTCAAGATGTGATTTTGCCAAAGGTCGTTAAGCAACTTGAGTGCCTTTCTCTACAAGTGTAATGTGACTTTTAGTGAAACAATAGGCCCATTACTGTCTCCTTGTCTCCCTCAATTGGTTTATATTTGAAGGGTTTTGTTTTGAACTTTGACAGAGGATGTTTTTAGAATGTTTGCTCTGCCACAGTATGTTAGCTCAAAAACAAAACTAAGAAAATGTAGATTGAAAACCCTGTCTTTGTGTTTTCTAATTCTCTGCTCAGTTCTCCTTATATGCAAATATGAAATGGTTATTTTCCATTAATTAAATAAGTGAACACGACAAGATATTGGCCAAGTCTAAACTAGTCCTATAATAAATGTGAATAATTATGTCATATTTTAACCTGTCCTCCTGAAATACTTTGCGGTTTTTTTTTTTCTATTTCACTTTTTACTTTTTCCAGAAAGCTTCCTAGAATCATGGGAGTCTAAAATAATATTTTTTTACTCTGAATTCTATAGCATTATCTATACCACTGATTGGTCAATTCCCCTCCAATTGTTTATTCATTCATGTACTCGTTCATTTTCATTTAATAGACTTTCAAAAATGCCTATTGTATTTTTGGTTCTAGGACTTCTTTTGTCATATTGAATTTTGTTGTTGCTTTTATTGTTGCTAAACATGCCATTTCATTTTTATTTACTGATCTCTTGTATTGTGAAATGAGCTTCAGATCTTCTTAGGGATCAAGCCCTTACACAATATGAACAAGCAATAATTATTAGATTCTTTTTAAAGTGATTTTTCCAGAGATCAAGTCTCCAACGGACATATTTCTTTTTATTGTTGATGTTACTACAAATAACACACTTCACACTGAGGATCTGTGCACTCTCCGTATCTTTCTTCTGGAAGAAGTCTAACAGCAGAGCTGAATGAAATGTAGCAAAGTGGGCTGTTCAGTACCAGCGGTGGTGATGCTACCACAAGGAGGGGAAAAGACCCCAGTTCTTGTCTTACCTGAAAGAAAGAATTCAAACGAGAGACTGGAAGTGTTAATAAAGCAAAGGGGTTTATTAGTAGAGCAAAAGTTAGTAAGGTGCACCTTGGAGTAATGGCAGGCGGGCCAACCCCAGAGAGGAACAATGCGGCCACGCCTTTGTTTCCCCTGTCTTAACATCCTGGCTTAGGGGCACTCTAGTGATTGATTGACAGCTCACGTCCCTTGAGTGCTCAGGAAGGTTTGTCCCCTTTGTGCGTGCTCTTACCCACGATGCACACAGAAAAACCTATGGGAGGGGGCCCGAACCACAATGCTAATTGCATTATAATGAGCATTGGGTCAAGTTAAGTCGTCCTTCTCTCTATTGCACAGCCTCAGCGTTCGATTCTAACCAGTGTCTTTGCTGGCCCTCATTAGAGAAAGTAAAACTCTTTGAAGTTCCTTATCCTGAGGACAGGTGTACTGTTATCTTCTGTATTGCTTCGTCCCCTTTCCTCTCTCCCTTACCAGGTGCTCATTTCTGTCTAACCGCCTAACAGTGTGTGGCTCAAGCCCAAGATATTGCAGAGAAGCACTCATTTCTTATAGCATGAAGGGATGAGGGAGAGCTCTGGCCAGGGACTTACAGACTGGAGCACAAGAGTGATGGACACTTCCGCAGGCCCGGCTGAACTGGAAGAGCAGTGATTTCTGACATAAAAGGGCAGGACATCCTGAAATACTGTAATGAAACTTTACAGATTCATTTCTGTTGAGTCATTTTAAAAAGGCTCATATCCTTGGCAGGTTCCTTAACCTGGGGTGAGCCTCAGAATCTCCTTGGAAACTTGCTAAGCATCTGAGTGCACCACATTTCTGGATGCACAACTATAATTGCTGGTTTGCTTTGATGGATTACCAGAATTGGGAAAGACTTTTGAGACAATCTAGCAGTTTTTAAAAGGTGCTGGGTGTTGCCTCAAGCCTGAAAATTCTAAAAAGTTGAAACCATTCTAGAGATTTGGTCTAGGTTCTTACGGGTGAATGGCTAGAGTTTAGACTCAAAAGAGAGGCATGTTGTAGATATGGAAGTGAAAGAGGGCAAAAAACAAAAATAAACAAATAAAAAACCTGGCCCTGAACAAGGCAATCAGAGGAGGGGGTGTTTTTAGATGAACAAACAAGAGCACACACTCTCAGTGCCTAGTGAGTCGGGCTTGTGACCCAGTTGGGCACACATTATTAGATGATCCGCAGTCTGTCATGCTGGGGACCATTGGAACAAAGAATCCATCCATTCAGCCACAAACCTGTACAAGGCAGGAAGAGAGAGGATGCTTTTTGATAGTGATAGATTTAATCAGAATTTTCTAAAAAACAAAGCAATTCTTTTGGCAGAGATGAACACATCTCTCTATATGGTAATGAACTGTATACCGCTTTGACTTGCCTTAGTGAGAGGGAACTTACCTGCCTTAAGAGTGCTGGAAATAACATGAGCATAACAACACAGTCGACTGCATGAGTGATACTCCTTCAGGACACTTAAAGAAATAGATTTTACTGATTTCTGAGAGTTGGCTTGATGCAATCTTTATGGGTAATTTTGAAGAAGAAAATGGACATATGTCCAGCCTAGTTCTCAGATGTCATAAGTGATACGTATTAGATCGTCATAAATCCTCAAAATGATCTTCCGAATTCCTATGAATTGAAATAAAAATAAAAATAAATAAAATGAGAGCAGAGAAACAGGAAGGTGGGGAGTCAAAGAATGTTTTTCTGCAGATGGAGCATCCACTAAACCAAGCACTAAGCTCCTAATAATGCTTATAAATGTATACAGAGTAAAAATAAATGATTGAAGAATTTTCAGTTAAGGTAACTAAAGAATGATACCACAACGTAATATTTTTATTAGCACTTATCCCACAGTGCCTAACACTGATTGCTTAGGGAATATCTTCTGAGTTGCAAATGAATAAATGACTAAAAAAAGAATACCTTTTAAATGAGTGAATGAAAAATGCCCTGCTAGTGCTATGCTTTCTTTTTAAATGATTATTTTGTAATATGGGATGCTTGAAAATAAGTCCCATGTTCACTGGAGAAATGGGAGGAGCCAATGGAAATTCAGAGTGTCCATGTCAGCTTCAATCTTTGTTCTTATCACCCGGAACGCAGATAACCTTGAACGTGGTTGCTATGAGCCAGTTGAAAACCCGAGTCACTCAGGAGTTCAATATTCCTGTTCACTCAGAGGAAATCAAGACTGTGAGACTGAATTCCTGCTATTCCATATTTTCTGTCTGTATGGAGACGGCCATAAGCTGATTCCATCAGGAAATTATTTTTTATGCCTAACCCTGATCTCTTGCTATAATTGACACTCATAGCCATGATTTCTGCCCTCAGTAGAGATTAAAAACAGCTGGTTGCAATTTGCAGCACTAAGATGTTAACAGAACCTTTGCCATAATTGGAGACCATTATTAAGCTGTCCTTCAGACTTCACATTCTCAGGCTAAGTAATTTCTGTTCTCTCTTATTACTCTCATTCTTTAATCTGTGAACCATCCCCATGGTTCTCAGATGGTGTTTGCACAAGGTGTGATACAGTGCAGGCCAGGAACAGAGCTATTTCCATATAAGCTCCGTGAGTCAAGCTCCCAACTCGGCCAGGAAAGCAAGACAGACCCAGCCACGGGCCTAGGCGTCTGAGGAAGGGAGAGCTGGCTTTGGGAACAGAGGGAACCAATCAGAGTGGCCTAAGGTCAGAGGGAACCAATCAGAATCGTCTCAGGTCAAAGGGGCCGCATCAGTGTGGTCTAAGGTCAGAGGGAGCCAATCAGAGTGGCCTCAAGGTCAGAATAGTGTGTGCTGAGCATGATGACATCTGGACAGCAAACTACAAAGCATCCAAAGGCAGGCGAATGTCAGCCAGTGGTCCATGTCACTTGTTCAGGGCTCAGGATGGCAGCCAAGAAGCCTGAGCAGCAGAGGATCTTGGATGTCCAGGCTAGGCGAGCTAGCCAAACACAATTATCAGAAAGGCTGGAAACCAAGAGAAACATTCTGAGCACTTAGAGCACCAGGAGAAGAAGGAAATTGAGCCAATGTTGTGCTTCCTGGAAGGAGCTTCTCCCGGCTTTCCATATAGGAGCTAATGGTTATGATTTACTCAGCACATTGTCCCTCCCTCCCCGAATATAAGGTAAGTACATTTGCACAAGTGGCTGGAGTAAAAATTGTGAAGACCAATTGTCAACAGCTTTTTAAAAGTCCACAAATCCATTAGCAATTATTACTGAGCGTTCTTTCAGCACATATCTATTTTTATCTACCACGCACTAAATGCTAAATCATTGTTTCAGATCTGGACTATTCCCCCAAATTAAGTCCTCTATTCATTTTTGTGATGAGAACAATAAATTGGTAGTTTCCTGGCAGAACATGAAGGAAGTTAGGGGAAACACACATGCCTCGCTTAACAAGAAAAAGTTTTTTTTATTTATAACACAAATATTGTTGATTAATTATTATAGCCTCCTACTAAATAAAACTTGATATCTGAACTCAGCTTTCAATCAGGAGAGAAGCTTGCAATTAAAATTACCTGGTAAAATTCTTCAGAACACAGAGGAATAAAATATAATTCTTAACAGTTAATCAATGAATCTGTAACCTCTCTATAGGGTCAATGCATACATGGAGATTTTACACAGCTAACACTGGGGACATTTTTTTTTTTAAAGTTTTTTGCTTTATATGACGTTTACATTATTTCTCAGATAAAAGGAATGAGTTTTATGGACAAGAGACTAGTGGATTGGATTTCATAGTTTCTTTCCGCTAGCATTATTTTTTAACTGCAAATTTAATAAGCTATTTCTCAGATGAGCCCCTGGTTTACATGAGTCTTCATGTAGTTGTGACAGTGAAATCAGGCAACTTTTTGAGCCTATTTTATAGTTTTAAAAGTAATACATGCAATGCTTAACTAAAGTTATTATAGGATAAGTTATGTTTATTTGCATCTTTCTTCTCTTCCACAACACTCAGGATACTATTATGTTCATAGTGACCCTTTTATAATAAAGGTATTTAAAACAGCACAGATGAAGAAGATTAGAAACAGTAGGAGGGGTATGAAAAGGAAAAATAAAAGCACAAAATGCAAATTAACAGGCAACATAACTGAAAATGTAACAATGCTAGAAGACAAGACTCAGAAACTTTTGGTTTCATTCCACCTCGTTATGGAACATTTTCAAATAAATAATCAATGTTATATTAATAATATATGGTTTTGAATTATCAAAAGTAGCCCTTCTTCCCAGGGAAAAAAATAAAATTCAGAGTAGTAGTGTCTCCGACTCAATCTGGGAAGGTTCAGTAATACTGATGCCAAGAGAAAGTTCCCTCTTTTCCTTTGAGTGACAGAATCAGAGATCAACATTGTCAGACAAACAGCCAGGTCTGGGATTAATTCCTTGGCCGAGATGAACAGACACAAAAGACTTTTCAGAAAAGCTGTGCTTTGCTGGTCTCCCTGTGGTGCTGGTCTTTAAAACAAACAAACCCACCAAAAAGGAGGGAAAAGCATTTTCAAACAGATGAAAATTAAACCAATAAAAGCCTACAATTACTCATTTTAAAAAGGAAATGGGCAAGCTATTCAGTAATATTACCTGTCAATTCTACGGCTTGTGTTTTCTTTAGTCTAGTTATTTAATGATAATCTTCTTGCTTAAAAGCAAGCCATCCAAGCCTATTAAAAAGCTATTGTTTTATATAATAGAAAAGATACTCAGTTTAAATCTAATACTCCAGTCTCTTTCATGAATTGTGATGTAACAATTGATGCATATGAATTAATTTATCCAGCATAAGCTGTTTCCAGTGTCAAAATGCAACATTACAAACTACTTGAATGGGGTTTAGCACATCAGCTGAGAAGCTCCCCTTCCTGACACACGCCCAGGCTTCACCCCAGCCCCAGCCCCTACCTGGCACGGGGCACTTACTGCTCGGAAAGAGTCCATTCCTCTTTACTGAGTTATTCTAATTTTTCAATTGTTTTGGTTTGTGCCTGAATTCAGTTAGTGAATTTTTTTGTTTCTTTTTTCTTAACAGACATATATAAATATGTATAAGTATATATTTAAAAAAAATACACACTCACGAGTCATTTTACCCTCAGATTATATAACAAGAGGATGCCTGTCTTGACTAACACCCTTTCCAAGAACGCATGTCAACCTTGACAGCTGCTACCCTAATCTAATAATTTCATGTGAAAATCTATTTCCAAGTTCTAGCCTGGTCCTCTGTTTAAGAAAAAAAAAAAATCAAACATTAAGTAATCAATCAGACCAAGGTATACTTGACATTTTAAACCCTGTCACAAATCTCAAAGACTTCAGCGAGGTGCAAAGTTGGGAAAACAAAACAAAACAAAACAAAACAAAACAAAACAAAAACTGAATACGTGCCAATGACTAAATTACGACCTGAAGTTTGGTTACATTTAAACTTTCAGAGAGATGCTGTGTCCCAAATTGTAAATATAAAGATATTTTTAAGAAAGGCCAACTAATTAATAGAGTCTTTGATGGAGGATGATTAAGTAGAATTTTAAGGCTACACTTTGTGATAATGTTGTTGCTGTTTTATTTCTTAGACTCTCGGAGAGGCCAAATACTATAATTAAGAGAAATAATTGTAGAATTAAAGTTATCAGGGTTCACATCCTAGCTGCATCAGCTTAATAGCTGTGTGGCTTGGACCAATTACTTAACCTCTCAGTGCCTCACTTTTTTCACACATTACATGCAGATAATTATAGTACTTATCTTGTGGTGTATATAAGTTTGTTGTGATGATAAAATAAATCAATACTTGTAAAGTGCTTCTAAATGTGCCAAGTAGTGATGTACAAATGTCTGCTGTTGCTATTGGTATGTTACTGAAATATGCAGTTAGAAGTCTAAATATATAAATATTTAAATACTCCTAAATACTGGTTCAGAGTTTTAACTTATACTGGGGCCAGTTCAAGAAACAGAGCTTAAAAATGAAAAAACAAACAAACAAACAAACAAAAAAAACAAAGGGAAAGGACACAGGATGAAAGTTAATAGAAATAGCATTTATTAATTATAATCAAATAATGAATGATTGTTACAATTTAACAATACAGATACTGTTTTAGTAAAGCAATAAGTATCTTGGAATACTTTGGTAGCAGGAAGTAAATCGTATCTGTGAGTGATGTGAAATAAGATAACAACATTTGTCATATCTGCCCACCCCTCTTGAGCCAGATGTTGGTGATGAAATTCCTTTCTCAGGTGTTTGTATCTCCTTGACCTTTGAAAAGACCCTTGTTTCTTCTAGATCTCAATGACCACAGTGATAAATAATAGAAAGATATTTGTGCCAAGGCATCCTGGTTTGGGACGATAATTATATGATAACTCTGTGTAACAGTGTCTGGACAGAACACATGTGTGGATGCAGGAGAGAGACTAGGACCATTCTCAGCCAGTTATCAACCAGTACAACCACTTTGCCCCTGCCATGCTGGTTCTCACTCATCGTCCCTTCCTGTCATCATGCTTCCCCTGTGACCACCAGGATGCTTGCTTCAGCCACCATGTTTGTGAATGCGCTCAGTGTTCACCAAGACAGGTCAATATGTCGAGTAGAGTCATGAGTTACATGCCTTTTCTGTTATGCATAAGTTTTTGGACTTTTATTTTGTTATTTGAATTTCTTAAATCAAGGAAAAGTTCTTAATTATCAGTACCATTTCATTGATAGTACTCTCACCACAGCTCAACAATATTGCAGCATCATGTAGAAATAAGGCAAATAATACATACATTGTATCTAGTTGTTTCTATTTCAATTCAATTAGAATTTACTAAAGTGAGCTTTCATTTATTTGAAAAAAAAATTTTTTTTTTCCCAAACTAAATCTGATCATGTTATTGCTCTGGTTAAAATTCTGCACTAGGGTATGCTCCAGTAGCAAATTCCCAAATCTCAGTGGCTTAAAGAGCAATATACAGATTCATCACTAATGCGGCACTCTAATATGGGTCAGATCGCTCTCCTCTGTACATCACCTGCGCCAAGAAGTGACTCAGGGACCCAGATTGTTTCCATTCTGCAACCCTGCCTCTAACTTTGCTTCAAGCTATATGGTTGGAGAAGTTACACCAGCTCTTGTTTGCCTTAAACTCGAGTGACATTACTTTGACGTTCCAGTTGTGAAAATTAGTTGCCTGATTTTACCGAGAGACCTGTAATACGGAAAATGGCACACGTGCTTGGATGACCTCTAACAGTTTCCACCATGTTCTCTAAATCAATTAAAGTTAAACTCAAGTTCCTTTCTGGGGCATATGAAACAGTCTGTGGTCTAGCTACTGATGAGCTCTTTCTGATTCCAGTCTCGATTGTCCCTAGTTCCTGCTGTGCTGCAGACACATGGACGTGTCTTATGTTCCTAATACTGTGACGCACGCTGCCTTGCGTTTTCTCATGTTCTATAATAAGGGATATATTTTAAATACAAGTTGGGAAGGACCTCTGGTGCCCGTGGTTTGGGCATGTGCTAACCCAGCGATGCGTAGGAGGTCCCTCTGCTGTTGATTTCAGTTGAGCCATTTGAACAAGCAGCTGTTCTAGTTGTCAAATTATTGTCCCTCAGATCAGAATCGACCCTTTCCTGACCTGCCCTGTGGTAACGGACTGATGCTTTTCAGGGAGCACAGTGTTAAGCCTGCAGCAGAGGTCCTAGTGAGGCACTGCGGGTTATCTGCCTGGGTATAGTATGCTACCATCTTCAGTTTTTCCTTGCTTCTTCTGTACCTGTGCCAGAGGTGCTCCGTTCTCGAGCACGCAATCCCTCAAAGAGCTTGCAGTCCTGGCCCCAACCCCGTGATCCCCTCGGCCTGCCTGCCCTGAAGGAAGTTTCCTCTGTGCCCATTGTCTTGACTTGATCTGGCCGGGGAACCCTAGAACCTCTTCACCATCCAGTACAACCACAAGAGCACCTTCTACAATAAGACCTAAACATCAGCCTTGGGGATCCCCTCAGCACCCCCTTTCTGCCTTCCAAGTTGTTCCTCCCTTGGGTACTTTCCCTCAGTCCTCAAGGATTCTTTAGAGTTGTCTCTTTTACAATGACTCCACTGTTATAGTTAATAATTCTTGATATTCAGATTTTCTTGTTCTAATGACTATGTGGTTTCTCTCTCCTGACTGGATCTTGACTAATGCAATGGCTGCACCCAATTAAATTGGACCTGGAATTTGGATTCCTGCTGAAAGATTATCCAGCACTGAAACAAAAAGTCATTTTGTTTCTAGAGGAGGCTCTTACCACATGACAATCGTGCAATTAAATAGTGTCTCAAATAAATCAGAATTTTCCCAGCTTGGAAAGTTGGTATGATCAGTTTATATACTGAAATGGACTATCACTCACACATGAATAGCTATCAGTCTAAAGCTTTTATCTGGTTTTCAAGAGAAGGCCTTCAACTTCCACAGCTACATAATTTAAGAAATACATCATTTACAAGAAACGAATGTTTAGTATGAGTTTTAACAAACAGGAAACAGAAAAAGCACTAACAGTCTTCTATATGCCTCCACACTACACACTCAACCTTAAAAGTGATAAAGATGCTGTGGTCATAAGCAAGGATTTTGAAAAGCAATGTGTGATCATTAGGATATATATAAACAGGAGCTGTCCACAGTGATTTTCGGTGTGTGAATATCATGAAAGGATAGACTTAAAGGTTGACTGTGATTCTGAATAAGAGAGTGGAAAGTGATTGAATGAATAAATGTATGCTGTAGTCCAATACTGAGAAAATAAAAAGTGAAAACAAAATACATTTAATAATAGTTACTCTAGCAAAATGTTACAAATTCATTGTACCTTTTTCTTAGTAGTAGTAACTTAAAGCTAAAGAAATGCAGTGTTTGAAATGGATCATGCTCTTTCTTATCTCTGAGTTGTCGTGTATCTGTTAGGTCCGCCTAGAGACGTTCTCCTTGCTCACCCTCACCTGCCCCCTCAATGGTCCCACTGCCACAAAAAAAAAAAAAAAAAAAAAAAAGTCTATCGATCATTTCCTTGTCTTCTACTAACCTATAATGACTCAATTCAACTGCTACCTCCTTTGCAAAAGCTGTGCTTCACCCACCTCCTCCCCACCCATCCACCCCTGGCTCCCTCCCCATCATTGTCCCCACCATCCCACAGGCATAGCCACCGACACACACCAACAAGATTAAGTAGCTTTTTAGCCTATCCCTCCCATAGTACCACCTTCATTTTCTTTTAACTTTCACCTTACACTATTCATTTACATTTGTTGCATCTCATTATTTTGGTCTATTTACTTTTCTATCTCTTCCATTTATTGTGAATTTCACAAGGACACATATTTTTGCACTTTTTTTTCTTTTTGGTACGTAAGCACTGAGACTAGAGCTGGCACGTGGGAACTCGATGAATGTTTGTTGTTTTGAATGAACGATGTGATATTTTAGACTTTGAGCAAGATGGTGGAGTGAAAAGGGAAAAGACTCCTTAATTAAACAGTCCTCATGGAGTTTTATAATCTGCATGTGGGAATGTCTGGTAATTACCTGTTTGTACATTTGTGGGAAAATTGTTCAGAATGCTTTGGGAATTATGGCTAATTTGTATAACATTTATTGTGTACCATGTGTTATTCTGTGTGCTTTATCTTAAGACCTTTAATATTTACCGTGAATACATGCACTCATTATCTCCACTTAGTGATAAAGAAGTGCCAGACAAGAGGAATCAAGCATTGCATCTGATGACAACTCTTAAGGGGCAAAGAGCTAGGACTTGGTCCAAGGCAGCCTACCCAGACTCGACATGCTGCATGATCACACTGCACGTTTGCTGGTAAGATGGGAGAAGGGCTAGGAAGTGACTAGGGATGACATTTCAAAGTGGACGTTTAAACTGAGATACCATGTAACATTTTGGAAACAAAACTATAAAAGTCAATCTATTATTATTTAATGCTTTTAACTTTGTAGACATTTTCTCAACTTTTTTTTTTCCATGTGAGGCAAAGTCCTATACTGGAAACTGGAAATATTTTAAATTGGAATAATTCATTTCAGGAGCTATTTAATTGTGCTCCAAATATTTTCCAGACACTGTACTTTGGAATTAAAGAATCACACGTTAACTAGCATCAGTCTTCTCCTCTAAGGGCCCAACATGAATAGGGGATTCAGCTTCATTCCTTTAATATATAGCTTGTTGAGTGCTATTATGTGTTAGGCCCTGGAGTGAATGAGAGCTGAGATACTCAGCTGGTGTCTGAGAATTCTGCTCAATTCAAATGAGTTCTGACACTGTCTCCCCAGAGGCGGCATCAGATCCCACAGGTAAAGGGCTCAGCCCCACAGACTGCCCTCCACTTCAGTCATCAATTGCAAGCCCTGATTGTTAATAATTTCTGCAGAAAACTGCTTGCGAATAATCAGAGACAAGTAGCTTATTGGGAAAGAGACAATAAGTAGACATATTGGGGGTATATATTATAGATGATAATCGGTGTTTCTATAAAGGCTGACATAAGGCTAAAATATAGGTCAGTTTTATTTTTTTTTAATATAAGTGTCTGGAGATGATTCAGGAGCCACTCACAGAAGAGAATAGAAAATTCATTTTGCACTCTCCTTAATTTGACGAGTTGAAACTTGGAAAGACCTTGGTTCGTGCGAGGCCAGAAAATAAGTGAATGTGTTCAAACATGTGGAATTCATGTGGTTTCTGCCTCTTTAGGAGGGGAGGCTTTTTCATGATTTCAATATAATGGAAAGTATAAGATCACCAAAACCCAGGAAATTCAGATCAGGGACTGAAATCCTGGGACTTCTGACACTTCCAATAGTACAATTTGGTTGAGATACAGTCTTCTTTGAGCAACTAATTTACATAGTTTTGTGGCTGCACGAGGCCAAAGAAGAGTGAGTGTGCAGGTTCACACGATGGGGACCAGTTATCTATCTTCCCCGCACAGGAGGCCAAAAATGGAGAGTTGAGGAAAGAGTGAGCCCGTGGTTTATGAGAGTTTCATTAGGAAAAACCTTCTAGAGAATTGCGTTCCACGCTCTTGATGTTTTGAGAAGGTGAGTTTGTTTTCCTCTCTCAATCCCCTTGTCTTCAATTTGAGATGCTTGCTCTCTATTTTTTTTAATATCTCATTAGCAGCAGGTCTATACATTAGCCTAAGATCCCTTCTGCATGCACCTTCATTAGACACACATGAGAGTCCCCTGAGGGCACGGTGTGTAACTCAGTTCCCTTCGTTTATCTTAAATGGTTTTTAAAAGCAGTCAAATGAGTCATTTTCAGAGATGCTTAACAAACCGAGAGAACAGAATGGAGTTCACTCCTCTTACAGGCATTGAGGACTGTAAACAGAAAACCTGAACCAGTCTCAAGAATGGACAAAGCACATAGTAGTTCCAATGATTGTGGAAAAGAGCACTAGAAAGGGAGTCAGGAGACCCGGTGTTTAGGCTTGGTCCCCATGTCGCGGAGCATGATGCAGCCTCGCTGAAGGGCTACATGCGAGATGCTGTTGTCAGTCAGGGGGACTCTCTGTTTCGGGGCTGCCCTGTGCCCTGCAGGGGGTTCAGCAGCATCCCTGGGCTCTACAAAGGGATCATGCTGCTATTACCACTCCCATTCAATTGTGATTCTAATTGTGACTCCAGAACGTCCCCAGACTTGGACGAATGTTCCCTGGGGGACAAAATCATCCCTGTTGAGAATCACTAGGCTAATGGCCTCTAATTCCCCCTTCTGGCTCAAAGGTTCTATGATTCCAAAATACAGAACCGCAGCCTGAAAACACTCATTCAGGGCTTTCTCTTTTCTCGGCAAATACAGGGAGGGAGCTAGCAGTATGTTTAGTTGCAGAATGTACTGGGGCAAAAAAGGGCTAAAGGAAAACAAGGATTTTCCACAACAATCTACAAAGAGTAAGAAAGAAAAAAAAAGTGCCTTCCCAATCAAATCTTTTAGTTTCTGCAAAAGCATCGGGAGAGTGAGCATAAAAGGACAAACACCTTTATGTCTGTTGACCTTCACTGATCGCCATTCACCCCAGCAAATGCCTGCGAAGCAAGAATGTCGCTTCTCTTAGCTCTGCGGCATCCACCGAGGATTAAGACCCCAGCCACCAGCCCCTGCTCAGAATCTGTCAGAGTTCTTCGTATTCAGCACCCAATCACATTTGCATAGTTTTGACTTCCTCTTCGATTATTTCCCTGCTGTGTCCGAGAAGAAAATCATCCTATTGTGATTTTTCTCTCTGGTATTTGCAGCCAGGAGCTACCTTTGCATTTTCCCTGACTGTGAACATTGTTTTCTTCTCCTTGTGGCTCTGATTACTTGATCAATTCATGGCATTGGTACTTGGACTTTTTTTTGAATAAAGCATAAAGGGGAGAAAGCCTCATTAGACCAGGGGATGCAATTCTTGGTTCCGGACTAGTCAATACGTAGTTGCATGACTCATCTCAATTTCCTGCTTTAAGAAAATGATGTGTTTGGACAAAAAGACCTCAGTCTGAGATCACCACACGTCTGGAATTTTCTTACATAGCCATGTGCTTTCATATTCTGATTGTGGACTTATTTTTAACAAGCTATATATTCTAATTTTGAGTTAGTAAAGCAAGGTCAGTTTATCACCAAACCGTCTTCACAGCCAGGTCTAAAGGCATGAGATTTTTGGGGGACCAGGATGGTCGGAACGTTGTTTTCGTCTTGTTCTAAAACAAAGAGAAGGCGTGCTCCTCTTTGGGGCATTGCTGCTGCTTCCATGCTGTCTTGTTTTGTTTGTTTTGATCATTACTTTGGGGGCTTGTCGGTTCTGGTACGCATGAAAATGTTTAAGGATCTGTCAAGAGGATTTGGGACGGCATGGCTCTTGTGTCACTAAACTAAAGGGACAGTCGTTATTACCAGTCAATACTCATCTGCAGATCCTGCTAGATTCAACCATGGAGCACTGAGGTCTGGAATGACTCCACATAGAGTCCATGTTGAGAAAACTCCCTCTTTTTGGACAAAGCCTCATTCTGTTGGTTTTAATGGTAAAATCCATATAGTTAATCTATCTGTCTCCCACTCCAGGTAAGGGGATTAATCTGTTTAGCAGTAAATGGATGTGTTTCTGGGAGCCAAGAAGTTTAGCCAATGGGTTCATTTTCCAGTTTTAATCATAAAATATGGCTACAGAGACTGAAGCCATCTAGTGGCATTTGGGAAGCCAAAATAATTTTTCTTTTTCGAAAGAAATACATGTGCTACTGTTAGTCTGCCCACCCCCTCCCACTGTTGAATGTTTTACTCGTTTATCATGCTAGTCAACATATCTGTATAGCCTGCAGATAGAAGTGGAAACATCAATCTGTTTAGCTAATCCTTGCTTTCTTCCTAATGGGGAAAAAAAAAATTTTTGTTTTTCTCTGTTTTATCAGCAACGGAATAACCCTGCCTCTCAGCAGCTCCTTCCCAGCACTTACTTCTCTTCACCTCCCTCTTTAATAAACAGACTCGGTGTTGAACACATGACTTTTACACCTCCATTAATCTTGGCAGACCATGGGGATGCTGAAACACGCTGGCGAGTAGGAAAGAAGATGCTTTTTCATGTGGCTTTGCAATGCAAACATTTTGGGAGTGTGCAGTGCTCCTGCCACATTGACCTTATTCCAGTGGCTTTGTTTCCATGGGGGATTTGGTGCTTCAGTGAAAGACATTGGTACGTGGTAAAAACAGATTTTTAAAATGTCCTGTGAGTGAAGAAAGAGGCTTTTCCCTCCTGAATTTTTTTTGGGGGGGAAGGGGAATGCCAACCTACTTTACAAATGGATTAAAATGCCTTTCTAATCCTCTCCATGGAAGGTTAATCATTGTTTAGAAAACTGAGTTTACTATACTCACTTAATGCAGAAGTGACCATCATGTGATAGGAGAGTAAAGTTGAGAGAAGGAATGAATCTGCTGGAAAAACAGGAGATTTTTTTTTAAACCAAAATTATGATAATTTTGTATTATTTAAGGTGATGATACAATTTTACATCCAAAGTGGGATTCTTTTGAGAATGGGAGGGAACAAATAGGCTGAGAAAACACGTGTAATCCAGGGCAGTCCTTGGCAGATCTGGAGACACGGCATCTCTGGACTAACTCGGGCGCAGACTAGGCAGAGGCGAAGTCTCTGCCTGCAGGCAGTCAGCTGAAAGGCAATTTCAAGGCATGCAAGGCTTCTTCAAGGTGAAGGTAACATGTATAAGCTGTTTCAGTGTGCTTTCTTTTCTGAGTCATAGTCTTTTTCTTAATAGCATCAAACATACTGTAAAATAAATCTCCAAATCATAACAACCCTTTCCACGTGCAGAACACTCTTCCTTCGAATGACAGAATCAGGGGAGATGTGACAGACTTTATAAATCAAAACACCTTTTTTTCTTTAATGACTAAATACTGGTGTAATCTCTTCAAAATAAGCAGCATTTTCTTATGTGGAAGAATAGCTTGTACTCACAACCATCTATTTTCTTATATATCATGTTTTTCTGGGTGACAGTGTAACCTGCTGTCAGTAGTTACTTAAAGCTTTAAGGAGAAAGGTTAGAAAGATTGGTGAGAGGGGCAAGTTGAGGATGTAGAGAATCAAACATGAAACCTGACTGCGTGCCCTGGTCCCAAGTATAATAAGATGCAAGGAAAATAAATCCCCTATTTCATTTGGGACAACTTCCCCTTTAAAGTCCACTTCCACCTTTAGACATCCTATTAAATCATGAAATATTTTAGCCTCTTTATTTTCTACCTTATAAGAGAGAGACCATTCATTCGTTCACTTACTCGTTAATTCAATTAGTCAATCATTCATTGAACTAGTCAATCATTTTCATCAGTATTTAGTGAGCACCTACAATATGTCTGAAACCTATGAATCTAGGTACACAATCCCTTGCTTGCAATTCCAAAATCAAAAAAAAAGCTCTGAACACAAAAAGCTTTTATAATCTATGTGGGGGCAAAAGCTGATCTGGCAGGAACTAATTTTATGGAAATCCCAACCAGACTTGATGTGAAAGTCTTTTTAATCTTTGTCTGTTCTCTTCAGTCACCCACTTTGCTGCAAAATTAGTAATGTGACTCTCTTTCTTCCCAGATCTGTCTGGGGTGTCACGTAACATTTAGGACATGCAATCTGAGAGATTCCAAATTCTGAATTCCCTCTGACCTCAGGAGTACTGGATAAGGGGCTGTGGACCTATGAGTTTCACAATTTTAGGAAGCAGAGCTCTTAAACTCCCATAAGATATTCCCCTCTTCAACAAGAGAATATAGCTAGAAAGCATGCCTCATTCAAAAGTTCTTTCTCATTCAGTTCTTTCTCATGTATCCTTGTGAGATGTTGTCTGTGTGTGTGGCTAACATTTTTTTTTTTAAGAGTCAAAAGAATCCTAATCTCTCTCTTTGAAGGCTGGTGAACCCCTACCAAGAAGACACGGCAACATCCTGTCAAGCCGTGGTGGGCGGTCTCGGCCCATGTGGTCTAAAATAAAAATAATTGAAACATGGTGTTACTGAAGTTTCCGACTTCCCTTCGTGGTCACAGAAAGGAAAAGGACAGTGAGCCGGGTGGGGTTTCAAATTTCAGACTTCCTGTCCCTTAGACATAAACCAGCTAAAGAACCTAAAAGCAAAAGAAGACAAACAAAAAGATTCAAGTGTTATCAAGTAGACAAGAACGTGATAGTTGATGGTTGATAGATACATTCTGAAGTGGGGCTTCGTTTGTGCTCTGTTCTCTCTCTAGGATTCTCCAGCTTCTCACAGCCGCTGAAGGGTCTCAAATTACCGAGGTTGCTGAATTAATATGCCCCAAATCACCATTAGATGAAATAAAAATGAACTGCTCTTTTGAACACATCCATCATGGCTGGAAATATCTTTAGCACTCACAAGTTACAAAAACTCCCTCGCCTCAAACCGTCGCACTACACATGAACCGTCTTGGGTGACCTTGTCCAGTCTTTGCTTGGGTGGTTTCTAACTCAACTGGCAGAACCAAGAAAGTCGATGCGTTTCGACAATGGTCTACACAGAACCACGTGAACGCCCAATGACATGCGCAAAGGTGTTATTCCAAATAAAAGACCAAAGCCGATGCTCTAGGGCACCCTCTTCTGTTCCAGAGGTAACGGCTACTTGTGGGTTTACAGAGCAGCATCCGGGTGAGGTGAATGACCCTGAGGTTGTCTTTACTGTGAACACTGCTAATAAAAGCACACAAGTAGTTTAAGTGGTTTTTGGAAAAGAAGCTTTCTGACAAATGGACTAATGCAATTCTTTTTGGATACAGACTGAAGTAGCTTATGAAAAAAAAAAGAGCCTTCTCATTCAGGAAATCAAATGATCACATCGCTCATTCCTACATATGGCTTACAATAAAGGCATTTAAAGTGGAAATAAAATAATGAAATATTTTTCATGTTTTCTAAATTAATTGTGGTCTTAAATCATGTGGAAAAAAAAAATAAATAACCACAGCATAGAAATCGGCTGAGATGGAAGAAAAACAAAAGGCTGAATGGGTTTGACGAGACGATCTTTCATCAGGCAATTTGGCAGGGCAGTTTACACATCTGTGTACCTATGGAAAGCGATGCAAAGGATAATATGAATCAAACATGGCTGAGCCTGTGCTTGACTTTCATGTGGATTCATCCTTACCACGCAACACAACACCCCTGAATGATAGTGTTTGTGGTGGTACCATGGAGAAGCTCATGCACCATATTGCGGACATCACCTGAGGTACTACGCCCAGCTCACAAGAGTGCTTTCTCCCCGAGAACTGTGCATCCTGCCCACAGAGCTGGGTCTGTGGCAACCATGTACACACACACACACACACACACGCACGTATAAATGTCTCTGGCAGATAGGCACAGACATGAAACTTAAGTTGGGCCTCTCGCATTCTTTCTCCTGGGAAACTAGGATTGAGACTTAGAGGCAGCCCATCTCTCGATCAGAGGAGGTGGGAACCCCGCGGCTAGGGGATGGTTGTCTTATCTGCCAAGAGAAAGAAAATCAGCTAAACCAGGGCAGAGGAAGAGGGATGAATCAGGTAAACAGAGAGGAAGTTAAGACACTGTGGGTGCTGTCTTGGCTCCTACTGGCTTTCCATCTCCAAATTCAGCTATTTGTGGAAAACATGCCCCTTAGCCTTGCTGTTTATGGCTTGCAAGTTGCTCCAGTGTAGTTCTTTCTCTGGATTTTCCAGCTCTAGTCACCCTGTATAATATTTCCAACATGAAAGATGAGCAAAAGGCTGCAAAAAGTAGATTTTAATGATCCTTGAATAAGGTGACCACATACCCTGGTTTATTCAGTCTCAGCAGCACCAACAATTCTATTCAAGCTTTGCAACAACAACAACATTAAAATTAATAGCAACAAATTAATCTTATGCCTAGGTAAGCTAACACCACACTTTGGAACTGGTGAGTACTAGGTATTTATTGGTCTGTTTTTCAGACGATACTCTGAAGATAACAGGAAAAGTTACATTCAGTGTCCTTTACACTAGGAATCGTGCCAAAATAAGATGGTAAGGCTTTATTCTATTCCCTAGCATAGCAAGGATCACAGTTACTCATTATAGTAAAATTACAGTAACCGCCTTTCACCCTCATCTCTATCAGAGTCAAGAAGACACAACTAAGGGAATATGCATTTTAAGGGTAAAAAAAAAAAAAAAAGATGAAACAAGAGTATTTCTTTTTCCCTTGCCTCCAAAGCTTTAAGATTCACCCAAACGAAATTTTTTAGAACTAAATAAATTTGAACAGCTCCTTTCAAAAGTTTACTTATATTCCATGGGACAAATTGGCTTAATCGGATGCCTCATTCCTGGAAACATCACTTGATAACCTGGTAATCGTGGCATCATTCTTGGACTCTAATTAAAAAGAAGTTCCAAAAGTCTTCAACCTAAGAAATTTTTCAAATTACTGAATATTTCAAAAGGCTACAAAATTATACCTCATTAAAATATTAAATAATTAAAAACTGTTACGTGTTGACATTGACTTTTATTTCAAGATGTTTTGGTGTGAATGAGACCATTGGGAAAACAATGTATTGGTGACTTTATTTGATGGAGTAAGTAAATTCCATATGATACTTCCCAAGCCATCAGGATGTTTGAAACATTTAGAGCACCAAGCTTCATGCGTTTTCTGCAATAAGACCAGTTTCAGCTGTTTAGTTATCATGAAGACAAGCCTTCCTCCTCACTGACCACTAACTCATCCAGGACACCAGGGAAACTCGATGCTCAAGAAGAGAAGTGTAATTACAAGGAGATTTCCTGTGTGTGAGAAATGCCTGAAAGTAAAAATTGACAAAATGTGTGTTTTTGTAGATGACAAAATTCTCTAGTTTTATAATGTTATGGAAAACTTAGTATTGGTAGATTCTCCGAGACTTGTATTGGTGTAGTTTCACAGGTCTTGCCCCATATGTCAAACATTTTATTCATATTAATTTCTCTGAAATGAGCCAATGACCTTAGAGTGGCTCTTAGTCTTCCTAATTTTGAAATGAAGCCGTAGAGGCTTAGAGAGCTTGGGCGAGTGAGTCATCTCTGTTCCTGTCGCTGGTTCCTGGCCCAGCTCAGGCCACGCTCTACTATATTGTATGAACTTTTTAAAATGGGGTGCGTTGTAAAAGAAGAATTTTCTAAATTGGTTGGGTTATATGGACGGCTTTTATAACTTATTCTCGCTAGATGTGAAGGTTGGATAGACAACTTCAACTGACACAAATCTTGTCAAATATGATAGCTAGTGTGAGAAAATCAGCCTTGATGAATGCTTCTATCGATATCTGCTGACCCTTTCTTAAAAGATTAATTCAACAAGCATTGAAAAATATCTGGGCAGGAAAAGAGTTGGTTCTCAAATAAATTACAATTAAATCCAAATGGAAGTAGGCAGGCTCTCTGAACCGTCACATTTTGTCCGATTATTACTGCAGTATTGCCTGGATTTGGTTAGCACAAGTGGTACAAGCCTTTTTTTTTTTCCTTTTGGTTACAGCAAAAGTCTAACTGTAGTACTTGTGTTAATTTTTTGCCAGTATGTAACTCAGACCATAACCATTGCTTCCAAATTGCAATAAAAATTCATTTTTTTTCAAGATTCACTATTTGCCTTCCATTGTCATTTGTAGTCTTCTTTCTAAGAAACTGTTACGTTGAAAGCAAGTTGGAAAACAAAGGTAAGTTTCCTCCATCCTAGAACAGGTTTATCCTACTTAGTGGCATTAGAAGGAGGGTTAGCTACTTTCCCCCCATGTCAACCTTTAACACTCAGTTGGCCGTTTGCAGGGCCACTAAGGAGTGCTATTAGGAAACAGTCACGAGGCTGATATCAATACTTGGATGAAATACCTAAGTGCGTATATTGGTTTGTGATCAGAACAGACTAGCAAAGACAATTCGATAGCTCAGTTCCCTGCCTCTCAGAGCCCGTCATGTCACGACGAGTGCCTTGCTAAAGTATGGAATTTCTATGCTTAGAATCTGTTCATTTGGAGAATAACATAGTAACTGTTCCCAAATACTAAACATGCTTGTTGGGTGCTCACCTCAATTAGATGACCATTAGCCAACTTGAAGCAAATCGCGAAGGAGGGGCCACAGGGCAGTACAATTTTGGTGGCAAGGGGAAGAGGGTACAATCAACCTTTTGTTCCCCAAATCATCAGTGATTACCTGTTTCCTGTGGTCTTACAGCTAAGCCCCCTAAACTGCCCCCCTCCAGTGTGTCCACAGAGCCTTCCCTTGACTGCTCAGATCATTCAACAAGTGCACGTGGACCCCCATTATGGAAGCAGCCGGTGGGAAATGCAAACAAATGCAGACCATGCTCTCCAGCCATCACACGTTTAGGCTGGTGTTCGTGCAAAAGTGGTGGCCCTCCTTAGCCCTGTTCCGATGTCACGTAACAAACAAATCAGACGACTTCACGGGGGAGAGGCAGTGCCGCATGGACGTCATGTAAAGTTTTCATTAGCCTGGTCTACTGTGGCCAGTGAGTGACAGATGTGACACCTGCTTTCAGGGAAAAATTGAGAAAGGAAAGAACAGCAGAGGTCAACTCCTTCTCGAGGGGGATCTGTGATCACACACAGGTCATGCTGGCTGGCATATAAAACAGTGTTTTTAATAGACAAAAATAGCTTTGAAAGGCAAATGATGAATATGAATGCAATTAAAAATCACAAACTAAATTCTTCAACCAAACGAATAGTCAAATATATGTACTAGGGCAGGCATTTACACACCAAGAGTTGTTTAAAACATGAAAATGCTTTTCATATTAAAAAAAATCAATCCATTTGCTTAATATATTATTTAAATATTTTTATAAGCTTTCTTTTTTTTTTTTAAATAAAGTGAATGATTAAACGAGTCAATCTTTATACAGAGTAAGGTCAGTGGTGGAGGGAAGTAGTTTATAGGAATATGCAAAAAGCATCTTGTTTTTCTTTCAGGAGATATGTATTTTTTTAGATACATATATACACATATATGTACATAAATATGTGTATATATATACAATACATGATATGTATTCTCATATATATCAAATATAGATATATAGTATATATACTCTTATATATCATATGTATAGAGATATATATGAATAAAAATAGTACCACCACTTGACAATTCTAACTTAGTCTCTTTGGAGCCAAACTAGGACGATCTGTGAACGTATATTGATTTAGTCCTTGATTAAAACCAGTTGCTTCTTGTCAGGGTGGCAGGAATTCAGAGTCTGTTTGTGCAGCCTGGAACACCCACCAGAAAACACGCATGAAACTGTCACCACCCATTCAGGTGTTGATCAAGTGTCATCTCTAGGTTGAGACCCACACCTCCGTGCAGAAAACATGTCGGAGAGGACTTCGGAGAGCCCCACATTTCGGGGCATGAAGGAAGCAGGATGGGGCAGAGAGAGAATTTGAACTGCAAGGCATTTGCTGCTGTAGAGAAGGGAAAAATTTCCCTGGATCCTCTGAGGGTCCTCGCCCGGATCTGAAAATGAAAAGGACAGAGATGGATTAACAGGAGAAAAGCTTACAAATGTATTTGAGTCATGTTTTATGTGACACAGGAGACTTCCTTAGGAAATGAAAAGCCACAGAGACAGACCTGTGTACTTTTGTACTAAGCTTGCAAAGTCTGCCTATTTTGTAGGAATAGGATCGGTAAGGGGTACGAAGGAACTGCAGCCAACTGGGGATGCTCTGAAGTTCTGTTTGTTTGGATTCTTCTTGATGTTTCTCTGTCTTTAGAGATAAGGATGCTCTCTTCCTCTGGGAATGAGGAGGGCACCTCTTACAGAAGGGTGATGGCCACCTGTTGGGAGGAAGAAGGGTGAAGTGGGGGGAGGTCACAATGACTGCTGTCACTCTGCAGGGTCCTGAACCTCATCACAGCGTAGTCCCCAGCTAGACCCGCGGTGAGCTCAGACACCAAGTCTGAGAGCTGCCCCCAGACTGAGACTGAGCTTTTGCCTTTCCACCACCCCAGAGCCCCAACATCATTCAGTCACATGTATCTTTTTAAGAACTATAGCCTATGAAAACTTAAGCTCATTAAAATACCAAAACCAGAGTTTTCAATTTTTTTAATAAAAAGATTTAGAATTAAATGATGTATCTAGGACAGTGGTTATCAAAGTACACTTCCCGTACCAGCAGCATCAGTGTCAGCTGGGAACTTGCTAGAAATGTAACTTCTTGCACTTTGCCCCAGAACTAGTGAATCAGAAGCTCTGAAATGGGGCTCAGCAATCTGTGCCCTAACTCGTCCTCCAGGGAGCAAAGCTTGAGAGCCATTGACCTAGGACTTCTAAAACATAATTCAATAGATAGTTTGGGGGGAAAAGCTATTTGAAAATCTTCAAGTTTATAGGGCTGGGTTGGGACTATGAGCAAACAGGTATGAACACATTCATCATCAGATTTTTGCTTTCCGTGAATTTGACTCAGTTTTTCTTGACTGTGGCTGTTGCACCTGGTCTCTGCCGTGCTTACAGGTGACATCGGATGATTAGTCTGGGGCCGATGCACCTGTGGCGAAGACCATATCTGAGGTTTGTCCAACTATGTCCTGAGTAAGTACTGAGCGGAGGAACAAATCATGTCACATGACGTGATGGGCAGAAATACAAAAGCCTTAGGAATGACAAGGATTTCCACTTTAACGAGCCTCAGGAAGATCAGAAAATAGCTTGTCTGAGGTTTTAGAATGATAATACGGTCAAGATGCTTATCTTAGGTAAATTTAAGATCCTCCAAAGTGGAACTCAGGGTGGGAATTTTGCTCTACAGGTTTATCCCCAACCCGTTTCTTGTTGAACTGTTCCTGTTTGGTTGTCATTTGAATGCGATTTCTTCTAGGCCACTGTCACTAGAAGGAAGTGGACGGAACCGGGTCACTCACGTCCACAGGACAGAGTATGGGTGGGGGAACGTGGTGACTTGACACTAGAAACCTGGCAAATGTTGCAAGCGATCAAGCTTAACATCGTGCGATAAGCCGGGGTGAGGGCTTGAACAGAGACCTGCCACGTGGCTGCCTCCTTCTCATTCAAGACCTGATCAAATGTAACCTTCCTTAGGAATTTTCTGGGCTACCTTATCCAAAGTTATCTCCCACCTAGCTCTAGTACCTTCTAGCCAAATACCTGCTTTACTTTCTCCATAGGCTTTTCAATATCTGTGTGCATGTTTCTGTATGTCTCTTTGTGGGTGTTTTGTTATTTACTTAATTCCTTACTAGATGGGAAACACCAGGGGAGCAAGCAACTTTTTATCTCATGCTTCACTATCTGCTCAGGATTGAGAATAGTACCCGTTACCTCTGAGGCACTCAATCAATATACTTTTCTTAAAAGGAATAACCCTGGGCTCTTAAGAGCCACAGATACCAAATTTGGAATTTGAATTCAGCTTTACTCCTAAATCCATCATTTTTTTTTCACCAAGCTGCTATGTATATAAAGAACATTATTATCATCATGATAAATAATAACTAACCCTTATGGACTTGCTATGAGCTTGAGAAGCTTACATATACTTGAACTGCATGACTGTAGTAGGAATTCAAGTACTGTCATCCTGGTTTTATGGATGAGAAAGGTGAGGTTCTAAGAGAGTAATTTTCCCAAATTCACAAAACAAGCAAGTCGTAGGACTGTCTGAATTGGACACTCAGATCCTTTATCATTTCCTCAGCAGCATTTAGAATTTAGTTGCATCAGAATCACCTGAGGAGTCTTTCCAAACTCCAGATTGTCTGGTCCTCCCTCCAGAAACTCGAAACAGTGGGCATGGATTATCCACATTTTAGCTCACCCGAAATCTTCCAAGGTATGTGCCAAACACTGAATTTTGTTATAGATTCTGGTAGAGCAGACTTACAAATGCCATATGGTGACAGTGGCAGGGAGAGGAAGGATGTAGATTTTTGGGGGAAAAAAAAAAAACCCTCGTGAAGTCTCCAAGGCAAAAAAGAAGCAGCACACTTCAGGTCACGAATGAGTCACAGGCAACAGTCACTCCTCCCTGAGGCCTTTGGGTCAAGTTCAGATCCAGTCTGGTTCTGATTAGTCTGTGGGGATAGATGAGATCAGAGGCAGAGTGTGTCTGACTTCAGGGTCATATACACACCTCTCTGATGGAATGAATGGCTCTTCCCTGGGAAAGGTGACAAGAGAGCGGGTTTGCTGATGGGTGACTCTGGGCTGCAGAAACAGAGGCCAAGTTTTAATCTTCGCAGAGGAAGGCTTTGCAGTGAGGCGTCTGCCTTTTGACATGAGTGCCACTGCTGCTGTACTCAGACCTTAAATTGGAGTGAGGGAAAGGCAGGCTCTGTCATTGGCTAATGATGGATTTTCATCAGCTCATAACGAAACTGAATAGTTCCGACAGCCTGTTGAAATAAATTTAATACTATTTTGAAAAAAAAAAAGAAAAAAAAAAGAAGAAAGAGTAGATTCATTTTTTTGGCAGCTAAATTCAATCTTGTGTGAAAGTCAAGCTAACATGATTTGAAGTCCCACAAGAACCTTAAATCTCCCCCAGGACTTTGTGGTTTGCCCTTTCCTCTCTCTCTCTCCCATGCATCCATCTCTTTTCCTCCAGGGAGCCTCGTTTCCTATTTCCAGTGCCTTTGGCCCCTTCCTCGAGTGTTTCCTGTTTCCTCTGGATGTGCGGGTAAGCTACTCACCATGAGCGTGTGTTTGGTTGATTGTCTCCAAAGGTCTCCCCTGGGGATTTTATTCTGCTGCCTGGATGGAAGTTCAGTTTGACTCAGATGGGTTCCCTTTTGTCTCGGGTCTTTCTATGTCCCTAATGCGGCAAAGAGCTATATAGTCACTCCTTTGGGGCAAAATTTGATCAGTCAAAATGACTGTTCTGTTTCCCGCTGGGTTAATGATTACGATCTAAGTTGTTTGTCCTTTGCTTCCCTTCCTTTTGTAACGATGCAATTGCATACCCTGCGTCAATATTAAAAAAACACCTTTGTGACATGATAACTCTATTTTTAGTTTTTTTAAAAAAACCTCCATACTGTTTTCCATAACAGCTGTTCCCTTTTCTCTACACCCTCTCCAGCATTTATTGTTTGTGGATTTTTGAATGATGGCCATTCTGACAGGTGTGAGGGGATACCTCATTGTGGTTTTGATTTGCAAATTTAGTCCTGTTTTATCAGACACAGCTGACTTTCATACTTTCAGGGGTGGGGTCTCAACCCCTAAACTCTGCCTCCAGGGAGCCTGCCAAGATATCACCTACTTCCAGACAGTGCCTAAGGGCATTGTTTTGTTGGGGAAGCATCTGTTCAGCCAGGTAGACTCAATTGCTGTTGGATGTGCCTTTGTTTGCTCTGATTTGCAACTCTGAGGCCCTTGGGCTTTGGCACCAAAGACCTGCCCCTCCCATCACTGGCTACACAGCCCAGACTTTCCCACCCAGGGCTTCTCACTTCTTGATCAATGACATTGTTTTATGTGTTTGCAAAATAACAAATATAGTTAACATTTATTAAACAATGTATATATTTTATCTTAAAAATACCTTTATGAGCCTAAGGTTGGCTGTATTTATTGACATGTTAGGAAAACACACATCAAATCTAAAGAAGATAAAATAAGTCATAAATTCCACCACTCAGGGATGACCACTGGTAACATTTGCAATACATCTTTCTAGTCTTTGTTCTGTATATGTATCTAAGTATGTAACCTATACACGCAGAGGCAAATTTTTATTACCAGAAGATCACAGTTTTAATCCTAGTTTATAACCTATTAGTTTGCCCTTTCTTTAAATATTATTATACAATATCATCTGTGGTAATTACATATTATTCAGCCATAGATACATTATTCTATGAATTAAGCCTCTAGCTTTGGATAGTCATGCTATTTCATCATTTGGTTCTCCCATTAAGAAGTCTGTGAGGAAAATTTTTTCTAAAATTTCCCTACATTTTTTGTTGAATTATATGATTTTCTTTTATTTATTTAATTTACAGCTTCCCATTCTCTACAGTTTTGTCTACTAGCTGTTCTCAGTGTATGGTCCCCAGACTAGCAGCATCCTGGGTATTTGTCAATAAGACAAATTACCAGGCTCCACTCCAGACTTACTGAATCAGAAATTCTGGGGGTGTGGCCAAGCCACCTGTTATAACAACCCCTCCAGGTGATTCTGAGACCTGCTAGTGTGTGAGACCTGCTGGCCTAAGGTACTGGTGGTTGGAGAGATTCTTGGTTTGGAGGACTCACCTGCTGGCAGGAACCTATGCAGTATGAGAGAGTCCCACAGCAGTGCTGGAATGTGAAAATGCGACTAGAGCATTCCTAGGAAAATCAGCTGTTTGCCTCGGAATTCAGATTTTTGGTGTAACTCTGAGAATAATTGCTCTTCTGGCAGAACTTTTGTGGCCTGTATATGACTTACATCAAGAATGACTGGCCTTATTGTGGAAAACAGTATGGAGATTCCTCAAAAGACTAAAAATAAACTTACCTTATGATCCAGCAATCCCACTCCTGGGCATATATCCAGAGGGAACCTTAATTCGGAAAGACACCTGCACCCCCATGTTCATAGCAGCACTATTTACAGTAGCCAAGACGTGGAGACAACCTAACTGTCCATCGACAGATGACTGGATAAAGAAGTTGTGGTATATTTATACAATGGAATACTACTCGGCCATAAAAAATGATAAAATAATGCCATTTGCGGCAACATGAATGGCCCTGGAGATCATCATTCTAAGTGAAGTAAGCTAGAAAGAGAAAGAAAAATACCATATGGAATCTTAAAAAAAAAAAAGACGAATGGACTTATATATAAAACAGAAGAAGACTCGCAGAATAGAATATAAACTTGTGGTTGCCAGGGGGAAGGGAGTGGGAAGGGATAAACTGGGAACTCGAGATTTGCAGATACTGACTGGCATATATAAAAGATAAACAAGTTTATACTGTATAGCACAGGGAAACATATTCAATATCTTGTAGTAGCTTACAGTGAACAAGAATATGAAAATGAATATATGTATATTCATGTATGACTGAAGCATGGTGCTGTACTCCAGAAACTGACACAATGTTGTAAACTGATTATACTTCAATATAAAATAAAAAGCAAAAAGAATGACTGGCCTTCATTATCGCTCCTCTGAAGGACCACATTCACCTCCTGACCTTTCTCCCTGTGTTAGTTCTCATTTCTACAAGCTGGTCTTTATTTAATAACCGAAGTTTTATTTTTACTTTTAAAAATGATATAAAACACAACTAATAACCTCTGTTTAAAAATTCATCAATCATTTCTCCTTATCTAATGAATACAATTTAAATTCATCGGTGTGGCCTTTAAGGCTCTTCACAGCCTAATCACTAATTACTGTTTAAATCTCATCTGCCGCCACACACCCATTCATTTTCAGCCACATTAGCCACTTTTGGTTCCCTCCATAAGCCATTCTCTTTCAGAAATCTGTGTCTTAACCCTTGATCTGAAAAACTCTTCCTAACTTTATCATATAGAAAAATTCTCTTCTTCCTTTAGAACTCAGCTCAAATACCAATTCATTTGTGAAGGCTTCTCTGTTAGTCTAATCCTTTATAATGATTCGAATGTTACTTTATTTATACCACAGTATGAGTCTCTCTTACAGTCTTGTACATTATTTAGTATCTTTTTCCTACCACGTGTGTGTAGGAATCAGATATTATCTTTGCAAATTGCAATATAGTACCAAGCACTGAACAGGTGTTCAGTGATGGTTAAGTGCTTGAATAAATCATGAGAATTCAAATGTCCCAGTATGTGTAGATGATTATATTAATTCCAAACTTTTAGATTCCATGCTAACTTAGAATTGCTGAAAATCTGTAAGAGAAAAGCCTATTAGTCCAGTGAGCCATAGAATTGATAAACACTTTACATAAGAGAATAACTTATTTAAAATAGTTTTTGTCAAAATTCAACTGAAAATATTTGGTAGAAAATAATTTGACAACCAATTGCCTACTTGGTGAATTATTTTTACTTCGTTTTATTGTTCTTTTCTCATCCAACCTACTCCAAACTCCAAACTAAATTATTTTGGCCTTGCTTTATTGGCTGGGCAGCAAAGTTGAAGATAAAAAGAGACTTCGTTATAAAATAGAGATGAGTGTAATGGAATAATATTGTACTGTTGGAAATAGGTGCTTACAATGGTTGTTTGCAATCCTCTGCTTCCTACAAAAGATCTTGGCATCACTAGTTGCGTGATGCTTTACATGGAGAGATGATTTCAGTGTCCTCCCTAAACTAACAGTCCCGCTCCCTTCTCTTCGTTGTTGTTTATCAAGCTTTTGCAGGCTCATGACTGGCTGCAGAGATGCGCTCACCATGCCAACGCCAGCAAGAAATGGGCTATTTCACTACTTTCCTGCATGACGTGGGGGACACTGACAAATCCCCGGGGCAACGTAAATTTCTGTGTTCCACTGAAGACCACAGATTCTGCCTCCCACATTGCCCAGTGATTTGGGGCAACAGGCAGACAGGAGTTGAGGTAGTTTCATAATGAGGGAGTTTCTTCCACATCTAATGAAACTTCGAATGCCTCTTAGTTCAGGATCTTCACTGGAAACGCCTATGCCCAGCGCCAGACGGATGGATTTCATCACAGTCAGAAAGCCCGATGGATTTCAAAGGCATGCCAACTCAAAGAGAATTCACTTAATAATTAGCGTTTTAATGTTAAATGACTCCCACATATTGACTCACAAAATAAGCATTCAGTAGGGCCTCTGGAGAGACAGAAGACTATAGTTCATTTTCTTTAAAAAATAAACCACCATGTAAATCTCATTCCTTCAATGATTTGTCTGAGCTTTCATGAGGATGAAATCTAGGGCCTTAGCAAGAAACACAAATATGGGTTTCTACAGTGTATTTACTCATTCAGTATATTGGTGCCTGTTACTTATTTATTTATCTGAATTATTCATCGAGGGTCTACTTATGTGCCTGGCACACTTGTGAGTGCCGGGGAAATAAGCCAGGAAAACCCCCAGTGCTCCTAAGGTGGGACAGATAATTTTAAAAAATCAAGCACATAATTGATACAATTTCAGAGAGTAAAGAACAGAAAAAATGAAAACAGGTGCTGAGACAATAAATGACTTGCCTGGAGCTATGTTGGTTATAATAGAAATATCTTAAAATCTACTGGAGTAATACGTTAATCAAGGGAGTGGAACGTGTTAGTGTCACGTCCACAGGCGGTTATTGGAACACAAAGGGAAAGACCTCTTACCCAGTTTGGGGAGGCCTGGGGAAACTCTACCAGGAAAAGGAAGATTAATAGGGTAGAATGGTTAACTCAGCCTGGAAGGAGAGAGATGTGGGCTTGAGCTTGCCTCTTCTGTGTGACATTTGCTTGTCACTTACCCTCTCTGATTCTTTCCTGTCTTGTACATTGAGGTCTATGGGAAGGGAAGGGAATGGGGAAGGGTGATGTTTGAGGCTCAGAATGGGAAAAAGCCTGGTATACACCTAGAAATAGAAGTGGGACAGAGTATGAGGGCAGACAGAAATGAAAAGCATTGAGGCAGAGATCTGATCATGACCTGTGCTGAGGACTAAGGAGTGTATTTTAAGGCAAAGGAGATCCCTTGGCTTTTTAAGGATTTCAAGATAGCTAATTAAACTTGTAAATTGGAAAAGTCACAGGGTTTAAATGCCCTCTTTTATTTTACCTACATTTTCTGTTTTTCTGCGATCAATTGCACTTACACAAATTTTGAATTTTTAAAGCAATTGGAATAAAAAGAAACTAAATTAACTTAGTTAAGGAAGATGAAAGGCCTAAACTTAGCAATGTCCCCACACAAACACGTGAGATCAGTGTCTAATAACCTCCAAAAGCACGTTAACGTATTGGCTTCTGTGTCTCAGGCCTACGTGACGCTGAAATGGGAGCCCAAAGAGGTGAACGCTTTATTCTTCAGTAATCTTTGGGATTATGGCATACATTATATTGAGGAGATTGAACGGCGACCGTTTAGACAGCCTGGGACTTCTGCTGCACCATCTAATATGGAAGTTTGCCTGGTCTGAGTGGCCTGCTTGTACGAGAGCTACTAACGCTGAACATACATTCATCCTAAAACCCAAGCAACTTACTCCTAAGCAGACGCCCGCAGAAATGTGCACAGGCGCTCACCGGGAAAACGGGCCGACAGCACAAACTGTCAGCTCCCCAGGTGCTCATCGGTGGTAGATTGGGACAAGTATATTTTGGTACATTTGCACAAAATGGAATAGAATGCAGCACAAAGAATAAACAGACTACAACTACATGTAGTAATACGGATTTACTTTCACAGTTATACTGAATAGAAAGACTAGAGAGAAAAAGTAAATACTATAAAATTGTGTGTGTGTGTGTGTGTGTGTGTGTATCTGTAGTTACCCTAGGCAGGCTGGAAATTCTCCATTTACTAATTTGAATTCAGTGTGTGTAGTACTTTCTTTTTGGGGGGGGGTAAATTTGGTTTATTTATTTGTTTACTTGTTGGTTTGATGGAGGTACTTGGCGGAGGCATTAAACCCAGGACCTCGTGCGTGCTAAGCATGCGCTCTACCACTGAGCTACACCTTCCCCCACCCCAGTACTTTCAATGATGACAAAATATTCAGGAAAATTTAGGTTGTGGTTAAATATTAGAAATCTTTTTCCATCTTTTCAGGAATTTCCAATTAAGGGCAACTTTATGACTCCTTATCAAATTAGGGGATATCAAAACTTTTAACATTATATGGATTTTGAAAAAAGAGTATAGAACATCCTGTTTGCAATGTCCAATCACAAATATTATGCCATGAATTATGCATAATTGTTTGTTCAAACGAAGGTCAGCTACAGGCCAGTGGGTCCGGCATGAGCCATTCGGTTCCCCTGAACCCTCTGCATTTCAGAGGCTATGAATCAAGTTTTTCTTCACGTGCATGCCAGTAGAACTAAACCCCGGGATCACTGCAACTATGTTTGGCAGCTTTGGTATGGAATATGACCTGAACGCAACAAAAGCCACGTCTCAGGAGACATCTGTGTTACCCTGCAATAAAAGGGTGAAGGCTTGGGTAACTCAGGTCAGATCAGTACAAAATACCATGAGGCAAAGCATTTCTAAGGTTTTGTGTAAGGCCTTCTCATGAAAGCGTGGTCAAGTCATTTTAAGAGGCTCACCCCTATGAGAAAGCGGGCCACTGAAGCCCCTGTGGGAATCTCATAGTACCTGAAGGATACTGAGTCTATTACTTTGAAAAACGAAATTGTACAAAAATAGTACTTAGATAGACAGAGTCCTCGACGATATTTATGTGCTTTCTAAAATAACAGTTATAGACCTCTCCACCAAAATCGTAATTGTGCTCTGTTAGTCCTGCCTTCCTTTAAGGATAAAATCTTATTAGGACTTTTTTTTAAATTAAACAAAGAAATAAATAATGATGTTAATCTCCATGGACATCATGCTTCCTCCATCCTACACACAGCCAGCCCCCAATTTCAACAAGTGCATGAATATAAAAATATTAATGAATCGCAAGAAAAAGAACCTAAGAGGGTTTATGTATTACCTACCAATCACCAAGTCAAAGAGAATCTTTTAATGGATTAACAGTTTCTTATATTAGGAGATAGATCCAAAAGCAGTAAACAAATGATGCTTCCTGCGTCACTGAATTTTATATTCACAAAACTTCCTGTGTTTGGCTGACACCATTATCAACCATTAAAATAAAGTCATCTACCCTCATTCCATACCTTGATACCTATGAAACTATTAACAGATTTGGTAGCTCTCTTGTATGCCTTAAATATAGATGTTGGCACTTTTCAGTGCAAGCTAATTGGAACTTTCTTCAAAAATGTTCCCTTTTAACCGTCCGTTAAAAAAAAAAAAAAAAAAGGAAAAGAAAGAGAAACCAACTCATCAGTCCAGAGCTGCTGTGTTGAATACTCCTCACGGCTTTCTTTCGAGCTTTCTCAACCACTTTGCCCTTCTTTCAACCTGGCCACTTACCAGAAGCCCTGGGACCTCCAGTCAAGCTTTGTCACACTGTGCCTTATCCAATTCTCCATCTGCTAAGTGTCAGCCAAAGCTCTGAACTCTCACTAAGAGTGTTGCGTCTTGATCAGTCCTTTGTTCAATGGAAAGTAAAGTGCTGTATTTCCTAGCAGAGAAAACAGAAATAATCAGATGGCTTGCATATTGTTTTCCCTAATGTGGCCCAGGATCTGTGGATATGAGTCAAAGCAGAAGCTCAGGGTTTTAGAGAAAGGCTCCTGGGCTTGGGTCTACGTCCAGTAGACCCAATGTGGCGCACAGAGCCATACAAACTGGAAAGCATTTTTAAAAAGGAGTTCAGGTAGAACAAAGACAGGAATTCATTCTCACACCCGAAATGTTTTAGGCAAATATGATGATGCTTTTACGTCAGATGCTAAGAGTGCTTCTGAATTATTGTTGTCCCAAAGAGCAACTGAGTATTTGACAGTTCTTAAGGAGAAGTGATTTTTAACGCTAGTCTTTCAGATCTGTGTGGAAATGGCATTACTCTGCTGTCTCTGTGCTGGTCTATGTTGTTTTCGTCTGCCTGGCATCCTCCTTCCATGAGCCCCGCTCCTGGGAGCCTCTTAATCACAGCCTCACTTCCTCCTCCCCAGGGGCAGGTACGGACCAGTCTCGGCAAATCCCAGCCGTCTTACCCTAGCTACCTTCAGGAAAAACTGGTTCCAGAAGTGAGCTCAACCAACAAGCAGGACCTGAAGTCTTTACCTGGAAGAAATATGGACACTGGCAAAAAAAAAAAAAAAGAAACACTCTCTCCGCTGGGTCATTATGCCTGGGCTTGCTGCGACCATTCAGCCTGCCGCGTGGGGAGCTCCGATCTGAGTCAGAGTGAACGGGGGAGAAGCACAGACAAGCAGAAACCAGAGCTGGGCGGAAGCCATGTTCAGACTCATCCGTTCCTCAAAGGCAAGGATCTCGGAACAGTGGTCTGTCCCAGTGGGCTGAAAGCATCGGTGATGGCGAATGGTATTTCCGGAGGCAGCACACTGCATCTTTGATAGCTCGTTTTGTTCTTCCATGTTATCAGATAAAAACTGCTTCCCTCTAAATTGTTCCTTGATCAGCTGTCCTGAGTCATGGAAGGAGCCTATTTCATCTATTGTGAGACAGCCTTTTATGTATTTAAATAAGCCCTGCGTTCCCTGAACCTTGTTTTCCCCACGCTAAACGTCATCCCTTAGCTCTGCTAAGAGAGGCAAAGCTGATTGGGACCGAGTGTGAATCTGATCAGGCAGGACAAATCTTTTGTTCCTATGAGGATACTCTGCCAGGTCGTGGGTAATAATTAAGTAGGATACTAGACGTCACCGGTGTATGGAAGTCAAGTATAAGAAAGGCAGCTCTGGTAAAACAGGAAAAGAACATCGTATCCTAGAGAAAAAATGATGTGAAATGACCCTCAAGAGCAGTATCCTCATTTTTTAACAAAGAGTAGGTGGAATAAAACAATTGAGCAAAGATTTAAAATTTCAGCGAAGTTCTGTCAGGACCTACTGGAAGGAGTTAGTGAGAAAATGTTATTCGGTAAAAATGGAAAAATGAAACACATTTGAAAAACAGTGGTATTTCAGGGCTTTTAGGTTAATTAACTGGCAGAAAATCCAACTTGTTCTAAAAACAGCTTAAGGAGAAGACATGAGGTTAAATTGAGAATATCAAAATATGAAGATCCGCTGAAATAAGAAAATTCCATTTAACTGGTATTAGATTAAAAAAAAAACATAATAGAACAAGAGTGGTTCAGGGGATGAGATAAGTTTCCTTTGAATGACACAGCCTCATACTCCCATATCATGTCAGTTCTGAATGACCAGGATAAGTCTGTGGGCTCTCAGAGCTGGAATGGTGGTTTTAAAATATCTACTCAGAATTTCTAGTATGGGCTTTGGAAAGGCAATAAAATTAAGTTTATTTCAATCATCATGCACATATTTAAGGTTAAAAGGGAAATTGAAAAAAAATAGAAATGCTTTTAAATTATTTGAGCCACTAATTTAGCCTCATAAATGAAAGTCTTTTGAGTGGTACAGCTCAAAGTGAACCTGATTCAGTGTTAATTCAGCTTTTTGCTTGGAGCCCGATAGGTGATATTTCTATATAATCCCAAAGAACATCTTTAATGTGAATGTTTTTTGCCTTTGAGTTGAGCATTCTCACATCCCAAGAGGTTTTCTCTGGACTTCACTCTGGGAATGTCATCTCTGGCTCAGGTTAACACTGTGAACCCAAAAAAGTCATTTGCTTGGTGATAAAATTTGCCTTACTTCAGTGGAAGAGTGTGCCACAGAGGGGTCCCAGAATCAAGCTCTGAAGTCACAAAAAATCCTGGATTCAGTTCTAAGCTCTCCAATTCACAAAGACCTTCTGAAACCCCATTTTCCTTACCAAAATCATAAAGTTTATCAACAGCAAAAAGAACCCAATTTAAAAAAGGGCAGAAGATCTGAACAGACATTTTCCCACAGAAGACATGCAGGTGACCAGCAGGTACGTTAAAAGGCACTGATCATCACTAATCCTCGGGGAGACGCAGACCAAAACCATGGGGAGCTGTTTCTTCACACCTGTCAGAATATTATCATCAAAAAGACAACAAATAACAAGTGGTGGTGAAGATGTGGAATGCAAATTGGTGCAGCCACTATAGAAAACATTATGGAATTTTCTCAAAAAAAAAAAAATAGACCTACCATACTATTCAGAAAGTCCATTTTGGAGTATTCACCCAAAGAAAACATAAACACTAATTTGAAAAGATACATGAACCCTTATTTTTTTGCAACATTGTTTACAGTAGCCAAGATATGGAAGCAATCTACATGTCCATCAATAGATGAATGAAAAAAAAATATATATATACACACTTATTTATACAATGGAATATTCCTCAGCCATTAAAAGAAAGAAATCCTGCCATTTGCAACAGCATGGATGGACCTTAAGGGCATTATGCTAAGTGTAATTAAACATACACAGAAAGACCATTACTGTATGATCTCACTTATATGCAGAATCTAAAAAAAAAAAAAAAAAAATCGTGCTTGCTTTATTACTTTGTCATGAGGATTTGATTATTTTTCCAAAGCCCTTACCATGTTATAAGTACTAAAATAATAGAAACTTCTTTCATTAATGTGAGAACTTGGGATATAAGTTATATAAAGAGGGATAAATTGTAACTAGTAACGTGGAAATACATAATAAATGGAACATAATATCTACCATTGACCTTCAGGATTCTAACATAGCATCATCAGGGTAACTTTTTGCTCTAGAAACGTTCAAAAATCTTCTGTCAGGTGCTGTGGTTGTCCCTGGGAATATGCAGCTCAATAATATGAAGTGCTTTCCTTTGAGGAGGCTGTAGGTTAGAAGCAGATGGGCAGACAATTTCAGATTTATGTGCTAACTGCATTGTTGGATCTATTTATAAGGTGTTCCAGCCCATGTGGGAAGTCCTCTAGGCTCCGACTGGGGGAGGGAAGCAGCTGTCTATGAAGGAGGTAATGCAGAAGTGAGCTTGGAAGGAAGTACGGGAGCTTACCAGGGAAGACCATCCTAGGTGGAAGAAAAACACTGAACAAAGGCACCAAGGCAGGTAAACCTGACCAAGGAACTGTAAGCCCTTTGACAATGCTAGATTGGCCATTGTAGACACACATTCTTTAAAACTTTGCCATGGGATTTTCTAGGGCAGAGAAAAAGGTAGAAAGCATTTCAGCATAATTATTAAAGTCAACATACAAGATCATTCATAATTTTGAAAATATAGCAGCAATTCCACTAAAATCAGAGAAAGGATGTCCACAATTATTCACTATTTTTACAGCCTGTCTAGCAATAAAGCAGGAAATTGAAATAATATTTATGGTTAATATCAGGGAAATATAAAATCATCATTATTTATATATGACAAGAATTTCTTTCTGGAAAATCCAAGAGAATCAAACTATTGGAACTAAGATGTAAATTCAGTTTTATCTACCTAAGTAATAAAGGTACGAACTTGATAGATGTCTTATGTAATCAACACTCAGTCAACATCGATGGGAAAAGTTTCTGTTCATAACAGGAGCAACAACAAAAATGCTTGCAAGTCATCATAACAAGAACTCTTCTGAAATAAACTAATCTGAATATTTTTGCTGAGAGATGTAAAATAAGATTTAAAAATGGAGAGAAATACCAAGTCCACAGATGGGAAAATTGCATATGATAAGCCAATCCTTCTTTTTTTAGATTTTATGCAAATCTAGTAAAAGTCATAATGTGACTTTTTTTTGAACCTGACAATATAAAGTTGTGATTAGAAAAATAATTCTTGAGAGTTACAGAGAAATATTTTTAAGTATAACACTATTTATAATCAGTTTTATTCATTTATAATGAAACTATAACAATTAAAGCATTTCAGAATTGGGACAAAAAAATCCCATCGATGTTCACAAAATAGACAAACATATGAACTTACTCTGTAACAAAGCAGGAGGTGGATTCAGTAAGAAAGCAAAGTGTTATTTAAAAATAACGCTGTTAAGTTGCTAACTCCTTTTATTACAAATTCTATGAATCACACAGAAATATAAATAAATTACAGAGAAAATGTAATAAATAAAACCAAAGCCACTAGAACAAGATGGGTGGAAATTTACCCAATTTAAGGATGAGGTGTGGTTTTATAATTACAAAAATTCTACAAATTAACCTTGTACATAAATTTAAGATCATTGTGCTTCATAAAGTGCCATAAATGCATTTAGAAGTTAAATATGGAATATTTTGCAAAAAAAAAAAGTAACAAATGGTTAATAGCCTTAATGTGTTTGGGGAGATTTAAAAACAAAAGACAAAAGCTTGAGAAAAAATAAAAGAAATAAAGTTTTATAGATTATGAAATACAAATGTCCAAGAGGTATTTTAATACACAGCTACCCTGACTGATAAAAGAAGACACAGTAATTAAATTGAGGCATTGATTTATTTTGCCAATGAAATGGAGTGGAAGACTTTGTTGTTATTTCTAAATACACATTGTAAGTGTGATGATAAATGAACTTACACAACTTTTACAAGTGTAGGGAGCATAAATTTTTGGAATATGGTTTGTTAATATGTATCAACAATGCAAAAGTTCAAAGCTCTGGTAAAAAGTGATATTCTTTCAGGCCATTTTTATTAAGAACATAAAAATCTCGAAAAATATTTATTTAAAAAAGTTCTTCATTAGCACTATTTTTTAAGCAAGCTTTTGATTGCAGAAGTTTTAAACTCAGAGAACAATTGTATGATAGGTATTGTTCACATCTTCAATTAATATAGCAACTTTGTCACAATAAATGAACCTATATTGACACATCACTCTAAAATCTACATTTTTTTTTCACATTTCCTTAATTTTTACCTAATGTCCTTTTTTGTTCCAGGATCCCATCCATGACACCCATTACATTTAATCGTCCTATTGCCTTAGGCTGCTTTTAGCTATGAGAATTTCTTAAACTTGCCCTGCATTTTTGGTGACCGGGATAGTTTCGAGAGTACTGGTCAGACACTTTGGTGAATCAAGCTCCACTGGATTCGGGTGGCATTTTTGTAATGATCGTAACAGGCTGGCAGGTTTTGTGAGGAAGACCACAGAGGTGACGTGTCATCTTCACATCATATCAAGTATAGATACTGTAACGTGACTCATCACTATGGATGTCACCTTTGATCACCTGGCTGAGGTGGTGTGTGTCTGGTTTCTCCACTTCTTATGCATTTAACCCCTTTTATTTGCTGTAATCTAGAAGGAAATCACGATGTGCAGCCCACACTCATGGAATGGGGAACATTAAAAAAATTTTAGTTGCCTTAATTCTAGAGTGTAAAACTGTGTAATTCTGGTATTTCTATAAGGGGAGTCATTATACAAACATTACAAATAACGTTAAAAAAAATACTTTCATGTCGGGGAAAATACTTATGCAAAAGAATATGCAGATACAGTCGTCACTCACTCCCCCTCCTCACAGTTTCACTTTTCACAGTTTCAATTACCCACAGTCAACTGTGGTCCAAAAATATTAAATGGAAAGTTCTAGAAATAAATGATTCCTAAATTTTAAATTGCAAGCCTTTCTGAGTACCCAATAAAATCTCCAGCTGTCCTGCTCTGTCCAGCCCGTGATGTGAATCATCCCTTTGTCCAGCGTGTCCTGCGTGTTAGTCACTCAGTAGCCCTCTTGGTTGTCAGATCTCCTGTTGAGGTATCACTGTTCTTGTGTTCAGCTCACCCTTATTTAACTTAATAACGGCCCCAAAGTGCAAGAGTATTTCCTTTAACTAAAACAGGGGAAGTTCTCAACTTAGAAAAGAAAATAATCACATGCTGAGGTTGCTAAGATGTATGGTAAGAACGGTTCTTCTAGTTGTAAAATTGTGAAGAAGGAAAAAGAAATTTGTGCTGGTTTTGCTGTCACACCTCAAACCGCAAAAATTGTGACCACAGTGTGTTGTAAGTGCTTAGTTAAGATGGAAAAGGCATTTGATTTGTACAGGATATTTTGAGAGAGAGAGCGAGCGAGCCCATATTCACATAACTTTAATTACAGTACATTATTATAATTGTCCTATTTTATTATTAGTTATTGTCTTTAATCTTTTTTAGTGCCTAATTTATAAATTAAACTTTATCATAGGTGTGTATGCATGGGAAACAAACATAGATATATAGGGTTTGGTACCGTCTTCAGTTTCAGGAATCCACTGGGGGTCTTGAAACAAATCTCTAATGGATGAGTGGGGGTTAAATGTATAACAAAATATTGTAAAAATAGTGTTTGTAAGGTCAGTTTAAACACCTTTCTTTTTGTTTCTGATTTTCCAAATTCTCTACATGTACTTACTGCTTTTATAATCAGAAATGTAATTTTCGAAAGCTAAGTTAAGGCACTTTTCCCACGAAGCAGATATGTTTACCAGTTGGCCTGCACATATTTATGTTGGCTGGAGAGTGCATTCACTCCTCTGGACAGGACCAGACGTCCACAGGACACATTTTTTTCTGTTCCCTTTGTGCTTCCTGAATAACTGGCCCCCTGATGCTCACACCCCCAGATTCACGTGCACACAAAAATACACATTCTCTCTTTGGGTTTGTCAACAGCATACAAGTATAATATCAATGTTCTTGTATTGGTTAATGTCCTCACCATCCTCAACTTACCCATTTATAGGCCTGGAGTAAAGGAAGAATTGTGCCCATTTAAAACAATTTTATTTTCGTCTCTGGCAAGATTATCATTTTGTCAAGTTTGAGGTCACCCTCTTGCAATCAAAAATGTAATCAAAATTTTACTTTGAGAATATTGTCAATCCACAGGCTGTTGTAAAAAAGAGTACAAAAACATCTCATGTATCCTTTTAACCCCAAGGGTGACATCTTGTAAGACTGTAGGAGAATATCACAGTCAGGATGCCAGCTTTGATATAATTCTCTGATCTTACTCAGATTTTGTTTGTTTTACCTGTAGTCACTGGGTGTGTATTTAGTTCTATGCAATTATATCACACATACACGTTCGTGAATCTACCACCATCACCAAAACACAGAAATGCTCTGTCACTCCAAGGAGCCGTCAAATTAACCTTTAATTGCCACATCCTCCTCCCTTCTGACCTTGACACCATATCTCTAAGCCCTGGGAACCATTAATCTGTTAATTTTTGTAATTTGTCATTTAAAGGATGTTATATAAATAGATTCATATAATATGTGAACCTTTGAAATTGGCTTCCCCCCAGCTAACACATAATTCCCTTGAGATTAATCCAAGTTGTTGCATGCATCAATATTCCCTACCTTTTTATTGCTGGGTAGTATTTCATGGTGTGGACACACCACTTCTTGTTACATATTCATCCACTGAAAGACAGCTAGGTTGTCTCTGTTGTTTTGGACCATTATGAATAATGCTACTATAAACATTTCATTCAGGTTTTGGTGTGAACATAATGTTTTATTTCACTGGGACAAATGCCTAAGAACACTTAGTTGCATGTTTAGTTTTCAAGGATTTGCCAAACTGTTTTCCTTTAACTGATCCTATCCTGTCCATATATCCTATTAGAAAGACACAGAAAAATAATGGCATAGGTAAAATGCTTCCTACAAATTGTCAGAATAGGCCTAAATATAAAAATCTTTAATACACCACGATCAAGTGGGATTCATCCCAGGGATGCAAGGGTTTTTTAATATCTGCAAATCAATCAATATGATACAGCACATTAAGAAACTGATAAATAAAAACCATGTGATCTTTTCAATAAATACAGAAAAAGCTTTTGATAAAATTAAACATCCATTTATGATAAAAAAAAATAAAACTCCAGAAATTTTGCATAGAGGGAACATACTTCAACATAATAAAGGTCATATATGACAAACCCACAGCTAACATCATACTCAGTGGTGAAAAGCTGAAAGCATTTCCTCTAAGATTAGGAACAAGACAAGGAAGCCCACTCTCACCACTTCTATTCAATGCAGTTTTGGAAGCCTTCACCACAGCAATCAGAGAAGAAAAAGGAAAGGAATATAAATTGGAAAAGAAGAAGTGAAACTATATCTGTTTGCAGATAACATGATACCCCCATAGAAAATCCTAGAGACACAACCAGAAAAATATTAGAGCTCATCAATGAATTTGGTAAAACTGCAGAACATAAAATTAATATACAGAAATCAGTTGCATCTCTATACACTAACAACAAAATAGCAGAAAGAGAAATTAAGGAAACAATCCTATTTACTCTCACATCAAAAAGAATAAAATACATAGGAATAAACTTACCTAAGGAGGCAAAGGACCTATACTCTGAGAACTATGACACTGATGAAAAAATTTGAAAACAACACATACAGATGGAAAGATATAACATGCTCTTGGATGAGTAGAATCAATATTGTTAAAATGGCGATACTACCTAAGGCAATATACAGATTCAATGTAGTCTCTATTAAATTATCAATGACATTTTCACAGAACTAGAACAAAAGATGTTAAAATTTGTATGGAAACTCAAAACACCCCAATAGCAAAAGCAATCTTGAAAAAGAAAAATGGAGCTGGGGCAATCATGCTCCCTGACTTCAGACTATCCTACAAAGCTACAGTAATCAAAGCAGTATGGTACTGGCACAAAAAACAGACCCATAGATCAATGGAACCAGATAGAAAGTCCAGAAATAAACCCACACATTTATGGTCAATTAATCTATGACAAAGGAGGCAATAATATACAATGGAGAAAAGACAATCTCTTCAATAAGTGGACAGCTACATGTAAAAGATTGAGATTAGGACATTTCCTCACATATATAAAAATAAACTCAAAATGAATTAAAGGCCAAAATGTAAGAGTTAAAGCCACAAAACTCCTAGAAGAGAACACAGGCAGAAAACTCTTTGACGTAAATTGCAGAAATTTTTTTTTCAAAACAGCTCCTAGAGTAATGGAAATAAATGAAGAGATTTGAAAAATAGATGGGGAATTAATGATTTGGAAACTCTCCAACAATAATTATTCTTAATCAGTTGTAATGTTTGTAAGAGAAGGATTTTTACCTCTGAAAAGAAGCTTCTGTTTAATTTATACCTGTTTGGATGGTACCTACTCCATAAATCTGAGTGTTTTAGATACTTTGATATGAATCAACCAATGGGAGCAGGAAGAAATAATCTAAAACCGTGAGAAACTGAAAGGAAACCATCGCCAATAACTTGATCTGAAATTCCTTACACCATTTATATGAAATGGCTTTTGAGACCTTTAGAGCTTCCAATTAGATGTGTAGGATGGTAACAGATGGTAACTAAATGGAATCTACAATTAAATAATTAAAATATTTCATCAGCAAAACAATTCATACATCTAATATTATTTTATCTTACAATTTTCTGTTGGACAAAGACAATTTGCAAATTCGCTTTGCAGTGGAGGAACTGAATTTGTACCAAAAGTCAGTGGTGGAATCAAGCCTAGAACAGTTGCTCCCAGCATTGGTCACAGACAGTAAACTTGCTTTGGCATCTTGGTTGGTGAGAGACAAGAAAGAAGCAACATTTCAACGTTTCACCTGACATTCTCTTAGTTGACCATTTACGTTTCTCTACTGCTCAAGTAATAATGAGGCTATTGAAACTAATTCTATGGAATTCAAGTTTATTTAATGGGATATAAAAGGCAAGTGACTAAAAAAATATATAAATGTTGTACAGTAAACATGGAAAGATGCTAAACTTCTTAGTAACAAACAATCCAAATTATAATAATAAAATACTAATTCCACCTATTATATTGCCAAAAAACTAAAGAATTTATAAAAGCCAATACTGGGAAGCATGTGGGAAAAGAATCACTCTCATAGTTACTAGAAGTGTTATGGCTACCACACTTTTAAAGGGTAATCCTAATCAAAATTTTAAATATACCTATCCTTTTATTTAGAAATTTATTCCTAGAGATATATAATTTAATACTTGCTGAAATGTTTAAGAATAGATGCATATGTGTTTTGTTGTGTGTATTTGATATATAACAATAATTATACTGTATCTGTATCAGAGGGATTTAAAAGTAATTGATGGAAATATAAGGTGGAAGACTGGTTAAATTATACCTGAATATTATATAGCCATTAAAAATAACAGCCATAGAGGTTTATATACTGACTTAGAGAGTGAATTCACATTGCTAAACATAAAAAAATAAATTGCACAAAATAATATGGCCTAACTTCTTATTTTTTAAAGTAAAACTACATATAGTATACTATATATATACATATATATATACACACACACTATATATATATATACACACACGTGTATATATAGCATGCATCTCACAAGAGTGAAAATCTGGGAAGGAGTGGTGAAAATCTGCTTGCATGAAACAGAACAAATGAGTCTGGGTGGTAGGACAGATCAGACCCAGTTAGCTGCAGAGATACCAGGAGTCATTGTTTCTCCCAAAGTCAGGCAGCAACTAGAAAATGTCCCAGAGCCCCCTCTTTGAGTGACAGCTGCTATCTTCTAGCGATACCCCAGTCCTGCTTTAGTACACCCATCTCTAGGAAGACACCCAATAGCTAACCTTTGCCACCTCTCAACAGCTTCCAGTCCCTAGTGCACCCCACTTCTCCTAACCCCACCGCAGAAGCAGCAAACAGTCCAGAACCAATCCCAGCTTCCTTTAGGTTCCCCCCAAAACCTTCAGTGGGCACCCAAACCATACACTAGAGATTTCCCTCCTCTCATTTGTCAAGAGCATCCCCTGGTTCCTCTGGGATGTCTGCTCTTGATTCCTTGAGTCAAGAAAATCGATTTAGTTAGATTACAGATTTATTCCCAGTGGTCTCCGGCAATTTAACCAAGTTTTAACATCAACATGAACATAGGTGTATAGTTAGAGATGTATGCCTGTATCTCTCCCTCCCCTTCTCCATCATCTCACAGGTGAAACAAAAGTTCCGGAAGGCACGTGTCACAGTTCAGCAGCTCTTACTCTGAGGTATGTGACCAGAAGAGGGATGAAAACAATTTCACTGAGAATTTTAAATTTTCTTCTTGTAATATTTATGATGGATTCACATTAGTGTTTTCTTGGTTTTCTTAAGTGGGGAAATTAATAAAACAAAAATAATAATTTGTCTCAGTCAATTCTCTACAAGCACAAATACATCCATATGCACCCTGACATCTGCATACACACACACACTGCTTTTGAGAAAAATGAACATCTTAAACTTAGATCATAGAAACTATGGATTTTTATGAACAGTTATTCCTTCAACTGTTTTCAAAAATCAAAATCTCTTCTTTAACTTTAATCTGAAATGTATTTTTTCTCAAAGAAAAAAGATTAAAATCAGCAATAAAATATGTACATATAATATATAATTATATACATATAACTGTGTTGCTTGTTTATATATATAGAGAGAGAGCTTACATATTACATAATGGATTTTTATTTGTTAATGACTATCTATAACTAGTTCTGTATCTGTAGATAACAATCATGTGCTTAAAGTAAACCAGGACTGAGAACCAGAATAAGTAATTGATCTGGATTTAATTAAATTAATCTCAAGGTATGGTTCTCCTGTACATAACTGGCAAGAAGAAACATGTGGATGAGAAAGAAAACCAAGTAGCAGGGAGGGAATGGGCCATAGTTAGTCTTAATTACCTGCCATTGCTGTTCTTGGGTCTCTAAAAGGGATCACAGATGGAAAAGTAATTAATGCATAAACTAATTAGTCCTCTCATTTGCCAATTGAACACAATAAATAAAACAGATTGCAGGAAATACTCAGCAGGTTTAAGTAAGGTGAGACCAGGAGGGTGAGATAAAGACATACTTATGGTTGCATTGCCAATAAACCACAAAACAAATGATGCATTTCCTTGCATATCGTTTTAGCAAGGAGGTACAAGAAAAAAAAAAATAGACAAAGCTTCATTTTTTGTTTTGTTTTTGTTGTTTTGTCTTGGATTAAAATATGACCAAGGGCATTATATACTAAGTCAGTAGGTGTTTTGGCAACAAATCAGATTTAGTTCAAGTAATTATTATGCACAAATCCAAATTTGCAAAGAATCCATCCAATCTACCAATATAAAACAGCCTCTCTTTTTCTAGAATGACAAATAAATGTTTAACACTAATAGTCAAAGGATAATTCTTTGAGATGTGCCTTCTCTTTGGAATGTTTTAGTCTGAATTCATTTGGTTCAGAAAAATATTTATATTAATGTATACAAATATTTATATTAAAATATTGCATGACTCGTTACAAGGTGGTGTGCTAAGGCTGTGAATGGGTTTTTCATATATTTTACTAAGAAGCTGCAGAAACTGAAAGGACTTAAAGTCAGTGTGGGGTAAATGCCATCTGCCCCAAATCACCTTGCTTTCAAAGTTGATTGTAAACAGTTGAGCAGCTGGGCTCTTCTTCATAGTTAGGTGAGAAAAGTTCAGAAGCATATGGAGGAAAAGTCAAGATAATGGATGAGTGAGAGATGCCACTTCCCATAAGAGCAAGTAAATAAGAGTATTAGGTACAGAAAGGATGTTAGACATTTTGCAGTCCATCCTTCCTCTCATCTCTAACTATAGGCATTCCTGGCAACATGGAGCCAGTCACCTGGATATTTAACAGTGAAGTTGGGGCTACAACATGTTGACTTCCAGGCCAATAACTTTTCTGTTAACAAAGGGTATCACTAAGTGTGGGGGAGTTAAGGAGGATGGACGGGGACAATCTTTCAACTGAAGGGCATGTGAGTCCGTTTCCCTCTTCTCTTTTGTGTATCACTAAGTTCAGCTTGCTTCCTTCTATTTGCCTCCCCTGTTCTCTGTTCTCCCTCTCATCAGTCGGCTTCTATCCTTTCTCCCTCTCCCTCACCTCCTTCCTGTCTTCCCTCTCTCCTTCCTACTCTCTGTTGCCAGTAGAGTGATATAAGAAGCAGAAGATGTATCAGGAAGAACACGCTGTGATATTTTCAGCTCTGCATAGAGCAAACTCTTCTACGAATCCCATAAAGCCACTTGGTGATATGATATTTTGAGAAAAATTACAGAATATACCAATACAGGGAAGTTATTTTTCAACAGCAATGGGTAGGTAGCTACTGACATATTGTTGAAAAAAAAAAGTTCATTATGTGGGACTATTTGGTACATTGCAGGGCTTCTAGCATCCTTGGCCACTGGCCCTAGATGCTATTGACACCCTTAACCCATATGACAATATAAAAAGCACCACATATTTTAAAATACCATGTGGCAGGTTGACTGTATGCCTTACTGAGAATCATTGGTGCTTTAGAAATAAAGGTTTTGATTTATGTTTAGATTTTACCACCTAATGGCCATTAAAACATATTTTTTCTTCAACCATAAAAAGAAAATGCATCTTCTTCACAGAGTTCTTATGACAATGGATGTGAAAGGTTTTTTTTAATTTCAAAAGGTCATACAAATATGAGATGTCATTCTCATGTACCTGAATTTTGACCATAACAACTATAATGTTATCTAGTTTCTTAATGGTCAAAGTAATGCTGAACAAGAGCAATCTTCAGTTTTCTTCGAAAGTACCCTTATGCAGGGAATCCATTATGTTGTCTAGGAGAACTCAATTTGGTGATTTCCAACGGCATCCTTCAGAGACCAGAGCCCAGATTTTCTCTGAAACACAGAGGCAAAAGGTGAACCGGAGACATCAGCTCCACAATTCTCAGCTCTGCTTAAAACAGAGCAGTCTTGCATCTTTTTCCATAGTGGACTCTTCTTATCCTTAAACAAAAAAGTTTACAGTTTAAATGAAATCAGGCTACAATTTTGTTTTCTACGTGCAGTAAAATCCTCTATGATCCCAAGACTAAAAATAATTGCTACTGAAATGTCTCTGTTCTTCCAGAGCTTTTCATGTGGGTATGCGCTTGTATGAAAGAGATTTCTCTCTGCATAATTTATAATGTAGGGTGTCTATCTTGTCACATCCCCACAGTCTATTTCATCCATTTTTATAATTATATAGTATATAGTTTTCTAAATTCTTTTTTTGCCAGAATTTCATATACATTTAATACCTCATAGTGCATATAATTTGCACACGACAGTCCATTTCATGTACTAATTGCTCAATAAAATATATGTTGTTGGGAGAATTAAAAGAAAGCAAGCAGTCCTTGTGAATCGTCTAATTTGGATAAAAGGAAATAGTAATGCACATTAAATTAATAAAGTCACACCTATTGACCAGTTTATTTTGATTAATGATAGACACCTATATGCATAAGACGTTTTGTATTTTCAGACTGACTTCACACGTATAATCTGCTTCAGTCTGCGAAATTACCTGACGTGGTTTGTAGAGTAAATGTCGCCGTACTCATTTTATAAATGAGGAAACTGAGTTCATGTAAAAAGTGGAAGTGGCACCTGTGGAGACACATTTCAGATGTTTAAACTCCTTCTTTGAATATCTAACATTATACCAGTGGAATCACTTGAAATATACCCGTTAGAAAAATGATTAGCTGATAGTTTGTTTTGAGATTGAGGACTGACAACACACAGGCAGAAATTATACTTTTTAAAGTTCCACATATGATCAAAGTCAATGAATTTTTTCCAAAATTATTTTGCAGCAGCAGAAACAGTGCCAAACACATCTATACATACAGCATATTTAGAGGATGCAATTCAAAGGGCTATTTCACATTAACAATCATAACACAACTAGTTAATATTTGTTATGCTCTTAGAAATGGGCCAGTGAAACACTCATGCGAATTATGTTTTAATCCTTAGAACAACCGTGTGAGAGAGGATTCAGTATTATTGTCTCTACAGGTGAGGAAACTGAAGCTCTGAGTGATTAAATATGTCCATGGTCCTTCAATTAATAAAGAAAAGCTTGTCTAGTTCTGGACTCATGGAATTAACCACTATTCTGGGCTGCTTTTTTCATTTTTTTTATTGAAGTACAGTCAGTTGCAATGTGTCTATTTCTGGTGCTCAGCATAATGTCCCAGTCATATATATATATATATATACACACACACACATAATTGTTTTCATATTCTTTTTCATTAAAGGTTATTATAAGATATTGAATATGGTTCTCTGTACTATACAGAAGAAATTTGTTTTTATCTATTTTTATATATAGTGGTTAACATTTGCAAATCTCAAACTCCCAAATTTATTCCTTCCCACCCCCTTTCTCCAGTAACCATAAGATTGTTTACTATGTCTGTGAGTCTTTTTTTTTTTTTTTTTTGTAGATGAGTTCATTAGTGTCCTCTTTTTTCTTTTCTCTTCTCTTCTCTTTTGTTTTATATTCCACATATGAGTGATACCATATGGTATTTTTCTTTCTCTTTCTGGCTTATTTTACTTAGAATGACAATCTCCAGGTCCATTCATGTTACTGCAAATGGCATTATTTTATTCTTTTTTATGGCTGAATAATATTCCATTGTATAAATATATCAAAATTTCTTTATCCAGTCATCTGACTATAGACATTCAGGTTGTTTCCATGTCTTGGCTATTGTAAATAATGCTGCTATGAACATTGGGGTGCATGTATGTTTTTGAATTAAAGTTCTCTCCTGATACATGCCTAGGAGTGGGATTGCTGGATCCTATGGTAAGTCTATTTTTAGTTTTTTGAGGAATCCCCATACTGTCTTCCATAATGGCTGCGCCAAACTACATTCTCATCAACAGTGTAGGAGGGTTCCCTTTTCTCCACACCCTCTCCAGCATATATTGTTTGTGGACTTTTGAAGGATGGCCATTCTGACTGTGCTGCTTCTTAATAACAAAGCACCGCAAATTATTGATATATTTAATTCTATAAAAGAATCCTCCATTGGATCCTAAGAAAAATCTTAGAATGCAGGTCTAGTCTAGTAGCTGGCTATTTCCATCAGAGTAAAAGGGAGATAAAGAAACAAACAAAAATGATAATAAAAACAAATGAATATTCTCTCAATTCAGTCACAAAAGTTTATTTAGTATTTACTTTGGGCTAAGCACCCTAGCAATGCAAATATTGCTCTAGTGAAAATTCAGTCCTCAGTGAGCTAAGGTCTTATACATGATACTGAAGTTCTGATTAGTGTGATAAGTGACCACCTCTTATCTGTTTAAGTGAGAATATCCCAGTTCACCACCCTTGAAGGCTGGGGGGTTGTTTCTGTGTTTTAGGGCTTTGTGGAGATTCTTCTGTTTGTTGTGGGCTGTGTTGTGTCCAGACAGGGAGTACTGTACATGGACTCGAGTAAGTATCTTATTTCTGTTAACTTGTCGTGAAAAGCTCCTCTTGAATCCAATATTTTCATTTTTATTTCTTGAAACCCCATTCCGCTTCCCTCATTTTCTTTTATATTCTTCTCTGCATTTTGAGATTTAGAAAGCTGACTCAGAAACAGGTGAGTTAGGCCTGACATGAAACTCCTCGTTTAGTAGAGGTCACAGGAAAACCAGACGTTTTTCTCCCATTTTTCACGAGTGGACTGCAGGACTTTCTGGGGACTATTTCTTGAAATGCCAAACCAGATGTTGTAAAATGTCTTCTACCCAGTGCTAAAACCTTTTCTCCTAAAACCTCTTAAAATTTAATAGCAGAAATATGTCATATTAATGCCCAGACTGCTACGTTAAAGTAACATTACTGTTCTTGAGTTACGCCCTCCGTGATCTAGTAAATTCTGAGGAGTTTCCACTCTTAGTTTGAGCACCAACATGCAGTATTTAAGGTTTACAAAGTTGGATACTCAGCACAGGAAATAATTTATATTCACCAATAGGTACTGACAGGTTGGGCCCAACAAGGTTATATATAATATGTTTCAACAATTGTCAGAAATATTTATTGAGAGCCATTGTGTGTGGATTGGTGAACTTCATGCACTGTGGGGACGCACAAGATAAAATAAATGGTGGGACCTTTACCCTTAACTAACTTAAGAGTTTTTAGAATGGACCCGTAAATCAAGTTGAAGATTATATTAGATGACTTCTAACATTTTCTCCAACTCTAAACTTCTATTAGTCTTTTACAGTATCCTCCTTTTATGTATTTTAATTTAATTCCACTTGACAAAAAAGAAAGACTCGAGCTGGCTTATCATAAGGACTCATTTATTTAGTCTAGGAGACTTAAAAATAAATGAGTAATTGTAACAGGAAGCTGAGACAAGTTGGTTACTTAAGTTGAGCATTAAATTACGCTTACTTTTATTTATGGGAGTGATACCTGAAAGTCTTAACATTCTACACTGGGGCAGGAAAGAAAAAGAAAGAAAACAGTCTTCTGAGATTTTCTCCATCAAAGACGAACTTGATTGTTGCTTTGAGAGAGGGAGCTCAGAGATTTGTGGGATTCTGTGCAATTTGATTCTGACTTAAATCAGGGGAAAAAAATCTTTTCAATGGTTGGGGAAAAAAAAAATCCTCGTAAACTTCCTAATAGAGGAGTAAGAAGTAGAAACATGATGGTTTATATCCATGTGTGACACTAAAATTTCCTCAGTTTTGGAACAAAGGGTTGGGAGGTTTGGGGGGAGGCTAGAACTGTCTTAAAATTGTATTTGCCTGGAAAGCAGACTGTTTTACTTCAATTATTGGTTATAGATCAAGACGCTGAATGAGATTTATAAAGATGCTCTTTTTAGTCTTTGCAAGATGTTGGTAAGACTAATGTTTCGCACATCAGGAACTGTCATTAGGATTGTTTCTGGAGGGCTGGCTTTGTAAGGGAGAGTCGTAGATGCCAAGGATGAGCTTGGGGGGTACAGCCCATCAGTGCCCCCCACCTTTTGTCCTATCACCATGTAAGTCATTTCTTTACATGTCAGATAAAGAGGAGTATTTTAGCTCTTTAGAGTAAGCACTTTCTTGGCTTCGAATTCTAGGCACCATTTATAGATGGGCATTAATTTAAAGCATTTTGAGGGACAGAATAGAAATTTCCTTCAACAAGGATTTTGCAGACAATATGAATGAAATTTTCATCTGGTTGCCTTTTTGAGTGAGCTTCCCAAAGAGTTAAGGGCAGGATAGCACACCGTAATTGAGCTAGGCAATATCTGCGTGTTCCTTTCAAGTCTGAGAGTTCAGAAAATCCAGAGGAGTGAGTTCTTAATAAGTCCAATAATCTGCCCATTTAAGTATTTATTGGGTCAACTGTGGGTACTTTGTTTTGTTAACTGGAGGGGGAAGAAAGGAAGGAGCTGGGTAGGGCTCGTTACACCAAGTGGGCAGAGTGTTTTCCAATCTAGCTTCTCATTTGACCTTATTTTATCAGCACATCATCTTAAAGGAAAGTCTCACTCTTTCCATCTTTCAGATGCAAAGTTGTAGGTTCAGAGAGGTTCAGTGACTTAGTCTAGATCAGATCGTATCATGAATAATACCTCCATCAGAAGGACGACAGACCCATAAGTCTTTAAAATCCAGGCACTTTCTGCTCCAGAGTGGCTCATCTTGCTGACCAAAAGTTTTCCCCTTTTAGATCTCCCGTAACACTTGCCTTTTAATAGAATACTGATTATTTTTATTGAATCCCTTATTATACATTATAAGCCCTTTTGAGAATAAGCTATATGTTATTCCCATGTATTTTCTCCTACAATTTCTATCCCAAGGCATATATAATATAATCTAGCCCCTGTTCACCTGGGGAGTCTTCCCTCTTTGCCAATTTAAGAAAATCCAGATGTGACTTTTCTAAGGGAGACTTGGTAACATTTATTTGTTGAAAACACTTTTAGACAGAGTAATTATACAGGAACAATTATAAATCAATGTGTCAACCAGTTTAAATTTAAAGTAGTTGGAATTAGTCACTTTAATGCCGAAGGAAGGGCTTCATGAAATAAATGCATTACATGCCAGGTTTGGAACAAGTAGATGAAAATGGATTGCGGGGGGGGGGGTGTGGGAGTGAAATCTGATGACTTCAAATTCAGCCCTGAAATTATGGAAGGACTGACTCATGTTTTGAAAAAAAGCAGAGATCATTTGCAAAGCTCACTTTGTCAGTCAGGAGTTATCAGACCATCAGTAATCATGGTAACAATAGTTATCATTTACTCAGTACCCCCGTGTGTCAGGCACTATGGGATGTCCTTTGCAGAACAACTTTTACTTACGCCTCAAAACAACCCAACGGTTGATTATTTTTTTAATTCTCATTTTACAAACAAACAAACAAAAAAATTAGGATTAGAGTCTAAATTTTTTTTCCTGTCCAGGGTTCAAAATTTAATAAATTAATAAATGGTAGAGGCAGGATCAAAAACTCGGTCTGTTTGACTTCACAATCCAAGTTTTTACCTTGGAAAGAAATGTGGAGCTGTGAATGAGAATGTTGCAATGCCTGGATTTGAATTTCAGCTCCCAAAAGCTTGTTTTCTCATTTTACAAATTGTGGATGTTGGGAAAGTTAAAATGAATTAATAATCATCATGTGCTGCCCAACACAAAGTGTGTGATCAACAAATATGACTTACTGGGATGATGATGATGATGTTAATCATGAAATTGATGGCGATGATCAACTTACAAACCGTATGTGAATATTTAGATCTACAGCATCTTGTGCAAAGTTTGGACTACTTTTTATTCCCTTTGCATAGAAAGAGGCTAAGCATACAGGGCTAAGCTAAGTGAATGCTCAGTAGATGTTCTAAATGAGGACTGAGAAGGTGTAAGATAGGTAGGGGTCTCATTTGTATTTTATTCCCATTTCTCTAGACAGTCATGCCCATCGCTTAGGAACTTGCACGTAAACTCGTTTTAGGTAGAAGACGCGTGAATGCTGTTATCAGTGCTTTGAAGGAAACATTTCCAGATGTGGGATGAGGATAATTATTATAGTGCCTCCCCTTGGCCAGGAGCATAGATACTTGTTAAATTTCTACAAGAAAAGAAAAAGGGGGAAAGTGGTTTATTGGATTTTATGGAGAAACTCTTCCTTCAGACATTTAGCAAGAAAGGGGAGAGTGTTTGGGGGAGATGAGACACAAGAGGGATTGTTTATTAAGTCCTTTGAGAAAGTTGACTTGGCAGACCTATTCAGCAGAATTTTGCTTTTATTCCTTCTCGAGCATCGTTAATTACTCTTATCCTTACTCAGCTTCAGTCACCGAAGTTAAAGCTCCCAACTTCATAACGCCTCTCAGAAGAAGACCCTGACTTTGTTTTGAGAATAAAAACAATGAAAAGAGTTTAGCGTGACATCAAAGCATTGTTGCCAGGGAAACTTACATATTTGAGATTAAACACTCCCTCTTCCAAGTGCTGAGGGGAGTTTGAAAGGACCCCCTGGACTGACCTTTGATTAATTCTAGTGCTAACAGGGGAACTCTTATAAAGTAGATAACAAATGGCTATTTGCTGGGAATGAGGACAGTTTTTCAGTATGTGTGTTGCTCTCAGTGTCATTCCTGGTTTCTCTGAAGAATTCTCCAGATGTCTCAACTCTGTGTAAGCTGGCCGAAAGCCAATTTTAGTGGACAAAACTATTTTTGTTCCTCCCCACCCTCCCTTCCTCTGGTCGCGTGCTCTCCCTCTGTCTCTCTCATTTCACTCCTTCCTCCCACCACCTTTCTCCCCTCTTCCCCTTTTCCAATAATACATCCCAGGGGGCCTTATTTTGTCCAAGGCACCATGATAGGTCTGGCGTAAACAAACATGAGGGCCCCATAGTCCTGCTCACCGTGGCTTGAGTGCCGGGCCAGGAAGACAGTTAGGCAAGTAGACAGAAGGGAAATAGCAGGGTACAGTCCCTCAAAGGAGTTATTCCAGAGGCAAACGGCATTTCAGGGAGAGGCAAGAGACAAGATAAATCAGCGCACATGTTGACAGAAATGCAAGACAGTTTACCATAAGAATGTGCATTCTTGGGCAAAATCCAGCCAAAACTCACTCTGGCTTCACATTCTGTTTTATATCTTCATCTTTCTGTCCTGGGGTCATGGAGCGACCACAGTGGTACTGAATATAACTGCAGCGTGTTTGTCTCCTGCTGACCTCTGTGCTCGCTGTGTTTGACCCCTCCGCGGCTTACGCCCTAGATGGGCGTCGCCTCCACCTCGAAAGTCTTTCAGCCGATTTTCAGGACGCCACGGGCTGCTGTTTCCATCGCATTTTATTCGCTCTCAGTTTCTTTTTGCTGGATCCTCCTCATCTCTTTTTCATCTTCCATTTTTAAAACTCCCAAGTTTTTGTTTTTTGTTTTTTTTTCCTTCAAATCCCTTTTCTGTCTACTTTCCATGGCTTCTCTGCCATCTTGGTGATATTGCCCCACTTCAGGGCTAAAGAGACTCTGATGTCTCTAGTCCAGACTTCTTGTTTCCGTCTTATTTCCTGATGCTTAATACTTTCTCACACACTACAGAGGAATTATTTTGCTTATTTTCAATTTCCTCCTACTTAAATGTAAGCGTTACAGGAACAGCACTGTTAACGGAGTCACTCATTTCTCTGAGAGCCTGGAATAATGCCTGTTCAGAGCAGGCGCTCAGTAATGGTTTGGTTTTGTTTGGAGGCCACATGGGAAAGATCCGAATTCTTCAACACACACGAATACTAGTCCAGCCTCGTTTTATGAGTCCAAGAGTTGGATGAGATCAATGCCATTGCAAAGATAATCAGTGTAATTCGTATTCACAGCTGCCACTGAGTCCATGATTAACTTGAAAGTCAGGATCTTTCTTTCTTAGATTTTTTTTTTAATTAGTTTATTTTTTTTAGGAAGTTTATTTTTTTTAGTACAAAGTTGCTTTGAGGGGAGGGCTCCCTGTGCTTCAGCCAGCATTTGCTATAGTTGAGAAACTGGTCCTCCATTTCCTTGGTACACATTCATTTATTTCCCATTTAGGAGTTGCCATATGTTTAACCCACAATAACATTCTAGAATGTGCACTTAGGCAGCAGATGGGCACGCATCTTACAGTGGCCAAACTTCTACTCTTTTGTTCTTTCTGTTACGTGGCTACTGTCATTGTACATGATGTATCAGTGGTGATTTACACATAGTCTCGGGATGGTATGTGTGAATGTGAGTAACGCCCTCTCCAGTTGGTCCAGAATTCTTCTACCTCACTTTTGCTTTAAGGAGTGCTGTTCACCAGGATGTAACCCATTTTTGTGCACTGTGGGTAGAGCAGCCCTGCCTCTGGCAGTTCATAATTTAGCCAGTGGGATTCCAGATTGATTCTCAACTGGCAGCCGTTCAGAACAGAATAGCTCCATAGGGCCAGATGTGAGGGCCAAGCTAGCTTTCCTGCTTGTTTTTCTTTCTTCTTTCCTTTCCTTTCTACAAGTATTATTATCGTGAGTCGTCCACCTGAAGTCTAGAGAGAATTAGTGACTAGTTCTTGTACTCAACAATGGAAAAGATACAAGACCGGTGAAGTGGTTCAAACACTCACACTCAGAATCCCGGGATTTAAACTACCACCTGGCTACCCCTCCCCATCTATTACCAAAATATAAAGCAAAACAAATAAACAAAAACTTAAATGAATAAAGAGGCACTATACCCTCGTACTGTTTTGCTATCTTGCTTTTAAACAGCAAGTCTACAACCTCTCTTGATATTTTCTATATCCTTTTCTTGGAGGGAAATTATTTTTAATGTTGCATATTAAAATGATCGTAAATGTCCTCCACTGTTGCTAAGTTTTAGAACCACATTTCACACTAACTACCCCAGAGTTATCTATTTGTAAATGATGGCTGAAAAGGCAAACCCTTAAATAATCCTCATCAGAAAACTGGCAATTAATTGCCAGCACTCTAACTGGTTAAGTGGAAATGAAGTAAATAAGGATAGAAGAATAATTGCTGCCTTTGGGTTATTTCATGTCTGCAAGTCACCCTGAGATTGAAAATTTCCCCTCAAAATGCCTTTTAAAGTTTTATCAGACTGAGAAGTGAGGCTTTTGAAACAGTCAATAAGGTAACCCAATATGTAAAATCTTTGATAGTGTTCTCTTATCTGCACATTTCAATGGAGCCTTAGCTTCTGTTCCACCCAGTGTCTTTACTCACCCAATGGTGATTTCTTTGTGGTTGCTACTGTACATTATCTCAGACACTTGGAATTTTGAGACATGAACTTCACTCTTGAAAGAAAGCCCGAAATCTTTTGGTTTGCGGTTGGAGCACTCTTTTGAGCTATTCTGTTACTTTAATGATCTGACTTCAATTCCCTTGTGAAAAAAACATCAACTGGAAATGACAATGAGAACGATCTCTGTCAATTATGTGTATATAACAAAGAACATTCCAGAATAAGATATGTATATTCAGCCTCCTACTCAGGGAGGGGTTTCCTTACCAGGGTTGCACCTCTTCTGGTGTTGTGTCCCAACCAGGGATCCATTCCCTCACCTCGGCCTCCCGGGGTGAAGTTTATCACCTTTACTACCTTGTTAAATGTTTCCTTTCTAGATTATGAGATTCCTAGTTCAATGTCGTGTACTAGTATAAATATTGAACTTGGCTTTCCAGGCTCACAAGACATGTGTTAACATTCTATTTACCTCAGTTGGTGGTCAGGTCTAGGGAGAAAGTAGAACTGGAAGAACACTGGCTTCCTCTGTATGTGGATGTTGTCTTTTAGCTACCTCCTTGTCAATAAGTCTGTCAGAAAAAAACGAAACACTGCTACATTGAAAATGCACATTGATTTAAGGTGTGTTCTTATTTCAGAAAATTTTAAATTAAAAAACACATACTTTTTCAAGGAATGTGTAACTGTTTTGATAAACCTTGATTATTTGTATAACATTGCAACGAGGATAGAATTTTTTCTTTTTTTCTCCTTCTTTCTCCACCCTTTATTTTTTTTTTCCCCCATAAATTATTTCTCCCTTGACTGTAACCGAAGTTCTGTCACCGAGGAGGCCTAAAGATATTTAGAAAACAAAGCTTGGATAGAGCTCACTCCTCATAATGTCTACATTTTGCAGAAACACTGAAAATTTCAAGATTTGCCACTGTCCCTCAGTAACACAATTCTCAGACACTAAGAAATCATTTATGATAAAAAAGTAAAAGAAGGAAAAAAAATGACTTTTAGAATTTGAGGTGAAGGCCATGCTCTGTGGAATTTACAGACCAGAGACTACCTTGAGAAAGAATATTTTTATGGCCTTTGAGATTTATGATCTACTGGTACATTGGAAATAATTGGCCGTAAGAATTCACAGGAAGCTACTTGCATAGCACCCACTGGGTGACCCATTTTCTTCAACCCATAAATTTCATTGAAAAAATTACTGAAAGCTGATGAAACGCTTTGTACTCTGAAAGGAAAGCAGAATCAAGTAACACAAAATTCGCTCGGAAAAATCTGATGATCCCAGAGAAAGTTAATGTAATTTTTCAGAATCACCCAGACAAACGCCTTCAAGTGAGTAGCAAGTACCAAGAAATGGACATTGAAGACACATTCTTGTTGCTCAGAGCCAATGTTCAACGCCAGGAAATTGCACCAGCAAAACAGAAAGGAGTCTCAAGATAAACAGGTTAATGTGCCATTTCTTAAAGTGAAATTTGAAGTTCTTTGAAAGAAAGGACATAACTGCGGGGGAAATGTATATCTACCTGTGCAGATAACACTTGCTGTAATGCACTGTCACATTCGTAAAGTATGCTATTACCACATGATTGAGTGTTACTTGACTTTATTCCTTGATAAGTGCAGGTGTAAATATAGATATGGATATAGATGTATGTAGGAAGATAAAGCTAGAGAAATTGGCCTGTAAAAGCTTTCTTTGTTCGTTGACATCACATCCTATCCCAGGTTTCCTCATTGTGTGGGTGAACAATGCCCTGGGGATACTTTAACCATGAATTAAACAGCAATCTCTTAAAACCCTGGTGATAAATGACAATGTATTGTATTCAGCACATTTTAGCCATAGCTTAAGGAAAAAAAAAAGATTGATTCATCCTTATAGGAGAAAAAAAGAAGGAAAAAAATATACAAAGACTAGCTCTACATTATTCTGGTCCAAATCTAACTCTAGTGTCTGTGAAGATTTCGTCTGTAAAGATTGCTGACTCCTAGGCATAGATGTTCTGCTTTAACCAAATGTATTGTTTTTAGGTTGCTCGGGGCTGGGAAAGAAATTTCCAGAAGCATGTTTATTTCTTCATTTCTCCCTCCACTCCAGAAATATTATCATTGGCACTCTCCTGGAGAGTGAAGAGAATCAACTTGTTATCTAATTCACCTTATCCTGGTTTTGCACAGAATGCATATTAAGTCTTGTATTCACAGCAGCAGATATATATCTAATGGAAAATTTCTAGCCATACGGACTGCATTTCTTTTTTTTTCTCCCATTTTTAAAATTGAAGTATAGTTGATTTACAATCTTGTATTAGTTTCTGGTATACAGCATAGTGATTCAGTTATACATATGTGTGTATATATATATATATATATACATACACACATATGTATACACATATATATATATACACACACACACACACACATACACACATATTTTTCATTACAAGTTACTACCAAAAGGGTACACAAAACAGCTGGTTGTAAAATAAGATATCAAAAGCAGTCATCGTGAAGGAAGCAGAGTATGAATGCAGGGTATTTAAACAGCATTTGAATTTAAGAGACCAGTGACCTAAAACAATCATGTATGTATGTGTAGACTTCTATACCAAAACCTCATGGTCATTGCATTTTGTCTTTGCAAGTTTGGTCACTAGTAGGATAAAAACAAGCTAGAGCCAAACTACATGTTAAGACAAAAAGAGTGACAGTTTTAAAAAAATTTTTAAATCACAATTAGCTATCTTCTACTTAAGAATCTAGATCTATTCTAATTAAGAAAAAGTTTGGATAACGTTTCTTATTAAGGGCAAGAAGGGGAAAAAGACCAGAGTTTGTGTGAGTGTTTGAATTACTCTGCCACAAAGCAATCCCTACGCTTGCCAAACGGCCCCTCCTCTTGAGACGGAGTGAGCTCTAAACAAGGGATGTGGTTAGGGAGCAGCCGAAGTGAGCATCACATCAAAGGAAAACCAGCTAAACTGATGGGACCTCTAGGCAGGGACTCTGAAGGGGAACAGGCACTGTTTACGCAGATGTGCTGTGCCTTAGAAAGCCTTGCGTGCCTCAGATGGGAACCCTTATCCTTAGAAATAGCTGTTGGAGTTCCAGGACCACAGGGCACAGAACTGATGTTCCCAAGTGGCGTATCTCGCCATTTTTCTGCATAGACCCACCGACCTTGCCACGTCTGCTCATTAATCAGATAGGCTGCCTATTGGGGTGAAACCATACAGGACTAACACTTTTCTTAAAAGCAAAATAACCAGGACTATGCATTCAAATGAGAATTTCACTTCAGAGTAGTTGGCTTGCCAACATTCAAACTTAATTATACTGACCAAAGTGTCTTTGCAACTTCTCATGTTTGTAATGGACACTGTTTGCTGAGTACTATCCTCGGTAATGAAATTATGCTTAAATTAAGAGAGTAGAGAGAAAGTGTATTTCCTGGAGTTATCACATTGAGGATGTTTAAATAATCACATGTGTAAAACTACATATTTCAAGAGACTCCTGTGTGTGTGGTGTGTGTGTACTTTGTGTTGAACTGACTTTGTGTTTTAATGAGAAAATGATCAGAATTTAGAGTTAGAGGCTCTGAGGGGAAATGTTTTGGGAACACAGTCAAAGGCAAAGGGATTTCACAAACTCATCCTGGGCCATTGCTGACAAGATTCTCGCATTATGAGTCAGGGCTGGAGAAGGGTGTTGCCTTCACATTGTCAAAGGACTTTTTATGTAATATTTCTCACCAATAAAATGAAAAGTATCATTTTTCTGTCTGTATGGTTATAGAATTATCTTCAGAACTTATATGAAGAGATGTATGGGTAAGTGCTTTATAAAACAACAGTTAGACAAATATTACATATAAATAATCAAAATTATAAAACAGCCCTCATTGCTGTTTTTGGACAAATGGTCCAACAAGATCCAACTTAGGTGTGTTAAGGCTTCGTGAACACGGGGAAGCTTGGATCAGGAGCTGGCAGAATGGAGCGACAAGGTTGTAGAAACGGAATGGGGGAGTGATTTCCCTGGTATAATGTGAGAAGCCCCTGAGGACCACCATGCTTGTTTATTTCCCTGACTGTCAATCAGCAGCTCGTGCGGTGAGGTGCAGATCTGTCCTAGAGATTTCCCTCTCAGACACACAGCAGCTTTGAAATGCTAATTCCTTCCCTAGTTTGTACTGTAGAAGGTAATTTCCTGTAACCTTCTAACCATCTGACTCTCGGTAGGGAAGTGTGAACTCTGTATGCTCACTAATGGGTCAACTGTGTTCATAGAAGGCAATAGAAACACTATTTCTCCATTATCGGCGGTGTAGTCTGGACTTTGTTACCATCGTTTACATGTATATCACCTAAAATAAGTACAACTTGCTTTCTCCTTTAGACGATGTGTATTTGACTCTGACTCTGCTGTTTACCAGCTATTGGATTGTGGGAAAACTGAACTCTGTATGCCACAATTGCGTGTGTGTGTGTGGAAAAAGGAAGTAATAATTTAAGAATCCCTTCCTCATAGACTGCTCTAAGCGTTAACTGAAATAAGTCTGTTAAAGGTTTTAGCCGTCACTCAGAAAAAGTTATGTGTTATTGCATATAATGGTGATTTTAATGCCACTTGTCTACTGCAGGTGACAATATTTAATACAGATTCTTACATATGGACTTCATATGAATGTGCTGATGAACACAGTCTCCCTAATTAAATAGCTTATCAAAGATGTTCTCAATATTCTATCTTACTGAAGGTGGATTCTAGCCAGAATGAACAACTGGGAAATTGTGAAAGTGACCGAAAATATTTGACAGACAGGATCTCTCAGCGTCTTTCGTGAGTTCCTCGTGATTGGCTAGTATTTAGACGGCTGGTCTTCGAATCTCAGCTGCCCACTGTCCACTCCCTGCCTGTGATACGATGAAACAACAAACCCTGAAGACTTGAAAAGGGAACTAGCAAGACTGAGGGGCTTTGCACAGATTGCTATAAGCTTCTTACCTTATTCACTAGGTCTTTAAAACAAAGATATACTTACAGGAAAACAACATAAGAACACTATCTGTAATGTTGGAAAAGGGAAAATTCTTTCTGAGCAACACAGGAAAAACAGAAACTCCAAAGAAAACGTTTACAGGCTTATGTATCTGAAAATGAAAACTTTAAATGATGACACTCAGACAAAAACAAATGACTGTATGAATTTACATGTATGTGTGTATCTACATAGAAATATGTATATCTATTGAAGATGGTGTTATTATACAGAATACAGTTCCTATAAATCAGTTTATTTTTTGAAGGGCAAAAATGGACTACAGGTAATTCACAGAAGGAATTTAAAGTGATTAATCAACATGAAAAAAAGATGTTTAATATCACTGTGGATAAAAATTCAAACAAAATATTATATAAACTGCTTATTAAATTGGAAATTTAATTATTAAAAGGATTAAAGAAGCCAGTGCTATCAAACATGGCCCTTGAGAATCACGTCCATTGACTTCCCTTCATTGCTAGGCTAAAGATCTTGTATTTGCTATAGTAGGCAAGTAAAGGTAGGAATGGGGCAACAGGAAATATATAAATTGTATTATTTTTTGAAAATAACATCTTACTGGGGATTTTTAAAGTCTCATAAAGATGTTACTTCACAATACTCTGAAGTCACAGACTGAGAAGGGAAAAGACGGTGGAAGTCACTGGAAAGAACATTTCTAATCAAAATAAAGAATAACATAATTTTGCAATCATTTTTTAAAATGCTTTATCATTATTTCAAAAATAAAAATCATATACTATAGAAATGTTTGAAAAACAAACAAAAAATCACCTCTAATTTCAGCATCCAAAAATAACTTCAACCCTTTTCAATTTTTATTCTTTAAAATATACTTGTACATGTATCTCTAAAAAAATTAAATTGATCTGTTTCACATTGCTTTATAACCTGTCTTTTATTCAACAGGTCGTTGTGAAAGTTTTATATGTCAATAACCGCAGGTCTCCATAATTTTAATAGTTGCATAGTATCCCATTAAATGAACATTGCATACGTTATTGATCTAATACTGATGGATATTTGAATTAATTCCTAAAAAGTAGCTCTTTAAAAATTAGACCTGGCAAGGAATTGAACACTCCATTAATGAAAAATCTTAATGAAAGATATTCAAGAGAGAATGATGGAATTAATGGTCAGACAGCAATACGACATGATGGACTCTGAGATTCTTTTAGACACCAGGATACTATTATACTGGGTGTACTGGGTTCAAATAATGTCCTCAATGTCTTCTCCTCCAAATTCACACCCTTCTCAGAGCCTCAGAATGTCATCATATTGGGAAATAGGGTCTTCGCAGATGTAATTAGTTAAGATGTGGTCACACTGAAGTAGGATGGGCCCCTAATGTAATATGACCAGTGTCCTTATGAAAAAAAAAGGAGACTCACAGAGACACAGGCACATGAGGGGAGACCACCATGTGAGGACAGAGACCAAGATCCTGGTGATTCATCTATAAGCCAAGGAAAACCAAGGGTTGCCAGCAACACTGGAACTTAAAAGGGAGTCATGGAACCGATTCTGCCCTAGAGATTTCAGAGAAGGCATGGCCCTATGACACCTTGATTTCCATCCCCAGAGCTGTGATGGAATACATTTCTGCTGTTTAAAGCCACCCAGTTTGTGGCAATTTGTTCTGGGAGCCTTAGGAGACTAATAGACGAAGTTAATTTTGGTAGATTAGCTGTGAAAGGGGGTGTGGACACATCCTTAGGGGAGTGTTCTGCTCAAGGAATTCATGCCCAGCTGAGGTACACTACTGGAATAGAACTCTGAATACAGTCTACTCTCTTCTGGGGCATCCTTGGCTTGAAGTATCTTGAGTATTTCATAACCCTTTCCTTCAGACAAGGCACTGAATGACACCCTGCACCCAATAAAGAAAAAACAAAAAACAAACAAACAAACAAAGAATGAAGAGCAAGGCTCGGGTCTAAACTTTAGATAAAATTACGTTTTTTTCTTCTCTTTAGATCAATTGGGTTGGACCCCTTTTTGGACATCACTCCAGTCACTAGCGTCTTGGAACTGCTGGCCACAGAGGAGTGGCACTCTCACAGCCAATAAGCCACACTGCTCGAGAAGAGGAGGTCAAGCAAGCCAAGCTGGGCCAGTCAGATGGACTCTTCTGAGAACTTGTAAACGACCGAGAGACAGAGATGTGTGGCGCAGCCCTACAGAGAAAGTCCATTAACGTCACTGCTCAGATTCACATTGTGACCTTGATACTTCCCCCTTGACCGTGATACCACTCTTCCTGAGATTCCATGAGCTACCTTCCTACGCTCCCAATAAACATCCTTTCTCACTGATGCCGCCTTGAGTTGGTGTATCAATCAGCTCCTGTCCTATAATGAACAGCTACAGTGTCTCCAGGACAAACAAGAAGCAGTATTTACTTATTTATCTCAGGAGCGTGCAGGTTAGCCAGGGGTGAGCTAATCTGGGCTGGGCTTGCTTGACTGGGTGGATCTCGTGTTTCCTCACGTTCCTTGGTCTCCTCCTGAGATCAGCAGGCTAGGCTAGGCATGTCCTCCTCATGGAAGGAGAAGCCAAGAAGACAAATGGAGCAAGCCAGGCTCCCCGAGGTCCACGCTGTGAGCTGGCACGCGGGCCCTCCCTCATTCTGTTGGCCGAAGCAAGGCCCGTGAGCCAACAAGGAAAGCAGATGCCACCCACACTAACAGGGCAGTGCAGGGTCACACGGCAAAGGGCAGAGATGCAGAGGGGAGTGAAGAAATGGATTGACTTCCTGTTATTACAACTCAAAGTATTTCTAATTAATAGAGACTTGCTCACTTTCCATTATAAATTAGGAATCATTTGTAATTTTATCTATCCAATGTCTAAAGATATCTAGAAAAAACAAACAAACAAAAACAAAAAGAAAAACCACAACAACAAAAAAACCCCTCTTTTCTGTACCATGGTGTCTAGGATGGGTGAGGGTCTGGCTTCCACACTTCCCCACTGGAGTAAAGGGATGAATCTTGCTTTTCTTCAAAGTGTTTATTTTTCATAAAGGAAAAAAAAATCTGTACTGCTGGTTACTCTTAGTTCTTCCCACAATTTAGCATTTCAAACATTTGGAATTGGTTTGGCTGAAAAGGAAAAAAAAAAAAAAAAGAAGTTTAAAAATGTTAGCTGGCAATGTTCTAACATATTGTAAAACAAACAGAACCAAGACCCCGGCCACCCATGCTGGGATCACTGCCTGAGCCGATGTGAACAGTCAGACCCTCTTGCAGAGACTGTACGGATTTCTCTGGAAAATCTGAGCAGGGGACGGCAGAGGAGCTTGATGCCGATCTCTGGGTTTTAACTACTGTCTCTTCAATCTCTGCCTGTATCTCTACGAACTTCAACTTGAGGGTACTTATCATTATCATTATTTTTAATCAACATCAAATGTTAATGGAAAGGCTAAGATCTCATGTTTGAGAATCAGACAGCCTTTTGTTTAAATTTTGGCTCAGCCACTTTCCGGCCGTGTCGCTTCCGATAATTTAACTTCCCTGTACTTGAGTTTCCTGAGAAAAAAGGGATTCTCATACTCCGTTCACTGAGTCGTTGTGAAATCAAGAAAGTAATGTTTGCCAAACTCCTGGCGCCTAGCAAGCCCCCCAAAACTGGATTTAGTGGTCGTAGATGTTACACGGCCATTAGTCAGTTTTTGCTGACCACAATGAAGGCGACTGTCCCACCCCTGCTTCATGTAGCTCAAGGCCTAACGTGGTCTCTGTTCCACATCTTCTTCGTGCCAGCATCCGGGGTGGGGGGCAGCACTCACCTGGCATGTTGGCATTCCTGTGGCAGAGAGAAAAATGAAAGATGACAGAACCCCGCAAAACCCTAAAAATCAATGCTTACGTGGCATTGCCCAAAGCTAGTCACAACGCCCAGCCTGCCTCCAATTAAATGAGAAGCACACAAAAGTTCCCTTCGGGACGGATCCAGTAGAGAGCAAGGGGATGCAAATATTCCTACAAGGACACACCACATGCCAGCAGATTTGCCCATCCACGAGCTATCCCACATTCGCAAGTGGAAATGGCACAAGGAATTGGAAACAGGGCTTCTGTCCCTGAGTGTCCCCTCAGACTAACACTGGGCTCTCTGGAACTCAGCTTTTCCATTTCAAGCAACAAGTTGTTTACCACTCTACGAGGCCAATGTTCAGGTAAATTGATTTCATTTTTGTAGCTAGAGGATAGAATTCATTTTGGCATGTGAACAGGTAAGGCAAATTGTAATTTACAAAATCAAAGTACATGTTACAGCTAGAGACTATCGCTGAGCCAGTCTGAACACTGGAAGCAAATGAGAAGAGTAGCTGCGATTGGCCATCTATCAAGCACCCAACATGAGTTTGGCACTATTCTGGGCTCCTGTGAGGCATCACATTATAAAAGAGACAGAAATCCCTACCCTCCTGGGGTGACATTCTCCTGGGAAAAGTAGGCCAAAAAAAAAAAATCTATACCAAATCAGTCAATAGAATTAGAAGTATAGTGATTGGATAAAAGAATTACGGCAAAGCAAGGAGGATTTGGATTTGAAGGGTGAAGAGGAAAGAGTCAGGGCATGTTAGTTATTTCACTAGAAAGATCAGTCAGGGTAAGCTTCATTTGAAAAGAGATTTTTGAGCAAAGACTTTAAAGAGCAGAGGGAAAAAATGGGTTCCACATAACAAGAAAAGCCAGGGGGAAGATGGTTGTGCCTGCTGTGTTTGAAGAACAGCAAGAAGGTCAGTGTGGATGAAAGAAAGTGAGTACAAGGGCAAGTAGTAGACGAATTCTGACAGATTAAGGGGGCAGATGGTGCAGGCAAACAGCACTAAGGCCTACTGGAAAGCATTTAGCTTTTACCATCAGTGGGATGGTGAGCCTATGATGGATATTGAGTAGACCAGTTGTACGAACTGACTTATTTTTCAGAAGGTCAGTCTGGTTCTGATGGTGGGTATCGTGGGAGTCATGGGCAGAAGCAGGGATACCAGCTACAATGCTGTGGTTCCCACACAGTGGATGGCGGTGCCTTGGACGAGCTGCTAGCTGTGAATGTGATGAGAAAGGAGCAGAGTCTGGAGAGATGTGATGTGTGAGCCAATATGATTTGCTTACAGTTTGGATGACTTGAACAGCCAGAGGAGCAGTTTAGTGAGGAAAACAAGAAGTTAATTATGGTCATCTAAAGTGTAAGCTGTTTACTGTAAATGCAACTGGCAGAGTGGAGCAGGAGATGCATCTTGGAGAGTCACTGAAACATAGTTGGTATTTAAAATGGTGAGACTGGCTGTGATATCAAGGGAGTGAGTATAGACAGAAAAGAACAAAGTTTGAACCCTGGGACCTGTCTTAATTTCCCGGGACTGCAGTAACAAAGTACCACATGCTGGGTGGCTTAAAACAACCGCAATTCACTGTCTCATGGTTCTGGGGGCTGGAAGTCTGAAACCAAGGTTTTGGCAGGGCCACACTCTCTCTGAAACCTGTAGGATTTCACATAGCATTCTCCCTGCTTCTGTCTCTCTCTCTGTGTCTCTTCTCTTCTTATGAGAAGTCATATCGGATGAAAGGTCCACCCTATGGGCCATCTTGACTAGTGACATCATTGTAACAAATGACATCTACAATGATCCAATTTTTATATAAGTTCACATTCTTAAGTACTGTGGGCAAGGATTCAACACTTTTGGAGGAGGGGGGCACCTTTTAATAGATAATAGGGTCTTGAGATTTTAAGGGAAATGAAATACACACTATCTTAACATTATAAATGCATTGTGTGCCCCCCTCTTCATGTGTTTAAGCCCTAACTCCCCAAGGCTACTGTATTTGTTTAAGCCTTAACTCCCAAAGAGCCATAAAAGTGGGACCCTAATCCACAGGACGAGTATCCTTATAAGAAGAGGGAGATGTACTGGAGTGCCCTCTCTCTCTCTGCACGTGCACAGAGGAAAGGCTATGTGAGGACACAGGTGGAAGTTGGCCACATGAAAAACCAGAAAGAAAGGTCTTACCAGAAGTCAATCCTGTTGGTACATTAATCTTGGACTTCCAGCCTCCAGAACTCTGAGGAAATAAATTTTTGTTGTTTAAGCCACCTGGTCTCTGGTATTTTTGTTACGGCAGCCCTAGCTGGCTAATACGTCAGCCTTCAGTTTCTTTATTCTTCTGATCAGTACTAGAACGTCCTTTGTGCTATACCTGCTGCTTTACACACGGTAGACACCCAAATACACACTTGCCATCTATCTTTTGACACTTATATCATCTTCCACAGGACTCCTTAAATACATCTTTGAACAGGAAGAGGAAGACAAGACAATCTAACTTTGGAAAACTGACACAAAAAAGAAGAAAAGCCACATTTGACGAGCGGTTACTCTGTGATTAGAAAACCACTGAACTCGCTAATAAGCCTTCAGACTCTGAGAGATAACGAAACGTCATCCTAATGACGAGTGAGCACTCTGAGGATATTAAAAATGACCCCATGCTCTGCCTGCAAGATAAAAGAAAGGGCTGCTCAAGTGGCCTCAGATAACTTTTCTGCTGGTCCCAAGAGCATCCACCCTTCTCTTGTTTCAGTCTACAGATCTGGTGTGGAGTGTTTTGGTCCCCTGGTTGGTGAGAACCCAGGTTTAGGGGCCCCAGCACTGCCGGAGATGCTACATACAGACGTGGCTAGTTCTGCTCCATGACTGAGAGACCAATGGCTGGTCACTCTGTCGTTTACATGCCTTTAGTCCCTGCTATCCCATCACTGGGTCAGGATAAAGGAAACAAGGCATTATTATTCCAGTCAACCTTCCATATCCGTGGGTTCCGCAGGCAAAGACTCAACCAATAGATGGAAAAAAATCCAGAAAAAAATTTCAGAAAGTTCCAAAAAGCAAGACTTGAACATGCTGCATTCAGACAACTATTTACATAGCATTTGCATTTTATTTACAACTATTTACATAGCATTTACATCATATTAGGTATAAGTAGTCTAGAGGTGATTTAAAAGTATACAGAGGATGCACATAGGTTATATGCAAATGCTATTTCATTTTATATAAGGGACTAGAACATGCTTGGACTTTGGTATCCACGGGGGTCCTGGGACCACTCCCTAGTGGACACCAGTGAACAATTCTTTTATTTTTTTAACGGAGAAAGGAAAAATTGCTAGAATGTGGTGTTTTAAGTTACAGGTCAAATTTCACAGGTTTTATTCATTGATCAGAATTTTTTTTTTTTCACCATTTCTGCCTGACTCACCAAATTGTTCTTGGTAAGAAAGGTAAATAGCTGTGGTCTAAGCCATGGCATTGTGACTCTGCTCTAGATCCTGAGCAATGTCTGAAAAAATAGATACGCACTGGCTCCTTCCTCTTTGGATTGGAATGTACTGTTGTCCTTTTCTCATGCCTCCCTCAATGTGTGTGTGTGTGTGTGTGTGTGTGTGTGTGTGTGTGTGTGTGTCTACCCACAGTTTAACGAGGTTATGTCACTGAGGGAGGCATGTGATGTTTGCATTCTGCAATGCAGCCAGCTTGCCTCTTAGACCTGGAGCCTCTCATTTAGAAGCCTTAATAGGTTATTTCATTTACTCTGTCAGGCTTAAGTCGGCAGCAAATAGGAGGAGCTTTTTTTTCCCTTCTAAGGTGAGATTGCATTTAAATGATAATAGTAAGTGCCAAAGTAATGTGAACGCATATGCCAAAAGAGGTGATGCCCTTCCTGGCTGACTGCGTTTCCACTGGGGGCTTGTCATAACTTATCAGCTGTAATCCTTCTGTGGAGCAGAGCAAAGGGACCCCCAAGTTGATAAGAGGACTCCCTTAAGCAGACCCCGGGTCATGAGGTTGCCCGATACGTGTGGTTTGGGGGGGCTTCTTTCTGTGAGTGATCGCCGGGATTCCACTCAGGCTCATCTTGTTTCAGTAAATGTCGTTGACCCTTGTCTACTTTCTCCCTTTATTCACTCGATAGCCTGCCTTGTTTCACTGTGGAAAGAATTTCACCTTTGCAGGGCCGCTTCAAAGATGCTGCTGCTCCTTTTCCTAAGAATAGAAGGTCTGTTTTATATAAAATCCCTTTCCACAGAGCCTCACCCACATTTGCTTGTTTTCTTAGCAAAGGCCAGATCTTAAAATAATTAGTAGAGGATGAGGGAAAAGGGAGGGGCAGGAATGTCAGGGTTACTTTGCAGGGGAAAAAAAAACAAAACAAAACAATAATTTGATGTTACCATTTCGTATGTTTTAAAATGATAACATGAGCTAAGAGACAAGAGCGTATGATTCACCCCATCTTATCTGCCTGCTCTCTATAAATGGATATGTTTTTAAAATTCCTTGGTTGTTTTATGTCTGTGCACATCCTGAAATGTAGATCTTGATGGCTGAAATGACTGAGGCAGAACATCAGTTGGGAATAAAATTTTCTCCCTTCCTGAGTGTTGGAAAGGAACAGTTGGAGACAACACCCTCTTGAATCTGCTGCCCTTTGAAGAATGTCTAAGTGTATTCATTATTTTATATGGTGACTGTATTGATCTTTTTATTTTTAAATAAACATATTCCATTTCCATCTTTGTGAATTTTGAAATGCTAATTTTTTAATTGGTTATCCTTTTTCAGCGAGGTCTAAAAATTCTTACATGAGTCTTTACCTTAAGGAAGGTCTCAGAAAGCCCTCTTAGATTTGGACATCCAGAAAGTCTGGAGATGGCAAAACAGGACTCCTGAAATGAGAGAAGGGCATATGGCAATAGGTCAGGATGTCGAAAAACGGATACTTCATTTTCTTTGCTTCTGAATACAAGAGTCTTTTACTTTTACAAAGGTCGTGTGTCTCTGTAATTCCAGTAAAGGAACAGAATTTCTGTTGGTCTAATTTGCAGGGGACGATGCTAGGATTGGTGCTTTGAAGTCATCTGTAAATTCCAAGTTGAAACGGACTGTCTGTTATTCACAGGGGTCCAATGGCTGCAAACTGCTCTGCAGGCGACGCATTTACATCTTATACCTTCCAGGAAACAACCCTTTGTGAAATTAATTGAAACCTCATGGTGAAAAATCATCAAAGTTCAGGTTATCTTTGGGTGTAATTTGAGGCTCTGCTATTTGAGTTCTGCAAACAAGATGAATCAATCCAGTCTGGGGGTGTTTGCCGCGATCTTATTCATAAATAAACTCTACTCTGATAGCTAATATATTCAAGACTGGTTTCACGGAATATTGGATTAATGATGAGCAGGCATTAAACTTGTTTGTTTTTCAAACTTGCTTCAGATGATCTGGCAAATTTCAAGACTTCATTTGGAACAAGGAAGCACACTTTATAAAATTGCATAACCTCAGGAGGCATTTCTTTTCAAAGGCTAGTGGTACTTCTCAGCCAGACCACCATTTTTTTTTTTTCTTTTTACATTTGATTCTCTGTGGTTTCGCTCTCAGTATCAAATGAAAACCAGAAACTTTAGAGGTCATTCCAAATCCTCAACGTTTGCTGGTCAAGCTGACTAGGAAACAAACCCAAAGCCAAAAATGGGGGTGGGGGGTCACTTATTGGAGCCTACTCTTAGGACCAGCACCCGTGGAAGAAAGACGAGGGAGCAGGAGTGGACAGAAGGCGCCTTGAGCTGATGCTTCAAAGTTGTCTGGAATTGAGATAAGGGGTCTGGGAGCTCTTATTGCCAGAAGATCCTCAGTCATTGGAGGCAGGCAGACTCTAAGAAAGAGCCCCCAGAGAAGGAAGAAGGAATCAGATGGTGTGTTGTCAGCAGCCAGGGGAAGAAATGACCCCGTCCTAAAGGGTGAAGCAAGTGGCATGTCCCATCATCCGTTTCAGTCCTCTTCAAAAAGTGACACATTTCCTGAGATGTCAGGTCTTCAGTTCATAGAAACCTAGCCTTAGAAATTGACATCAGCAGAAGGCAAGGAAAGAGGAACTCTCCAAGGGGTCTTAAATCCTGTTTTCACATTTTAGAGATAACTTCTTCAGGTCAAGGCAAACATCTTTGTTGTACAGAACTAGGATTTGAGGGTAAGTCAATGCCTCGCCTTAAGATTATAGAGCAAGGAATCCTTAAAATGAAGCAGAATCAGATTTAAATCAGCATACCATCCCCAAAATGCACCCATCCAATTGGTGTAAATACAAGAAAACAACATTAGGTTTAAGAAAAAAATAAAAAGAGAAATAGAAGACACCAAGACAGAGGAAGAAGGGGAAAAAATAAGTAGGAAATTTTATCTTAAGAGGTCTCAAAAGGCAAAGGAGACAGCAACAAGAATAATGAGGACACTAATGGTGATGATAATGGTAGTGGTGGTAACAGACAACGATTGCCTGCCCCGTGCAGGGTGCTCTGAGTTAAGCATCTTGTGTTATGTAGATGATTTCATTTTGCCCAGCCTCAGAAGCTCTTCCCCTTCGGAGGCACAGGAGGATGCCAAGGATGCTGAGATCATCCAGATGTTAACTTTCTCTAGGACTTCCCTCTCTCCTTTCTTTTCTCGTCTTCCTCTTTCTCTCTCTCTCGTTTCTTCCATTTTTCTTCTTTCTTTTCCTTTTCCTAAGGTTTTTGTTGTCGTCACTTTGCTTTTTCAACTTTCCCTCTACTCTACACAAATCCAGAAATAAGGGAATCCAGACAGCTTCAGGGTGATTTATGGTGGGATGGGATTGCTCCATCTGCACACACTGGGACCTAGTGAAAAGTCACAGGGAAGTATTTTCAACATTCACAATTAGTCACCTGAGCCTTGGAATCTCTTAATGAAGGATAGAGGATTTGAGCCGAATACAAGATAAGAGGTGATCTACTTTCCTTCTGTCATTTTCAGATGAAAAAACTAAAATCCTGGGGGTTTATGGAAATCAACCAAGGTTGAGGAGATGAATATTGATGGGGAGAATCTCAGGCAGATACAGATCCAGTGACTGTCACCAACGGGAGTTCCTACACCAGAGCTTATATCCGTTACTAGTTGTGTGAATTTGGGCAGTTTTCAGACAGAACGTGTCCCTCCCTCAGTGGTGAAGGTTATGATGGCATATAACTCACAGAGTTGTTGTGAAGATTAGTTGAGTCAGTGCTACAAAAACACAGTGGAAAACAAGATGAACACACAACAATTGTCTCTTACTCTCGCTATACCCAGTGTCTGCTTTTCAATTCTGGTATCTGGACTTTCTCTCTCCAAGCACAACAAAGCATGCTCTGACCCTTTTTCTAACCACTTTTATAAGGAAAAATAGCCTATTGATTATCTTACTCTCCCAGAGCTTTTTAAGTAACTTCCTCCTCCATCATATTAAAAACATGTACATTGGTAGTTGCCACTTTTCTCTTCTCTTCACATCTGTGCATCTTAGGCATTATTCTCATGTGTATCTTCCCAACTTAAAGTGCTGGTTGCGACATCCCCTGCTAACAAAAGTTTCATAGACACCTCTACCACGTGTAAATAAAATCCACACTTTCTAGGTTAGCATTCTGGGCTTTTTACAGTCTGGCTCAGTCTGTCTTTCCAATCTTAGTACTCATTTGCCTTACCTTCTTTCATTAAATAAATGATTGATAACATGCCAGATGGCTAGACACCAAAGATACACTGATAAACAATCTGTTCTCCTAGAATTTTCAAAGTAGTGGGTGATCTAATTGTCCACAGAAGCATGTGACCATTGCCTAACTAACTTAAATTCTGTGACCTCCTCAGCCTGGAATGCCTTACCTTCAAATACACACATGACTCAATCTTCTAATTTTGTCCACATTACCTCTTCCAATTAGAATTGCAAGATTCTTCCCAGCTAGTTAATTCTCTTTCTATTTTGTATATAGCATTTATAAATTAATTCTTTGTATCATAGTTAATGATATACATTTATCTTTGATTGACTGTAAGGTTCTTGAAGCCAAGATATATATTTGACAGATGCTTACCTATTCCTTAATGCAGGTCATATTATTCTACAAATAGAAGAACAAAAAAATATTGTTGGATGAATACATGTATGAATTGCCTCCAATAGTGCTATGCGGTTCAAAAACATCTCACCAAAAGATTAACTTAATGGTATAGCAAAAGGATGGTCTGGGAAATAATGGCGAGTGGGAAACAAAATGGAACTTTTGAGTACTTTGAATAGGAGTATTTTATATATACGACTTTATATCTGATCACTGATAAAAGTTCTGTTCTAGGGATCTGAGTAAAATTTGATATCATTATTAATACACTAAATATACTATTAGTATATATTTTTTAAATGTTAATATTATCAGTTTCATCATTCACTGACATCTCAAAAAAAAAAAAAATGTCATCTGCTGCTTTTACATTTAGGATAATGTCTGAAGAATGCGACCTGAACACCAGGTTAAAAAAAGAGAACGTGTACTGTGCAAGTACAGTTTAACCATCATAACTTAAATTAAAATTAGATGAGAAATCCAAAAGCACAAGTTACAAGAGCCTAAGGGCAGCTGAAAATTCAACCTTGCCAACACTCTTATGATATTATTAATTCCACCATCTGCAGTAGATAAGCCCTTTGGTTGGCAGTTACTAAGAAAATGTTTTTAGTTTCATAAAAATGATGAGAATAGACGTAAAAAGAGCAAAGAGAAAGACCACCATTCTGATGTGACTTAAGTGTATATTCAACACTGTAAAATGGAAAGTAGAGAAAAATGTGCAAGCCAACGTGTACACACAACTTTGGGCAATACACCTGGGGTTAAGATGGGCAGGCTTATTTTGTCTTTATGTGGATCTTAATTATTTTGCAGTTATTTTCATTATATCATCTCCATTTTTTTTTTAATTCTTTAACAACTCTTTCAGACTGTACCTCTTCCACCTTGAATAGTTCTGTAGACCACGTAAGATTCTCTTAGCAACTAAACTGGAAAAATGTCTGGGTTGCTTGCGTCTTTATTGTTTTTCTATTCTTATCACTGCCCAAGAATCCAGTAAGTACTGTTGCTTATCTTTAAAGCCAGAGACTTGTTGGTACCACTACATAGTTGCAAATGCAAACACTATCAGGTACTTGTCAAAGCTTTTCAGTCTTAAACACCGTAAGGAAATTGTAAAGGGAAGCCATTCAAAACACTTAAAAATCAAACCCTTCCTTTAAGAGGGTTCTTAAGAGTGGGGAAAAAAGGAACTTTATAGAGTTTATAATTAGATTGGCTGATTACATAAAAGGCAATAGGATTTTTATACTTTAAGACATGGTTGGGTTAGATTTTAAATGCCCCCAATGTCCAACTTCACTGAAGGAAATTAGAAAAAAAAAAAAACCCAAATGAGTTGGCCCAAATTCCAAGAACTGTCTGGATTTGTGCAGAGAGAAGACTTGGACATTTTTTAAAGCCATGTGGTAATAACATTAAAGCAGGCAATGGTGGAGGTTGGGAGAAAAAGAAAACATTTGCTATATCATGAGAGGAAACCATGCAGTCGGCTGCGGACAGGAGTGGGGCCAAGGGTCAAAAGGCTTCTCCAGAATTGTTTGACCTTTGAAGAGTCAATAAACTCCTCAGAATAAAGGGTATGTGCAAACATAAGCCTTCCTGTCCTAGCTTCCAATTCCTAGCTTTCTGTACCTCAAAAGATTATTGTGACGATTAAGAAATTCAAGTGGGCAGAGCCTTCTCCAGATTTTTGAGACCTTGGAGAAGGGGGAGTATTTATTGCCAGAGCTTTCAAAAGAGTGGGAAAAGTGTGTCGGGCTAAACTGAAGGAATTGCATTAAAAAAGTACAGAAGCATCTCTTTTAGTCCATCTTTGTATTAAGTGAATCTCCTACAAGTATATACTTTGACCCTTTAAACTTGGAGAAGTGTGGTTTAATACTGCAACTGTGTAAGCTGATATTTTCAATGTAATAATGAGGAAATTGAACTGACAGGATCAAGTGGCATTTTTTTCTTTTCTCTTTTCTTCCTTCCTTCTTTCCTTCCTTTCCTTCCTTTCTTTCTTTCTTTCTTCCTTTCTTTCTTTCTCTCTTTCTCTCTTTCTTTTTTACTTACTTACTTACTTACTTACTTATTTTACTTGAAATACAATCAGTTACAATGTGTCAATCTCTGGTGTACAGCACAAAATCCCAGCCATGCATATATATGCATGTATTTGCTTACATACTTTTTCCATTAGAGATTATTACAAGATAGTGAACATAGTTCCCTGTGCTATTCAGAAGAAACTTTTTTTTAAATCTATTTTTATGTATAGTGGCTAGCATTTGTAAATCTCAAACTCCCAAATTTATCCCTCCCCACCTTCTTTCCCCGGTAACCATAAGACTGTTTACTAAGTCTGCGAGTCTGCATCACATAGCATTATTTCAACATTCTTTTTTTCTCCAATGCCATGAAAATGCTGAAACCATTTTTAGAGATGGTAGAATTGAAGCTCACTTAAGCAAACAGCTGATAAATGGAGGTACAGAACGTAACCCTAATTCACTTGATTCCAAAGAACATACTCTTCCAATACAGATGGAGAGAGGGCCAAGGGTACTACACCTGCCTCAAGTTACTAGACTCAGTGGGTCCCTCACTTGGGGTGCAGAGGCAGCGAACACACTGTGCGTGCTTTTGATTAAAGCAGAGGCATTTAGTACTTGTGAAGCATAAAGGAGACCGGGAGATAGCTTTCAACGTACTGTCTCCCCAGAGGGCTGGAACAGGGAAGTTTTAGGCCTGGGGGCATGCATATTCATGAAAGGATTGGCATGATTATTATAATGAAGCAAAGGTTACTCTACATTGCCAAAAGCTGCAAGCAAGTAGGTGCTTAGTTGTTCATGTTGTGGTATCTTGTTGACTGGAATGCACTGTAACCCCTTTGGAACATGGTGTTTGGAACTTTCTGCTTTTTAATAGTTTCTGCAAAACCAAGCACACTTTAATTTAACCCCAGCCCTTCCCTACTGCTGCCTAGCTAACAGCTATAGGTAGCTATCTGGTAGTTAGGATAATTCTGCTTAAAGTTTTAGAAACTCAACTCCAACACTGGAAGAGTGGGACTGTGTAGAAATTTGGGGAGTAAATTAGCTTTAGGTAAGGCTGGATTCAGGGGCTCCTGTGTTACATTAGGGTACAGCCTCTGTGTTTTTTCCAGAGTCTCCTTGTGTTTGTACTGCTATTTTTGCTGGTAGATTCTCTCTATATATCATGTAAGATGGTTTATAACAGTTCTAGATTCACATCCTTTAGTTTTAACACTACAGAGAGAAAAAGGAATTTCTCTCTCTCAATGTCTGTACTTCAAATGATTCTCCAGATTCCAAGTGCTCACTTCTGTGGCTCAGGAAGGGATGGGTAAAAACAAATAAACAAATAAAAAAACAAAGCCAACCAAAAATAAACACAAAAAACAAACAAGATTGACAACCAGGCCAGTTATCAGTTTACCCAAATTCATTACACTTCATTACCTGCTCTTTGAAAATGGAGTGGAGGATTTTAAATATATTCCTGTTGCAGCCGGCACCATGTTCAGCTTTGCAGTACATCACCGTAAGCAGGGACTCTCCTTTCGTGTTCTGTTGTGCGTGCTAGCTCAGTAGGCTCCTGTAGGTCGCAGCTCTTCCAACAGCCAGATCTCATAACACATGCAGCTTCTCCAGTGCCCACCTCCTGCAGGGCAGATGACTTCTCCAACACCTGGTTCCTCCAATGCATGGCAGTCAGCAGCACTCAGTGGCTGGTAACATCCCCCAGCAATCCTCTTAGAAAACTGTATAACAGAATGTTTCTGGCAAGGTACCACCTATGCACTGCTTTCCCTTTTTCCGATATCCCAGAAGGCAGATTTGCTGCGAGTTCTACCACTGAGACATCACAATGACTTCGCTGCCATCCAGTGATCCACAGCTCTGACCTCCCCAGCAAGGTCTGGATCTCAGCCCTGGGGTGGGGGAGGGGCTCTCCTTTGGTCATTCCTTCTCAGTTCTAGGTGAATTGGTTTTTCAGTGCTGCCATAGCATATCACCACACACTTGATGCCTAAAAACAATGTAAATTTATTCTTTCAAGGGTTTGGACCTCAGGAGTCCGAAATCAAGGTATTAGCATGATTGGTCTTTTCTGGAGACTTTGAGAAAGAAGCCATCCCATACTTCTGTCCTAGCTTTCAGTGATTGCCAGCAATCCTGGGTGTTCCTTGGCCGGTAGCTACATCACTTGGACCTCTGCCTCCGTCTTCACATGGTGCACCCTATCCTGTGTACATCTTCACAAAGCCTTCGTAAAAAGTCACCAGTCATTAGATTTAGGGCCCACACGAATCCATATGACTTCATTCTGTATAATTAATCACACCCACAAAGGTCCTATTTCCAAGTAAGGTCACGTTCTGAGGCTTTGGGTGTACATGACCACTCAACCTACTACATGGGGGGCAGTCCTTCTTCTTAAATATGCTACTCCTAATCCTCTGCAGTTCTCTTTACTTCTTACCAGCTAAACTCCTGTCACCACTCCAATGCCCCGCTATAGGTAATGATTCTTTATTTTAAACTTTTCTTGTTCAAATAACTGTATGGTGGTTTCTGTCCCCTGATTGGACTTTGAGTGACTTTTCAGAGCTAATGGACTAGAGAAGGCAAATTACTTAAAAGAAATAAGGACTGCCAAGCAGACAAATGCAGTATGTACCATTTTTAACATCAAGGATCAGAGATCAGCCTTAAACAGCTGAATGTCTAAACAATGGCTCTGTATACAGTGGGCACTTAATGAATATCATCCACTGATTAATGTGGTACAATAGGACTCTCATGTCTTCCATTATTGTATCTCTTTGGGCAGGAATCTTTTTTATGTTATTTAGTAATTTTCTTTAAACTGAATCTCTGAAGGAGAAACATGGTTTTATAATATTGCCATCTCTTTCCTGGAAAGCAACCCTCTACTAAATTGAGCGGCCCCTCAACTTCCCTTTCCTGTCTTCAAGTTTTGCAAATTAATCTTTATTTAACGTCATTCCTTTCAGAACAATGGATCTATATCTTAATTTCAGATGTATCCACAGAACTTATGTTAGCTAGCACACAGTAGGTGTTCAATAATTACTCTTGAAGGAATGAATGGCTCTCTCTCTTAAATCTTTACAGATAATAATTTATTGAATGTTTACTCTACACAGGCCCCCTTTGAAGTAGTTTCTAGTTATCCAGTCATTTGAGGTAGGCACTGTTATTGTCACTGGTTTATAAATAAGGAAAAGAAGCTCACAGAGATGGGGAAGTTTCAGGGTGACTCAGCTCATAACTGGCAGAAGTGGGGTTTGAACTCATGTCCTGGAGGCTGTAGAGCCCATTGGGTTGACCCCAGGACTCTACTGCCCCTTATTTCTCCAAGCAGAAAATATTCACGTGGATTAAAAGAACATCCTTTCTCACTTTATAAGGAGTAATTTACCATGAATAACTGGTATCATATAATAATTACTAGTAGTAAATTCTATAAATGTATACTTTATTCATTATATAATCCCAATGTCCCGATCTAAGGGTGACACAAAGTGACACCACTGATGACCCATTAGAACCACAAGTACAAATTAAAAATTGTTTTATAAAGAAAATCTTACTTGTAGAGAAGTAGCAGAGTACACATGATCTCCTGTATCTCATGATCCCACAGAGAATTTGGACTGCACACATGGTGGCAAATGTTCCAATAAGGAGGGACCTTGCCTCTGTAACCCTTCACCCTAGAACTTTGAAAGCTTGAGAGCATGATTCACTGCCCTGAAGGCCACGGATGATTAGACTGGTTTGACATCTGACCAAGGGTCCTGAGCTGGATTGAATTAATCACAACCTTTATGTTGGGAATTTCATTCATTAACTCATTCTCAAAATCTTATGTACAGGTACCATTTTAGGTTTTTTGGGATACAATGGCGATCAGGAGATGAGATGTCTGTTTGCTGGAAGCTTACATTCAAGTAGAGGGAGACAGATGATAAATGTGAAGAAATAAATTAATGAGATACATTTTGATAGTTATAAACTAAAGTGAACTAATGATGTGTCAGAAAGTCTGAGATGGAGCAACTTTGGATTTTGTGATCAGGGCAGGTTTTTGGAGGAGGTGACATTTGGACCATAGCCTGAAACATGAGAAAGAGACAGGTGCACCACATTTTGACCCTAGTACAGAGTTTGGATTTTTTTCTAAACCAAAGGGGGAACCGTGAGAAGATTTTTAAGCCAGGGAACAGTAAGAGAGGGTGGAGGCAAGGTCAGCTTTTCCACCTCTATGGTTTCTGAATGAACATGGAATATGAGGCAAGGAATAAAATCAAGAAAATCAGTTAAAAGGTTACTCAACAGGATACACACAGTGGGTGTCGTAGGATGATGGAAATTTTAGGCTGACGGGTCATGTAGATAGTGGGTCAGGCCAGCCATACTGCCTCCCACTCCCAGCAAGATGTGTCAGTGGAAAAGAGAGTTGGGATAGAGTAGAAATGCAGAAAAATTATGACAGAAAAACAGAGGTGAGAGCTGACCCTGTGGTCTCTGCTGGAACTTCTAAATTTGAATGCATGAAATCTGGCTATTATTTTATTGTCCTAATGGTAAATTCCATCCCTTTCCCTTTAATTTCAAATACTTTGAATATTTTTTCCCTCTGAAATCATAGTAACCTTAACTAGAACACTCTAGATAAAGTCATAGAATCTTTAAATTCAGCTTTGGATTTCTTTAGACCAACACCTTCTGAGCCTCAGATTCATTTTCAAGCATTTCTAGCAAGACGGTCAACAGGTATCAATGTGATGGTTAATGTTATGTCTCAATGTGATGGGGCCATGGGGTGACCAGATATCTGGCTGAGCAGGAAAGAATTCCCTCTCTGCTGACAGTGTGTGAGCTGGAATATCTGTCTTCTGTTGCCTGAGAATAGGGCTTGGACTGGAACTACACCATTGAGTCTCCTGGGTTTCCAGCTTGCTGACTGCAGATACTGGGACTTCTCAGCTTCCATAACTAGGTAAGCCAATTCCTTACAATAAAGCATCTCTTTGTATGTAATATATTATATATAATATATTGAAATATGAAATATTGAAATATGTAAACATCTTTATTTGTAAGTAAAATATTTTATAGCTATTTTTATATTTATAAACAAAACTGATATTACTATAAACATAAATTAAATTATATTATATGAATATATAATAAATTGTATATAAATCTATTATATATAAATTACAATAAGTATTTATATACACACAGACACAGACACACACATATATATTACGAAGAACCCTGGCTAATACAATTAACTTGAAGTTCTTTGCAGTTGGATATCTTGACTCTTAGTTTGTTCTTCAGTGTTGTTAACATATTAATTGTCTTACAATATTTCCCTCTGGTTGGTTTGTTCCCGCATCAGAGTCTTTGTCTTTGCAATTTGTATTAGTAAAGTTTCCTTTTATTGTGAACTTGACTAATTTAAGCAACATGAGCTTTCGGGGGAGGACACGGGTGTCGCTCAGGAAGGCAGAGCCAGAAAGCAGCCATGGAGAAGGGCAGGAGTCCCCCAGGGACCACAAGCGCAGGGCTTCTGAGCATTTTTGTCTAGAAAACTGCAATTAAGATGACATGGTTCTGGGGGGAGGGTATAGCTCAAGTGGTAGAGTGCATGCTTAGCAAGCAGGAGGTCCTGGGTTCAATCCTCTTTACCTCCTTCAAGAATAAATAAGTAAATAAACTTAATTACCCCTCCCCCAATAAGATGACGTGGTTCTAACATTTTCAGGCTCTCTGTCCTTCTGATCAAATTCCAACTTCTCAGGGCAGAAAAGTGACCATCCCAGGTCATTAGGCGTCTCCATCCCTGGATAAGTTACCTCGGGGCAGGTTGGTAGCACAGTCTCACTAGTGTCATTGTTGCCCATCCTGACCCGTGTGAGGTGATGCCTCATTGTAGTCTGGGTTTGCTTTCGCTACATTTAAAAGTATTACTGGTGGAAAAGAAAGACTTGCAGTGAGATGGGGATCCAAGTCCTATTAATTGGATTATCAGGAGAATCTGTTGTAACAACCATCTGATGAAGTATATCAATTAGCCATGATTCTGACCCAAAATGGTCAACTCCATTTCACCAAGGAAGCACGGCTTAGAATTCAAAATACAAGCTAGAGGCAGAGCACAATGAGTAAAGACTGGAGAAAAGTCTCAATTCTTCCTTCTCCTGCCCATTGTGTCTCAGATAAATATTTGCTTGTTTTTCTTTTTGTCTGAAAGAATAAGCTCCAATATTTATAATGAGAAGTCAGTCAATATTTATCGTGTGTTTAAAAATCTTATGAAACATTGGAAACAATATCTTTGTAAAAGCGTGTTTTAAATTTTATCAGTGTTTGGTGTTTTGTTCGACTTCGAAGTAAATTTGTCATTCAACTTGTCATCTCAGAAAGATACAGCTCATTTATTTTCCGTAGTTTAATTAAGATTTTTTTTTAATTATGAGATTTTTTGCTGCCTAAAGATAAAAGTGACAGATAAACCGATGAAAATTTCATACTATTCAAAATAAATGCCTTCATTTTCTGAAGGCTGAGTTAAGTTTTCTTCCACAGCTTTGGCTAGAGAAATTACAAGAAAATCTCATTACCTTTTATGGACACAAAGAAGCCTTGAAAGATACGTAGCTGCTCAGTAATGTAACTTCATACCTCATAAGTCGTAATCTAAAACATCCACTATTTTAAATTGCCCCATTAAATAATTAAGTTTGACTTAAGGAGAAAGTCACACCTCATTCTGGAGGGACTCCAGCTTAGACAGGCTAAATGTTTGCTTAATGAATACCTATCTTTACAGAGCTAACTGCTTTCAACACTTAAGGCTGTGCTAACGGGTGTTTTTATTCATTTGAAATAGTTCACACAATGATTTAAATTAAACTATTGAGGGACTATAATTTCCTCTCATTAATTATACATTAAGAAAAAAGGCATTTTTGATATAATTATGAGTTCAACAAAAGATTGGTCAAAAGATTCTGCTTCTTTTTTCATCATTAGAAATGCAGACTTAAAAATATGATGAAAACGAAGAAATCATCTAGGCTTGCCAATTTCCTTTTTTTTTAGTTGTAGAAATATCTGTTTTTGCAAATGAAATCTTATTCAGAGTCCCAATATGCAAAGAAGATGTTTATGTTTGATGTAGGACAGTGGCTCAGCTGTGGAATCAGAAATCCATCTTGAAAACCACCCAAGTGACATAGCCCTCCTCATTTTTAGCTACAGACATTGAGGCTGGTGCTAGTCCCAGAATTTTTTCATATCAATCTTCCTAAACATTTTGTTCTGTTTCATTCACCTTATTTTCTGGGGTGAGACTGCTCGCCCCCTGAGCTCCCCACGGATGGACAAAAGCCACTCGAGAGGCCCCTTTCGATGTTCTCAGCAAACATGAGAGTTACTCCCTGAACGTGCATCTTGGATCATCCTGATTTACCTTGGACTCACTGCACCAATACCGACGTCACCGATCGAGGTCACCACTTCATTACTGGGATGACATTCCAGAAACAGTGGCTAAAATGACAGATCTCTACACTTCTCCTATACACGAACTTGTATTTTTTTTTCACCACGTTTTCCTCATTGATTCAGCAGGCATTTATAGTCCATCTTTTTGGTGGAAAGTATTTAACCAGCAGTTCTCTGGATAAACTTGTGTGCACACTTTACAAAGAAAGACATCAGCTATATTTCACATAAACAGTTTTCTCTGTACATGGCACAGGGCTTGGCATGTGATAAGACGACCATGACTGTTTGTTAAATAAAGGAATGTGTGTCTGAAGGCAGAAGGGTATTGAGGAGTAATAGCAGACACACAAAAAAACCTAGGTGTTCTTTGTCCTGAAAGAAATTTTGTGCATAAAACTTTACTTTCCTCAGACATTTTGAGGAAATACACTGTCCACTAACATCAACATATATATGATACGATGCAAATTTTCTCAACGTTTTTAGGATCCAACAGGAGATTTGGTGTGAGCTGGTTTCCTCTAAGCTGTATTCATAGATTTCTACCATGAAGTTTTCTTCCGTGGAATTATTTAAAGAGCAATGACTGTACTACATTGTCTCTTTTAAAGTGAAAAGTGGAAATGAGGGATAATTCCAAGATACTTCGATCATGGGACTGAAGTGTTGGCATGCATACACAGTGTGCCCTCCCAAATATTAGACAAATATTAGACAGTCCTTTGTAGTTTTTTGTTTTTTGGAGGGTGGGAAGGAGAGAAGCCAGAGATGTTGGGATGTGCTTCTTGCTTCCCAGGATTTCACACATTCAGGTCAGGACATCAGGGGAGAGACTGAATTAGGTTATCCTGATTCCTTCAAATCCACTTGGGAGCCTGTGGTTCCTGTTATGTTGGATGATTCTGCAACATTTTGTTTAGCAACATTCTCAGGGACTAGAGAACAGAAACAAAATTGCACATAATGGTATGCAACTTACACTTAGGCGTTCCTATACCTACAATGATGGATTGATTTCTAAATAGCCTGATATAATGAGCCAATGTTCACTGAGGAAGTCAACACAGTGAGAGAATCCATGGCCGACCTTCTCTCTTGGTTTGTGAATGTCTCTCAGCTAGTTTAGCAGCCCCGCACGGCCTCATCTCCTTGATTACCACGAAATTTATATCTCCTGTTGAGCAAGATGGACGCTTGCCTCACAAAGAACACTACGTTAGGAACTCATCTGTATGGTAGGGTCTCGTGGAGAAAGAGCCAATGGAAGCACATTGAACTCTTTTGGCCACAGAAAGCTTTATAGGACAGGTTTTCTACCTGTTGAAGGCAACTGATAAGGGCAGATTTACGGTTCTACCCACTGCAAAAGTACTTTTGTGCGGTGAAGCTACTGGTGTACAAGTTAAAGCCATGGCAGAGGAAGCAAAGGCTTAGATCTGTGCTCTCCAATGTGGTAGCCACCAGCCACATGTGTATACTGAGGACTGAGATGAGGTTATTGTCATACATTTCAAAGATAGGACTTTGGATACATTGAGCTTAATAAAACATGTTATTACAACTTACCTACTTTTTTTCGCTCTTTTTAATGTAGCTACTAAAACATTTTAAGTTACATTTGTGGGCCACGTTATCTGTAGTGGACAGGGCTACCCTAGATTAGAAGTATGTGTGTGCTGCTGTCGCTTTGTTAGGTTAGAGGCTTAAAGTCATTTACAGAAGGGCAAAGTCAAGTGCTTTACCATCCAAAGTTTGAGTATAAAAATGGAATTATTAGTAAGTATGCTAGAACAATAGGCATAAATTAGGATGAAGGTTCTGTTCTGTTCAACATGAAAATGTTTGCCCTACTAGTTATTCTGGCTATCCCCAGAAATCAGGGACATATGCTCATTTTACCCACAAGCCAAGTTCATGATAACTTTTAACTTTCCAAACCAGTACTTAATTGACATCAGGGTGTGATCAGTTCTACATGTTTATCATTGTATAACTTGCACACCACTGAGTGAATATTTGTTAAATAAAAGAGTGAATGAATGAATGGACACAATTACTCCAAGTCCCAGGGATTTCGTGAGGTGAGTTTTTATTGTATGATTCTCAAAAATTCTTTTGTATCAAGAAAATATTTTTCAGAGGCTTACTTGGTTTTTCAAATAAGTATGTGAGAATAAAGCTAAACAAACAGTTTTCTAAAATTTTGTCTTTTTAAGTTTTTTTGTATTTTATTTCAATTTTTAAAGAGCTTAACTTTTTTATTTAAAAAAAAACTTGACTATACAAACTTTATTATTATTTTTTCTGTTGGTGATAGATGTTTATACCTTCTATCATAGCAGAGTTAGTAATGTGGATAATTAACAGAGACTTCCTTACAAAGAGCTTTGGGTCTAGATTCACAAATCATCTCCCAAATTACCATAGTATATCATTTATGCCTAAAATTCTGTGCAAAATTTAGATGCTGTCACCACTGATCAAGAGTCATGTTAAAGTTTCAAAAGTTTGTTGAGAGTACTGTGATATGGAAACGTTAAGTATAAACAGAGCTGCGATAATCAGCTAATTCCATTAATATTCTTCTTTTCATTTAATTAAATTTTTTATTGAAGCATAGTCAGTTTACAATGTTGCATCAATATCTGGGGTACAGCATAATGTTACAGTCATCCGTATACATATACATATATATATATATATATATTTATATATATTCCTTTTCATGTTCTTTTTCATTATAAATTATATCTAGATATTGAATATAGTTCCCTGTGCCATACAGTAGAAACCTGTTTAGTATTTTATTTCTAAATCTACCAGATAGTAATAGTTATTTTGAAGGACTCTAAACCCAATTAATCTGTGGATATGGTGAGTCTTAGATCTTTTTAAATGTTTCAATAATGCATATGAAATTAGCATAATAATTAAAGCGTAAATTAATTTTTCAGTTACAAATTTTCAAATTGTAATCCCAAGTCTGTTCTTCTTTTTTCTTGTTAAAAAGACTTTATTTTTTTTAATTGAGGTATAGTTGATTAGTTAATTTACAATATTATATGTTTCAGGTGTACAACATAGTAAGTCACAATTTTTAGAGGTTATATTCCATTTTATAGTTATTATAAAATATTGGCTATATTCCCTATGCTGTACAATAGTCCTTTAAGTCTCAGGGGCTAAATTCTCTTGAATATTATACATATTTAAATTATCAAACGTCCAAATTCTTTAAATTCTTTGATCATCTTGATTTATATATTTAATTCTAAATTCCCATGTTTAAAAGGTACTTACTACTAAGGAAATTATGATGTCATTGTGAAGTGTTTTGGGGGATGCCTGTCCAGACGAACTCCATGATAGCAGAGATACCATCCGGATGCTTCCTGACTTCTTGCTAGCAACACTGATGGAGCCCACTGGCCTTGCTGCAAGTCAATGATGTGGATCTTCCTACCTTATATATTATCAATAGCGTTGTCCTTAAAGCTGCACAGTTTACCACCAGGACTTGTTACGAAATCTGTAGGGCTCGGGGCAAAATGAAAACGCAGGACTCTTTTTCAAAATGTATTAAGAATTTCAAGACCAAGAGGGCGAGAGTAGAACTTCCAAAAAGCGCAGGGTCCTCCTAAGCATGGAGCCTTGTGTGGTGTGTGGGCTGCAGGCTTTGTGATGCCCTTGTCCATGTTTCAGTTCTGCAACTCTCATCTCAGTTGATTGACTGAATTACATATTTAATTGTCTTTTAAGTGAGTCAAATGTCTTTACATTGAGTCCTAAAAACCTTTGATCATAAGAGTAAATTGCATTTATTTATTTATTTAAACATTTTTTCTGTCTGGTAGAACACACAACATCTTCAGATACAAAATTAGGTTTTGCGTATTCCTCATGGTTTTTCGTGACTGCAGTCACAGTTTTGATGCCATTGTTTTCAGAGGACTCACATCTGTCATTCTTTCCAGCCGTCATCATCCCAAAGCTGTCTCTGTTTTCGCTCTGTTTTCTGCCTTTCCTTTCTGCAAATGTGTATTTACACAGATACTACTTTACAAGCATCATGAAAGACACGAAAGACAAATTCTTACTTTTGAGAGTTGACTCAAACATTACACATTTATAAATTTTGTCTTTTCTCTTTAAATTTGTAAAGAAATTTATAAAGTTCTTTAAATTTTTAAAACTGCTGTAGCATTTCCAAAAGTTCTCAAAAAAAACCGTCTTTTAAATTCCCCAGGTGGATTCAGAGCACCTTCTATTCTCTCGGAATGGGTCAAATTTAATACAAACACTTGCGCCAACCAAATATTTAAAAACATAAGGTGTTTTTATAATCATAAATCAATTATTTTGTCTTCTGGAGCCACTGGATTAAAATTTTCCGGTTACTAAATGCAATCTTTATTCCAAAAGTCCAGCCCATAAAATATCAAACTCCAAGATCTGGAGTCAACTCTTCTCCCTCCCCAGTTAGGCTGTGCCAGGGGAAAGGGCCAGTGGCTTCAAAGGTGGGGGCTGGAATCCTCTCCTCCTTCTCGCTTGCTGGAATCTGTTTCTACCTTTCCAGGGTCGGATAGAACGAGAAGGAAGTTTTCACGTGACTGAAACTGTCTCATGCGTTTGTGGTCTGTGGGCTTGGCAGAGGTTCAAGTTATGCTATGGTTCTTTAGAGAACCCCATCCCTGAGGGCCTTTCTTTTCATGCTCCCTTGACCCAGGTGAAGGCATCTCCATTACGGCCCGTTGCTTCTTACTTCCACAGCCCTCAGATATCTCCTGATATCTTCAACTTCTCTCCACTAGTGCCTGTTTGCCCCTCTGGGGCATCTTAATGAACAGGATTGAAGCTCACCCCACATTTATTCTTTGTTATGTGACCTACTTCTGCCAACAGGGAACACTGGCCCTTTTTTTCCCCTTGGTAAACCCTGAGGGTACGGGCTGTTTCATGCAGCCTCCATGAGTAAATGTTTTAATGTCATCTTCTTACATTTGTAGGATTAATTTGAGGCAGAAATGGACTACCCCTTTCCGTAGCGGGGAGGTTAGCAGTGTGGTTTCTCAGCTCCAGGCAGGGAATGACACATGGTGACTGGAGAGGAAGGTCGGGTTGGAGGGAGCCGTTAGTGTTTTAGTGAAACTGCATCAGCCTCATCGTATGGGGATGGGTGGTCAGCTCTCCAACACCAAGGCATAAACTAGAGTCCCATCAAACTGTCCAGAGCAGTAGCCTTTAGGCCCCATCCCGCAGGGCTAGTTGAGTGGTGTTAGAGCTAACTGGAGGTTTTTTGCATAATCACCTCAAGCTATGCATCAGGCAAAGGACTGGCCTTCCTAGCAAAGTAACGCATAGCTGCAAGCCAGTCACATACTTCTATTTTAAGCATAATGGTGAGACCTACATTCACATCGTCATATCGTCAACAATTATTATCACTCAGCTTACTCTGCAAGGCTTTTAATTTCTAGTGACTAAAGAAAAATTCTCATTTCACTGTGATATCCTTTGGGAGAGCCCTAAGCTCTGTTCAATGTGGATTTAGGAACCCTACAAAGAACTTTTATTTTCCAAATATATTTTATATTTTTAGGTTATATGATCTGGACATGTGGCTTAACCAAATAATGGAATTAGATATTTGCTTACCTGTAATTTTAATTTTTATTATTATTTATATGGGGGATGAACTACAGGTATTGATCTTCTTGACTTTCAAATCCTTCTACAGTATGATAACACCAAGGTAGTTCCTGTGGCCTTCTGGTTTAATTCCTGATTCTTCTTCGTAATTAATAAATATCTATTGTTACACGCATCATTATAGTGAGATAAAGGGCTGGCTGCACTATACAAAGCTGTGAATTAAATTGACAATCTCTGTTCTTTATTTTTAATTTTAATCCTTATTCGATTCATTTTGCACTTGAACTGAGAACACACATTGTTGCAGAGCAGCTAAATAAAACTAAAAAAATTTAGACTCTCTTCTTAAAAGTCAGTTAAAAAAATTGAACTCAAGTCTCTCTAATGTTCTGCAATGCCCGTACTTGGCTGTTAACAGAACTGGTACCAGGGAATCTACGGTATAAGGCATTTTCTCCACTAGAATCTCCTCCAAGAAGTGGGGCTGAAAGGTTGGCTTGAGACGACGTAAGGGGTGAAATTAGTCTTGGTCTAAACATTCATTTTAGTAACTTCAGTTGCCTGGAAGAGTGTGCAAAGTCACATGGGGTGGTGGGTGGGAAATGGTGGTCAGAGGTCTTTGCAGTTATGTATGTTGGCCAATTCTTTGTCTTACATAGTCCCACCGAGCTGCTCTCACGTTTTCAAAGCACGGAGGAATTCAGATTACTCAGTTAGGGTTCTCCCTCAACCTACAAAGTCAAGAGTTTCACCTACCTACGTATTTTTCATGACTTGTGGAAGAATACTGTATCTTTCCTAATTTGTATTTAAGTTAAAATCAATTTTGAGACGACATTGTGCTTTCAAATATGTCATCAGCGCGTAGCACAGTAAGTTGAGTCCACCTGTCACAGCTTGTCTGGAATATAATTGGGTGAGCTCTTGTAGCAAGAATAAAATTCATCATGTCGCCACTGGAGAAGTCTATCAAAGTCTCCATTTGTTTCGCTATATCCTTGTCTGATCGAATCCACTTGACTCTAAAATTTTCTAATTCCAAGGACTGACATGATGACAGGAAACAGCTGGTAAAAGGCCCCAAGACGCCCTATGCTTTTTCATGTAATTACAGGCAGTTTTCTAAGAATATTCAAAGGGATTACTTACAATTATAGCTCATTAGGATAGCATAGATTTTTCTCCCCAGAGTGGATAGTCAAAACGTATTAACATTCTTATTGCAGAGATATTAATACCAAGTTTCTTTGCAAGAACAAGTTACAAAAACATCTAAGGCAGTATAAATCCAACTATATTAGATGTACTCTTTCCCTTGTATTTGGGGAGGAAATTTTGTGAAGCTAAGATTACACATACGTAATTTGAAAAACTCAGGGCCTGCCGCCGTAACACACACCCAATCAATCAAAAGTATTTTTCTTTTGTGTGAATGACTTTGCATGTTATATGTTACCTCATATGATTTTTACATCAGTCACATGAGATGACAATCGCTGGTATTTTAGTTGATAAAATTGATTCTCAGTCTTCTTGAGTTATTTGCCCGTAATAACAAATACGGTCAGTAGAAGGAAATTCAGGTTTTTCCACTTTAAGTTCCATTTTTTTTGCCTTTAATAATGAAGAAGGAAAATAACATTTTTGAAAAGTCGTTCTTAAAGCAGGATGTTCTTTACCTTTATGCACACAGTGGATGACTATATGTTCTTAGTGATTCAAATTTGTTAATAATTTTATAAACATTGGGTGTCTTATTGCTGCTTGTATTGAACCATGGAAAATTTATATAAAATTCATTAAGGAAAAAAAGACATATCTTATTTTAAGTCAATTTCATCCAAAACGAGGCATGGTTAGGCTAAATAGAATAGACCCTTGATTCATTGCTTTTAAATATTTCACACTCTATAATAAAGGTTCAATGTTGTTCTCTTTGGACAATACCATGTCTTTTATTGATCTGGCCTTTCTGTACCATAAAATTACTGAGCATTACACATTATTAAATAAATATATGTAACATCTTTGGAAAAGATAAAATTCTATCATCTCCTTGTGTTAAATAAACAGTAATATGAAACACAAATGGTAAGATTTATAATGTTTAAGTTAGCTCAGCCTTGTTAGAATATTAACATTTTGATAACATTAGTAATATGGTTCCATTAAAGTCATTTGGTTACAAGTAACAAACTGACTCAAGGTAGCTTAGGCTAAAATGGGAGAAAATATTAGAATGTATGAGTTGATCTTACTCAAAATTGGGACAGGAAACATACTGTCAAATGTAGGGCAAAATTCATATCTCCAACCATCTTTTTATATCTGCTTTGCTTCCTCGTATCGGTGAACACTTTTGCTCCACTTCTCAGTAAATGTGGCAACAGAAATGTCGCTGGTATCAAGTGAGCAGAAACGCTTGATTAGCAATCCTGAACCTCATTTGAAACACACTGGGAAAAAAATATGATTGGCTAACCTCAGTTGTGTTTTCCTACCCCTGAAAAGGAAATTTCAGGGTTGCATACTAAAAACAGGATGACTGGTTCTTGTTCCCATGGAGCAGAGCAGAGAGCAGCTTTCCACAAATGTTTATGGAGTAGGTAGACACCCCCCAAGCATCTATTACTACATAATAGTCTATGAATTGTAAAATTACTCTGAGTCAACTGTCTCTGCTACTTTCAAGGAAGTTTTTTTTGTGTTTTAACTCAAACTTAAATTTGATGGCATCAAAAAGGGAAAATGTTTTTGTTTGTTTGCTTCTTTTTTTAATTTATTGTTTTACAGTTCACTTGCAAATACTAATTCATACCACATTTTTAAAACTATATGAAAGAGAGTCAGGGTTTGGATGAAATTAGCAAAAAAAAAAAAAAATTGTTAAGGCACATGCAAGGTAATGCGTTAGGAACTTTAGGAAAAAAGGAATAAGATAAAGATTCTGTACTTTCCAAGGCTGGTTCATTCTAAATGAAGTTGTCTATCTTACAAACATATTAGACATACTCAATATTTAATATCACTGTTGTCCTTTACTATTATCTATAAAACACCCTGAGGGCAGTAAATCATTTTCAAAACAGTTAGCTATCCAGTATCCAGCTCCCCCTTCATCTTCAAAAAGACTTTCATATTGTTGGAGGCACCAATGGGTCTAACTAAAATACTGCTTTCTGTGCCTCTCTTGCAGATAGATGTGGTCAATGATACATGAGACAAGCATGGGTGAGATTTCAAGGAAAACTCTTTTAAAGGAGGTCTCCCTGAGACTTTCATTCTGGCCATAACTGTAACTAAGACTGGACTTGCCCCTTTACTGCCCCAAACTATAAAACTCACTACCCCAAACTGATACACAAAAAAAATGTATCAGGTGGCTTCTCTAATGCATTGCACAGCAGCCAGAGCAGGACTAATATCCTTGAGAGAAAAGGAGCAGAGCCACGTTCTCCCAGGCTCTCTGAAGGGCGTAACTTTCTTACCTTAGTGCAGAGAAGTGGAGCTTGAAGTTAAATGGGGATCTCACTGGGCTGAAGGGCAGAGATTGGAATTTCAGCCTTTTCAAGTGCTCATTTTTGGGGGCCAGGAAGCTGTACGGAGGAGCTGCCCAGAGGAATGTGTCTGAAAGTCTGCATGGAAGTTCAATGCAGGTCTATGGCCAAATTCTTGACATTCTGTGTGCAGGGTGGGGCCCGACAAAGCCTAGCAAAGAATAGGCTTGTAGAACTGAGAGCCGATAAGGCATAGAAGAGGTTGAATAGAACTGAGAGGCATTGGAGTTCTGGTCCAGCCAGAGTTGAGAGACGTGAGACTCTCGGGCATTCAGTTGACATCCTTGAAAGGCCCTGTGTTTGGAGTAAGAAACATTCTCTAGAATAAGAGGCACACCCTCAGACTAAGGACACAACTGTGATAGACCAGACCAATCCTAACACAGAATAAGGGATCAAAGGCGTTCCCAGTAATGTGCCTGCCTATGGAACATAGCTCAACAACTTTTAAAGATTATCAGCTTAATCCAAACTCCCTACGAATATAGTACCTACAATATCCACTACAAAATGAAAAGTACCTAGATATACGAAGCAGGAAAATGTGTTCCATAATGAAAAATTGATGAAATATTGGAAAGATATAAGAAATTGAAGAAAAATAAAATTTGGGTTTTTTTAAAGTTTAATATAATTATTAAACCCCAGCCAAATAGAAAGGTTAGAGTGTGCAAGCAAAAGAGAGAGGGAGAGAAGGAAAGAAAGATTACCAGTACAGGACTGGAAGCTATCACTACAAATTCTACATGCATTAAAATAATAATATGGCAATATTATAAGTAGCTTTATGGCAGACAACTCAACAACATAGATGAAATGGACAAATTCTTAAAAATTAAAACCTATTCAATTGAGAAAGACACAAATAGTAACTCTAAATACCCTTATAGTTATTAAATAAATTGAGTTATAATAAAAATCTTCCAACAAAAACTCCAGGCCTTGATGGCTTCAATAATGAAGTCTATCATACACTTATGGAAAAACAATACCAATTTCTCAGGACCTCTTTCAAAATATAAAGGGAGAAAATACCCTTCTAACATTTCCAGAATATTGCAAGACTAATGTCCCTCATGAATATCAGTACATTTGACAAAATATATGTACAATTTCTGTATATTGAAAAATTACATATATTGTCAAGAGAAATTAAAAACGATCTTAGAAGTGGAGAGATACACCATATTTGTAGGCTGGAAAATTCAACTTTGTTAAGAGGTACTCTTCAAACTGATATCTAGGTTTAACTAAACAATTTAAATCTCAATAGACTAGTTAATTTTTTTTATAGAACTTGGCAATTGTAAAGTAAGGAAAGACAAAAACCCTAGAAGTTAGAAAACATGGGAGAATATTTTTGCAACTTGCTGGTGAGCAAAGATTGCTTAGCAACAAACATACTAGCCTTACAATAACTAACTTGAACTCCATCAAAATTAAAAGACACCACCAAGAAACTGAACAAACAAGCCAAAGACTTCAAAAAATATTTGAAATGTTCATATTAAAGGACTTGTACCCATCATACATAAATGGCTACAATTTCATAAATAAATATACAAATAGCCATTTTTAAAAATGGGCTAAAGACTAAACACTTCACAGAAAATATACATATGGCTAACAATCACATGAAAAAAAATCTAACATCACTCATCATCAAAGAAATGCAAATTAAAAATCACACTGAGATGCACTAGAATGAATAAAATTTAAAAATCTGCCAAGCAGAACTTCAGCAAAGATGTGGACCAATTGAAATACTGTTTGTTGGAATATAAAATGGTGCTACCGCTTTGGAAAACTCTGACAGTTTCTATAAAGTTAAACATACTATGAGTAGCAATTTCACTCCAAATTAGATATTTACCTAAACGTCCACAAAAAGTTGTTCAAGAATGTTTATAGCAACTTTACTCATAATAACCCCAAACGAAACAACCCAAATATCTGTTAACAAAAGAATAAATTAGCATTTGATATGATTATATAATGGAAAACTACTCAACATTTTAAAAAGAAATGAACTGATGAACAATACAACATGAACAAATGTAAAAAACATTATACCTACCGTGTGATTCAGTTTGTATAAAAAAGAAATAGAAGAGTGTTATCCATTTGGGGTAGGGATTGATAAGGAGAGAGCATGAGGGAACTTTATAGAGGGATAGAAATAATCTATTTCTTGATGTGCATCATGGTTTGACAAGTGTATTCATGTTTCAAAACTCATCAAATGGTGCACTTCATATTTATGCATTTTATTTCCTATAACCGTTACTTCCTATTAAAAAGAAATTAAGTGACAGGCATGATTCCTTCCCTCCCCCTCATACATTTTTCTCCTTTTTTCTCCTTAGAATGCAGACCTGGTGGCTGGAGCTCCAGCAACTATCTTGTACCTTGAGGTGATTTTGAATACATAAGGCATTTTCTAAGAATAATTTAGTACAAAAAGACATGGAGCTTAGGACTCTGACAACCATGCTCTGATATTTTGGATGGAGTGCTTATTTTGAACATTTTTTTTTCAAAGAGCTTATTTGTTATTTGGATTTTTTTGTTCTGTGCAGATGAACAGAACCTTAATATTAGACTATATAATACATATAAAATATATATCAAGTGTTGCAGAATACCAACCTGTCCTTAAAACCAAGAATAAGATAGCACAATCAATCAGTTATGTATTTCAGTGTCTTCTATTAGAATGGTCAAGATTCCAACTGCTGCAGTTGAAGGATAATTTGGGGATGATGCAGCATGCAATTCTTGGTGGAAATAGAGATCTCCTCTGAACTTCTATTTAGGATGAAAGTTTTGAATGGTGTCTCCATTCTGTAGGAAAACCACTAAGAAAAATTCAGAGTTTGTTTCCCAAGTATTTTCTTCTGTCCCCTCCTCTCCGCTTCCCATTTCCCTCTCCTCTTCCTCCTGCCCCTCCCCTTTCCCTTTTTCCCTTGTGTTTCTTTTCTTTTCATTGCTGTTTCACATGGTGTGTGTTTTACTGTAATCTAAGTGGCCTGTTCTTAGTAGGGCTTTACCGTAAGTGTTGGGAGGACAGTGAGTTCAACTACTCTAAGTTTGTTGTGTCAAGGTCCTGAGACGGCAGCACGCACTAGCCAGCCCCGCTCCACGAGGTTGCACTGTTGCACAGACCCCATCTGGTATGCGGGTTCATGGACATTAGTATCACAAGTTTAGGAAATACACTTGAAGTTCAGTCCAGCATGATGCTGCTTACTATTACTCACGCTGAACTTCTTTTAAATCACAGGGGTAAACACTGTGGAGTTCTTTCAGTTTGTACTCAGGATTCATGGTGGATTTTGTGAGGAGCTGGTTGTTTGTGACTATGGATCAGTATTTAATACAACTGCTTACAGAGAAGAAACTGCCCAGAGACCCTTCACCCATCATATTCCGGTACTGTTTTGTGTGAATTTATGTATTGATTATTCTGTCCATATTTATTGAGCAGTTACTGTGTGCCAAGACCTTGGCTTATGGCAGAGAAAGTCCTTGAACTATTTGAAATCCCTCATTGTGACAGAACCGGACAGAATAAAAGAAATGAAGCCAGTAAATTCACGGCCTTCCCCTGCGAGTGATGCAAGACTTGTTACAATAATTGGACACTATTTTAAAATGTTTATCTATAATGTAAGTATATATAGTGTCAGAAATAAAGTCACAGTTTGCAGTGTACTTATGGTAAATACTGAAAAATCTGAAGAATCAGAGCTTATTTTTCACAAATAAAAATGTGTGTTTGACCTACTAAGTAACTTCTATTTATGGAGTCTTTAATTCCATTCGAATTTTTCATTTTATGATTTTAAATAAAATTGTACTCACTAGTCAAGTAGAACCCTGTTCAGAAAGACTTAAGAAGTGTCTTCTTGTGCGGAATTCATCTTCATTTCTTAACATGAGTAGCTATAAGAGATTATTAAAATAGTGAAATATCCTTAAAAATGTGAATAAAGGATAGAGATGTTTCAAATGATGCACTGAAGTTTCTATTAATACTTCATATTTTCCCACTAGTTTAACAACAAATTTAACATCCATTTTTGAGAGATTCTTAAAAGGAAATTTAAAGTAGTTAATGTAATGATTTTGTGCACTCATTCATTAAGTACATTTGGAGTGTTACTATTATGCTAAAACAACCATTAGGAAGCATAGATTAAAACAGCAAAATATGTGTGAGAAATTTGCTAAAAGGCATCCCAATTCTCTGAGTGAATTCAAATCTCTGAGTGAATTCAAATGACTAGCCAGAGTGTAGGGAGATTTTGCAGGTATAATATTGGATTTTTATTGATTTTTTTTTTTTTAGTGATGATGGAAGCTAGAGAGGCATTAGAATACTAAGGAGATGCAAGTGTATTGGTGACACTGGAAACACAGAAATTCTTAGATGTTAAAATGTATTCCAGAGCCCCTGATATTAATTCCTCAAGAGATATTATGAAAGTGTATTTCTTAAATAATAAAATAAGTCATAGGCACTGGGGACCAGCAGGGGCTTACTAGGCATAAAACATCCCCAAATAAATTCATTTCTTTTTTGAAATTATTTTAGACCAGTAGAGCAAAGGAATCCCGTAGTCATAAAGCACCTCCTTATTTTTAATAAAATTATGAGTACTGGAGGTTAACATGAATCTAGAGTGGGTGGATATAATGTAACTTCATGAAAAGATGGCTGATAATACCAATAGCCTCACTGCTGGTCAGCTCAGCCTGTAAATACTCAGTACAATTTGATATACAGACTTAACAGCTGATTTTAAAAAGTCAGGCATTATTATCTGACAAGAAATGACAGGAATAGATAAAAGACAAAGACTATATCACATCAAGAAATGGCTCTGTGTGTGTGTGTGTGTGTGTGTGTGTGTGTGTGTGTGTGTGAGGATGTGTATGAATATGCGTGTTTGTCTCCATCAGTTTTGTGCTTCTCACAAGAAAAAAGTTCTTGTCTTTTGCCATCATTAACAAAAGTTCCTCCAGTCCACCTTTTACATTTTTTCTTAAGCTCTTTTACACTAAATTGAAGCCAATTAATACCATTTAATTTTAAAATGAATTTATATATATATATATTTACATTTACTATTACCATTATCATTTGAATATTGAAAATATTGAAATCTACATAATTCTTTTTTTAATGTGAAAAGATTTTGGTTCATCCACAGGTTTATAGGATCATGATTATTCCACAAAGTGAAGTAGACTTGTTTTTTTGACATTTACAGAAATAACTCACTTTTGGTAGACTAAAATATATGCTCGATTTTATGTGGACAGAATTTTATACAATCTATTGACTGCTGGGAAAAAATATCCGTCATTTTCTTAAGCTGAGGATAGGATAAGATAAGAAAAAAAATAGGCTTTTTAAAAAACATTTCCAGATGTTACTTATGTTTTAAACTCTTATGCCTCGCTACCTTTGAAACTGACAATTTTGAGCCGCAACTGTTGGCTCTTGCAAATCACAAGTCTTTCCTTTATGAATAATTTCTCAGCCTTGAGTATTTTAAAATATAGACTTAAAAATATTGCAGGGATTTGGGGGTTTTTTGGTCCTCTTAAAAGAAACTCCAAAGAGGAAGTTCACGTGAGTATAAATAGAGAGCAGGCAACAAGGAAGTGTTGGGGCAACACCTGCTTAATTCAAACTTTTGATTTACTACAAAAATATGTCTCTACACGTAGGCTATTTTTAAAAATCCATTCACTGTTTTTCTCCTGTATCCATGAGATTTATTAACAAGGCTCTACACTGAATGCTGAATTCATTCAGATTTTGTCTGTAGGATGGAGGAAAGGACCCATGAACATTCACACCTGACATTATGCTTCTTTTGCCTTGTAACTGCTGCAGATGTTAAATCAGACCAATTAAATTTGTTGACTTAACACTCACAGTTTCTACTAATAAAGTCTGACCCCAGAGGTCCACAACCTGTTGTAATTTATAATTGAGCTATGGCATAAATTGGATTCAAGTGTTTTGAAAGGCTGGTGAGTGATGTAGTTAATGAAGAAGCCCTGCTGAGTACACTGCAACCACACCTCGAGGAGGTACGGCTGCTCCTTGGCGACTGCAGTTTAGGTGGTAGCTTGTATAAAGTAAGAAAACCAAGCGTTATATTTGTTGGGCATACTTCTAAAAAGAAAGCCAATGACAGTGCTCACTAAAGACATGAAAAAAAAATGTAAAGAAGTCAAAGAAAATGATGATTCTTAGTAAAAAATGAGATCGTTGGCATCAAGAATATTCCACTGTCCTTGGAATGTTCTGTGACTTGGTTGTTATATCCAGAGGCGTAACCGTATTGAGGGTTGATTTTTTTGGCAAGACTATTTCTTAGATGGTGGTGTATCATTCATCAAATGGCACGTGATGTCTGGTTGCCTCTTTTCTGGGCTGTCAGAGTCACTGATGTTCGAAGCAAGGGCTTGCGAATGGGGCTATTCCTTTTTCCTATTTGTGAAATAATTTTGTAACTAGAGACTTTCTCACTTTTACTAGTTGGTTTTCAGTTGTGTATTTTGTATAGAAAAGACAGGATAGATGCTTATTTTTTCTTCTTCATTTGTCTGTTTCAAAAGAAATTGTTGGCTTCATAGCCTCTTCCAAAAGGATCCATTAGATTTTGCGTGGGGGAGATGGGTATCATTTTGAAATCATGGAATTTAAACACAGTTGATGGGTTTACATCTATTGAATTGTTTGTCTGTACTGATGCTCTATAATTCCATCTTTGACCAGTGGGAGCCTCCTTATCTTGACTCCTGAGTCATTTCGACATGACTCCAGGAGTACTTGACAGTTCCTTGCAATTTGGTGTTAGAAGGTGACCCAAGATCATCTTGTAGATTTTATGATCCAGACCTAAAGTTACTCATTTTTCTAAAAATCCCTGGTTTGTTTCAGTTTTGAATGGATCCCCAAGATTATAATTTGAGTGCTAGTAGAGTTGTTTATTGCTACCAGATTAATCATTATTTCTGGGCCTTTCAGTGATTTATGCTATATTGTGGGCCTGCAATAGGCAAAATCCAAATCATGGGAAGCTCTACTGGATAATCAATCTGGTGAATCTATTTTTTTTGTTTTTAACGTGGACTAAACTCCAGACATATTTAACAAGCATGGTAAATTAATGTTTAGTACACCTCTCAATTTAAGTCTTCTCAATTCACTTAAGCATTAGAATACAGCCTGGAATTTTATTTTGGAATCTTTAATGCTTTAGAAGCTTTAAACTACAGGATATCACCAGTTAAAACTTAGATTTTTATTGTCTCTAGACTAATATTATTGAAGAATACTTCTGTTCCATTGTGTGTGTGTGATAAACAGTTTAACAGTCACCAGAGGATAAGTTTTAACAGAACTGAAATTCCACATTTTTCTATGTTTACTACAAAAATAATTTCTCACTCACCCTGAGTCAGTACACTTTATTTTTCAAAATTGTGCAATCTAAGAAGAAATGCAAAATTTAAGTCTATAATTAAATGTAAAAACTAAATTGTTTTCCTTTCTTTCTTTCTTTCTTTCTTTCTCCCTTTCTTTCTTTCTCACTGTGTTTAAACATGGTTAGCAAATGCCATGCGTGCTTTCTCATCCCCCCTGCCTTCTCAGTCTAACCTGGTGCATGACCTTCAGAGTTCCCAAACATGTCCGTGGCTTCTTGTGTCTCTCTTCCTAGGAATTTCTCTGGTCTCTCCAGTCTGCAAAGCCAGTAGAATGGGCAGCCAGGACTCCAGGGAGCTAACACCCCAGAAGCAATCCTTAACCCATAAGGAATGTGAGGATAAATACCCGTTTTCTCCCCACCCCCACTGAAGGTAACCTACATGTTAATCCACCTTTAACTGGTTTTCCTCCCTTCCCTGTGAGAACCAGAACCACCATGCCCATTGATTGTGTAAGATTGAGAAATTAAAAATCACCCTTATCAGTTATGCAATAAAACCACAGAATGTCTTGTGACTTGAATACACATTCTTCTTTGCTCAGATCCTTGTCCAGCTTGCACCAAGCTGAGTTAAGAAATCAACCAATACAAACACTGTCTTCTTCTGATGGATGTCCCACCCTAAGAACCTTTGAGTCCAACCCATCAGCAATAAATATTGTACAACCATTTCTCTAATGGCACCTGCTGAAAATTGTCTATGTAGTGCTCTCCTTTGGTGACGTAAGTCATTAGAGCTCTGTTTGCTTACACTGTAACTGGTTTCTTTATTTGAAAAGAGGATGTTTTATATCCAAGTCTCAACTCTTACCCAGATCCTTGCTTCTGAATTTTTGCCCCAATATCTGCTTTTGGGGGAATTGAGACTAAGACAAATATGTTGAAAAATACATGGATTAAAATTATATTTTAATGATTATTATACAACATATTAACATAAAATAAAAGAGCAAGAATGAAAAAGTATGAACCCTATATGTGATCACTTGGCATTAAGTCATTTTCTTTTTCCAGGTGAATTAACTGAAGCTCATAGAGTTTATAAACATTATACATGAGGTCTCAAAGCCACATGCAGACAAACGAGGTCTACCACTCCTCATCAATGCAGTAACACTGGTCTCTTTTAGCACTAGAAGGATGCACTCTTATTTGAGATTACCTGTGATAAAATAAATATTTACAGGAGCTTACCAAAGTACCAAAGAAAATAAACTTCTGTTGTTTAAGCCACAGTCTATGGCATTTGGTTATGGAGCCTGAGCTAATACATCACTTCTAGACGTTACTTATAAAAACCATGCCATGCACAAGTCTCCATGTTCTCTTCTTGGAAACTCTGTGTACAACACGGTGGAATCTGGGAATCACCATCTGAAGGAGAATCACATATGGGTCATAAACTCCTGTTTTGAAATGTGTGTGATAAATAAACTTTATGTACTAAGCCACTTAGACTTTGGGGCATACCTATTACGGCATCAGGGTTACCTTACAAATAGAAATTAGCGCCTTTCAGTAGAAGGATGCTGCCATGACAAACACCAAATTAGTGTCATTGACCTGGTAGTCAAGCAGCAGACAGAGAGGACACTTGATTTCAGAGGCTGGAAAGGCGGACAGGCATGTCTTACAGCAGCAAAATACTTGTGACACCGACATCTACGAAGAAAATTATTTTCTAGTCCATGTTTTTACGTACAGAGTTGGAAAGCACCTGGGTGATAATGTGTTTTTTTATTTACTTTTTGCTTATAAGAAAAAGTATTATAAGAAAATACTGAACCAGGAAAGAATTGGTCAATTTACAAGCAGAAGTGAAGGGAATAGAGAAAGTCTAGAAATTTAAGGTCTCAAAGAGTTGGAAAAACTAATTGCTTCTAGGTCCCAAACAGTAGGATATTAAATTGGAAAAAAAAAAAGGGTTTTGACAAAAGCCCTCAAGGACGTCAGATTTTTGCCCTTTAGAAAAATTCAAATTAAATGTGTGTCCCTCTTACTTATTCTTTCAGGTACTCTCCAGCTACCTGAGAGAGATTCACAGAGATGAGAAAGTGAAGAAATAAATTAGCCTTCAAAATGAAATACAGGAAAGGGTTTGGGTGTAGTCGCAGCTGTAAGGTAGCAAGTGGACGCAAACAGACAAACAATATCACTTTTTGAGCATTATTTCCAATGGCTCCATGAACCTGAGTGACAGTATTAAAGAAGCTGTTAACTGTTTTATCATTAAAAAAAACTCTCGGATGCCCAGAAACTTAGAGTCTCAGGAAGTGAGTTATGAAAGCTGTTGGTGACCCAAAAGGGACTTTGTCACAGACACCTGCCCCAGGTGTGGGCAGGTAGAGCATCAGAGGAAAGAGAGCCTTCTGGAGAGTGGAGCCATGGGCCATAGAGAACAAAAGACAAAAGATGTTGTCCCAGAGAGGAGTAGGGTCTCACCTGGACCCTTCCCCACAAGGGCACAGGGACCTTGTAGGCTTTCCTGGCAGAGCTTCGTCATGTTACAGGCTATTGGTCACAGTGGATCTCCCATAATTTTGTTTTCCAGATGGGAGTACTGATTGTAGCTATCCTAGCTTCAGTCCGCCATTTTGTATTGTAGAGTGGGTAGGTGCAGGAAATATTCCTTCTCATCTTATTGAATTTGGATGAAGAGCCACTTCTTGACTTAAACAGGCATGTGGTCGCCCAGAGGTCCTGGACTTTGAGTTGGAAGCAGTGGGTGGGTGAAACTTTGTTCTATCTCCCTTGTGAAAAGTGGGGAGTATATTCTACGTGTAAAAGGATGGAGATATTTGGTACCCAAGAGGGCAGACTATGTCAGAGATTGGGTAAATAAGTATTCTCCAAATCCATTTCCCCTTGTTGACTTAAAAAAAAAAAAGCACAACCTAAAAGTCGAGAATTATGTTTCACTCAGTAGACTTTCTCAGGACTTAAGCCTGGAAGGCAGCCTCTCCAACAGCTGAGGGACTGCTCTGAAGAGGTAACAGAGGAGCCAGGATATATAGGAGAAAATTACACTTTCCAGCTTCTCTTGCAATTAGTTGCTACCATTTGAGTGGCTTCTGGTCAGTGGGATGTGAGATTAGGCTTAGGACTAGGCCTGCCTCTCAGAAAGACTGAGTGACATTCAGTTTTACGATCTGTAACTCACCTTAATCCATACCTACCTGCCTGCTGCTACAAGAATAAAAGATTCAGCGCAAACAAGTGCTCAAAATAAAGTTCCATTTTTGCATATTTCAATGATGATACATGAATTTAACCCCACAACATCTAAAAGTTATGAGGTACCCTGCACGTTGTGACTCATTTTGTTAAACATCAAAACTTGTTCTTGTGTATAATACTTACAAACATCCCATAGCACTGGTGTGCTGTAGGGAGACAATTTGGAGACTTGTCTACGAGTTGAGGACAATCACAATTCGATGTGGAGAAGGTAGTATCTCTGTCATCAGACGGGGACGCTATGGCGGTGGGCAAGGTGCACTACGTCTCCTAGGCATTCTGCTGCCCTTTGTTGGTTTGCCTTCAGTCCTGACTCCTGACGCTCCACCAAGTGTTCTTCCAAGATGGAAGCAGACTCCAATGTTGGGAAGTGTCGGCTTCGGTCACCCACATCCCACAGGTCCTTCCCCCCAGTGTGCAGCTCTACTTCCGGGTCCTTCGTATTGACTCTGGTAAGATCCAGTGTTTGTCACTGGATGACCATGTCACTGGCCAGTGTCACGTGATTGTTTTCTCTCTGGGTGTCCCAGAAAAGCTCCAAGCTGCAGGCGACTCCTCAAGGCACCTGGAGGTGCCTTAAGGACAAGGTAGCACTAGAGAGAGCAGAAGAGGTACCCAGAGTAGGGCCATTTATTTATTTATGCATTTATTTATTTACTTACGTGGAAGGGCACTACTCATAGGTTGGATGATGGCCCCTTCCCAGCCTTCCCCCAGTACGTGAGACCGCTGTTTATTTTATCACAACTCTTGGTCACACAAGTGATGCCTTGCAAAAGCAATCCCTTTTCTTGTTTCTCACCATGCACATTCAAGGTTGTAGGTCAACAACGGACCAACTCTGAGCCCAGCCATCAGAACCCGAACTCACCACCTCAAGTAGCCTTCTCTATCTCTATTTCTATGAATTCCCTCTTTGCAACTTTATTAACAAAAGGCGTAGTGTTCTCTTCTCTCACACAAAATCATAAAAAGCTTTAAGACCAGTCAGGAAGAAATTCTACCACTTGTAACATAAATACTTACTCCCATTACCGCTAGGTAGTGATATTTTACCCCTGAAGTGTAATGATGCATGAGACTCTCCCCTACCTGGAAAAAAGGAAAACCAAGTAGAAGGAACATTTTCAATCCCATCTGCTGGATTATTCTTGATTATGGGTTGACTTGTGCCTCTTCCAAAATTCATACGTGTTACAGTTTTCACCCCAGGAACTCTTAATGTGACCTTATTTGGAGATAGGAGTTTTACAGAGGTAATCAAGTTAAAATGAGGTCTTTCGGGATGGACCTTAACCCAATATGACTGGTGTCATTATAAAAAGGGGGATATTGGAGACACAGGGAGAACACCATGCAAAGATGAAGGCAGAGACTAGGGTGATGCTTCACAGCCAAGGAGGAGCAGCATTGGCAAACAAGCAGAAGCTGGGGGAGAGGCGTGGGACAGACTCTGCCCTACAGACCACGGAGAGCACCCAACTGTGCTGACACCTTGATCTCAGGCTTCTCGTATCCCGAACTATAACACAATACATGTCTGTTGTTTAAGCCACCCAGTTTGTGGTTATTATGACACTCTTAGGAAATGAATACACCATCGTTCAAGGACAGACGGAAGAGCATCTCAATGCAACATCATCAACCCACACAGCAGAAGATGAGTTCTTTCGTCTTGCTCTCTCAGAATTCCTGCTATCAGGAATTTACTCCGATTTACATCTTGGCAACACTTCTGTCTGAGTTGGTTAGTTCCCCCTCACCTTTTCTTTTGTCCCACTTGGCAGATTCCTCCCTGGCTATGGTGGTGGGTGAGGGAGGAAGCTGGGAGGGAGAAGGTGGGGAATTGGTGGGGAGGCTCCCTGCTCCCTGTCTGTAGGAGAATTAACCTCCTTGTCTGCGAGTTCACTCATAGGGAACTCTTACCAAGCCCACAATATTTCAGAAAGAAAAAAAAGATAATGGGTTTCATTTAGAGATGTCTGTTTTGAAGTTTGTCGTTCAGATTTGGAAGCAAAAGCAGGGATGTAAGATAGAGGTATAGACCTGGGAATCAGTGAAATCTTAAGAGTAGACGAAAATTTATAGACATTCTCTGTATTCAGTAAGGAAGACAGCTGAGGGCAGAATCCCATAAACCAACATTTAGAGGATAAGAAGGAAAATAAAGCACAAACACAATCTGACATTTAGGAGCTTCCTATTAAGTACTAGATAATGTAAATATAATAAGGACTTATACATTCAGGTATCATTGGAAGTCCTTTTTAAATATTACCTAAACTATCTCAAAACTATAACTGAGTAAGTGCCATTATTATCCACACGTCTCTGATGAAGAAACTGAGGGTCTGAGAGGTTATCAAGTAGAAAGTGGACAGCGAGTGTACAGAGCTAGGCTCTCTGACCTTAGAGTCCGTGCCCTAACTGACCACAGAACACTGCCTGGGTGTAATAGCTCTGACTATAACCAACAATAGGTTGGCCGTATGTGAATTTACGTATGGGACCTCCCATAAAACTCAGACACTCTATACGAGGTTGATGTTGATACGTTATTCCTATTTTGCAGAGTAAAGCTCAGACAGATGAAGTACTTTCCGAAGGTACAAAACCAGTAAATAGCAGTACTTGGAACACTTGTAAAACTTTGTAGAATCCAACGTGATAAAAACAAACAAAAAAACTGGTAGACTCCAGTGAAATCTATAGTTGTGTAAATAGGATTGTACAGATGTCAGTTTCCTGGTTTCGAGTCATGTATTTTGGTTACGAAAGATGTTATCATTGGGGAAAGCTGTGTAAGGGATCCCGGAGACCGCTCCGTAACTTTTGCAACTTCTTGGGAGTCTTATATTTTAAAAAAAGAAAGTTAAAATATTATTTTTTAAAAAGCAGTGCTTCAGGGAACTGTATTCAATATGTGGTAGTACCCTATAATAAAAAAGAATATGAACATGAATATATGTATGTAAACATATGACTGAAACATTATGCTGTACACCAGAAACTGACACATTGTAATTGACTACACTTCAATAAAAATAAAATAAAATAAAAAATAAAATAAAAAGCAGTGCTTGATTAGAACTCAGTTTTCTTTGGCTCTGAAGCATACATGCTTGTCCTTACTGACAATTTTTTTTTTCCCAAGAGGATCAGGGACAGGTAACAGAGCAGGAAAGGTGACGAGAGATTGAAAAGAAAATTTAAAAGATGAGAAAACATACGCAAACCTACGTACAATAGGTTTTGTCATATGTGTCATTCACTGTGCTGTTAGGAATCTTCAGTGCAGTCCCAGTGACCCGCCTAGGGGGAAAATCAGGCTTAGGGAGATAAAGTCACACATGTCCCTGGGGTCAGAACCAGGAATAGTCCGTAGATCTCCCTTCCTCTATGCTTTTTCCATTTCTAATGTACAAAGCCGCCGGGCAGAACCTACAGAGAGAACTGTCTCGGGACCCATGGAAACAGATTTCGGTGTGAGAGTGGACACTGAACAGGTGGGGGAACGACACCTCTGGCTGGGAGCGTTAAGACAGTTCTTGCAGGACAAGCAGCTTCACAGCATGAGAGAGGCGGAAGTCAACAGCTCAGTTTGAAAGGTGAACGGGTGAAGGTACGGGGACTGTCTCAGTCCATTTGGGCTGCTCGAACTAAATACCATAAACTGGGCAGTTTATAAACAACAGAAATTTATTTTTTATGTTCTGGCATCTGGGAAGTCCAACATCAAACTGTGAGTACGTTCGAGTTCTGGGTGAGACTCATTCTGTGGCTCAGAGATTTGTCCCCACAGGATGGACGGGACGAGGGAGTCATCCAGACCTTTTTTATAAAGCACCAATCCCATTCCTGAGGGCTCCACCCCGTGACCTAACCACCTCCCAAATGCCTCATCTCTTAATATCGCCTTGGGGATTAGAGGATTTCAAGTAGAATTTTAAGGGGACATTAGCTTTCAATCTATAGTAAGAACATTCAGTGTAATTCCTTTATCAGAAGGTTGGGGGGCAAAACAACAAGAGCAACAACACATAGTAGGTAAATTTGAAGAAAGAGCCATGGGAAGATTGGCAGGTGGAGGAGACAGTGGGAAAGGCTTGAATATGTGACTGTCCTATAGGGAGGGATTTACGAGTCCCGAGAGATGGAACACCTTGCACTCTGAGCTGCTTAGCAGGCATGATTGCTCTGATTTCTTCTTGCCTTCCCTGGAGGGCCTAGCCCACTGCCAGGAACATAGAGATACCAGAAATAAATACAGGAGTTTGGACTGGCTGTTTTAACAGCCCTAAATGTCACCATCCAGGCTCCAATTAATCTAAGGCTCACCGTAATCTGAAAGCCTGTCTCTCTGCACAGAGAGAGCCCTGCCCTGAAGCAGGCTGTCCATTCAGCGGGGAAGGTCTCTGTCTGAGTGCTGATCAGACCTCAGCTTTGTGAACTCGGGCAGGACCACAGGAGAGAGCTTTGCACCGCGGTTGAAGTTGCGGGTTGCCCGCCATTTCTTGGAGACAGCTGTCAAGGCTGATAAAACCTGCGATGCCTTCCCAGGGCTCTGCAGCCATTTCATAGCAAAAATACATCACTAGAGGAAGCAAGAGACCTAAAATTTTTGGAGATGGATGGACACATGCTTTTGTTGTGTGTCTTTTTACAGCGACTTAAATATTGAGTCGTTCCCTGCAGGCAGCCTCAGCTACCCTTCCCGCCAGGGGTCGCTTTGGAGATTACTTCTGTAGGCAAGTCTCCCGTGTTCGATGGGCACTGCACCACTTGGCAGATGGAGAGACAAAAAAGACTCAGGTGTGGGAATGTAAGGCCGTGTATATTTATGGAAGATTTAACAGCAGAGCAGTTTAGAATGTCCAAACGTACTTGTTTCTAGACCTGTCACACAAAAAGGGATTTATTTCCTTTTGAATGTCAAAAATCATACAAATTTTTAAAATAATTTTTTAAAAAAGGGCCTAAGCCAATAGCTGGTTTGAGTCAGGGCCTGAAATGGGACGGTGTGAAATGAGCTAGCGTTGTGTTGCCAACCAGTCCTTTTTTGCTTTGGAATGAGAAAAATCTTGTTTACCGAAAGAGTTGTGCAATTCTAGGTTTTTCAAGTATGTGTTAGTCAAGGAGGATTAGGTCCAAGAAATAAATTACTTTAATGAGCCCTCATGAAAAACGTGCTGTGAAGGAAGAGTGTGTTTCATTAATGGGATCGGCCCACATGTACTTAATGTTTCCAAGTTTACAAAATAGAGGTGTGGGGAAATAGATACACAGTCAGGTTCCGGTCCCATCCTCTCTTCTAACACCATTCTGTTCCCTTTCTCTCTGGACCTTTCCCTATGTGTATGCATTTTCATGCCAACCCAACTCTCTACCCCTTCTCCTCTTCCACCATTTGTAAATAGATATAGGTTACTTTTTATTTACATTATTTGGGATTTATTGTGCTTCCTGAATCTAAGAATTCATGGTTTTCATATCAGCCATTATCCCTTTAAAGTTTGCATTTTTTCACGTTACCCTATACTCTCTCCACTGCACCTCCAATGAGAGAAATGTCACAGCTTTCATAACTCTTACATCCCCGTAGTTTTCATCATGTTGTCCCTCTCTGCAGCAGAGGGCATCCTTTATTCCCAGCTTGATCTTGCAGTACACTGGTTTCCTCTTTAGCTCTGAACAATCTCAACTCGGCAAAGCTAATTTTCCTATCAGTTTTGTAATTTTGCAGTGTAAGCCCATGTTGGATGGGTTTGAACTTGGGAATCCTGTGAAGCATAGACTGGTTTGCTTTCACTTCTCCCAGGACCCATAACTTTAGCCCTGCTCACTATGCTTATTTTATTATTATTATTATTATTATTATTATTATTATTATTATTATTATTATTATTATTAATTTTTGCCAACCCAAACACTTTAAAACATTTATTTATTTATTTATTTATTTATTTATTTATTTATTTATTTATTTTTTGGTTAATGGAGGTACTGAAGATTGAACCCAGTACCTTGTGCATGCTTAGCAGTCACTCTACCACTAAGCTACACCCTCCCCTCTTTTTATTTGTTTTTAATTATTTTATTTATTTTTGGGGGGCAGGGAAAGTAATTATGCTTAATTATTTTGATGGAGATACTGGGGATTGAACTCAGTACCTTATGCATGCTTAGTACACTAACACTCAGCTGTACTCTTCCCCAATTTTCTTTATTTTCTTGAGATCTCATGTGTGATTTCAAGAAAATACTTATTTTCTGGGAACCAAAACTGCTCCAAAAATAGAGTCTATTTTTTTTAAAGATGGTTACTATGTTTTATCCAGAATATTTGGATTGTGTGTCTATCTTTGTGTATATTATAGAATTTGGTGTGGAATACTATTTTTTTTTGGATAATTAGTTGGAGATGTTATTAAAAATAGAAGTCTTTCAAATGTTTTAAAGAAAAAAGCAAAAATATTCAAAAAAGATAAAAAATAAATGCTGTGTAAAAAAACTAGAATGAATAAGAAGTTTACTAATCTCCCTTCAACAAGAATTGACAAAAGCTGGAGTGAGTTTTGAACCAAAAAAAATTCATGGGTCTTATCATTATTGAGTGATTTGTTTATTTCAGGATCAAATGAATAATTGGTGACACTTTTTCAAATGATCAAAAAATACCTAAATTAGTTAATTTTCAACATTTTTACATTTCTCTGGCTGAACTACTTTAAAGGTTCTGAAGTTTATAGTAAGAACTTTTTCTAGTTTCCGTCACATACCATTTTGTGGAAAGCATTCCATGTTACTGCAGAAAAGCATTTTCCCCCTCTAATAAGAAGATTTCACAGGAAAAAGAAAATCTGAAGGCTTTTTAGATTCTTACATCTTTCCTTCTAAAGTCTTTTGTAAATGATGCTCCTCTAGATCTGGGAGCATGTGATTTTCCTGGAGATTATTTGATCCTAATAATAATGAGCAAGGATTTTAGTGTAGACGTTACCAATGACACTTCGCACTTATATGTTCCCCTTTTACTTATTCATTTATTTATTTATTCATGCAATACTTTTTAAATACTTGATATGAATCAAGAATGTCAAAGACAGAAAGAACAGTGGAGTGATTTCACTCGTGGGAGTGAACGAACTCCGAAATCTCAATGGTATGTTTTATACAACATATGGGAGCATTGATAGATGGCTGGGCACTGTGCTGGTGCCTTACGAATCACCCTACACACCTGAGCTCAGAACAGGGTTGGCTTTCTCACAAGAAGATGTTATTTTGTGGGTTATTAGTCAAATTGGGATAGGCTTAAAAAGTCACTTGGGGAGAGACCCAACCACCATGACTTTGCTTGACCATTAATATAACATATTGTATTAAGCCAGTGAGTTTCCAGAGGCAGTTTCGAAAGAACATGTGTTTCTTTTTAGTAACTCACACCCCTATCCACTTGTCTACTTCCTAGCATTATTTATTCCAGTGCCTTAGAGTGTAGATACTGGAGCAGGCCTATTTGGGTTCAAATTCTGCCTCTTCCAGTTCAGCAAGTTACTTAAACTCACTGTGCTTTAGTTTATTTTTCAATGGGATAAAAAATATTCTCTAACACATAGGGCTGGTGTGAGGCTGAAGAGATAATTGGTTCCAGTGTCTGGAATGCAGTCAAAGTTAAGCAAGTGTTAAGTATTATAACACCACCCTGTTCCATTTTATTTTCATAGTTGTCTGGCCCACTTGGCATTTGAATTCGGGATCCCTATGGTTAGAACTATAACATTTAAAAAGACATGAAACATGGGGAGGGAGGAGATGGTTAAATTACAGCAATAACAATAAAAGTTATAAATAGAATATTATGAGCATGCAAAAAAAAAAAAAAGCCTTTCTCTTCCTGCTTGAGAAGCTATGTCCTATTTGATACAAGAGGTGGCAAGAGACCACATCATAAAGCATGGGGAGAATTTGAAGTAAGAATAAGAAATAAGAAAACGGCCTAGTAATGGAATTCTTTACTTTCTTCTTCCAGAAATCATTTCAATACCTTCTAGATGCTGGACTTCAGTGAAATAAAGATGAATTAGAAAGGAATCTGCCATTTAGGAGTTATAGGGCAGGGGCTGGGGGAAAGATGGGCATTTAATGAGGACTCACAAGTCATGTGATATGGGAGAGCAAGGGAGGGAGTAAGCAAGTGTTAGCGAGGAGCAGGCTGGTATTAGAAGGTCCATGGATGGAGGCCTCGGGTGAGCTAGATCTTTGTTGATAAGTAAGAATCACATGGATGAAAACACAGAGAGAAGGACTGTGTGAGGTTAATCCAAATAGAGGAAAGAGCATATGAAAAAGTTTCCGGATTGTGAAAATGATGGTAAGTAGATATGTGAATTGTGGGAATCAGAAATAATTCCTTAAATTTGTATATGACAAATGTAGACATTATTAGTCATTTTACATACCTTACTCTTTTATGAAAGACTTCATAGTAATTTAAGGTGGTAGTAGAGAATGTTGTCCCATTGCACAAGTGAGGTTCAGAAAGTTGCATAGAATGGTTTATCTTATTCATAAATGGTAGAAAGATTCACGTATGCTGTGACAAATACCAGGGACAGATAAGATATGAAGAGGTTTATTTGGTCCAGATTAAATGTCATGTTAAGAAAGTTGGATAAAACATGAAAGAAGTTCTTCCTGGGATCAGTGTCGGTCTAGGAGGGAAAGTCATTTGCTGAACATACAAGAGATGATCATCTGAACAGCCAGTCAATTTCTCTGCCTCTCGTGTCTTCTGGACCCAACTTCTCAATCTTCTCCGAAAATCTGTGGACCTTGATAGAGTACTCATCCTGTCTAACCCTCAATGTTTAAGTGGAGGAAATGGCATTCACACTAAATACATGTTTTATAAATTCCTTCCAATTCAAACTAATGAAAGTCTTTATTATCTTTAGAAGGTTGACTTAATGTTCCTTCCCATTCATTGTCTCTCTTCCATAAATCTAAATACAATATTTTAATTTACCCTTGAAGTTAAAACATGTTTAAAAATAAAAGTTTAAAAAAAAGTTTGCATTATCTAAAAAATTATTCACTCTAGCATTGAGGACAGTTTTCAAAGCAGATTAAATATGCTTTATACAATTCAGGTACAGTACATTAAAAACATGTTTAAAACATTTGCAAAAATAGTTGGCTTTGGGTAAGCATTTTTCCCCTGGTATCTGGTAAAACAGGACTCTGTCTTAATTCTTTTTCTCACATATTTTATGTACTTAGAGGAAATCTCTGTTAAATGAATTTGACAAATGGATTTAGCAGATGAACAGATGCATTTAAAATATAACAGATGGATCTCGATTTTCTTAGGTGAGATGATCTATATCCATTTTATCATGTTACAAGGATGCTGGAACACAAGGCTCAAATGGTACACAAAGAATTGGAAAACATGGGTGGTATCACGCCATGGGTTAAATGGACATTAACATTTTAGTACAGTTGAAATATACATTTGGGGTATTTGAGAAAAAAAAAGTGTTTTTAAATGGTAAGAATTGTAGTCAATGTAAAAGAATAAGCAAGCTTCCAAAGCATTTGATATTTTCAACATATCCCATAAATTATGGACAGATTAGTTTCTGTAACTTTTCCTTTAAAGATGTGTGAACTTTGTGGGGTTAGGAGGGAATTATTTGGGGTTAGGAGGGAATTATTCAGAAGCATAAAATTAAGGAGCTTGACTCATGAGAAAATTCAGGTCAAAATGGTTAAGTGACCTGGGGAAAAGTAAGCAATATCAGACCTCTAATTGTAACCCTGGTCCCATGAGTTCTTCTCAAGTGTTACCCCTTCCTGGGCCCTAGGATTGGTTCTAGCTAAAAGGACTCTCTGTAGTTGAGGAATTAGCAGCCCTTATGGAACCTTGCCTGTGGTATCCACAATACTAGAATGCTAGTTCTCCATGTCCTCTCCTTTTTCCAGCACTTCCACTCTATCGAAACATGAGATTAATAGATTGCCTGCTCATTCAAACTTGGTGAGCTTGTTTTCCATTTTTTCCTGTTATTTTGAGACATTTCATCCTAACTTAAATAATAATAATGTCACTACCTAAAATACAATATTAATTTAAGCACTTGAAACTCAATTCCAGAAATGTGCCAAGCATTAGCAAATATGCGGGACTTGAAAATTTACCATAACACTTGTTTTTTTTTTAATTATTCACATTCAGTTTACAATTAAGATATTTAAATTATCTGGGGATTATAGCAAATGTACTTTTAATCAATGCCATGAATCAAGTGTTTAAAAATCATTAAATGTATGCATAGCACTGCTTATATTACAGAACTGTGTTATCTATATCAAAACTTCAATTTGGAAAATTTAAATTTGCTGACTTTAGCATGAGTTAAGGTATTGCTAGACAAGGTAACAAATTACAAATCTTAGTAGTGTCACAAATAAACATGTTTGATTATCTATTGCTTTGGAAAAAACAACTCCATGATTTTGTGGCTTAAGGCAACAATCACTGAATCATTCAACATTCTTTGGGCCAAAAATTCCAGCAGGTCTCAGATGGGAAGACACAGTGATGCTCTCTGTGGCTGGAGGGGGAGGATCTAGAATGTTCTATTCATATTTTGTAGCATTGTTTTTGGCAATTACTGTGAGTACTGGCTATCCTAACCATTCTGATACAACAAGAAAAAGAAAGAAATGGCAGACACATTGAAAAAGGAAGAAATATTATCTGTATTTGTAAATGAAATGATTTTCTACATCAGTATTCATTCCCAAGGAATCTACAAAATTATCTCCTAGAACTAATAAATTCAGCAAGTTGCAGGACACGAGATCCTCATGCAAAAACCAATCACATTTATGTATACTAACAATGTATATGTGGAAACCAAAATTAAAAATAAACTACCATGTATGTCTCTCCAACAAAAGGGCACACTTAGGTGCATACTGGACAAAACATATACAGAATCCATGTGCTGAAGGATTGCACTATTACTACTGGAAGAAATCAAAGAAGACTTAAAGAAATAGAGAAATGTATTTATGAACTGAAAGACTCAACATGGTAAAAATGTCAATTCTACTTGGATATATCTATAGGTTTAATAAAATTTCGATCAAAATTTCAGCAAGAATGTTTTTAGAAATAAGTTTATTCTAAAATATATATGATAAGGCACAGGTCCTAGAAAAGCAAAAACAATCTTGGCAAAGGAAGATAGAGTGGGAGGAAACACTCTACTTGATATTGTGGTTTCTTACACAGCTACAGGAATCAAGACACTGTTACCATCAGAGGGATAGGCATGTGGATGATTGGAACAGGATAAAGAACTCAGAAATAGTCCCACCCAAATATGCTCAAACGATTTTGACAAAGTTGCAAAAACAATTCAATCTTGGAAAGATAGGTTCACCAACAAATGTGTTGGAGCACCTGGACATCCATAAGTTAAAAAAAAAAAGAAATCAACCTTGACCTAATTCTCATGCCTTATGCAAAAATTAGCTCAATATGGATCATAGACTGAACTACAAAGCATGAAGCTTTACCACATTTTATAAAAAGAAAAGACACATGAGAAAAATCTTGAGACAAAAGTTTGGGGAAGAATTCTTAGATTCGACACCAAAACCCAATCCATAAAAGCAAAATTGGATAAATGTGATCTCATCAAGATTAAAAACATTTTCTCTGCAAAAGCCTGAAGAAGTTGAAAAGACAGTCTCTATATGTGTAGAAAATATTTGCAAACCATCTATCCACCAAAGACCTAGTGTCTAGAATATATTTTAAAACTCTCAAAACTCAATGATAATAGACATTTCACTAAAATGATACTGCACCTGGGCACTGAAGAGGATATAGCAAATAAGCACATGAAAAAGTGTTCAATACCATTAGTCATCAGGGAAATGCAAATTAAAACCACATGAGTTACTACTGCATACCTATCAGAATGATTAAAAGACAAAATAGAGATAACATCAAATTCTGGTGAGAATTCAAAGAAACTCTGTCACTTATACATTGCAGGTGGGAAGATAAAATGATATAGCCATTCTGAAAAATTTTTGTGCTCTCTTAAAAAAAAACTAAGCATACAACTACTATATGTCACTATATGCACACTATATGCACTTCTGGACATTGATTTCAGAGAAATGAACACTTCTGTTCATACAAGACTCCGTACCGTCTGTACCAGTTTTATTCAGAAGAGCCCAAGACTGGAAGCAACTCAAATGTTCTTCAACAGGTTAATGTTCAAACTGTGCTGTAGCCACACTACGGGATACTTCTTGGCAGTAAAGAAGTATCTACACAGAAGAGTCTACTGATACCTGTAACAACTTGGGTCCATCTTCAGGGAATTATGCTGAATGAAAAGCACCGTTGCCAAAAGGCTACAGACTGTATGATTCCATTTACAAAGCCCTCTTACAAAGCAAAATCTAGAAATGGAAGACAGATCAGTGGTTGCAGAGATTAGGGGTAAAGTTGGCAGAGGAGAGGTGGGTGTGTCATAAAAGGGCAACCCTGGGGATCCCTGAGGTGATGAAACTGTTCTGAATCTCCACTGTGGTGGTGGTCACATGAATCTACACAAATGATAAATTGCATACAACTTAAATCACACACACACACACCCCCCTACAAGTAAAACTGTTGAAATCTGAAGAATATTGGTAGATTGTATTGATATCAGTATCCTGCCTGTGATATCATGGTAGTCTTTCAAAATGTTACCATGGAGGAAATGGTAAAATGTACAAGGAATCTCCTCGCATTGTCTTTTATAACTGGTATACCTCCACATGGGCGATGAAAGACAGGAGAGATTCTTGTAACCGTCTTTGGAAACAATCTACCAAGTTTCTTTCTTATTCATGCGAAGTCCAGAGTCGCCGTGGGCATTCATGATTGGCATAGGTTCTCCTACAATGGTGATTTAGGCTTCTTTCTTCTTGAGACGCCATCCCTTTTAACGGACAGCTTCAACGAGTTAGCACAAGTGGAGTGAATGTATAATATATACGCAGGATAGGGCTTGGGACTTTTTCATGGGTTAGGCCTAGAACTGTCCAAATTTCCTTTCCATTTTCCTATTATTTTGAGAAATTTTCATCCTATAATTTAGATAATAATACTGCCTGATGAATAACAATTTCAACTCCCAAAACTCAATTCTAAAAACGTGCCAAGATTTGTCAACGTGTAAAGCTCAATTTTTTGACAGAGTAAGATTTCTCATCATCTATATTTAACTTAAGATTCAGACATTTGATTTTAAAAGATATGGATTTCACTAATCCCTTGAATGCAACTTGTATTCCATTGACGAGAAGGCCATCATTTGCCAACATAACTAGAAGAGAAAAGGTAATGTAATCTTACAGTGGTGGAAAAGTTACAGATTTCAGAATTTGTAGTGATCAATGAACACTCTCTCACACAAGAGGTTTGGACACAGGCCACAGAGAAGGTTGGATCTAGTTTTCCCCAGAATTACCTATAATTTTCAGGCCAGAAGTGCACCTCAGTAACTCTAAATGCCATGCAAGTGTCCCAAGTTATTGCTGTTACACTCAAGAGCTACATACCACACAAAGAAGCCCAGTGGAAAATCATCTCCATTATATTTAAACAAGACAATAAATTTAGAAATAAAAATTAGCATATTATGGCATTACAGTATTAAAAAAGACTGTTAATTTGCTAATAAGAAAAACAAGTTTGATTTTCTCAAGCAGGGAACATAGTTAACTGGAGTTTTACATACTCATAAACATTGCCTCCTAGCATTTGCTTGACTCTAAAACAAGATAAATTTTCTATTTATAAGACCTACGGTCAAGTTTGTAGTTCTATTTGGGGTCATAGTCATCTAATACCTATATTTTCTGTGTTCAAATGAAATTATATGAACAAGTCCTTTAATAATCCTTTTTTGTTATAAACAAATATGGGTGTTGACATAATTTGAAACTAAAATAAATCTTAACCAAAATTCTATTAGGTGAAAACTGTGGTAATTGTAGGAAGTGTTAATAGATATTATTCATGTAGAATGTCTTAGCTTCTCTACAAGTTGAACTTATTACAAATCAAGGAGCCAGGTAATATTTCAAGACCACAAGCAGAGACTCTCAATTAAACATTTAAGACAGCAGTTTGGGGAAAAAAATAGTATATATCTAGTTTAAATGTTTGACAACTTGCATCAAATCATAAGACTCAGATCTGAAGAGAAAACTCTACCTAGGGAAATAAAGTGGTAGCACTGAATTTTAGCTTTGATTTCAAGGACAGTCCCCTTTCTCGTTTATAATGCCATAACGAGACACACACAAAGCAAACAGACGTCTATATGAAAAACAAAGCAGCCAACGCTTTGTTAATGCCCATGTTTTCAATATGTACTTCACAGAATTGAATTCTGCTTGTAGCCAATAAATACATTTCCCCTTCCAAGCTATCCCATTTCACATATGTCTCCAGATGTCCTTATCAGGACTCTCCCAAAAGATGAGCTAAGTGGTCACATATTTCATATAGCTTGAGAACTGATGTTGAAAGACTGTACATCTCAGAATAAATCTTCCATCTGCCTTCTAAACTCTGTGAAATTGCATTATTTCAGGTCTATCCCTTACTCACAGTATTTGTGTTTCAAAAATGACTGTTAACACGCAATTAACACTGAAGGCAATTTTGGATAATAATATTACTATATCTCTTTAGATGGGTGTCTACGATTTATAGAATTAGGATTGGCCAAAATCTTTGGAAAGCCTTTAAAAGATTATATTTGGGCACAAAAATACATAAAGAAAAACTGTTAGAAGTGTGAGGTGCATTTGAAAGATTCTGAACTCTAATTAAGACCTTTATATAGCTTTCTTAGCCCTTTTAAGTCAAATAGATGGGATAATTAGAGAATGCAAATATCACATCAGTATACTTGATTTAATGTATGGGTGGACTTTGGGCCCCGCGAACGGAGCGTTGCAGCACCAAGTTAATAGCTAACGTTAGGCTGATGCCTAACAACCAGTCCAAAATTTTAGTGCCCTATAAAAATAAACACATGTTCCTAATGTGTCTTCAGATCACTGCTGTGTTCATCTCAGCTGTACTCATCTCCTGCATGTGTCGCTTGGCTGGTGGTCAGCAGACTTAGGATGAGCTTGCTTGAGCTTAGGATCTTGAGTCAGGTCTGAGTCCCGCGGCGCTCAGCCTCTTTGGACCCGGGGCAAGTTAGCGTACCTTCTCGTGGCGATGGTAGCAGCACGAATGGCAGGTGGAAACCCATAAGTGCTTTTTAAGACTTGATGTCGCATCCAGCTCACTCCTTCTACCTGCATTTCGTTGACCAAATAAGACAAGGCTGAACCTAAATTCAAGAGAAAGAGTACATACACTTATTTTTTTTAATTCTTATTTTTATTGGAGTGTAGTTCATTTGCAATGTTAGTTCCACATATACAGCAAAGTGATTCACTTATACATAGATATACATGTATATTGTCTTTTCATGCTCTTTTCCTTTACAGCTCATTACAAGAAATTGAATATAGTTCTCTGTTTTATATAGTAGGTCCTTGTTGTTTATCTATTTTATATATAGTAATGTGTATCTGTTAATCCCAAACTCCTAATCTATCATTACCACCCCCCCCACCAGCTTCCCCTCTGGTAAACACAATTTGTCTTCTTGGAGTTCCTTAAAAAACTAAAAATAGATTTATCATATGGTCCAGCAATCCCACTCCCGGGCATATAGATCCAGAGTAAACTGTAATTTGAAAAGGCACACACACCCCAATGTTTTCAGCACCACTACTTACAATAGCTAAGACATGGAAACAACCTATATGTCCATTGGCAGATGAATGGATAAAGAAGATGTGATATATACATGTACACACACACACACACACACACACACACACTGGAATATTACTCAGCCATAAAAAATGAAATAATTCCATTTGCCACAACATGGATGGACCTAGAGATTATTATATTAAGTGAAATAAGTCAGACTGAGAAAGACAAATATCATATAATGTCACTTATATGTGGAATCTAAAAAAAAAAAGATACAAGTATTATGTATAAACCATGAATTTGGTGACTGGACCAAACTCAAAATCAATAGAGTATGGAAACAAATTCCTTCAATGGGAGCATGTATTAGAGCAGGAGAAGAAGTAAGTGATTTTTATCGTTAACATACTATAAGAACCTTTTTAAACATCCATGGATTGTTCACCATATTTAATCATGAACTTTGCAGCAAAGTAAATCTCAACAAATAGGTCAAAGAAAAAACTTTTTAGGTCACCTTTTTTTGACCATGAAGCAATATGAGTGGATATTAGTCACAAAAATTTATACCAAAAAAATTAGTTCTAGAGGACTCCATAACTGGCATACTGTGGTAAGTGAGACAAAGGAGCAATCTCAGAAGATTACTATTTCCAGCAAGTTGTTGAGTACTCCAAGCATTTGGTTTATTCAGAATGAAGAAAAGACTCTTCACTTAAACTCTATCTGTTAACTCTACAGAAAAACTTAACTGAGTTGCCTAAAAATGCAATGGGCTACTGGGAAGATTGCATTTTACCTGTCACAAGAGAGGCTCTGGGATGTTGGTCCAAATAGGAAGTTGCCAGACTATGATAAAGTGTCATTCATCCACAGCAAGCTAAAATAAATATAGTGGCTTTTCCACAAAGTTAAATTTATTCAATTTCAAGAACTGCCATTATTCTGAGGTTCGATTCTTCCTGTATTTAATCGTTAAAATGCCCTCTCCATTTTAATGAAACGTTTGCGAGCCCAGCGGGCAGCGGTTTTTGAACCTTGTCAGATGTTACACAATTTCACTTGTTCCTGAAATCCAAAAGTCTGAAAGCCTTCATTCCATTTTTACACTTTTTGTTCTGAGCTCTCAGGAAAGAGAAGAATTGGCTGGTTCTGCTCAGTAATGGATCTTTGGCATCAGCAGCCCGTACTTAGGTACCCAGTGATTATTTTGAAGAAAAGAAATGACAGAGCGCCGTGCTGGCAGAGACTGGCTAACAGCTCACCAGCTATGTTTTCCCTTCTCCTGGGGAGTAGCTGTCCCACCCCTTCCAGCCTCCTCGCCATGAGGTGTAGTCGGAGGCAGTGCAATCACTAGCCTGTGGGTGGAAGTGGTGTTTGACACCCCCAGAGCTGGCCCTTTCAGTTCTCTCATGTCTCTGTAGCTGTTCTTTCATCTGTTGGCCAGATCTGGTTGATTTATTTTTACACTTTTATTTCTTGGTTATGAATGTGGGCAGAGCCATGTGAGTCAGTCACTGAGCATCCATTTCCCAGAGAGCACTAGATTAAGGCATAGGCTCTTGTACTAATTATGGAACCCTTGGGTTGCAAGAAAAATGATACAAAATTTCAGTGTAGGCTGAGGGAGGCTGACCAAAGATGTATCCAGTATCTCTTGGAGCTGGAGCCATGCCAGGAGGAGCAAAAGAATCCCACGTAATTAAAAAAATTAGGACATAGTAATTTTTTTTTTTTTTGCCTTATAATTGAGGCAAAAAGATACTGATTTCAGTTAGTGTGTTAGGTTGGTAATGAAAAGAATATTAGAAAATATTTTTAATGAGCTACTACAGATGTACCTCTACATAACTAAAAATTCTAAGCAGAAATGACAGGTCAGTGGTTTCTTGTTTCCAGCAGAAGTGTTTAAGCTCAATAAATTGTTCATTCTGCTGAAATCCTACTGGACAGATATACAGTATTCCCTCAGTAACTTGCCTCCAAGTTCAGGTAATAGTCACGGTTTCAAAGATAAAGATTACTATTAAATTCCTTAGTACCATGGTTTTAACATTATGTTGGGTTTCTGCTTATCTCTCTCCTTTTTTTTTTTTCCTTCTGGACATGGAAGATCATCCTCTTTTTTCATAGCCTATCAAAGTCAACTCAAAGGATGCATTCACAAAAGTGCACTCCTGCTGTAACACTGAGTATCATTCACAAAGAATCACTTTCTTCCCCTGACGCTCTTTCCATCAGATGATTGGGTGGTTATAAGGATACAGGGATTCAGGCAAATTGTTCTATCTATTCTTCTCTCAACCAATGTACCAACTTGATTTCCATTATTTTCGGGTTAAAAGTTTTTTTTTTTTTCATTTTCAGCAGATTCTGAATTCTCTTATCACTTGCACATGAAACAGAATCTAGTTTTGAATGTAGCCCCTAAGCTGCTTAGAGGAAATTTCTGAAAGGTTTTATATACTGATATTCCAAAATAAAGGATGCACAAATGTCTTCTCTAGCAGACGATCACTTAATGGAGCTGAAAAGAACAGCCTGATAGACTGGGTACTTTCAGATAATAGCTTTGTGGCTCTGAAAAAAATAAACCTATGGCACGAGCCATGATTGAAATTACATGGGCTACATGCAACATCTTCCTGGCTGTATTGGAGACTTGAGGGTAACAGTAATAGCTATCATTTATTGAGGGTCTGATCTTTCTAAGTCATCTCTAACTATCTCTAAGTCCTGTCTCTTTCCACAAGGTACGTACTATAGCTCCTGACTTATAGGTGGAGATGCAGTAGAAAAGGTAACTTCCTCTAGGTCATAAAGGCAATAAATTGTTAGGCCAGGATTCAAACTCAATTTCTGGTCTTTTTTCCATAGTACCATGGAGAATACCTCACAAAATCATACAGTGGTAAGATGGCCAAAGGGCTTATTTGAAACAGTGTGGGTGTTTGGCTTGACTGTAGATGGCCTTCTTTCATAGAACCGTGTACAAAGTATATTTTTCTTTCAAAAAGCTTCAGTTGCCATAGATGGTGGGTTTAAGTCAAACCAGCGTATAAAGTGATCTGCATTTTTCTGGGTAAACATTCAGGTTTGGATTTAATGTATGGGTTTACTCATCCAGCTGCTCCCCCAGGCAGTTACAGTCCTGGGGCGGGGACATCATGCGACTCCAGCTCTCTTCCCTTACGTCAGTTCCCAGCAGTTAACAGGAGCCCAAGCCCAAGAGGTGGGTGGAGGTCCGGGTTGGAGGCTTAACCAATCTTTAGTTGGCTTCTAATTATCATAGAATGTTAGACTTGGAAAGACACTGAAGATCACTTTACGGAATTTCCTGATTTGGGAGATGAAATTCAGGACTAAAAGGTAACGTTTTATGCTCAAGACCACATCATGGGTAAGTAGCAAAGCTTGCGTTGTTCGACTCCTAGTGAAGTTCTCTTTCCACTCTCCACTAAGATATGTGCTATCTGAATCCTGAGGAAAAGGCCTATTATTTTCAAGGAAATTGCTTCATTTTTCCACATGTGTGTCATGACTGGTGAGAGTCATATGAGCCAGGAAAGACAGATTCTGCAAATATGTGCATGATAAATAGCTTGATCCGAGTATGTGTTTTATTTAATATTTTTATCACAATTCTTGGCATTTTTTTCATTGATGAATCATGAATGTCTTTGTGGTATGTTAGTGGCCAATTCTTTAAAATTTAAGCACCACTCAGAAGTTGGGTTACGCAAGTTATGCAAGAGTTGGGTTCTTACAGGATGTTCTGCTTTGTGATGTGGCCATGATGAAGGTGGTTTTAATGCAGGGATTGGCAGACTGAACCCTGGGTGTGTTCGTGTAAATCTTTAGTAACACCGCACTCTGTGAGGTCTGAATGGGCTCAATTTGCTGAACTGATCAAATGAACCAAAAACTTAACTTCATATTGTTTGTTTTTTCTAGCTAATTAGGATTATGTTAGCATTACTGTATTGTTTTTTTTTTTTTCTCATTTTTCCCAAAGGCGTGCACACACACACACACACTCGTATGTAGCTCATGAGCCTTAATAACAAAATATGTCAGGTCAAGCAATTGCAAAGGTATTCTCTGGAGTGATGAAATATACCTTGTATATTATTTTCTGTGCTTTTTTCCACATTCAAATTCCTCCTCTGGCAAATCTCATTTCCCCAAAAAGGAAGAAAATGTATTTCACCTTTACCTGATGTCCATTAGTAAAACAACTATCACAATGATCCTTTTTTTTACACCACCATAAAGTAATATAAAGCCTCAGAATCTCACACAAAGCAAAGACAAAGTCTATTTTAAATACACTTCGGTAGAATTCCCTGACATCGCCGATCATTTTTCTCTTCTTGTGAGAGGCAAAGGGGGAAACCACTGAACGGGCGAGCTGCAGCCGGCAGCAGCCTCTCACAGAGCCGTTAGTCAGTGTCAGCAAATGAAACTGACAAAAGCATCTGGATGAAAGATTGAGTAATTATTTTTCTGTGTTAATGGCCCTTTATTTGTGGTTTTTATGCCTATGTTTGTTAACAGTAATTGCCTCTCCTCCTCTGTTTATTTTTAATGAGTCCCTTAAAAATGGAGCACTAACTACTGTAGGATTTATTCTCATTTTGTTTACCATAGAAAGAACAGAGGACAAAACAGGACTCTGTCTCCTTAAAGGGATAGCTGACACTGTGCATGAATGTTAGAGAATGAAAAGAAAAAAAAACCTTTGAAAGTATGTTCATGGAATTTTGAAAATGGAAAAGCAGTCAATGCACTGCACTATTTGTGAGCTGGATCTCAGTAATCCACGGAGATTTAGTTTTATACAATTATTTTTTTCTCTTGGTTTTAGAGTGCTCATGGAAGAATATAAAATAGGCTCTTTATAATACAAAACAGATCACATTTCTCAGCATATTACAATGTTCTGGACCTTCCTCCCGTCACTACATTATATTAAACTCCCTGAGGTCAGGAATCAAAGGAATCTCAGTCATCTTTGTGTCATCAGTACTTAGGACATACTTTGTAGGTAATAAATATTCCACTTTGAATAAAATGTGGCTACAATTAACTTCCAGACTGAGCAAATAAAATCAGCGAAGCATACTTGATAGAACATGTCCAAAATATAAGCGATTAAATTTATACTGGATATTTTTATAATTTAGAAAATATGCATTTGTTTATCTGTACACGTGTGCATTAATTTCCTGGGGCTGTTGCAACAAATTACCACAGACAGGTTGTTTTAAAACAATAGGAATTTATTCTCTCAAAATTCTGGAGGCCAGAAACTTAAAGACAAAATGTTCTCAGGGTCATGTTTACTTGAAAGGCTCAAGGAGGAATCCCTCTTTGCATTTTCCCAGTCTCCAGTGGTTCACAGCTGTCCCTGGTGTGGCTGGACTTGAAGATGCTCCCGTGCAGTTTCTGCTTCCGTATTCACGTGGCCACTTTCCTCTACATGTCCTGTGTCTGTTTTTTTATGTACAAGGACACTGGACATTGGATTAGAACCCACCTTAACCCTGTATGACATCACCTTATCTATATCTGCAAAGAACTTATTTTCCATATAAGGGCACATTCCTTTTTTTTTTCCTCCTACCTTTATTTAGGTACATTTGACCAATGGATTTGTAATATATTTCAAGTATAAATGTGATGATTTCCTATAGATATTCATTGTGAAAGTATTCTTATAATTTAATTAACACATCCGTCACTTCACATATTTACTATCAACTTATTTCTTTCTTTTTAATTTTAGGGTTTTTTGTTTGTTCGTTTGTTTTTGGTGAGAACATTTAAGTTCTACTTTCTCAGCAAATTTCAAGTATATAATGTAGTGTTATCAACTACAGCCACCTTCTTGTACATTTGGTTCTCAAATCTTATTCATCTTTTAAGTGAAAATCTGTACCCTTTTACCAAACTCTCTCCACTTCCCACAACTTTTAGCTCCTGGCAACCACCATTCTACTCTGTTCCTATAAATGAGACTTTTTTTTTATGGTAAGTACAGTGACAGCACCCAGTATATCATACAGTATTTGTCTTTGTCTGTCTAATTTCAATTAATACCCTCCAATTTTATTCATACTGTCACAAATGGAAGGATATCTTCTTTTTAAAGGCTGCATAATATTCTCTTGTGTGTATATACCACATATTTATCCAATCATCCTTTGATGGACACTTACGTTGCTTTCATAGCTTGATGATTGTAAATAATCCTGCAATGAACATGGGAGTGCAAATATCTCTTGGAAATAGCGGTCAACTTTTATTTGTACATGTACCCAGAAGAGGGATTGCTAGATCATATGGTAGTTCTATTTTTAATTTCTTTAGGAACCTTCATCCTGTTTTCCACAGTGGCTGTACTGGATTACATTCACAAGAATGTGAACAAAGATTCCTTTTTCTCTACAACCTCACCAGCATTTGTTACCTCTCATCTTTTTAACAATGGGCATCTTAACAAGTATGAGGTGATATCTCATTGTGGTTTTGATTTGCATTTCCCTGGTGATTAGTGATGCTGAGCATCTTTTCATGTACCTGTATGTCTTTTTTGAATATCTCTATTGAAGTGTTTTGCCCACTTTAATTGGATTATTTGTTCTTTTGCTATTGAGTTGTGTGAGTTCCTTTTATAATTTGGATATTAACTCCTTATCAGATATGGGGTTTACAAATATTTTCTCCCATTCCACAAGTTGCCTTTTCATTTTGTTGATGGTTCCTTTTGCTGTACAGAAGCTTTTTAGTCTGATGTAGTCCCATTTGATTATTTTTGCTTCCGTTGTCTTTGCTTTTGGTATCAAATCCAAAAAAATCATTCTGAAGACCCAATGCCAAGGAGCTATGTTTTCTTCTATGAGTTTTATGGTTTTAGGTCATATGTTTACATCTTTAATCTATTTTCAGTTGATTCTTATGTATGATGTAAGATCTTCCAATCTATTTACAATACCATTAAAAAGAATAAAAGATTTAGAAATAAATTTAGCCAAGGAGTTGAAAGATCTCTACATTGAAAAGTAAAAAACAGCAATGAAAGAAACTGATGAAGGCTCAAATACAGTCACATTCTTTGTTTCCCACCAAACATGAATTTTTGAGGTGCACTATTTGACTCAGTACACCCTGGTTGAATTTAAATCCTGGCCATGTCACTTACTAGTTGTGAGACTCTGAGCAATTTGCCTCGTATATAAACTCAATCTCAGTTGCCTCGTATGTAAAAGGATGACTGTGATATCACTATGTACCTCTTGGAGCTGTAATGAGGTATATCTGAACTAATATATGTAAAGCCTTCAGCACAACATCCGATCCTGAATGAGCTCTACTAAACAGTGTCTCTGAAATGAACGTTGTAGACAGTGTGATACGATTTTTATGATAACGTCCTTCAGGGAAGAACAGTGACAAAATGCTAAAGCAAAATTCCTACACATGGTTTCATGAAACACCAAGACATGCAGAACAGCTATGCAAATCTTTAAAAAGATCTATGGGTACAACAGATTAAGTTGAGTGATTGTTCGTAGACTTCACTTTGGCTAACACATCATTCTAATAGAATCATCCCAAAAGCCTTGTTGTGTAACTTAAAAAAATATATATATCCACAACAACTAAAAAAAGGGAGAGTCCTTGATATGGTGTCTTAGGTGGGGAGGCAGTGCTGTGAGTGTTCCCAAAGGTATGGTTTGAAAAGAATGAAGTCAGGAGGATGGGTGGCATCCACTTCAAGGAGAGCTTTGTGGATACTGTTTCTTGCAATCAGATTGCTGACAAGAATGAGAGAGAATTGAAGGCTAAGAGCAGGTGCATTTTTACCTAAATGGACCTACCACAGAGAATATCTTTAAGTTCTTCAGAAAGCAAAGCAACACCAGCAACAGCGGCAGTGATGATCCCAGTCATCTTGTGAGGGATTTGTGAACATATTCCCTGCATCCTCCCATTCAATCCTCCCAACTCTCTGAAGGACAAAATGTTAATTGCCCCATTTTTTTCCTGAAGATAAGCCCGAGGCACAGAGAAGCGAAATTAAGCAGTGAAATGCTACTCAGTGAATGGGAGAAAAACACATGGATATTAAGCATTCTGACACATGCCCACGATTTTTAACTTCAGTGATTCTTCATGGCCATAGAAACACAGAAATGTTTTTGTACTTTCTGGATTGTAGGGAGGCTAAGTCACTCCCTCTGAGTGAGTGGTGTGACTTTAAGGATGAGATGTTGCCCAGCCAGAAGTGAGTGTGGGGGGCGCTAAATAACTAGAAAAGCTTAAATTTCTTCTGTCAACACCGTTTATCAAATATTTGCTTTGTGTCTTATTTGGAAATAGTATCTTTGGAGTTATAGTCATAACGATGTTATACTGGGTGGAGGTGGTTCATAATACAAGACACAGGAAAACAGAGGGAAGATGGCCGTGTGCAAACAGAAGCAGAAATTGGAGTGATGCAGCTTCAGTGCCAAGGTTGGCCACCAGAAGGCAGGAAGAAGCAAAAACAAGACATGCTGCTGGTTTTGACATTAGGCACCCGGAAACAGGGCTTTTCTGAGCCTTGTTTTTCAAGGTGGTCATGTGATTTAGGAGACCATGTGTCTCTCAGATCCACTCAGGACTGAACACAAATGACACCCTCCTTTTTAGAGGCTCTCCAAAGGTTGGACAGCAGGGAAATCATTTTAATTATGCAAATAATATAATATCATTAAAATTAAGATTATACATAAAAATTAAAATATGAACTGAATATCAAAACTGGGTTTTTTTTTAACATGTGAATTAAAGATTTGCTTGAATAGTCTACTCTTGCAGGCTGGGTTGAAAATGATTTCTTTTTTTTTTTTTTTCTGTAGAAATTATATTCCTTTCTCATCTCACTCTCCATAAAATATTGATTGGAAAAATCCAGGATCAAACTAATGGTCAGGGTTCAAGTAGTTAACGTGTTTGACTCAGAAGACATTGTGAATCAAAGTAATTTTTTGACTGGTGCAAACGACTCATCAAGAAGAATCATGTAATTTAATAAATGTGTTTTCTCTCTATTTAAGTTAAAACATTTGAGCTAAAATTAGCAGCATGTCTTGTCCTTTTTCTACATCTTAAAATGGTATAAACCACAGGTGAGATAAGTTTCCTTTGTCTGAATTAATTGCTTTTGGAGAGATGGACCAGCATAAAGCTACTCAAATTTAACAGATGTGGGTGTAAAGGTAGGAGTGAAAGAACCATAAAAGTTGGGAATTAATACTGACGCAGTAAACCATTTGCAATCCCAAGGATGCTTTGAGATACATTTTCACCCTTGCAATTTCCCCTTAGGAATCAACTAAGCAACTAAAAACGGATATCTACCCATCATGCTCTTAACATAAATAAGCTCGTTAACATCATCTTTGTTCCTAGCAACCTTTTATCAGAAAAATAATTCCTAGATTATGAGGATATCATTCTCTGAAACCAAGGGAGGGAAGGGAAATTGGTGCTATTTTAATTTAATTTGTTTTGCTTTCTTCACATCTAATAAATGGGGTTATGCGTGTGTACGTGTGTGTGAGTGTGTATACACACTTAATTGCTTTAATAATTTGAAGAGAAAAGCAGTGTTAGAAGAGGTTCTTTGCAAATTCAGTTAACCCAGAAAAAAAAAATTGCCTAAGCACTTGAATAGGAAGAGAATGAGGAAAAACTTTCAACTGAAAACTATTCTTTGAGTGCCTTCCAAGGGCCAGACCCTATATAATTATCTAGATACACAGGCTGAAGAAGACAGTTCCTGTCCTCAAGGAACTCAATCAGGACAAGAAAATGTAGGCAGAAGCAGAACATTTAAAGTAGTATGCATGACAGGCTGTCGCCAGGGTAAGATATAACATGGATCTGGGAAGATGAGATATTGGAAAAATAGATTGGAGATAATGTGGAGAGTAACTCGATTGTAAGATCTAGAAGTTAATACTCTCTCTCTCTCTTTTATAGCTAAATAAGAAACAAGTTTTTAAAAAAACAACTATATTACAAGATTTACTTTTCTTATTTTTCATCTGTGTATTTTCCATCTGTGCTATAGATCGAGTGTTTATGTCTCCCAAAAGTCAAATGTTGAAAACCTAATCTTTAACATGATGGTACTTTGAGGTGGTCATTGGGAAGTCTTATAAAAGAAGCTCATGAAAGCGATCTTGGCCCTTCCACCATATAAAGTTACAACAGAGGGATCAACTTCTAAGAAATGGGTCCTCGTGGGTCCTCACAAGACAGCAAATCTGCCAGCACCACCATCTTGACTTCCCAGCCTCCAGCACTATGAGAAATAAATGTTGGCTGATAAGCCACCTGCTTTTCTTGTTATAGAGACCCAAAGGGACCAAGCCGATCTGAAAAAATAGCCCTGAAGACAGGAATTTTATAGAATTCTGAAGTAGATCATGTTATTACTCTTACATGTTGATAAAGACAATTTTTTCTCATTTTAATGGACGGGGTACATTTTCAATTGTGATTTTCCTTTTCTGATCTTTGTTTCAAGACTTGCTCTCTCTTCTCTTTTCAACTTTATTTTAGGGTTTGAGTGAGAAGATTATAAACCGTGAGTGATAATGAGAAATTTAGACTATGCAGAAGCACTCTGTGGGGATGCTGTGTCTCTGCGGCTTGCATATGTTTAATTGGCGGTGGGTGAGACAACAGAGGGTGCACTGAGGCTGTCATGTGGTCCTGAAATGAGGGCACATCCGCAGTGTCTCTTTCTTTAGCAACCAGCCAGCTCTGGGAGTTTCTTTCCCACAGCATTATCTGAATGTGTAAAAACACTGCATAAAACCTGTGAGCAATGATAACAGCCCTGCAAATCTAGATTTCCCCGTTTCTATTGTAATTTTCAGAGTAAGTCCCAAGTTAAACCAAGCTGACTCCTCAGGGACAGGCTGGGCGTGGGTCCTGGGTTTTCTGTGCGCCGGGCAAATCAGGAAGGTTTGTGTTTGGAGGTTTGCTTATTTGCATGTTTTTTCTTCTATTTCTTAACATTTATAAAATAGCAAATCAATAACAATTACATTTTGATTGTGGTGGTTGTCAGAATTGAAGCTTTGCTAGAAAAAAATGGTCTATTCCGTAGCAAAAAGGCAAGGTAGGAAGGGAGGCTTACATCAGTGTTTCTCAAACTGCTTGGGGAGAATAACTAGTTTTGAGTGTTTTTTTTTTCTTATTAATGTCCAACACATCAAAGACCAGGAGTTCTGTAAAATCCTATAAAAGTTACTAGAAAATGAAATAAAAGACATGGAAAATATAAGCCCCTGATTTTTATTATTAGATTTAACAGACATATTTCTTTTCTGTCAAGCTGCTATGGAGGTTTCTAAACACCTACAATTTCTGTACTTAGCTCTTCACATTTTGCAGAAAGTCTCCAGTCAGTGGACCACACTTGGAGCAGGACAGGCTTAGAGGATTCCGAAAGCAATCACAAAATCCCAGAACAAACAATGAGTTTAAAAACCAAAAAAACAACAAAAAACCAAAAAAACCCATATAATAACACTTTGCTTAGTCAGAACTGCCATTGCTTCTCTGCATTAACTCAGGTTGCTTTCTGAGTTACCTAAAAGTGGAGAAAGTGTCTTCTAAGCACTAAAGCAGTAACTATTGGTGGAATTCAGAACTGAAAAGCTGTTTGTATTTGTGCGTGCGTGCATGTGTGTGCTAAGAATTGTATTGACCAATAGTTCATAATCCAAAGAAAAACCAGAATCTTCATGACATTTTCAGAAGTAACTTCAAAAGGAAACATATCCTCTGAAATGTTGGCAGTTGTATCTACTTGTTTTCAAATTCATCTTTGTGAAATTTGCAAATCTAAAATGGGTAGTTTTACTGGGTGATATTATTTCATTTTTTTTCTTTTCGACATTTTTCAGCAGCCAGCCTTTCCCTCCCTAAATTCTTCCCTCTGCCTCTTTCAAGTTTATATTTCTTCTTATTGAATGACGAATAAGTGGCTGATTGTCATTTTCTATCTCCATTTTTCCCTCCTTTCAAAACAACAGAACTCCTATTTGTGTTTTTCCCTGAATATTATTTGCAGAATAAAAACTCAATTCCCTATTTTCCCTTGCAGTCAAGTGCAACTTTGAGACTAACTGTAGACAATGGGATGTGAGCAGAAGGGTTGAGGCTAGATTCTGGGAACTATACTCAGAAGAGCGCTGTCAATCACAATTTGCTCTGTTTTCTTCATTGACTCTACCTGACTTTTGGTGAGAATGAGGAACTCCATCCGTCTTTGGCTTTACTGTGGTCCTGGAAACAGGAATCACACTTGGTGGGATTAGATGGTGCAAGGGTCTTTAACATCCTCAAACATCATCCCATCTCCGTACCATTTCAGACAGATTTCTTCTGAAATCTTTGACCTTGGAAGAAAGCCAACTCCTGCCTTGTTTAATCAGCTATTATTTAGAACCAAGCCTTATCCTAACTGATAGGAGTGATAATAACGGAAACGTATCGCATTTCTGTGCTTTCCAACATGGTGGCCATTCGTGTGGCTATTCAAGTTTTAGTTAACTTAAATAAGTAAAAATTAAAACACAGTTCCTCAGTCACCCTAGCCACATTTTATGAACTCAGTAGCCACATGAAGTTAGTGGCTATTCTATCAGTCAGTGCAGAAATGGTAGAAATTTCCCTCTTCACTGAAATTTCTCTTGGACAGCACAGATCTAGAGGGCAAGACCTAGCTTAATCTTCTTAGTAACCAAGTAGATATTTACTAATTTTTTTTTTTAAATTTCTGTTAGGTAGCTAATCAAGTCGGGGCACCAGGCAGATAAGGTGGAGGAGAGGAAGGATGGTCCAGAAGATGGCGGTATGCCCGCCTTCCACATAAAGGGGCTTTACTTTCTCTAAATGAGCGCCAGCAAGAAACTGATTAGAACTGATGGCTGCAACTGGTGATGGTAACGACAAATGGTAGCAACAAGGACCTAACTGGACATGACCCAATGCTCACTGTGGTATAATTAGCATTGTGGGTTAGTTGTCCCCATGAGTTTTTCTGTGTGCATCATAAGGAAGGACATAAGCAAAAGGGGATGAGCATGACTAAGCACTCCAGAGGCAAGAGTTGTCAATGAAGAGACCACCTCTAAATGAGGGTATAAGAGAAGGGCAAACAGAGACCATTGCTATTTGCCCTTGGTTCAGCCCACCTCCCATTCTTGAAGGTGCAGTTTCCCATTGCTAACAAAAAACTTTAAAATCTTTTGCTGCACAACACTTGCATCTCCCGTCTGAATTCTTACCTTTCTGGTAAGATAAGAGCTGGGATTTCCCCTTCCTCTTTTGGGGTAACATCTCTACATATTTAAAATTACCTATTTATTGAGTCATCTACATAAATCAAATAAATGTGTGAAAAGAATAAAATTTCTATAGTACATTTGGAGATAATTAAATATCTGGAGAACATTAAATAAATAAGTGTTCATTATCTGAACATTATCCAGAATCATGCTCCTGGGAGAGACAGATATAAATTTCAGGGCTTCTTTCAGGGCCTGGAATAAACCATTCTGAGCTCTTCCACCCCACTCCGCCACCACGCAATTTTCACACTGATTGTTTCAGGTGAAAGAGGACATCAAAGATGCCTACAGGGAAAAGGAGGTGAAGTGGAGCTGAGACACAATACATCTTGGTCAGCCTTTCATTAGTAAAATAAAGTTGCAAACTGCATTTCACCTGCCTTTGGGGTAGCGAGAGATGAAAGAACTGGTTTTATTTGTAGCATCCTCATTTCCTTTCTCTTTATTTTTCTCTTTTCCTTTTATTTGAAGTCACGTGCCTTATTTTCTGCGTAGCACTTGTGGCACCTGAGTATCACAGCACGCTAAGACATTCAGAGGTTCGTCTGTGATGTCTTTTCCTTATGCGAGAGTGTGAGGAAGACATTTTCACAAAGAGGAAATGTGATATAACAACAGAAAGTTTAGAAGTTCATTATTAAAAGTCATCAGCTTGCTATATGTTTGTTGTTGGTTTTCTCCCATTAAAAATGCCCAGATTACTGCTCCTTTATTCATACTGAATAGACTTCCTATTTTTTTTTTTTAATTTGCAAGTATATTCCTTCTCATAAGGCCTGAGTTGAAAATTTGTTTTCAAAACCACTGTGGTGTACTTCATTATATAATGTGATTATGAAAATTGAAGACTTGTTTTCTTGGTGAACTAAATTTTTTCCCATTCCTTTTTCCTAATTGCAGGGGTAACCACACTAAACTTCATTCATATGGGAATGTATTAAAAACTTACTAAAACGTTGTTGGCTACATAGTGGAATCCAGTATATTAAAAATGCTTTCTTAGGCATATATCTGTGACTTAAGAGTTTAAAATATTTATTTTGCTTCAAGACATTTTCCTAAGGAAGGTGTTATGCTTTAATTAGTGTCCATGCTATTTGTTGCTATATCTCAACACTAAGTCACGATAAACCATGGTTTTCAGCCTAGAAAGGCAATCATGATGTGATGTGAAGAAAAGTGCACAGGATTTGGAAGACTTGAGTTTCCCTGGCTCCTTTTAAGTGTGGAATGTGTTTAAGTTTATTAGCCTTTCTGGGACTCCATCAGATGAAGGCTGGATTGTTTATCACCAAGTGGTATTGTGACAATGAAGTGTGGAAACATACAGACTATATTTGCCCACAGGCATGCTCAGGCTGCCATAACAAAATGCCATAGACAACGGAAATTTATTTTTTCACAATTCTGGAGGCTGGAAGTCAGGGTTCAGAGCTTCTGGTGAGAGCTTTCCTCCTGGCTTTCAGACAACCATTTCACATCGTGTGTTCACATGGCCCTCTGTCAACCTGTGTGCGCAAAGAAAGAGTGAACAAGCTTTCTTGATAAGTGCACTAATCCATTGGACCAAGCCCCATCTCCATCACCTCATCTAACCCCAGTCACCTCTCAAAACCCTGTCTCCAAATATCATCACACTGGGGCACTGGGACTTGAACATATGAGTTTAGGGGAAATATAAATCATTAGTTCATGATAACCTGGCACACACGAGTAGGTGAGTAAGTTCTCAGACACTAAAAGAAAAGTGAACCATCCTGCAGAGATAGGTAAGACCTGCAAAATGAAAACAGTCACGATTACAGACATGTGTTGGAGGATTTCCCTTTTGGAGTGAACTAGTCCACCTAGACCAGAATTTCCTGGAGGGCCTTTGCAGGAACAGGAGCCCCGGAAGATGCCCAGAAAAGAAAAATGGGGATCCATGTTCAATGACACTTTAGAACATCTGCCTAAATAGCAAATGTTTAAAATACTGTTTAAACCCAAATACCCTGAACTTATTTGACCACATGGTCTGCTCACAACCTAGTCTATCTAATAAAATAAAAGTTTTATGAAACACAATTCGGTTAACACTTCTATTTACCAGAATCTTAAACATGAGGTTTTATCATATAGTCGAAAGATTTTTCACTTAGAAATTAAAGAGGAAGTAATTTGTTCATTCAAGATATACTTCTACCCATAATTGACCTTAAGGCAGCACTTGAAAGTCAAGGTTTTATGAGATTCCCTCATGTATATGTATATGTATGAATATATGTTTATGCAAGGCACATACACATATCTTAAAATATGTATATAAACACATATGCATGTACTCTATGAATTTATTACACGTAGTCCATCTATTGAAAAATAATTCAAGCCAATGCAAGCTTTGTTGAAAGTGATTTGTTTATCTTCTGCACAATATATCCATTGAAAACAGTAGCTAACACATTTGAAGAACTTGCTGTCCTTGTGCTAAGTGCTCTGTGTGTATGCTTTTGTTTAATTCTCAAAGCAATCAGAGGAGGCAGGTTCGTCTGTTAGTTCCCATTTATAGATTTTGGAAATGGGTGCTTCAGAGACGGTAAATAGGTTGCTCAGAGTTGAGCATCCTGGAAGCAATCAATGGAGATGCACCCTAAGTTGAGGCATGTCTTTGGACCATCCATCTCCTTTCCTTGAGTGACTGACTTCTAAGCATAATATGACATGGCAGTGGTGAAAGGGATTTGCTGATTGAATTTATGTCTTTAATAAATTAATTTTCAGTTAATTAAAAAGGGAGATATCTATAATATAAATAATACAGATAATAAAAATAATACACAGGATGTACACTTTTGTATCTGGCTTATGTTCAATATAATATTTTTGAGATTCACATATGTTGTTGCATGTATCAATAGTGTGTTTCTTTTTATTGCTGAGTACTATTCCATTGTATAAATATACCACAACTTGTTTATCCATTCTCCCAATGATATAGTTTAAATTTATGTATATTATACATTACATATATATATAAATTTATGTATATAGTACACATTTATGTATACTTATGCACATATGTATATTAAATTTATGTTACATATTTCCAAAAAAGGGAGATTGTCTTGTGTGACCCCAACATAGATAAGAAAAAGTCCTTCAAAACAGAACCTCCCTTCAGCAAGTGGTTTGCCTGCTGACCTCGAAGAAGCAAATCACCATGAATTCCACAGTCATGAAGGACTGAATTCAGCCAATCTACAGAAGTTTGGAGGAGGACCTTGAGCTTCAGATGACAATACAACCCAGTCAAATCCTTGATTGCAGCTTCAAGAGACTGTGAATAGAGGACCCAGCCCTGAAGAGCCTGGTCTCCTGACAGAAGGAGCAAGATAATAAATGTGTGATGTTTTCTCTTTTTTTTTTCTTTTTTGTTCAAGTACAGTCAGTTACAATGTGTCAATTTCTGGTGTACAGCACAATTTCTGGTGTCCCAGCCATACATATACATACATATATTCATTTTCATATTCTTTTTCATTAAAGGTTATTACAAGATATTTAATATAGTTCCCTGTGCTATACAGAAGAAATTTGTTGAGGTTTTCTTTAAACCTATGTTTATATATAGTGGTTAACATTTGCAAATCTCAAACTCCTAAATTTATCCCTTACCATCCCCTTCCCCTGGTAACCGTAAGATTGTTTACTATGTCTGTAAGTCTGTTTCTGTTTTGTAGATAAATTCATTAGTGTTTTCTTTTTTTCTTTTTTTAAGAGTCCACATGTAAGTGATATCACATGGTATTTGTCTGTCTCTTTCTGGCTTACTTCACGTAGTAAGACAATCTCTAGGTCCATCCATGTCGCTGAAAATGGCATTATTTCATTCCTTTTCATGGCTGAGTCGTATTCCATTGTATAAATATATCACAACTTCTTTATTCAGTCATCTGTCAATGGACATTTAGGTTGTTTCCATGTCTTGGCTATTGTATATAGTGTTGCTATGAACATTATTAGGGTACATGTATATTTTCAAATTAGAGTTCCCTCTGGATATATGCCCAGGAATGGGATTGCTGGATCATATGGTAAGTCTATTTTCAGTTTTTTGAGGAATCTCCATACTGTTTTCCATATTGGCTGCACCAAACTTCATTCCCACCAGCAGTGTAGGAGGGTTCCCTTTCCTCCACACCTTCTCCAGCACTTATCATTTGTGAACTTTTGAATGATGGCCATTCTGACTGGTGTGAGGTGATACCTCATTGTAGTTTTGATTTTCATTTCTCTGATAATAGTGATACTGAGCAATATTTTCATGTGCCTATTGGCCAGTTTTATGACTTCATTGGAGAATTGCTTGTTTAGGTCTTCTGCCCATTTTTGGATTGGTTTGTTTGTTTCTTTTCTTATTAAGTTGTGTGAGCTATGTATATATTCTGGAAATTAAACCTTTGTCAGTCACATCATTTGCAAATATTTTCTCCAATTCCATAGGTTGTCATTTTGTTTTGCTTATGGTTTCCTTTGCTGTGCAACTTGTAAGTTTAATTAGGTTGCATTTATTTTTGCTTTTATTTCTATTGCCTTGGTAGCCCTAGCAGAACATTGCTAAGATTTATGTCAGAGAATGTTTTGCCTATGTTTTCTTCTAAGAGGTTTATTGTGTCTTGTCTTATATTTAAGTCTTTAAGCCATTTTGAGGTTTTTTTTTGTGTATGATGTGCGGGAGTGTTCTAACTTCATTAATTTACATGCTGCTATCCAGTTTTCCCAATACCACTTGCTGAAGAGACTGTCTTTTCTCCATTGTATATTCTTGCCTCATTTATCAAAGATTAATTGACCATAGGTCTGTGGGTTTATTTCTGGGCTCTCTATTCTATTCCATTGATCCATATGTCTGTTTTTGTACCAATACCATGCTGTTTTGACTACTGTAGCCCTGTAGTATTGTCTAAAGTCTGGGAGGATTATTCCTCCTGCTTTGTTCTTTTTCCTCAATATTGTGTTGGCAATTCTCGGTCCTTTGTGATTACATATAAATTTTAGGATTTTTTGTTCTAGTTCTGTGAAAATGTCATGGGTAATTTGATAGAGATCACATTAAATCTGTAGATTCCCTTGGGCAATACAGCCAATAAGTGTGTGATGTTTTCCACTGCACAGTTTGTGGTAAGTGATTACAGACCCATTGATGCCAGTACAGTAATAGGATGGGTTTTGAACTCAGGCAGTATGGCTTCTGAGCTTGCAGCTCTACTCCTATGATATTTGGTCTCTTATAGGATAAAGCTTGGGGTCATATCCTTATGGGGTCAAGAATGACACAAGGTGAATTGCAAACAGTATCTTATGTGAGTATTTTTTTAAATTGTTTTGTTTTACTTTGTTTGTTCATTTGTTTTCCCTGATTTAGTGTTTAGTGGTACCTATGGAAACTAATATACAGGACCAGGTAGATATAACTTAGAAGTAACATGTATTTTTTGTACAGATTCTGGTCTTACTTATACGACCTTGGGAAATCCCCATGTTGCCACAGCTTTTTTGTGACATTGAGTTATTTTATTCAATTTCCAACTCGAATCTAAACCTATTGATTGTACTACACAATGATGACTGCAAAAAAGACTCTCCAATGACAAGCATTTGCACAATATTAGCTTACAAGTCTAAAATCCATTTCAAAAGTTGTTTAATGAGTGCCTACTCAGAGCTGGGTGCTATTTATCCTCACAAATTCCTTAAGTATTGATTCCTTTTCTCTCTTTTACCAATCGGGAACTACAGCTAGAGTTTGCATGACTTGCTTCTATGACCGTAAGACAAACATTCAAAAGTATGATTTATTGGGCTTTTAGATAAAATCTGGCTTCTTCTAGATTTTTGAATCCATATTCATGGGCTGCACATCTTCAATATGTTAAGGAACAAAGAAAAAATGTCAGATGATTTCAATCGTGTGTTTTTATACTCTACCAGTGATGCAATGTCTAACTCAATTATCAGAAAAACAAGGCAGTGGGTCTTTGTGTTTATTCTTGACTCTCATTTAAGGAGTTGTGTATTTAAAAGTAGCATAATTTTAAATTTATCTCTTCAACCCCACCCTTTATAAATGTACCACTACACCTACTAAGAATTTAGGAACATTAATTGTCTCTTAGAATTTCTCTTTAAACACATGTTGCAAAGAGCTGTTAATTTCATTTTCTTTCTGTTTAGTTTCATTTATTCCTTTTTGGGATTTCTGTTTAAAAGAGCTTTTAGCAGTCTCCAGTCACATATGGTGCCTATGCTTATGGAATAGGCAAACCAGCTTGAGTAAAATAAGAATAAAAATAAACCACACCGAACTAAACTCCAAACTTTTGGGGAGGTCTTCAGTGGTGCTGCTTTTCTGGTACATGTCAATTGTTCCTGTTTGGAACCAGGAATGGAATTCTTCCAAACACCCAAATGTGGTATGAAAGACAGCATTGTTCTCCAGGTCAGAGAGTCTGGAGAGCGAGACCTACAAGTTCTGGAAAGTTCTTCATCCTATGAGATTTTCAGTCTCTTTTCCTGGCCAAAGACCTTCAGCAAAACATGAGAATTATCGGACGTGCTTTGCTCAAGGACGAACTTGACAATTTCTTTTTGACATTATATTATAAAAAGACAGACACTAAACGTAACAGGCCACAAAGCTCCCAAACCCAAATATTTAAATCTCAGCTACTTAAGAAGCTATGGAAATAAAATGGAATTTTCTAGTGAAATCCCTTTGGCATTGTCTTCCTGCTGAATGTTTTCAAAACACACTGAGCAGTCTTTATCCTTAGGGATCACTTTTCTCTAGTTGCTTTATATGTTTACACATGTTCAACTACTCATAGTATTGTCTATTATAAGAGAAAATTCATACCATGCCTATGGGCTTGGATCCAGGTTATTTAGCAGACTGGTACAAGATGTGGGTGCAGGATGTGTGGGTGTCTAAATGATATTTCATGCTACGTAGGGAGAAGAGAGAAAATGCACAAATGAAAAGAAGAGAGAATTTGTGCTGAGTGGCTTCCCTCCTCTCAATTTGCCAACACAACTTTGGAACTATAACATCTTTGCCCTTAGGCCACTTGAATAAGAATCAATCAGGAAGTCAGTCAAAGAATATTGGGTAACACAGCAGGGAGGAAACACAGAGTGACTGGAGCTTGTTCTCCGGAGTTCGTAATGATGATGGTGTGACAAGACAAGAATTTAAATAAGATGCAAGTCACCCATATGAGAGAAGTCACCACGTTTACCATTCCTTTCCAATTAATTGTGGCTGTGATAGCGACTTCAAAGAGGAGATGGGACATCACCTGTCAGTGAAGGGACTTGTGAGTTTAAGAGGGTGAAGGGAGTAGGGAGGCCGTGCCAGGAACTGAGATCTGTGTAAATAAAAAGAGGATAATACAAATGATATGCAAGATATGGCAAGAAGACAACATTCAATGGAATTTTGGTTTAACTAGGACAGGGTTAGCAAGATGCCTTGTGGGGCAAAAGTGGTGATGCAAATGAGTGACAAGCTGGAAATATCCCTTCCCAAAGGCACTCACTTAAAAAAAATGTTTATCAAACTACCTTAAAGAAAATAACCCCTTCCCTTTTGTATTTTCCCTCCTCCCTTTCCTCTCTGTAATATAGGCACAAGATAATATTTCTCCTGTAAAAAAAGAAAAAAAAAAGCAACACTATAGGCACATGAACAAACCTCCATTGGCCATTGACCTCCCATCAGGTGCCCCTGGGAAGCACAGAGAGACGGACCTGTTTGGGTTTCCTGCTCCATCTCTGAGGACTCCAGGTTATTAACCAGACCAATACAAGATGTGGGTGCAACGTGTGTGGGTGTCTAAATGATATTTCGGGCTATGTAGGAGGAAAAGGGTTGCTACTCAGCTCTGGCTCCCGGCACCTGTGAGGAAAAAAAAGCCACAAGGGCCAGAGATTGGACTTTTCCCAAGAAGTTCATATCTGAGTTTTAGTGTAAAAGCTCTCAGTATCTTTATTGTTGCTTCAATCTTTTTTTCTGAACACCGGGCAAGCTACACAATGCATATCTATAAGCAGGAATTCCCCGGTCAGCAACCGGAATGCAACTTTGGACACTGAAGTGAAGGAAGATAAGAACTTATAGGAAATTAATGGAATTGGTCTTCAGGCTTCAGTATGTGGTTCCAGACCCAGGAAGTGCTTCCTCTGGTAAATGCTAAATCCATTCTATTTGCATAGCATGTTCTCTTAAGCATTTTCCATTGGAACTGGTTTTGTGTTTGAGAGTAAAGGAAGAATGTATTCCGGCAAGCTAATGTATCCTTCTGTGAGGGGCTGCCTTTCCAGGGGGTTGACAAACACCCATCTTGGCTCTCCAGCAATTTCCTACGTGATGAATAGGTTCCAGGAGCACAGATCACTTTTATTGCTGCCTGCAATATGTTTGATAATAAACTTTTAAGCTCTGTTTATTGGACTGCACATCCAAAACCATTACTTTCTTGGCTAACACCAATACCTTATCTAATGGGAAAGATAAAGAGTGGTTTCAGTAAGAAATTTTAAAGGACATTTGATACTTGGAAGGAAAGAGGAATCCAGCACCTAGTATTTATTTTCTCCAGTGTGTCTGGCATTATCATATTGATTAATGCTGCCTATATCCATCTCATACATAAGCATGTCATCTCTTGGTGTGCGTGGTGAACACCAAGTAACTGTTTCTGCAGCTTTAGAGAAACAGACTTCACTGCCTGGGCAGAAAATATCTGATAATTGCTGGAGATTTCAGAAGGGCAGCAAGAGGAGGGGAAAAAAATGATGCTGCAATATTTGAAGCTGACTGATGATTAATGGATAATTTATGAGCAGTTGACCTCATTTAAATAGAGAGAACTGACAAATGGGGAGTACATTTTAATGTTCGATGAGAGGTAAAATATATATAAAGCTTTATTATTTTCCAATATATTCTTGCCTTACTACATTATTTGATATATAAATAGCACTGTGAAATCTGCTAGATAAGTGATGTGTGTGTGTGTGTGTGTGTGTGTGTACATACGTGTGTGTAAAGGAGAGGTTCAGGAATTATCACCTTTGTCTTGCAAATGTGATCATTAAGCTTAATTTGAGTGATGTACCCACAGTTCCTCAACTAGAAGGTAGCAGAAAGGATATTCCTGGCTTTCTAGCCACAGTGATTGTGACCGCAACGATAAATGTATTTGCCTTCTCCATTCATTATATGCATCTCCCGTTGTGTAGCTGCCAATGGTGGGAGTGGAATTATCCCCATTCTCTCCCTGATCTAAAATAATCTTTAGAAACAGATGCTTGTGTCAAAGTGATTGATTCAAGATGGGCTTGGAGAACTAAGTAAAGCCTATGGGTTTTTGTTTTGAGATTGTGGGGAGAAACAAGTTTGCTTTCATTCACAAAATATAAATGAAAAACTGAGAGAGCATCTGGCCCTGGTAGCTGCTTGCAGGCATCTTGAAGCCACACATGTAGTCAGTCTTGAGAGAAAGCTGACTCCCTGCAGACTGGGAAGAGATTGACCTTAAGAACAACAAGCTAACTACATGTTTAAGCTACTGGATCAAGACTGGGATGACATTTTTTTTTAATATACTCTATAGGTTAAAAAAGTAAATTCTTTTTGTAACTTAAGCCAATTTTGTGGTGGTTTCTATCATTCATAACTGAAGGAGCCCTAAAAGATACACAAAGCTGTGTCTTCAGAAACCAAGTTCGCACTCTCTCTTTGTCTAGAGATAACTTTAGACTGAGTAAGGTTTATTGACAAGCATTGTCGGTAACGTTTCTCAGGCTATTTGCAAATATTTTTGAAACTCTGATGCAAAGAAAAGAAACACATACATATGGAAGTTTTGGAGGATTCTATGCTAAGAAAGTGGATTTAGGTCCATGCAGCAGGTTGTGTTGTACCTGAAACTGGAGAGGAAGATGTTTCCTTTGCTGCTTCTCATAGTCCAGCACTGTTCTGGCCCCAGGTAGTAGGAGCTTTGTGAGCAATGAGAGGCAACACCCTTGGGGCACAGACAATGGCTTGCTATGGGGACGCCATCGGCCAGGAGAAAGCTGGGGCTCCTGTAAGTGACTGTGAATGCATTGTCATTAGCCAAGGGAGGTAGACGGCTGGCAGCTGAACAGAAAGCACATTCAAACTATGACACGGTCTGATATGTGTAGCATACATATTGATTTGTAAACATTGTGTGTGTGTGTGTGTGTGAGAGAGAGAGTCCTTTATGTGGGGTTGCCCAGAACTATGAAGGACTGAGATTTTGCTTACTTACAAATTAACAAGTTAGCATGAGGCAATTTTATGAATTCTTGCAGAAGACATGACTCTCTTGGGTCAAAGACAAATAAATGTATTATTACTTAGAACACAACAATCAACATGCAGAACGGTTAACTTCGACTCCAAGACCCATAAGGTGATACAGGGTAGCCCAGATGGTCGCTGAACACGGTGGGTTTGCAACACATCTGAGGAATCCTGAGCTGAGGACACTCAAGTCTTTTATATAGGGCAGTAAACAAATCTGCCCCTTGCTCCGGAGAGAGGTGTCATCTCTATCTTGTAAGACTGTCGCTGTCCAAACATCCCTGAAAATGTAGTTCAAATCAAAAAGGAAGTTATGCAGAATTTTAAGGTATGCAAAATTCAAGATATACATAGTTTTAAGACACCCATGGGGCATTGTCTCCTAAACAGAATTCCACAGTATTGTCTGAGATTCTTGTATTAAAAGCTGAATGTTGAACTATTAGAATTTTCATGTTAAAAAAACAAGTATGTTATAAATTCAAAGTATAAAACAAATACTCATGCATGGATACTGATATAAATATCATAATAATGGAAGATATTAGTACGTGAGATTGGATTTGAGGTATATAAGTGTCTACGCTAACTTCTCAATTTTTCTGTAAATCTAAAACTGTTCTAAAAAATAAATTGTATTAAAAACATAATGAATACTTCTGTGTTCCAGCAATTCTATTCCTTGATATATAACCAATAGAAACCTGTACATATATGTACTTAATACATGCAAAACAATGTTTATAGCATTACTATTCTTAATGGCTCCAAACTATAAGTAACTTGAGTCTTTTAATTTTATAATGACTACATATTCTTGACATAACAATAAGAAATAAAGTACGACTACACATAGCTATGTAGATAGACTTTACAAACTGGGCAAAGGAAACTGTTCATAAAAAGAATGTATACAGTGTGATTCTATTTATCTAAAATCAAGGTAAGTACAGGTAACCTATAGTGTTATAAGGCAAGAGAGTAGACATCTTTGTGGGTAAGTAATGGGAGAGGGTATGAAACATTTTGGGGCTGGAGGTGCTGATAATGTTCCAAGAGTGTTCAGTTTATGAAGATTCTTCAGATTGTACTCTGATGATTTGTGTACTTTTTAATATAAATGTTATGTTTCAATGAATTTTTTAAATGTTTGCATCACACTCACAGGTTGTTAAAATGATTACATCACATACATGAATAGATACTCTGAAATGAGAAGATCTTAGATGATTGATTACATTTTCCAAAGACATACGTCTGTGTAAAAGGGAGATCAAGAAAGCAAAAGAGAATGGTCAACTTTAGGAATAATATGGAGAATGTTTTGTCTTTTAAATTAAAATCCTAGCTTTAAATCCCTGAAATAAGGGGTAGAGTATGGCAGTAAATAGAGTAAGAGAAAGGGAAGTGACAAATGATTATACTTATTGGTAGAAGGTTGAACGAGCTTAGGGAGAATGACTGAAAGCATTGTCTCATTTTTCCAAGGGCATAATGAGGTTGTAGGAGCATCTCCTCTCATAGATGTCAGAAGGTCCCCTTGTAGCAGCAACCAAGTGGTGTGTCTCCATCAATCCATCCATGCACATTCTTTAGCATACTGGTAATAAATTAACAAAAATCATGATAATATAACATCTGTTGTTAATGAGTGATTATTCAGAGAAGTGATACAAAAAACTCTCAGCCAGATTGCCTGAGTTCAATCCCAATTCCACCATTTATTAGCTGTGTGACCTTAGGCAAGTGGTGTAACATCTCTGTGTCTCATTTCTCCCCCTGAAGGAGTGGGATACTATGAATACCATCTGTATATTAGAGTAGTTATGAGGATCAAATGTAAGCTTTCCTTATGTATTAGCTGTGATCATACATCAAACCCTGCTAATTAAGTCACTAAATCATAGAACAAACATACAAGCAAGTCATTTTTTAACCAACATTTTTATAACAGAGGAAACTTAAACTTAGAGTCCTTCAAAACATCTGAGTCCTTTAAAACATTTTTTAAACTATTCAGATAGTTGCTTTCATTAAAAATAGAATTTGGTCTTTTATATTTTAAAGATTTTTGCAGTTACCATTAGATTACTCTTTTCAAAACACATTTCCCATTATTTTAAGGAAGTTCTATATGTTCGCTCGTCTACTCTATTATTCAGGTGAATTAAATCTACTTTTTTTTTTTAATCCTCTCTCCTTCCTGTTGATGAAAACCAATGCTCATTATCTACAATAGAAAAGGCTTCTTGTTATGTGAAAAGCAATTATTAATTGTACAGGAGATAACAACTAAATCTAAAATTTCACATATTAAGAGCTAACGGAGGATCCTTGGGACTTGCAGTTCTACTCCTCACAGATGATCTCTGACTTCTCCACAACTCATTTTAAAATGTTTCAAAATAATTAGTTACCTTATATTTACCTATGGCAAATTTGGAAGTTCATCAATTAGAAATTTATAAAATACTTTCTGACCTTCGGGTGGATTAGTTTTGACAATATAGTGAGTCTTTTCCTACACTTTTCATTACAATTCCAGCATACATTTGAAATGTTAAGAATCAGGCTGAAATTTAGATCTCCTTTTCACTTGCTAGTTTTGACAGGACGGGTACTTAGTAATGCTACATAAGAAGTTGTTCAGGATCCAGACTATTAAACTCTGAAATCATCTGAGACCAGGAAGCACTGGAGAATCAGAGGTAGATCTAATATTCCAAAAACTGGAAAATAGCTTAGAATGAGCTCTGTCCTTGACCAGATTAAAGTTATCTGCCCCCATTCCTACTGATCTCTAAGAAATGAAATGAACTCTCTCTGGAGAAAATTGACACCATTCTGAAACTTCCAAATGTAATGTCCGACAAGCAATCAAAAATTACTAGGCACATCAAGAAATATGATCAAGAGAAAGATAAAATAAACAGATAATCCAGTTATTGGAGTTATCAGATACAGACTTTAAAATAACTGTAATTAATATACTCGAGAAAATGATGTACACCTGAAATTGACATAACATTGTAAACAGACTATAACTCAATAAAATAAAATAAAAAATTTAAAAAAAAAAAGAAAATGAGTGACATAATGGATTTATTCTTTTTTGGAGAATTGAAATAGTGAAAAATAATCTAATGGAATTTTTAAACCTAAAAATGCAGTAATTGAAATTCAAATTTTAATAGATGAGTTGAACCATAACCTGCAAAGATGATCAGATAGCTGGAAGATGAGCTGGCTGAAAATTTATTCTGAGGCATGAAAAGCAGAAAAGGTGAGAAATATATAAAAGAGAATAGGAGATATGTAGGGCTTGTGTAAAGATGTTATGGATTTGTATTTGCAATTCCAGAGGTTAGGGGACAATGAATGGGGCAGAAGCAATAACTGAACTGAAAAAAAATGAACAAGAATTTCCCAAACTAAAGAAAGACATTAACTTACAAAACCAAAAAGCACTTCAAAACTCAGGCAAGTTAAGTAGGAAAGTTATGTCAAAACTCATTAAAGAGTACTGTTGATATCCAGTGTCAAAGAAAAACTATTGCAAACAACTGGGGGCAAGGGAAGGAGAAAGGAAGCAAAGATGTGGTGCTTCAAATGCACGGCAAGATGACCTCCAATATTTCAACAGAAACAATGAAAGCTGGAAGAGAGTGGAATTATTACTATCATCATTATTATTAATCTTTAAAATATCTAAGTAACTTTTAAGTTGTGACAAAATAAAGACATCTTTAGACATTAAAAAAAGGTGAATGAATTTGTCCCCAGTAGACCAAAGTAAAGCAGATGCTAAAATTTTTTTTTCAGGCAGAAGGAAAATCATCTCAGAAAAACAGAAATGTAAGAAGGACTAAAAAATAAAGATAAGGGTAAATATGGGGGCATATATAAGTGAATATATTATATAATACAACAGTAGCAGCAGCAATAATGATACTGATCATAATTATACCTCTAATTATTTGGTGGTGAAGGAGAATGTCTCATGAGCTATAATAGTTACAAAAAGGCAAGAGAATTGATAAAAGTCATAGGGAATAAAAGAAGGAAAGAAAACCTTCACTGCTTACAAAATACATCATTATTTATGTGGAAAATCCAAAATAATCTAGAAATTAGGTATTAGATTATAACTGCAGTAAGTTTTTTGGATATGTATACATACAAAGACAAACTCTATTTCATACACTAGGAACTAAAAATTAAGAAATTAAATTTTAACATATATTATTTATAACAGCATAAAATAGAATACTTATGAATAAACCTAACAAAAATGAACAAAACTTTTACACATGAAACAAGCACACTGAGAAAATCTAAGGGAATCCTAAATAAATGAAGTGTTTACCATTTTCAAAGCTTGGAAGATTCAGTACTGTAAAGATATTAATTCTCTACCAATTTATCTATGGATTTGATGCAATTAACAATAAGATATGTTAGCAAGTTTTGAATTTGTGTATATATGCAAGTACATGTGTGTGGAATTTGCCAAGCTTATAGAAAAATAAATATGGAAACATAAAAGACCAAAATAACCAAGATAATCTTACAGAAGAAGAGAGTTGGAAGATATTATGTCAGATATCAAGACTTACTATAATGCCACAAAAATTAAGAACATGTGGTCTTGGGTCAAGGATATATAGATCAATGGAAAAAGAAATTCAGACACAGGTGCTTATGTATATAATCACCTGATTTATACCAAACAGGAGTGCTGTTTTATAACCTGTGATTTATAGCCTGATTTAAAACACACAGAAGTGCTGCTTGAAAGAGTTTTTTTTTGTTTTTTTTTTAAGTAGACAGAGAACTTAATCAGTTGGAAAATTGGAAGTCCATGTTGGAAAAAAAAAATGAATCTTGGCCCCTAATTTTTGCTTAAAGAAGAAAACCCTTTACTGCTGTTTTATTCTCAAGAAGACACAGGAGAACATCTTCATGACTTGGAAGGTCGAGCATTCTTAAGCAGGACATTAAAAACTGCCAGCTATCGGGGACCTACTGTATAGCTCAGGGAACTATATTCAACACCTTGTACTAACCAGTAATGGATAACAATCTAAATCACATCACTGTGCACCTGAAACTAACACAGCATTGTAAATTAAACATACTTCCGTTTTAAAAATGGCTTAAAATGCCAACCATAATGAAATAAAGGGTTAAAATGGGCTACACTGAAATGAAAACCCCTTGTTTATCAAAGACACTATGAAAATAACAAAAATCAGGCCATAGGGTGGGCGAAGATAACCATTATACATGTATCTTACAAGGACGTGTACCTAAAGTAAATAAAAAATTTCTATCCATTAATAACAAAAAGATAGCCAACCCAAGAGGGAAAAAAAGCAAATGATTTGAAAAGACACTTTACAAATTCCAATAGGCATATGAAAAAAATCAATATTATTATCAAAAGAATGCATATTAAAACCAATGAAATATCAACATACAACCCACATAATGGCTTAAATGAGAAGAGATGACCAAATCAAGTGCTCACAGAATGTGGACAATTGGAACTCTCATAAACTGTTGGTGGGCATATTAATAAAATCACTTTGGAATATTATTTGGCGAAATCTACCAAAGCTAAAAATACACATATTCTCTTATATACCAGTTCTTCTCCTAGTTATGTACTCATCAAAACTGGTTACATATGAAATCAAAGCCATATAAAAGAAGGTTTATAATAGCATTATTTATAATTGTCTCAAACTGAAAGCCACTCAGAAGGACAACTAACAGTCACATGGATAAATACATTCTGATACATTCCTACAGTGGGTTGTTATGTAACAGTGAGAATGAACAAACCACTGCTACAGAAAAGAACATGGATGAATCTCACAAATACAATGTTGAGCAAAGGAAATCATACACAGAAGATGACATACAGTATTATTCTATTTGTATAAAGTTCAAAATAGGCAAAACTAACATATGGAATTAGATGGTGGTTACCCCTGGGGTGTAATGAATGGGAAGAGACTCCAAGGGAGATTCCAGCATGCAGGTAAAGTTTTCTTCTTTGACCTGGGTGGTGTTACAAGGTATGTTAACTTGGTGATATTATGATTTGAGCAAATTTTCTGTACGTATGTTAAGTATTAATCAAAACTTTGTTTTAAAATGTGTATCAAAATATCTGCCATTAATCCATTGCAATATACTTTCTATTCCTGCCAAGTGCATTCAGTAATCAGGGAGGAGAAAGTGTGTTTCTTGAGACCGAACACTAACAGACAAGTTTGGGAATGAGGTCTCAGTAAGTGAATCCACTTGAGGCAGTGGACAGTGCTAATTGCTCCTTGGAGCCTTGGAAAGTGAAAAGGTTATGGAAAAAGCTGCAATTAACATGGCAGGAGTCCCACTGGTGTAAGTGTGGATACCAGCTAGGAGGGCTCAGAGATGGCACTAAAACTCTCTTCCAGATGTCAGTTTTTCTCAACATTTATAGGAAGTGGAGGAGGGAGAGAAAGGGAGGCATTTTTTTTTGCCAAAGGGAACAGTTCTGTGGGAAACTAGGCGCGGGGACTTTCATGCCCTTGATTGCTGACAATACATGCTTGTCTTTACATGAATTCTTTGCCACCCAGAACTGCGCCCCAAGCACTTTTATGAGTAACAGACTCAGACAGAGAAGGCTGGGGGTCACTTGATTTGCCATAGATGAGCTGCTATCTTGGTTGGGAACACGGCAGCAATTTAAGGGTTGCACAGAAACAAAAATGTAATTACCGCTGTTGAAATGTGTCCTGACACACGGCTAACGCTCCCATTCTTGTGCAAAGTGACAGAAGAGAATGCTTCTCGCTCCAGATAGGAGAGAGACTGGCCCCTATTTTAGAACACCTAGGATCTGGGCCATTAGCACTGAGGTAAATCAACTCAAATTTTAATAAATTCATCCTCTCTCTATATATTACATTACGTTGTTTCCTCATCCTCACAAATCTAGTCTTCTTCTTCTTTGAGGAGACGATCATGGTGAATTAGAGTTAGTAAGCAGATTAAAAAGAACAATCAACCCCTTACCGCCTCTCTAATCTGAACCACAGTTTCTTCATCTACGAAAGGGCAATAATAATTATGTAGTGATAAACTCGTAACATCTTTGAGCACAAGTGAGGTAGGAAACAGGAAAGCATCTTTAAGCCGTGAACAACTATTAAAACACTGGTAACTAACAGCATATAAAACCAGACCTCTTGGTTTATACCTTTTGTAGGTCTCATCGTTCATTTTGCCTATGTCCTAGATATCTGTATAATGATCCTATTCTCCAAGGAAAAGAATTCCAATAAATTTCAGGTATTCCTTGAGGATATACTCTGGAATTTCTCACGGGACTTTTCATGGTGCCTCGTACATAAACAATGCTCAGTAGAAACTTAAGTTTCAGTATTTTTCGAGTGGAAATCTAAATCAAATTTTAAAACATCTTCACATTAGACAGTAGTTAGTTAGGCTATGATATTGAAAAATTCAGGAAATTGAGATTAAATATCTACTTCGGAAGAAAGTGCTCTGAGAAATTAGCTTCATGAAAACATTTTACCTCTCAGTAGCCTTTAATTCATTGGTTGACTTACGAACATTTTCCATAGCTCTTTTTAAGGTCCTGGGTTCCACACAACAGGACCAAAACTTTTCTGAAGAAGGTTGTTGCATATTTATCAGTAATATTTTTTTGTACTCAACCATTATGGGAAATTTGATGGGTTTAAAAGTTGCAGTGGTATTGTCTTCTTGTGCATTAAGATGGTCGTGGCAATGTATCTGTACTGTCACTAGCTTCCTACGTTGCTCTACATAAATATGGAACAAATCCTTCCCCCATCTTTATCACACTGAAAGACAAATCCTTGCTGGCTAGCTACAGGGTACAAATCTGAAACCCAGGGATAGAGAAGTTCTATGCAGTTGGAAAAAAGCGTTATAAAACAATCGTTTCCAGACTTTCTAGCCCAATAAACTCATCAACCCAGACCTGAGAATTTTATTCAGAGAAGTTAAATGACATCTGACATTCGATTACAGTGAAAACTATCCAACTCGTAAGACCATCACTCAAGTTTTTTGTTTGTTTGTTTAAACTCATGATCTAGTACGTGTCTATGGATTATACTGATCGTCTCCATTTGCCCCTCCAGATTGACTCTCCCCACTCCTCCATCCTGTGCTGTGTTCCTGGAAGCAGACTTTCATGGTCTTCCTCAACTGGATTCCTTTTTAGTTCGCAGTTGGGAATAGTCAATGGAAAGCACTGGCAAGAAATTGAAAAGTGGAAAGAGAGTAAGTAGTGAAGTTTTAATATTTTCCCAGACTCACTGGCTAGTTATTGGGTCACAGCTTGGCACTGATTGTGTTTACTACCGGTGCCCAGAGCACCTAGCAACACCTCCCCTAGAACAACATCCCTCTCTGTCCAGGTTCTGATGCCCGCTCCCCTCCCTTTCCCCTTCAAGACCAGGGCTGGTCACCGTACCCAGTTCTTGTTAGCCCTGGAATGTTAAGCAACAATTTGTAATGAATCCTTCGACTGTATTTTTCTCAATTATACCAATGAATGCATGATCTCATTCCCACGGGGACTCTGATTTATCAGTGTGATATACCAGGCAAGATGGGAGGTCAAAAATACACAAGAAGAATGAGACTTATAGATGGACCTAGGTCACCTGCTACACAAATATAAAGTGTCAATGAGCAGTGCTCTATTACTGTATATACTGCGATTACCCAAGATTGAAATTCCTCAGACTTCTCCTAGTACTTAATATTATATATGTTAAAAAAGGACTTACATTGTCCAACATGGGAAATATAGGGCTAGAAATTTCACAATCTGCTTTATTGAAAACTTGGTTTTAATAGTCACTTCTATATTTGTTTCCAGGGTGGTTAGACTTGGTGAGATCAAGAAAATGTTCTTAATATTTTTGTTTACACGGTTTTTTTTTTATCTTCACACATAGACAAACAAATCCATACACCCTTGCATACATATACAGTTTGTAGAGTATGGCATTAAGTCCAGTAAAAATATAATTTTAAGTATTTTTTACAACACTGATTATCCAGATAAGCTTTAAAAATTATTACTTATATTACACTTCACTTATATTACAGTAGAGCCATAAATTAGTAATATGGTAAGAAATGCCTACAATTGTTCTGTTACTGAGTGGCTGATGGAGGGAATAAGGTAAGAAATGTGAGTGGCACAGTATCAGAAATGAAAATAAATTTTGTTTAGCACATAAAGGCTTTACATACATCAATAAAGAGTTTGAATTCTGACATTAGAATCTAATAGCTGAGTTCTCTGCTCTACTGTTGAATAACCAAGTGATCTTGGGCACTTCCCATTACCTCTCAGATTGTCCATTTCCTTATCTGTGCAGTGGGCTTAATAGCAACACTTCAAAGGGTTACTTTGAGTTAAATTAAGTTGAAGGTCTTAGCTCAGAATCCATCGCATAGTGAAGTACGAGTAAATGTTAGCTGTTCAGATATTGATGCATATTAATTACAGACAGCTAAATCTGGTGACAGAGTGAGAAAATGGAGGAAGATTAAGAGGCAGAAACAGAAGCAAAATGAGCACACTGAAGTGTTTCTAATCAATATCTTCTCCAGTGTATAATGGACTGCAAGTTTAGAGAGATGCTCCAAGAAGCACTGTTTTCATGATCAAAAAAAATCTAGGAATCATTGCATTTTATATCTCTTTTCTGGATATACCTATTTGTATATCAATATCCCTGAGAAGCTTTGCAAAATGTTTCCAAAATCTTTCCCATCTTTCTAAAACTTACTAAATATGAATCTCATGCAATGTCAATTATGTCCTATAGAATTTTTGTAAAGCATATTAGGGTCACTTGACTGGGCTAAGCTGCTACTAGCAGAGAAAGAAAGAAAAAGTTAGAGTCAAGGGAGACTACAGATAGGACGCACAGAAATTTCACAAGCAGAAGGACCATCCCAAGGCAGTAAGCATTATGTCATTGTTAACTTGTCCTTGATTTGAACAGCAGTGGCAGTTTAGAAAAAAAAAAAAAAGCCAGAACTAAAGAAGATTTTATAAACAATGGCATGTGTCTGATACGGTGGGAAATAATAATGTCAGCACATTCCAAGTGGGTAATTTGTTGTCATTGTGCGTATTCCCAGCAAATTGGGCCCTTTGCTCCTGATTTAAACACCCATTTTTGCCTAATTATGTTGTGTATTTACATTTCACATTATCTTTGTTAACACGTGGAAATCCAGCTGGTGGCCTAGCAGGAAGTCCCTTGAAGTCATAACTCTTAATTACCCTCCCTGGAGCCAGAGTGGTTTGAATTGAGAGGTAGTCAGAATGGGTTATAGGAAGGATGCTGGGAAAGACACACGGATGTACAAGCCCTGGCGTTTTTCTCTCTAAGCCCGCGCCCGGTGCTCCGTAGTGGTCAACAGCACAGAATAGACTCAGACAGACCTGGGTTCAAATATTAGCTCTCCTTCTAACAAGCTTGTATAACTTGGACGAGTGACTTCTTTCTGTGTGTCAGTTTGCTCTGTATTACAATGGAAAAGTAATGATACCTAAATCCATTTGACTTGAGAGAAGAGGAAATGGGGAAATACGTATAAAGCACTTCACATAGCCTCTGGAACACAGGACATGTCACTCAAGAATGACTTTACTATAATTTTATTACTGTTATTATTTTTTCTGGTGTGTAGTAAGAGATGATTACGTATTTGTTGTCCCCAAATTATGAGCGCATATAACAACTGTAGCATTTGTTAATAAGCAAATCATTTTAAATTTCTCTCCTTCCCTGACCGATTTATTAATTTGATGTTTTCTGCTTTCATTAAAAACATCAGTGTACCAGGTTTTGTTTTATATTTAATGTTAAAAAATTACATTTCTCTTTGGTGTGCTAACTGTATTTTTAAAAGAGATTTGTGCAATGTTTCAAAGATTTTAAGTGGTCAAAATATTTTTAAATAAACCATTGAAATGAAAACCGACATTTCATCAGAAATACAAACAAGCATTTCATAATTATTGAAAATTTAAAAAGCACTTCAGCCATGATGTAAAAGCAATGAAGATAGCGGATCAAAAGGGTTAAGGCTGAGAAATATGTGTTTAATGATGGAATTCAAATGATGTAAGTGTGGACAGCTACTACACTTTTATGATCTCTCTCATGGAGTAGAAAGACTGGTCATGCCACAGAAAATTATTCCATTTTCCTCTGATATAAATGTCATAATAATAGTTACTGTTTATTCACTTTATTCCATTGGGCAAGAATTGTGCTAATGAGTATAAATATTATGCCACTGATATCTCATAGAAACTCTAGAGAATAAGTACCATTATTTTCAATTTACAGCTGAGAATGATGGAAAACAAAAGTAGAAATTGCCTCAACTCAGCATTCCATACCTTACTTTTCTCCTAGTGAAAAAGATGCCTTGCTAGTCACGGGAGCATTTTGGAATTTAGATGGAGCTACTTAGACACCCTCCGACCCCATCTCTTTCGAATGTTTTCATCATTTTTTTCTGTTCCAGCCAGATCACAGTCATTCCCATAGATTTTCCCTGACTCAACCCAGCAAGGAATCGAGGGGTAATTTTTTTCCCTGCATTTCTGCTTGGGAATTCTGTGTTTGTACATCCGAAGTGATTCATGGAATAGTCTACATAGAAAATGCCCATCTGTATTAAAAGAGAGTGCATTCAATACCCAGAGAGTAAAAGAGAGAAACAGACAGTGTGAAGGCCTTGGACCAAGTCATTCCTCCGTTCAGATTGACTTCTGCCTTCTTGTGTCGTTGCCACGTCGCCTAACATTTTTATTTTCTTTTGAAGCTAATTAAGCTTGGGTTTCTGCAACTTTCAGTTAGAAGAGTTCCTCCTAATGAAGTCAGAGGTTAAACATATTATCCAAAATGACACGGCTGGTTAGTTGTAAAGGCAGGCGTCAGATCCAGGCCAGTCAAAAGCCCGTCCCTTGACCACTAGAAAACCTATCAAAATTTGGCAAATACAAATACTCAGCAACCCCCATGAGCAAGATGAATATCTTTTAAACATCCTTGGACGTTTTCCTAATGTTCTAACTACTGTGGTAACAAGTGGACAAAATCAAGCCTAAACTCTCAATATCAGTAACCATTTTCACCTTAAAGGCCTTTTCAAAAAATAGATTAAATAGATTTTTATAGTAAATTATTGAATAAGGAGCCCAATCAAGCATCTTTTTTTTTTCCTGAGCACATTATCTGTTGTGATGAGAAAGCAGAGATACTGTGCTCACATAGTTTTAAATTCTGTCTTTAGAAATCTTCGTCCTAGAATGGTAGCATCCATGATCACGTGCATGAAACAGGAGCTGAACAGTGGACATAGGATGAAGGGAAACAGACAAACTGCAGTTCCTGAGTCACTGAAAGCAATGTACCACCAATTCAACTAAGAGGCTACTGATGCTGATACGCTCATGAAAGAGGACAGTCCGCAGGATTTTGACTTCGTGAGGAATCTCTATCCTAGATTGCAGCTGACGATAAACTGCCAGTGTTGATGTGTCTGACATTTTGACTTTGAATGTTATTTCTATTGCTAAGTCTAGTTCACACGAAACAGTGGGTCCCAGTCCTGACCACCCTGCAAGAACCTTGCATGGATGACGTTTGCTGAGTCAATCCATCGGTTTTCAGGTTGCCAAAAGCACACGCCGTCTGTCGTGGCTGGGGTTGACTTTATCCCCCTGGGGCAGATGTTATCCTAGAAGGTCCACGGCTGCCAAAATATTTCATGGGGCGCTCTTAAACATCACCCAACATGAGCTAATATTTCATTTTAACTGCAGGTCTGGGAAACACAAATGGAGATGTTGGGTTGGAAATATACGAGGTGCATTGGACAGGGTGGGTGTTTTGATTTTGAATGCAGAGGATCTCAAGGAAATATGTACTACTCTGAAACTGTTTCCGTATGTTTCCTGATCCACAGCTCTCACTACACGAGACGCGGTGTTGTCTTGATTAATGCCTTCATCGTAAATACGTGATGAATGGGACTTTATGTCCATTCTGGCCCTTTCTCACTGTGACAAGATCAAAGGAAATATATTTCATTCTGCTATGAATGTATTTTTTTCACGTTGCATAATACAAAAAGAAGACCCGCTCATATAGCAGCTCTATTTTATATATGCTTAGAAAGAAAGAAAAAATATTTTCTAAAGCCGAAGTCTCCTCTGTAAGAGAGAAAACTATTTCTTTTTAACCTGTGTTTGAAAGGGTTATAAAAATGATGACATTCTCTTCCTTTTGCTGATGCCAAAATTTGGAAAACAAAAAAGGTGACATTCATCAGTCACATCAAACAAAATTTTATTTATCTTACTTTCTTGGTTATTTGAAACATTTTTATTCTGTAATTAATTATAATTAAAATGTCCCATATTTTTCTATTCAAATTAGTCCTTCCATGAAAATCTTATTTGCCTATAAAGTACATTCTTAACAGTGGAGATGATAAGCCAAGGGGAATGTATATTTTAATTTTTTTAATATACTTACCTTGAACTAACTCATGAAAAGTTATACCAATTCATAGGTTTACCTGCATACTTTCAAAAACTTGACTCTGTTAAGAGTATAACTTTTTTCAATGTTTTATTTGCGTTTTTAATTTTGATAAAGGGTTGAGCATCTTCGTTTTGGAAAACGTCTATTACTTTTTTCCTTCATTTTTTTTCTAACTCTATTGTCCTCATGCCTATTTTTCTTGGATTTATTTTTTAATGATTTGAAAACAATTTTTATATTAAAAATATTATATGTGCTTCGATGCCTCAATGCAACCTCATTTTGAAAATCATTTAACTAGTTAATAACTGATTTTGCTAATTGCCTTTTGGAGTTTTAAAGGGAATTTTTTTTATAAACATGTAAAAACTGTACATATTTATATAATTTAATCTGTTACATTCTTTTAGACATTTTAGGCATTTGTTCTTGCTTAGAAAGGCTTATCCTAATCAGTTATTATTAAAGAAAAAAATGGTCTGTTTTTTCCTATTTAAAGCTTCATTTTTTACATGCAAATTTTTGATTCATGGGAAATTGCTGCATAAGAAACACAGAATAGAAGGCAATTTTCATTTCTTTTTTCCCCTCAGATGAATAGCCTGTTTTCCCAGCACCAGTTATTTCATTCCTCAGAGAATGGAGGTGTAAAAATGAGGACATTTTCTTAGGTAACCTGAGCTTCAGTGATCTTATCAACAACATTATTGTGTTGCCTCTTCACTGGGTAACACTAAATATGTCAGGAAATGTTCAACGTGAAAGCAATCAATATCCATAAAACTTTTAAGCTTTGCTAAATTTGCATCTACATTTTGACCTTGTCAAGACTTTTGTATTAAGTGTAACAAATTAATTTCCTCAGATTAGAATCTGTTTCAGTAAAAGCCGTCTTTTACTTAAGGTAAACATTTCCATACACAATTTTTTACTGGCATCTAGGCCAAGATGACTTCCTATGTGACAATTATTGACATACTGATAACAGCTGTGATGAAAATACTATGATGATGCTACTATGACGATGGGCATGGCTTTTAACTTCATTCTCATGCAATGGTAAAGAATTTTCTGAGTCATTCTCCCTTGTGACCCATACCTTGCGACTGAAAGCCAGAGAAGAATAGATGTTCAAGGCTAATTGATTGTATTTACATGGCTGGATTTGGCCATTCAGTCTCTCACCATACTAAAGAAAATGGCCAAATATTCTGCATTGCAGTTTGGTCCAATATCCTGGGATCAGACACCAGGTATTGATTTTATTCTAATTACACTTTAATTGACAATAATTAGCCAGCAATAGGCCTTTGTGAATTCTGCTCATCTAGGTATGCATGTGAGTATATTTAGATTTTAAAATGTTGAAATGTAGCAGATTTAGTGGCATTCACAATCCAGACACGCACCAAGTGCTGGCTGCCAAAAAGAAACATATTCTTCTCAATGTCCTAGGGGATTCAGGGAGAGAAATTCTACAGAACTGAACAGGCAGGCAGCCCGCAGGGACACGAGTTGCCTGTAATGGGTGTTGTGCCGATGGACGGTATTGAAGGGTGTAAATAAAATGTGATGGAGACAGAAAGGAAGGAGAAATACTCCATCTCCATGGGGACATATAAAATATTGTGACAGTATTCAAACAACAGTTATATAACTCTTTGTCAAAACCCATTTTTAAAGTGGAAGATTAGAGACACATTTTGTTTAAAAAAATGAAGTTTATGTTCCCTATCATTTTTGACATCTATGACAGATAAAAAGCTAAACACCTCTAATATTAAAAACTTTAGGATAATAAACTAAGAGTGATATGGAACATAAGAAGCGTTGTTTTGGTTTGACCACATGACCCAGGCATAAGGGTGTTATGAGTTATGTCAGAATGTGACCCCAGGATGTGACTATTTTTGGAGGCAGGGCCTTTAAAGAGGTAATGAAAGTAAAATGAGGTCACTTGGGTGGTCCCTAATCTAACATGACCGGTGTCCTTACAAGAAGAGGAGACTGGGACACAGACACAGATGGGGAAAGACACGGTGAGAGAGCCATCTACAAACAAGGAGAGAGGCCTTGGAAAGAACCACCGTTGCTGGTACCTTAGTCTCAGTCCTGGCTTTCTGTCATGGCGGCCCTAACTAACTAATATAATGGGATCCATTCATAATTTTTTTCAAAACTTTTATTTCTGCATTCAGGTTAATATGTTTTAATAGCTCTGCCTATGTCCTTATTTGCTTTTTATGGCAATTCTATGATTTATATAGTGTTCATTTGAACTTACAATGGAAATGAGAAAAATGGGCTAAGAAAGTTTAAGTAATTTGCCATGTTCACACGTCTTAGATGTCACTAAGCCAAAGATGGAAACTAGATATGTCCCCCTCCAAAACATTTCTTTTAATTGTTATGTTATACTCACAGGTACACATCTTTGACAAAAGGTTGCCTCTGAGCTCTGTTCAAGTGGAGAAATAACTGTTAAAGTTTTGACTAAAAACAAGATAAGATAGTTCCTGTTGATTGAAATACTCAAGGGTTGCCTATTATATTTAGAATTCGATGGGCTGATGATAAACTAGGAAAGAAAAACACAAGTGTAGGACTGGAGGCTTCTTAAGGAAAACAGCTCCGATTAATAAATTAATAACACAGTTCACTTAATTTTCTATATTGAGCACCTGTTCCAGGATTAAGAGCTGAATACAGCCAGAGGACTGAATTCACAGAGCTTAGAGCTTGATGTTAAAAATGAGACCAATTAAAACATCAACTACAAAATTACCAAAGTTACGAGGGCACAGAATGTGGGAACTTAAATGTGGCTTCTTGCTTAGACTTTGAGAAAGGATTTCTGTGCAACAGAAAGAGAACCTCAATGAAATGAAAGGAAGCCCCTTAAGAAGGATGGATTTGTTGAGATAAATAAGAGGAACATATGAGTAGCAGTTTCTGTTTGTTACCCCATTTTTCAGCAAGCTTTGAATCTTCACAGAACAAACGCTACATGCATGTTCTTAGTCATAGGGATCTTTCCTACTAATGTCAGATATAATACTTTTTTTTTTCTTTTGGAATAATCTGTAGGAATTCCTGGACCTTAGCCAAGCACTATGCCTATGCTTTAGAATTCTCTTATGAAACCTGGTTTTCTGAAGCTATTGATCCTTGGTCACATGTTGTATTAGTTCTCTAGGACTGCAGTAACAAATTACCACAAATTGTCTGCTTAAAAGAACAGAAATTCATTTTCTCGCTGTTCTAGAGGCTAGAAGTCTGAAATTAAGGCGCTGGTAGAAATCCAGTCTTCTCTCCTAGCTTCTGGTGGGTCCTGGAAATCCTTCAAGTCCCTTGTCTTATAGATGCATCACGTCAATTTCTACCTGTTTCAGGTAGTGTTTTCCACTTCTCTGCTTCCTATAAGGACACTAGTCTTCCTGGGTTAAGGTCCATCCTAATGACCTCAGGTAAGGTCACATTCACAGGGACTGGGATTAGAACTTCAAGGTATCCTCTTGGGAAACACAATGCCGCCCACAATGTATGCCTTTACAGAAAGTATCTCCTTTGGCACTCATGATACTTAAACATGAGTAACTGAAAGCCAAAACAATGCCGTGTAACAAACAGCTACAAAACCTCACTAACAGATAATACAAGTATTTCTTTTCACTCACCAATCCAGAGGTTGGTTGCTGTCTCTGCTGATCTGAGTTGGGTTTTGGGGTCTCATGTTCACTCACACTTGTGCAGTCAGCTGCATGTGGATTAGAAGTCTTTGCTGACCTTGGTTGTGTCCTCTCATATGTCTGGACCTTGACTGGGACATCTGAGCTGGCTTGGGTCTCATCATCGAGCGGGTTCTGCTGAGGAGCAGGAAAGGAAGTGGAAACACACAAGTGCTGGTTCAAGTCTATGCTTGTGTCAGATTTGTTATTGTCCCATTGGCCAAAGCAAGTCACATGGCCAACCCTCAAGTCAGAGGGGGAGGTTATCAGCAACAGAGAGACAGGAATACACTGGGGCTATCATTCAACGTTCTGTAACTTATTTTTCTCTCTCCTCTGACTACTCTGTGGTTGTCATTTAGAAAATTCCTCTCTCAGTTTTTGCTGTTCACATATAAGTGCCCCTAAGACCATTTTTCCATTGCCCTCAGAGTTGTTTTTGGGTATTTTTAAGATAGTGTACTTTCTTTAAAATGTTATTTTAGATTTTTCTCTTTTCCTCCACTCTTAACCCATAAAATAAACTCATACTTTAATACCTGAACTCTTTTTCTCCTAATCTGTTGGATACACTTATACTGGAATACCTTAGCTCATGTATTATTTTCACTTTGACACACCTTTCAAAAGTAACACCGCCACAATGACTCCCTGTTACTCACCTTAATACTTAAACTCTCTGTCTCTGTACTAGCTTCGTCTCACTTATTTATTAGTGTTTGTTCTTAGAATTAAATCTTCTAAGATTTAAAGGACTTTTGTTTCTATTACATCGTAGGTGAGTAGTGCAGTATCTTGCCAAGCAAGGTTTAGGGTTCAGTGAATTTTTGAGACAAAACCAGAATCACACACTCCACTGTTTTCTATTTTTCCCCCGCATTCCTGTCTTTGACTTTTTCCCAATGTTGGTGCACCAGCTTAGAATGCCATCTCTTTCTGGTAGTAAAATACCCATCAAGGGAACACAAAGCAGAGGAAGACAATCCCTCCTCAGTGTGCTCATCGTTTGTGGGGAGGAAGCCATAAAAAATAAGTGATTATAATAAAATACAGTCAGTGTCATGCCAGAAATATCCAAAGGAATATAAAAATCTTCATGGGATTGCCGAAGGGGACCCTGAACCTAGCATGAAAGAGTGGGGCAAGTTTTCCCCAAGAATGAAGAAGAGTTAACATGGCTCAGAAAGAGAAGAAAGGAGCAAAGGTGGAGGCATGGAGCAGCATGACCTTGAAGGAAACAACAAACAGTATATTACTGAAGTGTCAACTTCAATTCAGTGGGTGGCGATGTACAGGTTGATGGGGAAAGCGGTAGGCATGAGCTGTAACTTGAAGAGTCCTTACGCCATGCTGAAGAACTTGAACTCGGTAAGCCTCAAGATACTTGAAAGCACTTTTGAGAAGGAGAATAAAAGGTCCAAGTTCACCTTTCCAAATCTGGAGCAAAACGGAAGTCCCAGGATCCAGCAATTTCACGGCATGGCCATTACAACTTGCAAGCCCTGAGTCTCATTCTCTCAAGCTTCTTTTTAAACGTAGTAGATGGCCTGAGAAACTGCTCTGATGGTGTATTCATGGCTTGCTGGCTGACTCAGTGGGTTATGTTCTCTTCCTCTTCCTTTCCAAATGCTGGTCTTCTACGGACAACATACTAGTGAAAAGAATGAAACAGTGATAAGTGATTCTAGTAATACGGCAAAAAAACATGGAAGATCACTTTTTTGACTAGTACTAACTTTGGTATCATTCAAATTCTAATGATGCAGATGTGACAGAGTAAGTGAATAGAAATTGAGCACTTAGACTAGAAATTGTCTCTATGCTAATTTCAAACCTACTGGTTTTAAAAATAATTTAAATAAACGGTTAGGCTTTTGCCTAAGAATAGCCCAATAGATAATATATATTTTTTTAATCTCAGAAGAAATAGAGTAATTTTTACTTTTATTTGCAGTATGTAAAAATATGGGGAAAAGGAATTTGAACTCAACATAAAGTACAGGTCTGGGAATTAGAAAGCGGAAGCAGAATTTATGGAATGAGTGGAGATTTATTTGAAAGGCTAGATTAATTTTCACATGCTTATGCATGAAATGTTATTGCCTGTCTAACTACTCCATTATGTGTTAATAATAAAATAATCCATATGTGCAAAATGTCTGTGTCACACCAAGAGAAAATGTTTAAAATGCCAAGTAAATACCACAACAAATGCAGGAAAAATGCTTCACTGATGGTTTCACTTTGCAAATTCTTTTGAAGATTTTAATTTTATTCATTCTTCTGGAGCACAGAAAGCAAGGGTTCTGGTCTTCATAGAGGAATCTTGTTTTGGTACAATTTTACATCCATTCAGTCTACGTTTAACCAGAAACTTAAGATATTGTGCCCTGTAATTTTTTTTTTAATTAGTATTTAAAAACACATGGGACTGGGAGGCTGGTTCCCAGAGCAGCACGGCTTTGGGAAAAGCTTGATGGATGGTGCCAAGTCCTCCCTGTTTTATGCTTTAAGGTTTGCGATTTCCAGTTTTTATTGTTAGAATAAAGTTTTGGAGATTGAATATCCCTTTCCTTCTTTGATCCAGTGCTTTTCTTTTTGGCAAATATCCACTTGTCAATTTCTCCACTTCTGTGTCTCAGAAAGACTTCAGCGTGCATTAATTCAATAATGTATCCGATAGTAAAGCCCCTTACCTCCAGACCCAACCTTTCTTGATGAAATTCCTCTTTCATTTACGTAAAGCCAGTGGGATCTCAGCATTCTAGGATTTTCATCACTTTCTGGCTTATTTAGTTCTCTCAAAGTATCAGACAGTTCAGTTTTTCTTACCATTTCATTCGAGATATTTCCACTCCCACTTTGCCAACTTTTTGAAGAAGACAAGGATTTGAGTGTGATTATTTTGTCATGATGAGCATGAGCTCTGTACCAGTCTCTTTTTCACTGTGTTGTCCCAAGCGCCTTTCTGTCTTAATGCCCAGCTGGCGGGGTGCTGATCAGGTTGAATTTCTGTGGGACCCCCATCTCTTTGGACTCCTCAGTGATGGCAGTTTGTTCCCCGCCATCCACAGATGCACAACAGCCTGGGAACAGCCAGCTTCTGCAAAGATTAACTACTGACATTTTCTCTGCTTGGGCCACACCTAGGATGCAGCATGCTTTGCAGCAGAGTTGTGTTTTGATTGTTTTCTGTCTTTTGGTTTTGTTCCGCTTTTCTCACGGATGTCATTCAGGGATCCCTGTGATGAGAAGACAGCCTCGGTAGTACCACTTTCCGGGCCTCTCCTTATAAATCCTGTGAGGAAAGAGCCAGTCTCTCAATCACTGCGTCTAGTTTGCTCTGGATCCTCAGCCCGTTGCTGAGCCAATCAATCCGTGTGGGCAGAGGGATCCAGTGAGCAGACCTCGGCCACATGCTCAACTCCCGAGCCCCATCCTGAGAACGTGGGCGGAGAGTGGGAGAACGTGGTGCCCCGGAGAGCCTCAGACTGCTATGACCGGAGATGAATTTGTGGTGGGGTGGATAACATGCTCCCACAGCCCTGGACACCACATTATTTCTAATGGTAAAAAATCAGAAATTACACACTAAAGAGTTTAATGAGTGATAGAATATACATATAGGAATCTGGGAAAACAAAAATTTTTTTTCTATTATGGTAGAGTTGTTCTTGATGCAGTGTTTTAGGGAAAGCTAGGGGAACACAACCTTGTCCAGAGCTCAAGTACACCTGTCCGTTTTCCCGGCACCTTCACCTCCTCCTCAGGCAGTGTGGTGTGAACGTCAAGGACATAGGTTTTGGGCACAGGCAGATCCCAGTCTAGCATTTGCCCCGCCGCTTACTAGCTGGATAATTACCTAATTCTTCTAAGATGGAAAAGACAATTATGGGTAGTTCTATTTTCAGCAATTCTGAACCAGGTTAATTCAAATAAGACTTCTGAGTTAGCTCTAATGAGAATGATTAGAATATTTAAATATAGAACATCAAGTACTTGAAGACATCAAAGAAAATCAAGGTGGTGGCGACTCATGGGGCCAAGATCCAGGAGAAGCAGCCTGGGGAGTGAGACAGCCTGGGATGTGGAGACCTCGTCCCCGGGGGGCATCTTCTGATCCTGGAGAGGGTGCCTTAAAGGTAGCTTTAAGGAAAAGGTGAGCAGTTCTATCAGAAGCCTCTCAGGAGGTGGACAAAAGTTGATACTCAGAGCCCATCAGGGCTGGAAACAGTCTGACACACCCTTCCACTTTGAGATGGAATTATGAAATAAGGGTTAAATGAAAGAGGAGGTCGAACAACACGTGTGAGGACTGAAGCTGAATTAAAATGAGCACAGAACGTTCGTCCCTGAGCCTGACCACTTGTCAGAGGCAAAGCTGAATCACCGCTGGGGGAATGACAACAACATATGGAGCCTTGAATTATTTCTGCAACTTTTCATACACATTGTCCAACATTTAATGACAATAATGCTAATTTTTAAAAACCAGGATCAGCTTCCAGCAGGGTCCCTGCTGCTTGGTGGTGCCGCCTTTGAGGGGAAGGCTGGTGTCCCTGCCCTGAGGGGCTGGCTGGGAAGATGAAGACGAAGTGATGTGTGGTGGGGACAGGTCACAATGGGCAGGAGAGGTTTAAAAGGGGCTCCGTCAGGGTGTCAGGCTTGGTGAGAAACTCCTCTGGAAAGTGTCTCCACCTTTCTGCACCCCAAGTGGGTGTGGTCTGGGTCCAGGTGTCCAGATGGTCCAGGGCACCAAGGACAGAGGGATGGGTAACCACCAGCGCCCATATTCAGCCCTCAGTCATTCCAGAACGTTCTCTGGGGGACATTGGGGTAGAAAGGGGACCTGTAGGAAATGGCTGCTTGCCCCACCCAGGGAGGTCAGGGGAACATGAAATGACCTGAGAGACGTGTGTCCCGATGGGATAGACATGAGCAGCCAGTCTCTCTTGCTGTGTTAATAGGATCCAAAGCAAGCCGTGGGCATATTCAACACCTGCCCAATGGGGAAGTTTCAGCAACAGTACGAGAAAGGATATTATACTATACTCAAGTACACCTTGATGTTTGGCAGCTTTATGTAGATGAGCAAAAGAAAGGTGATCGATGTGCAACCTGTGCAAATTGTGACTATGAGCATCCCATCCACCCGCCCCCACCTCACCCTCTCTGATCTCATGCCGCTGGCCCTAAGGGCTGCAAGCTGTGAGTATCTCAGACATGGCCACTCACCAGGGAGCAAGCCAAAAACCTACAAAGATCTATCTCAGAGCTAACCAGATGCTTGCCTTGAAGACCGTAAAAATCTCCATCCATGTTTATGAAAAACAGCTCCATCTAAAGCTTGCCACTGGCTGCTCTTTTGAACTTCAGCTGTGTCCCCTTTCCGAGGCAAGAGCTTTTCATTTATTGGGAATAAATTGTTTACTTCCTGAGACCACCGGTGGAGAGTTACAGCACTGCAGGCCATCCCAGCTGGTGACACAATAGATGTCCCTGTGTCTGAGGCAGAGGACGAGAGGCCATGAAACTCCATGGAGAAATCAACCAAGATAAAGCAAGCATCAGGCGCCTTCACGCAGGTCTTGTCTGAGGTCTCCTCTTCTGCTTACGCTGGTGAGGAAGCAATGAACGTGCCTGCCACACGTTCTGTGTTCATGGAAGCACACTCTCTCTCCTTACCATCATACCTGTGGTGTTTGACAAAGGGGCAGCCATACAGGTGGCACCATGGTGGGCACTGCGAACGTGCCACCAACTGAGTCTGCAGACTCAGGACAGTATGCACGGCACTGGCAAGGCAGAGGGAAGATCCAGAATCTGAGCAGAAGCTCCAGTCTCTCCCCAGAAGATAGCAAGCTTGTGGTGATTGCAGGAGCACAGACTCGCAACATACCTCTTGCAGAAACAACTAAAGATACAATAAGGAGACCCCTTGTCTCAACCTTGCAGAGGGAAAGGTACATAAATGAGCAGGGTGAAAGCCAGAGAGTCTCTCCCAACCCCATGCTGAAGCCAGAAGGGAAGGAGGAAAGGGACAAGACTCTTACTAGAAGACATTCTCACCATTGAGGACAGGGAGGACAAGCGCACTCTGACATCACCCTTCTGCTGGCTCTTAGCCACCACGGAACCACTTGGGGTGAACTAAAGGAAAGGGCAGAGAAGCCCAGTGGGCAGAGGCACAGCCCCTCCTTCCACAAAAACACCAACCTCAGCCTACTGCAAAGTCTAGGTTATCTTACACTTTGAGGAGGAGCCAATCTACAAATAACTCAGGTTCTTCAAGTCAAGAACCCCAACGAAATTGGCTCTTTCTTTATGAACTTTAAAATCCATGTACTGTACAAACAATAGTCCCAGTTTCTGTAGTTAAACGATCCAGCAGGATTGGATCTTAAGGAACTTCAAAGCCAGCTCTAATATATACACAGTAGTCCTGGGTCCTACAAGATAATTAGCCACTAGAACTGGCTCTTTAATAGCAAATTTCAAGGCACATTATACTGCACCTTGTACAGAAGTGGACATCATGTCTAGGACCATGGGGAGAAGCAGTAGGGAGGCCATCATGCAGCCACTGGTCTATGGCGAGGTGCTTAAGATCATTCGTACCATGATATGTGAGATCAAAGTGACAGTAAACTTCGAAGCCTATCAAAATGCCAACAACAACCAGAAACAAAGGGCCAGAGGATGAAGACCAGACTGAGAAACTCAATCTCCCTTTTGAATTTACATTTTTCACAGAATGGTAGTGGCTTCACAATGGATTCTGTGACATCAACGAGGCTGCAGCCTGAGGCTCTGGTCTCCAGTTAGCACTGCCCCACTTCACCTCTGTGTGCACAGAGCTGACAGGAGACCTCCCCAAGCCTTCACCTGTCTGCCTTTCCCAAGTCGATGGTTGAAAGAAGCATTCTGTGGGCTAAGAAGTAGCACCACGTCCCTCCCTCCTCCTCTATTTCTCCCTTGAACATAGATATTAAATCTGTTCCATAATGAAGCAGAAACAGAACTCGGGTGTAATAGAAATAGGAAAGGCTGTCATGTAGACTGCACAATTCCATGCCCAGGAATGTCTTCTGGAGAAACTCTCACACACGTGTCCCAGGGAAACAACTATGAGAATGTTTGTAGCAAAATAATTTAGAAGAAGAAAACACTGTAAATAGCCTCAGATGTCCATTAATGGAGGAACTGATAAATTATGCTGTAGAATATATAAATACACACACGCACATGCACGTGCAAAGAGATGATATACAATAGTTGCAGCTAAGAGCATTGACATGGACAGATCTCAAAAAAATCAAGTGAAAAAATTGAAGTCACAAGAACACGTGTGCTATAATTTCTAGAGCAGGTCTAAAACAACACCAAACAAGTTGCTTAGGTTAACACGTTTGGCAAAATTAGAGATGAGCAAGATCTCTATGACGTAAAGGAGGGAAGTGTCATCAGGTGTGCAATACACACGAGCGTCAGTGGTGTTAGTAACTGTTTTAGATCATAAACAAGATGATTGGCTCACAGGTATTTATTTGGGGATATTTTCACATGTTAACTTTTTTTTTTAAATCAGGGCAGTCTTAAGTGATGCAGTTGTCATTGTCACAAAAATAGCATAGCCATTTTGTTTTAGTAAAATTTTACTCTTTATGGATTCACAACAGTGATATGTCAAAATCCAAAGTCTGAAAAATCTGTTTTTAATGAGTAAATAAACATTTTTGAAGTATCAGATAAAAAGGCATTCAAGAAGAAGTGAGTTGAATGAAAACCAAGAGAAAGAACAAACAATATAAATAGATAGTCCAAATAAAATAACTAAAACAGGGTTTGCTAGGGCTGTCATACACAAACTCAGTGACTTAAACAACAGAAGTGTATTTATTGACAATCCTGGAAGCTAGAAGTTTAATAAATATCAAGATATTGGCAGGGTTGTTTTTTTTCCAAAGCCGCTCTCTTTGGCTTGTAGATGGCCACCTTCTATCTGTCTTCACAAGGTCTTCCTCATTGTGTGTCTGTGTCTTACTTCACTCTTTGTATAAGGACACAAGTCATGTTGAATTAGGATCACCAATATCACCTCATTTTACTTTAAAAGCCCTGCCTCCAAATAGTCACATCCTGAGGTCCTAGGAGTTAGGACTTCAACATATGAATTTCCCTTCACTGTATTTGAGACATAGTTATATTAAAAAGTATCCATTGCTTATCTAAAATTTATATTTAACTCTTCATCCTCTATTTTGTTATCTACTAAATCTGAAAACCCTAATTAGGATATGGTTGGAAGCAGATTTAACACAAAGAAAAGATAAAAGCAAAATATGAAGAAAGTTTTGCAGAATGAAGCATGAAAAATTTAAAGCATGGGAAATAGAGAAGAATGCGTAAGAGACAGAGGATATACGAGAAGTTTCCACACATGAATGACTGATGTCCAGAATCAGAGAGACAACAGGGCAGAAGCAGTATTTGAGGTGACAACCACAGAACTTTCCAAAATCGAGGAGGATATTAACTTTCAGATTTAAGAAGGCCTTTGAAACCCAAGAGGCATACATGCAAAGAAAACCACCTTGGCACATGTAATAAAACTGCTAACCCCAAAGCCAAAGAGAAAACCATTAAAAGCTTCCAGAAAAAACAGATCATGCGTTTGAAGAGCAGATCAACTGGAAGTTGATGTTGAAACAGCAGTGGCTCAAACTAGAACAAAGTGAAATATCTCAAAGGTGTTGAAAGAAAGAACTTAGAATTCTATATCCGTGCTAAATATAATTTGAGAATAAAAGTAAAATAAAGATATTTTACACAAGCAAAAACGAGGAGAATCAGCCACCAGCAGATCCACACTGAAGGAAGTATTATTAACAGGTCTCTCTAGGCAGAACAAATACGATCCCAGATAGAAGGTCAGAGGAGAGAGAAGCACTGGGTGGTGACAGAAAAGGCTAACTATGAGCAAAGCTCAGTGGATATTGATATATGACATAAACAGCATCTTGTGAGTCTCATGAAGTATAAAGAATTAAGATAGAAAACAAAATAGAACAATGCAATTAGGGTTTGACAATACTTTCATTATTTGTAAACAGGGAAAAGTAGCAAATAATACTCAATTTTAGTAGAACAAGTATGCATCGTAACCACTAGACTAGCTTTTCAGTTAATAGCACAGTAGCATGAAGCTACCCGTCTAAGAAAGTGAGAAATTGAATCATTATCATCATCGTCATCTACACAATTAATTCAAGAGCAGATAAGAAAGAAAAGAAGAAAGCTCGTACCAGTGAGGAAAACAAAAAGCAAATAGGTATAAAGTAACACATATTAATTATTTGTATTTACCTTAAAGTGTTTCAAACATCAAAGGAATTAACAAAATCTCATTAATATACTGCTTAAAAGGACATATTTAAATTGTAAGAGTACATACCTATAATGGAAAAAGAATATGAAAAGGAGTATATATGTATAAATGAATCACCATGCTGTACACCAGATATTAACACAAGGTTGTAAATCAACTATACTTCAGTTTAAAAAAGTTCTAAGAATACAGAAAGATTGAAAGAAAAAAGATGGGAAAACATAAGACACCCTGCTCTAATTTCTAAACGTTAATTGCTGATAGCAAAGGGCTTGAAATATATTTTGAATATACAATCTTGGTTATTTAAGTTTTCTGATTGAATGGTTTCTCACTACATCAGAAAAGAGAGTATTTGGCATTGTTTTCAACATGATAAATATGATTTATTGACACCTACTTTGGACAAAGCATTGTGATAGGTACCCAGAAGGGGATTTTGGTGGCAATGAACGCCAAGTGACATTTAACCAGAGAAGGCTATTTCCTAAAGGGCTTTAGGGGATAATGAAGTTACCTGTCTATTGATTCCAAGAGAACTGAGGAAGTTCTCTGCTTTTACTTGGTCCTGGAGGCCTCACCTGGGGTATGACAATTACATGGGCTTGGTTCCTGTACTCAGCATTGGCATTCCAAACCCTGTGAAATCTTGTTAGATTTTCTCATCCTTGGAAAGCAAGGAATGTAATGGAACACAATTTAACAGCTTGAAAAGAATGCAAACCCCTGAAGAGACCAGAAGTATTGACTCCAATATTGCATCATCCTGAAAGATTTGTCTGCGCCCATTAAATATGAATAACTAACTTCTCCCTTCGCTATTACCGCTGTGGAAAGGTTCTCTCTGGAGAAGTGATCCTTTCTTGCATTTCCATCTGTTTTTCTTCCCTTGAGAGTCTTAGTCTGTCTTCCTCAGGTTACTCTGTAATCCTGGCTAGAAATATTTCTGTCATGGGGGTCATCAGTACCTCATTTTGGAAGGGGATGAAATGAACATACATGGATAGCTAGCTAAGAACTAGGACACTGTTTTAGACACTTATTTTGTAGTCATCCTATTTACCTATTAATAACTTTATTATTATTGTTGTCATAGCAGAAATGTTATTTGAGCATTTACCGTGAGTTTCATATACGTTCTCTCATATCACAAAGGGCAGGCAATATTTTGTCATTTCTACAAATAGAGAAACTCAGAAAAAATTAAGTATCTTACAAAAGGCCCATAGCTAACAAGAGTATCTGGGTTCAAGCCCAGTTGGTAAAACTAAAACCACAGTCTATACACCCAGGTGTCCATTTTATTTCTTAATTTCTGTCTTGCTCTGTGTGTGTGTGTGTGTGTGTGTGTGCGTGTGCGCTTGTGTGTGCAAGTCCCAGTTCCTGGGTTCTAAGTCGCGCCTCACCACTCATCAGTAGTGCCACTCTGGCTCGTTACACTAAGGTTTCTGATCCGTTTTCTTCTTCCTGTAGAGCAGGTTAATAATAGTGCCTACCTCTTGGAGTTGTGAAAATCAACATATGAAAACCACTTGGAACAGGGCCTGGCACCTGGTAAGTGCTAAGCGAGAGTTACTGTTATGATTTTTCAACCAGGCTATTGGATGTAAGATCTAACAAGCAAATAGGGTTTCTTTCTTAGTTTCTTCCTCACCCACCCCCTCCCAGTGTATCCTTCCTGCAGCCTTCATGGCAGGTGGCTGAGGGCTAATGGTCTACACTCCCAGCACTCAGTGAAAACCAAGATAGAACAGGGCTGACTCTACTGTCAGTGTATGCGGTGCAAAGTTAAGGCTGGGGAACCCCACCTTTGCATCTAGAAACTGCCCATGAAAATACAAGAAGCTCATTTTCCTCATGTGAGCCAAACTGACACGCCTCCCTCAGTTAAAATGCAAGGACTTGGGAAGTCTGACTGTTCAGGCAGGAGCCACAAAGGCAAATGCCTGCAGGTATCGAGCATCAGGCAGGTAACAAGAACGAGTCTAGCAAGTCGAATGTTGGAGAGCTCGTGTTCCGTGGGAGCTTCTGAGCAATTCTGCTAAGCTCAGCGGAGCATGGACTCCCATGGTTCTTTTTCAAAACTGGGCAAGAACTCACATGTATTTAAGAAGCATCTATGTATGTTGTTTTTCCAGAAACTATTCTGAGTACTTTATACGTATTAATTGACTTAATCTTCATAGCAACCCTATGTGATAGTTACTTCCGTCATCCCCATGTTACAAGTATAGACGTGGAGGCACAGAGAGGTAAGTGCCTCATCCAAGGCCATTCACCCAAGAAATGACTGGCCCGGTGTTGTGTGATAAAGTAGGCAGGTGTTTAACTGCAGGGGCAATTGCAGCACAGACGTGCCCAGGTCTGAGCCGAGCACATTAAACAACAAAAAGCACACCCTGCCTTAGAGTACACTTCCTTAAACTCAACAGAAAACAGTATAATTATGTTTTTTTCATTTCAACACATACACAGATTCAGAGAGAATAAGGTTCCTGCCCAAGGGCTTAAAATATCTTAATATTTAAAGATCCTCACTAGCCCTTTACTGAATTTAAGATCCACCGCTGCTTTTTTTTTTAAATTGGAGTATAGTTAGTTTACAGTGTTGCATTAATTTCCAGTGTACAGCATAGTGTTTCAGTTGTACATATATATATATCTATTCCTTTTCATCATTTTTTTATCATTTTATCATTCATTCTATTACAAGATAGTGAATACAGTTTTCTGTGCTATATACAGTAGATCTTTATTGTCTGTTTTATACATAGTAGTTAGTATCTGCAAGTCTCAAACTCCCAATTTATCCCTCCTTACCCCTTTTCCCCCCTGGTAACCAGAAGTTTGTTTTCTATGCTTGTGAGTCTGTTTGTGTTTTGTGTCATTTTTTGGATACCACATATAAGTGACATCATATGGCATTTTTCTTTCTCTTTCTGGCTTACTTAGAATGATGGTCTCCAGGTCCATCCATGTTGCTGCAAATGGCATGATTTCATTCTTTTTTATGACTGAGTAGTATTCCATTGTATATTTATACCTCATCTCCTTTATCCATTCATCTGCTGATGGACATTTAGGTTGCTTCCTTGTCTTGGCGATGGTAAAAAGTGCTATTAACACTAGGTGCATGCATCTTTTCAAATCAGTGTTCCCTCTGGATACGTGCCTGGGAGTGGGATTGCTAGATCATATGCTAAGTCTATTTTCAGCTTTTTAAGGAATCTCCATACTGCCTCCTACACTGTTGGCGGGAATGTAGTTTGGTGCAGTCATTATGGAAAACAGTATGCAGACTCCTCCATGGCTTTTTAAACTTTATTATGCTCTACTTAAGCATCAGGAGGAAATGGAAGGTTCTCAGTATGGAAATGACATAAGTGTTTTGTTTTTGTTATGTTTTATTTTAAAAAAAATCCAATACTAGGACCCACTGCCTTTTGGTTTCAGTGTGGGACCATTTAATGTTCCTCTTTTTCTCAGAAAACAACTCGTTCCTTACCAGTTCCTCCAGACTCTTACTCAGTGGCCACTTCTGTTATGGGAGCTCTCCAGAGGCAAGTATATATTTTTCTAGACGTGCTATATCCTAAAGCAAGATATTTTCTGGAAGTCCTAGAGACAAAGGACCAAATGAAAATACAATGAACAGGATCAGTCTTTAAAAGCTATGTCCGTAATGTTGTATTTGTGGAGTGAGACTCCGGAATCCCCTCCTTAGGTCTTGTACCTTATGTTCCTGGGAGATGAGGCTGACTCACTGTGACAGATGGACAATTTAGAGCCACGTGAGGCTTTGCAATTCTTCCCACATCTCCCATTGGCTTCCCCAAAGAAGCTCTGCCTATTAACAAGTCTGGCAGGGTTCTGACTTCAGCGCTCAGCTGGACTGTAAAGGGTGACAAGCACTGGGATGGCTGGTTCCGCCAGCCTGCTAAGACTCAGGTTGCCAGTGGAGGAGAGGGGCCCTAGGGAGAGATGAAAGTTATTTCTGTGAACCTAGGCTACATATTCTTGGGGATTTTATGATTTTTTTATTGCAATGTATCTCAAATTTATAAAGACAATCATACTTTTATGTATCATCCCTCCCTGAATGTTTTCACCTGATGTCATTAAATGATTCAGGCAGGGAAGATAATGTCCTGGCCCCGTGACACACTAGCTGTGTGGTCTCGGATATGTTATTTGAAGTACGCAAGTCTTACTTTTCTCCAATGAGGAAAACCATGAGTGTAGAGAGAGATACTAAAGGTGGGGGAGGAAACACTCAGTGGCCAAGAGCTTCACGTTAAGATTCAGATAAACATACTTTGAATTCTGACTCTGTTGTGCAATCTTGGGCAATCAACATCTTTTTCAGTGATAATTTTCCACATTTTAAAAACAGAAGTATGGTATCTCTGGGAGTTATTGTGAAACTTAAAAGAGATATTGCAGAGAAAGTACTTAGCAACTTTCCAGGCATCTAGTAAGTCACAGAACAAATGTTTGTTGTAGTTTATTTGATGACCATACCAATGCCTACCATTCTCACAGTTTTGCTCCAGAAAGTTCCTTCTGGGGATGAACTTATTTTGCTGAGTAGTGCCCTGTTCCTTTGGGCTTTGCTGTCACACTGAATAATTTAAACTGTGTAACAAGTACAGGAAGAGGGAGAAGTCACATGGAAAAGAGAGAGAAAAAAATGGAAGCGAACCACAATGGTTACATGTGAAATGTCAGGGAGAGAACAGAGTGGAAGCGGAAATCATGAAGCTCCTCCAAGTGACCCCAAATCAGGAACAAGGATCTGATGCCCTGGGCGATGAGATGTGAGTCAGGGGCTTATTTTGTTTTGGGGAGAAAGGCTCTCTGACTTCCTCTTAAGCTGGGAAGGCCGAATTCATTGTAGTCGGTGCCTCGATCAATGTTAGGAACAGAAACAAATCAAACCAAGTTGCAAAAATGGACCAGAGTCAGGCCAATGGGTAGAGGTCTGGGGCATGGAGACTCAAGGTGGAAAGGAATCAGATGATGTAACGGGAAGATGAGCTCAGGCATTAGAAAGAAGGGGTATCAGGAACCCAAACAGTTAAGCTCACTAGGAGAACAGCACATGATGGGAGAGAGCCGTCCACAGAAGTCAGAGTGAATTTTAAAAATCTCAGGTTGCTCTATTACGGACTCCTCTTCCTTTGACCTCTCTTTTCAGGACCGTAGCCTGGAAATGTGATACTCACATAAAGAAGGGAAATTGATGGACTGTAAAGAGAACTCTAGGCTGGCCATGCAATCGTAATTTTCTCCTGCTGTCATTTTTTCTTTCCCTAAATTAAGTGATTTTGACCTTGGACAAATTGCTTAGCCCCTTTGAATATAAGTGTCTTTACCCATAAAACCAGGGATATTATACTTTCCGGGCAAGGCTATTTTGAGATTTAAATGTGACATATGTAGCTCCCTTCCCTCATGGTCTTTATACATGCTATAAGCTTAATAAATCAATATTTATCCTTAAAAAAAAGACTTTCAAACAGCTAAGTTAGGGTAGATATGAGAAGCTTGTTTATGTATATAATCTGCTTAAACCCTGCCACCGCCATATCAACGCTTTCTCCATTGACTTGAGTTTTTCAGTGGCCTGAATGGCACCATCAGCTATAGTAACTGACAAATTGAGAACTAGTCAATCAAATATCACATATGTATTGAATATGGATTGTTTATTGAATATGAACTATGAATCAGCACAAGTTAGGAGCTGTGCCCATAAAGACAAACTAGGCTAAATTCTTGCTCTCAAATGCTGAAAATGCAGTGACAGTAGGCACTTAAACACCCTTCCCCCAACACACATACACTATAAGCATCTTTCATTATAGTGACTTTTAGCACGTAGAAGGCAGACACACTGCTTGAATTTTTTTCCCAAGGTAGTGTATGTATGTATAGTGTATATATATACACACACACACACACACACACACACATATATATATATGTTGTGTCTGTCTGTCTGTTGGTATCACTAAAACTTAGGGCTTTTCCACACTGGGAAAGAGAGCCAGTAATTGGAGGAAACTTCCTTAACTGCTTGGATTTTTATAAGCATTTTATACACCCAGTCAGTTTTACTTTCCAAGTATTATAAAGTAACATTTATCAAACCTTAAATGTCTTCTCTTGTCATTTTAAAAGAAGCAAAATTTTGTCTTAGGTGCATCATTTAACTGTAATAAAAGTCTTAAAAAAATCAGCAAATGATTGAAGATAATTTTATGATGTTAACAGCTACTACATGTGGTACATGGATATACCTACTAGCAGAGGTTCAAGTTTTTGATAGATGCTTTTTGTAAATTGTATAGTAATAGTTAATTAGCTACTGGATATTTAAAATCCTTCCCCAGAGCGCTTGTTAAATCTTGCATTTGTAACATTAATTATGATTCAACGGGACTTTCATCAAAATTAAATTCTGAATGGAATCAAAGGAGAACTGTTCCCTGGACCGTTACTGTTAGGCATGCCCGTGATCACACGCTGTAGTACTATTGTTATTATTTCTTGTAGATGAACCTTTTTTTTGTTCCCAAGTTTAACCTAGCATGGAACTCGTGTTCTTGGTAAATAAACTACAGTGTTTCTTAGAGACATTGGTCTACACTGATGTGGTCCAAAGGTCATACAACACCAGGCATCAACGGTAAGGAAGATCCAAACCCGACAGAAATGCTGCTTACAATTCTGTGAAATCACAGGGTCCATATGGAAAGGGACTTGGACTTCGGCTCTTCATTTTGGTCGTTATATATTTCTTGGAAGGTCGATTTGTTTCTGAAGCTCTGTTTCTGCTTTTATCCAGCTTTACTTACTCCGCGGGCTGTTTTTATAAAGCAGCAAAGATAAATCTCCAAGGGTGGTGTCAGGGGCAAATCTTGGCTCCATCTTCACGACTACCTCCAAATCTAGTCTTCGCTGCTGTTGATTGGCACTTACGAGTCAGTCTATTTCTCCCTAGTTGAGTTATTCTGTTTCTCCTGGGCACTGTGGCAGTCACCTGTGCACTTACTGAGCGTGTCTGGGTCCTAATGTGGGCAACTATTCCTAAGTCCACTAACTCCCTCCATGGGTACGAGATAATCTCTGTAAATACAGTCAGAGGAATTTTCCAAACCTCTCCCATTTCCTAATGGGTATGTGCTGATGAGACTAACTCTAGGCAATGTAGGTTTAAGTGTTGTACCTCAAAAATAATGGAGCTAGAATAGCCCAGACAAGATACCCACTGAACTAGAAGCTCTAAAGAATTTTTGTTGGAGAATCAGCAGGAAGGCTTACTAAAAACAGACTCCTGGGGGTGTTTGTCAAATAGTCTGCTTCAGCAAAAGATGGTTTAGGAATCTGCAATTTTCACAAGCATTTGAAATCATTCTGATATATGGGATAGATTAACCAATGCTGTTAAACATTTTTTGGATCAGCAGCTACATACAGAGTGGACCAATGACACAGAGGTGGAGATGGGAAGGTGGCCATATCTCAAATTGTTACATCACATGGGCGACTTTTAGAGACACTCTGGCATTTGTTTTTACCAAGCTTTTACCCAAATTAAAAATAAACAAAAGAATCTTGGTCTTCAGACCCCTTCATTTTCTATTTTTCCCTTGGCCCTATATCCTTTCATCCACCTTTCTCTTTAGACATGGTGGGTGAAAACGCTCCCTACAGAATGATTCAATTCACCGTCTCAAGTCCTAAAGTCATATTTTCTCACCAAGAATAGTTTTTGGTTCCCTGTTTTTACAAACTACATCGGCTCTGCATTGCCTAGTCCTACGTGCAGAACCAGGACAGGATTTGTAAGGATTGGATTCTGCCCTTAATAGAAGTGTCTTCTCCTTCCTTCAGTGAGCAAAAATTCAAAAAATGTCATAATTCGAAAACAAACTCCATTCTCAATGAACAATCTACTTTAGTCTTAACCATTCCTTCAATATTTGCATTTGAACAGGAGTGTCTTAATTCTCATGATTCCCTAATTGGTAACAAGTACTAGAACTTATTTTTTTGAGTAATCAAACCCGATTTCCCCACCCCCAGTCAAGTGAGAAGATCAAAGTCAACCAACTGAAAGGGATATTTCTCCCCCTGTGACGTAGTGAACACAGGCCTGTGTGCTAAACCCTAGCGAGATAGAAATAAAGAACTGCTCTTAAGCCTCAAAAGTGATAAAGGGAAAAATAAGAGGTAACTAAGGTGTGCATAGACTTTAGAGTCAGAAAGAGTCATATTTGAATTACACATCAAGATACACCATTTGGTGTCCAAAAGTCATTTCTAACCTCATGGATTCTCAGTTTCCAACTAAGATAAAACAGAGACATTATACGTTTTGCAGCATTATTGCTGGCATATAAAACATATTCAGTTAGTGTTCATTTTTCTTTCCTTTTCTTCCTACTTCATCTAGAATGTGGGAAGCTTATATAACTATCACACCAAGAACAGCAAAGGCTAAATTTAAGAATAAATTTTCATCAAGAAAGATAGCTGTTAACAAATGGTCAATCCCTGTTTCTTTTTACTTTTGTTTCTAAATTTCACAAATGTTCTTTCTCCAGACGCAGTCTAAAAATGGAACCAAATACAGTTAATTTTTCCCTACTTCTCCATCTTTCTGGTCATCTAACATCTACCATGTCAAGAACGACCTTCTTTTCGGGTGTGCTAACAGAGCCAGCATCTCAGTAGCGCCCTGATTCTCTCTCTTGAATCCTTGCAAGGGCCTGCATGGGCCAATAGAAGGCAGCCACCCTTGAAAGGCACAGGTGAGTAATAAGGTTCAGTGTTACAGATCAGAGGCTGTGCTGTCAGGAGGAACAGACCTTTGCTGACACCACAGGGGCACTCTGCAATCAGTTCTACAAATGCCATGGGTGCCATTTTTTTCTGTTAAGGACGACTAACTTTTATTTTAAATTCTAGCAGTAATAAAATGCATTTAAAAATTAAGTGTAACCCTGAAAGAAGTGTTTGGGGTGGTATTTTTCTCTCTTATCTTGTACTCTGGGTCACATGCAGTCAGTCCAACACCCTTGAAACCCACAACCTTCAAACCTTAAAGGGATGACTTTGTTGCACAAGTTCTTTTTCTACTTCTTCTGACATAGAAAATTCTAGGAGGATGCAGGTGAAGATACAAGTGTGTGCTCTTTTGGGCACTGTGCTAAGCACCGTGAGTAAATCCACCTGCCCTTGGGGAGCTGCCAGAAAAATGAGGGAGACAGAGTATAAATAAAGGGTTACAATTCAATTTGTTTGGTATTACATTGAGATGTGAGGTGACAGGAAAAGCTTCACTCACTATACAAATTATGAGACTCCCCTTAAAGTGCAATTGGAGGTTTTCCACCTGAAGGCACAGGTGGCGTACAGCTGAAGAAAAAGTGTGTATATGGAGGAATTAAACAGAAACAAATGGCAGATTTGGAGAAGTGGGGTGAGTCCGCTGTCTCCACAGTAAGGAATGACACTATGTAGAGTGGAGTAGGGAGGTGAGTGAGAGACTGACCATAGGGAGGATCCAAGTGAAGAACAGGTTCGAGCCTCCTATGGAATTTGAGTATTTCCAGTAGAAAAAAATTCAAGTATGGGGGTAACAAGAACATCATTTGTAACATCGGGGATAACTTTCACAAGGATGTGGAAGATTGGTGATATCAGAAGCACGAGGTTGCGAGTAGTCCAAGAGTTCGGCGATGAAGGCTTAGACACGGGGTTCTCAACTGGGAGCGTCTCCTTCCCCTCCAACCCCACCACACCCCCTCCCCCTCCCCCCGTACACACAGGACACCTGGCCGTGTCTGGAGACATTTTTGCTTGTCGCAACTTGGAGGCTGATACAAGCCCCTGGAGAGCAGAGGCCAGGGATGCTGCTAAACATTCTGCAAAGCCCCTCATGGTAATGAAGAGTTATCTAGTCCAAGTGTCGATAGTGCCAAGGTTGAGAAACTCTGGTCCAGACAAAGGTTCTATCAGTAAAGATAGAAGATGAGAAGAATGACTTTGAGAAATAATGTTGATGAAATTTCAGGACTCATAGAAGTGCAAGAAAAAAGGAAAGAAACAAGGACCTGTAAGAATTCGTCAGTTTAGGTTCTCTTAGATACCCTGTGCAAATAAGATTACTTTGAATGTAGTAAAATAGGATGAAATTCTATTGGGGTTTCCAGTAATCTGTTGTCCAGAAGAGACTGAAGGTTAGATTTTTGAGTCACTGGCTTTTAAGTGATAACTGGAAGCATGGAATTAATGAGATTATTGAAGAAGAGTGAGTAGGATTTGTAATCAGAGATACACACCAGACTCAATCTGGCCTCACTCAGGGATATTCTAACTTGGCAGATCAAAAGTAGGTCCTAAAAATATGTCTTATAAATATGTTCTCTAAAAGGATAAGCAATACTTTTTTTTTTTTTTTTTTTTTTTTTTTTTTTACTGTTTTCTGCGTGGAGGGAAGAGATAGTACAGAGGGTATAAGGACTGAAAATAATCTTCTGTTGTGATATCTAGTTTTGTGGAATTCAGTTTGGATGCATGACAATATTTAACATGATTACAAAGCCAAACTAAATCAAATAACATTTCCTGAAGATCTAAAACAAAATTAAATAATATAATTATATGTATTTTGAGTTAATGGCATAAACAGGAAATCTGTTCCAAGTGACTCTACAATGCAGTAATGTAATCATATACTATGGATTGAATCGTGCTCCCCACCCCCCAAAATTCATAAATTTCTGACTCCTAATGTGATGGTATTTGGAGAAGCGGCCTTTGTGAGATCATTAGGCTTAGATGAGGCCATGAGCGTCGGGTTCTCATAGGATTAATGCCCTTGTCATCATGGGATTAGTGCCAGGGTGGAAAGGGTGGGGTGGAGGGATAAACTGGGAATTCAGGATTTTCAGATACTAGCTACTGTATATAAAATAGATAAACAGCAAGGACTTACTGTGTAGCACAGGGAACTATATTCGATAGTTTGTAATAGCCTATAATGAAAAAGGATATGAAAAGGAATATATATGTATGTATAACTGAATCACAATGTTGTACACAAGAAATTAACTCGGCATTGTAACTGACTATACTTAAATAAAAAAAAAAAAACAGAGGGGATGACAAACAGAGCTGTGTCTCTATCCCCCTCTCGCTGTCATGTGGAACCCATCGAGCAGGTGTCTGTCCACAAGCCAGGAGGAGGGCTCTCGCCAGGAACTGAACTGTCTGGCACCTTGATCTTGGACTTCCCAGCTTCCAAAATTGTGAGAACATAAATTTTTGTCTTCTAAGTCACCTACTCTTTGGTATCTTGTTGTAGCTGCTTGAGTTAAATAAGACATTTTATGTGCCTAAGAGGATAGCAGTTTTCAGTCATCGTATCAGTGCTGGAAGTGCTGGGGGCTCTATTCTGAGACCGTTATATGCACATTTTGGGCTGATGTAAATGAATAGTTACTCATATCTTTCAGAATGGGGGTTTTTGGAGTGTAAGAAAATGAGATACAGGTATACGATTGATGTGATTAAGTAAAAGACCTGTATCATTCATAATGTATGCATCTTTAAAAAATTACATACTTTCTAGCTCTGACTATTGAAAAATGCATAAAATTCTAGTAGCAATTAGCAGTACCGGCACCAGGTTATAGTCTCTCAATAACATTTTCCCGGAAAAAGAACCAAGACCCTCCTGGAGAAACGACTGAATTCGAGTCTGTTTCTTGGTTCCTTTCTAAAAAAAGATAAATACAAAGCAAACACACTGTCTCAGTTGTCACCATGGAAGGATGCTAGGCCACCACACCAATTCATTATCTTGAAAACTGGTGAGAAAGGAAAGAGACCCCAATCATGCATTTAGCCTTATTTTTCCTTATACATTGTACCCCAATGTGAGACATTAGTTGAACGAAGGAGAGTCTTTTAAGATAAACAGTCCAGCTAACAAATAAGAAGGACTGTTAGAATTAGAATTTTACCATTTTGCAACTCCCACTGACATAGTAAATCGAGGTATTGTTCATTAGTGACTGCTAACATCGCAAAAAGAGAGACACCCAAACACGGTATGACTTCTGCCTTTCAAAAACCTCAAACCTCAAACTGATGGAGGATCTCGATTTATTTTCAGAAAATACAGGCAACAGAGTAAATATAAAATAACACCTCAAGTAGACAATCAGTAAACTCCAGATGGTGAGAAACAGGAGAAACAACCCAGTTCCTCAATGAATAAACAGTAGGGAAGAAAGAGAGAGACAGAGACAAAGGGAGAGAAAGAAAAAGGGGTACCAGGAGAGGGTGTGGGGAGAGATATTTTAAAAGACACTTGAGATATAGATCAACATAACCCCGTTCTAATTCTAATTCAATCAAACAAGCTTTAAAATAATAGTTCATGAAATCATATGGATGATTTAAAATTTGATAGAATATTAAATGACATAAAGGAATGAATACTAAGTTTAAATGGGATGATGGTATGTGATTATATCCCAAAAATTCCCTTCTGAAATATTTACTGATATATTCTTGCATGAAATGATGAAATATCTGAGATTTGATTCAAATGAATCTGAGGGATTAGAAAGTGAAACAGTTTTGGTCATGAACATTATTGAAGCAGGGTGATATGTGTGTGTGTGTGCGTGTGCATGTGTGTGTGTGTATGTGTTGGGGGCAGGGGAGTGGTATTTTACTGTTTTCCGTGTTTTGTATGTTTCTGACAGTATTCATAATAATAAAGTTTTTTCTTAAGCTTCTTGAACGATTATGTTTAAGCCAGATCATTACCATTCAGGGTAAGAAGAAAAAGAAACAAGGTAAGAATCCTAAGACTAGGAAGGTGGATTTGAAGAATTTGCCGTGGGAGGATTAATATCAATAGTTGATGCTCTGAGAAAAAGCAGCAAGACCTTTGATGAATTCCAGGGGGCGCTAGAGGAAGCTCTGGAAAAATAGCCCTCCAGTCTCTGCAGGAACCCAGAGTTAAAAATAGGCTCCTCGTAGGATTTTGTTGTATGTTGATCTGATCACTGAAGAAATTATTCTATACGTGTGTGTCTGTGTATACATGGAGGCACACACGCACGTGTGTATACACACATACACACACATTGGAAATTAATTATGTTGTCTTTATTTGAGTTTCTTATGGTTCTTATAGGTCTCCCAGAGCTTTGTAATATATTTTTAAAACCCTCTAGTGTCTCTCCTCATTCCACCCCCAAATCCCACCAATTTATCCAGTACTACCTACTCACATAACTGCTCAACAGAGATTTGATGGGCGAAGTTAAGTTGGATTGAAGTGGAGATAAACAAGGATCCACATGAAAGGAAAGAACATGTACCCTGGATCTGGGATTAGAGGAAAGACGGAAAGGAAGGTGGAAGGGAGAGGGTGTGTGTAGAGTACCTAATGGCACTTAGATCAGCCTCAATCACTACCGAGAACCAACTAGTAACACTTTTGGTCCCAGCCCGCTGGAGCTCACCTTACCTAACTCCTGACTGTGATGTGTTTGGTGCCTCCTTAGCATCTAAAGTCAAAAATAATCACGAGACCTACCAAAGCCCTGGCCATTAGAAATGTTTTCCCATATCTTAGGTGCAGCTCTTCCCAGACACATAAAGAGTTTACCCTGATTTAATATTATCACCCTGATGATAGCAACAGGGAAACTATTGTGGGTGTATGTGTTCATTTAGAAAAGACACCATTACTAAGATTGTGTCTGGAGATTTTAAATGGCCACTCAATACGTATAGACATGTATACACTCTATGACCCTTTCCTGAGTTGGGTGTTCCTAATGGTCTCTGTGAATCGTTGTCCCGTATGTCTGATGCCTCTCGTTTCCAAGGATGGCATGCAGGTCACGTGTGGGTAAAAGAGCCAAAGGGCAGAAACATCATGGTGATTTGTCACCTGGTGGGAGGACTCCTCCACTTCAGCTTATTGCTTACTATTTTTTTTTTAACTTCTAGGAAGCATCATTAATTTATGGCTCATCGCGCAGCAAGTCAGTTTCATATCCAAGCCTCTGTTTCCAAGTTGGCCAAATACAAATGTAATGGCTGAGCAACCCATATGAAACATTTTATGAATTGCTTGGAGTCAGTCAGAAAAAAGAAAACCGTCAAAGGCTGCAGTGGATTCTGCTGGCCTATTTTTCAGTTCCTCAGGGCAGGCCTCTCTGAACCCCTTTGTGTAATAAATATTTATAGCATCAGGCTTTTCATTGTGCACATTATCCTGTGTGTATGCTCACAGTCGAACAATTCTAAATCAGGAAGTGGGCCCTACTCCCTCCGAAATGGACAGCGACTCGCACATTGCGTGCATTTATGCTTTTCAGGACCCAAGAGTCTATTTAAACACACGTTGAATGCTAGATGCCTCAATAGAGATGTCTTGAATTGCCTCGGAATAATTGAGCCTTTCAAGAACTCTGGATTGTTCCACATGGCATTGAAGCCTGTGGTGTAACAGTCGCCTCATGTGATGGGGACATCACATGACTTGGGACAAATGGTTTGTAAAAGCCCAGAACGGTTAAGCGTTGTCAGAGTCTGAATGTGCCTATTGTGTCTCAGTAATTGCCACTTAGTATTTGATTTAATGAAAGCTCAGAAGTAAAGACTGTTTCTATAGACGTGGCTGTTACGCTAATTTTTACTATACCCTTCTCTGTCTTCCCAACCTACATTTAGAGACCTCTGCTTTCTGTTACAGAACGAATTCCACACTCCCTGCTTTCTGCATACATTCCCAGATCTCTCAGTGGCCTCATTAAAGACAGCTACCGTAAATTATAGGGATGCTGGTTAACCAGGTTAGCCCGCCCCCATCTAAAGACGCAAATTCCATTGTACATACTGGACAAAAGGTGTGCCTGTCTCCCATCCTTGTTAGGCTCTCCAATCTTCTTTACAGAAGACTGCTTCTTGGTGAAATTTGTTAACCATTTCCAGTTGTGTGTGTCTTGGAAGGAGCGTGTGTACGAACACATCTGAAATACCTTGTTATATTTTCTCAGATCTGAACTGGGAAAAGGTGCTTCATTGCCTTTATTTAAAAAAAAAAAACTCATTGATAATAATAAAGTCAGAGAGTCTGGAAGGAGCTGGTTTCCTCACATTCAGTCCTTCAAGTTATACAAGCCTCTGCAGGTGACGGTAGTGGAAAATAATCATTAGAGACATCCTACGGGAACTGAAATTCCAAAGCAGGGGCTAATTAGCCATCATTAGAGTATATTACCTATTGTACCATTTCTAACTCTTTTTTGGACAGATTCCGAAACTTTAAGATCCAGGATCCAAATTTATTCTCTTATTAATATTTACAGTGAGATTTCATTCCATGCAACAGTGAGACGTTAACTGCCTTCTTTCCTGATTGTAAAGCCACATTGCTCTGGGGTGGGGGGGAGGAGAAGAGAAAATTTCTTAAAAATATGACTCTCTCTGTAATCCCATACCGCACACTTTTTTGAGCTTCTTAACTCCAAGTTAAATCTTCTAATTTTTGTTTCCTTGTTATGACTGGGACCAGCAGGCAAAGGTGATGAAAATCTACAAGATAAATTGTTGTGGTTTCCAGTGAAATTATGGATACTACAAAAATTACAGGAGAGATGGGCTCTGTAGACCACACGTTCTGAAGAATATCAAAGCATTAGGGCTTTCTCAGATTTTTCAAGTCCCTAGATCATTATTTGAACTAATAAATCATTTCAAATTTTTGGAAAAGGAATATTGAATGTGGTTAATAATTAACAATGTAGCCAAAAGCTTTAACTGGAGAGATTTAAGCATTTAATAAACCAACACGCAGCCTAAGCTGGCTCATTAGCAGAAGGAATAACTAAAAACTGAGGAAAAAAGTGAGATCAACACTTGTGTGTTTTTTTTTTTTAATTTGCTAGTTTTCTTGTTTGTTTGCTGTAGCATTCCAAAGTGGCTTCAAGAATAGCTAAGATAGACAGCTGTCTTTGAGTGTAATTTGAGAACTTGGAAAGCAATAGGACCTCAAAATAGCTGTACCGTGGACTTGTCACTTACGTCTAAAATTCTGGGGTTGGAGAGAAGAAAGCACGATACAGCAAACGCCCCTCGAAGAGGTAGTCTGTGACATGTCTTCCAGGCTAATTTGTTTATTAAATCCTATTCAGGGCAATTTTAACTTTGGAATGAGTGAAACTATTTTGGACCCATAAACAGTAGTTGAAAAAAGAGAGAGAAATCCAAAAGATGTAGTGACTGATTGGGAGCTGACATTTGATTAGGATATTTAAGAAGCCAAAGAAACTGACAAGATTATGGCACCTCTGTCATCTGTAATTCAGAATGAATGATATAACTATTAAAGAAATCTCATCCATTCCGAAGGCCAACAGTTTTCCGTTTTCTTTTTTGAGCTAATTCATTCATCCTGCTATACTGTGTCCTCTACACTTGCTTTGTCTGCCTGTTGGGTATCCCAGCACAGGCTGAAGAGGGTTTTGATCAATGAACTGCATTAAAAGGGGTCACGGAAAAGCTCTACATATTTCCGATTTTACAATTTTGCCAACTGACTGTTTGATATCAGATTCAAACAAAGGGTACCACCCCAGGCTCTATGGCCTAGTGAAAAAGAGATGAAAGTCTTCTAAAAACACTGTCCATAAAAAAAAAAAAAAAAATTCCAGGTAGTTTTGTGTCTGTACGTGATGTGAGAGGAACTGAACCAAACCCTCAGCCTCAGTTTCCCCATCATTGTCTGCTAGGTATCTGACATCCCGTGGGCCCTGGTTGAGGGGGATATTAGGCAACCGTAGGTCAGATCTGATGAGGGCAGGAAGTGTCTGACTTGGGAGCAACCCTGGTAAACCACTAGCACAACTTTTTACCTCTTTTGAGCCAATCATGACAAAACTTGCCGGAGCATCAGAATCTCCCAAGGGACTCTACTCTGGATCTGTTGAGTCAAAAATCCCCTATACAGGACTTCCGATCTTACTGTCTTTAATAAATCCCTCAGAGGGGTCTCTGGCTGTTAGCAGGTCTCTTCTGTGGCCTGACAGTTGGGAACCACTGTTTTTTATTCTGTTGTTTGTTTTGGGCCTTTTATGTTTCTTGCCATAAATCATATTCCCAGGAGCACTCTCAGCAACTTTTGGATTCTGTTCTTTCTTTCCTTTTAAATTCTTATGTTCTCAATGCCCTTTGTCTGTCATGGGGATCTGATTTCCAACCCACATACATTTTCCAGTGCTTTCAAGTATGTTTTATAATAGGTAGTCCCCTTCCCTCCTCAGCCCCACAAACGTCTCTCTGGTTAAGCAACTCAGCCCTCAAGGTTACTGGTCCCAGGTTTTGAACAGAAGGTCAAATTTCCTGTCAAAAACTTATAAGCTAGTAGTCACACCTATTTGGGAGATTCATTGCTCACCCATAAAAATCAAGCACTGAGTGAAGACATCCAAGTTCCAGTTCAGACTTTTATATTGATTTCTTGAACAATTCAAACAAATCATTTCATCTCCCTGAACCTGTTTCTTCACTTGCCACTTGAGACTTTGATTAGCTGCCTTATCTACATCTAAGGGTGCCTCAAGGGTCGAACTAAGTAGAAAAGTCTACACAATTGTAAGGTAGTATTATTAACCCAAGAAACAACTTCTAAGACCCACTCTTTTAACCTCAAGGTCAAAATGTTTAACAGGCTTGCCACCTTCTAAATTTCAGTGATTCTTCTCTTGGGATAGAGATTGCAAAAAGCCTGGTGTCTCTGAGAATTCTTTTTTCTACCTTGGAATCTAATTAATGGAAAGGAAAGAAAGCACAATTTCTACTTTTTTTCTCCTTCTATTAGTTTCCTAAAACCGTTATAACAAATTACCTCAAATTTGATGGCTTAAAACAACAGAAATGTAATCTTTCCCATTCCTGGGGGCCAGAAGTCTGAAATCCGTGTCTGCCAGGCCAGGATCTCTCCGGTCTCCAGGATAGAACCCTCCCCTTCCTCTTCTAGATTGGGATGGTCGTGGAAATCCTTGATGTTCCTTGGCTAGAAAAACCTAACTCTAATCTCTGCTTTTGTCTTTCCGTGACCATTTTTCCTCAGTGTGATCAGTGCCCAAATCACCCTCTTTTTTTAAGAATGACAGTCACTGCTTTTGGGTTCATCCTAGTCCAGTATGACCTCATATTTACTTCATTATATCAGCAAAAATTTGATTTCCAAATAAGATCACAGTCACAGATATTTGAGTGGGTGTGATTTTGGAAAGACATTGTTTAACTCAATACACTCCCATCGACTGGGTTTTTCCTTGAGCTTCTTTTATGTCTGATTATTCCAAGACATATACTTTTTTTAGAAAATATAAAAATTATAAAGCATCCCATGTCTTTTGAGGGGAGGGAAATAGCTCAGTGGTAGCGTGCGTGCTTAGCATGCACGAGGTCATGGGTTCAATTCCTGATACTGCCATTAAATAAACAAAAGGAAAAAAAAGCATCCCATCTCTTTCAACATCTTATTGTAAATTGCATCTTGGGAGCAGATTGGTATTAGAGGGTTTAAATCTTCTTTGGAGGAACAGATCAGTGTAACTGTTAGTGAGAAGGTGGGAAGAAAATTTGCGGGAATACTGAGAGAAGCAAGTAAAATTGTACCTTAGCACACTGGGTCCATGAAGGCCAGGGGGTGTTTTCTAGCTATGTTTAAATATTTGACTGAAAATCATGAGCCAAAACAGAATTTCAGAGTTATCTGGTGAATGTCGTACACATGGAGAGTGAAGCTAGATCGTCTCATCTGGAAATAAATCTACTTCCCGCTAGAACACTTTTGATAATACTCATAGATCTAGAAAAGGACCACAAGTTCCATATTTTGTTTATGAGTGGAGCCAAAGTCCTTGTTCCTGGGAGAAAATCCAGTGGAATGGAAAGGCTATGGAGGCAGAACTTAATGCTTAAACATCACAACATTTTATAATTGATCATTAATTGGGTGGATTGTAAGCATTTGAACTTGGTCACTGAGATGAGTCTGAATCTGTCATGCTTTTCTTTCTCATCTTTACTCATCAGGAAGTTCAGAACTAAGTTTAACTGTGCCGAGACTGATCTATTTTAATAAAAATATGATAACAGAACCTACTGGTGCATTGGAGTTCCCCTCCTCATCCATAGTTTCTCACTCTATAATCCTAGAATTTTAACAAATGCATAGCATATGTTTCTCTATTTTATTGGCAAATATACCATAACAGGTTAACCTGATGGTAGAAATTATTAGGTTGATGCACTATATGAAGCTGATTGTGTTTAACAGTTTTTGTCTACAACAAAGATATATTTCATATGTTTCCAACTAAAATAAACAAACAAACAAACAAGAATGAAATAATAGCCATCGGTGGAAATTTACCACAAACAAGTTTGCCACACGTCCCCTCCTGATAAGGGTTACTAGGGTGTCATGTGTGGGAAATACCTCCAACATTCATTCATTCATTAAACAAACGTTTATTGAGCATTTCCAATGTGCTGAACCCAGTGAGACTGGCAATACAACAGATAAAACAGACATTTATGCCTTCGAGTAACTTGCAACCCAACTGGAGTGCAAGTCATGGAGCCAAAAAAAATGTTTTTTTAACATTCAAACCATATTTATTAAACTCTCACAATATTTCAAGTTCTATGCTAGGCACTGAGAAAGCAATAGTAAGCAAAATATAAAAGATGATCCCTGCCCTGGTATTCCGGTCATTTATACGGAGCTTAATCATGTGAACTCAAATTTTACTCACAATGATCAATACTTTTAAAATGCAGAGAATTAAGGAACTTAGAACAGAGGAGATCTGATCTCATCTTATGCACTTCAGCAAGCTGAAGACTGAGGTAAGAATGAACTAGATTAAGATATATGAGCAGGATATTGTGGATCGGGAGATTTCTGTCCAGGGAATGCACTTGTGTATTTATAAGTTATCTTATCATTCTGGGCCTCAGTTTCCTCATTTGAAATATAAGAACATAATGCATTCTCTACCCCATAGAAACAGTGTTCTGATCCTACAACAGAATGTAAAAGAAATTTGACAAAGAAGAGAATATCACAAAAAGGTAAGTTATTATTAACTTTTTGCATAATTTTTGACAGCCTACCTTCCCCAAATATGGGAGAAAATGGGACTGAATATTGTTCCCATGCTCAGAGAAAAAGACATTATTGTCTCCCTTCCTATTATGTAACTTTAAAGGTTTTACATCTGAGCATTTTGAATAGATCTCTGCACCCTGTGGGTGCTAAATAATTACTTGTCAACTGACCTGTTATTAAATGTTACTTTTAATCACCTAGCAGAGCGAATTTAAAGTAGGCTACAGAAGGACAGGCTTGATAACCTAATGGATCTTAAAATGTCTCGGAGTGTCCTGTACCACATTTGAATTCATTAAGCTATAGAAGCTTGATTTCTTTAGACAGAAACTAGTGCTCAATGAGCTTTTTCTACAATAAAGAATTTGGAGAAAAAAAAATCTTTCAAGGGAACAATTATTTCTTTCACAGAATGACCTTTCCTTCAAACACCTCTGGTTGGTAAAACTTCCTGAGTTTTAAGGGGAAAATGAATTCTGTAGAACAGTGTATATGTTACCTTTTTCAAACAAAAGAAAGAGATCATTTGGGAAAGTACTCCAGGAGAAAGAGTGTGTCTGCACACAGCACGTGTGGTTGACCAGCCCATGCAAAGCATCCTTTCCATTTCCCAGTGACTGTCTGAGCACCAGATCCTTCAGGAGACTGGCATGGCTCCTCACACAGCTGCTTTGAAGAGCCAAGGTGAGTCAGGTGGCAGAGTCTTCCTTCTGAGAACACTTAAGTTTCCTCCTCAAAGGCAGAGTGATGGTCTAACTGGGCTAATGGAGTCTCTCGGGCTTGGCTTTCAAGACGCCAAGGATCAAGTAAAATTTGGAAAAGCTCATCAGTTCTTCCAGATGCTTACTGCCAAACTCTGGGTGACTTGTGAACTTCTAGGTGACTGTGTCCTTCAGATTCTGGTGGTTTCCAAGCATCAGACACAGGTAGCTTGTCACTGAGACCATGCCCTTCTGAATTGGACAGAGATAGATGCAATACACGGATAACCACATACCAACCATGAGATGACTTAAATAATTTTAAGGCTCAGTTTCCTCGGGAAGTGGAGGCATTCATGATGCCTAACACATATGTTTATAACCAGGATTGAAAAACAAAACCTTTAGCACATCCATTGACCCCCCGAAGTATCTGATGCAGATAAGCTGTCATTCTCAGCTTCTTATCAGTTAGAGTGCGAACATGTGTATAGAGCTTCTCACTCAGAGCCAACACAGTCTTCCTAGTCCCCTCTCCTAAAGATTGTTTTTTGAGGTAAGTAATAACTACTATAGACATTTGTCTTTTATCCATTATAGCTATAAAGTTGCATATTTTAGCTATTAAATGATTCCATATCCTTAAACAAAGATTATTCATTACCATGGACATACATACAAGTTCTACTGAATATAACTTTTATGTTTTCATGATAATTCCAAAGAAATGCAGTGCCTTGAAATGCCTCCGGATCAACATTGTGAACATTATTACTAAACTGATACACGGAAGGAATGTGAAGAGTCTTGACTAACAGAATGGACATTGTAATAAATCAGCCAGGGTAAGATTTTAGAGCTGGAAACATACTGACACTGTAAATCCAATGTCTCATTTTACTGATGGAGAAATGACAACATATTCACTCATTTGTGTGTCTGTGTGTGGGTGTATGTGTACACACACACACTCACTCACTACACATGTATATGTACATACACGTAACTGAGCAGGACCCTATTGTCATATGTGCCTATCTGATACTGTAATGGTGTTTGTAACTGTTTTAACTCTATAACGGTTGAAACCATTTTTCCATGCTCTTGCTGACCATTTAGCAACTTCATTCTCAGTCTAGTAGGTGGGTCATATCCTAATTTTATACAGTCTTGAGTATCTGAATATTGATGAAGTAAAATTCAATTGTGTTCAGACAATATTAAGGGAAACTCAGCTATTAATATTCTTAATTCTTGATATTCTTCCTTAGACTGCCCAGTCTCTAATCCCATTCATTTTTTTTTTCATTTTCCCCAAATATTTTTTTTCTCATCCTTGCTAGCATATTCTTTTGATTACATTTTCAGCCAAGTTTATCTCATAGGTTTTGGGAAAATCTGAATGTGAGTTTACATAATTACAAACAATTTCAAACAACATGGATTTCTCACTTGAAATTTAAACTGCAAATTCATTAGTTGCACTCAAGTTATAGGAATATAAGTTCTTATCAGACAATCACTAAATGGAGTTAACTTTTAATCTATATGACAGGTTGGTACTAAGAAATTTTGTGTATTTATATTGATATTCAAGGATATTTTGAGAGGTAACTAGATCTTACTCAATACAACTAGTAACTTGGAATATATTCTCTCTAGTAAATCTTACACCAAGTGTTCTAACTTCAGTATTACATTGATATTCTTTATATCTGATGCCAATTAAAAATACTACATAAGAAAATCAAAATTAGAAATGTAAAAAATTTACTAGAGTTGACAGTTGTTTTTCAAAAATATTGTTTTTTTCACCTTAATGCAAAATTTTACAACATTGTAAATCACTTGTCTCAGAATCACCCGAGTTCAAGTTTTGTTCTATTTTTTTTTTCAACTCAGATATACATGGCCAGCCTCTGCCCTACTGAATCAGAATTTCTGAGAGACATCTGCAGTGATTTCAACAAGTCCATTGATTCATTCAACTAACATCTGAATGCCTACAATGTACAATGTAGGTACCAGTGATACAACCATGAATTGATCCTGTCTACTTGAAACTACATTCTATTTGCTGGGAGACAGGCAGAAAACAGATTAATTTTAAAATAATTACAGTGTCTGAGGTGATAAGTGCTATTACTTAAATAAAGCACTTCAGGGGATTAGGGAGTTACTAAGGAAAAAAGAGTTAGAAATTTCTATTTCAACTAGAATAATAATAATAAAAAGACATCATAGAGACAAAGACATGAAGAAGAAAAGAGAATGATCCAACAAGGTATATAAAGGGCTTGCCAAGCAGAAGGAGCTGGAGTTGAGATGGGAGCAGCCTGTGATGTCTGATGAGCAGCAAGAAGGCCCGTGTTGTTGGAGGGGCTGACTGCTGGAGAGACAGTATTGTCAGGTCCATGGGAGAATAGATTCTGGGAACAGACTGCCAGTGCCTCTGTCAACCAGTCACTTGTTGTATGACCTCAAGCAACTTTCTTAATTGCTTTGAGCCTCAATTTCCTCATCTATAAAATGAGGATAATAATTATACCTACTTGATTAGGTTGCTATGAAATTTAATGAGTTAGTATTTGTAACTGCTTGGCACTTGTATTAATTAGGTAAGTAATTAATGTAACTGCTTGGCACTTGTGTTAATTAGATATATATCTCTGTGTACATATAGATATCTAGATAGATAGATAGATAGATAGATAGATAGATAGATAGATAGATAGATATGTATACAAGAGGAAATTTATTATAGGAATTGGCTCACATGGTTATGGAGGCTGAGAAAGTCCCACTGCCTATGTCTGCAAGCTGAGGAACCAGAAGATTGGTGGAGTAATTCATGCTGAGTGTGAAAGAATGGAGAATCAGAGGGTCACTAGCATCAGTCCCAGGGTTCAAAAGCCTAGGAACTCCATGTCCAAGGACAGGAAAAGATGTACTTCCCATCTCGAGAAGAGAAAAGAAGGGAAAATTCACCCTTTCTTCCCTTTTTTCTTGTTTTGGGGTCCTCAACAGATTGGAAGATGCCCACCCACACTGGTGAGGGCAGACCTTCTTTACTCAAGTCTTATGAATCGAATCAAGAAGTACCTCACCACGGCACCCAGAAATAGATTTTATCTGCTATCTGGGCATCCCTTAGCCCTGTTGACACATGAGAGTAGCCATCACAAAACAGCACTCATATAGAGAATAATGGAACAGGAAGTCAGGAGGGTAAGAAGCAGCCAATCTGGAGGACATTGACTTTTACTCTGATTGAGTTGAGAAAACTTTATAGGTTTTAAGTGGAAGACAGTCTGACGTACATTTTAAGGGGGGCAAACATTTGTATTTTGTTTCATTCTCAACGAATGAACACCTTGGAAGGAACACCTTGACGTTCAGATCCAACCCGTCATCATTTATTTTATTTTATTGTGGCTCTCAACATCCAGTTGCAAAAATCTCTTGTGTTTAAAGTACCTTCAGGCACTTCAAAGGGCTAATTTACTTCCCATCACCTGGTATCCTATTAATCAAGAGTAGAATACAGCTCATATTTTCCCTGTTACTGAAACCAGATACAACCTATTATTTCCAAAGTTCTTGACCCCTGGTTTCCTCATCTGTATTACAGGATATACATGTTTGTATAGCTTATATCACTGTGTTACTTGAGAGTCATCTGAGAAAAAAATACATGAGCTCATCGAAATTAGTAAAACTCTATAGAAACAAATGGTTGACAACCCATGGCAAGGTGGCAGCTTTTTTCAAGTATTACGGCACCAGGCCACTTACTTCTGCATCTTTTAAAGTTGGAAAAACCCATTTAAATGGAAAAGTTCTGCTTATTGTTTCACAAACACCTAGTTAATTTATCTATTCAAGTACCATTATTAGAGATAGTCTACACTCGCTGGAATACTGAGTCAGATCGGTCTAATCACAAGGCGTCCCAGGTATCCCCGTTATGCTCATCTCCTAGACCACCCCCTACCCCCACCCCTGTCCAGCTGGCTCTCTGTTCTTCCAGAACTAGTTTGCAAAAGTATCCATTTTTGTCCTTTTTGAATTGATCCTTTCCCTGTAGCAGAGAAGAATGAGGACAGTTTCCTATTTGTTCATTGACAAAGCCATCCATTCTCTACATGTATTTTTGGAATTCCTATTTTGTGCCAAGTTTATTTTTTTTCCCTTCATTACATGAGTTATTAATCTGTAGGTTGACATTTTGGATTTTGAGTACTTAAACCCATACCTCAAGCACTGAGCAAAAATATATCTGGACAATTGTAGAACTGAATTTCATCTAAAGCAAAGGAACTGTAGCACTGGGGAAGGTACCCTAGCAAACCCTGCAGCTGCAGACTGCCCCAAGTAAAGTCACTGATCACTGATGCTCACTGATACAGTTTCACGTGTGTGCTTCAGAGTGAGGATGGGGGTGCCGATGGAGACAAATTCAGTGGTTGGGTGATGGAGTTAGATAATACAGAGGCAAGCCAGGCCCTCTTAATCTTAAGATTAAGGACAAGGAATGAGAATACAGTAAAATCATGTCGATGTGCAGCATAGGAGAATAAACATCCTATTATACACTTTTAACTAAGGTTCTAGGACCCTCAACTTTGACTGCTCATTAAGAACCTGGCTATATTCTCTCACCAAAATGAATAGCCCTTCTTTGCAGTTACTAGTTTCCCTCATATCATTCTTATTTTTTTTTTCCTTTTTGTCTCTCATCAAAGAGCAAATATAACTCTGGTTATAAACAGCAAGTGCTAGAAACTGCCAGCTGGATGATCTACTTCCAGGCAGTGACAATAAGAAGAGGCTGGTGAACAACAGCTCATGCTGCTGATGAGACGCAATTAAAGGGGCAAATAAGGACAAGTGTTCCACTTGAGACCCCCCCACACACACACGTGCACGCACACACACACACACGCACAAATCACCAGGTGGGTCAGGTTTCACAAAACCACTCTATTTTCTTCCTTTGAAGTGCCTAAAGATGCTAGGATTCCTGGCGTGCCCAGCTGAATTGTCCCCAGATTAATTCCATCATTCTGACAATATCCAAGCCTAAATAATGATGATGTCAAACACAGAAGTGGCTCTTAGCCTTGGGGATTGGGAGGCCGGCATCTCCACAGCGCCACGTGGCAGCTTGTTAGAGTGATGTCTCGCCTGCAGTGTCGCAATGGGACCTGGAGTCAGTGTCTGTGGGAATGCCGGCAGCAGGCATCAACCCTCACATGGCATTTCCACATGAATTCGTGAAAAGACAAGAAAATACATCTGTGTTCCCCTATAGTCACTCTGTGGCTGCAACAGTCATTGAGACTGAACTTCCAAAGTCTGATGTCTCCAAATTACTCAGTGTCTCACTCTCAGTGAATTTAGGATTTCTCTCTAGAATCACTCGTGACCAGATATCTTAAAGTTTTCCTAAGCAATTGGTGATCTTTTTAATTTTTAACTTAGGTGGAAAATAGCGATGCTCCCCCTTACTAACTGAACTTGGAGAAGTGAGTGGTTTACAGTCAGTGCCAGCAATGGGAAGACAGCAAATATAAGGCTTAGGTCCGTGAGACTGGACTCAGTGAGGTCTGGGTTCAAATCCCAACTCTGTCCTTTACTGACAGGAATTCCACCAAGCTGCTTGAACTTGCTAAGCTTCAGTTTCTTCAACTGTAAGAAAAGACAAATATAATTTCTAAGTAAGAGAGTTCTTAGTAGGAATGAATAGGGGAGCACGTAAGACAATTGGTGCATAGCAGATGCTCAGAAAAGTTATGTGGTTTATAAATTCTCAAATGGAAGAGTTCCTAAGCTATGCAATTAAGTGCTGTGGTGGATCTGAATATGATTTTTTTATTCAATTCTTTATTAACAAATTAAAAACATAAAAAAGTAAAAACTAGGCTGAGCTTTTCTTTCTCTCATTGGATGTCATAATTTACTTTGTAATGAAAGCATTACTCAAGACTAATTATACCCTTGATTTCAACTTCAGTTTTGTTGATAATGAAAGTTAAGAGAATTTCAGCCCCCAGGCTGGAGAGGTTAAAATGCTTTTCACTTGGTAGAAGGAAGAAATAATAAGAAAGTTATTTACAGTCATCAACCAGTGACTGTACGATGTTGAGTGGGAAATGATTGATTGGAGAGCACTTTTTGAGATTTAATAGACAGACTAGAAGAATCTGAATTGTTACAAGCATCCCGAGTTGGCTCTGGCTGTGAGCACCAACTCATTTTGTCAAGTGTCTGCGCCGCAGCCTTCTGGTTTATAAAATGATGCTACTTTTCACTGTTCACAGGGCTTGGTTCATACCTGAAGCCACTGTCACTCTGACGGTTTTGCAGAGTAAGATCGTTTACACCAGTAGGGGAGCTAAGTAATTTCAAAGCCACAGTTTCCACTACAACGTAGATGTCAACATTACGCCAAAGACACCCATTAACTGAAAACCCCGCTTTGAAATCAGCCTGTTCCTGCTTGTGGCTTCGTCTGCTTATGTGAATGTGTTTGTGTTCCCTGCCAAGTTATGCTTTGAGTTGGTGAACGCAGATGCCATAATGTAGGCTGAAAATACTATGTTTTAGGGAAAAAAAAAAAAGTTACATCCTGAATGTCTGCCTGCACCCCCTGTGTGTTTTATTCTCAATTGAAATGTTCATATAAAAGAAAAGATAATGATGTGAGTCATTTACTGGCTGCAAATAAAGAACATGTGAGTTCACAGAGCTGCTGCCCACCTTTGCTGGGCTTTGAATTCCTTTGAGTGGACTGAACACGTTTCAGACAGGAGATAACTAATAAGACTCTTTGTTTCATTAACTGCTCGTCTGATTTGCTTGTCCTAGCATTGCTACTGTGGATGGACCCCGAGAGGACCATTGAAAATGAGTGACTCTTTGGAAATGAGTGAGCTGGCCCCTCCTCCACACACCCTTGCCTCAAAACGAACTAGTTCACATGAGAACAAAAGCATGCCTTTTCAAAGATGGAGTAAATGAAAGCAAATATCCTCTATAATTCAAGAGTTCCTCAGATCAGCTCTGTCAGATTCTTAAGTTTAATGCAGAGTATGTCAGGCTCATCCATGTGTGGTCATCCTTCAGGCAGAAACATAAAACTTAATCGCTGACACATTTATGGAAATAAAAGTAAGCCACTTGTAACCAATTTCCCAACAGCCCCAATAAAACACTTTGAGGAGCATTTCGGTTTTCCATTGCTGTGTAACAAACTACTCTGAAACTGAGTGGCCTAAAACAACAATGATTTTATTTGTTCAGGATGCTGGGGGCAGAAATGTGGGAAGAATCCAACTCGGCAGAGCATCTGCTTCACGTAATATCAGCTGGGGCACAAGGACGGAGGGGACGTCCAGCTTGGCCTCATTCACACACCTGGCAGACAGCGCTGGTGACTGGCTGCGAGTTTAGGCTGAGCCTGGGTTGTCCTCCCATGATCCTCTCTGTGTGGCTGCTTAGGCATCTTCACAGCATTGTGAGTGAGCATCGTAACTGAGTTTCCAGGAGGAACATCTCAGGAGGGATGAGAGTAGACACGTCAGATCGCTTCAGGCCTGGACTCATGAGTTAACATGGCTTCACTTCTGTACATCAAAACCCTATTCTGTTAGTCAAAGCCAATCATCGTATTAGCCCAAATTCAAGAGGAAGAGGAATTGGCCTCACCTTTAAAAAGAATAAGTAGCAAAGAATTTGGGGCCAACTTTAATCCACTACAGCTTGATGAAATCAACAACAGGTTAAAAATTATCTCTAGACGGTAAATGCTTGCTTTCTCAAGTTTGACATCTGACCTCCTTTTAAACACTTAATGCTCTAAAGGACCAAAGAACCCACGATACCATCATGTAAAGTTACTCAAATTCTAGGACTCAAAGCATTGTCTTATTTTAAAAAGTCTGGCTTCAGATGGAAGGAACACATTGCTCAAAAATACCTGTTAAATGTTCATATGCATGCATTTTCGCCTTGAGATGGATTTGCAGGATGAGCTCATATCCATTAGGCTTAGAATGTTGCCATCTTTCTGTAATAACAAAACAGTAAACAGAGAGCTAAAAAGGGGTGGGGTGGGGGGGAGAAGATGAGGTGGGGAATTGTCTGGCCAAATATATGGCACTATGCCTAAAAAAGTGGAAAAAAAAATCTTTTTGATCTTGTCTGGCAAGATCTGTGCACCCGAGTCTAGGTGCAATCAGATAAGCCTGAGTGTTTTGCTTAGTACGGGTTCCACAAGCCAAGATACTGGTAAAGCTCCTTAGTGTTGATTCTGCTCTTAAATCCAAATAGCATGACTAAACCTAGCAGAATCCGAGGCACACTTTTAAGATTCCCAGCTCCCCTCCCCTTCCCCACCAAAATATGTGCATTCCATCTGTCTCATTTTTTTTAAAAGACCAAAGGCATCCCTGGAAGGTTATGTAGTCTCTTTTATTATTCCTTTTTAACTGGTGAGGAAATAGTTTGGTGTTAAATGACTTGCTCAGATTTGACAGTTAGAGACGGAACTTATTTGAAGCTCTCATCCCCTGCTTCTCTGTGAAGAGAATTTTTTTTTTCACTCCATTGGCAGATACACACAAGTGTTATTATATGCAATTACTAAATTCCCAAGAGAACAAAACCTTACCTTTAATTAATTGATGATGCCAAGTTCAAGAGATGTTAATGATGTTAATTACTAACCATAGACTAATAGTTCTTAAGTCAGGGGTAAGGGACTTTTGGTTGAAGATAATTATAATAGGGATAATTAAGGCTAGAAATCTTGCATTTAAAAACAATCTCCAGTCATTCTTTTGTGCCCTCTCTTTCTAAAACCTCCAGCCTCAGTATGAGGAGGGAAATACAAGAAAGTGTTTGCAGAGGCTGGTAAACCTGAGTCCCTACCCCACTGAAAGAACTGTTATCTTTAGTGAACTGTGGTCTCGTGGCCATATGAGCTCAGTGTTGCCAGCTTTTTCACTATTTCAAATAAAGCCAGAAATCCAGATTTTTACATGCACCATCCATATTTTTAAATGTTAGCAATAACTCAGAATTAAAACAGTGTGTGTGCCAGTTCTCTTGGGGGACAGGGCAAGGAAGGGGGGAAAAATGCACACACACATTTGCAGGGACAAAGCGAGTACCAAGCATGAGACTTCAGTGCAAGCTTCCTTAATGGCTTTTGGTCTTTTGTACAAGTCAAGACAAGATGGTAGAAACAGGTTTCCTATCTCCTTTCATTGTCTCCTAAGCCCCCAGAGTAAAACACATACAGAAATACATTAGCAAACATAATATACAACATCCCATGTAAACATGTACAACATCTACATATACGTACAAGTAACAAGAGTGGTTTCTGTGGTATTACAGATGCCATGGTCTGATAGATTTCAAAAAATGACCTTAAAATCTTCCATTCCTATATCTTCGTCCATTTGCCACTTTTCCCATCAAAAGGTAGAGTCTATTTCTCTGCCCTTGTATTTGGACTTGACCATAATACTTATCTCGTTGTTAAGACATTAGGGAACGTGACAAAATTAGAGCCTTGAAAAGCCCTTGTGTCCTGGGATTTGTATCTCTTACTGCTCAATGCCAACTCTTCTGCCATCAGGTGAATAAGCTCAGGCTGGCCTGAAGCCACCTGGGGGGAGTGTCCGGCTACCCCAGCTAGCCCAGTGTGCCCAGCTGTGCCAGCTGAACCCAGCCATAGGCCACTTGGGCCAAACCAGATGAGAAGAACCACCTGGTTGACCCACACAATCATAAGAAATAATGAATGTGTGTATTTGACTCATATGTTGTTAAGGAAAGACAGTAGACCTTAGGGACAAATAGCTGGCTGTTTTCTAGCCGCGTGACCTGGGCAAGTGACTTGAGTCTCCCCAATCCCAGTTTCCCCATCAAAATACTATCTAACATATGGGGATAAAATGGCATATATCTATATCTGTATCAATATCTATATTAAGCTATCTATCTATGTATCTATCTATGTATCTATCTATCTAATCGTCCTTCCATCCTTCAGTCTGTCTGTCTGTCTGTCTGTTATAGAAGGTATTGTCAATATTAGTGATCTTTCCTCTTCGTTAATTGTAAAGCGTCCCATATAACAATGGTTTCTTCTTCCAAGGCATATTCTCAGATATTTTTCTTTTTAATTTACACTGCAAAAACCTTGATTGGCATATAAGGTAACATTCCAGCAAATGAAGAAACACCCAAAAGGAAACTCAGAGATTTACCTCAGTCAGTTTAGCGAACAAAGTCATTTGAATGATACTGGAAGCATTTGAAACCAAGCATGTTGCCTTGCACTCCTTGAAGAGTAATGTCCTTTAGCTTCTAAGTGAAACAATAGTGTCATTTTGGGTGAAGAGTTACCCAGTGTGCAGGCCTTCAAGGGAAATATAATTTTTTGGAAATATTTTAATGGCAATTTTTGAGTCTGCCAAAGAGTATATTTGCACAGATGTTTTTATATGTATACAAGGGGAAAAAAACTGTGAAAGGCAAAGTGAAGATCTAAGGAGTTGCTGTTAATCAAAATCACCGTATCTGCAGGAATGCCCTTTACAACTCTTCCTCCCCATCTTTGAGTTGTACTGCTGATCCAATTAAGTGAAGATGCATTGAGTATTTTTAAGAGAGGGAATAAAAATACTGTTACGGTTTTAGGAAACAGATATTCTTTTGTTTCCACTTTAAAACTATCCATGGATACACTTCAAAGCTTTTGCAATTCTCACTCTTGGTCCCTTCTGGGGTCAGAACTCCTACCTTCCAAACTCTGTATCCATTTGATTTTCCACCCATCTTGTCTCTTCATTGCAACTCCACTGCTTTAAATATGTGCTTTTTTCCCCTTTCTTTCTTTTTCCAGTTTCTTTCATGCCACTCTTTAAATCTGGAAAGATCTCTACTTACCTTTACAGATCTGTCTCCCTCTTTCTTAGTTAAAGAAAGAAGAAAAAGAAAAAAAAAAAAACCAAATACATAAATGCACACATAAATTTTGTGTGTCATATTTTATGCAGCAGCTCAAAGCCAAGTTCACTGACCATTCTGCTCACCTGCTTAAATTTTGGTAACGTCTTATCATTTTTACCTATGGCTCTGACTGGGTTTTCAGGAACGAAGAGCTTGGTGGATCTTAATGTTTTTAAATGACTATTTGTTGTGGGATGTTTTACGGTTATGGTTTATGATTAAAAAAATAAATAAACGTGCTTTCAATTGGTAAAGCACCTCCTTTCTATTTCTTCCTTCTTCCTCTCAAGTCCATGTGGGAGTTTCTATTATCACTAACATCTGGTCTTTGAGACTGAAAATTCAAACTACAAACTTGCTTAAAAAAATACATGTGCCCCAAAACACAGCTGTCTGGAGGTTTCTTTTGATCCCACCGTAAAAGAAGCTACATGTCATTTTCTTGATTTGAGGCTTTTCAAAGTGAGGGAACTAACAGACCCAGGACTTCCCACCCAAGTCCTTTTATCTTCCTCCTTAGAGCGCAGCATGTGTGGGAATCGTGGGCAAAGAGACACTCTTTCATGCATTGATGATCATGTCACATTTTGGTGGAAAAATAATTTGGACAAACTGAGGCCTCCATTCACTTTTGGGGGCATCTTTTGAAAGACACCAAACATTGAGCCTGTTTCAAATTTGCTTTTCCAACAGGGTTGTTTTGATAAGGGATGGAAGTGTTATTTGAACTTATTATGTGATCAGACTAATTCCAGGGCCATTGTAAGTGGCGGATGCAGGGATTAGATTTTTGGATTTATCAAATGGTACCACGGATAAACCTATAAAATTCTTCCAAGTTTTTCATGAAATCAGTGTCAATACCATATGCCAATTCCCCCTGATGACGCAGAATAAAACAAAAAATAAAGTTAGAACCACCACATCTCACGTAAAGGAGATTATACAAAAAAAAAAACTTGTCAAAAATCATGATCCCAGTAGAGTGATCGGAAGACAAAATGCCAGTCGTGTTCAGCCTTGTTTAAATGATTAATATGAATTTTTCATATGCATTTTCCCTATGGATGCAAAATAGCAGCAAATCAGAAGTTCGTTTTCAAGATTGGCTCTAGGAGATTTTTGTTCAGCTTTGAGGTATAATTGGTAACGTTTAAGCACACACTGTGATGGTTTGACATATGTATACCTTGTGAAAGGGTTCCCACCACCGAGTTAACGAATGCATCTGGCATCTAACCTGTTTACCCGTTTTGTGGATGAGAACACAGGTTCTGCTTTCTTAGCAAATTTTAGCTATTTATCTAACACGTGATTATCAACGATAGTCATCATGCTATATGTTTGACCCTCAGACTTTATTCATCTTATAACTGAAAGTTTGTACCTTTTTACTAACTCCTCCTTATTTCCCATTATCCTGGCAAACATCATTCTACTCTCTCTCTATGAGTTTGACTTTTTAAAAAGATTTTACATCTAAGTGATACCATGAAATATTTGTCTTTCTCTCCCTGGCTTACTTCACTTATCATAATGTCTTCCAGTTTCATTCATGTTGTAGCATATAGCAGGATTTCCTTCTTTTTAAAGGTTAGATGATATTCCATTGTATATACATGCCAAATTTTCTTTATCCTTTATTCAGTGACAGACATTAAAGTTGTTTGCATACGTTGGCTATTATGAATAATGCTTAAATGAGCATGGAAAGACAGATATCTCTTCAATATCATGGTTCATTTCTTTTGGGAAAATACTCAGAAGAGAGATTGCAGGGTCATGTGGTAGCTTCCTGTTTTACTTTCTTGAGAAATCTCCATACCATTTTCCATAGTGGCTGTAAACCAGTTTACATTATTAAACTTATACATGTACCACCAACAGTGTACAAGTTTCCCTTTTCTCCCCCTCCCTCATCAGCATGTGTTATCTCTTGTCTTTTTGACAATAGATGTCATAAAGTGTGAGGTGGTGTCTTGTTGTGGTTTTGATTTGCATTTCCCTGATGATCAGTGATGTCCAGCACCTTTTCATGTACCTGTATGTCTTCTTTGGGAAAATATATATCCAAGTCCTTTGTCCATTTAATTGGGTTTTTCTTTTTTTTTTTTTTTTTTTTTGTTATTGAGTTATATGAGTTCCTTGTGTAATTTGGATAATAATCCTTTGTCAGATGTGTGACTGGCAAATATTTTCTCCTATCCATAGGTTTCCTTTTCATTTTGTTAATGGTTTCTTTTGCTGTGCAGACACCTTTAAGTTTGATGTAGTCCCATGTGTTTATTTTTGCTTTTGTTGCCTTTGCTTTTGGTGTCAAATCCGAAAAATCATTGACAAGACCAATGTTAAAGAGCTTACCTCCTAGGTTTTTTCTAGTTTTACAGTTTCAAGTTTTATCTTTAGGTCTTTAATTCAATTTCAGTTGATTTGTATGAATAGTGTAAAATGGGGGTCCAGTTTCATTCTTTTATGTGTGACTATCCAGTTTTCCCATCAGCATTTACAAATTAAACTATCCTTTACACTGGATATTTCTGGCCCCTTTGTTGAAGATGAATTGACCATATATGCATGGATTTATTTCTGGGCTCTCTACTCTGTTCCGTTGATCTGTGTGTCTGTTTTTATGCCAATCCTATACTGTTTTGATTACTCCAGCTTTGTAATAGTGTTTGAATTCAGGAGGTGTAATGCCTCCAACTTTATTCTTCTTCCTCAAAAGTGTTTTTTTATTTGGGGCTTTTGTAATTCCATACAAATTTTAGGATTTTTATTTTATGTTTCTGTAACAAATGTCATTGAAATTTTGATAAGGATTGCTGAGAATCTGTAGATCACATTAGGTAGTAAGGACATTTTCACAATGTTAATTCTTTAAATTCATGAACATATATTTCCAATTATTTGCATCTTCTCCAATTTCTTTCATCATTGTTTTATAGGTTTCAGTGTACATAACGTTTACTTCCTTGGTTCCAGTTACAAAGGGGATGGTCTTAATTTTCTCTTTTGGATTGTTTGTTGTTAGTACATAGAAATATCACAGATTTTTATATGTTAATTTTGTGTCCTGCAACTTTGCTGAATTTGTTTATCAGCAGTTTTGGATTTGGGTCTTTAGGGTTTTCAATATAACACCATCTACAAATAGAGACAATTTTACTTCTTCTTTTCTGACTTGGAGGACTTATTTCTTTTTTCTTACCTAATTACCCTGGCTAGTACTTCCAGATGATGTTGAATAAAAGTGGTGAGAATGGACATTCTTGATTTGTTCCTGATCTTAGAGAAAAAGCTTTTTGCATTCCATCTTTGAGTATGATGTTAGTTGTGGGCTTGTCATATGCAGGCTTTGGTATGCTGAAGTATATTTCTTCTATACCCAATTTGCTGAGAATTTTTATTATAAAGCAAGGGTAAATTTCTCAAATGCTTTTTTTGCATCTATTAAAAATTACGTGATTTTTATTCTTCATTTTGTTAATATGATGTATCCATTGATTTGCAGATGTTGAAATATCCTTGCATCTCTGAAATAAGTCTCACTTGATCATATGTTTTAATATACTGTTGTATATTAAACAGCATGTGTTGTTTAATATGTATGTATATGTATGTTTGTTGTATGTTTGTTTTATGATTGTTTTGTATGTGTATGATTGTTTTAATATACTACTGAATTTGGTTTGTTAATATTTTGTTGAGGATTTTTGGATCCATGTTCATCAGGGAATTGGCCTGTAATTTTTTTTTTTTTTTTCTCATAGTGTCTTTGTCTGGCTTTGGTATAAGGGTAATGCCGGCCTCATGAATTTGGCAGTGTTTCCCTCTCTTCTAGTTTTAGAAGATTTTTAGAATGATAGGTGTTAATTCTTCTTTAAAGGTTAGGCAGATTCACCAGTGAAGTCTTTGGGTCCTGGATTGTTCTTTGGTAGGTGGTTTATGATAACCGATTCAATCTCCCTGCTAGTAATTTGTCTGTTCAGGTTTTCTATTTCTATGATTCAGTCTTGGTAGGCTGTATGTTTCTAGGACTTTGTTTATTTTTTCTAGATTATTTAGTTTGTTACCATGTAATTGTTAATAGTAGTTTCTTATGGTCCTTAGTATTTCTGTGTTATCAGTTATAATGTTTTTTCATTCATTTCTGATTTTACTTATTTGTGTCTTCTCTCTTTTCTTTTTATCTAGCTAAAGTTTTGTCAATTTTATCTTTTTAAACTAGCTATTATTTTCATTGATTTTTTTCTGTTGTCTTTTTAGTCTTTATTTCAATTATTTCTCTTCTGATCTTTGTTAATTCCTTCCTTCTACTAACTTTGAGCTTAGTTCTTTTTTCTAGTTCCTTGAGCTGTAAAGTTCGGTTGTTTTGGGTTTTGGGGTTTTTTTTGGTTTTTGGGGGTTTTTTGAGATCTTTCTTGTGTCTTAATGTTGGTGGCTATTGCCATAAACTTCGCTCTTAGAATGGTTTTTGCTGTATTTTGTAAATTTTGGTATATTGTTTATCCATTTTCACTTGTCTCAAGATATTTTTAAATTTCTCTTTTGATTTCTTCTTTGACCTATTGGTTGTTCAGGAACATGTTTAATTTCCACATATTTGTGAATTTCTGGAATTCTTAGCATCACAATAAAAATGTTTTGTGATTACCATGACAAATCATAATCTAACACGTGTAACAATCTATTTTAAACTAATAACTTTGAAAACATACTAGAGGTCTATATTTTACACTCCCACACATTTTATAGTTTTGATGATGCAATTTATATCTTTAAATATTGTTAACAAATCATTGTAGTCATAGTTATTTTTAATACTTTTTGTCCTTTAACCTTTATACTAGAGTTATAAGAGATTTACACACCACCGTTACAGTATCAGGGTATTCTGAATTTGACAATTACCTTTACCAGTGACTTTTCTACTTTTATACGTTTTCCTGTTACCAGTTAAGCATCTTTTAATTTCAGCTTGAAGAATTCCCTTTAACATTTCTTGTAAAGTTGGTTTTGTTGTAATGAACTCCATCAGCTTTTGTTTTACTGAGAAACTCTTTAATTCTCCTTCAATACTGAAGGTCAGTTTTGCCAGACAGAGTGTCTTTAGTTGGTAGTTTTTTTTGTTTGTTTTGTTTTGTGTTGTGTTGTCTTTCAGCACTTTGAATGTATCTTTCCACTCCCTTCTGCCCTGCAAGATTTCTACTGAAAAATCCAGTGATAATCTTACGGTAGTTCTCTTGGATGTATTACTTTTCTTTTGCTACTTTTAAGATTCTTTCTTTGTCTTTAACTTCTGATAATTTAATTATAATGTATCTTGGCATGTGTCTCTTTGGACTCATCTTACTTGGTACTTTTTGAAACAGATGGATATCTGTTTCTTTATCCAGGCTAGGAAAGTTTCCAGCTGTTATTTCTTCAGATAAGCTTCCTACCCCTTTCTCTCTGTCTTCTCTGTCTGGAATCCCAATAATGTGTATATTCAGTCCTTGATGATGTATATAAGCCCTTTAAGTTATCTTTACTCTTTTTCATTCTTCTTTTTTTCTTTTGCTCCTCTGACTGAATTAATTCCATTGCCCTGTCTGAGTTTGATGATCCTTTCTTCTACTTGATCTAGACTGACGTTAAACTTCTCTAGTAAATTTTTTAGTTTAGCTATTGTATTTTTCAGCTCTATGATTTCTGTTTGATACTATTTTATACTTTCTATCTTTTTGTTGAAAATCTCAATTTGTTCAGGCATTGCTCTCCTGACCTTGGTGAACATTTTTGATAATCATTATTTTCAACTCTTATTTATCCCCATTTCATTAAGATTGGTTTCTGGAAATTTATCTTGTTCTTTTGTTTTGAAACATTTTCCCATTTCTTTTTTTCCCTGAATCTCTGTGGCAGTTTCTGCACATAAACAGCCATGTCTTTCAGTGTTGACAGATTAGTCTCATGGAGATGAACCTCATCAATCAGTTTGGTCCAAGCTTCTAACTCCTTCTCAACCTTGGTGACTGTGCAAGCTACCATCTTTTTCTTAATGGTTCCTAGTAATTGTGGTTGCGCTAAGCCTTGTCAGTGTCCCAAAGGGGAAGATTGCAGTTAACATGTAGATTCAGACTGATCAGAAGCTGGTCCCTCAGGCAGGAGCTGGGAACGTATCCTGCCAAAGCCCTTCTGTGGAAAGCCTGAATCATGGGCATTTTTGCCTCTTCCCTCTGTTCTGAGACAAGGGGAATACTAGTATGCCCATTAACAACTACTTCTTTGTTTGCTATAGTGTAGCCCTATGGAATTTTTTTAATGCAAGTCCCATTGGCTTTCAGAACTAAGTGATTTGGGGTCCATCCCTTGGGTGGCAGCCTTAAAATGTGAGGAACTAAGTGTGTGGTCCAAATCGTTTGCTCCTCCAGGAAAATGTGGGAGTTGGGAATTCCCTCTTGATTATAAGATACTGTGCCAAGGGTGTAGTTTATGGTATAGTCTGTCTCAGCCTTTCATAGTTGTTTCAATGTGTATCTTTTCTCTTTGGCCTGAGGTATAGGAGTCCCTCAACTCTTTTCTGGATTTCTCTCAGAGAAAATTGCTCTGTGTATAGTTGTATACTCAGTGCAGCTGTGGGAGGATGGAAACTCAGGAGCTGTCTATGTCATCATCTTGATCCTGAGCCCTGGGAGAAATTTTCAAGTCCCCTATATTACTTTTTAAGGCAAATATGTTAATACATTCTTTAAATGATATGCTTTAAAGGAAAATTAAAGCATGACAGGCCACACATTTTTCAGCAAAGTGGTTGGATAAATTATGAAACAGATTTTATGAATTAATAGATCGTCTAGATTTTTGTTTTCAGTAAGTGGAATAAATCTGTTCTAAGGCAATGCGTTTGTTATATTTTAGATGGTGGCTTGGAAAATTTTGGTTATCTAAGGCTAAGACAGCCTTCTAAATCTTTACTGGCAGGGAGTAAAAATGTCTATTTTAGACCTTACACATAAAAGGTAGGTTTTTCTTTATTTCAAAAATTGATCCCAAAAAAAAAAGAAAAAGAAAAAGAAAAACATAAAAGTACAGTTCTGCTAAATGTTTTCTTTTTCCAGTTATTTGTTCCAAATACCACATTTTATTCATAGACAACAGCTAAGAGATCTTGCTTTGAAAATGATAAATCAAAAGATTCAGTAAAAGGCAATACATTGTGAATTTATAATTCCAAATGGTGCTACTGGAATTCTCAAAAGTTTTCAGTTGTAGCATGGTTTCCAAGGTTGTTATCTATGCTTCATTTTACTCTCTCTACCAAAAGTTTAGCATTACATTTAAGGGCAATTTTTTGGTAGCAGTGATCTATCAACATTCCTCAGATAGCAATTTAGTTTAATCTTATGAAAAAAAGTTCTGTTTTTTAAATCTCTACTGTACTTCATATCCCCATTCCTAGTATATACATGTACACATGTATATGTGTGTGTAAAAATGTGTGTGTTACAGATATTATGTATATTACTATGTATAATTTTCTTACTATTGTGTCTAGAATAGTTCTTTACATAAACTGAATGCTTATTAAATATATGTTAAGTATATTTAAATATATATTCATGTAAACATAGATACATTAAATATATATCCATATAAACACAGATTCATACAGGTACATATGTTTTAAGTTTACGATTTATCACTAGAAGGATAGGAATGTTGACGTTGGTTTTGACAGTGTCTAAGGGCACAGGAAAGATGGTTTCCATGTTTGGGTCATAGAATACAAAGCAGATCTCACGCAAACAATTAGAAAACCCTTCGTAAGGTTTTATGGCTTCACCAGCCTGTGTTTACGTAAAACATAATAGAAGTACCAATAATATAATTGCATCATTAAAATAAAAATACAAAACCCTTCATTGTGTCTATACTTGGGAGTTGGCTACTGCTACTGCAGGTCTCAGCTGGTGAGGTAATCTACTTGTGCCACAGCTCTTTTCTCACGGCTTTGACCTGCCTTCCACAGAAACAGTCTTTAAACGAAAAAATCCTTAATTTATTATGTTTTATTCATTTTTTTTTCCATCCCCAACCACTGACTCTGCCAGTGTGTAGAACAGAATATGAGGTCAATTCATGATGGATGGATGGATGGATGGAGCAATAAGCAAGTCGACGTGTTCTACTCGGAACATCACATATTCTCCCATCTCATCGGCCTCCATGGGGAGTGGTTTCGCAAAGGGTTTACAGAAAGAGAGCACCTTTATGTAACAGAAGGGCAGAATCAATCACAACAACATTTGGGTTTCTGTAAAATCAATTCTGTATAAATCGTCTTACTACCAATTTGCATTTCCTCTGACTTGCTAAGTACCACCCACTCTACTGATTTAGAACAGTTTTCCTATACATGAGATCGGCATATGCAAATTAAAATATCAATGACTAAAGCAACATATGGCTTAATCTTTGCTTTAAATGGAATCTTACCAGGCACAAAAATCTTTAACTGGAGATAGAATGCATCCTGACAGACTGAAATTTAGCTTTGTTTTTTTTTTTTTTTTTTTCCCCTTCTAACAGCAGTTATTGGTTTATCATTAGTTTAATCAGAGACAGACTAAAATGTGTTTGTTTTGCACCCTGATCACAGCCTACTTGCTAAATCTAGAAGAGCATATTGGAAACATAATATGCAGTGACACTCTGAGACTGGTGCTTAATTCTGTCCACCTGTTACCAGGTAAGTGCATCCAGGCGGCTTCCTGAGCTATTTGAAAAGCTCTCTCAGGTACAGAGAAGATAAAAGGAGCTTTTAAAATATACATATGCTAGAAATCCATTCTTTTTCCTCTCCGGAAGACTCTATCTTTTGACCTTTTTTCTATTGTTTCTTTTAAGATGGTAACCCCTCTTTTCAAACTCCCTTTTATCCATAGTCTCAAAATCTTATTTCAAGAGATGAATAAGAGAAAGTCGTTTTCTGTTTTTCTTGTTTACATCCCTTTTCTTTTATCTACTCTCTATGCCAAATTTTCCTCCTCCCAGTATTTTCATTAACATCATCATTACTGTCATTTCTCTAGTTAAAGTGTTCAGTGACCATTAAACATGGAAAAGGCACATGGCTCACCTTATAGAATATATTATTCTCTAATGATTAATACAGGTAAAAGGAGGACATGTGAGTTTTTAAGTCATATGTAGGACCCTTCACCTGGATGTACTGTTTGCCTCTGACCACCTGACATCTCATTCCAAGAGTCTTCACTAGATCACAGCTTTTAACTAGACATTGATGGGGGAGAATCGTGATTGGTGCTATATCACTGTTACTTGTGGCTAATAACAGTTATTTAACCATAATACCAATATATCTTTTTCTGTATGAGAAGAAAGTTGTCCTGTGCTTCATCAAATGTATATGGCTGAATTAGCCATGCAGTCTGATTTTTTATATATATATATATAATCAGCATTTTTGTCCTAGAAACACTAGAAGCTCACTCTAAGCTTAACTTATGCACCTCTTGAGTTAAAAAGTTTCAGGGGAGAATGCTCTCACACATGTGAAAGAGTGCATCTGAAGATACATGATGAACCAACGATTTGCAGTTTATAGATTTTAGTTTATGATTTACAAACTTAACTTAGCCTGCTTACAATAATAAATCTAGAACCAAAGAAAAATAATGTTATTTATAACACTTTGTGTTTGCTCTTTATGGTATGAGAGCTCTTAAGTTGAGTTGACTAATTTGATAAAATTTTATCGAATACTTTACACATAATATTTTTTTAAAGAATCACACTTGAACCTTTGATATTTGGTTCAGCTAGTGAGCCATTTTGAAAAAAAAAGATAGGAAATAAAACATTTTTAATAGATGTATTTTTATTTTCTAACCATATAAGTACAATATGCTCATGTATTTGCTTCCCAAATTAAAATGTCACAGATAGAAAATGTAAACATCCCCACAGTCTCACAAGTTAAAGATCGTCACTATTAAAAATTGGTTTGATTCCCTTTGAGTACTTTCTAAAGGGGCTCAATTTTTTTTTTTCACAGTTTTGAGATCTTTTTTTTTCCTCTTTTTAAATTGAAATATAGTTGATGTAGCATACCATGTTAGTTTCAGGTGCCTTACATGGTGATTTGACATTTGTACACATTATGAAATGATCACCCTAAGTCTAGTTTCTAGCTATCCCCATAAAAAGTTATTACAATATTATTGACCATGTTCCTTATGCTGTATATTACCTCCCTGTGGTTTATTTCTTTTCTGACTGGGTGTTTGTACCTCTTAACCTCTGCACCCTCGGCAACCACCTGTTTGTCTTTGTATCTGTGAGTCTATTCTCATTTTCATTTGTTTGTTTTGTTTTGTTTAGATTCCACATATAAATGAAATCATACAGTTTTTATCCTTCTCTGTCTGACTTACTTCACTTACCATAAAACCCTCTAGAACCATCCACATTGTCAAGACAATATTTTTAAAGCAATTTTTATTCTACATTTTTCAGTGATGATTTTCTTACTAATATTTTCCTTTTCATGAAATACTTTCTAGTTCTGTGTTATTGGCTACATCATTTTGCATTATGTGGATGTACTGTAATTTATCTTAATTTTATTCTTTTATTGAATATTTAGAATATTGTACACTTTTATCATTATAATAATGTTGAATCAAACATGCTATATACACAATTTGTGTATATATCCATATTTTGGATAGTTTTAAGAAAGTTTCCTACAAGGAAAATAATTTGGTGAAAACTATGGAATTTTTAATTTTTGTGGGTATATGCTAATAAACTATTTTCCAGAAGAGTTTTACCAACTTATGCCTTTCAATCATTTATAAAAGTAATTGTTTTTACAACCTCAGATAACAGTGAGTACTATTATTAGTTTGTGGGTAAAACATAATATTCCTTTTAGGTTAATTTACATGTATTTGATTACATATAACTTTGAATACATTTGCATGTACTTTGAGTCCATTTTATTTTCTTGTTACTTTTTGGTTCATATTCTTTGCTGTGGGCATATATTTGATTTCCTCAGCACATGGAATTGAAGACTACATGATTTTAAAATGTATTAATACTATAAAAAATGCATACAAAAATATATTTGCTGAAAATTAGCCATTGAATGATTATATTTTTAAATTTACCTTATTTTTAAAATATGTTAAAACTCTAATGATGACTTTTGAGTATTTCTCAGTTTCTTAATACTTTCCACTGTCAGTACAAGTGATTGAAAAAAATTACTCAAGGTGTTCGGAATCATCTAACTCTCAGCCGTCTCTAACCATAGTGAGGACTAATGCAATTTGGATCCCAGACCAGTGGACACCTGAAATTTAATAGAAATTTTCCCTTAACCTAAGTCAGATTCATCCCCAAACTCATGAAGGTGAAAGGCTACTGTTCACTCAATTACTATGTCATAGGAGCTCCTGATTTACTGTCTGTTAAGATTTGAACTTTTCCAGTTAACCTGATGCACTTGACATTAAAGTATGAGAGCTCTTTCCCTTTTTCCCTTTGCTAAAAATGTAGCTCTGTTTATCCTCTAAAGAGGCCAAGACCTCAAAAGAAGAGGCAGAATTTCTTTTGATTTGAATTTCTCCTTTGCTCACCAGTGGTAAAATGAACAGCAGAAGAGCTCTTAATCTAGGGAAGGCAGGATTCGCTTGCTCAGTTTGTAGAAGGATGGATATGGAATGAACACACTCTTAGGCCAATCCATCCTAATGCAAATATTTCAGGCAAATTGCCCACATAATTTCATTGAAGAAGAATTTCATCAAATTATGTTAGGCTACCTAGGGCTCTAACTCACTGCAAACTAAGCCATAGAGCTTAATACATAACAGATATATGTCCAACCAACAGAAAGATTAATTCCATTCTTTGAGCTCTAAGAGTCATTTTATTTCTTACCATCCTCAGAATCATCATAATTAAATGGTGGGTTTGATATTTAGTACCTACTTAATAGAGTTGCTGAGAGCATTAAATAAGTTACTGGATTTAAGGTGGTATCTGGTACATAGTGAGGGTGTAATAAATAAATTTTAGCTGTAATATTGTTGATAATACTTATGTTTAAGCAAAGAGATGTGTCTGAAATTTCATATGGATTAAACACTTCTAACAGCTAATGTATTTGACTTCTTGCTTAATTGTTTCTCCACAAATATAATGGTAAGAATGTAGAAAATAATTGCCTGTTTAAGAGTCCTAGGACGTTCTTTCCTTTTAATGATGTTTCGCTTTGAGCAGTATTTCAAACAGCGAAGAATTGAGTTTAAGATCTAAAATGTATGTATCTGTTTGATTTATCTACCAAGAGGTAAGATTTTCGATTCTTTTTCTTTACAGTTTTTAAGAGAATGTCCAACAGTGAAATAACCAAAATCCCAGCCCATGTAATTCCCTCACCTCCCTTTGCCCAAAGCTTAATCTGCATAGTGTAAGACATGCTAGATTACCTAATGTTAACCTGGCGCCACCATCACTGCTTTGAAGGATGGCAACTACTTCCCAGAGTGGCCTATCTTGTGCAGCTCTGGCTTGAAGATTGCCAAGGAGAGACGCTCACATCTAGAATATAGACATGAGCCAGTGTCATTGTTTTCTTGAGGTGATCACAGTCAGACTTGCAGGCAGACAGAAAAACAAATCACAGTGGCTTCCAGCAAGCTCTTAAAATCTACACACTTGGGTGCTTGTCAACTTGTGCGACCATTGACGATGGTTTCCCCGTGATTCTCAAGGGTAGATTCCCAGAACTCTACTCTCTCAGCTCTTCCAACAATCGTGCAATATCAAATACTTTTTTTATTGAAGTATAGTCAGTTACAGTGTGTCAATTTCTGGTGTGCAGTATAATGTCCCAGTTGTGTGTGTGTGTGTGTATATATACATATATATATTCATATATTTGTTTTCATATTCTTTTTCATTAACGATTATTACAATTATATTGAATACATCAATTATATTGAGTACAGTTCCCTGTGCTATGCAGAAGAAACTTGTTTTTTATCTATTTTTATAGATCGTGGTTAACATTTGCAAATCTTTATATCTGGGAAATGAGTGGCTTCTGCTTTCCTGACCAAATTCTTGAGCATGTAAAACAGACAAGTTCTAAGCAGAGCTTTAAAATGCTTTTGACTGAGGTCCAGTTGTTTTTACAAACTAATATGAGCAATTGTGCATATTTGACAGTATAATAAATTTTAAAAGCCATGGTAATTCTATTGAATTATCTTTTGATTAATTACCTGATCTGCTAATACAATAAACACAGGAGGTCTGGAGTGAATATACTGATTCAAAGTGATTTTATCTTTCTTTTCAATAGTGTTCTTTTTTCATCTACCTACAAGAAAAACAAGCACATGACCCATGAGATGTCTATGGGCTATGTTCTAGGTTGAATAGTGTCCTTGCCATAACTGGCATCCACCTGGAACCTCAAAATATGACCTTATTTGGTAACAGGGCCTTGGCAGATGTAATTAGTTAAGGGTGGCCCTCAATTCAACAATGATGTCCTTATAAGAAGAGGAGAGGACACACAGAGATGCAAATAGGGCAGCAGACCATGTAAAGATAAAGGCAGAGATTGGAATACCTCAACTGTTAGCCAAGGAAAGTCAAGAATTTCTGGGAGCCATCAAAAGCTAAGAAAAAGAATTCTTTAGAGCCTTCAGAGGGAGCATAGCTCTGCCAATATCTTGATTTCAGACTTCAAGCCCCAGGAACTGAGGAAATAAATTACTGTTATTTTAAGCCACTCATATGTGTGTGTGTGTGATCTGTTACAGCAGTTTTAAGGAAACTAATACAGGCTACTTTCAAGAGATGCATGCCGTAGTATTTTAAATGTTTTGGGGGAAAAGTGGAAAACCTCTCAATCAATTCGCTTTAGAAATAAATCTGACAATGTCAAATAATAAAGCAAGTCAAAAACAACCTCACAAAAATAGAAATGCAAAGAAGTTAAATATAATATTAGTGACCCAAATATCTAAACTGACACTTTAAATTAAGGGGTTCGTAAATATTACCCAGTAGAATTTATTCCAAGCATTCTATTTTTTATTTTATTTTATTTTATTTTTGGTTTTATTGTTGTCTTTTGGGGGGAGTAGTTTATTTATTTATTATTTTTGATAGAAGTACTGGGGATTGAACCCACGACCTTGTGCATGCTAAGTATGCACCCTACCACTGCTATACCCTCCCCTATTCCAAGCATTCTAGAGTGGTTCAGTATTAATAAAATCCATTCATAACATCCGTTACATTACCAGGACCATGGGGGGAAATACATCATCACCTCTGTGCATGCTAAAAAGATATTCAATCAAATTTAAAAACCATTTCTTATTTAATACAAATGTAATCCAATGAATAAAAGGAAATGCCTTTGAAATGGTAAAGATTATCCATCTCAATCAAATAGTCACCACCCCTAGCAAAACTGCAGAGCGCCAAACACTTTCTCATCAGGGACATGAATAAATTATGGATGTCTGCTCCCACTAACTTCTTTGGCATTCTGTTAGAACTTCAAACCAATGTAATAAGACAATGAAATAAATAAGGGTTGGACAGAAGGAAAGAAATTCATTTTGTTATTATTTACACATTTTATGGTCTACCTTCAAAAAACTGAACAAGTCAACTGAAAAGTATAATAATTAGTACCTACAAAGCAATAGCTAGTTGTAAAGTTTTTAAACAAAGTAAGTCCTTCTGCTATGTACTAGCCATAAAAAGGTAAAACTAAACTTTCAAAAAGTTATTTGCAATAGCAACCTAAAGTATAAACACTTAGAAATGATAAATATTAAAAACACATATGGTATTTATATAAAACTTCAATATATTACTGTGTTTATAATGGAAGAGTTAAATAAGTAGAATAATCAGCCGTGTTCATATTAGAAGAGACATTCCCAATTCGTAAGTCTGAGCAGTATTAAGTATCACAGAGGAAAAGATAACTCATGGGTATTACAGTCTTAGCATTGTACACAGGGTAACGACTCAGTACATGTAAGCAATTATTACTTTGTTAGAGGCAGTATAAATAAAAGATAACAATCTGCTTGAAAAAAAAAATGAGCAACTGGCATCCACAGAAAAACACTGAAAAAGTTCAGTGGATCAATAAATATGAAGACATTGAAATCGTATAAACAACCTTACAAATGTAATTTACAAAAGTACGACATTCTTAAAATATTGGTAAGGTTTTAAGAACAATAATAATAACAATTACTAGTCAGGTGTAGGAAGATTTAGGAAGAGTGTACCCATGTATGCCAGTGGCAAAATTCTAAATATGGCAAAAATTTCTGGAGGGAAATTTTGACTGTATATATTTAAAATAAAAAAACAAACAGAAAACAAAAAAATACCTATGTTGATGCAATTTCACCTTTTAGAATTTATTCTTAAAAAAAATTGGTACGAAATTTGTGAATACTGACAGGTATATATAGAATAGATAAACAAGATTATACTGTATAGCACAGGGAAATATATATATAAGATCTTGTGGTAGCTCAGAGTGAAAAAGAATGTGACAATGAATATATGTATGTTCATGTGTAACTGAAAAATTGTGCTCTGCACTGGAAACTGATACAACATTATAAACTGACTATGACTCAATAAACTTTTTTTAAAAATTGGTACAGAATACAAAGATGTTGCTCTCAAAACCAGCACCATTTTAAATATCTATAAATAAAGGTTTGAATAAGAATAGTATCTTTATATAATGGGGTATTTTGCCTTTTTGAATGATGTTTTAGAAATTACAAAGCAAAATGAAGAATCATGTACAGTAAGTTCTTTTTTTTACATTTAAAGGTTAAGTTAGGTAGAAGTTTATGGAGCAAAATATCTGGAAAGGTGCAAATATATGTGTTATAAATGCGTATATATTTGTGTAGTGATATTATGATTGCTTTGTTTTTCATGCTCATCCTTTTTTCCTATTTTCCTATCACAAAGATGCATTTGTTGGGTAAATACAGTGTCAGTTGCTGTGGCAAAATTTTATAGATTAATATTTATTGATATGAAATTGTGGAGAGAATATTATTGAATTGACTGGGCTTGGGGTGCTGCTGGTCTAAAGGCGTGATCCTAAGAAGGGGCTGATGAACTTGGAAAATGGGAAAGTACCATGAGGATGGAAGTCGTGTCGAGGCAAAAAGAGTGAACTCATTAGGTCAAGGGAAGTGGACAGAGGTGGACGGCAAGCTGCGGTCCAGAAGAGTGGTGCTTGAGTGTATTTCTCTAGTGTTTTTATGATAATGGCCTCGGTGCAAGCCAGCTGCTGGTCACCGAAAGCCTAACTAAGCATGGTGTCTCAGGCAGGGGATGCCAGATGTAAATTTCACACACAAAAAAACCAGATTCTCATTAAGGACACAACTAAAGAAACATAAGTTTTAATGAGGAGCTTGATTAGTCTGTGTTCTCTGGAACAGCATGAGAAGGGGAATGATGTGGGCTCTCTGTCCTTGATGTCAGGAACCCACTGAAGTTGGGTGATTACAGACTTAGCCGCTACCATGTCCGTGTGACGTTAGCCATCCCCGCAGATGCGTTGGAATCCAATTTAACTGCGGGCACAGTTTTTGGCAAGGCCACATGCCTGGCAGTGGAGTCACAAAATTTATTGCTTACAAAAAAAATAAATGCTTCCTAACTGGATGGATGTATCCAGTAACCTTCCCAAAGGGTTTCCCATCTTCTTCACAGGCTGGTTCTGCTTGTGCACACGAATCACAAGCAAATGTTTGCTCCTCCTGGTGTTATAAGGCATGGATGTCAATTTACCAGGAAAAGCTAGTGTCATTGAATGCACTGACGGCTACACTGTGCAGCTCACCCAGCTGGCACCTGGAAGGCACTAGCACTGGTCTGTCAAACCTCTTCTTTGGTCGTATTTCACTGATTAGCATTTAACTCAGCCTTTTTTCAAAGGCAGTGGTCCCCTTGGCAAGGTATGCCTCTGGATTTTCAGTCTTGCAGATTTTCAAGTTCTCCTTCTTCTTGGTGATAAACTTGGATGAGAACAATTACTAAGTAGAAAAAAGCCTTTGTGTGAATAGCCACTCAGGGATTCTCATGAAACAGGGATTTTAGTAGCATGAGCAGAAGCAACATGTTCTTCTGATTAGTACTTGTTGTCTGTTTGGTGACTGCCTGGGAGCCCAGGGCCAAGGCTATTGAGTTATGGTCCCCGGTCTGTCACAAGCAAACCGTGTAACCTTGTCTGAGGCATGTTACCTCTTAGTGTTTCCTTTGTGAAATGGGTTTAATCAGGCTTTCCTGACAGGAAAGTTGTAAGGGTTAATTAATTGCTCTTTGTTAAGTGTGCTGAGATTGTCAGATTAAAGCATTAGGGAAGTGTCAAGTTTGTGTTATTATGGGATTATTTTTCTTTGTTTGGGAGGAAATGCCATTTCTGTGTAATTTACTTTAACAGTAAAATAAGCCATTTTAATCAATGCACAATCAAGCCCTTATTCGTTGAGGACAAGGGTGTATACAGTTAGCAAGAGGACCAGTGTCAGCTGACACAGGGCAGGGATCTGAAAATTCCGCATTGGATACAAAGAAAGCCTAGAAAATAAGACTTGGGGCGATCAGATTCTTGAGTGCCAGGAGACTCACGTTACACACCCAACGCAGTCCGTTATTAACAGAGAAAAAGTCTGTAACCTTAGCAACCAATACTCAACCAAAAAAAAAAAAAAAAGTTATCCATGTACCAAGAAATCTCTGAAGCAATTTTACATATGACCTAGAAACTGAAAGTCACAAATATTTTACTAGAATCAGAGATTTCAAACATATGGAGCTATCAGAGACTTTCTTAATAATGTAGAACTCTGCGTGGTAGGATGTGATTTTACTTTATAAACACATATTAACCATTGCTTCAGCTTTGACCATTGTTAGCATAGCTGGTGAATATTGGCTTTTCCAAAGAAAATATTGATGGCTATATCTGAAAATGTGATTGAGCACCATATATAAGTCGCAGTAAATTTTAAGACGCTATTTTTTCTAATATGTGTGTTACTAAAGATAAACAAATACATATAATAGGTAAACAAAATAATTAAGTATCTTTACTAAAAAGTAACAGATATTCAGCACGAGTATTTAACATGCGGGACGTTCATTGAATGTGTGTGACACTTAATCGACTGTAGGTAGGTATTGTCTAAACAATGTCTTACGCACAGTGACGGAAATGACTTGCAACAGCACGTTTCAGTATTATTCCATGTCTTTGTGATATTCGAGAATCGTATCTAGCTTTTCAAAATTCCACAAGCTTTACAACTTTTCTTGACCACATGGATTTAGCTTTATTATGATTCTACCCCAGTACAGATAGAGCTACCATCCCCATTTTGAAAAACTGCAGAGATAAATTTTCCATTTAACCAGTTTGCAAACTGATACTGATAAAAGAGTCATCCTTTTATCTCACTTGGGCAATTGTAATGAATCCCTGCTGGTCTCTTTGCTTACCCTCTTGCAAAACAGAAGCCAGACAAGGCCCTTTAAAATGTTAAGTTGGTAACTTCATTAGTGTCTTCTTTTCTTTTTTTTTTTCCAGATTCCACAAATGAGTGATATCATATGGCGTTTTTCTACAAAACAGAAATAGACTCACAGACATAGTAAATAAACTTACGGTTACTGGGGAGAAGGGAAGTGGGAAGGGACAAATTGAGAATTTGAGATTTGCAAATATTAACTACTATGTATAAAATAGATTTTAAAAAAACAAATTTCTTCTGGATAACACAGGGAACTATGTTCAATATGTTTAATAACCTATAACAGGAAAGAATATGAAAATAGATACATGTATTTATATGTATGACTGAAACATTATGCTGTACACCAGAAATTGGCACATTGTAACTGATTATATGTCAATGGAAGGAAGGAAGAAAGAGAGAGAGAAAGAAAGAGGGAAAGGAAGGAAAGAAGGAAGGAAAGAAGGAAGGAAGGAAGGAAGGAAGAAAGGAAGGAAGAAAGGAAGGAAGAAAGGAAGGAAGAAATAGAGGAAGAAAGAAAATAAATAAATGTAAGTCGAATCATGGCATAGACCTGTTCAAAATCCCCGAGCAACTTCTCACTGGACTCAAAACAAAATCCATCAGTGCCCCACGTGGGAGTGTCCCCAGCTCCTTGCCCACCATCATCTCCTTCTGCATTTCTCCTTCCTTCTGCTTTTCTTGTCTCGTTGCTTTTCTCAGTCTACATCAAAAACCCTGCACTCCGTGGCTTTTGTACTCTCTATTCCCTTTGCATGGACTCTCCATTCAGTTTGCCCAGGTGTGTGTCTGAGTCACATTCCGTGAGAATGTGTCCTGGGAATCCTGCGTATGGCACCACCATAATGCCCTTTTGCTATTACCCTATCCTACTTTTACCTTTCTCTGCAACGCTTTTTATCCTCTACCGTATTAGATATTCACCTCTTTCAGAAAAGAAGGATTTCATTTCTCTCTCTCTCAATCTTTCAGTGTATAGAAGAGTGTCTGGCACATAGTAGTAGTTTAATAATTATTTATTGAATACTTGAATACACACTAAAATATCATTACTTTCTAAAAAATTTCATAAAATCTTAGTCATTACTAATGATATTATTTATTGAACATTCTTAAATTAAAGCGCCTAGTTTCGATGTGTCTTGGCAGTTCTTGAAAAGAAGTCAATAGTTTATTACAGGGCATCTGTTTGGAAATTCTCCAGCACGGAAGCTTTTTCTCACGCGATGAGGGCTTCATACCCTCTCTACAGCATTTACAGAGGAGAGCAGACACTCCACACTTAACTTGAGAGCTCAAAGTTGCTTACTGGGGAGAGCCATCCAGTGGCCTGGTTGTAGATTGTGTCACTGTCCGTCCTCAGACTTAACGAATTTCAATATGGAAGAAAACGTGCGGAGGGAGGGATGGGATGTGAGGCACAGAAGCTTCCTAGAGGCTAATTTTGCTTGATCTTTTTCATCTGAGTAACCTGATACCTTTTTATGGTACCTGAGAAAATAAAGGAACGCCTATTCCTACTTACCTGAATGTCTGCGATCCCCATTATGCCCCTGTATTGATGCCCCTTCTAACCACAGCCGCTTCCCCCATCATTCACCTTTCACACACCTTGGTGAGGGCACATGGGACCTGATACGTGGGATTAATTCAAGACAATTCCATGGCCTGTTTATCCTTTATCTCCAGCATCTAGTTCAACACTGAGCCTGGAGTAGTCACTGAATAAGTATTTGTAAAAGGTTTACATGCACAGATCTTCTAATCGGTTGGTTTTCTTACTCATCTGTCTTCAATGTGTGTGCATGTCATAAATCAGTAAGAAATTAAGAGCATTTCTAGAGCCTTAGGGAGTGCACTGTGATATGAAATCATCTTTATTGTCATCAACTATATATATATGTGTGTGTGTGTGTGTGTGTGTGTATAAATTAAACACCTACTCTAAGTCTTGGAGGTCTGTGCATTGCTGAAAAGTTGCAAATAAAACTGGCTTACATCATCAAATAATAGTTTAGGCCTGCTATTAGAGCTCTGAGGTGTAAATGTTTAGAGGACCCTTTGGTTCATTTCTTTTTCACAAGATGAATCATGTCAAATTATAAAGAAAAGTGGTACATTTTAGTTACAAGGGCTGGGAACTGGAGTTTGGGGGTTCTAGCTTTAATTTTTCAGTATTCAGCTTTGAGCCAATATAACCCATTTTATGTTTTTCATCATTTGTAAAAGAGGACCTTGAGACGGACAATAGAGTGTGGCAGGCAGAGTAATATTTCCCAGAGATGTCCGCTCCCTAATCCCTGGAACCTGGGACCGTGTTAACTTTGGTGGAAAAAGGAAATCTGCAGACGTGGTTAAGGTTAAGGACTCTGAGTTGGGGATATTATTCCAATTTATCCAGATGAACGCAAATTAATCACATGTTTCTTTAAAAGTAGAGACCCTTTCCTGGCTGTTGTCTGAGAGGGGGATGTGATGATGGAAAACTGGTCAGAGAGATTCAACAGTGCTGCTGGCTTTGAAGATACCAGAGGGAGGGCACAGCCAAAGAATGGGGGTGGCCTCTAGAAACTGGAAGAGGCAAGAAAACGCATTATTTGTTAGGGCTTCTATAAAGGAAAGCAGCCCTGCTGACATTTGCTGTCAGTCCAATGGGACCTATGTCAGATTCTTGATCTATAGAAATGTAAGATAAAAAATTTGAAGCCACTAAGTTGGTGGCAATTTGTTACAGCAGCAGTAAAGATGTGATACAAGACCCTCTTGCCTTTCATCTTGAAAATCCCCCAATTCCACATATATATTTTATATTTAAATCTTGATAATCACATATTGGAGTTGTTTAAAAATGAGGTGAATTCATTCCAGAGATTTCTGTCTTCCAAGTGTGTGTATTCGATAGCCTTCAGAAAAATCTCTCAATTCCCTGCTTGAACAAAGGATTCTGTAACTAACTCCTATACTGCTTCAACACAATAGAAATCAAAGCCTGTGAGAGCACATGCCATTTACTTCAGTCAAAATCTGAATGATGCATTACATAAGTAACAGCATAATAGAGCCCTCATATTGTAATCCGGGTGGATGTATGCTGTGCTTTGAAAATCAAATATTGTTCCCCTTGACGTTTTGACAAGTAATTTCGACAACAATATACATTTGGCTAACTCATGAATGTAGTACTTCTCGTCCTCTTGATTGTGCAGGGTTTGCACTATGCTAAGAATGACAACAATTATAGAACTGACTTGCATCTGCCAAGCGAACAGATGGTCTTGTGGTTTAGAAGAACAATGGTGGAGAAAGAGAAGGCGAGGGGGGAGGGTGGCGGGAGCTGGTGGGGTGGGATAAAGATCTCACAGTCCAAAATAGCACTAATAAAACTAAAGAAGGATGAAGACAAAGGCAAGCTACCATTTATTATTGAAATGTGTTTTTAAAAAGAGGAGAAAGGTCTTTCTTATTTCACTCTTCTTATGTCCTGGTATTGAATCTAACTGAGTGTTCTTGAGACTTCTAAGGAATACAGTTATAATGTTGGCCGTCTCCTTTATAGAAATCGTTGTTTTGAAGTGTCGTCAACGTGAATTTGATATGGGATGACTTTTTGCCTTTAGCAGTCTATATATTTTCTTTTTTTTTTCTTTTTAGTTTTCCATGGAGCAAACAACACAAACAAGAACTAGGACTTTACCTTCAAAAACTACAAACATGTTACACAGATTCCCTTCACAGGAATAGTGAGGTAATTGTTTTCTCTTGTCTTTTTTAAGTCGTGTTTTCCCTTCGCTGCGTAAAGTGGAATCAGGGTGTCTTCTTGGAAAGATCGTCACTAAATAGGTTGTGTGCATGTGTGTCTGTGTGTGTGTGCGTTTGTGTGTTAGGCAGCCTAGGAAGATGGTCCTACTTTCTTGCTGTGAGGAATCTGGATCACATTTGATGTTGTATCTTTGAATTTAAGTATCTTTAAACGTATCCTCCTGTAAGGATCACCTTGCTTGTGCAGTTTTCTGGGAGAGAAAACTGAATTGTCATTGGTTTAAATTGAGGTAGGAGTCTATACTTTTATTTATACACACACACACACATATATATATATAAAACTCTGTATAGATATAGAGGGAGTCTTAAAAGCTATTCAGATATTTATTTTTTTCTCTTAAATAGTACTTATGATATTTAATTACCAAACTAAATAATAATAACTTTCATTTATTAGGTATTTTGTTAGACACTGTGCTAAATATTTTCTCATATATTATCTCATTTAAAATCCATCGTGACTCTGTGCATTGGGCACAAGAGACTATTTTTTCTCTTTTAAAAGATGAGACAATGGAGGCTTTGAACTTTTGAGAGAATTAACTAAAGCCACACATTTAATAAAATAGGGAGTAGAGAGTGAAAGCTAGATTCATCTAACTTCAAACTCTCCACTTCACCATTTGGATGTTAGAGCAAGCTAGGGAATGAGAGCACATAGACACTAAATGTCAGAGGTTTAACACAGTAGATATTGTTCACTCATGCAAGAGTGATGGGCTGGTGTTCATGTGGGCAGGACCACTCTCCCCCTATGATCACACACAGACCCAGGTTCATTGGATCTTGAAGCTCAGCCACCTCCTAGGTGCTCACCTCCTAGAGGCCACCTTACTGTTATCTCTGTTTCCGGAGAAGGGAAGAAGGCATGGGAGCACCCTTGGGGGCACTTCATTAGCCAGGTGTGAATCTGACAAAAGCATTATCGCTTGTGTTCCTTCAGAGAAAACTGAGTCACATGGAGACTTCCAACCTCCAGGGAGGCTAGAAAAGTAATCAAGCTGTTTGACCAGAGAGAAGGAGGAATTTTAGTGAACACAGAGCCAGCCATCTCTTTAGCGCCATCTTAGGTGTGTTTTATTAGTGGGTTTGTGAATGACAAGAAGCTTTCAGATCAGACCTTTGGTGATTTGTGGGTGGGCTTACACTATTTGTCTCAGTCCTGCGTAATCCACACTGTGGATTTATAACAGCTTTTTGGCCTGTCTTTCTTTGCCTCCAAGAATTACTTGATTGATTCAAAAAGTTCAAAGGGCTCCTGGAAACTTGTATTCTTTATGTTGAATGAAGGCGAACACCTAGAGGTTGGGGAAATGATGAAATGCAAGTTCTTTTGCCCTCAGCATTCTCCCTTCGGTTTCCTCTCACTATTTTGAAGGTCTTCGTTATTAGAAGCTACACTGAAATAATTTTATCATCAGTGAATTTCTGTTTAAAGTAAATTTAATAAGGGTGTTCAAAATTTAGGTATTTAAAAATAATAATGGGTAGTGCCTATTTGTTTTTCAATTAACGCCTAACCTAATATTTCGACCACTTGGAGTGTGAGAAGGGCAATTTATAATCTTCCCATGATTGTAATAGTACTGATAAATACGGACAGTGAAACCTCATTTTTCCATCATTGATCTCAAATGAAATGTTTCATATAAACGAAGTTTCTACATAGACGATACAAAAGTTAATAGTAAAACGCAGAGATCGTTCTTAAGTATTTTGCATGCATTCTTTGTAATTTAAACTTCCTGTGAAGTCTCCAGTTTGTCAGGGTGAATGTCCATTATTGTCTTAGTCTCTAGGATAGCGTGGTACTGCTTTCCTGCAGTGAGAGGTGTCCCGGTTTTAGCCAGTCTCAGGCTGCTTATGTGTCTTGAAATCTGGTTTTTATTTTTTACAGCTTTTCCCTGTTTTTCCTTTGATTTACTTTGTCACATTTTAACCTTTATATGTTTCAGATTTATATATTCAATAAGGACCAAATTGCATTTAATTATACATAGTGTTATACATTGAATAAATATTATACAAATTATATTCATATATTACCATCAAACTTCACAATAATTTCCTGCTAATCTACCTTTTATAATGTGAAAAGTTCAGTTTGAATCATGTTAATACGATGGTCTAAAATGAAAGAGTTTTGCTCTCTGAACGGATTCCCTATATGCAATGAGTACAAACTTAAGACAGGGACAGTCAAGGACAGTCCTTTGTACAACAATTTTGATCTTTTTGTGCAAAGTTGGGGGGTACGTAGGCCTTGTTTCTTATCTTCATTTGTGTAAAGAGAATGGCAGAGAGGTAACAAATAAAATGGCAGGTCTTTGTATGGCTCTGAAATCCATGTAACTGAAGTCAGCCCAGTGGATATTTGAATAATTTCAACATTATTGATCTACTTTTATTTTCTTCTCTCTGCTTTATTGGAACACTCCACATTTTGAAGTAAAACCTGAGCGTGGAACTCTGACTCTTTGGGCGTGGGACTGTTTGCCCTCTTCCACAGTATTCAAGTAGGTTAATGGCCTTTTACAAAATTACACCGTGTTTGGTATTTTCAGCAGCATCCCTCACTCTCCCCTACTCACACAATTACTCTTAGATCTTTTTTCTTCCCATTTTCCATCTTTCCTTGCAGGTTTTGCTGTTGTTGTCTTAATCGTGGCTATTTCCTTTTCAATATGGATGAATGTCTTACAATTCTTTTCTCAATATTTTTAATCCAGAAAATACAAAGTACTTTAAAACTGGGTCTCATTTATTTCCCATCAATACCCAGGCTTCTTACTGTAAAAGAGCGCCCTACAATATTCTGAAAATCAAATGAAATAATAATTGCTGTGCCGTGTTATAGATTAGGGTAGAGGCTCAAACACATTTCTGGGGGGAGATTGCATTTGACAGCTCCAGTTCTGTCTTCCTTGATGGTTTCTCCCTTCCGTAGCGTCCTGCCCTATTCTATTACTATAAATGAACTGGTTCTATCTGTTATTATAAATTTCTCTCCAGAGATGCTCTGATTTCAATTGTAAACTATTGAGAATTAAGAATAATAATTTGTTAAACATAGACCATGTATAAAACACTCCTGTAAGCATCACACGTGTAATAACTATTGAGTTTTATTATTTTAACACTCCTAGAGAAATAGTCCTATTATTAATTACAGTTCCTGTTTTACATATGAAAAACCCAAGGCACAGAGAGGTCTGTGTATTAGTCAGACCAGTACATCACTGAGTTGAGTCTTAGACTCAGACAGCCTGGATCTGGAGTGAAGTTCTATAAGGGTAAAGAGTAACTTCCATGTGGACCGCTTACTTCACAGTGCACGATGCACTCATGATTGAGGTATTTTTAAGTTTAACTTCTTTCCCAATTATAGAGTGAAAACCTTTGTTCTAGTTTGAAGAATTATGAGCATCAAAGAGCTCGCAGGGAGATATCTGGGGACAAGAGCCCTTTTCGTTGCCTGAGCTTACATCCCGTATATGGCTACTTCTGCAGTACCAGGCTTAGGTAGATTTCCTAAGTGTGCTGCAATCTGACCTGGAGACGCTAAGTCAAGGGTCTGTGTTTGATTCACCCATCACTCTCTCACCCACCTACGCCTTTACCCATTTATCAGTATTCCTTTATTTAGCAAACACACACTGCTGAATACTATGTGGTCCCCAAGCCCAGTTTGACTGTTTGTGAAGAGGAATGTGATACAGTTCTTGACCTAAGGGAGCTCACAGTATTAGTTACGTAGAGGGCAATCTGATAAGTGTCACAGCAGATGTATGAACAGATTGCTGCGGGAACTCAAGGGAGGTAGGGACTTGCTTTACTAGTTGTCTTGAGGGGACGAATGAAGGCATTATGGAGAGGGCAAGAGAGCCACATCTTGTAGAATACATAGGTTTTCATCACAGGAGAAGGAGAAATCTATCTTATCAAGCACTGTCAGAAGCATGAAGGGGTCAAGTGTGTTTGGGGATTGTTGAAAATTTCAAAGTGGCCGAGGTACAGGGTAATGAGAGCAAAAGATAGGGAAACTGATGTGAGATGAGGTGAGTGAGAAAAGTCAAGGACCACCTGTGAGGCATCTTTTGCCCACCTAAGAGGTCTAGAATATTCCTTGTATCGTGGGCATGACATGATTGCCTCAGCTCCAAGCTGGGTGAAGAAATGGTGTTGTGTGAGAAATGGGAAGGAGAGATAGAAATCACAGAGGAGGGGATGAGTTCCGGGAGTCATGTGGAGGTGGTGGAAACGAAAAGCAGGGAACTAATCTGAGAGCTATGTGGGGCTAGAAATTCACAGAGGTGAACAGAGGTGACGCGTGAGGCTGTAGCAGAAGCACAGAACGACTGTTCTATCAAAGGGCATGGGAAATGCAGGGAAAAGGGAGCTTTGGAGGAAGTTGACCGTGTGCTCAATATCCAGCATGTTTAACTTGAGGTGCTTGCAAGTTTTCTAGGCAGAAGAGCCCAACGCACGTCAGTCCAGAAAGCAAGATCAAACGTAGGGGATGGAAACATATATGTGAGGAGTTTTAATCCAATTGATGATATTTGAAACCAACAGAGGTTGATAAAATTGTACAGGAAGGAGTCTGGAGAGGAAAGGAAAGATGAGAACCAAGGGCGCTTTGCTGGAATTGAAGTGGCAAAGTGAATTTGTTTCACAAGTGACAAGTTAAGGAACACTTAATGGGATGCTTGATGGATATAAAGAATACAGTTTCTTCTATTCATATGTCTTGAAATTTATTTTTCTTTGCTACGTTATTGGTGCCAAAATTTTAAATCAGCTATATAATAGCATCAGTATTTATTTGCTTTTCTGTAAGTATCCCCTCCTTTGAATATTGTTCTTTGAAGCAGGGGCTCTATGAATGTAATTTCTATGTGATTTAAAAACATTCAGCTCTCAGGATGTGTCTAGGAGAGCATCATTTCAGCGGTCAGTTTTAGGCTTAGAAAGAAGGAGGCACTTTCCTTTAAAGCAACAGTGGATACTTTAAAAGGCTTCTAATATTGGAGAGAACCTTGCACTAGAAATTAAAAGACTTTGGAGTTTTATTCTGCCTGCGTCCATAGCTTACTCTGTGACACTGACAAGCTATAGCACCTCTTCAGATCGTGGGGACATGGGCTGTAAAATGATGCCAGTGACCACGATGAGCTTTCAGGTGGCTTCTGACCCTATTCTTCTATGAGAATCTGCCCCCTCTGTTTTGAAATTTTCCTATCTATTCTCAGTTTTTTCCCTTTCCTCTAAACGAGGAGTTTAGATAACACAACGTTGAGACTTGAAACAGAGTAACTTAGCTTTGCTTCCTGCCATCGGGTTTTCAGACCTTGGCTGGTTGGTCTAAATTTTCTAATTAAAAGTCAAGCCAAAGCATAAATCAATCTCGTATTGGTCCCAAACAATATACACTCCAATATTTTGCACTGAGAAGTTTTACGTTAACTAGGATAATTTCTGTATGTACTCTCATTAATAGCTTAATAAATAAAGTTCAAAAGCTCTTCTCTGATGATGATAGAATTGTGTAAAGTAGTTGTTTTGTATCCATAGTGCAAAGCCACTCTCTTTTCCTTAATTGTAATACATATATATATTATGTTAATTTAATACATAAATATATTATATGATTGATATATTTATAGTGTATATTAATATTGTATTTACTTGATTTTAATCAGTTTTTTTTACTTGTCTATAAAATGAATGTAAGTTAACCTGAAACAATTTTTGTTATTTGAAAACTGAGCTTTAAAAATTGTATTGGTAATTAATATGGAAAGAACCCATGTGCATTTTATACCACCACTTGTTTTGTTTTAAATCTTAATATTTTTACCTATATTGACACTTAACAAGACTAAACCGACCCTGAACCTTATGAAGCCTTTTAGCTTTCAGATGGTAGTGATGCTATTCAGGTGTGGCGGAGAATAACAAAGAACTAGAACATTGTGTATGATCAGTAAAACTTGGCAAAAATATACGATGTGAGCCAGTTTAGGAGTCACAATGATTGATCTTTGCTTCCAAAAACATCTTAAAGTAAATATTCCAGGATCAACCAAATTCAAATTGTTTCTAAACTCTTTGAAATCATATGTAGTGTTGTATTTTCTTTTCTCTCTCTAGAATCTAGCCCCGTAAGCAAGATATTCACAGACATTGAACAAAACTTGCTAAATAGTGGAATAAATTACTTAATGTCAAATTGGAATTGCACATACTGGATTTTTCAAGGATATAATTGTTCACTCACCACACATATCTGTGTACCTACTACGTGCTGGGCACTATCATGTATGCACTGGGGAGACAAAGCATGGCATTTGTGCTGCTTTTAGTATCAAAAGTTATAAAAAGCATTAAAAAGTCATTTGCAACCAAGTGTGATGTCAGAGTAGAAGGAAATCACATGTTGTTTTGGGGAGATTATAGCAAGGGAGGTTCACCCTATGCAATTACTTTTACGGTGTTGCTTTGCTCGGAAACCTGAGACTACATGGAATCACTAGAAATGCTCACAGAGTCAGGAAACCATGTGCAGGTGCCCCACTGCCTTAGCCCATTCGGTTGCTCTAACAAAATACCACAGACTGAGCCTCTTATAAACAACAGAAATTTTTTTTTAATAGTTTTTGAGTCTGGAAGTCTAGATAAGGGTGCCAGCATAGTGCGATGAGGGCCCTCTTCCATGCAGAAGACCTCTTGTTGTGTCCTCACGTGCTGGAAGGGGCCAGGGAGCTCTCTGGGGTCTCTTTTAGGAGGACATTAATCTCCTGCCCAAGGCTCCACCTCCTATTACCATCCCACTAGGCATTAGGAGTCCAACATATGAGTTTGATGGGGGACACAAACATTCAGACCATAGCACCCACACTCTACATTGTAACAAAATCCTTTCAACATCAAAATGCAATGTACTGGTGTATCATTATAATCATTCAGAAACATGACAGATTATGAATGAGCTTATGAGATGTGGAACCTTATGAGATATGACTCCTTATGAGATGTGGAACCTTATGAGATATGACTCCTGTGAAACACAAGTCTTGGTTCTAGTTGTTCTACTACAGTGTGAAAAAAATCAAGATTGTGAACAACTAGCAAATACAGTTTGGGTGCCACCATTAGCACAGACATTACGGTGAGCACTATGTCAGACGGCTCCTCCCTGGCACAACGCCCGTGCTCGGCGATGACGCTGCCCTGCTAATCCCAGAAGTTATGCATGAAGAACTGCTATGATTGCAAAATAAAAGTTCCTTTGGGAAGAACTTCAGACAAGATAGTGCTGCTTTATGCAGACTTGGTGAGGCATTTATAAAGGGATGAACCTGGTTTTATTTTTTGAAAAAGCAGAAGTAGTGACTACTTAAATTTATTGGCATATCTGTGTGTGTGTGTGTGTGTGTGTGTGTGTGTGTGTGTGTGTGTGTGTGTGTGTGTGTGTGTGTGTGTGCATCCTGTGGGAGCTGGCGCTTTCTTGGTAGACCCTAAAAATTAAACTAATTTTCCATCATCGGTGGTTGTGATCATCAAAGTCATGTTAAGTTTATGTGCTTCTCTCCTTTTATTTATTGGTTCAAGTTACAATGTTTTTAAGGCTTTCATCTGTGTTCATAAGAAGGCAGAGTGATTTAATATAAAATGTTGTTTATGTTTTATAAAGTAAAACCCCCAAAATATTATAACATTTCACTTCAAATATCATTTTATGTCTATAGAATTAGGATGGACATTTTAGATAATAGAAAAATGCAAAATAGTCATTAAGATCTCGAACTTTCTATAATTTCAATACTAGAAATTTATTCCCTTGAGACTGGCAGAGTGGAGGGGACTCCTTCAACTAGTCAGGCTTGTGTGGTACAGATGCAGAATGACACTAAATATGAGACAGGTCTCTGGGAGAAAGCATCCCTTGTACAGGCCTCTGACATTTGGCTTCATCGTTTAGTGACCCCAAATTAGTAACACGAGCCTTGAAAAGAAATAAGTAATTGAATAATATAAGAAGTTTCTATCCTCAACAATAGCAGGCTATAATCCAGTGTCTAAAAGGATAGGTATTTTAACTAAACACAGACAGCAGGTGTAGGTACAGTTCAGTTGAGTCACTGAGTTTGGCCACAGGTTCAAAACAAACGTCAAATCAATTGGTTTGGTTTGCTTTGCTTTTTACACCTTAATTCTTCTACTCTACTTAAACTCAACTGCAACTGTGAATGAAAAAAAATCTCTCCCCAGCAATCCAGGTGTTTTTATAAAAGGTGAGGCTTAAACTCATTTTGGGTATAATCTGTTTTATATGTATACATCTTAACTTAAATAATTTTCCCAATAACTCAGTGGAGGAAAAAATAGCCTTTTTGGCAAATAGCACTAGAGCAATTGGGTTTCCATATGCAAATAAAAAATGAAATTAAATCCATATCTCACACTGTATTAAAAAGTAACTTAAAGTGGGTCAAAGACAAATATAAAATTATAAAACTTCTAGAAAAAAAAACAGGAGAAAACCTTTGGGATCTTGGGTTAAGCAAATATTTCTCAGCTATTACAACAAATCAAGGTCTATAAAAGAAAAAAATGGACTTCATCAAAATTAAAAATTTCTGTTCTTCAGGAAACACTGTTAAGGGAATGAAAAAGCAAGCCACTGAGTAGGATAAAATATTTGTATATCACATATCTGATGTAGGACGTATGTATGGCATATATAATAAAATTCCAAAAGTTAGCAGGAAAACAACTCAATTTTTAGAAATGGATAAAAGGTTTAAAGGACATTTAAGCAAAGAGAGATATGAATGGCAAACATGCTCACAATATGAAGTTCAACACCATTTGTTACTGTAGGAATGCAAATTCAAGCCATAGGAGATACCACTATGCATGTGGTACCAAAATGGCTGAAATTACAAGACTGACTGTACCAAACGTTGGTGAGAATGTGCAGGTATTAGGAACTCTCCTCGTAGACTGCTGATGGGAATGTAAAATGATACACTTATGAAAATCATTTGGAAGTTTCTTCAAAACTTACAAGTACACCTACCACACAAACCATACACTCTACTTAAGAGGAAAGAAAGCATATTGCCAAACGATGACTTTTGGACAAATTTTTATGGTGGCTTTGTCATAATAAAGCTGGAAACGGCCCAAATGAGTCAACTGATGAATAGATAAGCAACCTTCAGTATATTCACACAATGTAATACTACTTGCATTAAAAGGAATAGACGATTAGTTCATACTCCAGAACGAATGAGTCTCAAAATAATTATGTTGAATGAAAGGAGACAGGGCAACACGAGTACTTACTGTGCAATGACATTTATATAAAACTAAAGAAAATAAAACAAACCAGAGACAGGAAGTAAATCAGCAGTTTCCTGAAAGAACTAGAGAGAGGTGTTCTAGTAAGCCATGAGGAAACATTTCAAAATAACACGTAAGTTCATTATTTTGATTGTAGTGATGCCTTCAAACTCGTAAAATGGCACAATCAAAATATATTCAGCTTATGTCTGTCAATTGCACTGCAGTGGAGTTGTTAAAAATGTTATGATAAGAGTCTTGCAATCAGGAAGTCACCTGGGCCTCTAAGTTCTTGAATTCTGGAAGTGGCTTGATTATAAAAGATGCTTTCTCAGGCCTAAGCTCTGTATCTATTCATATAAATATTTCTCACATCCATGGTATATGTGTGTATGTTTGTTTATGTCATTTACAGAGCGTATCCAGGTAAACACAGCAGAGGGTTTTGACTAGCTGCTGACCGTTGACGTCTTCTTATTTCTGACTTGATGTTTTTAAAAGTGTAAAAAGGAACCGAGGCTCTAAGGCACATGTGGGTGACAGCTCTCTTTCCTCTTTCCCAGGGAGTAAAGAGCAACTCCAATGCCACAAGCATGAACTCTGAGAAGAACTCCGCCTTATCCTCTAAGTGTGCCATTGTCAGAGGGGTCTGACACCAGTATCAGGGTGTTAGAATGGGTGCAGTACAGCAGTGAAATGGAATTCAGAGCATTGCCACCCTTGGAGGTAGAATAGCTGGCTGCCCCCTCTTCCTTTTTTTTTCTGACTCTACGGCTCTGTGATTTTTTTTTTATGATTAATTAAAAATAAAATGTGTAATAAAACTTGAAAATGAAAGATTTTGCCAATATACACAACATAAAACTATTATGAAGGAAACAATGAAATTGTAACTGAGTTTCTCCTTTTAAAACATTATAAGGATTGGGTCGATGCATTTTCATGAGCAGCTCACGTTAGATGTACAGGTCGGGCTTTTTTAAAACTATGTGAGCCTGGACGCCCCACCCCCCCCAACTTCACACCCCTTGATTTGGAAAAAGGAAGATACAACCTGGAACAGACTCAAAAGTGATTTGATATGAGCTGCCAGCAAACAAACACCCATTTAGAAGAAGGAAATTAAGGGGAAATGCGTCTCCATAACTAAATAACGGAAGAACCACAATTATCTCATCAGCTCCCATTTTGATGTTTGAATAAAAACCATAGCCTTGTTCGGGGGACAGATTATGCTCCAGTTAATCCAAAAGCTATTTCATGTGTCGACAAAGCTGCATCTCCGCCAGGTGGAAGGGAGGATGTCAACTACTAAAAATGCCTTGGATAAGAGACAGTTTCATCACAATCATGCTTTTATGTTAGTCCCAGAAGCGTGATATCAAGAAATGTAAGTATTTGAGTATTTCACATTGACTTCAAGGAAGTTTCAGTTCTTAATCCACAGGGAATCATTGGGTTCAGTTGATTTGAATCTACTGAGCTCCGATATAAACATACTGCTTGCAAACCTCGGCAGCTCTGGAGTTGTGAGTCTGCATGACAGATTGATCTGGCCGAAGTAGAGACGTTAAAGACAATATTAGAACTTGCGGGTATTTTACATGTTTTATCTGTAATAATGTTTGTTCTTGGTAGGGTTTATAACTTTATTGATAATCTGAGCCCAATCTCTATGATAAAGACTTTATTTTCAGTATATTTTTCTTTTTAATGCTTACAACAGCCCTGTGAGGTAGGCATTATTATCCCATTTTATACTTGAGGACACTGAAACATCCAGGAAACTAGATTCTTGCTAAAGGGAATATATTTTTGAAGAAACAGGGCTGGGATTTTGATCCCTATTTGTTGAATGTCAAACTCCTACCAGCTTTGCTTGAATTTTGAGAACAATTTAGCAGCAAGCCTGCTAAATTTACATTCCAGGCCTCTAGATCTAAAACTTTGAAATCTGAAGGAGATACAAGGCTTTCTGCCTTTTAGGGTGGCTCTGGTCTATTGTGTGTTGAGGAAGCTTGGAGCGGGGGCAGGGCCCCAGGGCTCTTTGGAATCTCTGTATTTATTCAGCGAAAGGATGGGCAGAAGGTAGGAGTCTCAACATTCTAAAACTCTGAATCTTTCTTCCAGGAATTCCTGAAACATGAGAGAGCTAGGAAGGGCTCTCAGAATGAAACTCAGGTGATGTTAAAGCAGAGAGAAGAATGGCTCTGTCTTAACATTTGAAAGGACTTTGGGGAAGAACAAACATTACAAGGCAATCCTTACTCCTCTTGCTTCCATACAATGTACTCCAGTAAGAGTTTAACTCGGATAGAATGACCATCATTGTCATCATCATGGATGTCTGAGCTACTGGCTATGCAGTGATTTCTTCACTCATATTTATAATGGTTAACTTTATGTGCCAATTCAACTGGCCACAGGGTACCCAGATTAAACACTATTTCTGGGGGTGGCTGTGAGGCTGTTTCTGGATGACATTAGCATTTGGATCAGTGGGCTCAGTAGATCGCCCTCCCCAGTGTGAGTGGGTATCTTTCAGTTTATTGAGGACCTGGACAGAACAAAAGGCAGGGGAAGAATTCACCCCTTTTTTCCTGCCTCACTGGTTGGGCTGGGGACATCTCGTCTCATCTTCTCTGGTCCATGAACTGGAACTCATACTATCAGTGGTCCTGGTTCTCAGGTCTTCAGACTCACACTGAATGACACCAGCAGCTTTCCTGGGTCACCAGCTTGCTGAGGGTAGACCGTAGGACTTCTCGACCTCCATAATCATGTGAACCAATTCCTCATAATAAATCTCCAATATATATTCTTTCTTTATGATTGTGAAAAGCACCAACTGATTCCTTTGAGAAAAATGTATCTAACTTTAAAGGTCAAGTGTTAAATTCCTGACTGTGTAGATTCATGGCTAATATCCACCTCATTTCTGGTATGAGAATTCTCAGGACAAATTTGGTCTTTAAGCTGTAATAAAATGTGGTCTAAAGATGCCATTTTTATTTCTCACTCCTCTGATTAATTACTCATTTGGATAGCTGATTACCACATTGTCCGAAATATTAATCAGTAGCCAGTTAAACAATACCTCTGATTTGGTTTAAGAGCACTTGGCCAAGAATGAGGAAAAATGTGTCAGATACCCACTGGTAACCAAACCGCCTTGATCACTGTTGAAATCTCATCAGAGTTTGTTTTGACATTGTCCCAAAAATCAGATTTCTGGAACTTAAGGAAATCAGATTATTTAATTTAGCAAGTCTGTATTGTGTGCCAATACAGAGTTGGCATTCTGTATTCTGTGGTAAGAAGTCTCCTGCAGGACTAGATCATGACTGGGGGCAGATTTTATGAGAAAATTTAGAAAATACGGATGAGGTTGATATATATATATGGCAATTTCTTTAGCTGCTCCAATGACAGCAAAATTCCCCTAGGCAGACAATGGTTGCCTCCTGTTCTAGTTGTAAATTGCTATGTGCAAAATCAATCCAAAATGCAGTGGCATGAAACAAAACACTCTTTCAAACAAAACTCTGGGCAGTTCTGCTGTTCTCCCCTTAGGATACTTCTGTGTCTGCTAGTGGGTCTGTTGGGATGGGCTCAGCTAGAGTATCAGGATGGCTGGATATCTCTCATCATGGTCCAATGTCTTTCTCCCCACATGGTCACTAATCTTTCAGTAGCCCAAACCAGGCATCTAACATAGTGGCGAGGTTACAAAAGGGAGTGTCCTAAGACAACAAAACCTCTAGATGTTCTGCTGGCACCATGTATTATGATGTCCCATTGGCCAATGGAAAGTCATGTGGCCAAGGCAACAGTCAGGATGTGAACAGCAAGAAGCTTGATTTGCTGTAGGCCACTGTGTACCAGTCTAACATAGCTTTTGAGTGGTCGCTCTGGACCCTGAACCAGTTAGTAAATCTTTCTGACCTCAATTTCCTCCTAGGTAACATGGATTTAAACATAGTACCTATTTCATGGCAATGGGGTAAAGATTAAATGGGGTAGCCAATGTAAAGTGTTTGGAATAAGGCTTGGCACATAGTTAGGGCTATATAAGGCTTGGTTGTTACTATCATCATCTTTATCATCTTCATCATCATCATTAGCATCATCATGATTGTTGCTACTGAGTTTTTGTGCAGTATTTTTACCCTACTGTAGTTCTAGATAACATATCAAGTCATCTAGAGTGTCTAAAACTCCTAAGACTTGACGAAAGTGATGACTGTCTAGAGAACATGACACACAATAATACGGAATTCCAGTACAAGGAGCTTTAGGAGGGATTGAGAAGAGGCACTTTAGGGAGAAGCAATGGTATATTTTCTTGACTTCCTCAATTTAAGACACATTACACCTGTCACAAACTAAAGCACTTTTCTGTTATGTAATATTTTAACACACAAGCATAGAAACCGACTCTCTATGTGTCTAAAACAAGCACGCAGATTTTAAGTTCATTATCAGCAACTTTCCTCTTATTTAGTATGTAATGCAGCATTTCACATGTGTTGGAATGAAGTATATCTCTCATTCTGAGTAAAGATCTAGAGCTAACAAAACAGAGATGAGAATACCATCTGATTTCTAAGCAATTCAACCAAATCAGTACTCTTATAAAATCTTACTATACATTCCAGAGACCAGTTTCTTATAATGTGATACAAGGTCTAGTCTACATAGAACGAAATGATAAAAATAATAGTTAACGTTTATTCAAAGCTCATCATGTGCAGGCTTTATACTCTGAGCTCTGCATATGATTCTCGTTGAGATTTCTCTGCCCTGGGCTGTGTTCATTTTTTGCAGCTGATTGTGGTAGATTTTATTGGTGTTTACAAATCTCCATTCTCCCACCTCTATTACGGGACATACATTCTCATCCCATTTCACTCCTGTTGGACTTAGCCCTGTGACGTGCTTTGGCCAATAGAATATAAATGACCAGAGTGCACACCGCATTCCAGCAGAAGGCTTACCATCACCATGTGGTTGTCCAGTCTCTCTTGCTCTTCCCCTCTGCCAAGAGAATGGGAGAATAGGATCACACCAGATGAGGGGTGTTTCTTCAGCCTGAATTTCAGAAAGAATAGACCCCATGACCTGGCACCAACCTGTAACTTGAAGAAATATCGACTATTCTACACCCTCGTGTAACGTGAGCAAGAAATAAATAGCTCTAGTTAAAATCCCCAGGACTTAAGGACTGTTCATTAGCACTCTTACCTAAATTCAGGTTGAAATGTTCACCTCCCCCAAGCAGACTATTCAGAACCAAACCATGTCTCTGGGCAGCACATCTTTGAACAACAGTCCCGAGTTGCAGTAGTTTTTAATTTTCTCCCCAGACACCAGAAAGGAAATGATCTACTCATAACCTAGTACATACCCAGAATAAAGAATTTTTACAACTCAGTATTAAGAGAACAACTCAATTTTAAGAATCGGCAAAAAAGTTGAATGAAAATGTCATAAAAGAAGATACACAAATGACTAATAACTACTGGAAAAATGTTCAAAAATTAGCAATCAGAAAAATGCGGACTGAAAGTACAGTGAGAGACAACCGGAAACCTATTCAAATGGCTGAAAACAACCTTACAAGTCCCAAGATGGGCAAAGATACGAAGTAACTGGACCTCTCCTATGCTGCTGGTCAGACTGCAAAACAGAAATCTCTTTGACAGCTTCATATAAGGTTAAAGATAAATGGACTCTATCACCCAGCAATTTTTCTCCTATGTAGTCACTTGAAATAATTGAAAATGCATATCTACAATGTACAAAAATATTCATATAAACTTTATCCATAATAGTGACAAGCTGCAAACAACCCAAATGCCCATCCACTGAATGAATTGATAAATAATGATAAATGAACTGTGTTCCAGTCACACAGTGGAATACCGCTCCGCAGTACAGAGGAACAAAATACTGACAGACGCAGCAACACAGCTGTCTCTCAAAAACATTGTGCTGAATAAAGTCAGGACAAAGGCTACTTATTGTATGATTCCATGTATATAAAATTCTAGAATAGGCAATACTAATCTTTGGTAACAGAAAGCAGATTACTCATTTTCTGGGGCCGGGGCTGGACCTGGGCCTCATGACTGCAAGAAGGCACAAGAAACCTCTCTGGGGTGATGGAAATAGCCTTGGTTGTAGTGGCAGTGGCTTTGTCCATGGGCGCATTAAATTGTGTGTTAAGTATGTTACAAAAAATTAATTTAAATATAAAATAGAATAACATGGTTTACCAGAGTATTGGAACACCCCAAATTAAAGTCGTAATTGCTAACTCCTAAATGTTTCTTGTGTATTGTTGACTAGAATGAATCTCTCCCAGGACTAAACTGGCTGTGGCTTCCAACCTCTCTGGGTAAGTGAACACATCTGATTCTACACCTTCCTTGACCCTCCAGTTTCACCTTCTCTTTTTGACATTGAATAGGCTTTCCTTAGAGATAATATCTCATATAATAAAATTGTATTGTAGTACTTGGTAAAAATAAAGGAAGACTCTCATGAAGATCCCTATTGGCCAAGTCAACTCTGGACATCAATGTAGTACCCAGCATGGCAGTTCTTCTGGCGTTTGGTTCTTCTTACTACTGGCATGATTTTCATTTTCATTCTATTACCAGATTCCTTCTATCCATCCTGATAGAGCCTAAGAAGTGCAAATCAAGTCTGATGTCAAGTAAGTTTTGATTTTAAACAAAATCAGTCATCCACTCTGATTCTTCTCCAATTGATAAATTATTAATAAATAATTTTAAAAATGCACCTATATTTTTTACTTTGATGGAAGTGTTTTGCGCCAAGTGACAAATCAATGAGTTCTCATATATTACTTGTTCTCTAGCTGACATTTTAAAGTTATCATTACTCTAGTGGAAAATACAAGCAATAAATTGAAAAGTAGAATCCTAAGTGGACCTCAAATTTAGGTTTAAAAAGCAACCACTAAATAAAATAAAACCTGAATTCTCATTGAAACATATAGAAATAGTACTTTTCATAAGGACTGCAATGTAAAATTCCAGGTGATTTATTTATACATTTATACTTGATATTTATGGACAGAATCAAGAGAACTGAGGCATTATTTTCATAAGCAACAACATTATTCTTGTTTTCTTGAGACAAAAACACCTGCTAGTGATAAAAAAACTTTCAACCACAAGGAATATTTTTGCTATTTCATCCATCTCTGTACTGAAAACCATTGGTTTCTCATTATTGATTGGAGGAGAATCTATTGTTTTGGAGGAAAGAAAGTTATCACAGCTGTTTAGTAGAAAAAGAATGTAGAAGTCAGTGAAAACGAAATAAATGAATAGACGCTACAAAGAACATAGGGAGCAACAAATTCATCAATGGGGTCTGAGTGAAGACATTCTTTGATACTAAATATGAAAGGAAGCAAAAATCCAGCTGGCCTTGGAAATTAGAAAAGAAGGGCCAACTCAGACTAAACTACTTACAGTGTCTTTCCAGTAGCCATGGCAATAGGGACCCCTTCCCATGCTAAAAAGATTTCAAATGAAGTAAGCATTCATCAGACGTGAAGCCAGAAGGTACTTGTGGTTTGGGTAGCTCCAAGTCAGGGAAGGCAAGATGTTTGGAGGAGTTTGGGAGGGGTTTATACTACAGTCAGAAAGGGTAAAACAATGAAGGGAAAAAATATCAGTATGTAAATTGAGTTAACTTAAGCATGGGTACTAAAAAGAGCTTATAATTACTGTTGACCTGCTATTCTTCCTGCTGGATTAGTCAAGTCAGTGGGAAATAATCAGTCATGCAGCTAGATGCTCACTGCAGTACTTTCACTAGTGGCCACCCAAAATATACGTCTATCCAGAACCAGAGAGTGTGACTTTATTTGAATTCATTGTCTTTACAAATGGAATTAAGGTAAGGATCTTGAGATGAGATCATTCTGGATGAGGGTTTGTCCTTATTCCAATAGGCATGCTTAGATGGAAAAGGAGACACACAGAGACGTGCAGAGAGACACAAAGGGAAAGGCCACGTGATGATGGCAGCAGAGATGGAAGTGATGCGCCAGGAACACCAAGGACTCCCAGCAGCCCCTAGGAGAGGCATGGAACTTACTCTCCCTTGGAGCATCCAGAAGGAATGAAGCCTGCTGACACCTTTGATTTCACGCTTGTGGACTTCAGAACTCTGACAGCATAGATTTCTGCTGCTTTAAGCCACTGAATTTACGATCATTTGTTAGTAAGGTAATACCTTCATTTTGCCATTCCTCTGCTACCGCATCAACCCCTCTAGGGTTGTAAGAACTACATAAGATTCATGTAAATACATGAAAAGCATTTGGTCAGAGCCTGAAGACAAGAACCTCTTGATAAATCTTAGTCACTATAGTATATTAAATAGTGGTAACCTGAAAAATACATCCACCTAGAAGCACAGAATATGACCTCATTTGAAGTAATTGTTTTTGCAGATGAAATTAAGGTAAGGATCTTGAGATGAGATCTTTCAGGATTAGGGTTTGTCCTAAATCTAATCACAAGTGTACTTAGACAAACAGAAGACACAGAGAGACACAGAGGGAAAGGCCATATGGTGGCTTTTCTTGGTGGTAGAGGACGGAGTGGTGCTCTCTCTATTATCGCGGTTGCAAATAATTATTGCGATGGCTAATAACGTATTTTAAATAGCGACATCAATTTGCATGAGACGTCTTACTGAAATCACAGAGCTTCAAGAGCCCATTTGAGCCCTTTAGTGTAATTGCTATGTTTACCAGCACGCACTCCCATCTTTCAGACCTTCCCACTGAATAGGTGATAAAGCTGTGATTCCAGGAGCTGAGTTTGAGATGTCAGTCAAGGCCTGTAGTGGGCATGGACCTGTCTGATGAAACCAATGCGATTGATGATGGCTGCCATGACTCACACTTCTCTGAAAATCTTCAGTGTTTCTCTATGATCTCTCAGTGACTCTTTTGCTTCTACATCTAAAATGGTTTTTAGTTGTGACGAAACACAGAACTACATCCACCTATTAATGAAAACTCTAGCTACACTATATGGCAATTAATGAAAACAAGAAGGATTAAAAAAAAAAACGGTTTTCTCCCCCATTGCCTCTAAGGGTATATACAGGTCAAGTTAATCTGAAATATTTTGAATGGATATGTCTACATTAGAAGAAGTTAATGGGAATAGGAATGGAGAGCATATGACTGATGAAATAATGAACTTATAAACAAAGCAAAGTTACCACCTCTAACCATCAATAAATGCAGCAAATTTTACAGATAGTTGACAATCTATTTGCTAAAGCTCTCTGCCAAACACAATGCAGCTAAGATAATGTCAACTCTCTAGTTTGATATATATCATATTATAATTTTGAAAGCAATGTTATTATAAAAAATTCATTTGCTGTAATAGTCACATAAATTTTCAAAGGAAAAACAAATTTACATAAAAAATATTTCCACAGGGCCTTGCTCTTCTAGTGGAAATGCTAAATACAATAATAAGAAAGATTTGCTAATTAAAAGCCATTTTTAAGCTATCAATTTCATTGTTTTCTCTGTTTAATTCAGTAGGGCAGGAAAAATAGACAAAAAATATTTTTTAAGAAGGAACTTTCAAAAAGATAACACGTTTAAGAGATACCACTGCTGATTTATTTGGTGTTCAATTATTAATTTCTATGTTTTATTTTCAAAAGGAAGTTGAGTTGCATAAGCATTAATGTATATAATTTAAAATTAAATTTTAAGGTACAAATTTATTTGCTTGTTGTGTTTAATTGAAGCTGGTATAGCTTACATTGTTTTAATAGTGATTAAACTTTCTGCAGAGTCAGTTAAGAGGTTGAGAAATGACCTTGGGCTTCATGTAAGCATTTTGAAAGATCTTTTAAGTTCCAGTGATGCATAGTACTTCATTATTTTTTGTTTTGTTTTGTTTTGTTTTTTTCATTTTAGCTGAGAGTTCAGTTTTTTCTCAATGAAGATCATCCTGAGACTCCTGAGTATGATACGAACGACAGAATTGATGACAGCTGGGACTAAGTTCTTGTACTGACTTTGTTACTAGCTTGCTTTAAATCATTCCTTACAAAAATCACAGAGAAATGGGGCTCAGATAAATTATGTATATATTGGAGATAATGTCTACTCTATCCATTTCACATACTTATTTTAGGATAAATCAAGTGAAAAATATATGTGACAGTCCTTTGCAATCTGATATGTGAAATACAAACATGAGGTAATAATAATAATGGTCTTTTAAAAATGAATAAACCCGTTTATAAGTCAGAGTTCAATCAGGAAAATGAAAAGCATCATAAATATTTTAAAAGAATGATTTAAAACAGTATTAGGTTTACAATAGCCAAGACATGGAAACAACCTAAATGTCCATCAACAGATGACAGGATAAGGAAGTTGTGGTATATTTATACAAAGGAATACTACTCAGCCCTAAAAAAGAATGAAATAATACCATTTGGAACAACATTGATGGACCTAGAGATCGTCATTCTAAGTGAAGTAAGTCAGAAAAAAGAAAGAAAAATACCATATGATATCACCCATATGTGGAATTCAAAAAGAAAAAAAGACACAAATGAACTTATTTACAAAACAGAAACAGACTCACAGACAGAAAACAAACTCATGGTTACCAGGGAGGAAAGAGGGTGGGAAGGGATAAATTGAGAGTTTGACATATGCAGATACTAACTACTATATGCAAAACAGATAAACAACAAGTTTCTTCTGTAGAGCACAGGGAACTATGTTCAATATCCTGTAGTAACCTATAATGAAAAAGAATATGAAAACATATGTATGAATACTATTACTGAAACATTATGTTGTACATGAGGAATTGACACAACATTGTAAACTGACTATATTTCAATTAAAAAAATAAAATAAAAGGACAGTATTAGAATATTAAGGTTTATTGAAGACAAGGGGGCAGAGGTCAGGAAAGCTGCCAGTAGCCTTCAGGAGACCAGTTGATACTGGAGTCAGAGGAAGCTACCAGCTTGGATCTCAGTCACCTGCAGTGGCAGAACATGTTTTACAGGAGGGTATCTGGCATCTCCTGGCCAATCTTCTCTTCTGCTCTAAGCTCATCTGGTGGCCACCTTTTGCCTTGGGAGCAGTGATGGCTTCTGCTGCTCATTTGCCAGATCACCTGGAAGCTACTCTCATTGGTTTCTTCTAAGCCAGAACCCTCCATGAGGGATTCTGGGAAATGTACTTCCCCTACACTTGTGATGGAAAAACAGATACAGGAAAATGGCATTATATTAACAATGAACAATATGGCATAAAAGTAGTAAACTGAATGATAAGTTAATGATTTTTTAAGCACATATCAGCAGATTAAAGAAGGATTCATGGGGGCTTTGATCCTGCAAAGTGTGCCATACAGATGAGGAACTATGCTAACTTTGCTTAAGACTGAATCTATCTTCTGAGAGTCTGTATGTCTAATGTATTATGTTGCCATCCCTTGTATTCAGATGTGATTGACCCCATAGATAAATATTACTATAAACAATGTGCGTTAGCAGAACACTGCACCAGAGTGGAGCCTGAAGAGATTGCAAAAGAGTTTTTTAAGCATCTTTGCAAACTTCTCATAAATCAGTCATATTCTTGGGTATAAATTCATGGTCATCAGTAAGTCACAGTTTGAAGTCAGGGCTCATAGTTTCTGATTGCTGCCAGTCATAAAGGGATCTGTGACTTATAGACTTATAGACTTTCCATTCACCTGACTGTCTAATACGGGTTGTGAACTTAGGTTAATAATGGACTGTAAACTTGAAAGTAAGTACTGTATAGCGTTAAGAGCTCAGATTCTGGGGCCAGGCCCCCTTACCTTAAAGCCCAGTTTCAAAAACATACTAATCATGTGTCATCAGCCAAGTTTCTCAACATTTCTGTTCTTCAGTTTTCTCATCCATTAAATGGAATAAAATCATTACCTCATTAATAAGGTTTTTGTGGGAATTAAACAGTTTAACAAATGGTAAGCACTTAGAATACAGTTTTAGCTATTTGTAGAGTAGGCTGTCTTTTTGTACTCATTATGTTTCAGAGAACATTCTAGGGGCTGTAATTACTATTTATGAGACTTGTCATCATCATAATACGGCATGAGAAAATTTAATCCAGGTTGTATTTCTCTTGTGCCTACCCTGTACCAGGTACCATGCTAGGTGTTCGCACATTGTCTCATTCATTTTTATGCCCTTTTACACCTCCTTCCCTATCCATTTGTTTCCTGATCCACTTTCACAAGAGTATGGTGGTTAAGAAACACATGTTCGGGGGCCAGATTCCTGTGTGCAGATCCCAGTCTACCACTTACTAGCTGTGTGACTCTGTACCAGTCACATAACCTCTCTGTTTCTCAGTTTCTTCCTTTGTATAATGGAAATAACATTAGCACCACTCTCTCAGATTTTATGCAGTTCCCTATTGATCAACATGTACTTATATCCAAGAACATGCCTGCTTTCCTGGAATTTGACAAATATTCATTCTAAAAAGTTTAAAATACAAACGAAAATTTAACACACAATTACACACACGTACATATTCATGTTTTCTAATAGCCTGCATATTTTAGCCAAATTTGCAGGACTCAGACTCATTTCTACTGTTTATAGTTTTGATACCACTTCTACCAAGTGCAACCAAGAATATGAAGTCTTTTTGTTTGTTTGTTTCCCTTAAACCTCTATGTAAATGTACTTCCCACCCTTCTGAATTGTAAACACACACAAAAACATACAAAATGCAGTATCTGTAGGAATGACTTAGGTGTTTTCCTGTATTGCAGGAGTGCTATTTCTAGTCTCTAAGCAATATTTAAATGAGTCCTGAGAGTTCTATGAATAATTTCCTGAATTCCTTTCTTTATGGATGACTGTAACCAAACACCTTGCTGGGGCCCTAAAGTCGATTTTCCCAGCTTTAGTTGTTTAATTAAGCATTAAGTTGTTTATAGCCAGGAAGCCCCAACACAGGAGGTTTCTTTCTCAATCTGTCTCTTGAAAAGAACCACTGGATCCAATTCAATAGTAAAAAAAAAAAAAAAAAATAACCCACTAGTTATTCTAATTAAAGTTATTTTGTAACGAGGAATCCAAGTCTTGGAGTGATGCCTTGAACTTGAATGAAGTCAGACTTTTATTTTAACCACATGTATTGTGTACTGACTAAAATTGTTACAAAGTCATTTTGATGTATAGAGTTTCTTGGCTAAAGAAAGAAATGGAAGGAAAAATATAACACACCATCTCTTCATTTCATGGGCCCTTGACAAGCATTTTCCTTTTTTTGAAAATAACTGACTAATGTCTCTTACTGTTCCAATGATGTCTAAAATGCTTCTGAATCACAGAAATCACCACAATCACTGTATTTATATTTCCCAATTCATAAATACCGATTCTGGGCAACAGAAACTTCCAGAATTCATATAACTTCACTAATGGGTACAGAAATACATTTTATTGAAAAAAAATTCGCCCTGAATATAAGATAACATTAAATAAGTAAATAAATTGTTACCCCAGAATATCATGAAACTTTCACATATGCATGGTCAGTCAGTGTCCCTGATCAACTCCCTCAATCCTTAAACCAGTAAAATCAACCCCTTTTGTTACAACATAAATTTATCAGGAGACTCTTGATAGACTGAGGATTCTTGGGAATCCCAGCTCATGAGAAATAGATGCAGGCGATACACTTTGGGGCATTTTTAGAAGTAGAACTTACTGTGTTCCATTCATACTGGTCTCCTCTCTTTCCTGGAGACGACACTGGGCTTTCTACATCCTTTCCACTCCCTGTGGAATTATTCCGTCCTTCTCTCCTCCCCCTGGTCAGATTTACATAGGCATATTAATGTGGACACACACAAACCATATAGTTTCTCCTCTCAATATTTATTGCAGTCATGCGTTTTTTGTTTATCGTTTGTCACCACAACTGGGCTATTAAGAATATAATGACCTGACAGCAATGACTGTGTCTGTCATCAGTTCCTGGAATCAGCTTAGTTCCTGTCATTCATAAGGTCAGGAAACATTTACAAAAGAGCATTTCTGGCCAAGCAGGGATGTAACAAGTGGATAAAACAGACATAGGTCCCATCCTCATGAAGATTAGTCTTAAGAGTCTACTGCTGGAAATGGATATTAAGAAATCAAACATATATATGTGTGATAGATATAAATATAGATCTTAGTCAGCTCAGGCTGCCATAACAAAATTCCATAGTTTGGGTGGATTAAACAATAGGGATTTATTTCACATGGTCGTGGAGCCTAGGGAGTTTAAGATCAAGGTACGAGCTGATTTGATTCTCCAATGAGGGTTCTTTTCCTGGCTTGCAGATGGCTGCCCTCCTGCTGGGTCCTCATCTTGCAGAGAGAGAGAGAGAGAGAGAGAGAGAGAGAGAGAGAGAAAGCAGTCTCTCTCATGTCACATCTTGTATGGGGGCTCGTAACCTCGCCTAAATCTAATTACCCCACAAAGGCCCCGTCTCCAAATGCCATAGCATTAGGAGACACAGCTTCACCATGAGAATTCTGAGGGGGACACAATTCAATCCATAGCAGATGGAGATGGACATTTAGATTGGATGGCAAAAAAAAAAAAAAAAAAAAAAAAGGTTTCTTTGTGGACTATAATACATTGTTAGCAACTTAAAGCAATGAAGTAACATGGTATAAATTGAATGCAATTTATATTTTTGAAAGATTACCTTGGTAAGGAATTAATCAGGGGCCTAAATCCAGAAAAGGAGAGAGAGCCAATTAGGACGTCCTAGCAGTGGTTCAAATGGCCAAGACCAGGAGCTGAAACTCAGGTTATGACTGTGACGGTAGAGAGTAACAGACGGATTGAAAGATCTGTCAAAGACCGAGTAATGAGCCCTGGTGCTGGACCAGATGTGGAGATGGCTGTGCAAGAGGAATTAAACTTGACCCTCAGTTTCTGGACCTCGTGCTTTGATAGAAGTGGTATTACTGAGACAAGGAAATAAAGAGAAGTCTTAGGGTCTGTTCGTAAGTTCAGTTTAACATGTAGAATTCATGGTGCCACTAATCAATACAGAGGAATCACGGAAGAAATTGGCACCACAAGAATTGACTTTAGATGACAGGTCAGCCCCAGAGATACAAATTTTGGATTGTTAAATACAGATATTATTTATGGACATAGCAATGGATACATCATTCTAAGGAGACACATAGGAAAAGGAAGAGTACACAGTCCTGAGACGTGAGGAACTCCAAAATCCAAAGGTGAGGAGGTAGAAGAATTGGGCAGAGGCAATGAGAGCTCCGAAGTCTCAGGAAGAAGTCACAGAATGAGATGTCACAGGGGTCAAGTGACGAGGTTGTTTAAGAGGAAGGGGGTGGCCAATTTGGACACATCTAAAAGACTAAGAGTGACAAGGACAAGACAATATCTACTCGGGAACATGGATTCAGTGGTGGTCTTGACAAGAGCAGCTTCAGTGCAGTGATGGGGGCAGATTCCAGCCTGGAGTGGGTGGGGCTAAAAAGAGGTGAGGAGATACATGTGTATTTTTTTCTGGCAGCCTGAGCAGAGTGATATGCTCTCTATTCCTTCCATTGGTTGATCCCTAATAACCATCTGCACCCCAAACACTCAGCACGTGCTTTGGGGGAACCAGAACTTCTCCCCCTTCACCCCACCCCGAACGGCATCATCCAGCTGGGTTGAGGGTACTCTGCTAGCTCCGTTAGCACTCTGTCACCATTCTACCGTGATTGGCTTGTTCGCCACCGGACTGTGAACTCCTCGATGGCAGGAAATGCGTTTTAATTTTATCTTGAGGATTTAACACAGTGACAGGTACAGAATGGCAACTACCAATATTTACTGAATCGTTAAATGGACTGGTCTTCATTATGACCTTTGGTTGCAGTAGATTTTTCCAGTTCACACCCACTTCTGCACTTTTGAACTTTAAAACCTGGGTTTTGCTGGCCACTGACTATGTGCCCCTCAGTCCTCTTCCTCGATACCCATACACATCATGACTCAAGATTACTCTAGTTTTTTATGCTACATGTTGCGGTAAAGTCATCCTGATCTAACTTGTTTTGCAGACTATTCTAGTCTTGATTTGGTTTTCTAATCCCTAATATTCTGTCTTATCTTCATATCCCATTGTTGCACCACAGTTCAGCACCAAAAGGAATTTACATCTAATAAAGGAATTTACGTCTAGCACCCTTCCACGTGGTTGGTGAGGAAGTTTTGAATTGGGATGCCCCGAGTTGCTCCTTTGGTGCTCCCTGCATAAGACAGACATAATGTGGTCCTTAGGTTTAGAACTCAGCTAAATTGAATAAATTAAGAGCTGTGAACTATTGAGCTATGTCTAAGTTTGGCAGGAAAGTCGTCATCAGATAAAAGAGGAGCTTCATAATATGGGTCTGATTGGCATATAACATCCATGAAGAAAACTAAACAGATCATGTATTTCCAACTGATGTTTTCTTATAAAAGAGTAAAGGATTCCTGTCCTCTTTCTGGTTTCCATACAAGGCTAGAGAGCTAGTTAAGTGTACTGTGCTAACTGATGTTTAAAGGAAACGCTTAGAGCATGTTTACAAAGCTTTAATCCCTTCACTGACCACAGGTCCATAAAACAGGATTAATTTTTCCCCTGATTAACTTTTTAATCTGCAAATGAACATGTAAGTCTTCTTCCACCTCCTGCAGGTAAGCTTTATATCAATTCCGACACATGTAGTTCTTTTCTTTCTATTATATGCGTGTGTAAGTGTGTTTCCACCTTGAGGGGCAGAAAAAAAAAATCAACAGGATGTTGACATTTATTTCCTGTTATTTTCTTGCCCTGCGCATTCATATAAAACGCAAATATAATTAACACATCCTTGCTGCACGGGGCGTGAATTACGATACCACAGGCCCTCCTTGTAACCCTCAAGGACCTGACCTGAGGCCGTTTGCATTCATTAAGCAATTGTTTTTCTCAGTGAGGGGCGGGGGGACACAACACTCATGTCAGGATAGTGCCAATTACTCAGAACCCCACTGGAACACAGCTTCAGTGTCTTTTCGAAGTTCCACTAGGATATTTGATTATTTTTATGTATTCCAAGAGGTGATGTGATTTACTGTTAGCACCTAGTTTTTTTTCAAAAGAAATTATGGTGCCATAATTTTCTTAGAGGGGAGAAGTCCTGGATGATAACTAGTAAAAACGTTCTTACTTAATTTCTTCTCTCTGATTTTTGTTGCATAAATGGTACTTTCCTTGCCCCCAAGATGATGGGGTATAAAAAAGGATGCTGAAATAAGAGAGAGGGAGAGAGAGAGGTAAGAGTGGGCAGAAGGGAAGAAGGAGGGAAAACAAACCAAAAGAAAAAAAAATCAACCTCAAATTCTTTTTTTTAGCAACAGACAGCAGCTCTGTTACTAAAAATTGAGTAGGTTTTGGTTTCCATCTGTGACCTGCTGGAGAGTTTAATGTCCAACCTAGCTCTTTCTCCTTATAAAATATTTACATTTTACTTGCAAAACAAAGTAACGTATTATTTATATGCATCTAGCGATATTAATTGCAGTATTATTAAAATAATATTAGAGTAGTATAATTAGTAATTTGAAGGGGCTCGTAGCCCATGTGAGAATAAGGTTGCTAACCGTGCTTGCCTTGCCTAAACTTCCTTTAGTGACTGATGCAGCTGCGACACTAAATAGATTTGCCTAATGAATGAATGAATTGAAATCGCATGAGCTTCTGTGCTTGGTAAATGTCTACTTCGGTTGACTATCAGACTTCATTCAAAATCAGACTTTTGCAGACAAACCCAGCAGTGTAATGAAAGCACGCCTTTTCATAATGCAAACCATTATTAGTAATATCACTGTTTGGATTTTATTAATATAGTAGATAATGTATTACAGAATTGGTTTGGGGTGGGAGCTATCATTGGTCGAGAGGAAGTGGCTGGCTAAATTAAAGCAGACGAAGCTCAGCAACCATGATGTGTTCAGTCTTTTATAATGAAAAAGTATCAAGCCTTCTTGGAACTAAACGCTTTCAATTTTGTTTTTGTCCCCGAAAGGCAACGGCGGCTGATGGAGGACCTTGCCAGTAAGAAGCGGCTCTTCTTGCTAAGTGGGCCCACTAGAGGAAGAATGGTTTGTTGAGAATGTTACCTGCTTTTGACTTCTGAGTCTCTGTTAATATATTACAATAACAAAACAAAACAAACAAACAACAACAAAAACCCAGCAAGAGCTTGCTTGTTGATGCGATGTCACTCAGCCAGTAATACAGCACAACATTTGAGATAGTGTTCGAGCTGTTTTTGTCTTTTTTCAAGAAGTTCTTAAACATGTTTCAAAATTACCTCTATAACCCAGTCTCTATGACTTTGACTCGATGTCTTTGACTCGTCAGAAATCCCTGAACTCTTACATATATCACCTCTGTGCGTACTCACTTTTTGTATGTGTACCCAAGACACTAGAGGAGTAATGATGAGTGCTGACGTAGGGTTCGCCTGATGCAGGTCTTGGATTATACTGGCCCACGAGAATGTAATGTTTTTATGATAGAAAGCCAACATGAGCCCTTCTTCAAGAAAATCAAATCGTGTTACATAGGATAGCCATTCATAATATCTTTGATTAATGTGCTGATAGTAACAAAGATGAAATAGAAGCTAATCTTGCTAAGTTACTGATGCGGTGACAGTATCTCCAAATATCCCCCCCTTTACCACCTACATTTAGTTAACAAACGAGACTGCTTTCCGCATATTTCTTTCCATCTATTTAGTTTTTTACTTTTAATTTAAATTCAGGAATTGGTTTTAGAATGTAGAAACTGAGATGAGTCGTTGCAGCTGAGCCTTGATCAGTGAAATCTTCTAAATGGAAGTAAACTATTATAAACTAACGTATGAAATATGAAACGTCATGAAACATTGTGACGTCTAACAGGTTGGAGCCCAGTGACTGATCAAAACCTATGGCATGTGTGATGGTTAATTTTATGTGTCAATTTGACCAGGCCATTGTCATTGACCAGATATTTGGTCAAATGCAAGTCTACATATTTCTATGAATATGTTTTTCAGGTGAGATTAACGTTTACATTAGTAGACTTGTAGTAAAGCATATTACCCTCCGTAATGTGGATGGACCTCATTCAATCAGCTGAAGTCTTTAAGAAAAAAAGACTGAGGTCCCCATGGAATGAGGAATTCTGCCCCTAGACTGCCTTTGGACTCACACTCCAACACCAGCTCTGCCCTAGGTTTCCAGCCAGCTGACCTGCTCTATGTTTGCTGGACTTGCGAGATCCCATGATTGAATTGCACGTGCCAGTTCCCTCTCCCTCTTTCTGTGTACACACACACACTTCCACACATCTCATTGGTGCTGCTTCTCAGTAGAACCCTGATGGATACAGCCTGGTCTGGGCATTCCAGGGACTCACACTCTATCAGAAATACAAACATAACTGCCTGTACACACAAGCTCTCTCTCCTTCTTAGAATATCAAAGACATAAGAGGATGGATGCTTGTGTATTACAAAAAATAAAAATCACAAAAGCCCTGACCCTAAGTGAGAATATCCCTTCTGACGTAGGATGAGGCACACATGTAGGTGATTGAAGTATATGTTCTCTCCCAGTCTTCTCACTCCTGACCGGTCACGCCAAATTTATCATGAGAAAGACCATCAGAGAGTGTATGACACAAAGTGTATATTTGTGTGATAGATCAGCTTGCTGTGTACTAACTTCTTGCAGAAAATATCAGTAATCGGACAGCAAGTAAAGCACAGTTTAAATAAAAAAGCTCTGTCTACTCTAAATATTCACTTAAAAAAAAATGAACTCCAACTACATACAAAACATGGCAAATAGCGTTGTGGAGGTTCTGACATTCGAGAGTATTAGAATGTTAGGATCTAGCTGTAGGCTCAGGTGTGTACAGAACTGACTGCAACACTGCGATAGAACAATGGATATTATTCTCATGAAGAGGAAGACAGTGTTTCTGAGGGAGAACTGGATTTACAGCCACATTCTGCCATTAAGTGATACTCGATTTGACATACTTGGTTTTCTAGTTTATAGAATTTGGAAAACTCTATGCTCCTGCAATAAAAGATGACTGGGAATAGATCTGAGTGCCTTCCAGCTCATGGGTTCTATTTTCTACCTTTATTTTTCAAAAGAGGTATAAAAGATTCCTAACAAAAAAGAAACAGCCTTTCTCTAACTTCTGCCCCCAAAGTCTGGAAGATTGAGAAAAAGTAGTTGTTATGCTGAACGATCTGACAGAATAAGAAGAAATTTTTGTAACATGACAGGTTGGCATTGAACCAGTAAGGGATGCGATGATTTTCTAAATTGGCAATATAACAAATTGTCAGGCTTCCACTTCAAAGTCCTTGTCCTAAGAGAATTGTCTCAGTCGTGGGTCAGGTTCATGGAAATGATTTGAATCCTTTCTCCTCTAAGAGATTGGTTTGTTAATATTCCAGGGGGTGTTTAACTTTTGGTTAAAAGTGATTTCTGCCTATCAGGAACCTTTTGACTCTAGAATTCTATTACAGTAAGCAAATATATTGGAGAGAATACAGAATTAGACATTTGTTTATTTTTTTTTAATTGGCTTGTTGTGCGTCCTTGAGTTAGTCACATATTCCCAGATAAAAACTTGAAACAGAAGTCAATAATTGCCTTAAATTGTTCACAGATTAGTCATTGAGCATCTGTGTACTTTTTTGTTGTATTGCACATGAGATACTGTAATCTCTGTTTTAAGAAAAACGTGGACTACAATAAAATCATATTTTCAAAGCACGTTGGTATGTAGTGAGTGATAAGAAATTGTAAATTTGCTATTGGTAATTGTTAGTCAAGTTACATCAGTTCTACTCACCATTATCCTATCATGAACAAGGGAAAACAGAGTAGGACTTTCATGACCCTAACACATACATAATTTAACAGTACGCTGGGAAATACAATCTAAGTTTCCAGGATAAGTCCTGTCCATTTTCAAATCAGTGTATTACATTACCCCAGAGAACTTTGCTTTAGGATGCAAGTTTTAAAGCTTCATGATCTCACTATGTGTGGTCCGCTCAGTACGAAATGACTGGTATAGATTTAAAACAAATACAAAAATAAATTTGTAAAAGCAAACGTTGGCTATTAAGCTATGATGTTGTCGTGTAAAGGGCTGACAGTTGGCTTTTCTTTTTTGTAATACAAGTGCCTGATTTAAGCTTTGATTGCCAAGGTATTCACTTCAAAAGTCGGTACCTCTCCTAAACACCCTGCCAGCCCAGGACTAGATAAAGTGCCAGGCTCCACCTCCCTCCAGCTCCATCCCATCCCAGGGGCTCCCTCCTTTGGTTTAGAGGTCTTGGCTGATTTCTGTAAGTGACCACTTGGCCACATGGTTTTTACTCTTTCTGACCTCTAAATTCCCACTCCTATGTTTTACATTCACCAATAAAAAGTGAGTCTGCAAAGCCCTAAGGCCCCAACCTCGACCCCAGTAAAAGCAGACCCCCAGGCCCATGCGCTCTCTCCCTCTCTGTCTCTCTCTCTCTCTCTCTTTCTCTCTCTCTCTCCCTCCCTCCGAGACCTCACTCTATGGCCCCAGATGTGTCATGTGCTCTCCAGGACCTGTGAGTAACAAACTTTTCTTTCTCCCCCAAAGTTCCCTAATGGTTATTGCTAAGGGCATCTTGCAATCAGAACCACAAGGACTGGTCTGGCCACAACGTTGGATAGATATTGACAGGTTGAGATCAGAACAAAACAGTCACCTATTTTTAAACAGGAGAGAGGACTGTGTTCATCTGGATATGAGAACAAAATTGGAATATGGGTGATATGATGGAAGACGTCACCTTCTCAGTCTTGTTCTCTCTGTTCTTGTTTTTCTCCTCCTCCTTCCCCCTCTACCCCTTCCCCTCCCCCTCCTCTCCCTCCTTCTTGTCCTTCCCATCCCCCCATCCCGCTTCTACTTCTTCAACTGAGAGCAATTTAATAAGGCAACACTTTAACTCAAGAAAATTCCTTTTTTCCTAAAACTCCCAGAAATAAAGCAAACATTTGTATGCTTACTATTAAAAAATATAAGAATCTTGGTACAGTGAATAAGCTTTGGAATAAGATAAGCACAAATTTCAACCCTGACTGGACCACTTAATAGCCAAGGCAAGTGACTTAACTTCTTTGGGCTTCACTTCCTCATCTGCAAATTGGGAATAATATGCTCTTCTTTATAAGTTTATGATGAAGTCAAAGGATGAAAACTCATATTTTGTGATGAATGAAGAAGTAAGCAATAATATGAAACACTTTTTTAAATTCAGAAATACTTTAATTCCTGCACATTAGTTCAAAATATGTTTTTCATGTTGTTTACATATTGCAAGATGATATGGAAATATTAAATACTTAGAAAGAAATTGGTTTCTTGTTTTTTTTTACATCAGTGCATTTAGAACATAAGGTGATGGATTATAATGTACTCTGGTTAGTCCATGGTTATGTTAGAAGGTAAAACATAATAGAGTAACCAAATAACTAGTTACTTAATCTTCAAAGGTAAATTAAACTCATGAAATGTAAGCAACATAGAACCACACTGAGATTTGTATAAATAAAGCTGAGAGTTCACTGATTACAGGATTACCAGGTATTCCTGTAAGAGGTTAACTGTTTAGTACTCTGCCACATATAATGACTATAAAGCCAGTAAATGATGCTACATCTTGTTAACTGAGTGACATTTTAGTTGATTATCAGATTGAATGTTTTCATGTTAATGAGCTGCACGGGAAGGGAATGTGTATCATGGGATCAATTATTACTGTAAAGTAACTATTAGTTACTTCCAAAGTACTGATTCTGAGAGACTAAGGATGAGAAACTGACCTCTATCTTAACTAATCAATGTTAACATTTTCACATTTAAAGCATTTGAATTAATGTCCCTTAATCTGGATTTCCTTTAGGTAGGGTCAGAAATAGAAATACTGCCAATGCGTATTAGAGAAAAATAAAATATCAACCCAATAGTGTTAATAATAGCATTTCAGTATTTCTCAGAAACACCAGTTTTGAATTTCTTTAAATAGTGACCTGAATTATCAGACAAATTGTAGACCTCTCTGGGCATTGGGAATTTGTATCTAAATTTGAGGACAAAGGGGTCTTACAAATGCCCTTCTCCAAAGAGTACAACCGAGAGCTGGGCGGGATATTTTCTTTAGGGCTTCCTGGGGGGGGTGGTCCTGGTTTTGTGGAGAGCTCAGTGCTCAAGGAGAGTTCAGTCCTCACCACCTCCCCCAAACTAAAATGGTACAGATGGTTCTCTAAGAGCACAGTTAACAGAAAGTAAGGGGGAGTGACAGCTAGCCCCGGACAGATGTCCTGGGCTGCGGGATATGTCGACGTGTGTGCTTTCTCTGGTTCTCCCACAGAGCTGAGCAGGCAGGCAGGGTCCTGTGGAAATTGTCAGAGCAAATGATCGTAGACACTGTTGCCTGCTTCTTGAACTTGGTCTCTATTTTCCTATTTCTGCTAAGACCTGGCTCAGAACCCCTGCAGGAAGCTCACCTACCTGATTACTCTGCACTTAGAAAACATTTAAAAGAAAGCCCAGGAACCGAATTGAGCAGAGACAGAGCGAGCTGTGGAATGTTGTTGTGTAACTGTGGGACTCACATGAGGAACGGAGTGAGTGGAAGGGAAGGATTAAAAAACACTTTGTAAATAATAGCTGAACATTTTCCAAATTTGATGAAAATTATAAACCTGAATGTCTTGTTAGTCTATTTGGAGTGCTCTAACAAGACACCACAGACTGGAGAATTAAAAAGTTCTGGAGACTGGAAATCTGAGATTAGGGTACCAGTATGGTAGGGTGAGGGCCCTTTTCCAGGCTGCAGAATTGCATCCTAACGGGGTGGAAGGGGCAACTCGATGGGGGCTCTTTCATAACAGCACGGAGCCCATTCATGAGGGCTCTATTCCGTAACCCAAGCACCCCCAACTCCCAAAGACCCCACGTCCTAACACCATCACACTGGACATTAAGATTCCAACGTGTGAATTCTGGGAGGACTCAGACATTCAGACCATTGCACTGCATAACCAACAAGCACAACAGAGCTCACGAAAAAGGAACATAAACAACATCAAACTGTCAAAAACAGTAAAAAGAGAACAGATTAAATTTTATGATAGTTACACGCTATCTTATGTATGTTCCTTTCTGAACATGCTCTTCTTTCACTTAACAACCTGTTTTATTTTCATTTTAACTTTATTATAAATGAGCTCCGCTTTATTAATTTGAATTATTGCATTGAATTCTATTTTATTAACATACCAAAATGTATCAGTTTTCCAGTTGCCGGACAATAAAAGTATTTATAATTAATCCGTTATTTCCAATACTGCTATCATCACTTTTTGATCTGTTTTCTCATGCCAGTGTTCAACAATTTCATGCTAGGGGTAGACTTGATAGATTATGAGTTACAAGTTATTCACCTCTTTAATTTTACTAGGTATTGTGAAATGGCTACTAAACTGTTTATACCACTTTTATAGCAGTGTATGGATCACTGCTTCTTCAATCTACACTGAGATTGGTATGGCCAGAATTCCTAGCATTTACCAGTCTTATTGGATATGAAATAACATCTCATTATTTGAATCTGCCTTTTGCAAATACTTATACAAATAAGTATGTTCTCATCTGTTGGCCATTTAAGCTTCCTCCTCTTTAAATTGTATCTTTATATTATATTCCCCATATTTTAGTGGTTGTTTGTTTTTCATTGATTTTTAAGGATGTTGGATTTTATGGATATAATCTTTTGTGAGTCACACACAGAGTAAGTATCTGCTTTCAATTTGCAGTTTAGTCTTTAATTTTGTTTACACTGTTTTAAATTCAGAAAAAAATAATTTTAATGCAGTTAGATTTATTGTTTTACCCTATTATGTTATACACTCTGTGTCAGATTAATAAACTCTTCCCTTACCCCACAGTTGTAAATATATGATTTTTTTGTAGTGTTTAAAATAATTTTAACACATAAATTTTTATCTACTTAATGGGAGGATGTTGTGAGGTTTTTTTTTTCATATTGATAAGCAATTTTGCTCACACTATTGCTGAATAGCCCATGTTTTCTTCCCTGCTTCATAAGGTCACATTTATCTCATATGGGGAGTTGGTTTCTGAAATCTCTGCTCTGTACCAGGGGTCAATTTATCTATCTCTTAACTATCCAAATTTTTTACGTCTTGCTATTTGCTTTAGCAAGTCTACACTTTTTCCCACTTCAAACTAGTTTTACCTGTTCAAGGCCTGTTGCTTTTTCATATAAAATTAGAATCTACTTACCTAGTTTTATTTAAACATCCCTTTGGATTTGTATTAATATTTTATTGAATTCACAGCATAATTTGTTTAAAAGAAAAATCTTTTCACTATTTCTAAGAGGAATATGATAAGTTTCTCTATGAACTTGAACTTTATTTTTTTATGTCATTAAAATTTTATAATTGTCTCTGTAAAATGTGTTGATAATTTTTTTGATATATTCCTCATTATTTTTATTGCTTTTTATTGTAAGCAATTTTTAAAATTCTATTTTCTTATTTCTACAGCTAATATATAGGAATGCAATTGGTTTTTTGTACATTTAATTTTTATAACAGTTGTGTTGAACTCCCTTCTTGCAACAGATTCATAATTCCTTATTCATAATTCTGAAATTCCAAAAGCTCTGAAAACTCGGTTTTTTAAAAGTAAGTTTAGCATCCAATCTTATTTCAAGGCCAAATCTGATCTGAACGGAAGTCAGGTTATTTCAGTCTTTGTCTTAATTAATATAAATATTCATAAGTTTCGTTGAAAAACATTAATGTGTTTAATTATGGGATGCTGCTCACAATCTGCCAAGAATGTTACATAATACACAGTTATGCACCTTTTTACCTCTTTAAAATTCGAAATGATTAATTCTGAAACATATGGACCTAAGTATTCCAATTAAGGGATTACAAAGGAAAGTATTGCCTTTTTTTTTGTAAGGTCCTCTTAGATTTTGTTTAGGCTATCATATTGCTAATGATTAATAACAATGTTATTTCTCTCCAAAAGCTATTTCTTTTGCTTTCTTTTCCTTGTCTCACTCTACTGGCTACATTATAAACATCGACTGTACAATAAAGTAATGTTAGCAGGTATGAATGCCTATATACATAAATATACACACATGTACACATATACAAGGTAAAATAGATATTTGCTTTAAGGATACTGCACTAATATTTAATCATTTATTTTTAGACCTTTTTTGGGCAATAAAGTTACTTTCTATTCCCGTCTTTTTTTTTTTAAGTATTTTTCATAAATGAGTGTTGCAAAGTGAAGTCACTTTTACATTTAAGTGAACAATGCAACTTAGTTATGATGTATTATATTTTGTATATTATTCTAGATTCAGTTTACTAATATTGGCCTTATTTTTGTTGTATAACCTAGCCTGGTTTTGTTATTAATATTTAGGAATCTCATAAAACAAATGAGGGCAGTCCCTCTTCTTGTATTTTCAGGAGGACTTTGCATAAGCATTGGATTACAAAGAGGAATATTTATCTCAACAATGCTCTGGATTTAGGGGAGTGTTTTTTTCCCCCTCTTTTAGTGGGTTTATCTGTAACTACAGACCCAAGCCTTCACCAGTTGCTCTTTGAGACTCATTAAATGTTAGTCAGTTTCGGTAGGTTACATCTTTTGGGATACTGTGCATTTCATGTATAATTTTCAATTGTTGGGCATACAGTTCATGGTATTTTCATATCATCAGTCTACATTTTATTGATAGTTAATACTTTTTCATTTGTATAATTTTTATTTGTATTTTCAATCTTTTGTTTTTACCACTTTTGCCTTTATGCTATTATACTGGTCTTTTTACAGAACGATTTCACTGATCTTCCTTATTATTTCTTTTCTGTTTCTGTTTTATCCATTAATATCTATTCTTATCCTTACCTCCTCCTGATAGTTTCTTTGGAATTATAACTTTCTTTAAAGCTTGTATTGTTCAATTTTTTTCCCTATGGTTTCAGTGATTTGTCATTTAAAAAAAGTTTGTTCTTTGATGATGCATTTATCAAAATTTAATTTGTTTTGTCTATATTTATCACATATACTTAAATATACGTAAATTTAAATAAATATATATTCAAGTTCAGAATTGATTTATTTCTAGCAAATATTACATTTATATTTATATAGTAATCTCATTTTGCCCAAAATGCTTTTTATCTTAGTATGTAAATATCTTACACTTGTTATAATAAATGAATATTTATATATTATTAACTCAAGTCCATAATTTATTCAGATTTCATTAGGTTTTATCCCTGTCCTTTTTCTGTTCCAGGAGTCCAGGGTATCACATTACATTTAGTCATCACATCTTCTTAGGCTCCTCCTGGCAATGTCATTTCCTGAGGCTTCATTTGTTCTGATGACCTTGGCCAATTGTTTTGTAGAATGCCTCCAACTGGGACTTGTCTAGTTTGCTTTTCACATGACTTGACTGGGATTATGAGTTTTGGGAAGACCACAGAAGTAAATGCTCATCACATCACAGCAAGGACATCTACCATCAAAGTAAGCTATGACTTTTGATGTTAACCTTGACCACCTAGATTGGGTAACATTTGGGAGGTTTCTCCATTGTGAAGTTATTCTTCCCTCTTCCCCCTTTCCATATTGTATTTTTTAAAAGTAAGTTGATAAAAGCAATCCATATTTGAAAAGTGGGAAATTATGCTCCACTCCCCTGAGGGTGGAATATTTGTATAAATTATTTGGAATCTTCTGCAAGCAGATTTGTCTCTGGTCTCCTATTTATTTATTTACTCTGTCATTCATTTATATCAATATAGATGCAATGGGTATATCAATATCAATACAAATACAGTGGATATTTATTTTATACTTTGGATTTATTTTATTGCTCAAAATTTTCCAGCTATGGCCTTTGAGAGCACTGTTAGTTGGATCCTATATCCCTTTGACATATACCTATTACTGGGTTTCATAGGGGATTTTTTTTTTTTTTTGAGCACTTTTTTACTTTCTTCCACTACAAGATACTCTAGGATCATCTTGCAGCTCATTCTCTGCCAGTGTCTTAAAATCAACTATTTCTCCAAGTGTCTCTGCTTCTTTTTTCCTGCAATGAAATTAGAAACAAAGACCTGGATGCCAGATGTTATCATTGTTACTGGAGTTTTCTTTGCTTCTATGCCCTTTTAGCTGATGGAGCAGGGAAATATATGTGCGCATAGTAACCTATGTGTATACACATATATACAAACATTTCTATGTATAAACATCTGTATTTATATAAATCTAAACATGAGTTCATCCTGACATCTCTACCTCTAATTACTACAGGGATCTTTCTAGCTTCCTCCCCTTGCTTATCTGTCATCTTCCATTCTAATAAGAAATCCGACTTCCACAATGTGCCATCCGTTTAATTAATTTTCAACATCTGTATATATATATATATATATATATATATATATATATATATATATATATATATCAATGGCAGTATCAGAATTGTTAACCCAGATACCCTTTAGAAACAACTTTCTCAAGAGTGCTGTGTTTATGTGTAGTTTATTTTGCCTTTAGTCTTCTGAAGTCTTCATTCTTTGTGCTTTAAAGTTCTATGAGGTTTGACAAATCTATAGTATCATATAACCACCATAACAGTATATACCAAATAGTTTCACAGACCTAAGAAATCTTGTGTTTCAGGCATTCAACCCTCCCTCCTACACCTGAACCCCAAGACAGTAATATATTGATACATTGATATTTTTACTGGCCCCATAGTTTTGCCCTTTCCAGATGGCTATATAGTTGGAAGAGTAATCTTTGCAGGCTGACTTCATTTACTCAGTAATATTCAGTTAAAATTCATCCATGTCATTTTCTGGCTTGTTAGTTCATTTTTTTCTGTATTATTGAATAATATTCCATTATATGGATGTGCCACAACTGCTTTATCCATTCATCTACTGAAGGACATCTTGGTTGCTTCCAGTCTGGGGAAATTATGAATAAAATTGCCATAAATATTCATGTCTAGGTTTTCACGTGGACATAAACATTTTAAAATCAGTTGAGTAAACACCAAGGAGCATGATTGTTGGATCATATGGTAAGAAAAGAATGTGTTTTGCTTTATGAGAAACTGCTAAAATGTCTTACACAGTGGCTGTACCATTTTACATTTTCACCAACAATTAATGAGAGTTTCTATACTTCACATCCTAGCCAGAAATGCATGTTGTCAATTTTTGGATTTCTATCATTCGAAGCGATATATAGCATTATCTCACTGTTGTTTCAATTTGCAAATCCCTAATGATAAATGATCTTGAGCATCTTTTCACATTTTCATATGTTTATTTCATGTATGTGTGTGTATGTATGTGTGTGTGCATATACATATATACATATATATATACATATATATATATACACATATATATAATCTTTTGTGAGATGTCTGTTCAGATCCTTTGTCCATTAGCTTGTTTTCTTATTGTTGACTTTTTAAGGATTCTTGGTACATTTTGGATACAAGCCCTTCAGCAGATATGTATTTTGAAAATGTTTTCTCTCAGCCTATAGCTAGTCTTTTCATTCTCTTCATATTTGCAGAGCTAAAGTTTCTAACTCTAATGAAGTCTAACATCAATGTTTTCTTTCATGGACGGTGCTATTGATGGTATATCTAAGAACTCATCACAAAATTACATAGCTTTTCTTCTATTGTTTTTCCTTCACATTTAGGTCTATGATGCACTTTGAGTTAATATTTTGAAATTTACTTGATCCATGTCTGGGTTCTTTCTTTTTCTTTCTTTTTTTTTTTTAAATATAGACATCCACGTGTTCCAGCACTGTTTGTTAAAATGACTATCCTTTCCCCATTGGATCGCCTTTGCCCCTTTTCCAAAGCCCAGTTGACTGTGTTTGTGTGGGTCTATTTCTGGACTCTGTTCCAGTGATCTGAGGATGTTTGTTCTTTCACTAATACAACAACGTCTTGATTATTGTGTTTTTATACTAAGTTACAAAATTGTGTAGTCTGAGTCTTCCAATTTTGTTCTTCAGTGTCATGTTGGCTATTCCAGATCTTTTGCCTCTCCATAGAAACTTTAAAATTAATTTGTCAACAAATACAAAATATCTTGCTGGGATTTTTAATGGGATTACATTGAATCTATAGATCCGTTTGGGAAAAACTGACATCTTAACAATAGTGTATCTTCTAATCTGTGAACTCAGAATTTGTCCCCATTTATTTAGGTTCGATTTGGTTTCTCACATCAGAATTTTCCACATGTAGATTTTTATACATAATTTCTTAGATTTATGCATAAATATTTTATAGGGGGCAGCTTATTGTAAATGGTAATGTCCTTTTTAACTCCAAATGTTCAGGTATATGGGAAAGCAAATGAATTTTCTGTGTTGTCCTTGTCTCATGAGCCCTTGCTATTCTTATTAGTCACAGGAGTTTGGGTGTATGTGCACATCTACTCTGTGAGTTTCTACATAGAAAATCATATCATCATTTAATAAAGACCGTTTTTTTATTTCTCCTTTCTGATCTCTATACATCTTTCTTTCTTTCTTGTCTAATGCACTAATTAGGATATTCAGTATAATATTGAATATTAGTGACAAGAGATAACATCCTTGCCTTGTTCCCAGTCTTAGGGGGAAACATGCCATTTCTTACCATTAAGTATGATCATTCTTCCACTCTTACTGCCAAAGCCACAAGGGTTTTTTGTTGTTGTTTTGTTTGTTTGTTTTTTTTTTTGGAGTCTTTACTGTGAAATTTAATGGCGATCCTGAAAGTAAAACTCACAAAAGTATGTGGGTCTTTCTAAAAATGCAACCCCTGGGAATGTCTCAGTCATGTTAGTCCACAATCCTTCTCCAACAATTCATCAAAATTAACATTTAAATGGGAATTCCTACCAGTTTTATGGTAGAGTGTCTTCTCCAGGTAAACTGATCTGGGTTGTAACTTTGTGTATTAGCTTCTCTTCAGGTTTTGGGGTCATAATTTGTACTGCAATCTCAATTTTCTGATGGATCCAAAAAAAAAAAAAAAAGACTGATATTTGGTTTGTTCAGCTTTTTCTTGTTGTTAGGACAGGAGTGATGATCCTGAGCTCTTTATTTGTCAAAACTGAAACCAAACAGAAACAGACTCACAGACACAGAAAACAAGTTTATGGTTACCAAAGGTGGGGGGAGGGACAAATTGGAGTATGGGATTAACAGACACAAAGCACAATACATAAAACAGACAAACAACAAGGATTTATTGTGTAGCACAGGGAATTATATTTAATACCTTGTAATAACCTATAATGGAATACAATATGAAAAAAAAACTGAATCATTATGCTGTACACCTGAAGCTAACACAACTTTGTGAATTAACTAAGACAAGTTGAAACCAGAAGTCCAATTTTTTTTAATTTACTCATACTTTTACACATTTCTTTGTTCACTACTGTTCTTAATAACTCATTCTTTCACTCTAGTTTAATTTCCTTGTTTTGAAGTTTGTTCTTTAAAGTTATTTTAATAATGGCCTTTTAGTCAGTCTCTCAGTCTGACTTTGTGTAGCATACTTTATTTCATTATTGTTTTCAATGACAGTTTAGTTGAGGAGAATTATATGCTGAAAATTGGGTTCTTTGAGCATTTTGAAGGTATTGTCTGGCTCTTTCCTGGATTCTGTTACTACTACTGAGAAATTGCTTTATCTGGTTTTTTTTTTTTTTCCCTCTCCATAATTTCCAAGATTTCTCTTCTTACTATAGTATCCAACCCATTCTCTAAAATGTTTTTAAATGGAAATCAGTTTCATTTATCTTGTGTTGGACCTCTTCTTGAATCTATCATATTCTTATTATTAATCAATTTTGGGAGAAAATGATCTATTATGAGTTTTAATATAGTCTAATATCAATTTAGATTCCATTTTAAAGATGGACAATCACAGCATCTGAGAAAAAATAATTTGTGTAAAATCACGAAGCTAGTAAGAAAGGTTAAACTAGAATCCACGTCTCCTTGAATGATGCCGTGTCATATATTCCAGGATATACACAGTTTCTGAATAAAGATTGTTATCCGCAGAATTCAAATGAATACAGAGGTAAATCATGACATTAAATCTGGATTATTTTTTTCTCTGTGTAGACTATAATTAGTTTTCTACATGACTGAACATTCTTCAGGTTAAGTAAAAAAGACCAGACAATTATTTAAGCTTTTGTGAGATTCATTACAATAATATTCTGGTAGCTGGTAAAATAATAAGAAATTTTATACTGATAACAAATACATACAATCTATTAACTTTATCTTGAATAATGTCTCCTACTTTTCCCCCAAGTTTTAGAATTAACCACTTCTGAAAAATCAGTAAGTCGTGAAATTCCCCACAAGAACACAGAGTAGTCTTAAAGAAACTCTTAACTGTACCACTTAGTTTAATCAAATATCACTTAGCTGGGCTTCCATCTGAGTTCCAGAAATATCAGTCCCTCTGATTGTCCCACTCCAAGGTCTAAAGGATATGAGAACTGAACATTTTAGAGTCTCCAGCTGCAAAATAAAATGCTTGAGTGTGCAAAATAACGTAATTTTCCAAATATATTTTAAAACTGCACAACTTTATAAATAGGTGGAAAGAAGCTAATCAAGACTGATATCAGATGATGGTTTACCTGACATCTTTTTTATTTGCTTGGGAGAAGTGGAATAGTAAATACAATTTTATTAAGTGTGGCACTTAGGGTTTTTTATGGATGAAAACCTCCCTTTTATAGAAGCCATATTTAGTGGTTTATGCACCACTTGCCAACCTCTGTCCAATATTTGGATTCCATTTTATGGTTGAGGAATCATGAAGAGAAGTAGGAAAGTCAATGAAGATGCTCAAGGGCACACAGAAGACTACTGTCAAAATCTGAAGTCACATTCCCAAATTCTTGTGGATATCATCTCTACCCTGAACCTGTTTCTCTGTTTTCATTTAAATAGATCCATATAGACAAATACGTGCTTGTGCTGACAGAGGATAAATCATATATCTAACACATATCTAACTTTCTTATGTAACTTCAAGACATTTACTTTTGTAAACAATGAAATAAAAGCTGAATACTGTTCATCTCCTCCAGTACCAATTGTTGAATAAAAAAAGATATATTTTAAAAATACAATTGACCCTTGAACAATATGGGTCTGAGCTATGTGGGTCCACTTATAAGCAGATGTTTTTTTCAATACACAATCCCCAGCTGGTTGAATCCACAGATGCAGGACCAAGGATAAGGAAGGCCTACTGTAAGCTCTCTGATTTCTCACTCCTTGAGAGTCAGCACCTCTGACCCCCATGTCGTTCAAGGGTCAACTGTAAATTACTATGTACATGCCTGTGTGTGTATGTGTGCATACGTATACATAAACTCCCTAAAATTCATGTAAGTATAATCACCAGAGGCACCTTGTTGCTCTCATGGCTTGCCAATATATCTTCGGGTTGTTTAGTTATCCCCAGGGATAACATTTGGAATAAAACCTACCTTTTAGACAGAGATGTAAGAGACCCAAGTTCTTTGATAGGTCTCTTGACTGAAAAGACTTCATGACAGAAACTTCCTATTAGAATCCAATTATGTTAAACTGTGAAATGTTAAAAGCACTTCATCACAATGTACAGTGCCTTCCCACTCTGCCTAAGTGCACCCTGGTACCTGCCTAGCATCGAGTCTTTTGTAAAGTGTGCCCAGAGGAACTGTATTATGGAACAGTCAGAACTGAAATGCATTCTTCTCAGTTCTTTACAAATTAAGTTCCAGCCTCCTTAATAAGCAATCTGACAAGGTGTAGTATATGCTCCCTGGGTAATCAGGCCAGCTCACACAGAAACCATAAAGGAGCTAGCCAAGCGGCTGGGGTGAGTGGCCCCTTATGAAAAGCCCCATTGTTCTCACAAGTAAGGCCCAGGAGCCCCCGGTGGAAGCAGTTCTGGGGATGTCTGAGCGCAGGGTGTGGGGAGGAAGGAGACTTGGAAATGTAAACCACATCTGTCCTTCTAAATCCTAAGAGGTCCCGCTTGCAATGCAAAAGATGTTAATGTTTGATAAAAGCAAAACAAACAAGCCCACTTACCATGGCTGCTGCTTCAATATGTTGCTGGTTAAGAGACTGTAAACTCATCCACTTCACCTTTTGGACTATGTCCAAGCTAGTGATCACAAAACATAAACAGCTGGACTCTTTTATCTGATAGATATAACTAGAAATGAAGTGGGCTTTCAAAAACACAACTTCAAATTATGACTGGCAAGTCCTACGATTTTAACTATGTGCTCAAGGAAAATACACATTTAAGATTGGATGTCTTCTCCTTCCACCGATGGAATTTAATTTTTACTTCATTTTTTTTCCTTTGAGGCAAAATGACAGGTATATAAATACAAAGAATTTAACTGAACTTACCTGCGTATGTATGTATATCTTAGAGATGCACTGAGAAATATACAACTTGACAGTAGCCACATCTAGGGAGGAGGTAAAGGAGATGGAATTTGAAGGGATACTCAAAAGATTTTGCAGTTTGTAGAATAAAATTTTGCAAGACATACATGTGTTCTTGTGTAATTAAAGATAATATAAATTAAAAAATTAATACATCGCATAATCATCTCTTGTGTAGATAAGTGCCTTTTGCTGGAATTCTATCTAGTAAATTATATCATAAAGATAATAACTGTCAAAGGGGTTACATTTTTCAAAAGGATAATATTATAATTGTGATTTTAATCACTGCTTCAAGTCTTATTGTCTAAAGTAGCTATCCCGTACTTAACAAGTAAAGTACTTGACATTTGTTTGACCTACTAAATCATTTATTCATTCATTTAGACACTTACTGAATGACAATTCACAACTAAGTGGGGATTGACATAAATAATTAGCACAGTGCTTACAAGGAGCTAAAAAAGTAAATAAAAATAAAATTAGCCAAGCTGGAAACTTCTAGAATAGTACTGAGACTGTGCTACCAGGGCCCAGCATGTGACGGACTGAAATTCACAAACTCTCGGGAGAAACAGCATTACATGTAACATTATACAGATTGGAAGGCAAAAATCAGGATATCTGAAGCCAACTAAGATTAGGGTTAATGTGAATAAGGGTTATATAGTCACAAAAGTAAAAAAGAGATTCATTTATTCAGTCCTTAAAATTCATTTGTCAAGTTTTAACCATAGACCAAGCATTCTGTTACATTCTAGAGATTTTAGACGAGTAAGAAAGTGATCATTTAATATAGGAAGTTTACAATTAATGAGGAGGCATACACACATTAACAAATACATTGAGATAAATATTATAAGTACTATTACAGACACAAATACAGGACAGAGTAGCACACAGAGAATGCAATGTTTTACTTTCCACAGGAGGATCAGCAAAGGCTTCATAATAGAGTTCATACTTAAGTTGCGTCTTGACAGGTAGGGATCAGTTTGCTATATAGACCCTTGTGACTAGGAAGCCATGGAGAGATGCCCCCTTGCTGAAATAGGATCACCATAAAGATGGGTGGAAGAAAGGCCAGAAAGAAGGAATGTGATACTAAACGTATCTTTATGAAACAAGTAGGGGATAAGACATCTGCTGTGTAATAGTTCATGTAATTTGGTTTTGATTTAAAGCAATGGAACTTAGTATGTGGGCTTATATCAAAACCATTGTTAAAATCTATATTGAATTCAGATTGTTTTCTCCACTCCTAATCAGAGATGTAATTCAGGAAGCAGTGTGAGATATATTTGAATTTATAACTAAATGTCAATTTACTATGTTAACCCATATTACTATGTCAGTAAAAAAAAAAATTAAATTGTCATCTGCCATGTACAAACCATGCTCAAAAACTTGAATTGATGTACAGTAAAAAGTATATAAAATGAGTTTATATCTGGTATATTATGAAAGATTTATTGTTGAATAAAAAAAAGCTGTCAAAGCATTAAACAATTAAATTTAATTAACTAATACATTTTTGTTCCACTAGGTCCTAGAGTTTTAATTGAGTATCATGTGAGTTTAGAGGTTGGGTCACAAACTAAGGAAATGAGGTTTTAGTACTGTATCAGTTATCAATGGCTAAATAACAAACAACCCAAACTTAGTGGTTTAAACAACAATGATTAATTTTTTTCTTATGATTCTGTTGAATGGCTGGATGGTCCTTCTGCTAGACTCACCTGGGGTCACTGGTATGTCTGCATTTTGCTCGGGGAGGAGGAAGGAAACAGCAGAGGCCGTCAGCAAGGGCACCTTGCTTTTCCTCCTTATGGTTTCTCCAGGTGGCTTATGTGCACAAAGGTCTCAAGGCAGTAGTCTGAGAGGAACCATTTCAAAGCATGAAAATAGAAACAGTAGGCATTTGTGAAAATGAGCTTTGGAAGCTGCGGTCTTGCTTTGGCTTCATTAGCATGGTCAATGCTAGTCAGAGGATCGGGTCAAATTCAAAGGCAGGAGTGAGGGTGATACCATTTTGGGTTATGAGAGTGGGAAAGTCTCATTATGAAAGACATGTGGGACGTGTGCGATTGCACAGTCATCACTGAAAACAGTCTACCTCTGTTGGTTAGCAGAGTTAGCTAAGCTAAATGCAACTTGAATGAATTAGGCAATGCAGGCATTCTCCAATTTTTCAATGTCTCCATCACAACCTCTTGTTTTATGCCAAGATTCCCCCAACTAGCTGTTCTCAAAAGTATTAGTTTTCTACCCCTAGTTGAGAGAATCCTGATTTTATTAGAAATCAGGAAGATGGAAAGGGTACAACAGAATTTCCATGAACTCTTCATTTGAAAACCTTTAAAATAAAATGTACCTGCTTTCATCAACTAAAGCCCGATCTAAAAGTATTTAAAAATTCGTGACCTAAGAAAAATGAGGTAAGATATTATTTCCCCAAAATGAAATTTATCTGGTTAATATCATCTTTCAAAATAGAAGTACCCAAGAATGTTTACAATAAGGGTAAGTAGATTTGAAAATATGGAGTAAATGGTTGAAGAACCTTTAAATATGGCAGCAAGGGATGGAGCAGGGGGGCAGGAACCAGAAGAAACGCTTCCACTGACTTGGTAAGAGTTTTACGTGGCAGCTGGAAGAGCAAATTACAGAATGAGATGAGAGGGCTGTGGGGATGTGTATGATCTCATTATCCCATAATTAAAGCTGCCTAGATGGGCCAACAGAGCCCACACAAAATTTGCTTAGATAAACTCATGGTCTTGAAACATGAGTTTGACTCACTTCCATGATTTTTCTTTTTGGTATGATATCATTTGATTTTATCTGCTTGTAGGACATGTTGAATCAAACTTGAAGTTCTGTGGAAGAAACCTGGCTTAGAAACATTTTGTAAATCTTTAAGTTTGCAGCAAAATCACTGCAGCCCAATTTGCAAAAAGAAAAAATAATAGTAATAATATTTAAATGCTAGGAAGAGTAGGTGACTGGCTCAGTGAAGATAGTTTGGTATACAGAGTTGGAGCAATCTGGTTATTAATGTGCTTAGATTTCTATCAAATAAGCTGTTTGACAATACCATGACCTTGGTTGTATAAAATTCTGGAGGAGCATTGGTTTGTACTTTCCAGGAGGTCATTTCTAAGACTTGCATGACACAGTATCCTGTGGTTTTAATAGTCTGTTTATTCGTTTCCATCAAAGTTGTTGCGTACACATTCTTGTAACAGAAAGGCTTTAAATACAATCTGCACTGTAAACATCAATTTATAAGATTGAGATTTTGTATTTTAGTAATATTTATTTCCTGGTTTTATATTACTAAATATGTGAAAGAAATCGAATCCTAAAGGATCCAGCATTTTACAATTTTGAAATCAAATCATCCAGACACTTCTACTACTACCACCCAATAAAACCATGACCTAAAATAGTGATCTGGAGCTTCATGCAGTCATAAAAATTAAAGTTCAAAATAAGCATGAATAATATCACTTTTAATCTGAGAACTCTCCTAACTCTTGATTTACACTTATGTTCAGTGATTGTAACACTGTTACTTGTCCTATATGTTAAACAAAACCTTTTACCACCAATCATTTACCTCTAATGAGAAGTCCAAACACATTCGCATGAGAACACAGGAAGCCTTTATTTCTAATCAACCTAATTTTTTTTTTTTTTTTTTTTTTTTGCTGTCCCAAGTACAGCTTCCTGCACGTATGAGCAAAGCAGCTTGAGATTTAATGCTCTGTAGTTGCTGTCTTCAAATGTTTACTAACTTTATCTTTGAATTTGCTTTTGTAGGCGAAGCCCAGTGAGAGCACAGAACATGTGCCAGGGGCTTGGAGAGCAGGCTTACACACGGTCCATCCCTTTCCCCACCTCCAGAAGAGATTTTCAGCCTCCCGCTCCCAACACCCACCTAATGACCTCGGCCACTCTCAGCTGGGGATGATGACTAGCTTGCAGTAGTGGAGCCAGGCTTGCATTTCATTGGTTTTGGCCCTGTCATTGTCTTGGGTGTGAGCACGGGGAAGGTAGAGTAGGGTGGGGATCCAACACACAACTGATGGCACTCAGGGCAGGGCAAGGCTTTGGCTGTCCTGTCTTTGCAGGCAGAACCATGGGCTATGTGCCCAGATGATTTGGCAGATGACTTTGGCAGAATAAGCTAATACATAGCTTATTCTGCCATGCAATTTTTGATCCTTTAGGAGGCTGGGATAACAGACCCTATGAGGATGGAAGATTCACTCTTCCCCGCATCTCCCCCCAGTACGTTCGCAGTAGCATTTTTATTTTGCTCTAGGCTCTGCAAATTATGTAGCTGGCTCTGTTTCTTATCTTCTGCCTCCCTCCATCTCTACTGAAGTAGTTGGGTTTCTCAAATATATACATTGGCACATTGGTGGCATTCTTCTACCTGAAATAGTTACATCCCACTTGAATACCTTGAAAACGCCTTTTCATTCTTAACATAGTGCAATCATAAATTTTTTTCCTGTAAATCTACATCTCCACCTGTGTTCCCAAATGGATTTAGATTCATGTTGCTCCAATATGATTAGTGGACACCAGTGTCTGGCATTTAACATATTGATTTGTGAATGGATTCCATCTTCTTTAACTGAGGGGCAACACTTGTTTTCCTATAATCCCAGAATCTAGCATGTGCTGGTCAGATAATAAATATTTGTTGAAAAACAATATTTATCTTGAATTATAATATTATTTATTATTTACAACATTTCAGTGTAACATTTAATAACTTTTCCACAGTATGTGACTCTCAATAAAATTTTTGAATAGCTATCAAGTCTATTTAACTTGAAATACGATTTTTTGAGGGTGGTATTTTTCTATTCTCATTTTTAGGGGCATTTCACAAACATACACACACAAATACACAAATACAAACACTGAAAATGTTAAGGACTCATCTCTGGTGAGGGTAATTCATATGCTGTTTTTATTCAACTGTCTGTTAGCTTAAATCTAACCTTGAATCAGGTGTATACATTTAGACAAGTGACTTACATAATCCTAAAGATAGACTTGTGAAATGAGTTTGAATTCATTTGCTATTTTTAGTATTGGTTCTACTCCAAATGAGCTACTTTCTCTTTAATAGTTACACATAAGCCTCAGCCTGCTTTTAAATCTATTACTGACATATGACTTGAATTCATGATTTGTAGACATATGACTTCCAAACTTATTTGAGGAATGCAGTCACAATTTTGTCTATGTGTTTGTACCACCTAAATGAGTAGCTATTTAATATATTATAATAGGTGTTATATATAAACTATTTTCTTTGTTAAGTGTAATCAGTTACAACGTGTCCATTTCTGGTGCATTGCATAACGTCCCAGTCATGCATATACACACATACATTCACTTTCATATTCTTTTTTCATTAAAAGGATACTATAAGATATTGAATATAATTCCCTGTGCTATACAGAATAAATCTGTTTTTTACCTATTTTTATATAAGTTATCTTATTTTTAACACATTTATTTTAAAGAAATACGTTTTAATACTACCCAAGGTGGAAAATCTGTATTGCTTTCTGGAAATTAGAGGTGAGAATAAATACCATTTAATATATTTGTGATGCAATTAAAAATAAACAATGAGATGCCAATGACTAAAAGTAATTGATTGTTTGCAAAAGAAAAAAAAAAATCATACCTGAGAACAAATTCCTGAATGAGAAGAGATTTTCAGAATCAGTCAGTGCTAGAGATAATCAGCCTAACATCGTGCAGTTAAAAAAAAAAATGGTGTGATTCTACATCAGTTAATCCACCAATATTCTTGGAGCCCCTGCTGTGTGCCAGACCCGGTTCTAGTCATCAGTAAGATGACTCTGCTTTTCAGTTTTGAGGCTCCCCCACATGCAGAATTCTGAGCCGTTTGTGTACATGGATTGCGTGGCAGAGACGAGGTTCTGAGTCTTTTGCTTCGCTTGTCCTTCTAAGCACACAGCCAGGTTAATTCAGCAACTTCCCACCCCGTGACACTGGGCCCGTCTCCCTGAATCTGGGTAAATGGAACGTGGCCAAAATGATGCAGACTGACTTCAGGGCTGCCTTGCTTTTTAGAAACATCTTGAACATCCCTCCAGATCTCCCTCCAAAAAATTTAGAGGCCACTTGTTCCAGAAACAGTAGCTGAACTTGGAGGAGAGTTGGCCTCGCTGTGGCACAAGCAAGAAATAAATCCTTGTTGTGAGAAGCCAGCAAGCTTTTAAGGTTTATTTATTACTGCAGCCTATCCTGGCCTGTCCTAACACAGGCAGAAAGGCAAATCGTATTTCACAGCCTTCTCTGATAAGGGTAGATTCTGGCAATTAATTCACAACCAAAAATGATATAAGTAAATGTTGTTCAACAAAGTTCTCTTTAAGAAAGCATCTGAGATGATGGCCAGAAAATAGCATCTGGGTGCCGAACTATTTATTAATGCTGCTATGTAATGAGAAAATGTTTCTCACTTGTTAAACATTTCCACAGGGTTTAGAAAACTCATATGAAGATCATTAGTCATGTTTTCATAATATCTGGAAAATATTCCAATGAGTCAATAATGAGTTTTTCGGACAATAGGGCTGAAATTTTTCTGTTGTTAATTGACTAAATGACCGAGGTTAAAGGATATATATACTGGGTTCTGGGTTTGTTATATTTATAGTCATGATGAAATAATAGCGACAACTCCACAGTTTATTAAGCCACGCACTTCTAGACGCTTTATCAATATCCACTTATTTGACGCTTAGAGTACCATTACAGGAAGGTACTATGATTCATCTTATTGCACAGCGGAGACAGCCGACTCTCATTCCGCGGAGAGTCAGTCACAGAGCCTGATTCCCGAGCTGCCCTCTTGTCACACTTGTTCTTCAGATCCAGTGAGACCTGAATCTGAGGCTACAGTTAACATCAGTCCCTGGGTCCCTGCACTAATCCTCAGCATCAAATGACCCATTCACCATGTTTACACTTCTTGGGTTCAGTTGCAAGGTATGGTCTCCAATTACATGCCTTCAATATATTAGCAAGAATTAATCCTTTACTAAATTAACTTACCACTCCTGTAACGATTTGGGATTACTTTTCATTTATCACATATCCAGTTTTTCAACCAGTTCTGATCTACTCAAGTGCTCTCAGAGAGACTGGCATCTGGAGTTGGCTAGCTCTGTTGTTTCAAGCAGAGCTCCTAGGAGGCCAGCAGTAAGAGATCAATCTTTAGTCCATTCATAGTCCAAGAATGCACCCCCTAAACTCAGAGAAATTTTTTTTTTTTCACAAAGATGTGGCACTGACATAGGAGTAATCAAGATGAGCTTAGGTATAGAGGTAAAATATAAGAAAAAGAAATTTCATGTTTCTTATACCATGAAAAAAATGGGTATAATTTTGGGTAATTTTCTATCATTATTTGAGTGGTTGCATTTAAATAAATTAATAATAGAATTAATTCTTGTCTTTGTAAAAAATCAAATGTATAAAAGTAAAGAGATCAGACAATAAAGGATGCCCCTGACTATAATCCCAACTATCAGAGGTAGGTGGCCATTGGTAACACTGCTGATATACAACAACAAATACGTAACATTAATCATATAATTTTAAACATATCATTCATATTGCTTTTAACTTTATTTCTTTCTAGTAAAAAATTATTCTGAGCATCTGTTAAGGCAGTATGTACAGATTTGTTTCATCTTTTTAGAAGATTGCTAGGAATTCTACTGTAATTTATTAAACCTATTCCCTATTGATCAACTTTAGTCTCCAGGTTTTTGCTATCACCAAAAAAAATGCTTCAGTGAATAGTTTATATACATCTTTGGGATCTTATACCAGAATATCTGAAGAATGAATCCTTTGAAGTGGAACTTCTTGGCAAAAGAGATCGTATCTTTTTTACATTTTGACAGATACTGCCAAAACAGACCATCATTTTGCATGCAGCCAAGTTAATTTTAGTGGCGTCTCATGCCAGTGATTCCGCCTTCCGTGCGCTCGTGTAGGCAGCCAGCTGTGGATGAAAGAGTTTGCTGAGTCAATTGATAGAAATTTGCATCCAAGGCTGGTCTGTGATAGCTGACATCAAAAGATGAGCATACAATGTCACAATTTAAATGAAGGAATTCCAAGACCCAGGGAGCCAGGAGTGTTCAGCTGGTCTTTTCCTATGTGTGCTGTCTACTGACCTCTGAGTTATGTTACTCACAGTGTTATCTCTTCTCTCCCATTGTCATAAGCAATTGTCAGAGAAGCCCCTGCCGTACTGGAATTGACACTCCTGACAATTCTTTCTCAGCTAGGAATGCTCGTGAGGAAGATGGCAATTTAATGCAACTTAAATACGTTTGAGAGGAATCAAGAGTCTTGGTCCAGGAGGGACAGCAGGCCAGTTAAGTGGCCGGTGCAAAGTGGATGTGATAATTTGTTATCAGCCGAAAAGTGAGCAGTAGTCTTGGTTTAGCATGCTGAGATCTCTGACACTTCCGTTTGGACTACAGTTTCATCAGCGAAAATCTACTAAGTAGGGCTGCACACTCCAAACACTTAAGGAACTGAGTTTGAGATTTTTTTCTTCTTTCTTTTTCTGAATTGCAAAAGGTTCAAGGTTTAGCAACAGGTCCTCTGATGACTCATTGGTCATTGGATCCAATAGTTTCTAGACATGAGTTAATTTATGATTATTCCTGAATGCTAAATAAAAGGAGTCCTGGGAGTGATCTTGAAAAAGAATGGTTTCCAATCTTCCAAGAGCACCACAGAGCACTTTCCTGTGGCCTCTTCTGGTATGACCTGTGACTTTTTATCTTGGCGTCTCTTCTTTGAAGGAAGAGAAGTAAACCAGCTACCAACACCTTGAACAATGTAATCCCTTTGTCCAGGTCACAATTTTAATCTGACTGAGGTCAGGTTCAGTTTACAAATGAAGCTCTGATTATAAGTGGGCTTTTGGCCCAAGTTCCTCTAACATGGGGTATCTCTCTGGTTTCCGAATATTACAAATTCTGATATTGGTTCTTATAGATGAAGGGTCAAGTATCAAACCTAAAAGCTTATTTACCTCCACTCTACCCCAATTAGGGGAAAGATATCCTTGAAAGAACTGAAGGTATTAGCATCACCGCAATGGACCTATTTCCCCATCTTGACAGTGCGCAAAGACTTCTGGATTCTCAAGAATGACTAGATTACTGATCCAAGGCAGAGACTCCAAACACAGATGACGTTTTTGATATAATTAGTTTTTTAAAGACTGTGAATATATCACCATGATTTTAGGATGCAGTTATTTGATTTAAATGCTTTTGGGATTCCATTGCTTTTATGTTTTTAGAGTCAAGTTTCTTCCACAGGACAAGCAGAGGTAAGTACTTCATTCTTGACCTTGGAAGTTAAACCAAACTTTATTCCTGTGGTAAACCTCCCTTGGCCATGGTGTATAAATATTTCTGTATGTTACTGTATTTGTTTCCTAGTTTTTGTTGAGAAGTCCTGTGTTTATATTATAAGACATTATGATAGCTAGTTCCCTTTTTTTGATTTTTGCCTGGTTTTGGTATTAGATAACAATACTGGTCTCACAAAATGAGCTGGAAACCTGTTCCTTCCTCTTCTTGTCAAAGATTGGTATGAATTGATCTTTGAATATTTGGTGGAATTCATCAGTGAAGCCATCTGGCCTGGGTTATTCTATGTGAGATGCTTTAAATTACTAATCTGGTCTCTTTACTTGCTATAGGTTTATTCAGATTTCCTATTTCTTCTTGAGTAAGATTTGGCAATTTGTATCTTTCTAAGAATTGACCTATTGCACCTAAATTACCAAACTTGCTGGCATACAGGTGTTACTAGTAGGCCCTTAAAATTCTTTTTTATTTCTGTGAGGGGAGTGATGTCCCATCTTTCATTCTTCATTTAGTAAATTGAGTCTTTATTTTTCATTTTTCCCTTGTCAGACTAGCTAAAGATTTCTCAATTTTGTTGATCTTCCAAAGAACCAAAATTTGGTTCATTGATTTACCCCCTTGTCTTTGTAGTCTCCATTTCATTTAGTTCTGTTCTAATTTGTATTATTTTTTTCTTTCTACTTGTTTTGGGCTTAGTTTGCTCTTCTTTTTTGTTTTTTAATAGTTCAGTTATTGATTTGAGATTTTTATTCTTTTTCAATTTAGGTGCCTACAGCTATAAATGTCCATCTCCATACTCCTATAGCTATAGTCCCATGAGTTTTGACACATTGTTTTTTCATTTTCATTCATTTCAAAATAGTTCTGAATTTCTCTTTTGATTTATCCTTTGACCCAATGGTTATTTAGCAATGCATTATTTCCACATATTTGTGAATTACACAAATATCCTTCTGTTATTGATTTCTATTTTAATTCCATTGTGGTTGAAAATATACTTTGTATAATCTTAAAACTTTCACCTGTTTTATGGCCTGGCATATAGTCTATCCTAGAGAACATTCCATGTGTTCTCAGGAAGAATGTGTATTCTGTTGCTGTTGGGTGAAGTGATTTATGTCTAGTAGTGTCTTGAAGTCTTCTATTTCCTTAATGATCTTCTACATATGTCTACTCATCATTAAAAGTAGGTCATTTTTATCTCTAATTATTACTTTGAATTGCCTATTTCTTCCTTAAATTCTGTAAGTTTTGTTTCTTATATTTTGGGGATCTGTTGGTAGACAATTTATTACCTCTCCTAGGAGACACTTCCTTCAGATACCCTAACTATCTCTTCTTTATTTCTTTTAGATCTTTACTCAAATATCACCCCTACTGGAAGAGCTTTTTTATGTTCAGCCTTACACAAAGAACAACACCATAATCCCAGCCACCAAGCATGCCCAAATGTTTTTCATATCTCACTTTTTATCTATAGCTCTCAAAGCTTCCTCATAATATATATTTTTTGAAATGGTTTATCCACCATACCATCCCAAAATACAAGCTGTAAATCATCAAGGGCTTTGTTTAGAGTTCACTTCTAAATCTCTGGCACCTAAGAGAATGCTTAGCTCATAGTAACTACTCATTAAATATTTGTTGAATGCATGAACAGTTGTCAACATATTTTTTCTGTAAAGAGCCAGATAATAAATATTTCAGGCTTGTGGTTCATGAGGTCTCTGTTACAAATATTCAACTCTGCCAGTGTATTTTGAAAGCAACCATAGATGGTATGTAAACAAAAAGAATATAGCCATGTTCCAATAAAATTTTGCTTACAAAAATAGACAGTGGGATGGATTTGGCCTACTGATTGGAGTTTGCCAACCCCTGAACTAGAGGGTAACAACTACAGGAAAACACTCAGTGACTTATAATGACTTTAGGAACTCTGGTATCATCTATAGCTTCAGGAACTGAGCATGGCTATTATTTCGTATTATGGAAGGGGTGGTTACATTGTGCCCACAAACATTGGAGTATGTTGGGCACGTATGGCTTTGGACAGATGTCCCAGGAATGTGGGCATATTTGCCTAGTCTCTATGGATTTATTTTTTATTTTACAAAAGTTTATTAATCACCTATCTGCTCAGCACTCCCTGAGTCAGTGGGAAGCGTGTATTAGACACACTGGGCTGCAGTGTGTTAAATAAGTGTTTGGGTATTTATCTCATCTGGGCTCCTTTGTCAGAAAATTTGCTCTCACCACAGTTTGGGCAATGGTTCATGTCATCTTGCTTCCCTGGCAGTAGCTGATAAAATCATGGGGATAAATACTAGGCAAAAACCCACAACATGTGAGACTCTACTTAAAAGATAAGCTGAGACAGAATGTTTACTCTTAAGCAATTAGAACCTGGAGGCATAGAGATCAGCAGGGAACAGAATGGGAGTCTCTGAATCATATCAGTGGTGGACGGCTAGAGTGAAGGTTTGTCAGCTGCTACTGAGAGCATTCTAGGATTACTTTGGTCCAGAACTACACTTCAGTCCCAGCTTTGTTTCGGCCAACTCCTATTACTTTTTTACAATAAGTCTTTAAGCTTCCTTGCTCTTAAACTGTACTGAATTAAAACACATCTCAGACTGAATTGCATTATCTGGATGGCTTGTACTCATAATTCAACTCTTAATAGTTAAAAGTTCAAACCACATCTATAGCGAGAATTTTCTGTCATTTTGTGCTTGTTGTTCATTTGTTTGTATTTAGCATAGACAAGTAAAAATTTACTTTGAGTCACTTAAGTTAATACAGCAGAGTTATTCCTTTTCGGTCTTTTTTTTTATTTTAATGTAAGTTATTTGTTTTCCAAAATAAAAATTCAAAATTTAAAATGGTTACTTCATGGGGGAAAAAATCTGGTTCAAAATACTTCCACAAACAAGAAAATATAAGATGGGAAATTATACCTCAGTACTATCACACAATTTTAGGTGTGCTTGGAGCATTTGGGGATTTATTAAAACATTTGAAAGACAAAAAAAGCTAAACAATTAGTTATTAACATTTGACAATAGCTCTTGTCATGAGAGAGAGAGAGAGAGTGGTTGAGAGAAGGATTAAAGTATTAAAATATTTAACCATATTTCTAATACTTTGAACCAATTAGTTATGTTATTATAAATTGTTTCCTGAATTCACCCTACTCAGGCATTGAATCTTATTCTCAAGATTTTTTCAGGTTTTTTAGTCTCTTCTTTGTTCAAAGAGCCTTTCATGTAGTCTAAACTAGCATCACCATGATTTCTCTGTCTATATATTGTTTTATATATGTGTGTGTGTGTGTGTGTGTGTGTGTATGTGCTTGTGTATGTGGGCATGTATATATGATTCATGCATACCAACATACATTAAAATATAAGAGCATCTAATAATAGGCATTTAATATTTTCATTGTGCAGACAAATTTTCGTTATTTTCACTGTTTTGTTGATTAAGGAGTATGTTTCTAATCCCAGACAGAGCAAGGGGGACAGCTAAGTGAACTAAAGGAAGATTAGTAGAAACTAAGAATAGAGTAGTAACTTATTATATAAAGCTCTGTTAAGTCATAACATGGTTGATTTTTACTCTGAGATGGGAGGTTTCAAGCAGAGGAGTGACAGATCTTCTTAAGAGGATTACTCTGGCTGCCATGTTGAAATGGTTTGAAGGTTGAAAGGTAGAGGCTATTAAAATTGTCCAGGCATAAGCTGATGGTGGTTAGGGCTGGGGTTAGGGCCAGAGCAGTAATGATAGGCAATTGTTAGGAGTAGTCAGATTTGTGGCATCTTTCGAAAGCAGAATCAATGGGATTTACAAATGTATAGGATTTTCATGGGAGAGAATGAAGACTTTTTGCCTTTTGTTGATTTCTGTGAATTCCTCCAGTATATCTTCATGTAAGTACAAGTAGATAAACTTAGTTTCTCAATTTATTTTACAAAGTGTATAATGCTACACACTATAATATGCACATTTATGTATTACTATCATTTAAAGATATATTTGGAGCCTTTCCAGTATCTGCATACAGGATATGCAGTTTCTATGTAACTAGTCCCTAATAACAGACCTTTGAGTTGTTTACAGCTCTTCGCTGTTAAATCCATTGCTTCTGTGATTAGCCTTGCATGGGAATCATTCCCGTATGTGTGCAGGCCTACCTGTTAGATAAATCCCCTGGAGTAGGGCTGCTGGGTCAAAGCATAAATGCATTTATAGTTGGAAGAATGAATTCTCAAATTCAGTATTTGGAAAGAATTTTAAAAAGCTGCTATTCTTTTCAATTTTTTTTTTTAAAGCAATTGTCTCTGTAATATCTGTGCAGCTGAGTGAGTGGTTTTGATTTGCTTGGTTTGTTTGTGTCTTTACCCTAAAGAGGCTCAAAGAAAAACATTCTGAAGCTCAGCTGCAGAAATATATGGGCTTTGATGGCTGGATTTTAAAATATTTTTCCTTTGTCTTTACTTTTGTTTTTATCACATTATCATTGTATTGAGTGTCTTTCTGTTTAAAAGCTTATAGAACAAGATGACTATGAACTCCGACCATGAGCCAGCCTGGGTGTGAATCTGAGCTCCATTCATCTGTGACCTTGGTGAATTTACTCAAACTCTTTGTGAACTATTGACTCCTCAGTGGTAAACTGTGAATAATAACAATTCTATCTCACTGGGTGTTTATGAGGTAAAGTAATTTAAAGTATAGAAAAGCACTTAGAGCAATACTTGACACAAAATGAACATTATTCACGTGCTGGATGGTTTTAGAAATCACCTTATCAATTTTGTGAAAAGATGTAGATGTAATAATAATAATAATAATAATAATACTTTGTACATATTTATCTTTCATTTGGACGGGAGAGTACATATACATAAATAAGTTAATTTGCATATAACTTCCTCACATGCAAATTATTCTAAAAATATCAAGACGGGAGCTAAAAAGTATTTTTGAAACATGTCCTGACTCTCACAAGTCAGCCAACTGTCATCTTTGAAATACAGGAACAGCTTATTGTAGGCTTGAAGAATTGCAAAAGAAAGGAAAAAAAGATATAATTGCATTAGATAATTATGTAAAATCTTTTATGTGGAATTTTTATACTTTTAATTAAATTTATGTGGATTTGATATTGCCGCTGGCTGGCTAATATCAACATTTCTAAATATTATGAGAAACACAAAGTTATTGGATATTTAAGCAAGTTGGCAGAGAGTCAGCTGAGTTTTTTAAAAGAACAGCCCTCCCTCCAAAAATGCTTTAAGAGATGTGCATTATTTCAAAAATCAAAAGGACATGGTAGTAGGCAGTCCAGGGAGGATATATAATTTGGGATGTGGGAGGAAACACGAGAGCATTCTGGGGCGTGAGTGATACTACAATGCTCTACGTGAGAGCTCATGACATGGGTATCTTCAGTTTATGGAAATTCATTTAGGTGAACACCCATGAGATAATTCCCAAAAAAACTTTTAACCAAAATAAAAGGCTTAGCATGTGTTAACTCATGCCCTTGAGAGAGCTGAACATTCCTCAGAGGGGCCCCAGTTTCCACACTGAGCAGTAAACTAGGAACACTTCCAGTGGGAACTGTGTCTTTTCATCTCAACTTTGACCAGGGCAACTTTGTGTTTACTTACACTAAATAGTTCAGGGTTCTGAACGGATTTTGTTAGAATAAAGATAACTGCATCACTTTTCTAGAACTGCTGTAACAAAGTACCACAAACTGGATGGCTTAAAACAGCCAAAATATACTGTCTTACAGTTCTGGAGGCTGGAAGTCTGAAATCAAGGTGTCAACAGGGCTATGGTCCTTCTGAAGACTCTAAAGAAGGTTTTTCTTGTGTCCCCAGCTTCTGGAAGCCCCTGGCGTTCCTGGCCTTGCAGCTGTAGCACACCAATCTCTGCCTCTGTTGTCAGGGAACATTTGTCCCCTGGCATGTCTCTGTATGTTTCCATATTTCCCTCTTATTACAAGACCACTAGTCACACTGGATTAAGGGCCCACTCTAATTCACTGTGACTTCCTTAGCTATGTCTGCAAAGACTTTACTCACACATAAAGTTTCATGCACAGGTACTGGGAGTCAGAACTTCAAGTAATTTGGGGGGGATGCAATTAAAACCCTAAGAGTGTCCAAGGCTGGAATAATCTCTCAAAGACACTGAACTAGAGAAGGCAAACCCCACAGAGTCCCAGGGGTTTTCAACCCAAACGGCCTTGGTGTGACTCAGGGTGCCTAGCCCGGTGGCCCCAGAGAATGATTAAGCCCCCTTAGAATGGGTTGTTCTGAGGTGCACAGTCAGCTGTCTTCTTCTGCCCGAAGCCTCCCCCAGAAAAACAGTGCTAAGCCTTGCTCCAGGGCATGGGTCCTGGGGTGGTGCAACAATATGTTTGCCAAGAAGAGAGGGCACCTTGGTGGTTCCCCCTTCCTCCCTCCACCACCCTCCCCTCTCTGCCAGACGATCCTCTCAGTCCTCCTGTCCCAGAACATAATTGAACTTGGTCTTCTAGAACCTAAACTTCACCCTTAAACTTTTAGGAATCCACTTTTTGTTTTTGTTTTGTTTTTTTCCATAGCAAGATGAGCCAAATGCTTTGCCAGCTAAGTTGAGATCTGGCTGAGTGACATGCTTGTTATTTGCGTATAAATCAACAAAGCGTTTCCCTTCACCACTCACCCCTTGAACGTGATTTAATATTTCAGCACGGTACAGAGGATTATAGATTTCATTTCATCTCGAACCACATAATTCATTTTCATATATTAGATCACAAATGATTGGAAAGCAGATTCTAATTGGCAGGCCACCATTTATGTTAAATCTAGTGGCAAGTGTTAAGCTCTGACACCTTCCCCTTGAAAAGGCTTTTGAAATAAAATTAAAATTCATCATTCAGAGATGAATGTTTCATGCTGCTGGGAGCTAATTACCACACGCATCTCAGAAGTGTGTGCTTATCTCTCTTTCAGGCCACTCGTCTCAAACTGTAGGCTCTAGGTGCTACAATTGGTGCTAAATCCTCCAGTTGCCAAGAGGGATAAGGGCTGTTTGCACAAATTGTATTCTCGGGAGACTCTGGTTTGATCCAGGTGAGTGGAAATGCACCTGCTTATTGCCAGCCTGGCAGGATTTATTCCTCCTGGAGTGAGAGTAACAGCTGTTGACTCTGATATCTACCAGGGAGAAGAGAATGGTGCTCCACCAAAACAGATGCAAATAACAGGAGGCTGTTTGGTCCAAAAGCAGGACTGGAGAGAATCAAGTTGGCCGCTGTTGGGCTAGCGTTGACTTTTCCATCAAATGAGTTGGGAATATTACCATGAGCCTGACAAAGTCCAACTGCACCTCTCCCCATCCTGCCCACCTCTGCCCAGCGTACCCTGTTACCTCTTAGTCTAGACAAATCACAGAGTGGCAGTTTTCACCTCTGGAGCCTGAAACCACTATACTTATCTATTCACGTTCTTTCTTGTGAAGGAAGCTACGCACTGTCTCTCTGGAATGCTTGGTTTTCCGTTTTTCTGACTGCACTTCACCCAGCCTCTTGAATAGCTGTGTACTTCCGTGGTTCACTTTTCTATCTCACGTCCAATCTATTATCTGCCTTGCCTTTGTTTACCCTTGACTTGGCCTTGCACACGGGGCTCTGCTTTTATCTCTCGGTCTGAATGCACCTCCACTGCATAAGTATCAGTCCTAAAGGACCCACGTTTCCGTTGACTCAGCTCTGTTTGACCACTGACTTCTGAGTGTTCCTCCTCTTCTTTCGTTATCTCCTAGCTCAGGGAAGTCGAACGCTGGGGTCCTGTGTTGCCATCCCCACATCCCCTCACGCATCGTAGACATCGCTCCTGTCTCTACTCCAGTGTTCTTTGCTCACCTGACCTGAACTGTGGAATTTTTAACACACTTTTTCAGGCAGCTGTTGCCAATTGATCAGAGCTGGTGCTCGAGACAGGAACAGTTTACTATCCTTGCCCTTGCCTGGGCTTGTAGCCAGGCTCCGGGTCCTCACCCCAGGTCCACCCGTGCTCAACCCTGAATGAGTAAGTTGCTCAATAAATACTGGTTAAATGAGTAAAATCACGAATGAAGGGAATACTGCCAGAAATCTTGGGCTAGTTTTACAAAATGCTAAAATTCAACGTGCTGTTCCAATACCGACGGCTGTGTACCCTTGAGAAAAGTTCGTACCCTGTGAATATATCTGTAAAATGGGCATAAGGACAATACTTCCCACATTGTAAGATTCCTGCGAGACAAAACCAGATGATGTCTGTAAAGCTCTGAGTATAGTGCCCAGCATTTTATAGACATTTAACATGTAGCGGTCATTATTATGGCTATTTTTATCAGTGAGCTGCCATATTCATTAAAACCTATGCTTTGGCAGGGTGTCTTTTCATTGTGAATCCAATTTATTTTAACATTTTCTTTTTTTCCCTTTTTCAGCTTTATTAGGTAGAATTATTACAGTTTGACTGCACACATATATTATATTGTGTGTAAATACATATGTACAATATACTGCACATATTTTTTACTTTACATATATGTACTGACCATTGTTTCTAAGAACAGATTAGAGCTTTCGCTTTTTAAACTTACATAGTTATCAAAGGAATAAAGCCAACCACAAAATGAAAATCAACAGGATGCAGTAAGCCAATCATAAAGAACAGACAAATATGCTTTTGCAGGGATTCTTTTCACTGTGAATCTGATTTATTTTAACATTTTCAATACCATTTCTTTAAGCACTAGGATGATGGGTTTGCCACATACACAGTTTTGTCTCATGATAAAAGGGCCGTTTTTTAAATGTCTTTTAATACCCAGCAGAGAAGCTTCCTTGGTGGAAAAAGCAAATTTTCCATTTCAAATGGACTCGGTCTTGACCTACGAAAGTGTTTGTCTACAGACATACTCATATAAAAAGTGTAGTTAACGCTACCAGTTAATTATTTGAAACCAGTGTTTACATATGCATTATTATAACAGCACATACAAATATGCAAGCATTTTTTGGAGAAACGTGTATGTTTTGCTATATGTAGTTAGAAACAGAACTTACTTTACCCTCTGATTTAAGTTTAAGCATCCAAATGGATCTCCCAGGGGATGGTAGTAAAACTGACAGTCACACCTGGCTTTGACATCACCTACTATAGAACTGTCCTGTGGGTTATACCCCTGTGCAGAGTCCTGAGTCAAGGGATACTTTGCCGAGATAATGGAGTTGTAATTATTTACTACACAGGTAGCAGCTTTATGTAAAATACAACTGGCTGTTTATACAAAGAGGGCAGATGCCATGTTAGACAGAAGGAACTTGCAACCAAGCCAAGGTCTTCTTCTCTTCCCACTGTTTCTACATCAGTATTAAAACTGCACCTCTTATATTGGAGACGCCTGGTTTGTTACGTTGCTACACGTCAGGAGAGCGCCATTAATGATACCAGAGATGGACTTTTGCCCAAGCTCTGATAGATTAATTTATTCCTAAATGTAAATAGACCAAAAACTTCTTAAAGTTGCTATGTCTTTATTAAGGACCATGTAGAAACCAGTATGATTATTATTTTGCCTAAATACCAAATCTCTATGTCTTCCTTCCCTGCTTCTCATAAGGATCAAAAACATAGGAAAAGGAAAAAGCAGTGAAGCTCTCTTATAATGTACCTTTCTGTCAAAATGGAATTTTTTTCAGGTTTTCACTAGCTTTTTAAGATCTCCCTGATGAAACTTTTACTACTTCCCTTGGGTGATTATTAATAATTTGATTTTCTAGTGCTGATTTTTGCCATCAAAACTTAGTCTATGGTTGGACATTTTAAGTATCAGCTCATTGTTTCTATTTATATTTTGCCCCTTCCTGGAAACATAGACCATTTACCAGATTGAGTATTTCCTTTTCTTCTTCGTAGAGCCCATAATGCAAATATTGCATACACATTTCTGTGTCTAGGAAAACATTCTTTAGGAGGGAAGATTGCTCTTTGGTACTAATTGGAAATACATGACTTGACAAAAATCTATCTAGAGAGATAAAGGAATAATTTAAAAGACCTGAAAGCTTGGGCTCAGTGATTAACTTCTAGAAAATGAAAAAAAAAGAAGGAAAAATTATGTTCTACAGGGAACAGAGTTTCAACGTGTAATTTCAGTGCTAAATATAACAGAAATTAGAATGATGAGAATAACAAGATCCTAATAGAAATATTCATGCCCCAAGATTACAATTGTGGCATCACCATCATCCTTCCAATTACTTAGGTGATTGCTACAGCGTACGGTCCGTGAACTGAACGTGACTGATCAAACCTGTTTATCTGAATATTCGAGTGCCTCTAGAATTCAATAAAGTAAGATTTCACTTTATCTGCTGAGGTAAACATGTCTGAATTCATAAGACCAAATCTATTAGGCTCTGAATGATTTTGCAAGCATCACATGCTTTATCTATCTAGGTGTAAGAAAAAAAATTGGAAATTCCTAGAAAATTGACCAAATTCCTACATTTTCTCCAGGAATTGACAGAGCCTAAATGCTTAGTTAGAAGTCTAAGATCAATGACTTTATTTACCCAGCTGCTGTCTCTATCTCTAATCAGGGAATGTAACTGGTGAATGCATTTCCATTCTTTTGGATCCAAATCCTTATGGATTTGTGCACTGAAAACAAAATGTTCCACCTCAGTGACAGGCTAAAGATGACATAGTTTCTTGGATGATTAATTTCATCAAAAACTCATTTAATATAGCTGTTCAGACAATGTGGGAAACCCTTACTATCACCCTATAAACTACATCCTAGATAATTCTGAATGGAAAACAAAATGATTCTGAAATTAGTTAAGTGGACATTTTTAGCTCTGGAGATTTTGAGCAAATGTAAGGTGGTACATATAACAGAAGTTCCCCAAACCCTTCTCCACTTCACTGGTTTATGAGACTCAAGAGGCCCTCTTCTCTCTTCCTAACCAATGTTCATCAAAGGAACAACATTCACAGATTATGAAATAGTTTCTCGTGTATCTAGGCATTCCTGCTCTTGCCATTAGAGACATTTATTAATTTAATGTGTACTTGCCTAGAGACATTGATTAATCTAATTAATAATTATTGCACACACTATGTACCAGGAATCATTCTAGGTTCTGAGAATATAGCAGTTAAAAAAACAAATAAAAATCAGATTAAAACATCCTGTCCTCATGACAATTACATTCTATTTCAAGGAGAGGGAAAGATAATAATTTCTAAATATAAAAGATACAGTAATGTATATAGTAACTAGATGATATCAGAGTTTTTTGTTTGTTTTTGCTACATAACAGATCATTGCAGACGTAGCTACTTCAAATAGCAACTATTTATTTGCGTGTAATTCTATGGGTTAGAAATTCTGCTGGGCTCAGCTGGATGGTTCTTTTGCTGGTCCTCCCTGGGGGCAATCACACAGCCACAGTCGTCTAGCAGCTCAGCTGGGGCTATGTGGTCTCCGATGGCCTCGGTCACATCTGGCATTTGGTGCTGGCTATTGCTGCCTGATCTGGGGGACCTTATTTTGTAAAGCTTGCCTGCGCTTTCTAAGACTTATCCTCCAGTAAGCTAAAGTAGTCTTCTTCACATGGTGAACCCAGGGCGATGTTCTAGGAGTAAAGCTGTGATGCCATTCAAGGCCTAGACTTGGAGTTCCCACAAAATCACCTCTACAACATTCTTTTGGTCAAAGCAACTCATAAGGCCAGCCCAGATTCAAGTATGGAGAAAGAGAGTCCCTCTTTGGATGAGAAAAGTATCAAGTACAATTGAAAATGAACATGCCTACAAGGATGGTATAAATTATTATGGCCACGTTTTATAACCAATCTGCCTTAGAGAGTAATAAAAATGTTGAAGAGGATAGAGCGAGAATGAATATGAGGAATGCCATTGTAATGAGAAGGAATCCCATTTATAAATAAGAAAAACTTGAAGGGAATAGGGGAGCAAGGCTTGTGGCTGTCTGGGGAAAGACAGACAAGACTGAGTATTCTTCCACACAGAGGAAATAGCAACGGTCCTGTGGGAGACATTCTTCTGCACAGTTCAAAGAAAAACGAGGTGGCCAATGTGGTTGATGTGGACTGCTCTAGGGGAAGGCAGTAGGAAAGAAGGTCAAACTTATAAATGTGGGCCATCAAAAGGACTTTTGCTTTGACTCAGAGTGACCCAGGAAGACCTTGGAGGGTTTTGAGGAGAGGAGTGAAACAACGGACTGACATTCTAAAATGATCACTGTGATTGCTGTGTTGAAAGTAGACAATTGGAGGTAAGGATGAAAATACAGAGATTCATTTGGAGGCTACAATTTTAACACAATAAACTATAATTATTTCTCAAACCAGGATCATAGTAGTGATTATATTCTGAATATATTTTTAAGATAGTAGCAACAAGATATGATGTCAGATTGGATGTGAGCTATGACAAAAAACAAGGATGACCCCAGAGTTGTTTTGGCCTACACAACGGTAAAACTGGAATTGCTACTATGATAGAGAAGATTGAGGGAGCAGGGGGTTTGAGTTATGTTTAGAGTTTGTTGTTGAATATTATCTTGGCCTGGGATCTCCAGAAAGTAAAGTTAAGTCAATGATTTCAATGAAAGTAGTTAAAGGAAAGTATGATCAAGAAGCAAGAGTGAACACAGGGGAGAGGAACAGGGAAAGATCCAGTACATTACTGAATTGGCCTTCTCTAAAGATGAAGAGTTCCTTAATCTGAGGAATGTCCTGAAACACATCTCAGGATGCCCTGATCTTGAGGGAGGAAAGATTAAGCATGTATCTGCTGGCTGCCACTCACTTTTGGCTCAGGGATGTTAACCTCCTGGGATCCCAGGCTTCTGAAGTTATATGCATGAGTGTTGAATGGGTTTCCAAAGAAGTCTTATTATTGAATCAAGAGAAGCTGTTGGCGCAGGAAGCCTCTTCTTTTACAGCTTATATCTTTTTGGTGTCCTCTTTAACTTCACTCTACATTAGAAATCCCTTCAAAGTCACAATTTTCACAAATATTAATGCAAGAGTCTTAATGAAAAGCATTTTTCCCATGGTTGCTATTCTTCATCATCCATCTCCCTCTCCTTCCCAGATTCTTTGCCTTACATCAGTACTTTATTGGACGTGAGTTGCTTGCCTGTGGGATTGATTCTAATCTTCAAGTTCAAGGAGTCTGAACCCTTAGTTGCCTGTCTCTGTTGGACCATGTACCATGTTATTGCCCATTCACCATTGTTACCAAGAACTGAAAAAGACATCCCGTGAGTCATCTGGGCTTATATCCATAGTCATTCTTCGCTCCATATGCAGCATAAACACTATCTGCTCTGGTAATTAGGGTTTATTACTCCCACCAGCATAGAAAGACTTTTCTTTCCTTGCAGACAAGGAGAAACTCAAATGTTTAGGCATAGTTTTCATTTCAACTTTGGTGGAACACTTACTGTGCCCTATGGTGATAGCATTTCATGGAAATGCATTTAATCTAATCCAATTGAACACAATGTGGAGAAAGAAAGCACAAGTTCTTCAGCAAAGCTCTGGGAGTCATGGTGTTAAGAGATTTATCTTGCATCATTCTTTTGCTTCCTAGACCTGAGTGGTCTAGCTACAGAGACTGAGCATCATTCCTGGCCACTGGTCCAATGTAGACACTGCATTGTGGAGGACAGTGTTGTCCCTAACTGAATGCCTTAACTGAGCTTTTCATGGGACAGTACACTGTTCTATTGAGCTATTTATTTCTGGGTGATGAGACAGAAGACAATACTAGAGGAACCCATGGAAGAAAATGAAATTCACACACTTCATAACTTTGAAAACTACCCGTATAAATTACTGGGGCATGGGTCATAGTAAATCTGTATAATTGGATAAGAAATTATAATACTGAATCTGGCCTTCATTCTTTCAATATAATCTTAAGGAAGTGATTGCATTCCAAGATTCTTCATCCCTAAATTGAGGGGGTTGGGCTTACAATCACTAAAAATTCTTCCAACCATAACATTTGATGATTTCATGCTTAGCAAATACAATACTTATACATACTGCAGAGCATCTACAGTATTTGAGAAATTACGCTAAATATTTTATATACATTTTCTTATTTATTCCCAAAAGTCTTTGAGTCTTTGAGATAGTCATATTGATGTACAAATAAGAATCCTTAGCAGCAAATGTTCAATTACATGCCCCAAATCACATAACTAAATAATTGTTGAGCCAGGGTTTGACTTCAGATTTGGCTTCAAAGTCTTTAGTCTCAATTACAATGTTACACTAATTTAAGATTTCTAAACAAACTATTGTTAATAACAAAATAATATTTGTATGTGAAAAAAAAAGTTGCTTAATAATGCTTGTCACTGTAGTTATTTGTATTGAAAAGAAATGTCAAAACAAAGTCTAGTTAAAAAAGAAAGCCTTTCTGATTGGAATTTAACATGATACTACTTTGTTCTTAAGGACTTTTGGAGAAGTTGTCCATTTTATTTCCTTTATCTGTGTAAGTGAGCCTATCTCTTACCTCTCCTTTTTAGGACGCAGTTTATTATAATATGGAAACTCATTTTTGCTTATGATGCTTTGCTCTTCTGGCAGACCATAATTCTCTCTTTGGGCACAAAAGGTTGTTCTGAAAACTGGTGTTCTCACGTTACCTGCCTAGAACGAATTTATGCATACATTTGGACAGTAAGAGACAATGCACTGGAAGATAAATTTGATTTCTCCCTACTACCATTCCAGTGACCTTCTGACTGTTTTTCAGTAGTTTTCAACACAAACAATAGGCCTTCAAGTACTGAAAAAATATTTATCTTCTAAGAACCAATAGTGTCAATACCTTGTCTGGGTGACATAGAAAATAGCCATGCTCAGACGTCAAGCAGGTAATCTGTTTTATACGCTTAGCTTCCAAGACAGTTCATTATTCTTTCACTGATGTCCTCCACTTTGATTATTTTAAAAATCTCTCTTATGATATACTACTTAGAATTTAGTATCACTGGATGCTGGTTTACTTCCTTCATGTTCCTAACTTCCTCAGAGTCTTTTCTGTAAGATATTTTTTCTGATCTGAATTATGTTCCAGCCTCTCCCAATTTAATGTTATCAAAAATTTCATTAACATGCTGTCCTCACCTTCTTACAGATCATTAGCACCAAACCTGAAGAGGTCCACACGATAGTTCCCCCAGAAGGCTCTACAGCTTATTAATCATTATTCTTTATTTAGGATCCTTAAGTTCATTTTTAATTCAAGTGACTGCATTATTCCCTGGGCCAATCTGAACAGCATTTACAAGGAAAACTGCAAAAGCCTTGTGCTCCCAAGGTCTTAAAAGGTATTTCAAAGAATCACTGTAAATATCTTATACTGTCCCTATGTATTGCTTAGCAGATCAATTTTAGACCCCTTGACATGTCATTTAAGATCCTTTAAAATTGCTTATTATTTCTTTCTTTCTTCTTTTTTTTGGGGGCCGGGGTGGATTTAAATTTAAACTCAGATTCACCACCAAATGCCCAATAGAGTCACTTCTCTCGGGTAACCGCAGGGTATATCACAATTTTCTCACACAATGTCTCAATCTGGAAATTGCTTTGACTAATTTTTCTTACCTGGCATGTCCTCTTCCATATGTTTAACCAGTGCTTTTTTTTTCCTCTCTCTTACATGTTTTTATTTATCTGGATTTTGAATTTTTGAATTATTTGCCTTTCCATTTTTGCATCTGTGCAAAAACTAATTACTCATTCCTTCAGAGGAGTAACAATATTTTCTTATCATTTGCTTATCATTTGAGTATCTGCTATAATGCCAAATACTCAGTAGATACAAAACAAATTCTTGGGCATAGTCACAACTTCAATTACTTTAGAAGGATCTGTGCTTATATTACTCTGTGGTTTTGTCCTTAATGATAAACATGATAAACATGATGCATAGTGTTTTGGGTTTTACAGTTCTGGACTGAATCCTTGCTCTACAAGCTAAAAAAAAAAATTGTGATTTTGTGTCGTTATTTAATTTCTCTCAGCCTTACTTTCTTCGGCAGGAAATCTGTGATTATACAATTGACTCACAGAATTAGTGTAAGGATCAGTTGAGATAATGTCCATAAATTACCTGTTTTCCTTAATAGTATGCTCCATCGTTAAAATTGCATTACTCTTTTCCTCCTCTCAGGCATAGAGCCTACACTTACTGTCATTTTTTTTTTGTTTGTTTGTTTCCCGGATTTGCTATGAATAGTGAGCGTTAACGTTTATATTCCCATTCACCATTCAAACCCAACCGACCTTTCAAACATCCTTTAAATCCGGATTTAAATTCGTACTAAACTCTTCTCTAGAAGCACGTTTGGGCCAAATAACTTCTGACATCACAGTTTCATCGCATAAAGGGGAAGAATCCTAATAGTGCCCATCTCAAAGGGATGTGCTGAGCTGTAAGGGAGAAAATGGGTATCAAGTTCGCAGCCCAGTGCCTGGCGTGGAGCGTGGATTCAGTAACGGCAGGACTATTCCACCGGGGCCGTGAGACGGAGAATGAGGATCTTTCATAGACCTTGGTCTCACTTCAGCCCTGTGCTCCTTCCTCCTTCCCCCTGAGCTTTGATTTTCCTTGCAGCAGAGGGACAAAGCCTAACGGGCTTGCGGCTTTCTTTTCCTGTGAGATGATTGGCACGTGCTTAACTCTAGCTCCGCGTACTTCTGTACGGAAGAGACCCGCGCCCTTGACCGGAGTTAAGACGCCACCCCTCGGTCAGTGTCGGCTCCTCCGCCCCCTCCCACCGCCGCCCCCGCCGGCCACACAGCAGCAGGGCGCCTCACTGACCTCTGACAGCTTAAACCCAGAGTGTTATAAATGCTGTGTCTTTTAAAAATCCATTCTGTCTACCGTTTGCCCTAATTTAGTAGAAACACAATTTAATGATCGCCATAAATTATGGCTTTATTAATTCCAAATAAAGACAGTGAAAAAAAATTAAGTTTCTAGTTCAGTATAGTGATCCTATAGAAAACCAGACCCATACTTTGGAATTCCTTTCTTCTAAGGACTTAAACCTGGGGTTATTTTATCTCGGTCTCCCATCCACTTGGGTCTTATGTATTACTTTCTTTCACTGTAAAGTAATTCATCTCTCTCCTCTAACTTAGACAACATTAATATAACCAGTAACAGTGCAATTATCTTTTGTATTATGTGACACTTACCTAAGATTGGATTATTACAGATTGCAAACAATTCAAAGCAAGAGGCACATACATGATAACGTTTAAGACAGCAGGGTGTTATTCTGTTTAAATCCTTCTTAATGTGAAGGACTAAATAAATGATAACTAATCCTGATAACTAAGGAGCTCAGGCAAATCCCACAATGTGCAGGAGCATTAACAGTTAATTTGATCTATAAATACTTGCAAAACATGCAAAAATGTGTCTGGTAATACAAATAATAGCCTCCCAAATTTTAGTTCTGTATTTAATCCCATGAAAAGTTTACAAAGTAGCTCATGTGAGCCCAGCAGTGTTAGGCTAATGGATATACATCTGTTCCTTGGCCTTGAGGAATGTGCAATTAGTCCATTAGCTTATTCATTTATTTTTGTCAGTCAAAGTCAATCAACAAACATTGAGAGATAGACATCTACTGTTTCAGATGAGCTGTTCTTGTGCCAGTGAAAAAAGACCTGCTTCCATTAAACCTGAATGTGAGTGTTTATGTGAATGTCTCACGGGGAACTGTGTGGCAAGGAAGCACTTGCCTTTATATCCTTGACTACTTTCTAAGATGAGAGTCAGCTTGAATTCCTTTCAACGAAGGGTCCTTTGTTCTGCTGAGCCCTTGAGAATGAAATCTTGGATTTTGTAATATCAACAGTGAAAAAGACAAGTTGTTGCTCTGAATAATAGAATGAGACAAATGTGGATGGCTCACGGACAATCAGGGAGGAGACGGGGCAGAAATGGAAGGAAGACAGAGCTAAAGGAGACATCAAAACTGCAGAAGACTGAGTTCTGCTCCTCGTGAACTGCCTCCATGAGCCTCTCAAATTCATCCAATTAAAAAACAAAAATGAAACTCACAAACACACAGTGAGATTGAATGTGGTTGGAAAGTAATCAAAAGCTGAGTTCATTACCCGAGATGGCACACAAGTGATTTGCAGAAGCAGGCCAAAAGAGAGTTACATCCAAGGAGAGAAAATCTGATGGCGATTTGGCCTCCTGAGATTAATTTAGAAAAGGAATGATGGACTTCCAGAGGCGACACTGTCAGGATTTAGGTTAAGACCAATTTCTAGGTATGGTGGCGGGGAGGGGGAAACTTTCCTCCTCTCTCTTCTCTCTCAATAAAATTATTAGAAAATGTATATAGATATAGATATACATACATATATTTCCACATATGCTTTTACAGAAGTGTATAAACAGAGCTGATTATGTGCATTCTATATATTATATTTTATATATTCAAAAACATATCAGAAAAGATTAAATGAAAGTTTGAGAATTCTGAAGACGAATGAGAGGCTTATCAGGAAATGCTTCCCAGATGTGGCAGCCTTGAACACGAATAAGATTTGGCCATGAGGAATTTATAGAAAGGGCATTCCAGGTGGAACAAATAGTGTGAGCAAAAGCTTTAGTGTTCCCGTGTGTGAAACCATTATAAAATTTAACTAGACAAGTATATCTTGCTTCCATGAATGCCTTGCTTTGGTTTTAGGCAACTCTTTGCATATTAAACCCGTAGATCCTTCCTACTGCCCCCATTTTTCATTAATAATTTCAAGAAAAAAGACTTCTAGGATTGGGATGCAATCGAGCTGTCAATCACTTTTGGCTGCTTGGAATAAGGGAATGTCTGGACTAGACTAAAGCATAACTCGGGGCTAGTGCTACATTGTTTGACTATAAAGAGGTTTATGTCATCCAGAGACCCTCCAGACTTCAGCACACAGTGTCTCTAGTTGTTGCCTTTTCCTGTCCCAGCGAGCAGCTGTAAGCTAAACAGAGTGGAGGATATCAGACCTTTATACCAAGTAGGCTCCCGGAATAAGTTACATTCTTGGAAAAAGACATAACAAAGTAACCCAGAGTTAATCTCTCCATCACATTGTTCATAAGTTTATATGCAAATATGATACCATTCTCAAACTGTGGATAATAAACATATAAATGAATGTGCTCACAGCTGGTATAAGCTGAAAGTATAAACAGGTTGAAGAAAGTTTCCAGAAAGTTACATTGATCAGTAACTGATTATTAAATGAAATTGTTTATACAACAAGCATGCTAACATTTATTGAAATCTTACCTTGTACTAGGCACTATTCTAAGCATTTTACATGTATTACAATGACTTTTAATTCAACCACCCTAACCCATTTTTCTCTTAAGAAAAATAAAATACTAAAAAAAATTCATGCCTATTAATGAATATCTTTTTGACTACTTATGATATATTATAGACTTTGCAAGAATTTTATCATTTATTTTTTAGATTAATTCTATGACTTGGGTTTTATTATTATCCTCACTTTTAGATGAGTAACTAAGAAATAGAAAAGCCAAATAATTTGCTCCAGATGACCTGTCTAGAAGGTTGTGGAGCAGAATTGAAACCCAGTTAAATTGACTTTCAGAACCCATACTTTGGTCAGCAAACTTTTTCTGGAAAGGGTCAGATAATAAATATTTTAACTTTACAGTTCAGTCACAACTCAACTCAGCTATTGTAGCACAAAAGCATCTATATGTAAAGGAATAAGTGTGACTGTGTTCCAATAAAACTTTATTCATAAAAACAAGCATGGGGCCAGATCTGGCCCATGCTCTGTAGTGTATCAGCTTCTACTCTAGAATTATAATAATACACGCTGATTTATGGAGCCATTTAATGCAGATCCAAAATTGTACTGTGCCACTATTATAAAATATTTTTAAAAATAAAGTAACATGAGCCCTTCTCAATCGTTATGCTATACAGCAACAACCAATTTTCCTCCGAAAGCATATTTCTGAGTCACACTTTAAATATTAAACCGTTAAATAGTAGAGTTGACCCTTGACTAACGAGGGCATTAAGGGTGCCGACCCTCACTCAGTCAAAAATCTGGATGTAACTTACAGTTGGCCCTCCTTATTGGGGGTTCTGCATCCACAAATTCAACTGTATAAGAAATCCTATTTAAAAACAGATCTGTATAACACCCAGTTCTCTTTCAGACTTCCAAGTAGTTTGTTCCATTTGTTTGCTAAACAGACAATAATTTACTAATTTAACATTTATCAAAGACGTAACTACTGAGTTTAGACACAGCTACTGAGTATAGAAAGTTAAATAAGGAATAGCCTTGCCCTTAAGGACCAAAAGATCTGTAGAACAGAACAGATCTGCAAGCAATCTTGTTATAACTCAGTAGGATAAGTGAAACAATGAATATAAAATCATGGGGGATCTAAAGATGGAGAAACTGTACTGAATGGAGGAAACCGTGGAATTTTTGACACAAAAGTGATATTTCAATTGGTTCAGATTGGAAAAATTCACCAGATGGAGAAGGTATTCCAGGCAGAGGCAAAGTGAAATGTACACAGGGCCACCACCATGTGGACGTGCTTGGAGAACAGTGAGGCTTGTGGCCAAAGGGAGATACATTTGGAGAGAGATGAGGAGATAAGGAATAAAAGTGGCTACAGACAAATTTGAGGGAAGATTCACGTGGGCATGTTTTTATCAGGAAGCTGCAGGATTATAAAGTAGATAATGACTTAACCACAGTTGTTTTTCAAGTCAGCAAGTTAATTTTTCAAATTATTTGAGGTGCTTATTTGACTGAGATAATTTCCGGTCCTAGTGAGGCACAGTGTTTCAGGCCACTGTCATTTCTGACTGTGCTGGTATCCTAGCCTTCTTAATGTTCTTCCTCTCTTGATTTTTACCATCTCTCTAGACTGTCATTTTTACCATCTTTTCAAAAATGTCATGGACTCTTAATAGTATGTAGCCTATTCAAATTGGCTTCTTTCACTCAGTATTTAAGGTTCCTTCGTGTATTTTCACATCTTGATAGCTCATTTCTTTTTAGCATTGAATAATGTTCTATTTTTGTATGTATCACAGCTTATTTACCCATTCATCTACTGAAAGACATCTTGGTTGTTTCCAAGATTTGGGAGTCATGAATGAAGTTGCTCTAAACTTCCATGTGCAAATTTTCGCATAGACATAAGCTTTCAAATCACTGGGGTAAATACTAAAAAGTGTGATTGCTGGATCTTATGGTAAGGGTATGCTTAATTTTGTAAGAAACTGCTAAGTTATCTTCCAAAGTGGTGGTACCATTTTGCATTCCCATAGCAGCAAATGAGAGTTCCTGTTATGCCCTATCCTTGCCAGCATTTGGTTTTGCCAGTGTTTTGGTCTTTCTAACAGGTGTATAGTCATATCTTGCTGTTTTAAATTGTGATTTCCTAATGAAGGATGATGCAGAACGTATGTTCACATGCTATTTGTTATCTATAATCTTTGATGCAGTGTCAGTTTAGATCTTCTGACCATTTTCTAATGGAGCCTATCTCCATTTTTATTCCACTTCAAATTATTCTCTGCTTTGCACACAAATCTAATCTTGCTATTGGATCAATTCCTTGATAAAGACTTTCAGTCACTGTCCACTGCAATTGAACAACACCATCTGGCCCTGCCAACATCACCTGCCTTGGTTGGCACCAAACACGTCCCTCTCTCTGTATTCCTTTGATGTGAGCTGTCTTTTATTCTTCACAGAAGCCACATTAATGCCAGCTTCAGGGTCTTCCCATGGGCCATCTCCTCTCCTCACTAGGTACTCATCTTTCTGCTAAATAACTTCTCATAAGATGTCCCCTTTGGCTTACTTGCTCAAGAAAGCCTTTCTTAAACTTACCAAATTAAGATGGGTCCCTTAATATAATTTTTTCTGCTCCTGTCTTTTGTGGAACTTATCAAAATTAAATTAAATAACTGTTAAGATAATTGCTTGCTGAGATGCAGTTCTCATGGATGCAGGGAACTTTTCAATTCCATCATACTGTTATCACCTGGGCACAGTACTGGACCTTGCCATTGGCAGGCACTCAGATTTTGCCCAACTTTATCAATGAATAGAGTTAGAGTAATTTGGGTCAAATTTTAACTCCTTCACTTCTTAGCTGAAACATTTTAAGTAAACTCTTGATCAATTTCAGTTTTCGTTTTCTTACCCTAAGAATATTAAAAATGAGAATTCTTATTGACAGTTTTTTTAAGATTAAATAAAATACATTATTTAATGGGAATGCTTTGTAAGCCATCAAAGATACCCATGTGCTCTATTTCTGTAACTAGAAACATTTATTTTTCAGGATTGTTTTTAGAATGGGTTAAAATAATAAACAGAGTATTACTGGTCTTTGAGATGTCTGCATTATGAATATATTCAAATTCATTATTTTTATTCCTGGCATATGGTGTTTAGACTAAGACCATACTGGAATCAGCATTTTGCAAGTTGTGAATCTTAGAACATGGTTTGGGGACTGGTCTGCTTTTCTAAGCATCTATATTCTACAGGCTCTGGGTGATAATCATTTTATAGATTTAGGATAACAGATTCATAGTATCCATTTTTAACTGATTGCTCACTTCAGCAGAGTAATCATTTCAGAATCTGTTAATGATCCTCTTTGACAGCTTTTATAGACACAGAACCACACACATATCATGTATCTGCGAAGTGTAAATGCCTGAGATTGTTTTTTAATTGTGAGAAGAGATTTGCCCAAGAGACTCAAGGAAAGCACAAAACCACAATCGGTGTCATATAAAAGGCACAAATTAACATCGAGAAACATAATTACCTTTGAAATCTCTATCCATCATATAGATGTAGATAATACGCTTCTCTAATGTGAGTACAGAGCTCTTTCTGAAAGCAGATGCTTCCTTTTGCCATGTGGGGTACGTCTGTGTATGCCCGAGCCTTACTTCTTTGAGGCAGCCAAGATAAATAAAGCAAAACCATCTCCTGAAAATCACGGGCAGAATCTCCGCAAACCATTAATCTTCATCTATCCTCATTTTGCAGGCAGTATATATGCCACTTTCTACGTTCACTTCGGGATCTTCTTTCCAACTTTTTCCTCATTCTCCTTCTCATCCAGCTTAACCTGGATCCTGCTTTCAATCATTCTATTTGACAGACACAGTGTCCTTTCACACTAAGGTTCACAGTTGTCAATATCAGTTAATATTTCACCGTATTGAACATGTGACTGTACATTATAAATGTACTAAGAGAGGGGGCCTTTCTTGACTCATTATTACCAGCTGTAATGTTTTGGACCTCTTTTTTCTTTGACTCTCTCGCTGTCTTCCATTCTCAGGCATTCTTTTTAATTTCTGCTTTTCTTTCTTAGTTCTCAACTTCATCAATTCATTGCTTTGCTTTATATGCTTGTATCACCATTTTAATTTCCCCCTTCCTACTTTTATACACTACTTGCCAGTTCATTGCTGAAAGAATTAAAGGAGTATAATTTAGTTTAAATGATTTTACCTATATATCTGTAAAGGAAATGAATTATTCATTTTTCAACCAGTTTTTTTGAAACAATGGAGCCACATTTGTTTTTCTCTTGGGGATGGGGACAAGGGAAATAACATTTAACTTTGAAACTCTGACTTTTCCATATGATATGCTTTTTGCCTTGGGTTTAAAATTCCTTTCATTACTTTTTTTTTTTCCCCTAATCAGTGGCCTCCTGAACTTAAGGTATGATAGCTTTATCTAAATGTAATGGTTCAGAACCCTAAATTTAATACTGAAATATATTGCTGATTTTGAGCATCTATTTAGAGTTGCTAAGACGGACTCTCTCAAACTTTCTGACAAATTGAACAGCTTCTCCTACATCATGATCCTTTGGAACTCATCCACCCATGTAGTAAATTGATGCAGAAGAAGATGGTGTAAAAGTGATCAAAACTGTAAATTGTAGAATTAAGATTCACATTCGATCCCCTGAAATTCCCAGAATCTGATGTTATTGTCTGGCTGTTTCTTGAAAGGGCAATTAAAAAGATATGTGAAATAATTTTTGGCATTAAAAATACAGAATGGGAAGGGGGTGGCAAAGAGATAAATTTAGAGTTCGAGATTTGCAGATACTAATTACTATATATAAAATAGATAAAACAACAAGTATATGCTGTGTATCACAGGGAATTATATTCAATATCTTGTAGTAACCTGTAATGAACAAGAATATGAAAATAAATATAATGAATATATGTATGCATATGTATGACTGAAACATTATACTGTACACCAGAAGTTGACACAACATTGTAAACTGACTATACATCAATAAAAGAATGCCAAAAAAAATACAGAATGGGAGGCATATGAATATTTTTTCCTTTTATTTTATTCTTTCTTGAGTTATTTTGTTTAAGAATGTCTCTGTTAGGTTCTAATTTTGTAGTGGGCTGCTCCAGTTATGTTGAATTTTGGACCACTATGTCACCATTAAGAGGCTATCAAATGTAGACTTCTCAAGTTTCCACTTCAACGAATTAATTAAGGACAAATTTCTCAGCTCTTTGACAAAATTGGCTTCACTCTAAATAAATTTGTTCAAAACTGTAAAAAACAAAAACCAGATTATTTAGGGTGTAAGTTCTAGTTTTAGTGAAGAAAATTGGGAATGTTCTGGCAATACTGAAATAGACAATTATAAGTGGGAAACTTTAATGTTTGGACAATTTATGTACATTTTTACTTAGGCTCTATTCTCAATAGGGGAACACTGCCCTTCAATGTCCATAACACTCAGCATTTTCATTCTTTTAAAGTTGTTTTATCTTTGTCACTAATCTGTCTACCCTCCCCAATTATCCATTTATATTTGTTCATTTGTATGTTTTTTATTTACTAAGTGAATACTATATACTAAAAAAGTCTTTGGTTCTTACTCATTTTTTGGTAGTTTTACCAACATATCTTTAGTCTTCTCAGAAATTGCGGCCAGAAGTTTTCATTCTCTTCTCCACCCCCTTCATTGTATTTAGCCTCAAATCTGGATTTAAAAAAAGAAAAAAAAATGCACTTAGCCCTCCTCTCCATTGCTATAGTCAAGGAGCTCATCCTGTCTCATGGAGGAACAGAGATGATGCATAAAGATTTTCGAATGCAGAAAAACTAGCAAAAGTACGGTACAAAAACTCAGCCATGTACAGAGAAACGTAGATTTAAGCTTACGATCAAAATGAAATGGCTAATATGATGCTGAAAGTCATGTGACACATGAAAGCGATAGAAAATTCTTAGTCTTTAAGAAACTGAATATTTGCATTATTTTTATTTCAACCACTTAGCTTACCCTAAATAGCACAAGTATCTACCTCACAGTCTAGAACGATGGTTGGCACGTAGTAAGACTGCACTATATAATTGCTTCCATTATTATTATTTTTGCAAGATCAAATTTTACCTATTCTTTAAAGCTGGCTAAATGATCTTTTAAATTATCTGGTCTTCTTTATTGCTCCTAGCAGAAAATAATATTCCCATTCCAGAACTGCAATATTTTATCTTTCTTTAACAGTGCTTTGCAACCTATATGTCCATCAACAGATGAATGTATAAAGAAGATGTGATAAACACACACACACAAAATGGAATATTACTCAGCCATAAACAAGAGTGAAGTAATGCCATTTGGAGCAAGATGGATGGATCTAGAGATTATCATACCAAGTGAAGTAAGTCAAAGAAAAATAGCATATCACTTATATGTGGAACCTAAAAAAAATGATACAAATTAACTTATTTACAAACCAGAAATAGACTCACAGACAGAGAAAACAAACTGTGGTTACCAAAGGGAAAAGGGAGGTGAAGAGATAAATTAGAAGCTTAAGATTAACAGATACACCACTATACATAAAATAGATAAACAACAAGGATCTACTGTATAGCACAGGGAACTATATTCAATATCTTGTAATAATATAATGGGAAAGAATCTGAAAAAAATCTCTCCATATATATATGTATGTGTGTGTGTATAACTGAATCACTTCGCTGTACACCTGAAACTAATACAACATTGTAAATCAACCATACTTCAATAAAAAAAAAAAACAGTGCTTTAATTTCAAATGTATATTACACTGATTTTTGTCTATATATAGCACATCATTACAGCTAATTTCCACCCAGAAAGATATCATGTCTTATCATCTTATATCATCCCCAAATCCTATAAATAATTGTTATATATTAGGCACATAATAATATTTGAAGAAAAACAATGGTAAACGTTCTTTAAGACTTAATGGGATATAAAGAAATACTTCTGCCATTTTGACCCTTATTTCCTAGTCTGTGGATCCATGACTTACAACTGGAAGGAATGCAATGTTTTCTTCTTCATGGAACTAGGGAAATGAAGTCCTGTTGAACTGTTGGCTCCCAAGAGAGCTAGACTCACTTATAGGATAAGTGCTCAGCAACCCAAAGGGCTATCACTTCACATCCATATGTCAACTTACACAAAATCTCTCCAAGATTTTCCTGATACTTTGTTATAGTTGAACCACAGAGACGAAGTCTGAGCATGTCAGTGATCTATCCTGACTGTTTTTGCTTTTCAGGACAGGTCTCCCCTGTGGACACAGTGCAAAGCTTGGTGAGTGGGGCAGTTAGTTTTTGGATAAACATGCTCAACCAAATTCTCTTGAGATTTACTTTATACCTTGCCAAGAGCCCATTATTCCAATCCTCAACTTATGCTTGGGCTAGAAATCCAAATCAGATTCTGCAAAAACATCTGTTCAGCCAGCTGTTCACTACTCTTATAGTCAATACCTTCCACAGTGAAGCTAAAATACCTCCTAGCTCTTATTATTTCAAGATTGCTGCCTAAGGCTTCATGATCCCTTGTGATGCTTCCAAATTTATCTGTGTATCCATTCATTCATCATTCATTGATTCACTTGTGAATTATTAATTTGATCCTTTATTTTTTGAGCCCCCCAAATATGCTGGCATTTTACTAAGAACCAGGTAGGATGGGTGAATACAGTTGACCATGGTTCCTTCCCTAACAAGGACGTCTGCTTCAGGTAGAGTTACTCTTTTCCATCTAAATTCATGAGTATCTATGGTAGACAGCATGTTTGCAAAATCTGCCATCTCCGTCTAGTTCTGGGCAATAGAAATGAATAGCCCACTTTATCTCAGTAGGTTAACATTAAGACATCACTAAAACTTTAATATCACACAGCCGACCTTAGACTCATCTTTATTTTTCATGGTTAGTTCTGAATTTCTTCGCGTTGTTGGGGCATATAGTTTGTCAGTCTTCTGGATTTCTTTTCCATGATGGACAACTTGCTTGTTGTAGAAAAGTTCTCATACTACTTCATGGCAGTGCCCACTCCACTAATGCAGAATTTCTGCATCTCTTCTTTGTGTCATTTCCACCCGCCTCCCACCATTACTCTTCCTTGTGGATCTGATTAGCTTTGCTCTCAGAGTGCTATTTTTAATGAGTGCTATTGCATACTTACTGTGTAGCTTTCATAGAGCAGATGTGCTGCAGCCAATCTTCCTCTCCAGTCCACCTATGCCAAGGAGGTTCTAGAGTGAGCAAATCTGGATGCAATGCATTGCAGCATAAAATCTGCCCCCAGGTTTGCTACACTTGAAACAGGGCCACAGACACCTGTAATGCCACTAAACTGTGATTCAGGTAATGTGGGTCTCCAAACCTTCTCTCTTGTTTACTACCCAGTTGCAGAAACTAGGCACCATTTAGCATTTTGTAGAACTGACTGATTATTTAACTTGTTTTTATGTCTTAATGCTGATGAAGAAATTCTTTTCATTTACTTTGCTCTCAGTGTTTTAAGTCCCTAATGTTGTCTTATTATAAACATGTAAAATATTCATAAGTAAAAAGGTGGGGATAAAATGAGTGATTAAACTTTGCCTGAGAGGAAGAGAAAAAAATATCCCTGACCAAAATATGTAAAAATAGTTCAATCAAAATTTTGATTTTTTTTTTCCTAAAAACAAATGTTCATAGTGCTCTGCATGAAGCTATACAGAAATTGAATTCCCTTTTTATTAAGATGTGAATTGATCAGGATATCTACCCTGGCAATTTCGACTTAAATTTTAGCAATGATTTCAGGATTTTTATTCATTACTTGGTGCTTTATCCCAATCTATGGCTATATTTTTTCATTCTGTGGTGCTAAAAAAAGTTTACTTACTGCTTTTGCTTAGCTATTTTGTTTTTCTTGTATTTTGTCAGATGTTTGTCCAGCTTAGATTCCTGTCAAAGATGGAAGTCAAGTATGGCCAAATTTAAAGGAAATATCAAGGGGCAGAAGCTGGGGATGGGAATAGGGTGGTCTACTGGGGCCGTGGCTCTGCCTCTGTACCAGTTTACCAGGGCCGCCATAATGAAGTACACAGACTGGGTGGCTTGAAAAACAAATATTTATCTTCTCACAGTTTTGGAGGTAAAGTCTTTATCAGTGTTTCTCTTTATTTGATAAGAACAGCCAAGAATATACTAATTCCAGGTTAACAATGATAGGATAATTCCCAAATCAAGAAGGTAAAAATGATTTAGCTTCACAATGAAGCATGGAAGACACTTCAGAGAAGTGCTCTACATACATGGTGTTAGGATTTGTAGAACAAGCATCTTGCTAACAGGCTCTATTCCCTTATGTTGCTAAAAGTTTTCCTAAACGCAGAGTAATGACTGACCTTAACCCGTTCTCAATACTCCTTCTCTGTCTCCAGGCCATAGAGATGACTTTTTTTTTTTTCCCAAAGGGTATCTGCCCAAGGTGATAGGTGGGTCCGATTGTAGGTTTCGCCACTCTTCCTTCTCGAGAATACTTGGTTCTGCATGCTTTTACTTCTCAGATCTGACCATGCTGAAGTAATAAATACAGGAGATAAACTTTCACTGGTGGAGAAAATAAGCAAAAAATTGTCTCTCCTTGAATTCTACTGAAAGCACAAAATATATTCATGAAGTTATGAAGGTCTAAAAATATAAATAATTTGTATTGTGATTTTCTTATATACTGTTGTTGAAAATATCAAAGTTATAAGATCTTATGTTGTTTAGACAATACAAAGTTGGATGGGGAAATATGTTGACAATTATTTTTTAAGAGAGCAAAAATAAAGAAAAACAACGAGGTTTTGTGGTTTGTTAGGGATGTGGTCTGTGGGTAGCCTAGAAATAAAGCTTTCATCCCATTTCAAGGAACAGACTTTTTAAACTCCATGCTTAAAAGGATCTCTGTTTCTTTGGAGTCTTTCAACCTTCTCTTAATAGGGAGCCTCATATCTAAGATCTGAAGGTCTGTTGGGAAAGCAACAGGGTCCTCAGCAGGGCACCTCCTTTGGGACTTTTGTCAGTTTCAACCCATTTTGAGGAAAGACTAGACCTTTTCTTGCATATTCTTATTTTTCTTATGGGTCCATGAAGATATTTATAAGCACCCAACCATGTAGATACACAGTCACTTTACCCTAGATGCTCACACGCCTAAAGAGATATGTTCAATACAAGCTGATACATGCAGCAGAAAGGAGTATGTGCTGAGTGCAGACACTGTTGTGAAGAACGAGTACCACTCTGCCTTGACTGATTACAGAGGGAGAGGATTTAGCTGCAGGGCATCAAAGATGGCTTCTCAGAGCAAGTGAAGCCGAACAGCATGATTTTGAAGGATGACAAGTGAAGGATCTTGGGTGAGAAAAAATATTCCAAGAAAAAGAAACTACATGATGCTAAATGCCAACTCTTGATTCAGTATGGTTTGTTTTAGAAACCATGAGTAGATCTCTTTTGCTGAGGTGCTGAGGACTAATGTCTGAGGTATGGTGGTGCTTTGAGGTAGGCTAGGGTTAAGGTGTAAGATATTGAGGCTGAAGGCAAGACTTGGAAAAGAAAAAAAAAAAAAAAGATCAGATCATGGAAAACTTTGTTGGGACTTTTAGACTGTACCCATCAAGCATTTATGGACTAGTGAAGGAATGTAAGCAATGGAGTGACATGTAGATTTCTCTTTTAGAGAAATCACTAGAGAGAGCCAGGTCAGTATGGTAAGTCTTCCTCAGCAGTGGACAAATAGTCCAGGCAAATTGCTAATTCACATTAAACCATTAAAAATTTAATTAAAAGGTCACATGAATAATGGAGCAAAATTTTTCATGGTTGTTTTATCTTAAAAATGAAAATAAGTTTATTTTGGCTTATATTAAACCACACTTAGGTTTTATTTTTAAGCTGGGGGAAGGGATTCTTATAAATAACAAAAACTATAAACTCTAATACTTCTCCTTAGAAAATAATGTGATAACATATTTTGGGTCCTGAGGTTTACATTAACTTCAAGAAGGTCAAATTTATAAGTATATTTGAGACTTTTATTATTTTTTCCAAGATATTTGTCTTATTCCTTGATACTCACACCATTTTAAACATCATTCATTGTATTGTCTAAAGTTGCTAAATGTCTTAAGCATACTCAATTCTTATTTGAAGTGGCTTTGTGTATGATTTGCAGTCCCACAGAAACGCTTATTGAATTAGAAAGAAAAAGAAAAAGAAAAAGGAAAAGCATTCCTTCCTAAAGAAAAAATTTTCACAGTAAATGTGCAATTACAATACCACAGGGTGAATGCTACCCCTACAATTGTGCAGCACACAACCTGCCCAACTCCTTGTGATTGCCTTGGAATCTGAGAGTTTCTCCAACGTCTACTCTCTTGATTCTTCTTTTGCAAAATGTGCATTAACGTTATTTTGAAATAACATTATTTTGAAATCAGTTTACGTGGTACAACTTACATTGGATAGCCAGGTGTTGACAACTATCGTAAACATCAAAAGATGAACTCTTCATAGAAGATGACATGAAGAATAGAGAAAGAAATTAGTTTAAGCAGATAACAACACTGAGGAGACATAAATTTTGTGGTTGGTTGATCACTGAGTATCTTTTAATGGCAACTTTTGCTTCCCTATGCATCCTCGTAAACAAGATAAGTTGCATCATGTACACTCATTTAATAAACATGATCTGAAATCAGTGGAATTGAGAGAAAGGGTCATACTGGAAAACAAAGCAAAATATGTAGAATACACAACTTATAGGAGTCGGTTATTTGGTGAATGTGTTAGGAGCAGAAAAGAAGTTCACATGGGAATCTCAGATGTCAGGACTTCTGGCTTGGGTGCACTGTGTTGTATGAATTAGCTCTTCATCATGTTGGGGGTATAAAAGGAGGAGCAATATAAAGAGAGAAATTGGATTAGTTCATTTTATACCACAGGTTTCCAGAAGACTGTTCCCTATCCAGACACAGATATTTAACAAGGACTAAGATACCTGGTTCTAGAATTTGTAGGGGATGGCAAGCTAGGGAAGGAAATTTGAGAATCATTGGTGTATGGGTGGTATTTGGAAACATGGGAAAGGAAAAGACTGTTAAAGAGAGGAAATAGAATGATAAAATACTGAAATACAGTCTTTATGGAGCAAGTAGAAATTCTGGCTGAAAATGAGAAGGAACATTCAGAAAAGGAATGGAACAAAGATGGTGTAGGTTTCTGAAATCCGGATGTTGGAGAAAGCTCCATCCATCCTCAGGGAACATCCAACGCTCAACAGTGTCAAAAGTCACAGATGAATGATTGAGGAAAGTCTTGCACGTGTTGTGGGGTATCTAAGAGCATCCAATAAATAGCTCCACATTTCCTTGGCTAACTTTGAATTGATTGTAAAATAAAGAAAAGGAGCAATAACAAAATAAAGATGCAATTACCGAGAAAGGCTGAGTGGAAGGATACAGCTTTGTGTGAAAGCTCACCAAACCCTGGAAGAGACAAAGCGGTCTACCCAGTCATGGGCAACACTGGGCCAGAGGAGGTCTCCCTGGGTACGATGTGTGCCACGGAGTAGCAGGGAAAGCTACTGCTCCCTGTGGATGCCCTGCTCTCAGGAGGACACGTGGAGTTCATGATTCATTGAGGGAGAGTGAGCGAGAGTAGGAACAAGAACCCAAGAGAACTCAGGCAGATGAAGATCAAATCAAAATGTCACTTTTATTCCTTATACAGCTGTCAGTGTGTGGAAACATGGACTCACAGAGATTATAATGCATGACTAACATTTCCCGAACTGTCGAAGCAAATCTGCATAGCCCCACTCTGACTCTCCCAGAGAGGCTGAGCTGGCCTTGTTGGGTTTAGCCAAGAGAATAGAGAACATCTGATTAAGGAAGGCCCATTTCAAGGGCATGGGAACCCATGCATTTGCCTGGGGCTGCTACATTCAGAAGGGCCCCAGCTGGGAGTTTAATGATCTATGGCCACTGTGTTGAAATTCATAGGAATTTTATCTTTGAATATGTGCTTGGCTTACCCTGATCCTGTCTCTTATGGGGTCATCTTTCCCCACATCCTTGAGGAAAGATTTTTGACTTTTGGGTCCCTGACACCCTAGGTCACTTGGCCTCCCCCTCCCCACCCCTGCCCAACTGCTGTCTCCTTTTGCCTCTGCAGCCTCACCCTGTGGGGTCCTGGGCTTAGGCACAGGCATGGAGGATCTGGGTCCAACATGGGCACCCTGCATATCTTAGGATGGAGCGTAGGGTAAAGCATGGCCGTGAGCATCCTTTCTCTCTCAGGGCTGGAAGTGCTTCACCAGTGACAGGAGGTTGGGAGCAGTCCTCCTACCAGTTTTCATCCAGGGGTATGGTTCCCACGTGGACGCTACAATGATGGTGATATAGGTTGGAAAGGAAGGTGGTAGCTATGAGGAGGGGAGATGGGCTCTCCTTCCTCCCCACCCAGTGTCTCAGTCCTGGAGCCTTGGGGAGAAGGAACCCTGCAAGCAGCGTGCTGATGTGCGCATCGTGGGACCACAGGCAGGGCCAGCCCCGGGAGCCTGTGAGGATCTACACAGACCCCCGTGAGTGCCACAGTACCTGAGGCAGTGAGGTGCTAAATAACAGAAAAAGCGATGCCAGGACAGGTTGAGAAAAAGACCACAAGAGAAAGGAAAGAGTTTCATATTCCAGTAGATTTAATGGCACATTCTTCTTTTCTTTGAACAAGGGGCTCCACCTGTTCATTAGGAACTGGGCCCCACAAGTAATGTAACAGACGCCTGAAATATCGAAGATGGGCCGAGCCACTCGATCTCCTGCACGCAGAATGATGGGGAAAGCCTTCCTCCTCATGCATCATCATTAATCTACGGGCCCATTTCAGAACGGCGAAATCAGAGCTCTGTTTAGTGACAAAAGCTCTCAGGTGACTGAGGCAGAGCTCCAGGGCATCATGCGTTTCCTTCTTAGTGGGGGAGTTTAGACCGCACTCTGCATCTAATTGCTGGGGTGGGGGTGGGGGTCAGGGCAAGCTCTGGGGACCTGCAGGAAAGGCTGGGGGGCTGGGGGGTGGTACTTAGGGCTGTAAAGCACCCCATTAAGATGAACCTAGACCCTGGGGATCTAAAAAGACCTTAGCAGGAAGCTTTCCATAATCTTTTGTAAAATTAAACTTGGTCTCAGTGGTTGAGTCGGTTTCACACTTGGAGCAGAAATGTGATGATAAAGTTAGGGTTCCCTTTTGTCCAGATGAGGCTACCCAAAGTGAGACAGGAGAGAAGGACACAGGGCACACCCACTGAAGGAATGACACTGTTGCAGAAAAACGTGTTACAGCTCAGTGTTACAACTCAGTGTTGCAGCTCGGTGTTACAGCTCAGTTGTGACAGCAACCTGGATCTGGGCAAGAGACCAAGCAGCACTCTGAGAGTTGGAGAACTCAGGTTTATTACGCCAGCGGGCCCAGAGGAGTTAACACTCCAAGCTCTGGACCCCATCTGTAGGTTTACACAGGCTTTTATAGGCTGCCAATTTACACTTTGCAACATCATATGCAAATAAGGTATAACAAAAGTTGACTAATTAGAAACAAGCTTTGTAGAAATGGACCAATCAGGAGGGAGAGAAATAACCAATCAGGAGAGAGCTCCATGCAAATGAAGTACTACAAACGGACCAATCAGGAGTTAGGGAAATGGACCAATCAGGAGTGAGCTCAGGGAACCAATAGAATTTTAGGGGTAAGTTCCACTTTCCTAGAAGTAAGCCATTTCAGAGGCAAAAAGTGAGATAGAGCCACTGGGCCAGGGAACTGGATGGTGCTGGCAGGAGAGTAGTGGCCCTGCCTGGGGATCTGGCTGGTTTTTTTTATGTGGCTTTCCACCTCAACACAGCAACTGAGGACAGGACAAACTGGTTAGAACCAAGATGGCAGAAGACTGGACTTCCAGTAGACCTTGAGTCTCAAGGAACACCCATAGGAGCCATGACAGTTCCTAGGCTGACCATAAATGGTCAAAAGTAGGTGGGACCCAATTCCTGCAAATCCCTGCCCCCTTCCCCAAGGAATAATCCTCCTACTCATTAGCATATGAAGTTACTGAGTCAGTAGAAACTAACCCTGTGTCTCATGGTCACTCTCTTGCCTTTTGAGACCACTTGCAGTCTGTCTATGGACTGTGTTATGTCTTGACTAAACTTACTGTGCCTCACTCTTGAATTCTTTCCTACCTGAGAGACTAGAACCTATTCTCCCGTAACAAAGGCAGCATCTGCCCAACAGATCACCAGCACCAGCATGAGGGACATTCCGTTAAGAGGTCAACAGGATTCTTCCATGGGTGGGAGGGAGTCTGGGGCCTGATCAGAGATTCATAGCAACCAGGGGGCTGGAGCTTTTCCCCGTCCAATCTGTAATTCCCGGAGGACCGAAGGCATGTGGAAGCAGCCAACTTCACCTGGGGAAAGATGCAGGATTGAGATTTCAGAGTCTGGCATGGGGCATGTCAGAATCCCTACTTCGGCAGGGCAGCGGTGGAGTGATTTACAAGGAGTGAATCAGGCACTGCTGGGGAACTTGGGAATTATCTGGAAAGCAAAAACCATGGTGGGGAGGAGGGGAGCTGACATGGGGCTTGAAGCCTGAGCCGTTTGGATATTTACATAAAGGTGACTCCCTGCCGCTCAGGCCTGCAGGGCACCCATTACTCATTCTCTGATAATAAGTGTGGAATCCAGCAGCATCGTGCTTTCTGGGCTCCTCCCTCATCTATTCCAAGTGATGGGTCGTGCTTCCTCTTTCCTGATTTAACTAGCAGGTCAGCCTTTGGGAAAATGGTGTTAAAGGGAGAAATCTGTAAAAAGACATATCATTTGGTGTGACTTTATGTCTTTTAAGAGGTCTTGGAAACAGCAGCCTATCTGTCCCCTTGTGTTTAACTCAATTCTCCAAGCAACAAAATTTTGGAAGCAAACCACTCACACTCTTCAAATGGTTCACTCTCAAAAGAGCATTAGGGATTTTATTCCTCGGACCAACTGAGGGGAGAAAGAATGCCACAGCACTCAGCAGGCCAATTCAACTTTCACCAGCTGAGACAGAGTTAAGCCTTTAGAATTGTTGCCCCCTAAAGAAAAATAAAACACAAGGAGAGGGAATTAAGATGAACTTGCATCATTAAGCAGTCATGTGCATTACTGAAAGATGTTGCTTTCTTATTGGGGCTATTAAGTATCACTTTGAATAATGGCTCCAGAGAGCGAAATGCCAGAACAGAGGCAAAAGGAAATGCAAAAATATTGGAATTAAAAAAAAAAAAATCAGAACTGGGAAGAATAGACGTCTTCTGTAATAAACATAAAAAGTCATATTCATCCTCACATATATGTACATAAAAGATGCATTTAAAGCGGAGGAGAGAATCACCTCTCTTATAAAATCATTTCTATAATCTAATGATGCTCTCTAGCTTTTATGAACACTTCTTGTATTCTGCAATAATTTATATCAGTGTGTTCGACTTTTATTTTAATCAAATGTAGAGGTTTGTACTCACAATAAAACACACTCTGAAGGATTGCTTTCGGAAATTTTTGCGCTGAGCTGGGAGTAGATGTTTCCTTTTCAAAATGGAAGGGGATAGGATTAATATATTAACATTTTTGTAGCATAGCAACAATGAAAATGGGGCCGACAAAGCAGTATAGTTTGTCAAATATTTCATGTTTCCATTAGATGAGAACTGGTGTATGTGCTGGCTAGCACCCAATGGTGGCAGTGGGGTGAGTGATGTATTTTGCTTATGACAACAGACTACTATTTTGTGATAGCCTGAGAGCTATTTCATGGCTCTTTAGTTTAGGGAATGTACTAATCAGCTACATTTTTAATTAAGAGGGAGGTGATATGTAAGATTATTATTCAGCTCTTCCTAAAGACTGTTGGAAACCAGAGCACAAGGCGTATGCATATGCAAAGATGACAGGACAGCTACCCAGGGACACTCTACAGAGTACCACATTTTGCCTAAATCACAAGTTGATGACAATGTTGCAAATAGGTTGGAAGTTTTGAGGGAAAAGAAATATAGTTTGATGACGTAATACTGAAGATCCTTTGGTGCCGTCAATCAGACAACACCTCGGTTACCCAAGTACTAATAGTAAGAGGGGCACACGGGAGAAACATGGGAGAGGCCAGGGTCTAACACGTGTACTAAAAAGCAGCCTGTCTCCTGAGGAGGATAGAAAGGAAAAAAAAAAAAAGGCCCAGAAATCATTTTGGAAATCTTTATTTATGTTAATTGCCATCATTAAAGTTCAAAATGCAACTGTGCTACTTAAGATCACACATATAATAAAAACTTTTGTTTTGAGGTCCAGTTAGGTAAAGTTGGAGTTAAATATTGTTGGTTCTCTACTCTGGGGGTTCCCTGGGTGAAACCAGCCCCCTGTACATGGAGGGCAAGGAGATACCAAAGAAAGAGGTAGCCACTCCAGATTGGCAGGTGGCAGGTTTAAAAAGTAGGGGAGCTTACACAGGAAGCCTGTCTTAGGCAGCTGAAAGATGAGGAGATCTCCACACCTGCCCGCCAGAATCTTAATGTTTGTATGGAGGCTTTAACTGTGTTCAGTCGTGTCTTCTGTCCAGGTGGTCTCGACAACACCTTACTCTTTCGGGGCTGGGTCCATGAAACGGCTCCTACTGTGGGAACAGTGGGCAGAGCATACATTCCAAGGCCAGGGGAGGGGGTGAGGAGCCTCTGATTGCTGGGTCCAGCTCACAGGTCACCTGATGGTCAAGTTCTCTTGACGACTTCCTCCAGCAATTACCTATTGACCTGTCATTTTCTAAACACATTTGAAATTTTCCCTTTCTATCATGGCTCCACCAACTGATAAAAACTGTAGTTTGATGAAAAAAAAATAAAGATTTAGTCTAGGTCAGAATTTCTTTTGATTTAAAGAGAATCTGGAGCCATATTTACGTTTGTACTGTAGACTCTTTAAAACTGATGACTTTCAAAGTCTACTTTTCCACTTCATGGCTGTACTATTATACTATACTAGTACTATTATACTACTATTACTATTACTACTACTACCAATACTAGTACTATTGCTATTGCTGCTGCTGCTACTACTATTACTACTGCTACTACTATTATTACTACTACTATTACTACTGCTACTACTATACAACTACTACTAATACTAGTACTACTGCTACTACTGTTATTACTACTACTATTTCTACTGCTACTACTGTTATTACTACTACTATTGCTACTGCTACTACTGTTATTACTACTACTATTACTACTGCTACTACTATACAACTACTACTACTACTAGTACTACTGCTACTTCTATTACTATTGCTACTATTATTACTGCTACCACTATTACTACTACTACTATTATTACTGCTACTACTGCTACTATTACTACTGCTACTACTATTACTACTGCTACTATTACTACTGCTACTAAGAATAAGAGTTAAAGATAATAACATTGAGCATATCAATTATTCTAGAAAGTAATGTTGAATTACAAATACTGTTAGGTAGAAATGGTTCTCTTCCTAAAATCCTCCCCCCCAAATTGGGGAAGTAAAAGGAAAATACTTCTTCCTACAGGGTTATTCTGCTTAGCTGAAGTTGTGGAAAATTCTTGACATAAAAGGTTCACAAAATACAAAAGATATTGACACTATGGGGGTCTCACTAGAGGGAATATTTTTTATTACTAGAATATGATATTCCTGAAAAATCCAAAATTGAGAGATCAGAGAAATTCTAAATGTCTGAGAAATTTTGAGATGCAGTTTTAAATATTCTATTCAGGGGATATAGTGCCTGAGCCATTTTAATGAGAAATTATCTAATATTTTGTGTATTTAGGTCAGTTTCATAAACAAGGGATTGAAAATGACACATCTGCTATTGCAGAAGTTCAAATTTTACTGCTACATAGGGGTTTTGTTGAATTTTAAAATCTTAGTCATACAACTGTGACTTACTTGGCTCAGAAACTTTTAGTTCAATATAGTCAAATTTAACATCATTGAAGAAATTAAAACAGAGCTCCTGCCTCATTGCACAAATCAAAATATCAGGCCTTAGAGTCAAACTCAGTCTTCTTAATGTTTAGTTTGAATTAATAGATTAATGCTGTGTTAACTTTGACTGAGCACGTTGGCACAGAATTATTTCTACACATTCAGGTAATTGACATAACAGCTTAAACAAATCTCCTTACCTGAGACAGTTATCTAATTACATCAAGGAGTTGGCCTCATCTCTTCCACTGCATGAAGTCCATTGACATCCTTGTGGTATTTTGGCTTCTTTGTATTGTGTGTGTGTGTCTGTGTGTGTGTTTCTGTTAATAACCAGCTGGAGAGGAAGAAAAGCACCGAGCTGTGAGGACTGACAACCACACCTTGAACAATATTCACTTGCAATGTTGAGTGCAAGTTGAGTTGATTTTGAGCCATCCTGGGACTCAGTTCAGGTGTCTAACTTCCATCTGTGGCCTGTTCTTCATTCCTCAGGGACAGATCAAGTCCCTCCTGCACCCGGCAGACCATGCAACACTAGAGCTTAGCGGGGAGGGAAAAAGGTAATCTTTTCCTTTGAACCCAGCTGGCATTCAACAGACTCTTTGAAACAAGAAGGTTGATAGCATCTGTAATTTTAATCCAGCTTCATATGCATTTTTAATAAAATGGTAGATGCAATTCTTCACACATGTCCATTTCCATCGTATCTTTCACTGCTCGTTTCATGGTTCATATTTGCTGTGGGAAATAGATATATTATAAATGTGCAGTTCCATGAATGAAGACCATTGGCTTTTGAAACTTTTTCTCCTCCTTGGCATGAATCAAATCCTAACATTATTAATTCTCTGTGCAGACTCCACATCCTAATTTCTTATGAAGATCTTGAAAGCCTTTCTTGTTTGAAATGGAGCCAGCTGGGTTTCAAAAGTTTTAATCATGAAGGATTTAGAACCGGCGGGAATTTTTCCTTATGAGAAAAGCTGAAGTCCTTAGCAGTTGTCAAATGTGGTGCTGTTGCCATGTGGATTCCTGGGGCAAAGTCCCAAGAATGTGTTATAGCTTGAACAGTACCTATAGCAGAAAAAAGTAAAAGAAGATTTCCATGGAGGCCCGTTTGCTTTGGGTTTCCAGGTCCACCCATCTGGTGGTTGCTTTCATCCTTTTGAATAGTTGCCTGGTTTTAGTGTCTTCCGGGAGGTGATGGCCCTCAGCTCCTACATCCTTCCTAGCTTGGGTTGGCTTTGTCTGACTTTCATGCTGCTCTTGACCTCTGACTTCTAAGGCTCCTTCCTTCAACCTACTGACTCCACAGCATTGACTGTTATTCTCAGCCTTGATCTTGGCTTTCTTAAAATTCACCGTAAATTCCGTTTCCCCCGTTCAACACTTCTGAGGGAAGAATTAGATACTGGCAGTGGTTCTCAGTAAATGTTTTCAAGTTAATTTGCAGCTCACAGGGGCCTCTACTCACTTTAAACCCTGCTCCCTTAGAGTGTTAATATTTGTATTATTTATTAGTTACTCAGATAAACAGTGAGTTTAGATGTGTCACAGTGGACAACATACAGTGCTTGCTCTCAAGGACCATGAGGTTGAAAAGTGAGAGGAAGGATACCTAAGATCATCTGCCTCTACAGAGCTTGAGTGTGGGCACCTTCCTCTTCCTATGGGTGCCCTGAACCATGTTGATTGGAGAAAACATCCAGAAGATTTGTGGTCTTGCCCCTTTGAGAGCTGCCAGGAAGTAGGCAGGTGGATTTCTTGGGCCTCCATGTCCTTCTGGGAAGCTCTCTTCAAATCAAGCAGAACCCTATAAATTCCTGTTACTCTTTCTAGACATCCAAATCAGACCGGCAATTATCCTGTAGCAAGAGCCATAGGCAGTGTTAGTACCCTGGCCACCTTCTAGTTTTGAGTTATTTCCAGACTTTCTGGATGGGATTCTAATGAGAATGGCACAGATGATTTTTTTTTTTTAAAGAAGCATGCTGATTAGGTAAGTTCAGAGAATGTTCTTGTAATGAGAAACAAATGGCATGTTTCTTGTTTTGTTTACCTGAATCTATTCTGTGGGACGAACTCTCAAGACTGTGCTGTGTACCAGGCATCGTGTAAATTGGCTCTCTATGAGCATTTAGAGATTGGAGGAAAAAGTTGGCTGTTTTATTATTTTTTTTCCTTTGGAAGAAAACAATGAGTTCTTCACTGGAACTATGTGTTGCATATTTTTTCAAGCCGAATGTATGACCTGAGATCAATAAAGAGGCCAAAATGTTCGCTATCTCATCTTAAGGAAAAATAATGGAAGGAAGTAAAGAGAAAAAGACGGGGGTGGGGATGGGGGGCAGGAGGGAGGAGCCTGGAAGCTGGCTGAAACCTCGGCCTCGCCACTTAGTGTGTCACGCGGAAATGCCACCTCCATAAACGATAACCACAGCTTCTGGATTTGGGGTTGCTGTGATCGTAAGAGATAACACAGTGATTCGACCGGCTGACAGCAGTGCCCGGTAAGTAGTGCTAACGCGCACACGCTTGCTAGCCACTTGGTTGAAAAGAAAAACCCGAGGTCAACCCCTCGGGAGCCGCTGACATATTCAAACTAGAGCGGATCAGGTGGATCATTCACGGCAAGCAGCACGCTGTGACAAAGACAGGCAGAGAAATAGAAGAAAAGACCAGCCCCGGGGAAACTAGGAAGCGCGAAATCTCGCGAGAGGAGAGAAGCGCCAGAGACCCGCCGGCGGGAAAAGTAGCCGCTCACAGGCGGTGGGAACCCGCGGAGCCGCCGCGCGCCAAGCGGTGAGGAGAAAAAACGCCTGCGTTTGCGACCGCAGCCGCGGGAGGGGATGCCCCGTTGCTGGAGGCGCTGCAGAACCAGGTCACCAGACCCCCTCTGCGGACGCGATTAGTTAGATAACACGAACTGCATAGCAATACGCGACTGTACTCATAGCTCTAAGAAATTGCTGGAATCCGATTTCTTTGATCAAGAGATGGCTCTTTTGGGCAAATAAGCCTGCATCTCAGGATCATAGGTTGCTCCTCTGGGCAAAAAGGTCACTTACCAAACAACTGTTTACTCTTTAAGACTCGTGACAAATTCCTCACTTCTCTGTGTCCACCAGTCTAAAACTTTTATATCACAGACGTTGTCCGGTCCCGGTGGATTCCCTGACTTGAAAGAGCCACCTTAAACTCCTTGCACCCAGATTCCAAAACCAGGTAGATATCTGCTCCTGACCGCCCCGTTCTGAAACACAAGCAAGACTCTATAAAGATGGGGTTCTCCCCTGTTGCAATGTGCTAGTAACCCTGGCTTTGCTTGATCAACAGGTTATTCCGGTGATCCTTTTTGGTGAGTGAGCAGTCAGCAGAAGGATCCAGGCAATTTTCTTCAAGTGTGGTGAGTGCAACACTGAGACAGAAAAGCGTGCTCACGAAGAGCTTGGAAGGGGGGCCCCTCGGGTAGCCTTGGAGAAAGAATAGAAAGAAGTGTGTGGAGGGGATGCTTAAAGATCCTGCCATCTGTGAGGCACAAAAGGAGGGAATGGGGTGGGGTGGGCTGAGGGTAGGGAAGGCTGTTTAAGAAACAAAGAAGGGCGAAAGCAACGAATCGAGGGGGCAAGACGGCTTTCCGGCGTTGTCGTGCGTGGCTCAGTGTGGCTGGAACACAAAGTGACAGATGACAAACGGCAGGAAATGAGCAGGAGAATTAAGCAGGGCCCGGTAGGGTTGATAGATTAGTAGTTAGAACACTTAGAAATGTTGAGGTAGAGGTGAGACTTAATTACCAAGCAGTTTTTGGTTACAACAGATATAACCCCAAATTTGGGGCTGAAGGTGGTAATGGCTAAAGCGAAACACGAGAATGGTTCCAGATACCTGTTCCTGATCTGTATTCACGTCATATGGCTGTGTTTGTTCCTGGAAATTCTTTCAGTGGTACCCTTATGACCTGTGCGTTATACTTCAACAAAAATGTGAGAAAGGAAGGGAGGGAGGGAGAGAGGGAAAGAATTATTTCTCTCCATAAATTCGTTACTAGTGATAGGTCGATCTAATGCAGTGTTTTAAATTTCAGGCAGGAAAGAAATCCAAGTAGGTTCACGACATTATTGAAATGAATGTCTAGGAGTACATGTTTGGCCAGGTTTACCCTGCTGGGTCTTGGGAGTTTTGATTCATGTTTATCTGCAACATTTAATGTTCGAGTACCTTCACCATAGGCAAAGCATGCTGTCTTTAAACCATGAATGTGTTCCAGAGAAACCTTAAGAAGTGCTTGCCACTCATTAGCTTTGGGCAAAAGACTGTGTTAAAATGTGCCAACGTAATTGTCATTGTACAAGGAATAGAGAACCATATACACTGTCACAAAACTAGAAATGATGTCTAAAACTTATTGTTGGTGAAAAAACAAGGATATGCATTTCCTAGGACTGCTCTGACAAATTAACACAATGAGGTGGCTTGAAAGAACAGACATTTATCTTCTCACAGTTCTGAACTCTGGAAGTGCAAAATCAATATGCAGTCAGGGTGGTGCTCCCTCCAGAGCTTCTAGGGGTGGGTCCCTTGCCTCCTCCGGGCTTCCGGTGACACCAGCCGTCCCTGGCAATCCCTGGCTTGTAGATATCACTCCAGTCTCTGCCTCTGTCATCACTCGGCATTCTCTTTGTGTGTCTCTGTTGCTCTGTTTCTTCACCGCTCCCATTGGGTTAACGCCCACCCCCATGACCTCATTTTAATTTGATTACATCTGCAAAGGCCCCATTTCTGTATAAGGTACTAGAGGTTAGAATTTCAACCTATCTTTTTGGGGAAATAGTTCAACCCCTAACAACAAGGTACAGAGAAATATGTAGGATGAGCTCGTTTAGATAAAAATATGTTTCTGAACCTAAACATGTGAATACAAAAGTATGGAAAAGAGTAGAAAGACCAGCACTAAACAGTGCTTTCCTCTAAGAGGAATGAAAGGATGTTTTCAGATTCTTCTCTATTTCCAAAATGTTTGGATATTATAACGGTAATTTAATTACCAGTATAATTACTTTACTCTTTCAGTATGTATTTACCGAGTACTTACTATGAATTTTGCATAAAAGCCTGATCTGTTCCAATAAGATATATGTAGAAGAAATCTACACACCTGAAAAACAGCAACAACAAAGGATTCAGAAGTTTAAGGGCTGTATCAGTTACTATAATTGAGAGTTAGAATTTTCCCAAACCAAAACCTAGGAAAAGTAGATGTGCAGATCATATGTGGGTCATATTGGACCTATTTAATTTGTCATGTTCAGAAATAAACTTAATTTTGTAATGTCTTCTGTGGGTCATGTGGATGCGAGGGCAGGTGATTTCATTTATTCTGATCAATAGACGTAGTAAAAATAAATCATCCCGGTTGGTTATTCTGCACGTACATGGTCCCTAGTCTAGCCAGGAGGTTTCTCATCTAACAATGCGTATTACTTTAGCTTCAACTTCACAATATAAAGTGATATCTGGGCTGAGAGTGTCTCAGCCCATCTTTCTCTCCATGTTTGTGGGTTCTGAAGTTTCTCGAAGTTTCTGTGCCATTCTTGGTGATATTTTGACCAAGCTGTGAGCCCTAGGCCTGTGTTTAGCCTCCCAATGTACACCAGGAAGCCATTCTTCTCCGAGGCCTTGGAAAGCTCCCTGGGACCAGAGGTCTTACAACTTTGGAACCTATCCCATCAGTTCAGACCACCAGGCACCTTATTCTCTGTCTGTACCAGGAAGAAATCTCTCTCTCTTTCTCCTATTTCTGAAAGCATTTTCTTCTGTTACTTTTTCTTTGAGACAATGGCTTCTCTCTTCAATGAGTCCAGGTATTTACAGAGGAAAAAAAAATTTGTCTAGAAGTGGTTTCTGCTATTTCCTCATAGAAAGCTCTGAGGCCAGGGAGCACTAAAAAAGTTGGCTTTGGGTTGCAGTGGATGAGGGGAGAAATGCAAAGTTTAACACAGACAAACGGCTCACATACGATCTTGCCACTGCATTATTGAGGAATGTTTATGATAAGAAGTTCAACATTTGCCAACAAAGCATTTGTAAACACGGAAAAGAGCAAACAATTCCTAGTTTGGAAATAGCTGTTTGTCGTTGAGACTCTTGTTCATTCCAATCTTGAGATGTAAGCAGAATAAAATATACTATATGTTTTAAGACTGTGCTTTTAACTAAACTGTTAAAGATGGATTGAGATAAACGTTGGCAAGTAATCGCTCTATAACTAAGTCAACAAGCCTATTTTTGTCCCCCTGGATGGAATCTGAGCCCTGTTAAAATTTATCCATAAACTTTGAACCCGTTCTGTTTAGAATTGAGGCAGAACTTAGTCAAAGTCTATCTTACCTGATTGACATGAACAAAGAAATGTGGAGAAAATATATGTAAACCAACTTTTTTTGCTTAATACCCAATTTCATGATCAACAAGGGAAAATGTATATTGAGGTGCTTTTAACTTTTACTTGCATTGCTAAAGGTTATATTGAAAGAACAGAAATTAGAAGTGTTTCCTTCCTATTTCTCAGTAGATAATGGACTTTATTTGAATGTGGCCACACGTTGGTGAGCCGGAAACTGCCTGAGTGATGGGGCACTTGGAAATGCAGCCTTCAGCACCTTCTCCCTCCAGAACTCAGTTCTGTTCTGCTGACATACTTGACCGTATCTTCACTATAGTTCTGTCAATAAAAATAAATATTAACTGTTTTCAGTTGGTTTTGGGTTTGTTTGTTGACTGTTAAAACTGTGATCAGTAATTGTTTTTTTTTTTTGAATGCTTTCTGTCACCTTGGACAAGTTATAGTCTTTTCACACCACAATCTCTGGTTATTTGTCAGGAGGAGGGTGTGTGACAGAACACATACGTGCAAAGTGGTTTACTATGGGGAGAAATTATTATTATTATAATGTTTTCCAGAATTTCCCTGTGTAAAATAGATTTAACTAGTTTCCTATGAAACATTTATTTTTAACCAATGATTTTAACCACAGAAGATTTTAACCATTTATTTATTCATTCATTCACTTATCTATCTGCTAATTCATTCTGACTGTTTTTGAGTGTTTATTACATACAAAATATGGTGCCAAATACCAAGTCTATCATGAGAAACAAAACAGAGATGGTCTTTTTCTCATGGAATTGACCATGTTGTGTGTTGTAGGTGGGGAGGGAGTTGGCATGCAGAGGTGTGTGTGGGTGGTTTAGGCCTCAAACAATTCCAAAAGTGGGGATATAATCCTAGTAAGCTGTGATGATGCTGGTAAGAGCCATACATGGTAGGATGGGAGAGATAAAGGATAGCCTTTTGGCTAGAGAAGTGGCATTTAGACAAGTCCTGGAGGACAAAGAGTTCACTGGGTGAAGTGTTGGGGGAGGAGCATTCTAAAACAGGGGTGTATTCGAAGGCCTTGAAGTAGGAGAGAGGACAGAGCATTCTGAGATCTGGGGGAGGGTTAATGGCGTTTGGGTTCCTGGATGAAAATAGAGGGTGTCAGTGCTGACAAAGTGGGGAGGACCAGACCAGAAGTGCCTATGATGGCTTTGAATCTTTCTAGCTCTGCTGGAAGCCCATCGATATTTGAAGCAGGAAAGAGTGACGTGACCCAGTCTGTATATTTAATAGGATCATTCTGACTGCAGCGTGCAAACTGACCTAGAAGCCAGGGGATCGAAAGTAACCAGTTGGTTAGTTTGCCAGTTGCCTAGAAGAGTGGTGGTAGGGGTGGGGACTGTCATGGTTAACTTTATGTTTCAGCTAGGCTAGGCCTAGCCACTCGTCTAGATGTTTCTATTATATCTGAGTTAATATTTAAATCCATAGACTTTGAGTAAAGCACATTACCCTCTGTATTGGGAGTGGGTCTCATCCAGTCAGTTAAGGGCCTTAAGAGAAAAGAAGGTTGATCTCCCCCAAGGAGGAGGGCATTTTGCCAGCAGAATGACTATGAACTTGAGCTGCAACACCAACTCTTGCTTGGGTCTGCCAGCCTGCCCTATGGATTTTGGACTTGCCAATCCCCACAATCACGTGAGCCCATCCTTTAGAATAAATGTCTCTCTCTGTCTCTCTCCTCTCTCCATATATGTACACAAACACATAAACACACACGTATGACCATATGTACATATATACATACACATGCCCACCCTGTTGGTTTTGTTTCTCTGGAGAAACCTGACAGCTAATACACAGACCTAGTGATAGTGATGAAAAAGTGAACGGATTCTCTTTCTGATTGGGGGTTTCTTATCAATTAAGATTTGGCGAGTAGAGTATAGGGGCTTAAGGAGAGTGAGATGCTCATGACTTGGAGATTTTTGGCATGAACACCCCGGTGCATGGAATCGGCTTTGATAGGAAGGAAGAATACCAGAGGTGGTGGAGAATTGAGGAAAGGAAACATAGAGTTCAGTCTGAGACATGCTGTACCCCAAATATGTAAAAGGTTTCCAAAAGAGATATAAGTGTGCAATTGGGTGTGTGGTTCCAGAGACTTTAAAGGGAGGTCTCAGATTGAGAAACCCCTCTGGAGTCATCTGCATTGAAAGGATGCTTCAAAGAACAAAACATAAAGGGAGAAGAAAAGAGCGTCCAGGACTACACACACAATTGCGACAGGTAGGAGTCCGGTAGGGGAAGGAGACAAAGCAGAGAAGATGAAGTGGGTCTCTTCTTTGATCACCATTTTCTAAAAATATGAAACAGAAGTAGCATTTAAGCCAGTGGTCACAAACTCAAATTTATGTCAGGGAGAGGTAGATGCTGCCGCACATTTACAAGGCGATCGGCCTTGGCTGCTTTTGTCGTCATCTGCCTAGTTTCAGGGCTCTTTAAAACTATTTGATGTAACAGAGCAAAATATGTATTTCCATAAGTCCTATAGTTTGCTGGCCATGAATTTGAGATTTCACACTTAAGCCAATACCAAAGAATTTCTTTTAACTTCTGTTATGAGCTGTGTTTCAAGTTGATTAAAGATAAAATAGCAGTTGGGCCACATATACAGACTTTTTTTTTTTTTTTATAATAAGTGTATTTTTGAGAGGAACCTGCATGCCAGTTTTATTCAACTGTTTCTTGACTTCTAACTAAACAATATGGCTTCAAAGACTTTCTTCCCTTTTTCCTCTTATGATAGGTAAAGATTTCTTTCTATAACTGTTCCTTTTGGTGACTTGCACATTGATATGCAAATGTGAACTTTCTTCCCAATTTCAATAGCACATCATGCAAGCAAGGGTATTTATATCCTAATAATGTATGGTATAATAACGCTGAATACATTTTTTGATCTTTGAATTTTAATTATGTCAATGATAGTTCCTTTGATGTGAGTGTGTTTTTCTCAAAAAGATCAAGGATTTAGAATAAGTAGTCAATTTAGTAAAATAGCCTTTTCATCATTTTTTATTATTTGTTGAGTTCTTACAGTGTTCAGGGGCCTTTAACTGATACTTAAGACTGAGGTGGTATCCAGTGATCAAACACTAATTTGGAAGCAGCATGTATACATTTGATCTTGCTCACAGTTTCCTGTTTCCACACTCATAAGATGCTACAGAAATGACCACAGCACACTGATGTGATGTGTGTGCTTGACTTTAATATCATCCATATTACATTCATTAGTTCATTAAATCCACGTTAAATGAGAATCTACAATGTGCAGAGTACTAGGTGAAGCTCTGGGAATATGCAAATGAAGACCACATGACCCTTTTCGAGGAAAGGAGTCATATTTTGAGATATCAATTATAATTCAGTGTGACGGACATACTGTTTATTATGACCAGCGGGAACACAGAGTTGGGAGTGTTTACCTTAGTTCGGGGTGAGGGATAGAGATGGTCTGAGACAATACTTGGGAAGGGGAAAGTGGAATCTTCAAATAAATATAAGTAAAATATTCTCAGCAAAATGGGCTAAGAAGGGAATTTAAACAAAGGGGGCAAGTAATCTGATGATTAACTGAAATAGAGAAGGCTAAGGCATCTGAAAAAGAGAATAACATCATACAGTTATTAATGTTACATAAAAATTAGGGAATACATGCCAGTTTGCATATTGTCAACATCAACAAAATCAAGCATTTCATGGTGTTTATTTTTGTGGGTTACTGAGTTGGTTTGTTGGGACATGAAGTTCCACGGCAGGGACTATATTCTCGGGGAGTCGGCAGGATGAGGGACGTTAGTGCTTTACATTACAAAGATAAATACTGATGCCAGGGTATTAAAACGATCTTATAGAGGCATAATATGATAGCCTGATTGTAGTACGTGTGTGCAGATTTAAAGATGGCTTACCTTTGAAGAATTTTGTCTCCTATTAGGTAGAGGAATTGGGTATTTTCTACACTTTCGAATTCAATTTGTTAAAATAGTCTATTTGCAGACATTGGTATCTTTGGTCTATACTTTCCATCCCTTGTAAGTTGGCCAGTTTTGTTTCACGTATATGCATGCTACTTAATGAGGCTTCTGAAAGGCCCTTTATGTGGTTGGCGCTGGAGGTGCAAAGTAAACATTTCTTTACATTTAGGGGCTTACAGTCTAATGAAGGGAGTGAACACGAGTAGGAAATTACCAGGACAATTCGAGGCACAGCAGGTGTGAGGATGGGGTGACGATGCTCATTGTGATACCTGCTTGCGGTTTGCTATGGCCAAAGTGCAGGCAGTGGCATGTAACAGCAGGGAGGCGGCACAGGGATCAAAGCAGACCATGGGGACCTTTGTCAGACTACGGGGGCCTTTGTACCGCATGCATTTTTGTTAATTCCGTGGCATCTACAAGATTAAATTATTATGGTAAAGGTAATATAAGCTTTCTATTGTGTGCTTGCTTGGTTTGATTTTTGTCCTTTAATGACTTAAATTTTAAAGGCCTGTTTTTCCTTATAATTGAGAAAATAAATTTAAGAATAAAATAAAATTGAGAAATACATTTCTCTCCTTGAAAACAATGGTAATAATAAAAAAAAGTGCTTGTTTCTTCACATTTGAGAAAACCCCTTCCACATGTATTTCATCGTATCTCTTCCCCTTCTTCCTCAGTTTTCTACTCAGAGACGTACGCAGTATGGGGACCACATGCGAAGCCACCGTGGATTTACACTGCCCTTTACATTTTTACTCTCTGATGGGTATAAATGCAGCACAAACAGGGGCACCTGGAGGTCCCCAGCCTTGTTTGGTAGTGGCTAGTGTAGCAGTGAACCTGGGAAATCGTTTCAGAAAGATTTAACAAAAAACCCAGTGAAATGGAACCACCTAGTGTTGTGATCACACTTGGCAAAGGTCGATAAAATGTAATCAACAAATTCCCACATTTGAACGAAATTATGCCTTTGTATTACTTTCTTACACATCTCCCTTTCAATTAACCTAATGTTTGAAGTCCTGCAAAGGGGCAGACATCACAGTTATTATAAGCAGCCTCCAAAATCATATGCATATTAAAAATTGTCTGCTTGTGTGTATGTAGCACACACGCATAGTATTTTTACAAATGTATAACATGTATTTTAATGATGTGGTGGTTAATAAGAGTACACATTTATTTCAAAGAACTGTTGATTTCATTTCAGTTTTTATCATCATCCATTTTCTTATTTAACACGTAATAGCATTAAGATTATTTTTATGTAAGATGGCCCATGACACATTTTGGACATTAAAAAGGCGGCTTAATATCACAGCTTTGATAAATGGTAACTTAAAATTATTTGTGTTTTTTTGTTTGTTTAAAGAATTAGTGGTAGCATTTTAAATCCTTTCCTTTGCTTGAAAATGTATTCAGATGTTTCAGGTCTAGAACAAATTTGATTTTTCCAGGAAGCACTGTAAATAAGATAAAAGCACAAGCAGGCCTTTCTAATATCTCCTTGAACTTAATGAAATAGTTTTAAAGAATAAAGTGAAAGACTTTTATGTGATGGGGAAAATGGTCATTTTGGTCCCCTTACTTTGTCCCCCATCCCACCACTCTTTGCAAAAAATAGAAGCTAGAACATTGACCCTTTCTGCCTTTCTACCACTAAGCTCAGGGTCAAAATCAAAGGTCACCTTCTTTCGTGTGGCTGCCTCTTCACAAGGACCATAACCACACAGATATTATAAAATCTAGAACAAAGCTTGTTTCAGCATTACACACTCGAGAATCTCGTGACTTAGAAATTAAAATGATTTATTAAAGTCCTTTTTGAGAAAGAGATCTTAAAAATCCAGTCCTGCTATAGATGTGAAATTCACAATAAAGCTACTTGGGTCCATTTTTACCGCCTACAGCAGCACACACTTTGTGGTCATTCAGTGATCCTGTATCATCAGGATCCACTATATAGAGGAGGATATATGATAGTCATAATTATTATTTTTTTCTTTTTACAAAATGCCCACTTTCTCTATAAGAATATAATGTTAGTTTTGGGATAAACCTCGTGGAGTCTTTAGAGTCATCAAAGACAACTCAGTCTTCAGTGAGAGGATAGGTAATGCTGCATCCTTGACCTAGAAGAGCCCAGACTCCTGTGAGTAAATAAACAGTGACATCATGATGCACTCTAGTAAGAGACATACAAATTGGGTCAAAACAATCAAAGTGGGTGTTGTACGCCCACGGCCGTTCTTAGAACAATGTGAAAAGCTTTTGAAGGAGCCAAGTGAAAAGATGAAAGTCTGCCCTGGATGCTAGTTTGTGAAAAGAACCTCTGAATGCATGGGATCCCCGTTCAGTTAGAAAGCACAGAAACCCTAGTCTCCCTTACCTCCTGACTTCTGATTCTAATGGGCCATATGGTTCCTGGTTCTTCTGTAAGTAACTTAATGCTTTGTGTAATTAAGGGGGCATATGCTTCCTGTACAGAATCAGTGTTAGATCTCCTTTGCATGGCAGAAACCAACACGGACCAGGTTGTAATACCAGCTTTTATCTGCTGCCAATAAACGTTAAAATTGCTTCACAAAATTTGGAGAAAATGACGAGGCATCTTAGAGTTTTCAAGATAACCACGTGCATTATTCTACCTTATTCTGAGACTCCTTGCTCAGGAGAACATAGCACCTTGTCACTCCCCATGTTCCTCTCTCCACTAACAGGCTTTTATGGTGACAGTTTGACCAGTTATCAGGCTCAGCTAAAATTCTCTTTAGAATCTTTTTTCTCTTTCTGTAATTTATGTACTCTGTAGCAGCATTCCAGCTCACTGATTTTTTAAACATCTTGCAGGGAACCAAATTTTTTTCTTTTTCTATTAACCCAGTCTCTGTAAAGCATGAACTACAGGTGTGTGGTCAAACAACTGTGTGTCATCTGTATGATTTTATACATGAAGGGAACAAAAAGTCATAGCACATTTTTGTTTCATGTTCTGAAAATTGAGTGCCTTTGATCTTAATTCAAAATAGCTATAGAATTAAGTCCTTTATCTTGAATCCTTATTCTGCTTCAGGTTGTTAGAAGAATGGTCTAATTCCTTTCCTTTGTTCTGCTCAGTACACTTTAGAGCTATCAGAGAACACTGATTTTTACTAAAGCAGTAATTGTCAGAGACCCCAGCTAGGAGTTGCATGGTGGGGTTCTACACAGATCATTGTAGGCAGGGTGGGTTTTGAAACTTGAAAACTAGAATGAAAAGCAAAGTGACGTATGAGTATGTGCGTTAATTTTTATTGGTTCTTTAGGGGTGTGTGTTAGATTGCGGTAATGACCGTAATTATTCTGAACCCCTTCTCATATCCAGGCTTTTGCTATGTAACTTTGTAATAACCTCCTAACATGACAAGGGAGAACTTCCCTTCCTTTTGATTCTGGCCTTAGCCATGTGACTTGTTTTGGTCCAAAAAAAGGAGGCGGAGGTAACAGCGGATTGGTTCTGAGCCTCAGTTTCAAGTCTCCTTGCATGTTTCTGATTGAGTTCTTGTGCTCCTGCCATACTCAGAGAAGAACATTCCTGGAGGTCTGTTATTCCTAGAAGAAAGCGGTGAGACATTTGCAGTAGAGCCAATCCACATGCAGATAAGGAACTCACCTCAGATGAGCTGTACCCGATATATGCATGAGAATACAAGCTGACTATTACATGCTGTTGAGTTTCGAGGTGACTTGTTTTGCAGCAAAGGATAGTCAGTCTGCATTTGATTTGCCCTAAATGGAAACCCACTGTCAGACATGGCAATTCAAGTTTTTCAAAGCTCCTTATTGAAATCGACAACAAGTGTTTTGTTAATTAGTATGTGGTTTGCTAGAAATAGTTCTTTATGGATGTCATGGATAATGTTCTAGATATGTCAGAGGCCCCACTGCCATAATTACTTGGGTCCTGTCACTCAGATAATCCAGCCAACACAACAAACTGATAAACTTTAGATCAGATCTAGAGAGTCATTGTTCCTATGTCATTTCTACACAATGCAGGACGATGACTATCACAAAAAGTATTGAAAACAATTAAATGGTCATATGACTGATTTTGTGCCTGACTGCTAAGAAATGTTGCCCTGTGTGGCAAATTTTTCTGAACTTGCTTTCATTGTGAAATGCAGAAGTCATCCCCAGTGCTTTGCACCAATACTTCTGGCTCTTCATCTCTTGTGGGACACTGCACCTTGGTGTTCACGCTCAGTAAGTTGTGAAAGGCACTTCCTGCCTGAGCATTTAGGATTCTTTCCCTTTGCTCTCTGCCACGACCTCTGGCCATGTTCCATCTAGTTGCTGTCTGCCAGGCTGGGTCCCCGAATGAGAATGACGAGGACAAGGTCAGAGCCTTCAGTCACCCTGCAATGGACATAAGTCTTTCTTTGTTATTTTAACCTCGGAGATTTTTTTTTTCCCCTTACTTTAGCATGGCCGAGGTTCACATATCATTTGACAACAAGACTACTAGTAAGAGGAGATGTGACATTCACCTGCCTCTAAACACCTCAAGTGAATGACAGTAATGGAACTCGACAGTTATTGAATGGATGATTTGGCAAAAGTGAGGTTGATAAATTTCTATATCAGTGACTCAAATATAGCTCCCTCTGCCCAGTTGAGAAAATACCAATGGAATCTTTTTTGGACTGAGAATCAGCTGATGGAGCTCTAATTCTTTCTCAGACAACAGACAGACTATTTTCAATAGGATGTCTGATCTCTCATGACTGGGTCCTGCTCTGAAAGCAGGGAGACTATCTGGTTTAGAAGATTCCCGGTGGTTTAGGAACAAATCATCTATGACATGGAAGAAATATCTTTTTTGGAAAGTTAAGATAGTTAAGCAAACTTAGGATATTTTCATTTTAATCTACTCTCAGCAAATGGTCTGGGCCAACCCTGGCAGGAGTCTTTGCATCCCAGCTGGAAAACGTCACCAGCTCATAGGAAATGGTGTCTCAGAAGCTTTTCACCTCAGGGCTGCTGAGACTGGAGACTGGAGGATTTGCTGAACATATGTGTAATGCATTTCGAGATGCTGTTCGTGTGGGCGAGCTCATTGAGTCTCCCCACAATCCTCTGCTGACGGACGACTCTTTCAGTGAAGGATTCTTCACAAGCAGTTGAAGGTCACGTTAGGTAAATTGTCCATGACCACACAATGAGAAGAAATTAACAGATCTTCGACTTGAACTGATTCCATTTTTTGTCCAGGTAGTTCGTGCCTTTCTTCGGCTCCAAGTTGCCGTGTGTTCCAGCCACACCAGGACTCTCCTTTAAAACACACGGATGACGTGCTCTTAGTTCACAGTGTTCATGAGCCTTTTTCTGGGTGACGAAGCACAGGTCTGCATGCTGTACACGTGATGCAGCAGCCCTGCAAGACACTAGACACCTTACTTCCCCTGAAGATACTTAGTGCCTTTTCTGATCTCTCCCACTGGTTGACTTTTTTTCTCCTTCTTCAATTTCTTCTCTTGCCACCTCTTCCCTTTTCTCTATACTTTCTCTATTCAGTGCTGTTTCTTGGGGATTTGGTGCGTGAAAAATGAGTTAGGATTAGATCATTGGGTAAGTAAGTGAGGGAAGAAGGCTGAAGCACTTTAGTTTTTCTTCTCTTCTTCTGACCAACCACAATGAACTAAATATGATCGATGGTAGTGCTGCATTATTTCTGAAGGCCCAGTGGTTAAAAATCTGTAAAATTTACTTTCTTAAAATGCAGTTTAAATAGAGTCTAGCTTATTTCTTATCTCTTTCTATGAATCTCCTGATTGTGAAAGAAGAGAGTGAAAAATGTGCTGGCCTAGTCTCACACACTGGGGAATCCAAGCAGGATTATACAGTATTTCTTACCCTGAATATTCATGAAATGTAGACATTTCAAGTATTGGCTCTCTGGGGGAAGTTTACCACTATGTTGTCATGAGGGTTACATTAAACTTTAGTCTTCAACAAGTATGGTCAAAAGATATGTTCACATTCCTTAGCATATCTTTCACAGAGGAAAAAAAATCACAACTTATACCAGTTTAACTGGTTTAAATATATATCAAGAAACAGCCATAGGAACTTTTGGATTTGGTGTAATCAAGGCCTCAACAGTGTCAGGGAGCATCAAAGTGAGTTTTTTGGGTTTTTTTCCCCCTTCTTTCTGCTTTACAGACTGTCTTCCAGCATCCAAGATGGCTGCCAGAGTTCCAGGCATTGCAGCAAGGGTGGCAACATGCTACAGCAAAAGGGAATGTCCTTTGCTTTGTCTTAACATTTTAACAGTGAGGCAGCCTTTCCCAGGAACAGTGTCTGCAGCAGCCCTAAGACTTACTGACTTGTATTACATCTCCTTCTCATGCTCAAACAAAATCGACTGAATCTTGAGGTTGGGATAGGACCACTGTCTCTGAGGGAGGCATATGTGAACTGTACCAGGTTTTGTAAACAAGGAAGATGGGCTGATATCCATAGTAAGTAACAGGGACCGCTAGAACATTTGCATCTGTTTCCATATTATAGTTTACTTTTTACTGTGGTCATTCCTTTGAAACTCATGAGACCACATAGATGTAGTGTTTCTTTGCTTGAGAGAGAAAGAAAAGACGTGATTCTTACATTGTTAGCACTGGCAGGCATGTGGAAAATGACTTCCTGAATATTAGGTATGAATTTGAGAAAATGCATTTGCTTTGGATGGCAAAAAAAAAAAAAAGCAAATTCCTTGTATTTCATTCCTACAAATCCTTCTTGGTTAACCCCATTTCTTGTTTGTTTCCTCTCTCACTATCTAAGCATTTCCATCTTTAATTTAGAGATAACACCTTGTTTCATTTTGCAGCCCACATTACAGCAATATTGTCATCGTTACACGTTTAACTTGTTCCCACATTGATGAGTCATGGGTATGCATTGCCAAGTACAGTATGTTACACAGAGAAAAATCACTTTGGGCCAGAAGAAGCTTGTGTGTTTGTGTGTGTGGTCGTGGGGGAGAGTTGTTGATGAAGACTCACTTTCCTTTGGCTGGAGAACAACATTCAGTAGTCGTTCAAGTTACTGCAGGAAACAATGAAAGGAAGGAAGGGCTAGTTAGTCAAGGGTGAAAAGCACCATATGTCCTCCAGTGCCTAGGCATGACAGGGAGCCGGCCTAATAGCCATCTTAATGCACCCTGCTGTGTGGAGGTATCAAGGACATATGGTGTATTTCAACCTGAACTGTGAATTTCCTGAAACAGCTGTAATGTTCTTTTAATATAGTTTGGGTGGGCTATTATATATAAGCAGAGGTGTTTAAAGCACCCCCCTTTCTCCCACTCACAGTAATCAAAGGACATTTATACCTTGTTGATTTTTGCTGCCCTTATATTTGTCCAATTTTTAGTTGTTACCTGCCAGCCCCCTCCTTGCTCCTCTCTCCCTTTGTCCACAAATCTCTTTTTCTCTCTTCATTTCCCGATCCTATTCCCTTTTCCTCTTTCTTCTATTTTCTGTAATTAGCAGAGGGTGAAATTGAGGAAAGGGAGTGAAAATTTTTCACGTTGTTTTTAAAGTAACAGCTTGCATGTCAAAATTGTGTGCATTTTTCTTTTTAAAATATTGAACAAGATTTGGATCTCCATTTCAAGTTTTGGGTTTCAAACATATTAGTCGAAGTAGGAAGCTGTGGTCATGATCTCCTGAAGAGTCCGTTTTTTCCTGAGGGACATTTTCTGCTTGTTTTGAATTCTACCCAGCCAGTTCTGATTTGCAACCTGTGACTTAGAAATAGTTTAATGGGATTCTTAGATTCAAACAGTAAACTATATCTCTATTGTGACAATGAGAAAAAAAATCCTATCAGGGTTTAGTGGAAAGTAAGTTATTATAAAAATTATATAAAGAATATAGATGAAAAAAATATACTCTCAGGGAGACTTGTCTAATATGAAATTAATGTGGTACAGGTGTAACTGCCAAGGAAACAGTTCTTCCAGAATCAGTGAAGATGATTAAAAGCTCAAATAAGACATGAATGACACTCTCTTAGAGTTATTCATCGAGGTTTATTAATTATTGTATAATTATTTCTCAAGGTTCACTGGGGGAAAAATGAAAATTTACGGCACTCAATAAGCACCAAATAATTGCTTCTTTAAATTAATAGAGAATCAAAATTTAAAAAGGAAATACTACTATGAACACATAGATAGAACACAACACTGTAACGTCATGTGAGGACGATATTTTATTATAGTTTTAAATTATGATAAATGACAGAACTACCTCATTTTAAATGAGTTTGCTTAAATAGTTCTCTTCTTTGAAAATAGATTTTTTGTATTTTCCTTGGTTGTGGTAGTGGGTGAGATGTAGCCATAGTACTCCTTAAAGATTAAGGACCTGAAATGTCCACACGGAAGTGTTAGAGCCAGTGCTTATTAACAAAGCCACCTGCTCTCGGCTCAGAGATCTTTGCGTTTGGTAATAAGTAGAGCTGGATGGGTACAGATTAGGCTCCAAATTCTTCCAGGCATTTTCTTAAGTGAAAAAGAAAAAAAAATTTTTTTTTTTTTTTTTTTTTTAGAACAAGCTATATGCCCTAACCACATACAAATGTTTTAACATTAATCAAATAGCTTTTCAGAAGAGTAAAATCGCATTAAAGCTAATTCTGCTACCTTGGAATTTATGATACTTAATGGCTACAAAAAGTTTGCTTTTGTTCAATTTCTGATAAAAGGATTAACCAAGTAAAACAAAGCAAAAAGAAATACGATATGGCAGTCTACTTGAGAAAACCTATTACTTGATTGGTATAAGTTTTTCTAAAGGTTTGTGCAAGATCTTTATGACAAGCAAATTTCTATATATTCATTAAAGTAGGACCAACTATTCAGTATTAATTACTCCAGGGTCTTTTGCTATATAAAGTGATACTTATTTTTAAGTACTTTATAATTCTTATTTAGCAGCAAGGTACATGCTTCTTTCCTTAATTAGTCCATACAGAGATTTTCTTTTTTTCCAATTTGCATCAAAGTTCCAGTCACTTACAAAAATTGACAATCCTCTGTGCTGAGGACCATTTGTGGCAAAGTGAAAAAGCTCAAGACTGACACGCCTAACACCTGTCTTCTTGCCCCAGCCCTCTCCTAGTTTGCTACACCGACTGGAGGCAAAGGATTTAACTTCTCTACTCCTAATTACCTTATCTATGAAATGAAACTGTATGTCTAGGGCAGTGCTTCTTAAATTTAGCATGCATACAAATCACCTAGGATCTTGTTAGAAGTGCAGATTCCCACTGAGTAGGTCTGGGATGGGACCTGAGATTCTGCATTTCTAAAAATCTCCCAGGTTATGCTGGTGTTGCTGGCTCACTTTGAGCAAAAATGTTTCATTCCAGTGTCTTGTAGTCCTTGGCTGAACAATAGAAGCACCTAGGGGGATTTTTAACAATACCAGTGTCTGAGTCCTACCTCAGACAATTGAATGAAACTCCATGTGTGGTCCAGGCATCAATATTTTTAAAGTTACCCAGGTGATGCAAAAATGAAGCCAGGGTTGAGAATAACTATTTGAGATGACACCTGATTTCGGTTCCAGCTCTATGAATGTCTTACTAGACAAGATATACTTTGTAAAGTCATGTGTTCTCCTGCACAGTGGGACAACCTGTCAAGTACAGGAGATTGGATAAGAAAATGGATAATTTTCTCAGATAGTGAATTCACATTAGTGCTACGTGTCTCTCACCGAAAGGAGCAAAAACAAGAAAATTGAAAAATGTAATTGAATACCGCCAGGAGTACCAAAGGGAGATGAAGAATCCATTAAAAAAAAAAATGGTTTGGCTTGGTGCAAGGATTGTAACATGAAGCAAAGAAAAGACAAAGGTCAAGGCCACATTTAATTAATCATAGGGGAAGCCACATGTAATTAACAGCCGTGTGGGATAAACAGCCATGTCTGTGTGCTTGTAAAGTGGATCTGCTTGAGTGTCGGCCTGTGACCACAGGAGAAGGTTCAGTTACTCTTAGTGGAGCTAACCTAGCCTTTGGTCCCATGGGACAGAGTGTCCTTACCATCGTTATAATTACAATCACCCTCTGCCCAAACTCTTGATTTCGTTTTCTCCCTGACACTTAGCACCTTCTGACACATCACAGTTTACATTAAAATATAGTGGAGAAAACTTTTGTCTTACTTTCCTTTTTGTGTCCAGGTAGGTGCCTGGAATAGTACCTTAGCAAAAAAATACGTGTCTTGGGTAAATATTTGTTGATGAAGTAAATACATGAAAGGAATAAAATTAGAATAAACAACAAAATTGCAAAGGAAAAATGGAGGGTAAAAAATATAATTTCAGAAGATCTAAGGATCCATTCTGACTCCTACTGGCTGGAAGAATCTTTGTATAGCTTTTTTATGAAATCTCAGCCTTATAAACTATTGTGTCTTGAATATTCTTAAGATGTTTATATCATAATGCTATCATCAAAGTAACAAAATATAGTTTAAGATTCCCCCCAAAACTAAAATTTTATCAGTAAAATATTTCAGATATCATAGTAGGTACTTAAATAATTAAAAAAATCTTCATTCATCTGCCAAAAATTACTCTAGCATTTTTGCAAGATGAATTGAAAACTTTCAGCTATTTTTTTTTTTTCCCCTTCTTTTTGCTGTTGTTTTGCCTTTTCAGAGAACTCAGTAACTTTCTGATTAGATTTCTGTCCTTAGGGGCCACAGTTGATTCCACTATAAAATGATGGCAGACTCTTTTTCTAAATTCTGGACAGAATGTACTCTAAATTCATCCTGAATCCACAGAAGAACTTAAGGTGGCCACAGTGAGAATCCCACAGTGCGCCGAGAAGAGTGATATTTTCCATGTCTTTACTTTTGGGTCAACACAGTGGGAACTTATATTTATGTGTGAGCTGGGTATGAAGGAAAACCTGCTGTCCAGTTACCATATCTAGAAAGGGTGCAGTCTAGCACATTCTGTGGTCCTTTAGTGTTATGTGCAACTGAAAACAAAGGAGGCAAAAGGAGATGCTGGCAACAGTGGAATGGTTTATGTTTATTTTCTGGTTTAATGGGATCTTTGTAGCCTAAAGGCTTATTAAACAGTTTGTGAAGGTCAGTTTAACTGATGATTTCTTGCTAGTGTTTATGGACATTCTTCCTATTCTTCAAAGTACACAGGAGAGGATGTGTCTGATCACAGCAGCTCTGTTTCCAGACTCTAAAAAATATTTTATAGGGTCTATAATGCTATTTTGGAACTTGCTTTTGCCATTGTGTGTTTAGAAAATTATAGAGTCCTTTCTACTGGACTGCACCTTCATTCTGATTTTCTCCACCCTATTCCACATTCACATTTGGAAAATCAATAACAATTATCTTTTATTTCTCTAAATACTGCTGAAAACAGATAGTTGAGTTCATTTGTGTTAACTTGAGTTAACAGACACTTGAATCAAATTGTGAATTTTAGAGAAAATATATTCTTATTTGTGTTTAATAATGTGGTTGAATCAATGGGAAAAAAAAAAGGAGAGGACCGCATATAAAGAGAGTCCTATTTCCCCTCCATTAAGTTTAATTGCAGACATTTCAGGCATAATGAATCACTGTGACCGTAGGCTACTTCATTGTCATTCTGTGGTCATTGTGGCTGCTTGTGGGTGCAAGTTTTCTATCTTTAATTAGTTGTGGGAAGAAAATTGTAAGCGTAATTGTGAATATTGTGGGAGCCTTTTTGTACGTTGCTCACGAAATTTGAAAAGGAAAAAAGCAAATACCTTTTTAGAACGCTTTGGCCTACTAAAACGTAAACCTTCTTACTTATGGAAGTTAAAAAAAAATGATTCCTTTATTTTTGGTTCTCTGTATTAGTCTGGTGGAACAATCTGAAAAACCATTTATGAAAAACTTTAAAATGTGCTTTGAGGAAAGCGTCATGACTGTATTTTAAACTTGTTCGTGAAGCCCTGGGCAGTTCAAAGAGCCAAGCAAACAAAAGATGTAAAATTCCTTTAGGTGTTCTCGAGCCTGTAACCATCGGAATAAAAACAAAACTGGCTGCTTTGGGTTGATTGTAGAAAAAATGCAGCTGGAGGCACCAAAACAAAACAATTTACTAGACATTAGAAAAGAGAATCTAAATCCTAGCCAGTGAGGTCGTGGAGTCCTGGAGTCATGGGGTCATGGGGTCATGGGGTCATGGGGTCGTGCCTCCTGAAGCATCATGAACTTGTAAACATTGTCTGAAAGGAAACCTTTTAATAGATATTTAGTAGCTGGAGTCAGAAGGCAGAGTAGAGGGGGAGTCACAGTGGTGACGGCTCAGAATACATTTTCTACCTGGTAGATATAAATAGGAATTCAGTTTCAGTAACTATTTGGACGGAATTCACTACGGTGAACTCACTGGTTAAACAAGGAAGGTAGAAATAATAGGGGTCGAGCAGTGGGACTTGTTTTTCTTACCTGATTATGAGCAGAAATGAGTGCTAATTCTAGGTATATAAAGCTTTAGCAATCTGACATGGATATAGTCTTTGATTGAAAAAAAATAAGGCAGAATATTGCTGTATACCTCCATCAAAATTCATCAAAGTGTACATCCTAAATATGTGTAGTTTACTGTATAGAAACCATACCACAATAAAGACGTTAAAAAAGGCAGCATAGTAAACACATAGAATATATATGTATATATATGCCGCACCAGACACAGAAACTCCCCCAGACATAATACTATACATGTATATAGGTATGCATATAAATACAAAAAAAAAAGAAAAATAAAGTATGAAAAGCAACTAAAATGGTACTATAAATAAGGTGGGTGGGATGGGCCTGGAGAGGGGAGCGTTTGTTATATAATTTTAATTTTTTGCCAGAAGTCATGTACTGATTTTGTCATTATTTTTAGCAAATTAATGAAAAACAAAAAGGAAAATAAAATTTAGGCCTTTGGGGCAGACAGTGAAAAGCTAGAAGGTGATTAATCTTCCGAATTTCTAAGTAGGTGGGGCAGCTAGAGGCAGCAAATAGAGAAGTCAGAAGGTTGAACTTCATAAACACATTTCCCCTTGGGGTCTTTGCACCTGCTTGTCCCTCTGCCTTCTCCCCCCAGCAGCCACGTGGCTTATAGCTCTCCTCACAGACAGTTACAAGACGAACTCCTTCACTTCACTTCTGTCTCACATAAAAAGTTCTTTCTTTGGATGGTCCTGACTCCTCTTCCTACCGTATTGCCTGCGCCCCTTCCCCCTCCCATTGCCCTGAATTAGTTTCCTTCCTAGCATTTTTCACTAAATCTGGCATATATTCGTGAATTGTTACGTTAATATATGTTTTTTTCCAGCACTAGAATGTAAGCTCTGTGCAGGTGGGGACTGTGACTTTTTTTCTCTTCCCGTCATTTACAACAGTGCTGGGCACATAGTAGTTGCTGAAAACGTATTTATTAAAGAGGAGAACAAACCTTAGGAGTGTTGTCTTATAAGGTACTGTTAAGAGCAAAAGCCAAGAAAGATGGAACCTAAAACACGATGCCAAACGTAACACAGCCATCTCTTTTGAAAGTTAACTTGTTCTACTTACAGGTAAGCCTTATACTGTATCTTGTATTCCACATTTCTTGGATACTTGAATGTGTCTCTTGGTATTAAATGGAGAATTTTAAGTTAAAGTACAGAATAGGGAGAATTACGGCTTAATATTAAGTCTGGACTATCTCTTCCTGGTAAGAATTCTTTTGACTTATACTGCAGTTCCTAATTTCTCATTGTGTCTACATGTGTCTACCTTCAAGGAAGGAACTATGGTCTGGGAATATTAGACTCATAAGCAACTTATCACAGAAGTACATACATTAAAAATACTTCTCAGATGCTAACTACTATGTATAAAACAGATAAACAGGTTTCTACTGTATAGCACAGGGAACTATATACAACATCTTGTAGTAACCCTATAATGAAAAAGAGTATGAAAATGAACACGTGTGTAGATGTATGACTGAAACATTAAGCTGTACACCAGAAATTGACACAACATTGTGAACTGACTAGGTGTCAGTCAAAAAATTACTTCTCAGTCATGATGTTGAACTTACACCTTTCTTTAACCCATGTTTTCTCTTTAATTATTTATTGGGCATTCCTGTATGCATTCAGCAAGAACACACACACTCAAATTGACTCAAAAAAATCTTTTTATAAATCTTTATCCAGTCATCTATCGATGGGCATTTAGGCTGCTTCCATGTCTTGGCTATTGTGCATAGCGCTGCTATGAGCATTGGGGTGCGTGTGTCTTTTTGAATTAGAGTGCCTGCTGGATGTACGCCCGGGAGCGGATGGTGGTATATTTATACATGGAACTACTACTCAGCAGTAGAAAAAGAACACAGTAACGCCATTTGCAACAACATGTAGGGACTTGGAGATCGTCGTAAGCCAGAAGGAGAAAGAAAAATGCCATATGATATCACTTGTGGGTTCGTCACCAGTTGTGGGTTCTGGACGGCAGAAGTCCCACCGAGACGGAATGAATTACTCAAGACTCTGTGGAAAAGCCAAGAGAGCCAGAGGGAGTCGGGAGCCAACTACCCGAGCCTCTCAAATGCTCCCAAATTTATTGAGTACAGTCAAAGGAGGAATGCAGGAATTTAGGGAAGGACAGGGTGGGATCACAGTGAGCACAAAGGCTTTGTTTATTGTTGGCTCAAGGTCAGAAGACCCTTTTTGGTGAATTATGTTCGTGTTGAGCCTTTCAGCTCGTCAGGGTGAACGTGTGAGAATCAGCTGCTTGACAAGATTTTCTTGGACTCAGGCGGCTGTGCCTGTCTTAGGTTGCCCCCCTCAGGGGCTCTTACCCATTCATCGGCTAACCAGCCTTCTCCCCTCTGAGTCTGCAGCTTTTTACAAGTTGTTTACCATTCCAGCCCAAGGCTGTTTTGGGGATAGAAGACTAACAGCAGGCATGCCCAGTGTTTGTAGCTGGCGGGGGGGGGGGGGGGGGGGGGGGGGCAGTTACTAAGCGCATCTTCTTTAAGGAGATAAGTGGCTGGGATCTGTTACAATTTGTTAACCCAATTGTGGTCTCCCACAATCACTCATATGTGGAATCTTTGAAAAAAAAAAAAAGTAAAAAGAGGACACTAATGAACTCATCTACAGAAAAAAAACAGACTTGCAGACATAGTAAACAATCTTATGGTTACTGGAGGAAGAAGGTGGGAAGGGATAAATTTGGGAGTTTGAGATTTGCAATTGTTAACCACTACGTATATAAATAGATAAAAAAATAGATTTCTTCTGTATAGCATAAGGAACTATATTCAGTATCTTGTAATAACCTTTAATGAAAAAATATGAAAATGAATATATGTATATATATGCATGACTAGGATATTATGCTGTACACCAGAAACTGACACATTGTAACTGACTATACTTCAATTAAAAAATAACTTTTCAGTTATAGTATTTGCATCTTAAAGAGGGACTGTGCTATCTGAGTTTTATACTGGATTTTACATGTCAAATAAAAATCAGTATGAAATTCTGTCCGAAGTTGTTCAAAACTGTTAGCTTTGAAAATCCATTCTCCAGTGTGTGCCAGCTTTTATAGCAAACAGCACCTGCCTTGAATACAATAAATGGTAAGATAGAATTTTCCAGAATTTCAACTAAAATGCAGATATTGGGCAAGATAATTTATTGTTTGACCTACAGTGCAAGAAAACTTGCAAGAAACTGATTTTTTATTGGTCTCCCCTTGCATATTTTATCAACACACCAAAGTTAATTTTATTTTGTTGTTGCTTAATTGTCTAGATTTATCTATAAAAGATGTATAAAATTGCAAAAAAAGTAAGTGAAAGACGGAATTTAAATTAAAAAATGCTTCAAATAAGCATATGAGATATAATTATTGTTATAAATTCTAGACACCAAAATTAGATTTTTAAATGACCTAACATGATAAAGAAAGAGAATGAATGTTCAGGTAAATACAAATTTCTGACACTGATGATTATGTAGGGGAAAAAAAGCTTGCTTTAATTTGAATGGTTAAAAGTGTTTCTAATCTGAATTGTGTGTGTGTGTGTGCATTAACCATCGTAAAGAATACAGCATAATCTTTATGTGACATTTTATGATCCCCCCCCCCAAATCATCACAGTATTAGAATGTGTCTACAAATGTGGAATTATTTGTAAAGATGCAGATTCCAGGACCCTAAAGCCTTGCATTCTGGTTTTTAAATTTCTTATGCACACAAAATTTTGAGAACTACCTACTGGCAATATGTGAAAGAGATAATAATACAATAACCATAATAATTATAACAATTCTAAGATCTAATAATTTAAATGTGCTTTTTATGTCCCAACATTCTAATCCCATGACATGTATTAACTCCTTTATTAATTGCAATTACTCTATATGGCAGATACTACTACAAACTTCATTTTACTCTTAAAGAAAGTGTGGCACAGAGAGGTTAAGCAATTTGACCAAGTAACACAGTGTGTTAGTGGCAGAAGGTTGGAGCCAGCAGTGGAAATCAGGGAGCCTGTTTTCTGAGTTTGTCCCATGAGTCCTTTTAGAATTCCCTTGTGTCTGGTCCCTGCCAAGCACTGTGGGTCAGAGGTGACCACGGCACAGCCTCCTCCCAAAGGTCCTTAAAGTCCAGAGGGGAAATGGACAGACCCTGAGACAAATGAAATTTTGATTTAGGCATGAGATGATCAGGGAGGAGAGGAAAGACTATTCACCTCTATAGAGAAATCTTCACAGAGGAGGAGACTCAAATTGAAAGACTGAGTGGAAATGGTGGATGAGATGGCAGCGACATCCCGTACAGACCAGCCGTGTCTGCGAGGTCACGGCATTAGAGCCTGGTGCGGTTAGGAAAAGGCAGTTCATTGTGCACAGACGCTGTGTGTAAGATGAGGACAAACGGAAGGAGGCGAAGCGGGAGAGGTAGATCAGGGCAAGTCATGAAGAAAATGGCTTCACTGGCCAGGCCAAGTCCAGAGGCGAAGGTTGCATAACTTTTGTTCTGTGACAACAGTGCCCCCTTGAGTTGTGCCGGGCATAACTGGCACTAATGTGTGCAGTGCTGGGTAGTCATGGGATGCAGTTAAAGAGGGAAATACTAAGATGAAGTTTGCTGCAAACGTAAACAGGTGGTTTATAAAACATGCACAGGAAAGCCATCATCTACCTGAAATATAATTGAATTTGAGACCTGGTCAAGTCTGATTTGGTCTAATGGCAGGGGATTTTTTTCAAAATGAATCATTTTAAGGATAAAGGATAAAAAGACCTTGAAAACTACCCACTGCTACAAAGTTCAGAAATTCACCTTGACTCTTTTCTCAGGATTCTTAAAAATGTAAATACGTTCATAAGATTGTCACAACTGAGGGCAAGGACTGCATCAGAGAAATAAGTTATAGACTCAGGAATGTGACAGCTGATGTAGGACAGAGCTGGCACACGGTGCACAGCTTGAGTCTTCCTGCAGGTATTGCATTTTGCTCCATCACTCAAGAAACTGATGTGGGAAAGACTCTCACAAGCTCAGGTCAAAAGTAGTCCTTCAGCTGGCCTTGTGGGCAGGTGGCTTTTTTCGGGGGCATCCTTGTGAGTAGGAGAGTAACCACCTCAACAGCCCCCCGGGGCAAGCGTCTCAGAGCATTGCCAAAGCGAGTGATGCAACAAAAGAAGACGGGAGCAGAGTGCAGGCTTCTTAAGGAACCGTAAAGGGTTCATGAGACAAGGAGTAAGTTCAACATTTCCAATAAACTGAGGATTGGAGAAAAATCTATACAAACAGGAAGGCCAACTTTAGAGACCCCTGAGAAAACGATTATAGGTGAATTGCTAAGAAAAACAAAACAAAACAACAAAAAGTAGTAAAAGTAAGCAGGTGAAGTTAAAAAAAATGACTTGTAGTAAAAGAGAACTTAATGAAAAAAACTTTTTAACATATATATCTGGTAATGTTAATATGGAAATGCAAATGACCAGGGATGTTCCTGACTTTCTTTTTTTTTTTTTTAATTGAGTTATAGTCAGTTTACAATGTTGTGTCAGTTTCTGGTGTACAGCACAATTTTTCAGTCATACATGAATATACACATGCTGATTTTCATATTCTTTTTCACCGTGAGCTACTACAAGATCTTGAATATATTTCCCTGTGCTATACAGTATAAACTTGTCTGTTGACTTTCTTTTTTAAAAAATTTTTATTTATTTTTAATTTTTTTTAATTGAAATATATTCAATTTACAATGTGTCCATTTCCGGTGTACCGCATAATATTTCAGCAATATGCATATGCATACGCATCCATATATTCATTTTCATAATAGGTTAGTACAAGATACTGAGTACAGTTCCCTGTGCTATACAGTAGAAACACGTTGTTTTCTTGTAGTTCTGATAGTAAGAGATACTCTGCCAAAGTTCAGTAGATATTTTGAGTGAATAGTTCCATACGTAGATGCAGTTTTTGTTGTATTTGGGGAGAGGGTGAGCACCGCGTCCTTACTCTGCCATCTTGGCAGTCCCTCCCTCCTGTCTTTCTAAAATAGCCACCTAAGAAGTCCTCAGCCAAGATTCAGTCTTGGGCAGATTTGATGCCAAAGCCTACCTTCTTCCCAGTTATAGCAACTTAACCAATTCTGTGAGCGCTGGTGTAATTAGGACTCATTCACCTGTCACACAGAAGGTGACAGCATTTCCTCAAGGGAACGCTCTACCCATCTAAGCCGCTTTGCAGGGTTGGGAGGAGGGGTGTTCCTGTGCAGATAAAGGTGAAATGCGGTATGTGATCTGCTCATACTGGCAAAAATATGCTCTAATGCTCCTCCTTAAAGGTACATTTTAAAAATTGCAAATTCCTGAAATAGGGAGGCTTTCATTTGTTGTTTTATTTTTTTAATGGAGACGATTGACTTAGATAAAGGATAGTAAAACTGTTGTGTTTGCATAGGAAATTATGAACACAGAAGATACATATTCATATTTTTTCAATTACTTTGTGTGTAGGCTGGAGAATGAGTGAAATCTCTGAGTTTATACTTGACCTTAACCTCTTTTCAGACATGCAGAATCAATCATATAAGAATAGATTGTAAGAATGTCTTCAGTATCTGGGTACATGAGCAGAAAGTTCTCGATGAGTTGTAGTGTCAGCGAGGGCAGTGTAAGTTGGGGAGGAATGAAATCGTTCAACTGTCTGCCTGAATAAAAGCCTCTGAGCTGCTGATTCCACTTCTTGGCTCATCGTTGGCACTTGTAGCATTTGCCTTGCAGCTGCCAAGTCCTTCTACCCCCCCACCCCCGTATTGTCCTTCTCTATCAGTGCAGAACCTGGCCTAGCCCACTGGCTTGAGTGGATCTAGAAATATGTTTTAAATTGGGCAAAATTGTTCCCAGTCATTTCAGCCCTACCCAGGACTGCGTAAGAGGGGCAACGAAACATGGGATGTTATCAGGAAGGACACTGGAATGCAAATCAGTTATTATCCTGATGGCCAGGGACAGGTGACACATAGACACCTGGGATGATTTTGAGAAGGCAAATAATTGAAAAGACATGCAAAGGAAGCGCACAGTACTTAAGATGGGAGCGAGGATGCGGCACTGTAAAATTAAAGAGAATCTGTGAAGGTGACAGTTAAAAATATGTATAATACATTATAGAGGTAATAGATAAAAATTGTCATGATAAGTTTCAAAGTTATTCGATGTGCACTTTCAAATAAGGTATATGCTTCCTCATTTATATCTCCCCACAAACCTGTAAGATAGAGTATAGTTGCTTCTCTTTATAGGAGAAGGAACTGAGCCCTGAGAGATGGCAACACCGGCCACAGTCATGGAAGAGTCAGCGCTTGAACTGGGTCCAGTGAATTCCCAAAATTAAAAAAAATCAAAATCTGAAGAAAATTTTGAGGCTTTCATTTGAAATGGGAATGTGTGCCATTAAGTACAAATACTAGGAAATACTAGTCCACATGATGAAGAATGTATTTTTTTTAAATTAAGAGGAAGTATAAATGGGTTTAGAAAGGACTGGACAATTTTATTCAGTATCCACCAACACAATTTGGTGCTAGTTTTATCTTTAAAATTGCACTCAGCCCCTCGTGTGGAATTCTACTTGGTGCCAATGCTGCTTCTAGAATAACTTATAGAGCCTTGGACATTGAAAACTGAGACTTTTAAGCTATAATGGAAGTTCTGTTTATGGTAAGATTCACCAAATGAATCACTAAATATGATCTTCAAGGAAAAGAATATGAGACAAGGTGATGGGGGTAGAATATTGTAAGAACAAATTCCTTTAGCCCCAGCAACAATTTTTCTAGGATTATAAGGTAATAATTACAGTGGAAGTATTCCCGACATTTACAATACTGCACATCAAACTGACACGATAGTGCAATTTTTCGGATACCTCGTGTTCGTCCTTAGAGTGGTTGCACAGAACAGAATCAAAAACCCTGAAGAATTTAAACAGATACCGTGGATTTTTTACTGTTATTCTTCATTTTCTAATCTGTGTTCTAATCTGTTGCTGTATACATCCAGATGGTTTTCAGTGTGCAAGGCTATAGAAAGTAATACATTTGTGAAGTAAGTGATAAATCATGACAGCGAGTAATGATATGCTTAAAAATTATTTTAAATATTTAACAAAATGATAAAGTCTATCCCCAGCCTTCAGTCTTCATGTGAACTCCAACAGTTCAGCCAAGCTTTCCCATTTCAAGAGATGGAAGGTGACACATTTAGATGCTTATTATGTCAAGGCACTGGGGTTACATATTTCTGTAGCAATAATTAGAGCTCACCTTTAGCAAACTCTCCCTGCGTGAAAGGCGCTGTGCCAAGTGCTTTATGTGCCCAGTATTATTCAATTCGCATAATGATTCCATAAGGTGATACTCTCATTATCTCCATTTTTAACAGACAAGGAAATTTAGCTTATTATTAATTAGAAAATTAAAATTTAATATTAATTAACTTAACTGCATTAGGCCAAGGTGGGACATAAAGTTTTCAGCTGCCTGATTATAAATTTATACTCTGAATGACTAGGTTACGATACAGAGATATCATACGTTAATTAAAAGAAGAAAGTCAGTTAATGAAATAAACATAATCTAAATCATAGTAGGTCCTCCATCTGACTAACCAACTAAATACGTGTGTGATGGGATAGGTGAGAATGAGAAGGGCTGGCTGTTGATATGCATTAAGGTATTTTACTCCATGTAAGTGGGTAATATGTTTTATTTTTTATGAAGGGGAGTGGAAAGTTTCCGCTCTACAAGCAGGTCGGAAAAGCCTTTTAAGGCTCACTTTTAAGCGTACACTTATGCAGACAGAGAAACTGAATAATGGATAAATATCTCTGGATGATCCCGTGTAACTAGTGGTCCAGGAAGGGAACACCTTGTGTTAAAGTGCTATCTGAAGCATTTCAAAAAGTAAAAAAAAGCAAATAAAATATCTGAGTCTTTGCATTTATGGGGGTAATAGTGATTTATTTATTACATTTATTGCTTGGTGTTAAAAAAATATACATATACATAGGTATACATAGATATGTATATACATATCCATAGATACCATGCATTTGTGCATTTGGGGATATTTTTTGAGTGATAAATAGTAAAAAATAGTGTGTGATTACAGGCGATTAGAACTTGATCCGATTCATGTAATACTTAGTAGCTCTGTAGTTGCTGCTAAACCATTTTACAATGAAGTGCTCTGATAGGCCCAGGGAAGATTTATTAGAAACAGAAAAGATGTTGTCGTACGGACTGATGCTTCAGTAGCTAGGGATGAAGTAGCTAGAGACAGAGTGGTATTAATTCGGAAACAGTTGGCTCTTCTTGGGCGGCAGGTGCCGCTGACTGGGCAGGAGCTGGTTGCTCCGGGTCTGTTTCCCAGCGGTCTTTTGAGTCGGCATACGTGTGGTCTGACCTGGACACAGCCAACCATGAACTCAAATGATCCAGACTCTCTTTTTTCCTAAACTAGTGAGTGCTGTTCAGACTGCTGATTACATGTAATAGAGGGTCAGGCAATAGTTTAGGAGGTCTTATCTGTCGTTCCTGAATGAAATGGAGATGGGAGAGCTGGCAGTGTTCCAGGGCGTCTCACGGACTAAAGGCGATAGTTTTATGAAAACTTTTGTTTGAAGCATAGATGTGTCTGAAGGGGGTAGGGTTTGGACAATAGAAAGTCAGAGAGGCTTGTGCGTGGCCCATAAAGTAAAATGTGTGTATCTCTGACTGTGAACAGAGATTGCCTTAGGCACAATGATGTAAAAGCTGATAAAACTCCCATTGCGGTGACCCTATGACTTTGGCTTCTTCCCCTTTCAACTTTTGGGGGTCCTATTTAGGAAGATGACTCGTTCTACATTCTGTGTCTGTCGGGCCCATCCTGTCTTCCTCTGATGTAAATTTTATTCTGGCGCTCAGGCAGGGGAGCTTTCTAAATCATCTCTTTGTTGATCAGCCCAGCTTCTATGCTGCTTCCAAATTAATTTTTCACAACCACATCCCTGCTTAGAGCTCTTTAATGGTTCTCCATCAGGTCAAGGTTAATTTTAAGCTCTTTAATCTGGCATAAAACTATTCTTTAGCAATTGGCCCTTGCCAGTGTTCTGAGCCCTGTTCCCTATTATTACTAAACAAAGACCTGAGATGTTCAGCAGAACCAAAACACTTGCTGGACCCAGTATGCAGGAAGGTGTTTCACTCCTCTGTGTTAGACTCAGTTCTGTCTTTGTTTACTGTTTATTCCTCTCTTTGCAAACCCATAAACCTTCAGTTTGTCCTCAAAGTCCCTATTCACTCACAGTCACCTCCTTGGTGGGACCTACAGTGACACTTCCTACCCCTAGTAACTGTTAGCTGGCTTATTTTTCCGGCTTCCTGATCCCTTTATAAGGCTCTCTCTCCCGTTGTATCTTATATGCTCTTTTATCCCAAGCTTCCAGTACAGTGCCTGGACCATAGTAAGAGATAAGTACTATATATTTGTTGAATGAATAAATGCCGATAGTCACAGAAATATATATTATATCCAGGTATCATCAATATTGCCAGACACATTTATTGGGTTGTTGCTCCCCGTATCTTTTCTAAAACTGAGTACCTATTAATTAATATACCAACACTGCAAAACTGAAAATGAATTTCTGCAAGATATAATGAAATCATCATCATTTAGTAGACATGAGGCTTTGAGCCCTGCAAATAACTGCTTGTCTAAGCTGTTCTGGATGAGTTATTATTTTAGTCTGCAGAACAGTAAAGGGAAATGATTTGTTTGTGTATTTATAAATAGTTTCTGTATCACGTGTGTTTGTGGGGTTTGGTGGGGAAGAGACTGAGAAACAACAGTAGAAGAATGACAATAGAGAGAAATGGAAAGAGACTGTGAAAAGAAGATAAAAGTGTTCTTAACATTTTTTTTTCACTAATAATTTTGGTTCAGAGAGCATTTGATGTCTACCAAGAAGTATAAAATAAGATTCAAGGCTCAAAAATTTATTGATCTTTATTTCATTGAAATTTATTCATCTTAAAGTAACAGGGATATGAATACAAACTCTAAGTGTTGTTTTTTAAAACAAGCAAAACCAAATTAAAATGACTAATATGCTTGTTTTTCTTTTTTTAATACAAAGAAAATGATTACCCGAGATAAATTCAAATTTTGACCTTTATTATGTTGTAGAAGTGTGTTCATCTTCCTTGTGGAATAATAAAGAATGTTCCTTTACCCTTTGAACATGTGCCGTAAATTAGATAATTTTTCTTGGCATGTAGTTTTTCAATCACACTGCTGCTGTAATAGATTATCAAAGAGGACTTGAATCCCTATCTTAGAAATGTAATCATAAAGAGATATTTCACACTAATGTTGGCGAGTGTGATCTGAAATATTGGACACATGTGTAACATAAAGAGATTAAGCTGACATTTGTGTTTCTGATAGTGAGGTGTGGATTCCAGAGACACAGAGAGTTGGGGGATGATGGACCCAGTGTTAAAGAGGGAGGGGAGTGGGGAGTGGAGGCAATGACTGCATTTTGTAAAGCCTTCTTTTGTGATTCCTCTTGGGCTTGACAGTGTACTACCCATGTATTTTTATTGATTATTTTTAAAGGAAGGAATCTAACATACATTGGGTGTTACTGTGGGTAAAGACTCCCTTAAACCTGTGAAGTAGATGCTGTTATAATCTTTTTATGCCCATGGACTTTTATTTTTTGGGGGAGGGAGGCATCAAACAATGCATGTATATTCCTCAACAAGCATTTTCCACCCTGTATTTAAAATACTGCTCCCTCAGTCGCAACATGAAATCCTTGGTAGGTAGGGACTCCACCCTCAGGCTGAGTAATAGGGACTCCTTTCATGGACTGTGTGCTGTAGAGGTGCCCCCTCTGGTCCTGCCCTAGCTCTGCCCTTTTCTGTGGACCAAAAGCCCATTTGGCCAGAGGGACCTACCTACCTGGGGCCATGTCATAGCCCCTCATTTATAGACTATGCCTCAAGCAACTGAAAATGAACATAAACTCTAATATCCAGGATTCAGGGTCTGGCCATGACCCAGCTCCTTCCTCCTTTCCTGGTACCCTCTATCTTGCTCATCCAGCTCTGACAAGGCACTTTTATTCTTTGAACACATCAAGCTCATCCTTGCCCCAGGATCTTGCCTTTGCCTCCAATGCTAGGATGTCCATTCTGAAGGATGGATTCCTTCCTGTGGTCAGGTAGAAGATGAAGTGTCATCTCAAAGAGGCTTTTCCTGACCATCTCTGTCAAAGCAACTCTTTCATTTTTGTCTTCTTATTTTTCAGAATGTTCTACTTTGTGTGTGTGTTTTCATGTGTTGGTCTGCAAGGAATACAGATTCCACGAGAGCAGAACTTTGTCTTCTTTATTGCTGTCTTCTCCTCTGTCAACTCTCTAGTGCCCAGAATGGCACCTGGAACATAAGAGACACTCAATAAACATTTGATGAATCAATCATTATTGTCTAGAATAATCTGCGTGTTCAATAAACGTATACTCTTTGAAGGGCTGAATCAGTGAATTAACATTGATTAACAATCAGTGAATGAGTGAAAGGTCACATCATTATTCTGACTCCAAAGCCCATGGTGATTTCACTGTTATGCACTGCTTGTGCCCATGCTATGAACTCTACTGGAACCCTACGCTCTTACAAAGCTTAAGACAAGAGGATGGTTGTACACTGTAAAAATGGTTGTGAATTCTTTTCTTTTCTGCCCTGGCATTGTGACGTGACAGATCCTCCCATCAATCAGTAGAGACTGTCTCTCCGCCCCTTGCATCTGGGTCAGCTATGGCACGTGCTTTGCCCAGTGAATCATTGGCAAAAATGATACCAGCAACTGAGCTATCCATGCTGACCGACCACCATGTTGAAAAGATTAGGCTATTCCACTAGATGACGAGAAACATCTGGCCCAGTCCTCTCTGCTGTCCCAAGTGACTGGCTGTCAGCTGCCAGGCATGTAGGTGTGACACCATCCTAGATCATCCATCCCTCAGTTGATCTTTCAGATAACCACAAACTCATCATGGTCAGCAGGTATCAGCTGAGCTGGCTCAGTCCAGAAGAATCATCCAGCCAACCCAAAGAACTGTGAGTCAAATACATGGTGGTAGTTTTAATTCATCAAGTTTGAGTGCCATTTGTTGCATGGCAAAAGCTAACATACTAAGGCTGTAGGAGAAAAATAAAGACCAACCCTGTCCTAACTGTGTCCTTTTAAGTTCAGGTAGCCTTTTGAAGTGTAAATACTAAACTCAAGCACAGAAAAGTTATTTTATGATGGCCATTCCTACAAACTCCATTAATACGATGCCTCACTTGTTTGGCAGAAGAAAGAGAGTTCCTCTTATGTAGTTGAATTTGATAATGAATCATTTTTATGTAGCTCATAGGTGATATTTGAGTGACAAATTGAAAACAAGTCACAATTTAAATAGTTTGGAGGTTGAATTAGAGTAGATGAAAGCCAGGGTTTCTCCTAAATGCTGACATCACAGGATTTGCTGTGAGCATATTAAAGTTGGGATAGCAGCAGTGGGATTGCACTTTTAGAATGCTCTGTTTGATCCCTGACTCAAATGCAATTTGATATTGTAAATTGTACTAAAGTTATGGCTGATCATTCAAATCATTTGAATATCATTTGATAGCATATTTTGATACACACACTGACAAACACCGTATTATTTTGCTTAAGAATCACTGAAAGTTTTGCTGGGAAAAGTTTTGGCCTCCAAGCATATTCCAGTGAGTGATTCCAATACCACACTAATCTGATACTTGAATTTGAATTGCTAATATTATAAAAATTTGCTGCCCATGCTGCCACTGTTGATGCTTACTTCTGCTAAACCAGATGTCTGTTATCCATCCTGCCACTGACACATTAAACTACTAAATCAGGGAAGAAAAAAAATGAACTAGTTTATTTTTGTTGTGGTTGCTGTTCCATTGAAGGATCCCTAAGATGTAATGCTGAGGCAGATTTTTTTTATCATAATATAATTTATTTTATTGGGACACATTCACTTGTCTTCTGACATTCCTCTAGACCATTTGGGCACTTTGATCTGCCATGCCCATGGCAGTATGGTTCAGTCTGTAGCATTATGGATTCCCAATCAGAAAAAAAAATGTGTGCTGTTTTCATGCCTCCTATAAGAGGTTTGTCCAGGCCACTCCAAAGTGCCATCTGCCAGTATTGGTGCTGTCGTTGGAATGAGAGAGTTTCTCATCACTTGCTGAAAAAAGGAATCGTGGACATACTAGAAACAACAACAAAAAGGACCTAAGGATTGCAAACGGAGCCTGTCTGTCTCTACCTCAGTTACGTGAAGACCTTGAATAGGCTACAACCTGCACAACATCCAAAAGGTAGATATTAGTCAAATGATACTGATCGACACTGAGGTATTTTCCTCTTTCAAAGAACACACACAACAGTATCATAGACTGAATCTCCAGTCATGGAAATCTGGATGCATCCAGTTTTGGCCATGTCTTTTTCAGACTTCGTCAAGTACTTTATATATCCCTCCTATGTGATTTTAAAATATGAGTCCTTGATATTCCTCTTCTCAAGGGATGGAGCTTAGTTCCTTTCTTTCTGAACACGAGCTGGACTTGGTGGCTAACGTCTAATAAAGAGAATGTGGCAGGAGTGATGGTGTGTGACTTCTGAGACAAGGTCATGAAGGCGTTGTGACTTCCTTCTTGCTCTCTCTTGGCTCAGTCACTCTTGGAGAAGCCAATGCCATGTTGTGAGGATGCTGGAGAAGTCCTGTGAAGAGTACATGTTGGGGAGAGGAAAAGGAGACTTCCTGCCAAGAGCCAGGTGAATGAACCATTTTGGAAGCATATCTCCCAGCCCCGGTCAAGCCTTTGGATGACTGCAACCCTGACCAACATCTTGACTGCAGTTTCATGAAAGAACCTAAGCCATAACCACTCAGTGAAGCTGCCTCTGGATTCCTGACCCCCACAAATTGTACAATAATAAGTGTTCATTGTTTTAAACTGTTATGTATTAGGGCAATTTTATTTTTCAGCAATAAATAGTACATCCACCAAAGCAATCAGTGAACTCAATAAAGCTATCAAATAAAAATAGTTCTCAAATGTTGATTGTCAGTATCTTTCCTCTCTTAAAAATCAGTAGTTTGAAATGTCTTTTTCTTCCTTCCATAAAATGTAGTGAGGCTATTTTAGGGAAAATATATATTTTATGATACAGACATTTTGGAAAAAGGTTTCATGTGTAACTGAAATTATAAAGAATGAGAATTGCTTGCACATCATATAAATACATATATAATCAGATATAAATATGCATGTAAGGAGTTACCTGATCCAGGATGATATTAGCACAAACTTCGCACGTGAGCATCTTTTCTCCTGTATCTGTGTACATCCACTGACATGTCAGGACATGTTTTCTTTTAAAATTTGGAAAAGGAAAGAGCTTGGGATTGGGAGATGATGCCAATAGGGTAACACTGGGTAAGATGTGAGAAATTGTTTGGTTTTTTTGGCCAGCTGCTTGGGTTAGGTTTGACTTCCTATGGTAGAGAAGAAAAGACCAGAAGCTGACTTAACTGTTCTAGACTGACAGTCATCTGTGCTTATGTCCAGAGCCCCATGAAATATAAAATTTAATTACAGAAGAGGTCATTCTCCTGTTCTCGTTCATAGCTTATATTTTCAGGTATCTTGGAATACATTGAGATACGTGGAAGATGCCTTGTGCACCATGGGTTAGATTCCTTAGGAAAAAAAAAGGAAGTCATAGAGTGGGCAGTGGCAGGGAGTCTCCAGCATTTGGCTTCACAGGCATAGCAGGGGACAAGTAGGCATAAAAGTAAGAGAAGAGGAGTTGGTCAGACCCTGTGTGGTGACTGCGGTGGACAAGTTTGCTCATGTGAGACACTCGCTGGAGGACACCCAGAAAAACTGGGGCATTCTTAAGGGGGAAGTTCTCTTAGTAATTTGGAATCCTGTGGGTAAGACAAGTACAATTATTTTTAGCCACAATCTGGGAGGTCTTGGACATAGGTTAGAGTTGATAAATGTATTTCCAACTTTTCAATGTTTCCTTCCTTAGTCCTTCCTTCCCCCTTTCCTTTCTTCCATCTTTCCTTCTTTCCCACCCTTCCTTCCTTCTTGGCTTCCCCCCCCCCACCCCATTCTTTCTTCTGTTTAACCTTTCTTCTTTTCTCTCTTCCTCTTTCTTTTTTTATTCTACATTGTTTGATCACTTTTCCTCTAGAATCTGGATGCACAGGCTGTTAGCTCTCAGACTCCAATTGTCTATATCCATATGGACTTTTTGTCCCCCCCGCCCCTGTTCTATGTTAGGCACTTTGATCTACTTTCTAACTCCACTAGGGGTGCTTTTGACCTAACTCTATGGTCTGTCACACATCTTTAGAATTTAGAAAATTTAATAATCATCCCATGTCATTTTAGATTCCAGTTAGCGGGGATTGAGTGTTGCCTTGAAGACTCTCTATGGCTGCAGGTTGAACTTGGCGTACATTTTGACAGCCAGATGCAACATTTCTTCCTGATTGCCTGGCTCAGAGTCACTTAATAATGCATTGTTTTCCCAAGTACAACTCAGTGGAGGTGGAACATCTGGTTCTTAGTGAAAAAGCCGACTAATTTACTCAAATCCCTGGTGTGATTTACAAAGCACCGATGAAGGTGGAATGCTTTGACACATTGTAGAATGTGACTGACTGTGTCTACATTGGCAACGGTTTCTAAATGGCTCATTTAAAGCAATCAGGGAATCTTTTATTTGGTACCAGCCTAACAGCCAACATGTTTACATTTCTAAATGAAAACCTTTTTCTTTGGGTGAAAACGTTTCCAAAAAAAGTAAATGATTTGGTCATTAAAGGCAAAGACAATGTTTTCTTTTGAATGGTGGAGACAGTGACATGTTTTCCAAATATCCCCAAACATTATGAGGAAAATGCAGGCATTTGATAAATTCCTGACTCTGAACACCATCATTAGTAAAATTTTAACCAATCAGATTTTCAAACAGTCTTTTGATTCTTAACCAAGGGGTAGTTGGATTTTTGAAAACACATCCAAATTATAATGCTGATGTGAAGAAAATTACCAGGGTAATTGAGATAAACCTTCACCTACATGCATGCTTTTTTTAGATTACTAACAAAACAGAATTTAAGTGACTTGTGCTTTACTATTTGTTTCTCTGAGATGGCGAACTCAGATTTTGAGGTAATTCATATTTAGTTCATGTTTACCAGGCATCCACTGCATAAGGTGGAAGGTACTATCAAGGAAAAAGTCAAAACTGACTTCCTCCTTTTCTCACGCTGCATATCTTATTTATCAACTACCAGTGTTGCTCAAGATATTCATTTCTGCTGAGGCCATTAATTCATGTCATTGAACTACATAAACCGTTATCTCTCCTCTGCTCAACACCCTCCATTGGCTCCTTATCTCTTTCAGAATAAAAGCCTATACTGTGACCTCAAAGTTCGTACACAGTTTTTCCTAGATTGCTTCTCTTACCTCCTGTTCCTACCACTCCCCCTCCCCTCATTACTCTTTAACTGAGAGGTTCTCTTTCCTGTTCATTATGCCAACCACGCTCCCACCTTAAGGCTTTTGAACTTAGTTTCTTTTGTGTTCAGTGCTTTACCTAACAATCTCTCCATAGCTCCTTCCTCACTCAGTTTGGGTTTTGGTTGGAACATTGACTATCAGATCTTCCTTAACTAGCCCACCTGAAGTAGTACTTTTATATCCCCATCACATCTTATTTGCAGTATGTGGGGGTTGAAATACAGACTCAGAGCATTTATTTGAGTTTAAAATTTCTGCCAATCAAATAATTTATTCTGTGAGATGTCAGACAATTAATCTGCTTTTTAAACATTTTTTCCCCAGTGCATTTCCTTGTTAACCAACTAAAGAAGTTGGATGACTTTGTAGATATAGTCATTTTTTTTTTGTCATATCCCACTTGGTATGCTTTTGCATTTTTGTCTTTGTGTCTTTTTTTTTCCTATATTGATTATTGTTTGGCTTCATCAAATTAATGATTTTGGAATCATTTGCTCGCAATCATAGATTTGGGACAGTTAGTCATCAAACATGAAGGGAAAGCTGATAACATGGTAAAAGACTTGAGTAATTATGTTTATTTTTAGAGACAAAATTAAGGAAAGGGAAATCAGAAAGTCAGATTTCATTAATACTAAGTAACTACTCTCCTGTTCACAGTTGCAGGAAAACGACAAGGAATCAGCCTCATATTTCTCCACTGCAAAGTGACAGCATTGCACTTGTGGGCTGCTTGCTCCTGTGTGGGAAATGGAGTTGCTTGGTGTTGGGTCTGTGGGGATAGGTCTGAAATAGTGCATGGGATATAGATGATGTTTTCCCAATATTACGCAAAGAAATGGGACTCAGAGAGGTTAAATGGTGTGCTAGTTAAATAATTGCTGGGAGAAGGGTCAAGCTCCCAACTCTAAGCTCCACATCCCAAGCCTGCTCTTTGGCATCACCTTTCAGTGTATTGAGCTCTTACAGTGAGCGGGGCATTCTTGCGCTCCGTAAGCCACGGTCTTCCTCTTGTTACGTGCTGTCAAGAAATGTCATGCGATTGGTAAGACTCCATGAAAAAGACACTGTAAGAGAATAGAATGAAGCCATTGATGCTGATCATGCTGTGATAAAACTTTGTGCTTTCTATGCTTGCGCTTTGCATACAGAATGAAAAGAATAAAGTCTGAAAGTGGGGTGAAGTGTAGTGTGTTTTCTAAGAAAGTGGAATTTTGCCAGGGCATTGACGAGTATATGGTGTAGTAGACGGTGGTGGTGCTTCAGTGATTTAAATGGACCATGCCCAAGACTGCATAAAGAGCTGTCAATAAAAAGACACATTTTCTGATTATGTAAGTACTTTATGGCCACTATTAAAAGCTTGAAAAATATAGAAATATTTCAAAAGATAACAAAATCACTCTAATCCGTATAAAAAGATCACTGAAATATTTTGGGTGTATTTTCAATGCATTTTCCTTATACACTTGATCCCATATTTATATAAGGTTTCCTGCATTTCTCTTGCATTTTATTGTGAACATATTCCCAATTTAGTAAAATTTGTTAGTTAATACACATTATAGTGATGCAATATATAATCTATATTTATCTGCTGCTCTTCTGTTGAGGTTTAGATTGTTCCACATTTGTTGTGAATAAAATGTGGTGAACATGTTGGTTGTTAAGCCTTACAGTTAAAATACTTACCATTTAAAAATGGAAGTTTTTTTTTTTTAATTATATAGTATTTTCTCACATTTGTCATTCAAGTTGACACAATCAGAAGAAAAGGGAATGTCGTTTTTATAAACCCTTTCTTTGGAGTAATTCATTAAATATTGCCTGTGAAACAGTTCACTGAATTAAAATAAAAGCTGATTGGTTTTGTAAAGATAAAACAAGTGTGCTTTGAGCCCAGCATTTTGCAATAGTCAATCCTAGGCCTGGGAAGAGAGTCTAATGCTGATTGCAAATATTTTTGCATGATGAAGGCTGATCTCCTCAGAAATAACTTCTGCTTTCTAGTTAAAACATGACTGAACTAAATCCCCTCACAGATCTTTTTCTGGAAGTCTTGCTTTTCCCTTCAGGCATGATGTTAGTCATTATGTTGCAATTTTGATTATGAGTAGAATATTCATATTTATGTAGTTGCTGACACATCATCCTGTCGTGATTAGAATGCACATGAGTGAGTAGATAATGGTGGTGACTTATTCAGATAAAAGTAAAGAAATGACTTAAATTCACTTAAAGAAAAATCTTTACTTCGAAGACAGGTGGTATATTTAGGGTCATTTATATGCTTTATTGCTTTTTGTTTTTAGTTCCTTCTGCATTTTCTCAAACATAGAAATCTTAACCCTTATAAATATGGAAAAATTAAATGGAGACAGTTCTATTAATTTATTCTCTTAGAAATTAACAAATAGGAGGGAGGAAAGGGACATTAGTTAGTTATTTACACATACTATAGTGATTAGTTGCCATGTATAACTTACCATGTCTCAGAATGTATCAGAAATTTAAATATCTCAAGACTTAGATAATAATAAGTTGTCTGACTCATTCATTGATCCAGCAGTGGAGACGTGGGCATTTGTATTGCTGTTCATGTCTCTAGTTTACACAGGACAGATCAGAGGGACAATTAGCTTTGATCATGATGGTGAATTGATGTTGTAATGAACATTATATTGTACAAATGCCTTCTTTTTTTTTGGAATGAAGCTGCTGGCTTTTGTTTTATTCAACTAAACTTTGTCCTAATTTGTTAAATATGTTCAAGCATTATATGCTGAATTCAGTAGTTTCAGACTCCTAATATAGCAGGTAAGATGACGTAATAGTTTAATATGATAGAGGAATGTATATTTTTTCTAGACTTTGCAGTCTCTTTCATTCTTTGTATACTTAATTCATATTTTCTCCATTCTCTTTTAAGGCATCATGTTACATAGACTTGGTTTTCTCAGATCCCTCATTTCACACCTTCACACATTTACTGAGCACTGTATTTTCGAGCTCCCAAGAAGTATTTACAAATTCATCCTAAAGAATCCTATTGTATATTGAGCAACCAGTCTAACTGCAGAGTATTTATCTCAGCTCTAAGTATTAATCAAAGTTTTCTTTAGAAATGTATAGGTTCCAGAAAAAATTAATCCCACAGATGGGAAGCCGGTTAATTATTTTTACTGGGATGATTCCTAAGTGAACATGAAGCCTGTTAATTTGGGGAAGGCTTCTTGATTGTTTTTGGTGAGACAGTTTTATGACAATGACTTTATTCTGAGATTTAGCAACTGGACGTGGAATCGGAGGGCCTGGGTTCCGGTCCTGTCAACAGCCCTCAATGGACGTGTGATTTTGTATAACTCACGCAACCTGTGTGAGACTTTCACCTCATTTATGAAATGGCCAAAGAATTCTTTTTACCCTGATTTCAGCAGGTCGTTCAGAATAATAAAGAATGTTATGTTTCACAGGCTGCAGAGCGTCGGAGATGTATAGTGGTATTAAACTTATAACTGTTGATATTAACGTATCACTAACTCTATCCTAATTAACTTTTCTTAATACACATACATCTTCAAGGGATCGTTTTATTTATTTTTCTCTTAAGGGAAGGAAGGAAGAGAAGAATAATAGGAGAAAAAATAGAAATCAGTTGAGTTCCTACCATTTCTGTCAGGCACTTTCATATATGTCACCTGATTTCAGACTCACAGCACAATTTTAAGGTAGCATATCTTCATTTATAGATGAGGAAACCAAGGCTCAGAGAGTTTTGTTAGAGAGTATTCATTTGCAAAGCCTGGATTTAAAATGAATTCTGATTTCAAAATCTTTGCTTTATCTACATCATAGAATACAGGTGTATTTCCTTGAATACTTAGTGTTGGTGGAAATTACAAAAACATCACATCCAAATTTTTATTACCCTTATACCTTTTATAAAGCCCGAAACCAAATGATTTTCAAAAAAGGAAAAAAAAATGTACTTCAGATAATGAGTAAGAACTCAACTTTTAGCAAATTGTTGAACTTTTCTTCTAAAGTATCCCATTGTATCTTGCTTAGAATGTTTTCTTCTTGAACTGCTTCATTCCTGTTTTAAAAGTAGGTCTTGGAGTTCCTTATTTTTGTTCTGCACCTCAAAAAAGAAGCTTTACCTTAAATGATATCCACATATATATATGGATTTCTAGATTTATCTTACAATTAAACCATAAAGAAAACATATTACCCCCCAATTTTCAGAGTCTTCCAAAATTATTGCTTTGATCAAGAGATCTTTTCAGTCCCTAGAGCAGGGGGAGTAGATCCAGGGCAGGCTTTCTTTAGTTTCTCTGCCCCCATTACAATTTGACCATGACCCTGGCTGACGCGTTTTAGGGCATAAGGACAACAGAGCAAGGGTCTCATTTAATGAAAGGCAGAAGGCTGTGATAAAGTCCACATGGAATAGAAATGAGAGAAGAATTGACATTTTTACAGAATGATGATGGTTAGTAAAAACAGGCTCTACCTTCTCCCTATGTTTCATTCTTTATACAGATTCAAGCCTAGGACCCATGATCATCTTCTTAAATTTATTGTCTAGAGACAGAAATATAGCAGAAGCTTTCAACACAAATGTATCCTATTACAGGGAAATGCTTACCCTTATGAAACGTTACATTATCAAAGAAAAAAGCCAATAGGTAACCTGAGGTTTGCTTTATGATACAAATTCAGGCTAAGGTTGCAGAAATTAGCAAAATGTTGAAGGTTAAGCTGAGAGTCAGCTTTCATGAATACATCAAGAGAGGCTCAGATTGTACATTCCATGTATCTTAAAACAAAAGCAATGAAAACATTTTTATAAATATGAGAGGTGTGTGGAAGATGGGGATAAGGGTATGGGATATATAAGAGGGAATAAAATCCCAAATATTTATTCTTTTGCTATAGACCCTCAGACCTGGTGAGAGGCTCCTCATATTTTGAACACATGCTTAGTCTGTCTGTCTGTCTGCTACCATGGGTACTCAATAAAGCCACTTTATTGAGATATGATTGATAATTTTAGAAAAGCTGTATATATTTGATGTATACAAATTGATGAGTTTACAGATTAATTATATTCCTGTAAAACCATCACTCCAATCTATGCTCTAAACCTATCACCTCTAAAAGTTTCCTCCCTCCCTCTTATTTTTTATTATTGTCATTAATGTTATAATTATTGAGGGTTACTTTATGGTACAAATTCAGGCTAAGATTGCTCTAGGGAAAAAAAAAATGGCTCCCATTTGGCTAAAGGAAATTCTCCAAAGAAGAGTGTAACTGTGAGTTGTGATTGGCCAACACTGTGAGCAAATGATGGCTTCCGGTAGGTACACTGGTGGTAAAGGGGATCTGGATAGGACACCATCAGTATCCAGTGTAGGAGACAAACCAAGGAAGGCTTCTAGGAGCTAGTGATGGCTGAACTGATTCTTTAAAGAGAGTTGATAAAGTGAGAACAGAAGCAAAGTTGTGAAGGTAGGTTACATAACCACATATGCAGAGAACTACAAGCAGTTTGTAATTAAATGTGGACAGTGGAAGATGAAGCTGGGGAGGTAGAGAAGAAATAAGTTGTAGAAGGTAATATATATTATCCTAAGAACACTGACTTTACCTTGGGAGGAATGAAGAAACCACTGGGGAGTTTAAAGTTGTTTAAAGTCCTTTTAAGTAGACAGGTGGGATGGTCCCTGCAGTTAAGATGCAAGAGCCACAGTCTTGTGTTGCAGGGTCCATCTATCCATATAGAGATTTTTAGTCACGTTCTATCCATAGCGTTTAATAACATTTGCTTGTTTCAGTTCCCTTGCAAAGCCAATACGTGCTGATTTAGGTGCAGCTTTGATGCTGCCTGCATAAATCCTCAGAGATTTCCCAACAATGAAATGGGATTGACATCTTTGATCAAAGTGCTTTGCCCTCCCCCACCCCCAGCTTCCTTTAGAATTGCAGCAGGTGTTTGAAAGGTGTTTCTCTAGATGTCAGGGTGAAGTTCATGACCGTGAGATGGGGCATTTGCTAACACTAAAAATGAAGCCAACTGGTCTAGAAATGTCACACCTTGGTCTACTTAGTCCCATGCTCTGGCAAATAATCAAATTGATTTTGTAGCGAGTCTCAGAAGACCATCTGTTCTACTCAGAGGTTGCCATAATGTAAACAGCCTCTTATGGCCGTTTGGAAAAACATATTACCAACAATGACACACTTCCTTTTTTTGTGGCTTCCCCTTCCTAAACCCTTCATTCTTCCATATTTAGGCTAAGGCCGAGGCCAAGAGAATGAACTAGCCACAGACAGCCTTTGGGAAATACTCTTCTGTGCATATATAGGCTGTTTTAGAATGTCAAAACCCCAGAGGAGGGGAGAGCAAATAGGATCCGCATTTATATCTCAAGCTTAAGATGGTGATTGTTGGAATGAAGATAGTCTCAGTGAGAGAATATTTAAGAAAGTCAGCTCTCCAGAAAATAGATCAGACAGATAACAGTGGTGGCCTCTGAAAAGTAGGTCAGAGCCTGGTATTTTTTCTCCTTTTTTGTATTTTTCCAAATATCTACAAGAATATTTATTACCTTTTAAAATAAGGAACAATAAAAGAAACAACATTTTTAATGTCTGAATCAGTTCTCTTGTTAAAAATGTTCTTTGTGCACAAGCATGTGGCAGGCATGTGCACTAGAAAGTTATGAACATTTTCTAATATTAATGTAATACCTTCACCCCAAAAAGATGACTTCAGGTCTTTCTATTATGTACTAGAATAGGAACAAATTTATTAGCTATGTTTTGGAGCCTAGAGGTCCTGTAAAATTCTGACATATGCAGTGTGCTTTACAGACCCCAGTCCCCCAACCACTAAACTGCTGTTGTTTCTGGAATATGCAGTGAAATGTTCTCCTTGACACCAGGCAGGGCCGTACTCAATGCCATGTATATTGATAGTGAAGAGGGTTTCCAGTGACTTTGATCAGGCGTTTTCTGGGAGTTATGGATTAACGTTATATTTGCAAATTTTTATTGAATAGTAAGGTCTTAAGGAGTGAAGTTAGAACTTTTTGAGAGAGCACGTAACACGTGAAAATTACAAAATATTACTAAAATCATATACATCACTTTTGCAGATTACTGAATAAGTCAGTGTTATTTCATGACCACCATAGGGAAAAAATAGTGTTATTGTCTCTCCATCCAGCATCCATAGATCTATTGAGGTAAGGTAACTTGAACCCTACTTTAGATTGAAGATCAAGGCAGCTTTATCACGCCTTGATCAAAATGAGAAAACCTCCATGCACACACACAAAGCAGCAGCACTCAGATCTATTCCAGTCTAGCACCAAACACGGCAACTGACTGCTAACTAACAGGGAAGCATAATAAATCTGTGGCATACAGATCACTATACAGTTCTTGTCTATAAGCCACATTCCTTCTTAACTCCCTTCAGTGCCCTATCCAAAGTTCACGGTTTTAAATCCCTTCCGTGGACATCTCATCCTCTCTCCTTGTCAAGGAAAGGGGTAACTTCCAAAGCCCAATGTACTTGGCTTTGAATTCCTTTATGACCTATTACAACATGATCAATTACTTCCTCTCCTTTTAGGTTATTTTAAAAGTTTCTGTATATATATATTTTTATTGAAGTATAGTCAGTTTACAATGTTGTGTCAATTTCTGGTGTGCAGCACAATGCCCCAGTCATACATGAACATCCGTATATTCATTTTCATATTCCTTTTTACCAAATACTACAAGATATTGAATATAGTTCCCTGTGCTATACAGTATGAACTTGTTTATCTATTTTACATATATGTATATATATATTAGTTAGCATCTGCAAATCTCAAACTCCCAGTTTATCCCTCCCCATCCCTTTCCCCTCCTGGTAACCGCAAGTTTGTTTTCTATGTCTGTGAGTCTTCCCATCTTTATAGGGAGTCCTTTGAGTATGATTTTTCATATATGTTCATCCACAGTATATTTTATATATATATATATATAATGTATATATATATATACATCTAAATGAGCCATTAGTCTTTGCCCACTGTTTCTATGAAATGTATAGTATATGAAATGAGTTTGGAAAGTACACCTGTAGCATAAACCCAAGTAAGTGAACCAAAATAGTTGTAGAACCACTTGTTCGACAAAATTGTCTACGGGACCACTTGTCATTTGAGTTACTGATACCTGAGAAAGAATGGAGGCCAGAATGAGTCATCTGACTGGAAGCTATTTTTAAATAACTTTAAAAGAGAAGGTGAAGACAGGGAAGAAAGAAGTGATTTCTTACCTGAACACTTGATTCATTGGATCAACTCCATTTCTCTACTCAGGAACTAGGGGAACACCACATTTTAGTCAATTAACCTTTTCAAACACTTGATGGCTTGTCTGATGTGTATTTTCCCACCTTTTTCCCAGAAAAAAAAAATGTTAGCATACGCTGATTTCAAGTCCGTTTGTTTTTCGGCAAATGTGGAGCTTCTATATCCATAATTACTGAGAAGCAAAACAGGAATTTGTTATTGCACACAATATTAGAGTAACTCCTGTCAAAACTATCCTGAAGCCCAAGCTTTGTCACTGCAGCTGGAAAAGAAGTAACAGTACCTTCTATCAAAAGATAGTAAGAGAAAAGATATAAGATAAAGTTATATGGGAAAAACACTAAGAGGCCAGCTTCAAAGGTGTGTCAACATGCAGAGAGACAGATTCCTGTCTGCCGTATTCTGGCTCGGGATTTGGAAGCACATCATTGCTGACCTAGTCTAATGGGGCCAAGGTCGAGGGAGATGTGGAATGAGATTATTAGCTGGGGACAGACTGGGCTTTAGCATCCATGTTTTGGATGAGCTGATAAACTGCTAACCACCCCACCCTCATCCCTGTATCTATATGGATACTATAATATGCGTGAGAGATCTGTCTGTCTGTCTGTCTATCTATCTGGCCATCTATCTGCTTGTTTATTTTTTCTGAGAAGATGATTCTGGTGTCTTTGCAGGGGAAAGGAAGATGGTTAAGAGAACAGCATGAGAGCACTTTCTCTGTCAGTCTGAAGGCTTGGTTTTATGCCCTCCGGAGAGAGAGCTGTTGGAGTTGTATTTCTGAATAGATTTGTAGCACTGCAGATGACAGGATCTAAGAGATAGTTTAGGAGAAGATACTTCTTTTTAAACCCCATCGCTGCTCTCGCCACATACCAGAAAAGAGCTTGGGAATGGAGCCCTGAACTTTCTAGGTCTGCCACTCACATTGTTTTCATAGAGACCATCATTGCTGGAGGCAGTGAACAGGTGCCTAAATAGGGTGGCTTAGGCATGAAATTAATAGGTGACTCACCTAAATAACAGGGAGGCGTGAGGGCTGAGGACAGCCCAGGTCAGGGCTATCAGCCACCTGACCTAGACTTTAGTATGAATGTGTCTTATTTGTGCCTATGGGCTAGTAAGACCTGGGGAGATGTGGATGACGGAAATTACAATAATGTGTCTTACAGGACAAAGGAATTTATGAAGAGATAGGGCATCCTCAACTGAAAGACTTCTTATATACCAACGATTTTCTTTTGACTTCCTTGGCTACCTGCACATTTCTCCTTTCCTTCTCATGAACAGCTCTGGCTGCTCCTTTGTTTCTGACAGTTCTTCTGAAACTTAGCCTACTTCACTCTTTTCATGTCTTTCTTCTTAAAGGAGTAAGCAAAACCGAAAATGAAACAGAAACAAAGCAAACTTCAAGAGCACCTGCTTCTGTGGTTCTCACTGACTTTCTTTGTTACATGTTCCTACGCAGTTAGCCTTCAACATGGAGGCTGGTTCTGATGTTCAGTTAAATCACCTGTGTTCCATCCCGCTATGTCTTAAGATCCCTATTGACATAAAGAAAGAGAGACAAGACATTGACGCTTAGTACAACCCGGTCTATCATCACAGAGAAACCTCTCAAGGAAAACAATGTTTCAGCCGGTAAAATCCGTATTTCAATTTAATTCTAACTAAACTTACTTAAACACTTTAAAAGTAGCCTGTACATGAAACAATATGTACAAAGAGAAACCACCTAAATGTTAAATATGTGACTGACATTCAAACAATAAATTGAGATGAATAATTGAAGACTTAGCATGTTTCTTCTGTCAAGTTGTCTGTGGTCAAAATATTGACGAAATACCATATATCTTTATGGTTTTCATGGCATAAGGTGATAACAAAAACTTACAGTTTTCTGAATTTAGCTCACAATATTTTGTCTGTTAAGTCTGGATCAAAAAAGGCTGAGATATAATTTAATGGTAGTCAAATATAAGTTCTCTTTTTTGTTTCTTCAAATAGAAAAAACTAATTTTTTCTCTATAAACTTAACACTTCACAAGAAAACCACTACTGACATGATGAACTTCTTCATAATAAGCACTCAGATAATGGCTAAAGATGTTTTAGTTGCTTCAGCTGGAGGTTTTAATAAAAACATTTGTGAATGCTTTAAATTGTGTTTTCCTGGATGAATCAAATTGTCTTCCTCATTCCTTTCCAGTGTCCCTGATTATACTGTTTTGCAACTATATAATATATATTATATACTAAAATAATATATATAACACATATTTTATATATTTATATATAATATCAAGTATGTATCATTTACAATATATATATATTTGTACTTGAGCACTAATTTTTAGTAGAATTTTTTGTGATGATGGAAATAGTCTATATATGTACCATCTAATATGGTAGCCGCTAGCTCCATGTGGCTATGGAACACCTGGAATGTACTTAGTTTGAGTGAAGAACTGAATTTTAATTTTTATTTAATTTTAATTAATCTTAATTTAAATAGCCACATATACCTAATGGCTACCGTATTGGGAAGTTCAGCTCTACAGACTGAATTTAATTTTGATTACCTTGTAGCCTTAGTTGTTACGACCAGCTTTATTGAAATGATAGTTTAAGCTTTAACATTGGAATGGAAGATAAGGCGAGCGAGCCTCTCGTGTTCGGGTCTGGATCCTCCTATAACATAGTTAGTTGACTCAGTTTGTCAAGAAGGGTCATCTCTGATTTGAAAATTGCACCTCTTGGGGAGTGATGGAAATGTTAGCTATCTTGATTGTGGTGGTGCTTTCATTGGTATCTACATCTATCAAAATTCATCAGACTGTACTTTTGAACTATGTGTAGTTTACTGAACAGGAGCCATACCACAATAAAGGTGTTAAAAATTTCAAAAAAATAAAAAAAGGGATATCTCTGGTTTCCCTATCTCTTTTTAGATTTTGAGTGAAGAAATAAAAATGTTGAGTCTCCTTACTGAGAAAAATTCCTGATACGTCCTGAAGATGATTTAAGGGAGTAAGATTGGCAGGTGCTGTTTTAGCAGAAAAATAAAGTTCACATAACTCTTTGCCCATTAGTCTGGAATGTGAGATGGTGACATTTATGGATAGACTGTCTCATTTCAGTTTTAGAGATGATATTATTTCACCAGCTGTTGGAAAAGTCCCTTTCTCCACTCACCTTACAAGCACAACCCACTGGTTGGGTATGATTCAGTTCCTTGGGATGCAGAATGAGTGTAAAGGACCCGATTTATTATTTTTCTTTCTGTCTCTGGAAAAGTTGTACCCAGAGAACCAGACACACCGGCTTGGTATAGAAAATACAGGAGTGCAGAACCACAGGGCATCCTTCTCCAGGCTCCACTTAGGGAGTGTGTCCATTCCCTCTCTCTGCCCTTCCTCACATACATCTCATATATAGTCGGGACGGAGTTCAACTCAGTATCTGCTTTCAAAAAATTGCATTCCTGTCTTTATGCCAGCAGCTTATTATCTCTTTTACCTTGGAAAGTCCTGAAATTTTACCCTGTGGTGTTTAGAAGTCAGTCACTGTTCATTGGAATGTTCTCAAGAACTTAATGATTAGAATTTTATGTTTTCTTTCTGTCACGCTGAGCTTAGAGCAAAGTTCCCTAGATAAAGGTTGACTCAGCTATACCTACATCTTAAATTAAAGCACTTTACCTTCTGTATCCCAACTTTTTAGAGTCAATACAGGAAACAACACACGTGAAACAATTTTTTCATGTGCCTGGGTTTCAGAATCAATAGCATTTCAGTTACCAAACAGATTCTTCAAATTTTAGTGAAGAATGGATTCGTTGGTGGAATGGGGGAAATTCAGGGCTCTATCACTCATTCTATTCTAGGGCCCTTGCCATATTTTGTGAAATCTAGTAAGTCTTTCTGGTGCTCAGTGTTTCACTACACCACATTTTACGTGAGAGGCATCTAGATTGTTTCAAAGGGAAAGATCTGTCTTTTCAAGGTTCCATACTATTACTCATGACATTGGAAATTCATAGACATCCCTGTTTTACTTCCTTTCAACAGAGATTGTTTACCAGGAAATTAGATTGTGTGAGCAGGAGGTCAGTACACTTTCTGTCTCTGATTTCATCTTCCAATGGCCTAAAACTACTTAAATAGCTCCAGACACACAATGAAAGTTAACGTTTATACTGTAAACACTGGCCTTCTGTCTATGTAATCTTAAAATGAGTTTAGTTAGATAAACAAAAATAACCTAAAAACCATGTATGAGTTCAATGTTGCATTGTTTTGACTTGAATGTAATTGAACTTTTTATTTTTTATCTTCAAGAGGCCAACAAAATACATTTAAATATAGAATATTCACATAATGTATTAATGTATTTGCCTCATGAAGGGAAGCTAGTAGTTGAAATCAACAACTCTGAATTTCCCACAGTTGATTTTTTTGTTATCGGTGGGTCAGGTCATCAGATTCAATCAGGGGGATTTCTGTCTTTAGAGTCCTCACAAGCAAATAAAGAAACAGTTGTCATTTCATGCTCCCTTGGTGTGATTTTCATTTGTCCATTCATGGAACAGATATTTAACATTCTATAGCACAAGACTCTTCCCAATATTGTGAAAAGAGATACAGATATCTTTGTCTTCCTGGCTACCCCACTGTAAGAGAAGGAGCTGTAAACAATATATTCATAAACGATATATCAGTTGGGAATGGTACTTGAAGAAAAAGGAAGCAAGGAAGAGGACGGGGGTACTCCGAAGGGGGCTGGGGGTGGCTGCAATTTTAAATATGGTAACCAGGAAATTCCCTTTTGTGAAAGTGACGTTTATGGACGTGAATGAGGAGAGGGTGTGAGTCTTGTAGATGTCTAGAAGGAGTCTCTTCCAGGCAAAAAAATAGCAATGGCAAAGGTCCTGAATGGATGCCTGACGTAGACACAGCAAGGGGCCCAGTGTGGCTGGCACTGCCTGAGCAAGGCAGTGAGGAGGTCAGAGAGATGAACGGAGCAGGCGTGGAGCTCGGGATATGCGGAGTCTTGTTGGTGCTTGTGGAGGCTTTGAGCCTTCACTCTAAGCAAGATGGGGAGATGTTGGAGGATTTTGAGCAGAGTAAAACCATAATCTGACTTCTGTTCTTATATGCTAATTCTGTGTGCTGTGTTAAGTTCTCAGTGTCAGAGAACTATGGCAGAGACCATTACAATAGAACCCTGCAAAAGGTAGTAGCTGATTGGATCCAGGTCATAGGGGATAAAAGTTGTGCGATTCTGGATATATTTTGAAAAGACAGAGAAAAAAGTAGCTGATGCATTTAAGGTGGGGGGTTAGCCAAGGAGCTGAACCAAGGTCTTTGTGACCTGTTACCTATGCAGTGCTTCTTAGATAGTCAAGAGGAGGTAGTCAATAGGAATTCAGATTTATGTCTCTGTGTCATAAGAGAAGTCCAGACGGGAGATTTTGAAGTGGAATCATCAGCTTCTTTAAGTTCATGCATCTGGATGAGAGCTCTCCAAGCTGGTGACAGTAGGTAGACAAGAGAAGTCCACGAGTTCTCCCTGGGCCACTCCGACTTTTAAAATTTCAGAAAACCAGGGGACATGAGCAAAGGGGACAGGGAAGAAGTGATCAGCATAGGGAAGGAATCTGTTGGCCTAGAAGCCAAAGTGAAGGGTGTTTTCAAGAGGCGGGAATGATCAACTGTGCCAAATGCTGCAGATGATCAGATACCGAGGATTGAGAACTGACCTTTGGAATTAGCAGCTCATTAGAGACCTCCACCACAGCAGTCTTGGTGAAGTCTGGTGGTGAAAGGCTGATAGGAGTGTTTAGGGGAGCAGAGAAGTGGGATGGTACCTGGAGTGGTATATGGGATGGAAAGAGGTATTTTGGTTTGTCTTTTACAGAGGAAAAAAATGTAGAGTCATTGGTGGGTAGTCTTGAATATTTGAAAAACTTATTGCTTGTGCATAAATGGAGGGGTTGGTAAGAGGATGAGAAGGTACAGCCCCTCCATCCTCAGGAGTGGAGGCCAGATACGTGCACCCCGGATGTGAGGAAGTCGAGAGAGAAATGAAAGGAGCAGGTGGCTGTTTTCTCCTTGTTGCTTCCCTTTTCTCAGTGAAGTTGGAAGCAAGCTTATCAGATAGTGGGAAAAATAGCAGGAGGAACCAGAAATTTGAAAGAAAATCATCATCTATGACAGTAGTCTACAGTGTTGCTTGGATTTATCTCGTAAATGAATTTTGAGAAATACTGTAGAGTCTTTGCACACGTTTTAAAATTAATATCTTTAGCTTTTCGCCCCATGTTTGAATACTGCAAAAGATAGTTTCTGGCATATTGTAATTATTGATCTCTGTAAATTAAACTTTTGCACCATTTTTAAAATGTATTCAGTGGAACCTACATAACTTATTCCAAACCTACCATTACCCATTTCAAAAAATTAGAGGAGCCAGCTTGTCTCTCTCTGAATTGTTAACATCATCCCTTTTTCTCCTTGCAATGGAACTTCAGAATTGTAACCTAAGGAGATATATTTATGTTGGAAAATCTTCTTTATTACTCACTTTGTCATCCTTCTGTGTGAGAAAACTGGGTGCACAAATCGACTTTTACAATGTTTAATGTGCCAGCAGGCAAGAGCTGAAAAATTTCTTCTGGAGGGAAACAACTTTAAAAGTATTTGTACTCAACTGATAAATGTAACAATATATGAACAATTATTCTATATAATATAATTTATATATAGTTCTAGGCATGCATAACTATCAAACCCTGTATTCGTTGGGTCCTTCTGGAAGCGCACACCACACACCATGACTGAGTTAGAACTGCAAGAGTTTTATCAAGGGTAAGGTGGGGGTGGGGAGATGGATAATACTTGCAAAAAGTAAAAGAGGGAGGAAGGAAATTGGGTGGGAGAGCTCAAGCCACAATGTATATCTGACATAGTCTTGCCAACCCAACAAAGACTGCAGAGCAAAAACTGCCTTTAGAAAAATCTTGCCTTGAGCAGCAATGGTCAAGCCCTGTAACCACACCTCACTCATATACTGGCTGAGGCTTGTCCAGGAAGAGCATGGCCTTTGCTGGAGTGCTGAAGCTTCAGTTCTCTGACAGCTGGAGACTTTTGGACCCTGCAAGCCTTGGGTTCAACAGAAAGTCTTCTTTCTGTTGAGAAAGAAGAGAGATCCGAGCAGCAGTGCTTTTTCGTCACTTCCGCAAACATACAGAGTGTTATTGACAATGCATTCTTAATAAGATGGATGGACTTTTTGTGTCAAAGTTCATATATATGTGTGGATAAATACTGTTTTATTATTATAATGATTTAGGGCTGAGCATCAGTTACATTTTGTCTCCTTCTAAACCCTAAGAAACCATGTTCACGTAAACAAGCATATTTCAATCCTTTTCAAACATATGCCAACTCTCACATAATTTTAAATCATTAAGAATTGTTTATAATAAACTATCAGCTGACAACTCAGTTAGGTCCTCCTTTCATTTTGGTGCAAGTCAAAAGTTAGGGAAAAAAAACTGCTTGCAATCCGCCCCCTCCCCCCAAATTATTAGTCATGTATTTTCTTAGTACATAGGAAATATTCTTTAAAAGTTTCACCAAGATTTATTAAATGACAGTTATGTCTGTTACTTTTTCATCTAGCCCACTGAACCTGTAAATCAGAAATGATGGTAAAATTCTGAATTTTTTTGTGTATATACCTTTGCTGGCACAATAATTTTTAATACAATGTTTGTTATTTTAAAATTCTTGTAAACTTAACTTTCATGAAAACTTTTCAGCTACAGCTTTAGCTCATTCAGTTGACAAAAACATACCTGTCAGAGACTCCAATTGGAAAACCAAATTGTCATTTTCTAACCATGTTCAACTCAAACATTTTTTAAAATTTTTACTTTATTTTAAAATTCGAACAGTACTATTAGTGCATAACTCTGTGATGTCCATCTCACTCTAAATTCTAATTCTAGGATAAATAGATATAAGGCACAGATTCTTGCCATAAACTTGTTCTTTCAATGAACAAGTCATTGCCACCTTCAAATTCTTACAAAACCTCCTGTTTCTATCTCATAGGACACTCCTTCAGGGGTGATTTTTTTCTTTGACAATAGCAACGGGAAGGAAGAGATGAGGTAGTTAAATAAAAATTTCTGGTACTTCTGCTGCATCACTTTAAAATATACATATTATTGTACACCAGAAATTGACACAACATTGTAAACTGACTATAACTCAATTAAAAATACATATATATATATTAAAATGTACATATTGCAATATATCAGATTTCAGAATATACTGTCAACCAAAGTACATTGTTTCTAAATACGATATTTTGTCCTTAACAGAATAATGTACAAAAGATCAATACATGTATCCCCACCAGGTGCCTTGATTACAGGAGGCTTCTTGTTACCAAGGTTTCAAATTCCCAAATCGTCCAGCAGTTGGATATCCCACAGTCAGTGGGGCAATGCACTAGAGTAAGATTCAGGATGGCTGTGAGATGGACTTTTTATCACGTGATAGACGATTACTGGGAGGAAAGAATAGGAAAGAAGAAGTTGACTGAGACCTACGGTGCAGGCGTGCTTTTAGATCAGTTTAGGGTAGAGTATATATGGAAGATCCCCCTCTGGAAGTTGATTTCCTTAAATCTACCCACCACACGGGAAAGCCATGTGTGCTCCCTGGGGTACACATACTCCAGAGGGATGGCACTGTCTGCAAGGAAGGGTTAATGGATAATTTAGAGCACTGGTTCTCAACCTGAAACAGTTTTACCCTCGCCCCTGGCCCAGGATACATTTGGCAACACCTGGAGAGATCTGGTTGTAGCAAGCCAGGGATGCAGTTAAACATCCTACAATACACAAGACAGCTCCCACAACAAAACGTTATCCAGTTCAAAATGTCAATAGTGCAGAGTTAGAGAAACCTGTTATAGGGCTGCACCAACAACCTTGAGGTCCAAAGCCAGCCTCATCAACCACACCTGGAAGTGTGTTAGAAAAGGCAAACTCTGGGGTCTCCGATGATTCATTTTCATGTTGAAGTCTGAAAGGCCTTGAACGAGGGAGATGCAGTAGATTTGTAGCAGCACTGATGGTCCACTTGACAACCACTCCAGATGTACAGTGGGAAAGTGTTTATACACTTTTAAAAGTTTTATTTTTCTTCTTTCAAATATGTAAGAACTGTGACAAAAATATTTTTAGATTCACTAAGTATAAGAGAAACATTGTTCTTGTGCATCTTTAAACAATGGCAGTGAATTAGATATAAAATATAGCCTTTGTGAAAAATACAGTATTACATTTGAAATCAAGATGTCCATTATTACAGAAAAATAGTCACCTTTTTGTTGTCTTTTCATGTCCAAAGTTGAATTTAAAATTTTTAAGCTACTCAAAAAGACAAAACACATCTGCTAACACATCTGCCTCATGCCCAGTTTGCATGTAAACATTCTTCTATCCCCATTTTGTCTTGAGTGATTTGTTTTCTCACAATTCAACACAAGATCTCAAGAAGCCCTAATAATACTTATTTTCTTTTAATTTTCAATTTAGCATTTTTTTCAACTAAGACAAATGAAACAGGACAAAGCATATAACACTTACTAAACTAAAATATCACACATATCACAAAACAAAATGCTGGTTACAGCTGAATTCATAATGACAGCTCCTTTTCATTCTCTTTCAGGACTATTCCCTGGTGATAAAGGTCATTAAGTATTTCAGGTTGATAAGATGGCAATTGAAATTTTTCAATTTCTTTTCACTAGAATGAGCTCTGAATTCTATCAAGCTACCTGTATCTGAACTTTTTCAGAAATATCTAATATTCTCAAGGGGGCTTTGCTCCTTAAGAAAATCTGGTATAGCAGAGAATATTACATTTGAGTGAAAATACAGTTACTCAGAAAAAGTTGTCAGTTCACATTATTAAAAGTTTTCTTTCTTACGAGTATAGCCACCAGTATTTAAGCTTGATTTCTTTAATAGAATTCTACTGAGATAAAGTAAATGTTCAATCTATTTACATATCTTCTATAGAACTATTCTGCAGTGTAAAAATTTTAAAAATTCATTGAAAATCATTTTTATTATTTACCTCACTATATTCTTTTTTAAAAAATACATTTTCTTTCCTTTTTTATTTAATTAAAAAATTATTTTAATGGAAGTACTGGGGATTGAATCCAGGACCTCATGCATGTTAAGCATGTGCTCTGCTGCTGAACTATACACTCCCCACAATTTGCCTCCCTATATTCTTGTTCAAGACCATCATCACTTTGTGCCCAGGTGCTGTAATCAATTGTTCACTGCTTTCTCTGACGTTGGCCCCTCCTCCTGCCAATCCTTTGGTGTCCGTTCCAATGTGCCGTTACTCTATTAGAGCTCGTGGGCACTCTCCCTTAAACTGATATAAGAATATGCCTGAAGTATAGGCTTTTCTCTGACCGCAAGGGGCTTTTTTGTTCAGCTGCTCCCTCCTCATCTGGCTTCATTCACATTGACGGTCCCCCTCATTTGGAACATGCCATCTTCTCTTCCTCTCCTTTTACACCATATCAGTTCTGCGTCTATTACCTTCCCCATTGTTTCTGTTTCCCAGTATGGAATACCCTGGCTTCTGCCTTCTGCTGATTCAAATCATAGTCCTCAGGGGGAGGCTGGCTTATAGCTCATCTTCTTCAAGGAACCTCCCTGAAGGATCTACCTCTCGCTTATAATAATGCCCATCTTTTAAACAGGTTTAGCAGTCAGTATATTACCAATTTTTTGTGATGTGAAAAAAGGCTTTTATTCTTTCTTCCTGCTAGTCAGTATGGTTCAGCTGTGGTTAGGCATCCAGGAATACCTAGTGTGACATACTGTTTTAACCAGTCATCCACTAGCCTAGAAAAATGCTTAGGTTATGTAATTTTATGTGCCTTGGTATCTTCATTGCTGTGACTTTACCTCACTGGTCAGCTCATCATGAGTAATTGCTTATTCTGTGAAAAGGACTTGCCAGGGTGGTCAGCGCTCAGTTCAGTTTAGACAAGTTCTCAGCATCCCTGTCATCACCGTCACCATCATCATCTCCCAGTAGAATGTCAGCTCCTCTGTTGTACAGGTCAGCTCTTACACTTGGCCCTAGAACTCTCTGCACATAATTGGTGCTGAGCATTTTGCAGTGCCAGTAAATATTTAATTATTAATTCATTTTATTCTTATTTGCCTCTAGCTTCTACTTCTTAGGCTGGGCCAAAATTGTTCTGATTTTCTCATTTCGGGTAATATTATTATGTACTGTAAAATCCTTTATCTTTGTTTTTCCCCAAAGACAATAAACAGCCTTATCAGAAAAATACTGGAAGTGGGACATATGGCATATGATCTCATTAGATCAGGTCTTCTGCAGACACACATGAGCGGTGAGTTTCATTGTAACCATTACAGAATGCGGCTTGCTTATAACAAGCTTCAGAGCACTGTAAGACTTTATTCTGGGCATTTTTTCTTATGTCTATTCTTTCAGTGTCTCTAGAATTCCATGTACTTTCTGTCCTTCTTATGGAAAGTCATATAATAACCTCTACTAATTTACCACACTTCCTTATTTCTCCCTTCCGCCTTCTGACTAACTCCAGCTATTTTTCTTCAAGCCAGGTCCTTTGTAAAATCAAAAAAAAAAAAAAAAAAAAAAATCCAACCCAAAATGGCAGGTCTGATGAGGAAGGAGTGGAGATTACAGAGGTGGTTGGTGGTAGATAGCTTTGTTTTCAGAAAATCCAGACTGAAAGCTAGACACACACACGTACATTTATCTTTCAGAATAATGGGTTTACTTATGAATGTTACAAGGTCTTAGGTCTTAGGATGTGTTAAGAGAGATGGAGATTAATAGCCATATTGGAAGATGCTATTCATGATCTATACATGATCATTGCAAACACAGTTATCAGTGAGATACATACTATAGACAATGTATTGTATTGTGGGGGATACGAAAGTGATTAAATCTCAAACACTCCTAGTCAAAATTTAAATTATCAAGGCTATTACTTGAATCATGGTTACAGTTTTGACCACTACATTTATAAACCATAAATCAGTATGGTAAAAAAAAAATTTTACATATAGTTTGAAGTATATACAATATTAGGCCAGGAGAGAAGACTGAACAACATATATGATAGTCATTTTCAAGTATCCTATTAACTGTATCTGGAAGAGATATCTCCCTTGGATTAGTCCAGAGAACATAAATAGGACCAAGGATGAAGGGAGATTAATTTCAATTATGAAAAAATCTAATGTTTATAGAGTTATCTATCCTATAAAAACAGTTATTTGACAAGGAAAGGACCTCCTGGGACTAAACAGCAATGAAAAAATCATTCTAAATGTTGGATATTAGGAATGCTGTAGAAGGAAATCTTGAATGGAATGAAAGATTAAATTACAGTTTTTCTAAAGTCACCCACTAAATGTAGGAGACAATATTCCATGGAAGTTCAGACAGATAGAAATAAATTAATTTTCTTTTACTATTAGGCCCTTCTGACTTTTAAAATTAACTATTATTTTATTTATATTTTGAGTAGATGATATTTGAATTTTCCCCATGTCATAAAATACAAAACAGATTCTTCTAGAAAAATGTAATAAAAATTGAGTTTGTTGGTTAAGATTATCTTAATACAAAATGTTCTTTCTTGATTGCACAACAACAAGCAATAATGGAAACAGTCACAAAAACAGGAAGCAAAACAAGCTTGGACTGCAGATTATGAACTGTAGTTGTTTTATACACACAAACACACACACACACACACACACACACACACACACGGCAGAACTAATCTTTTATATAATGTTGTAAGTATTTTATCTTTAAGGTACCAAATATTATGGCTCTCATTTAAAATAAATTGTATTCAATAATACTCATGATGACCCTGTACTGTTATAAAGGATGTAAGAATACAGAAAGAATATATTTTTAATGTTTACTATTAAAGAATATAAATCTTTACTCCAAATAGCTGTCTTAATCACTCTGAATTTTTCTGGCTACCTTCTACCCAGATGCAGACATAAACTCCACGTTATAATTAAACTGATGAAGGGCTCTTTCTAAAAAAAGTGATGGTTCTGCTACTTTATTGTTCTTTCCTTGTGCAGACTTCATTGTTACAGTAGTCAGTCTACAGTTTTTTGTAGAAATATGTTTGTTACTTGTCCATTTTTTCAGAGTTAGCTTGAAGTTCGGTATTTTTGTACTGAAGGACACTAATAGAATGAGGAAGCCACTGTTAACTTGTCCCCATTGTGGTATCACAGCCCTTCCCTCAAATACTTGGATGTTACAGGTGACACATTTGATGATTTGATAATTAATCAAAGGCTGTGGGAGATGCCAGTGATGTAAGTGTGTGTGTGTGTATGTGTGTGTGTGTGTGTGTGTGTGTGTGTGTGAGAGAGAGAGAGAGACAGAGAGACAGAGAGACTGAGAGACTGTATAAATATCAAATACTATCTTCCCTTCTCTTCACTGCATTTTCTTTGTAAGCCTTGGGATATGTGTACCTGATTTTTTTACACTATAGATCTGGAGATTATTCTAATTTTATATCACATTGAATAAAGATGGTAAATTTGAGTGTGTTGTGTTTTGTAAATACATCCTATGTATTGACTTGAAAGAAAGCGTGTATCATTTCATCTGACAAGCTCTTCTCATGTTTAATTTTCTGTTTCTAGTGGAATTTAGGAATTCTGTCTTCATGTGAAGCTATTTTATGTGATAAATACATAACAGTGAACATAGTAGGTGCTTTATCATATATTTACAAAAACAATGGGTAAAACATGATAATCATAAGTACTACTGGTCAATTTTTTCAACTAAGATTTTCATGGACATTAATTGCCTTGATTGATGTTGAGTTTGTTCTGTAAAATGTGTAGAATCTCATCATGTTTTAGACTTTAAGGAATCTTCTAGGGCCTGTCTTGTCCACCTTATCCCTTTACAAATGTGGAAATAAACAGAGAAACTGATAACATCATGTATTTTTCAGAGCCTCAAAATCTCCCAATGGCTTTGGACTCAAGTGTAGATTTTTCCCCCAAGTACATTTTTTGTTAATAGCAAAATAATTTAACCTAACTAGAATCTATAGTCCTTCTGATCACATATTATTCTCTGGGTTTGACCAAGTCTCAAAAGTTAACCCTATCATCAGTGTCATAGCTCCTTTGAGTGGAGGCTTATGTTTAATAAGTTAGTTGATGAATAAGCTGGCATAGGAAGATAAAGCATTTTGTAAGGTAGAACCACAAAGCCATCATAGAAGGTGAACTGATTACAAAATACAGTAATTCCCCAGATGGGAGAGAGCAGCCAGCTCCCCTGCACACAGATACATGTGCACACACACTATAGAAAAGAGTGAAGGCGGATATTCTGATTAGGTTATTTTCATAGTGGAGCAAAGCTTCATCTAACTTCAGTAAAATGGGAGGTGAAAGTTACTGAATGCTTATGTGGAAGAATAGAGAAAACTGTGAGTAGAAATCAGAAATCTGATACAACAGATCATTTTGGATGGTTGAATGTACTTTGGGGAAAGGAATGAACCAGTGCAATTCTAGAAGCATTGTTCAGAGACATTGTGGCTCTTCAGGGTTCACCAAAAACTGGTTCAGTCTCTGTTCCTATTCCTACTCCGGCTTTGTTAGGCATATTCTTTTCTTTTCAAACTTTTTTTTTTTAACTGTGTAATTTCTGTTTCCTCATCACGTCCATATTCATTAGAATTAGAAAAAATGTAATCTCTTAGTAAATGAATTACATAATTTACCCACTCCTGGTGGGGTCAATATGGAAGCAGTGTCTATTGAACGAGGTCCACACCAAATCTAGCAACTTGGTCAGGAGAGATCTGGCTGGATCTTAGTCCCCCGCCCCATCCCGTGACCACATAGCCTCCTCTTTTCCTTTCTTCATTGTTTCTGATTCTTCGTAACTTTGGCTTTGATACAGTCTCATGGCTGTGAACCTACCTACATCTGTTCTCCTTTTAGTTTCAATTTCCACTACTAGTTTTTTCATTACCTCTGTATTTTCAGGTCAAATTCCTGAGAGAGAATCCAGTCAAGTTCATCTTTTCTGGGTCAGAATATGTCACACATCTATGAATTCGGTGCTCTAGGGTCAACTGAGCAGAAGCGAGGAGTAGGGTCACTTGATTCTTTTGAGGAGGATATTCGGGTTTATGATTAAATGCTTCATAGCAAGAATACTGTCCCTTATGAAACTCATGCAGTGTCTTTGGGACTGCTTTAGAGAACAACAACAACAAAAAAGTCCTCGTTACTTACTTAAAGGGACATCCTTGAACCTAATCTAGAAGACTTTCTTAATAAACTCAGGTGCTATACCACTTAGAATGCAAGTCAGCTACATACATTTTAATGGAAAAAAAAAATATGAGTATTAGGTTAACTTTAGAACCTTCTTAAATGTAAACTGTTTCTCTCTTCACAGTATTTCTGACAATAAATGGGTGGGTTTTCCACGTGAATCAATCAATTCTCCAGTTCCCTGCAAACACCACTTGGGTGTCCTATAGTTTAATTCAATTCTGACGCTAACTACCCAGATTTAGTGCAGATCCCACAAGTTAAGGGCTCAGTCCTGCAAGGTTGCCTCCCATTTCAGATGCCAGTCCCAAGTCGTGGGTCCTGAGGTTACTCACACTTCTGTCCAGTTTAGCTCCAAAGCGACGATTCCCATGACCCTCTCCTCAGGTTTGATAATTTGCAATAATGGCTCATAGAACCCAAGGAGACACTTCACTTTCTATCAGTGGCCTATTACAAGGCTGTTAAAAGGATACAACTGAACAAACAGACAACGAGGTACGTAGGGTGAGGTCTGGAAGTGCCCTGAGTGTAGGAGCCTCTCCCTTTGTGGAGTTTAGACTGTGCGCCCTTCCCAGCAGGTGGATGTGTTCACCAACCTGGACGCTTTCTGCGTTCCTTCCTTTAGGGTTTTTATGGAGGTTCCAACATTGTCATGGTTGATTCAGTCACTGGCCATTGGTGATTAACTAAATCCCCAACCCTTCTCCCATCTCCAGAGGTTGGAGTATGGGGCCAAAAGCTCTAGCCTTCTAAACACATCCTTGGTTCCTCTGGTAGTAGGGCCCCATCTTGAAGTTATCTAAGGGCCCATCAAGATCTGGCTGGATCTCAGTCCTCTCAGTCCCCAGACCTCTTTAGAATAAACTCAGGTATGTTTGAAAGGGGCTTATTATGAATTATAAAAAAAATTCTTCTTACCCCATCACTCAGGAAATTACAAGGATTTGGGGGGGTTCTGTGCCAGGAACGAGGGACAAAGACCAAATACATCTTTCTTAGTATGTCACATGATAGCACTTCTATTATGAGGAGACTCTGATTTACGGACCAGACGTTTCTCGTTCCATGGTGGCCCACAGGTGGTGTCTTTAATGTGGTGATCCACGTTGTCCCTTTAGTGGGGTTACAATCAAAAGAGTCCCCAGGAGGGCTGTGAACTGGCAGGAACTGTGAATAACTGTGACCTAGTGAAACAAAGAAAATATTTGAATAATGAGCCATCAAGAAGAAAAGATAGCTTTGATGAAGTTAGTACCATGCATTCCTGAAGAGTTTAGCATCAGCTAGGAGTAAGTCAGATGATATAAACTTGTTTAGCCCTAAATAAAGCACTGTTTAAGGGGATTTTTGATAATTACCCCTTCCTTTTATTAAAATTTTACTTTTTGCATGTTTACTTTTTTATCCAGATGACATTCATCACTATCTGTCAGACTGATAGTAAATCATAATATGCTCTTATCATGTACACTCTTTCTAATCTTCAGAACCACCTTGAAATGTTGGACTTCTTCACATTTTATAGAGGAAGGCATTGCAAATCTGATAATAAACTTTCCCACAATGTAGGATCAACAATGTTTAGGCCCCATTCTAGTTCCAAATTCCAAATGTAGTATCTTTTACTAAGTCATGCTGTCCTCTCTTTGCATATATTTAGAATAAGAAAGCTAACAAAGACAAAACATTTTTGGCCAATTGACACAAGTTGTGTCAGAAAGTACCCATCACTGATAGTCATGGCTTGATCATTAGATTACTCCCTCACTTTTTAATTCTCCTTACAATTAGGAAGAAAATACATCTTTTTACTTTTCTACTATTATCAGGTCGTTCCAGCTTCAAAGCATATGCTTAACATGCATTTGTTGAATAAAACATCTGACTGCATGTCTTCTACGCACAAGGACCTTGAAGAAAGTTATTTGGTGGAAAATGCTCTAAACGAATTCAGGAACTTCAATGTGAACAAAAGATGTGAACAAGGAAGGAAAGGGAAAAAAATGTTCTCTAAGGACTTTTTTTTAAGATTGACGAGTACGTTTGTGTACTGTATAAGATTTTACTAGAATGTTCAAAATTAAACCACATTAAAGTAATCAAAGCGCTCTTAGAAATGACTTCATAATAATGATTGGGACTTGAAGATACAGCTGGTTTTGGTTAAGTACTGGCTCTTGAAAATTATTTGAAGTAAAGTGAAAAGAAAAAAATTTCCTTTTTAATTGTCCACATTTTAGAACATTAATATCGAGTGTGATCAAATGGTAAATATGGCTCATGAATACACGGCTGTAGTCGTTAAATTCAGTGTCCCTTTGAAAACATCCAAGTTGAGAGGCCTGACAATCTGGCAGGGCTTATTGCTTATATCCATCAAATATTGCCAGATTCTGCTCTCCATATGCCGGCCAATTTCTCCCTCATTTGGCTCCTAGCCACTCAGGCAACCAAATTATATATAGTACTCTTCTCCCCCACCTACAGTCCCACCTCAACCCCTTCAGAGGGTTTTGTGATCATTTTCCAAGTCTCGTTTGAAGGAAGTTTAGACACATTACTTTAAGAGTGGTCTGATTTTGAAGCCAAGCCCTGTGTTGAATTGGCCCCTGACTCTTCTTCCCGAGCAGTCTACTCTAAACTGCTCTAAAAAGTGACAGACTGACGATGTGAGCAGATTATAATGGAAATACTATGTGTGTATATGTATGACTGAAACATTATGCGGCACACCAGAAATCGACACGTTGTAACTGACTATACTTCAATTAAAAAGAGAAGAAAGAAATGTTATGCAGCAGACCAGGAGTTCTAGCTTCACTTTAAATATACAGTTAATACCAGATTAGTTAATGAATTTTATTATAGGTATGTCATGATTTAGAAAATATTTCAAAACAGCATGGGCTCAATGTAATTATATTCCTGATAATGGTGATGATGATGATCCATATTAAAAACGGGAATACTTAGAAGTTACAATTTGCAAGCATTCTTACATTTTCAAAGACAGGAAGGAGTGAAGACACAAAATATCACACCTATCCTATCTCATCTTTTTGGACTGATTTTGAAAGATGTAATCTCCCAAGAATGTTTGTTTTTTTTCCTTTTTTTTCTTTCCAGTATTTGCATTTTCCCATTCCGTCTATCACAAGCCCTTGTTTCCTCCACATTCTGAACTCTTTATTCGGAAGCCCATGGTTGGTTCTTTGAGATACCTGTCAAAACAGATCTGTTGTTTTATCCCGTTGTTTATTGCCTGGATGACCCTTCAAGTATTCCTAACTTTGGGGTGGAAATACCCTGTTCTTCATTTTCTCCGGCTCGTTTTCATCCTGATCTATGTCCAGCGACTCTTTCCTCTTCTCCCATGACTTCTACAACATGAGGCTCTGACTTATGAACTTTCACCCACTGGTTATGCTTTGTCTTTTGCCAGGAAGAGGCAGATTATTCACTAGCTGGTCAAGTATACTGAGTGAAATGCCCTATAATAGCTTCTTTTCCTTTGCCTGGTATTGAGACTTGGTGGAAAGCTTGCTGAAACAGAGACAGTTTTTTTTTTTTTTCCCGTCTGTAATTGGCCATGTGATCTTCAAAAATCCCCCCTAAGAGAACTAATCATAATTTTTATATATTTACTCCCAAAGACAGGAATGCCTGTCCAGATGAACAGCAAAATATATGCCCTAACATAAAGAAAAGTGGCATCAGCTTAGCTTGGTTCCCTCCTTGTAATTCATTTCCTGATATACTCTCACTGTGCTCAAGCATGCTAAAAATATGTCACAAGTTGAAATTCCTATCATTTCTTCAGAATTGCGTCCTACTCTTCCAGCCCTTCAGTGTGTGCTACGAAATCTGCTTAAATCTTAAATCATGTATAGTGTATGACCTCTTTCTCCTCCCTCTCCTTTGCCCTCCTCTCCTTCTCTGTCTTTAAGAATTATGTGCAAAATTTTGTTGAGATTGATGTGAAACAACACCCTAATTTCAGAAACTATTTCTTATATTGAAAAAAAAAATCCCACAAGAAAGGCGCATTCTTGGCTAACTTTTCAATGCCCTAACAAAAAGTGAAAATTAAGTCATTTCTTGAAATCCTGCTGAATATCTTGCTATTACAAAACACGTAGAGGCAGAGAGTTTAGACCAAAATTTCATTTCATCTCTAATGGTTTGATGCCCTCTGTACACAGTTCCTTACCTGTCTCATATTTCTGAATAGAAAAAAAGATTCGTATTTCTTCTCAAGCTTTTCTAGTTGTGTGAAACCAGGAAGGGGGTATGAGTCATAGGTAGAAGAGACAAAGAGTGATATCAAATCATGTTGAGTGAGGGGATTTTTATGTTTTGGGTCTGAAACAAAGAGAAAGACATTCTGTTCTTAGGAGAATAGATGAATTTGTAAAATATGAAGAACATCACTTAACAGCAATAAGGAACTAGAAGCTTCTTTTTACATCTTTGTTTTAAAATCATTTTAAAGTATAATTTCACACCTAAAATAAAAATCGTAAATTCTCTACTATCACTAACACCATAAAGAATGTTAATTACATTTTGTACTTTCAGTTCCACAAAAATACAATTCCCTCTACTCTGAAGACATGCCAAGACCGCAAGAATGTGAATGCCACAGCACACCTGCAAACCAGGCAGAAAGGAAAGGAAAAAATTCCCAAAGTCAGAATTTTCTTTATTTGGCTCTTGCTGGAAAGTATATATGAGTACTGTTAGTTTATTTCCTTAAATGGCAATATTTTTTGAAAAATAGTTGCAAAAACATAAATGTACACATTCCAATTACCAAATGGCTAGAATTAAGCTAATACGACATTTCAGTAAATATAGAATAAATCATAGCATTATATGTGTATCTTGGGGAGGTCTCTCTCTAAATCATTGTTTGAGATAAAGAGATTTAACTTCCACACTGTGGCATAAAATAGTCAATTCAGGATAATTCTGGAAAGTCAGAATATGGTTTAAAGGTCGCAGCTGTGAGGTTAAAGCAAGGAGCTGGAGCTAAATCTTAATGCGTGTATACGTGTGCACATGCAGACACACACACAGAAAACGGAAAGGAGAGGAGAGCATTGTCTTTCTTTTAAGAACCATTTTCTTGGTAACAGTTTGTTCCTGTTTCCTCAGTGAAAGAGAACGCCCAGTTGGGTAATTGAATAAACTAGGAACAGAGGAAGGTACGGGCTCAAATGAACCAGCAGCCGATTAAATCAGAGTGTTTCCACAGGATCTCAGAGGAAGATAATACTGATGAAATCCATTTGTAAAATTCTAAATAGTTTACAAGCACCTTGACCCATGCAGGCCAGATTATTCCTCCGTAAAACAGGGATCATGGAACGAGGATCAGTATGTGGGAAAAGCATCTAACCCTGCGTCTGCTCCACAGTAGATGCCCGGTAACTGAGTGCTGAGATGACAGAATTGCGTTAAGCAGCAGTAGCAGCAGCAGTAACGATAGGCTATAAAATAGATTCAGATTTGTTTCTCATTTGTTCTTCCAGAGAGACCTTCGAAGTACTTATTTTTTTCAGTTTGGAGTCAAGGTAAAGTGATTTGGACAAAAGTCATAAACTTATAAATTAGACTTATACATTATATTATTTATTAATTATAGATCTATAAGATCTAGGTCTCCTGACCCCGTATCCCATCTCTCCCGACCCCTTCTCCTCTGCATCTGGCGGTTTAGGGGGCAGTTGATTATATGGCCTTGAGCCTGAGGAGCATCCCTGAGATGGGTCAGGAAAGCACACCCTCAGGGCCACCCCAAGCCCGCTGACTCAGAGTCTGCATTTTAACAAGATCTATAGGTAATCCATATGCACATTGTAGTTTGAGAAGCACTGCCTTAAAACATTAGTTCTCAAACCTGGCTCTGCTCAAGGAACTTTAAGGAAAAAAAATATATATTGATGTCCTGGATTTGCCTCTGACCAACTAGGACAAAATCTATAGGCATCGGGGTTTTGTGCTTTGTTTTGTTCCCATTTTTCAGGCTCTCCAGTGATTGTTTTGTGCAGGCTGTGGTCTTTGTAAGTGGGTGGCTTTAAATTAAAAAGTGTAAATGCGGAAACGATGCAGAGCGCTTACGAGACAGTTGCCCAGTTAGTCAACTTCAGTCATTCAAATGGGACAGGAAAGAATAAAGCAGAACGGATCATTTCAGTGCACACAGAATGAGGTACACCCACAAGGCTTTGCGTAGCTAAGCCCTGCATCTCTCTTCTTCATGTCCTGGCATTCTCTTTAGATGTAGGATGTTCCAGGGGTACAAGTTCGTCAAACCCACCACCTGCCTAATGGCCTTTCTCTCTTCTCTAAATCCTCACAGATCCCAGCCTCACACAGCTAACCTCTACTGCTCTGTCTCAGCATAAAAGAGTCGGGCCCTGACCCATTGCACCTGTTGAAATCAGGTTTCCCAGTCTTATGGAATGCTTTACTTCCCTTCAGAATGTTTACCAATATTTTAAGTGTGAATTTATTCATATGACTATTTACCTCTCTATGAAGCCAAAATTCCCGTAAGGGCAACAAGCAATTTTGTCTGTGTTCAGAGTGTAATTACAGGCAAGGGTCTGACTATCTCACTGAAATAGCAACAGGATTGAGCTAAGATACAAATACAAGAACATTCACTGATGCATTATTGCAATCATAAAATAGGAAACACCCTAAGCTTTTATCAATAGAAGAACAGTTAAATTATGGTGCTAAACCCAATGGAACCCAAGGCAATAATTAAATGAATGACTTAGAGATTTATGAATTAACATGAAAGATATAATCTATAAAATTTTGTAACAAGCACGTTGTGGAAAAAATTGTAGTTGTGGTTCTGTTTTATGTTTAAAACATGCATTTATTTCATAAATTATTCCACACTCCCATCCTTATGTGTCCCTAGACCAAGAGAACCTCTCGTTTGTCACATTCATCCCAGTTGGAACTTCACCATCATTTCTGTAACTCCCTGGGGGCATGTTTATCTGCTGCACTGAGGGGAGGCCCTGGGAGGATGCTGTGTGGTCCGTGTCCGTCCTTTGTGTCTTCAGAGCGTAGCACGATGTCTGGCACTTTATAGAGTCAAGAATTATTATTTAAATGAAAACATGAATGAATTATTATTATCCATTTCACATTCAGGTAATTCTAACTCTGAACAGTCAGGCAATTTGTTCAGAATATTTAGCTAATAAGTAGCATGCCAGCATTTAAACCAAGCTCGACCTCATCCTAAAACTTGTGCTCTTAAATAAGTAATGAGTTAAAGTTTCAAAATCAGATTTTACTAAAATACAAATACCAAAGCCAAGAAACATGTGAGGGGTTACTTTCTCGGCCTTCCTCATGGATAACTCAGTGAGGACTGTTACTGTTATCTCTGTTTGAGGAAGAAGGGAAGGGAGGGAACATGAAAATCTTCTGATCCATTGATGACCAAATAACAACCAGTGGGAATTCTTTCTTTGATAGGCTACGTGATTTCATACTGGTTTATAAGACCTGGTGATTTATCAAAGCTAACAGTTCTGATAAATTCTGTTTATCGCTTGTGCTTTGTTCTCGTGAGAGACTCTCTGCTCACCTATCCAAGGAGTTCAAGAATGTTCATTCCCACAGACAGACAGTAATGACCTCAATTAAAAAAAAAAAAGTAGACCTCGGTGAAAATTGGAAAATCGCTGTGCTTGGAAGTGAAACAAAATCAGATGCTAAACCTGTTAATATTTAGATCATCTTTAGCATTAGCCTTAGATTTGGTCTATGAACAGGTCATGTCTCTGGGTAGGTAGTAGGATAGAGGTAAAGACAGTCACTCAAAACAAAAGCATTCTATGTTTCCGAAGGTTGACAGAAAAACTGCATTCTATTCTTTTTTCAAAGGAAATTTAGAGCAATGCCATTAAGATTTTTCACAAATGCACTTGCCTTCTGCCTTCGCCCCCTCTCCCACCCCAAATACCATTTCGGCTTGGGATGAACGAACCCCTTTAAGATTTGAATTGTATTATGATTTGAGCAAAAGTTCAAAGAATATTCTTTTGAAAATTTTTTTATATTTGTAAGTATGAAATCATATTAATATATGAACTGTCTGAGCATCACATGAGTTATAAGAGCATTATATAAATTATCAGTATATATGAATTTGCTTATAAGGCCTACAGTGTTTCCTTTTGAATAGTCTAAGTGGCAGTACAGCTTGGTTCTAGAAAATCAGTTCCATCCTTAAAAGTTAGTCTGTCTAGTTTTCACTATGTTTGTTTATCTATCTACACACACACTCAAACATGCATACTCATATATACACGCTTATATGTGCACACACACACTTATCCCCTCGTTCTATGTCTGTAGATGTGTATTTGTTCATGAATAGATCTGGATTTCATTGGAAGGTTATCATTACCTAGTGGAAAAATAATTGGCTATTGCAACAGGAAATTCAACTCTCCTCTTAACTCTGGTCCAGAGCTGCAAAGGGCACCCTGGCTAGCTAATTCCATCTTCCCGATTCCTGCCTTTGTTGCTTACTTCATCTGGTGATTAAGGGCATGAAAGTAAGTGACTCTTTAGTTCTGATATACCCTAGTTTTTTTTTTTTTTTTTTTTCCCTCTCACCATAGAGCACACTTAAAGCATATTTTTTTTCCTCAGCTCTGAATTGATCTAAATCTTACAAGGAGGTAGTTTTGTTTTTAATTAGCTAAGATTGTTATTCTGTGTTTAAGAAACAAAAGATGGGAAAAATACCTAGCTGTCTTTTGCACATCAAACGTCTCTCACGGCATGACATTTTGTTGAGTTAAAGTGTAAATGAATCAAAGGTAGACGTTGTACTCCTTAAAATTCACATGGGGTTGCATACCAGGAAAGATGTGTTTTAGTGTGCTATTCTTAAAACATTTGAAAAAAATAATATGACATCTGCCAAATATCAAATAGACCAGTGTGTCTTCAGGGATGTGTGTGTGTGCAGACAGGCTTTGCATTTACATATTATACATATTATAATAAAAACATAAAATAGATTTTGTACCAAAAGTATTGGAAATTCTATGTCCAAGGAATATTTGATCATTCAAAATAGCCACGATGGGAGGCTTGAAATTTATTCCAATCAGGTTGTCATCACACAAAACAGTTCAGGAATTTCTTTTTAGAATTGCTTTCAGTGTTTTCTTTTGAATATTCTCAGTGGTGGTACACCTTTGTTAAAGAAAATCAATTCCATCCCTAAAGGTTAGTCCAAATGCGATTTGAATTGGTGTGAAATTTGGCATAATGCCTGTCTGCTTAGTCCTCACTGAAGAACTTATTCCTGGCAGCATCATCAGCAGCAGCAGAAGTACCTCATTATAAAGCTTTTTCACTTGTAAGATGGCCCCATGGCATGGATCCAAAATGTCATGTTCTGATAAGCCCCATTTGGCACACTGGTAAAAAATTAAATACACTTTATGCTTTAAATCTGAAATGGGAATGCAGTGGAATGTGAGAAATACTTCTCTTTGATTTGGAAGGCAAACTCATCAATCAGCCATTAGATAAATGATGCATTTACTTTAGGCTTGTCGATAAGAAGATCAATGAATGTTACCAGATCCTCTCTGTAAGAACACAACTGGAGGACATTTTCCCTTGACCCTGTAAAGAATTCAGAGACTTTTTTTCTCTAGTTGTCTAATCAAAAATCTTTATTTTAAGAAAAATATTAATTGATAATTACAAAATAATAGAAAAATGTTCTATCTATTTATCTATCTATGTATCTATGTATCTATCTATCTATCTATCCATCCATCCATCCCAGTTCATGAAACAGAGTTCCTAAAACCCTTGTAATTCCCTAAGTGGTAAGCATTAGAACCCTCTTTTGTTCTGACATTTAGTCTTTTGACCCCCATTCTTGACACAGAGCTCCTAAATCCCTTGGAATTTCCTGGGTGATGGGAACGTCTTTTGCTCTAATGAGGCAACTCTCAGTGGGCTCCTGGATCACTTCAGGATGGGAGCTGGTCACCAGAAAGATCAAGTCATGATCAGAGGCTTGGAATTTTCAGCCCCACCCCCATCATCCAGTAAGGAGAAAGGCGTGAGAAGTTGAATGAATGCTAAATCATGCCCACAGGATGTAGCCTCCATAAAAATCCTAGCATACAGGGTTTGAAGAGCTTCCGGATTGGTGAACACATCCACACGCTGAGAGGGTGTTGCACTCAGCTTCTCATGAACCTCGGCATATATATCTTTTCATCTGGCTGTTTATTTGTATCCTTTATCATCTTCTTTATTTTTTATTTATTATTTTTGAAGTATATAGTTGCTGTATAATATTAGATGTTACAGTTGTATGATAGAGTGATTTACACTTTTTAAAAATTATGCTCCATTTGTAGTTATTATAAAATATTGGCTACATTCCCCATGTGGTACAGATATATCCTTGTAGATTATTTTATACCAAATAGTTTTACCTTTCACTCCCCTTCCCCTGTGTTGCCCCTCCCCCTTCACTCTCCCTCTGGCAACCACTAGTTTGTTCTCTGTATCTGTCAGTCTGCTTCTTTTTTGTTATCTTCACTAATTTGTAGTATTTTTTAGATTCCACATGGTATCATTCAGTATTTTTCTTTCCCTGTGTGACTTATTTCACTTATCATAATGCCCTCCTAGTCCATCCATGTTGTTGCACATGGCAAAATTTTATTCTTTTTTATGGCCGAGTAGTATTCCATTGTATACATATACCACATCTTCTTTATCCATTCATCTCTTAATAGACACTTAGGTTGCTTCCAATTCTTGGCAATTGTAAATAATGCTGCTGTGAACATTGGGGTACATGTAAGTAAGTATGCCCTGAGTTCTGTGAGAAGTTCTGGAACATTATGGAAACCAAGGAGGGGATTGTGGCAGCCTCAGTTTATAAATGGTTGTTCAGAAGTACTGAAGATAACCTGGTACCTGCAGTTGACATCTGAACGGACAGTTTCCTGAGATTTAACCCTTAATTTGTGGGCTGTAATGCTAACTCCGGGTGGATCATATCCGAACTGCCCTGAACTGTAGGACACCTCGCTGGTGTTGAAGAATTGGCCGGTACGCGAACAACCCCAGGCATCTGATGTCAGGAGCGCTGTGAGTGTTATACTGGTGTGAGAATAAAGGGGAGCACAAGAGTTTTTTCTGGACAAGAATTCTGAATGAATCCTGTCATATCTAAACATATTCTCCCTATTTTTGAGTGTAAGATACTTTTCCCAGGTTTCTTAAAATGGAATCCATCAATTTCTGCTCCCACTCAGATTTCCATAGGCTTTTCTGTTCCTGTTCAAGGCAGCAGCACTATCCCAGTCATCTAGAGGAGAAAAATCAGTCATTGGTGATCTGTCCCTCTTGTCCCAATGTCTAGTCAAGCCCTGAATAAGACTGACTTGTCCTCCAGCAGTTTCCAAATCCATTTTCTCCTCACTGTCTCCATTGCCTAGTAGGGACTGGTCCTTACCTTTGGCCCAGATCAGTACAATTGCCACCCCAACGAGGCTCTCCAGTCCCGGGGTGTTCAGATTTTTTAAACTAAAACAGTGTTTAGGCAGCTTTATTTCTTTATTTTAACAAAGTGATCTCATCACTTAACTTCCCATCTGAAACAGAAGCAAAACAAACAAACAAAAATCCCTCTAGACTCTCCGTCACCTTCTTAACTGTAAACACATCCTGGTTGTTTTTAACACATCCTGATTGATGTACAAAGACACCCCTGTTTTCACCAACCCTTCCGATTTTACTCACCATTCTTTGCCTTCAAATAGTCTACATTCCACAGTAAACTGTCCTCAGACATTCCTGTCATGTTATTCCCTTAGCCTGAAGGTACCATGGTCATGGTATTTCGTGTTTATATTGTTGCATTTTTTGCAACACTGTTGTTGTGATGTTTTAGCTTTTAATAAAACTTCTCTGCCCTGCTTATTTGGAAGTTCTAGCTTCCTCAGCTGATTCTTCCAGCAAATGGATTTTTCTCTACTTTTAACTCGCTGGATTGCTTTTACTCTCATGTTTTGTATTATTATTATTTTTTTTAATCTTCCTTGCTAGGTAGAGAGCTCATTGAAGGCAAGAACAAGTCATTTTTCATTGTTTGTGGACTTAGCTCTGTCCTGCACAGCATCTGTGATCAGTAAATGTCTGTTTCATTAAATCTACCTGCATAGATATGACACACACAATGTTTATATTCCTAGAAAGCATCTCAAGCTGATTGTAATTGCTGTAGGAATTCAGAAACAGAGGGACGAGAGAACATTTTGATGCTCAGTGCTATCATTTTCACGTCCCATCCACCCAGAGGAGCGAGACGGAAGGAGCTGAGAATCCGAAGTTTTTTCAGTTCCTCAAACTGCACACAGCATCCACATCACCCAGACAAATGGCTCAATGTCTCAAGGCATCAGTTTTCTCCTCCAAAAATGGAGACGATCTGTTCTATATACTATCATTACTATATCTGCTCATAGGGGTTTGTAAAAAAAAAATAACATCCAACGTCAATGTATAAACTTTAAAACATTATACAGAGAAATCTTTAATGAACCTTGCAGTTACTAAATATCCATCTCCCTAGATTTACAATTTCATAGATGCCAGTATCCTGTTAACAAACTCGTCTGGTGTGATACTGACCAAAAGGGCCAGTATCTCTTTCTTTTTCCCTATTTCACTTGTAATTTATGTATCATTGGTAGTATTTTATGTATCATAAAACTTTAAAAGCCATTATCATTTTCAAAGTGAGGCTGAGTGGGCAATTCATTTCATTTAGGGCTAGGGGGCTGATTTACTACCCATTCTTTTTTCCCTAATCAGTGTGAGCTGGAAACAGCACATTTCTTCTCCAGATGCCACCGAGTGTCAGTCATCACAAGCATGAATTGCATTTGAAGCTTCATTTTTAACCAGAATATAATTTGATTTCATATTTGTCTTCGATTTAGTTGTCAACAAAATGAAACTGATGGGTGGGCAGAGAGAAAAGATGATTATGTTTCAAATCAGAGAGTTAAAAACAATAAAACAAAATAAGCAGCACTCTTATATTCTGATAATGTCATTTCTTATTAGATGTTTAGGAGACCCCCACCCTCAAAAGGTGAACACCAGTACCTTAGATGCAATCTCACCTGAGCAGAAGGCAGAGGCGAGCTTTGAAAGGAAGACATTCCCTGTGGGAAGATGTAGTTGTGCAAAACTTGCCCAACCTCTTTTCCAGAAGTTTTAACCTTCCACTTAAAGGACGTTCTTACATTTTGTCTTCATTACTTATGTGCAAGCAGCCATGCTCTATTTCTCTCCTTTCCCCTTCTTTTTTTGTTTTGTTTGTTTTGTTTTGTTTTGTTTTTGTTTTGGAGTCAGCCGAGAATTTTCCAATTTTTTGAAAGTATAAAATGGCGTATATTTTTTAGTAAAAAAATACTCGCATGAAAAGCATACAAAGAATATTTTGCTTAACCTTCAGTAAGAAAGCCCCTGAATTTTTACTGATATTCTCATAGTCTCAGCCCTAGACTCTTGCTTTGACATCTAAATCTTCCCCCACAACCCCTGCCGCCCCGCCACCTTTTTCAAAGAGGTAAATAAAATATGGCGGCTTCTTAAGATGTGATAGGCATTTGGAGACCAGAGGACCAAGAGTGCCAACTAAAAGGAGAGTGATAGAGAGGATATAATATGTTATTTGAATTCAGGTAACTGTCTCAAAGTTTTGGCAGTTGTTAGAAGTCAGTACTTTGCTAAGAGGAGCAGGCCCAGCCCCAACCACTGGCAAGCTCTGAAGCTCAAAAGCCCAGCCCTGTGGACTGGAAAGTAGAGCGTGAGTCCTGAAATTGGTGGTACCTTATTATCGGTGGAAGAAATCTACAAGAACCGGGGTCATGTGAGCTAAATTTAGGCGCAGTGTCTGGGGCAGGGAAGATGGAAGTGGGGAGTGAGGGGATCTGAGTGCACAGATCCTGGACACCAAGGGTTTGCGTTAAATTCACCACTTCTAGCGTTTACAGCAGCTGATGCTGAAATGGTTTCAAGTTCAAGTACTGAATTCAACTAGGAGTGCCTATGACAAGAGGGGACGTTTTAAAGGAAACTGATACCTGAATCGTTACGGAAAGTGTGGTGTTATCACACCATTTTTCAGGGAATTAGGGTTTGTGTATGTTCAGTGATCTAACCAGCTCTATGTTGGCTAGCACTGACAAAAAAAGTGCTCCTATCTACCCTTTGTCTGAATAGTCAGTTTCCTGGGTAGGTGCACTGGTAATTATGGAGAAACTGGCATAAAATAACATTCTGAGGAACTTTCTACTTAGATATCTCAGTAAACAAGAGTGCTCTACCTCAAGAACTTTGTTCATTTTCTTAAAAGTAAGTTTTCTCACAGTTCCTTTCTTCGAAATCACACATGTATGTGAGTTTGCAGGTGAGCGTGTGAAATTTTATGAGATTGTATTTGTACGTAATCTATAAAGTAGGAAACAAAACCTAAAGGCTAAAGTTAAAAATAGGTGTGATATTAATATCACAGTATCACTGGAGATTTATATTAAAGCCAGAACAAAAGCTAATGAAACATAATGTAGAAAGTAGGGGGAAAGGTGGGCAACAGTTTTATGTAGCTTTTCATCTTAGGTGTGTTTTAAAAAATTACATGTGAAGAATGCATTTGCTTCTTTGACTATGTCTTGGCCATGCCATATAAATCATTCTTTAATTAATGATCAAAGTAAAAAAAATAATTAAAATTTGTTGTCTGGATGAATCGATCTAGTTTATTAAAAAAGATCAGTCATTTACATAAAAATACTGAATCTGGGAGCCCTTAAATAAATATTTTATGGAGGGTTAGCTTTCATATTCAAATCAGAAGACCATCACGTATCATTTGTGGTTAAAAGCTGGGCTTTTGTCTTTCGGGTTGTTTCTCTGTAGCCTGAGTAAATTACATCATTAATCACATATATCTTAGGTAAAAGCACCACTTATGTAGCCAGTGAACTAGAATCCAACCTGATAGACAAGAAATATTTTCAGCCTAAATGTCCATCAACAGATGACTGGATAAAGAAGGTGTGGTATATTTAAACAGTGGAATACTATTCAGCCATAAAAACTGACAATATAACACCATTTGCAGCAACATGGATGTTCCTGGAGAATGTCATTCTAAGTGAAGTAAACCAGAAAGAGAAAGAAAAATACCATATAAGATCGCTCATATGTGGAATCTAAAAAAACCCAAAAAACCAAAAAAACATAAATACAAATCAGAAACAGACTCATAGACATAGAATACAAACTTGTGGTTGCCAAAGGGGCTGGTGGGGGTGGGAAGGGACAGACTGGGATTTCAAAATGTAGAATAGATAAACAAGATTATACTGTACAGCACAGGGAAATATATACAAGATCTTATGGTTGCTCACAGAGAAAAAAATTTGACAATGAATGTATATATGTTCATATATAACTGAAAAATTGTGCTCTTCACTGGAATTTGACACAACATTATAAAATGATTATAACTCAATAAAAAATGTTAAAAACAAATTAGACAAAGCAAAAAAAAATTTTCCCAGAATATTGAATAATCAACATTCAAAAACTGAGCCTGAGACAAAACTATAAAAATGCTTTTGATTTCTTCAAAGAAACAGTCTATTTTACCAGGAGTTGTTGGATAACAGGAACTTCACTATTTTTCTGTTTACACTTGTGCTGTTCATTTCCTGTTAGAAAGTAAAGCATGAAGCAGGGAGGGTATAGCTCAAGTAGAAGAACGGATGCTTAACATGCATAAGGTCCTGGGTTTAATCCCCATACTTCCGTTAAAAAAAAAAAAAAAGTAAAGCGTGAAAAACTCTAATAACACTTTAGTATGATTTGTTATTCACATTTTATATTAACCAAAACACAAAAGACTGAAGTTCACACTGGTTGTTTTCAAATCACAAGTTTCCAGTTACAGAAGGCTGTATTTAGTGTGCTCATGTGATGTAACTGCCTACCAAGATTCAAAGTGTAAAAGAAATTAACAAAATCAGTAGAGAAGATGATTTCTACTTAACTTGTATATTAAAAACAAAATTTCTGAAAATTATTGCAAACCTAGATAGTATTTACTGCTAGAATGACAACTAGGGTGTAATAAACCTACGGTTTTAACACATTAAGGCAAGATTACATAGGTAAACTGGATCTTAAATTAAGGCCATCTTATTTAAACTTGGATTGTTCAAAGCACTGGAACAAAATAGTTATTCTGATTCCCTCTCTCATTTATCCTTTATACATTCCTTATAAAATTACCCAGAGACATTAGGGGTTCCATGTATGACAATTGGTTTCTAACTGATTGTTGTTCTATCTTTTCAACATTGTTACACACTTATGGTCGAATATTTGAACTGCATAAACTCCTTAAATGTATAGTTAGCTTAAAAACTCCCAGCCACAGATTGTCTAGGGTGTCCTGTTTGAATCTCCAATAGTTTAGAATTACATGAAGTTCAGTTCAGATGGAAAAAAAAAAAACTAGAAATTTGAAGATTTGGAAGTGGCTTTTAATGTATTTGGATTTTATCTAAAAGGAGCTTTTGGAGCATCATCAGAAGATAATGTGTGTTTTGGATACGAGCAGTTACCGTCCACTCTGTCCCCCAACCCGTGTTCCTCGGTTCTGCCTCACGGTCATGCAACAGCAATTCTAAATAGTATTCTCTGCCCCCGAACATAAAATATTTAAAAGTTTTCCTCTCTTTCTGGTTATAAAAGCACATTATCTGTAACAGAAACATGAAGAACTTCTGTGCCCAGAAGAAAATCTAGCACCAACATTGTCAGAACATCAACAGCAGGAAAATTAGATTGGTTCACATGAATATATCAACTTCCAGACATATGTGTGTAGAATTAGTATCTTTAATTTTGGGGACACAATGGCAAAATCTCACACACACACACACACACAATTAATTTATTTAAGTGATAAAACGTAGACAAGGAAACTTGATCAAAGGAAAGATAGCAAAAATTATATAGGGACGACCGTATCAGTATGGTCTCAGGGGACTGATATTTACAAAATTCTTTCCTGTACCCTAACTCCATGAATTTGTGTGTACATGACTACTCACATAGCAGGACTCTGACATCAGATACATTTTAACATTCTGACATAGATTTTCACAGTCCAAATGTATGCTTTAGTTTGTTTCTAGGCAGCAGATAAAAGGAGTGTTAATATTAATAACTACATTTTAGGATTGCTTTTGGATACCGAAGGCTGAGAATGGGAACGGAAAGGCGAGATTTCTTTCTTTCTTTACTCTACGCGATACTTCATTCCTTTGGTTTCGTTGCTAATAAACTTTTGCTGATATCATAGATCATAGTGAATGGGTTGGGGCACTTGGGACAGTTTCTTCCTCATGGATTTTATTTCCCCGCTTACCTGGAAGATGCCCGGAGACGTGTTAATATGTTAATAACAGGAGATACATTAATGTCTTCAGTCTGCAGGTGTGGGGTAATCAGAGGCTGAGCTGTGTGGTTCTGAGAGAGGCTTTAGAAAGCAGGAAGAACCGATGGATCACTAACTGACCTTCAGGATGGACCTTTTGTCTCTATGTGTTATCCTGTCCTGAGTGAATACTGGAAAAACTCAATTATCCATTAGGATAATTGAACGTTAAAGGTTTAAATCAGAGCTTAGCATTTTGTAGATACAATTTAAGTGTTGTGTATCGTGGGAACCAGGGCTTTGAAATATATTCCTCCACTGACTTTTAAAGTAGTGAACAAGAAAAGAATTAAGGTATGTGATTTTGTAGGCAAAGTCACTTCATGTGGAAAGTAATCTTTGAAAAGATAATAACAAGAGAATCTTCCTACATTACAATTCAGTCTTTGTGAAAGCAGGCAGGAGATAAAATATCTGTCCCAAAGAATTCAAAATAACTAAAGTATCATTAAAGAGTACAAATTATTTAAACAAGACTTTAAAGAGTAGATAGCTAATATTTCTGGGGAAAAAAAAACACTAGAAAATAGAGTGCCTTACTTATGCATTTAGTAGTTTAAAATGTTACAGACATCAAACATTAAGTAAAAATTTCAATAATGTTAAAAATAACTATTTAAAAATGATTAAACAGCATCTCTTTTATTATTTTAACCCTGTGTATGTGTTACTGATACTTACATGTATCTTAAAGGGTCATTTCCTGCCACTTAATGTGAGACAAAGTTATACCTTTGATTAGAAAAGTAGTATTTTATCTATCCGTACTACATCTGGTTTTTCCCTCCTGGGAGTTCTCAAATTCACTTAAAACCAGAAAATGAATTGGACCAAATCTGTCTGCTCAGTTCCCATAGCTGGTAGCTGGATGGTTCTCAAAGTCTTGTCTCTGAAAAAAAAAACATCAGCCTCACCTAGGAACTCATTAGAAATGCACATTTTCAGCTCCACCTGAGACCTAGTGAATCAGAAATCCTGGAGACAGAGTCCAAGAACAGAGCCTCAAGGCAGTTCTGGTAACAGGCTGCAGTGAGAACACGGCTGCAGGTGGGCACGTTCCCAGGTGCTTGGCCCTGGAAACAAGCATGGCTCCTTCACTTCAGGAGCCCGAACTGCCAACCCTGCGCCGTGAATGTTCTAAGCCACCAGGCGCTCCTTCTTTCCTCAACATCCTGTTTAGATTTTATCGGTTCTGAGTCCCACTGCTTCAGTGCTAGTTCTGAAAAATGCAGCCACGGTACCGTAGACACACACGCATATTTGTTTGCTACCATCCTGAACATTATTTACATTTAAATCTGAGCCCCATGAAGATATATATAAAGATTTAGCCCTGAGGGCTCTTCGTTGAATGGTGGACTTTTTAATATGCTTCAGATTGTCTTCTAATTGTATTTTGGGCCAAATGTACACAGTCGACTCATTTGTGAATATTATTGTGTGCGTTCATAAGAATATTTTCATCAGGAAGTTTCTCAAACTGAATAATTCAGTAATATGTTAAGAAATATAGGATAAATTTAGTATATGTTCTTAGAAATTGTTAAACCTAAAATTTTGGAGGAGATGGAAGTAGACATAAATATATGCTAAATATATATACTAAAGTGGAAACAAGTATATACAAGCAGAAAAGTCAAAGTTTTCATGAATCTTTAAGGTAAATGTAAGTATAGAAATCAGTCGGGTCCATGACTTCAGAATTGCCCCCCCCCCCACTATATATAATTCAGTGAAAATGTTTTAGAAGTCCTTGTGGGGGTTAGAGTAGGTTTTCCCCAAGGCCCCTGTTAATTCAGACCATAGAATTTCATTTTACAGAAGCACTGGCTGTGTTGGATGGGTAGCAGGGGCTTACGAGGAAAGGTGTTATAAAGAATTTTGTACTTAGAAAAGGGGAGTTGAGAGTGGAACTTCAGTGAAATATCATCTCCTTCAGTGAAGTATCATCTCCTTCAGTGAAGTATATTAAGATCTGTGTTCTGTGTTCGGTTGCCATGGAGGAGATACCTCTGAGAGATCTCAGAAGACTCCTCCAAAAAAAAAAAAAAAAAAAAGGTAGGGAAGTTCCTACCTTTTCTTTTTTCCTTGCTTTTCTTTTTTCCATTGAAACTTGTTCTGTAAAGTGTAGCAAATCAAAGGAGAGAAATTAGTTTTCAAAAAAAAAAAAAAAAAAATAAGGAAAATAAAGCAAACTAATTGCCAAGGTCTTCTCTGCCTTAGACTCACGTGGTTCACTTTTTCCAAAATATAGACGGTGCTGTGGCCAAATGTTTAGTCGTCACTCTGAAGAGTAGCTTGGTGACAAGGCACAGTGTCTCTGAAAAGCAACAGGTGCTCAGAATTTCAGCTGGTGACTCTCTCCTTTTTGAACTGTTGCAATTTAACCTGGAAGCTAACTTCGGACAAGTAGGCGTATGGGTAGCAACCAGCTAATGAGATAATAACTTGTTTTATTGGTTTTGGAATTAACGGAGTGTGAACAATTAGGGCCGTGGTGTGACCTGTCACACAATCTTTTTTTTTTTTTTTTTTAAGCAAGACTTAAGTAAATCTTCAGAAGGATATAAGCCCTATTGAATACTGTTATACTTAGAGACTGAGAAAAGTTTCAGGAACTGCTGTGTACAATAATAAAGGACTATCCAGAATGCACTTAATTAAAGGGATTGCCTTTGTTTTCTGTTGCTGCTGTAACAAATTACCACAGGCTTAGAAGCTTAAAAGAGGCGTTTTTCTGTATCAAAGAGTTATGGCTGGTGTAAGTCAGATGTGGGCCTCATTGAGCTCAAATCGAGATGTTGGCAGGGCTGCATTCTGTTCTGGAGGTTTTAGAAGACAGTCTGCTTTCTTGTCTTTTTCATCTTTAGAGACTGCCACAATCCTTGAATCATGGTCCCTTTCTTCACCTTTAAAGCCAACAGTGTGTTGCATCTCTCTCAGACCATCCTTCTGAAGTCCATTGCCCTCTGATTGTCCTTTTCTGCCTCCATTTTTAAGACCTTTCTGATCACATGGGGCACATCTGAGTAATGCAGGATAATCTCCCCATCTCAAGGTCCCTCCTCTTAGACACATCTACAAAGTCTCTTTTGCCATCAGATTAACAGATTCCAGGAATTAGGTTGAGAACATTTTGGAGCAACTCTTCTTCGACCTACCAGGGCATTGATGAAATGCCCAGAATTTTTAATCTGCTTTACTCCTCTGACTAGTGTTTGCCACAAGTTGGCTGCTCAAATCTTACAAGTATAAAAATCATTTATTTTGCCTTTTGTCTGAGGAAATGCATGTGGATGACGTGGTCTCCTAATGCACGTTGCCTATGAAGTGTAAATGGAGAGATCGGGGGAAGGCAAGCGTGTTCATTGTTTCAGGTACACAAATTCACTGAGCATCAGGTAGATGATTGACATTATCCTAGATGTTGGGCACACAGTGATGAGTGGACTAGGATTCAGTTTAGCTTACGCCCTGGTCCTGCCTATGCCACCTCCTCTGAGGTGAAACAAACACAGCAGTAGATTCTATATTGTATAATATAAAGCTAAATAAGCAGGTGCTCTGATTGATAACAAGAGATGCTTTAGATTTGGGTTTAGATTCAGGTCTCTGAGGAAGGAACATTTAAGCCTGGAAAAGTGCTAGTGGTCAAAGGTGTCAGAGGTTCTGCCCTGATCATAAGCTGTCTGTGTTTGGGGAGATGAGAGAAAACTCAGATTATTGGTAAAGGTGGAGCACAGAGAAGAAGGGTGGTGAGAAGAAGGATTGGTAGGTCATCCCTTTTGCAGAGTTTGAAGTGTTTGAATGACACTGAAGAATTTTTAAGAAAGAAAGAGCTCAGAGCTGATTTATATTCTTAAAAATTACAATGAAAATGGAGAAGAGGTAATTAGGAGATAAATCCATTAAGGATGATTGAACTACTCCAGGTGAGAAGAAAATGATGTTTTACTTAAAAAAGGATATTGTGGAGATAGACATATGCAGATCTCACATTTTGGAAATAGGACAGTGATTCAACATTTCCTCTCAGATTTCTGATTTTGGCAGGTAACTTGATGGACATTTAATTTACTGAAATTGGGAAGCTATTTCCCCCGGCATGGATTCTGGATGATCTTACAGCAATATTTACAATTTGGAGGAGTCACAGACCAAGTATAAAAATTCACACACAAAATTTTGCACGCAAGTTTTGAGGGTTAGCAAGTCCCTCTAACACTCTCTTTCACCATCCAGATTAAAAAGCTCTGCCTTGCAGACCTTCAACACATTGACCTCTCCTCTAAAGTAAACTGCATATGTAAGGAGCTATTGCCTTTTTAAGATATATAATTGAGTTCATTTGTGACTGAATATTAATTTTATTATAATGAGCTCATCTAATTCTATCATTCATGATCTTAAATCTACCTTGTGTCCCTGGTAAGCACATGTTTTTTATGTATTTGTGCTTTTATTGATTTTTCCTCTTACACTTGGTCTTTTCTTATGGTCCTTGTACCCATTCAAAATATACTTCCATTAGTCCCTTATCCATGAAGCTTTTTCTTAATCTGCCAGTTATCCTTAGGCATTCCCTTCTTTAGCTCATTAAGGTGTTTATGACCCTTTATGGTCCTCAACTAGAAAATAGTCTCACTGAATACAGGAACACAGCCGGGCATCTCTGCGTCCTTGTTGTAACCAAGAAAAAGTAAGCCTTAGTGAATACTTACTGAATATGGTGATTGAATTGAATTGATTTTCTGTATTTTCCCATAGATGAGAGTGCCCCTTCCAAAGATACATATTTGTTAAATAGAGGATTCACTTAATAGCATGCAGAAAGTGTTCCTCTTTGAATAAAGATACATCACTTAGCTTCAAATATAAATCACTGCAGAATGACCATTAGTGGAGTCAAATGATCCCTTGGAAGTATGTGTTGCTACAGTGAGCATTGCAGCCTTGCATCAGGTACCTGGACTTTAACCAATATTGGTGAAGTCCTGACAGTTTCTCAGTATATGCAATATACTCGGGCTTTCCTCTAAAGGCTGGTTAACTGTGAACTTCCCTACAAATTATCTTATTAAGTGGTCTGTAGTATCGGACTGTGGGCTCTTAAGACAATTATTTTTGTGATTTTTTTCTAAATCTCTAAAACAAATAAAAACACACGAAGAAATTTCAGGGGGAAAAAATCGCAGCTGAGACCCTACTGATTCAGAAAATGTTATCATTAGACCAAGCCTAAATTAACACTTCTCTTTTCACACTCCAGCAGAAACATCTTGTATATGTGCAATTTATATTCTTTAGCATGAGTCAAATGTTTCATTACAAAAAAAAAATTAAAGGTTGCTAGGAAACAAATTTTGAAAAGTCAATAAGGGACTGCCTAAAAGCACCTCAAAATAAAATGTTGTTATCAGTGAAAGTCATTTAGAATTCTTAGTAACAAACATTGATTATTGGTCTACAGGCAATGTTTGTGGTACCAATGAGTATGCTCACTTTACATTGCATTAAAACGTATTTCTCAGATGAATAAGTATATTGAAGAAATAAAAATATCTTTTTTTAAAATAACATACATTTCGTGAATATGCATTCATTTATCTTCAGTTGGTACAAACGTATTATTCTGATTTCTCCAAATTATATTCAATAATGAGTAATGAAAAGAATAAAGCCACTAGAGCACAGAGTCTTAGATAAAAGCTAGGTCTACCCCTCGAGGTACAGATTATGAAGGGCACTCATGTAGTAGTTAAGACTTGACCGTTTCCTATCCTGGAATAAGTGACAAGTTTTTAACTTGAGCACAAATTCTCTGATTCCTAAGCTCAACTTTTTAAAAGGCATGTAAGAATTAGACAGACATATCCAAGAGGTACTTAACAGCGTTACAGTACTCTGACTCTCAGCTGTGCCTCTAATTCTTACATGCCTTTTAAAACAAATTTGAGCTCGTAAGAAAATTTAAGAAACCCTCCTACTGAGCCTCATCTGGTTCTTTTTCTTCCCCTCGCCCCCCGAGTTAATAGCAAGCATGTGACTCAGAATAACAGTCACATTTTTGATCAGTAGGTATCACCTCTGTCCATCTATCAGTGTCTATCTGTGACTCAAGACCTGACCGACCAGAAGAGGAGCCTGATGCACACAATTAGCCTGGTGCAGCCAGGGAGTTCTGGCTTCACTGTGCTCACTTTAAACACAGGGGTAGTTATTGAAAAGTTACCATTCCAGAGGGCCCCTGGGAGGCTGGAGAAGCAGGCGTGGAGATGGAGGAAACTGAGCTCTGAGCTCTGAAGGTCTCGGGAGCAGCGGGCCAGGCTGTCTGGATTCTGGCTTACTTGTTGCTGCAAAGAACAGTCAGGATACGAAGTCTCAGATAATGTGACTCTGTGGAAGGTGTGGAGAAGGAGGACCTGGTTGCTTCTACTGGCTCTTCCTGAGAAAGCGTGCCAGCCAAGGGAAGACAGCTTCCTCAAGGGAAATCATGGTGCTTTTAGGAGGCAGATGGGGTTCTGGACAGTAAAAGAAATGATGCATTTTTACTACTGTTCTATATAATGAAGCACATGGTATATGGCGTCTAGTCATAATCCTCAAAACTTACTTTCCTACTTTTCCATGTCCTATTGTTATTAGTCTGTATTCTAAGACCTGTAGCAATTTTTTCAGTAATATTTTTCTGGCATGTTGCTTATATTATGTTTTATTGTACTATACTATATTATTTATTATGTTTGTGTGTGTGTGTGTATATATATACATGTATATATATATGTGTATATATATATGTGTATATACAAGTATATACACGTATATATATGTATACACATGTATACACACACATGACTGTAATTTCTTGTATATATGAGAAAATATTGGATAAGAAAAAAACTAGGACTACAAGCAATTTATGATTAAGCACCATGTAAACTGTTCGCCTATAGATACCAAGGAAGTCCAGAGAAGGGGGCCATCAGGACCAGGCAGTCACATGTATTAGACCATAACTCACAGAAACACTTTTTTTATATATATATATACATTTTCTAATTGAGGTATAGTCAGTTTACAATGTGGTGTCAATTTCTGGTGTACAGCATAATGCTTCAGACATACATGAACATACTCATATTCGTTTTCATATTCTTTTTCACTATAAACGACTAAGATGTTGAGTATAGTTCCCTGTGCTATACAGTATGAACGTGTTATTTATCTACTTTATATATATATTATCTACTTTATATATATCTACTATATATATATATTAGTTAGTATCTGCAAACTGAAACACTTAAACTATTCCCAGCTATGCCACAAAGTATCAGCATGGTTCTCTCTGTAAATAAGTCAGTTTATCTTTGTAGCCTCAGGTCCTGTACCCTTCTAGTAGGGATATTAATGTAACTAACTTACGGGATTAAATTATGTAACATGCAACATGCTTATCACAGTGCCTGCATATAATAAGAGCTCAAAAGTCTGTGCTGGAATTACTCATATTAAGAATCATTGCTATGCATTATTATTCTTATTAGAAATAGTATGGTTTAGGTAGTGAAGTTCAAATTCAGCAGATGTTTCCCAAGGGCTGGCGCTAAAATAGACCAAAAATAATCCACTGAGATACCACTGCAGTGATGCTAATTGGTACTGTTGGAAATTGCAAACAGGAAACCTAAAGCTCATTATGGCGTGTTGTTTCTCGGTGCTGAACATTACAAATGCTGAGCTCTCTAATCTAGAATAAGAACAATTTGACCTCCAATTTTTTTATTGCAGTCATTGCTACAGCTGCTCAAAATATCTCCTCCGTAACAGCCACACAAAGAAATGTTCTTGTGTTTGTAGCGAAGCTGGAATAGATAGCATTACTTCTCAGCCAACAAATTTCATGTTTTGTGAGTTGTCGCCAAATATATTCAGATCCAATGCACCAAATTAAGAATTGAAAAAGGAGTTTGGTGAAGAATAAGAATGGTATCTTATTCCTTCCCAGGAGTGCCACAGATTGACTTAGTGGGAAAATTTTATTTTGGTGGAAACCAGGAGAAATTTCATAGCAACATTTAAATACATCTTTCATTGTATTTGGGACTGGAGTTTCAAAGAAGGATAGGAAAATTCCTTGTGAAGGAAGGAGATGATCATTTTGGAAGCAATTATACAACATTTTTTTTTTTCTTAAGAAAAATTCCTTCATCTTGAAATGCTTTCAAAGTGTCATGACCTTCGTTGGATCTTTAGCTTTATCTGGAAAATATCTGCAGGTGCCGGGCTTTGTGTTAGCCCAGCTTCTTCTCTGCAATATTAGTGTTTTGTAAAGCACCTACTGAGTGCAACAAGTGTGGGGAGCAAAGATGGGGCACATACAAGATATAAAAGACAACCTGCATTCTGTTTTTTAAAATGACCTCTAAACACTGTGGAGTACTTCTCAGAGGTTTTCAGATTAAGAATTAATGAGATTTGTAGACATATTTCTGCTCATAGCAAAATCAATAATATAAAAATAATGTATTTTATTTATTCTTTAGTTCTGTATATTAAAGTAGAGTAGTATTTTTTTTTCCTATGGTAAATCATGATAATTTAAAAAAGCATTTTGCTGTAGCTAATTGCTTGGTAAGTTTCACTGAGGAAGTTTTAGTGTTTTTAATATTATTTTCCTGGAAATTATTCTCAAGAAATTGTCTTCTATTGCTTTTACCTTCCAAAAAAATACAGCTAGTTGAAAATTAAATTGTATTTCTCTTGGAAATTAACAAAGGCTTTTATAGAAAAACTTGAATGATTAATTTTTGGTTTCTCTTTTCCTTCATATTAAATTCTATGCTATTATTTACCCTTAAAATTATAAATTGCTTTCTATTTTTTACTGAATAATATTCAGCAAGCTAAACAAAAGCTGACAGGGACTGTTTCTGATTATAGCTAATGCAAAGAATAAAAGAACATGTGGGCTTTGATTTCTTATAGATCAGAGCTTTGTCATAAAAATTATCTAACTTCTGTGTTGGTCCTATGACGGTGGTAAGTTTGAGTTCTAAAAGGAGAATTTGTAATGTATATATATTCTAAAAGTATAATTTCAATCAAGATCTTTGAAATCACCACAGTTTCTTCAATAAGAATCCTTTTAAGGACACCTGTCAGCACTTATCAAAGAGATGGTGGAAATATATTGAATTTTTTTTTCAGACACCTTTGAAATAACATGACTCAAATATTTTGTAAATCATTTTCTTCTGGGATTTCTTTCCAGCACCCAAAACTCTTGCTCATTAATGACATGCTGAGATTACAAGGTCTAAAAAGCTTTGTGGTCATATAGCGCCCCCAAACAGACTGAGAGCTAATTGTCAACAAAAATTTATTGCTTGGCTTCTACAGTGACATAAATGAAAGAAAGACTTAGCCTGCGGGTCATCTAACATTTACATTATCAAGAGGGAAAAGACTGTTAAGTGAAAGAATCCCATCCACCACATTCTTTTGCCTTTGCCGATGCTGCTTCTGTTTCTCCATTTCTTTCTTTTTTTAAAGAATATCTTTTCTCAGTGACCTACCAATATACCATACCATCATTATTTTTTCATTCTGAAGTTTTTATATAAATTTAAAAATACTTTAACTTGATCAAAAATGTATCAGGCTTCACCTATTTTTTTTTTTTAATTCAAAAGTAACTGTGATGTAACAAAATGTATCAAAGAGAGTGTGGAGAATAGAGTTATATATGCGTGAATCTACATCACTCCTTACTGGATGTGTAGTTCTAAACCTCTGTTTTCTCCATTCCAACCAATACTTAAGAGTTGTGAGGATTCACTAATACAAAGGCTATAAAGCATCTAGCAGAAAGCATATAAAACACTAAAGAAATGTTAAGTCGATATCCACCCTGCTACATACTATGAGAAGGCGATTCTGGGTAGTGGGCTTGTTGCCAGCCTTTTGCTGGATGAGATGCAGTAGTTGTGAACAGAATAGCAATTCAGATGAATCCTATGTGAACCCAAGAGGCAATTCAATAAGAGGATAAGATAGTAATATGCAAAAATATAAATGCAATTAACATATAGCACCTCTTCTTTTTCTCATGAGATTTAGAGAAAAACTGATGGATGCTCTTTTGCCTTTGTATAGGAGAGGTTATCCCTTTATGATTCTCCTCCGTTTTTCAGACTAAAGTTGGTATATCCTTTGAGATGACTTCACAGAAATAAAAATATGCTAGGGTATAGAAAACACAGAATATGATTTATTTAGGCTTTCTGACCTTTTCCTTTGGGTCCACAAGTGACCTTGGTGAGAAATTATTTCTCAAGAGGTTTTATTTAGAGACAGTGACAGTTAAGAATCATATACTATTTCATTAATTCATGTATTTATGCAATAAATATTAAGAACCTATTCTTCACTATGTCCTGGGCTATGGGATGGAGGTGCAATGATGAGTAATGTAGATACTTATTCTTCCCTCCTGACATCTGCAATATGAAGAGGTAAACAAGATTCGTGGTGGCTGAGATACAAATAGATTTGTGAGGTCTAGTATGTGGTGTGCGCAAAAGGGTCATCTCAATCAGCCAGAAGGGAAGCAGGCGTTCAAAGAAAAGGAAGATGTAAGAAAATGCCAACTTATGGAAGCAAGTATACCTCAAAGATAATTAAAAACAAAAAAAAGACTCTGCAAAAGTTTTGCAGAGATATTTGGGAAATTTCAAGAACTGGCCAGAGTTTATATTCTAGCATGAGATGTAGGAGAGATAAACCTAGAAATTAATCCAAAGTACGCTAATACAAGGCTGCAAAGGGCCGTGTTAGTGCACATGTACAAATGATTCTAAGGGAAATGGTGAGAGAGTAAAAAATTGCCAGCATGCATGTAAAATTGTAACATTTTGCTTTGGACAAAGGAAATTATTGGACAAGAAAAATCTTAGTTTTTGAAGTGCATTTTTGTTTTGTCTTTTGGATAAATATATTTAGTTTTTATGTTGTAAATATTTAGAGCTAAGCAAAATAAACCTTCTGCCTTTAGTATTTAGGGTCATAAAAATCAATATATTAATACCAGTATGTCTTAATCAACCATCTCTTCACTTGGTTTAAGCTTTATTGTTATGTTATTTTCTGTGTTCTCTATCACTGAGGAAGCCCCCCATCATGATCTCTCTCTCCTAAGTGATCCTTATAGAAAAGAGGTTTTCCAAATGAAATGTTTTGTTTTTGTAAAATTAATTTCTTAAGAACTGTAAGAATGTCTTGTCTGTTTTGTTCTATCTCATTTGAAGTCTTAATTTTCCCATTTCCTTGTCTTTGGTGAAACATGAAAGACTAGGAGTCCAGTTTTTTCACTGATACTCAAAATGTTGTCTGCAATCCAAAGGCATGAGCATTACCTGGGAGCTGGTTAGAGAGAAATATCTTTAGCCCCCATCACAGACCTAGAGAATCAGAATTTCTATGAATAGATATCAGAAATCAATCTTTTGAGGGTTGATACTTATACATATATGTGCTAAAGTTTGGGAAGAATTGATCTTTTAAAATCTTTTTAAAATAAATAGTGTTTATTTAAAAAATGACACTAGAAATTAAAAGTATTGACACTGGACACCAAAAGCCCAATCTGTACAAGGAAAAAAATTGATAAATCAGCCCCATAAATTTTTTTTTTTAAGTTCTGTGAAAGCCCATGTTAAGAGGATGAAAAGACAGGCTACATACAGACTGGCAGCAGATTCCAGACAAAGGACTATATATTCTATATAAAGTATATAGAATAATAAAGAAATCTCAGAACTCAACAATACCAAAAAATCCATTTAGAAAATAGGAAAAAAACTGGAACAGAAGTCTTTTATCTATGACGATAAACATATGTCAAAAAAGTACATGAAAATATATTCAACACCATTACCCATCAAGGAAATACAAATAAAAACTATGATAATATATCACTACACACCTTCAGAATGCCTAAAGTTAAAAAAAAAAAAAAAGTGACAACACCCAATGCTGGCAAGGATGAGGAGAAACTGGTTCACTTATACATTTCTGATGGGAATGTAAATGGTCTAGCCACTCTGGAAAATAGTTTGGCTGTTGCTCATAAAACAAACATATAATTACCCCATACTTTTACTCTTGGCTGTTTATCCCAGAGAATTGAAAGATATATTGACACAAAATACTATACACAGATGTTCATAGCAGCTTTCTTTGTAATAGCTCCAAACTGGAAGCCATACTGATGTCCCTCAACAGGTAAATGATGGTTATTAAACAAACTGGTACAAACATACCATGTGTGCTACTCAACAATATGAATGGAGGAACTATTGATACATATAACAACTTGGATTCCTTTTATGTAACATTCTTGAAATGACAGCATGTTATAAATTGAGGGTAGATTATTTGCTGTCATAAGTTAGAGACAGTGGAAAGGGAAATGGGTGTGATTATAGGGGCAACATGAGGGATTGTCGTGCTGGAGTTGTTCAGTGTCTAGACTGTGGTGGTGGATACATAACGCTACAAACGTGATAAAATTAAATAGAACTAAATTGTCTAGAAACACAGCAGGAGCTGTTAATAGCAACCATGCAGTGAGAGCAAATATTCACAGAGACCTGCTCTGCAGACAAACTCGGAAGATTTTGCCACAGAAGAAGGAACCAATGGCCAACACAGCTGCTGTGGATACTCTGCAGATTTCAACAGCTTTCATCACATAGGTATTCACATTTGCAGTCGCTAACTGCCCAGATCCCTTCCCACACCCTCCCTCCACTGCCCCTGCAGGAGCCCAGGAACAACAACAGTCAGCTTCGGCCTTATTTATAATACTAATACAGAAAACTGTACACCCCAAATTGAATAACCTAGAAGAAATGGATCAAACAAGACTGAATGATGAAGAAATAGAAAATCTGAGAGGAACAATAATGATTATGGAGATTGAATCAGTAGTCAAATACCTCCCAATACAGAGAAGCCTAGGCTGGATGGTTTTACTGGTGAATTATACCAAATATCTAAAGAAGAATTAATGTCAGTTCTTCTCAAACTCTTCTAAAATGTGAAAAAGAGGAAGACTCCCAAACTCATTTTATGAGACCAGCATCACCCTGATACCAAAGCCAGATAAGGATACTGTAAGAAAAGAAAATTTTAGACCAATACCTGTGATAAATATTGATGCAAGAATTTGCAGTAAAATATTAGCAGACTGAATTCCATAGCGCATTAAAAAGATTATACACCATGATCGTATGGCATTTATCCCTGTGATGCAAGGATGTTTCAAAATATGCACCTCAATAAGTATGATATACTATATTAATATAATGAAAGATAAAAATCATATAATTATCTCAGTAGATGCAGAAAAGCATTTGACCAAATACAATATTATTTTCTGATAAAAATGCTCAATAAATTGGGTATAGAGGGAACATGCCTCAACACAATAAAGGTTATATATTCTACCCATAGTCAACATTATACTTAACAGTAAAAGGTTTAAAGCTTTTCCTCTAAGATCAGGAAGAAGACAAGTGTGCCTACTCTCACCACTGCTGTTCAGCATAGTTCTGTAATGTCTAACTAGGAAATTAGGTAAAAAATAAATAAGACATTCAAATTGGAAAAGAAGAGATAAAATTGTTTCTGTTTGCAGATGACATGATCTTGTATATGGAAAATCCTAAAAATTCTGCCAGAAATGTCTTAGAGCCAATAAACAAGCTCAGTAAAGTTTCAGGATATAAAATTAACATAGAGAAATCAGTTGCATTTCTACACACTAACAACAAAACATCTGGAGAAAAAGATAAAGCATAACCATTTACAATAGCATTGATAAACAGTAAATACTTAGGAATAAATTTAACTAAAACGGTGGAAGATCTGTCTGTACGCTGAAAACTATAAGACTTTGATGAAACAAAGAGAAGAAGACACAAACAAGTGGACATATTTCCCATGGTCATGGGTCAGAAGAATTAATATTATTAAAGTGTCCATACAGCCCATACCAATCTATAGATATGATACAAAGCCTATCAGATTTCCAATGGCATTTTTCACAGAAATACTAACAATTGTTTCACAAACAATACTGAAGTTCATATGGGGCCACAAAACACTGCCAATAGGCAAGACAATCCTTAGAAAGAAGAACAAAGCTGGAGGAATCACACCTGCTGATTTCAAAATGTACCACAAAACTATAGTAATCAAAACAGTATGGTACTGGCATACAAATAGACACATAGACCAGTGAAGTGGAATAAGAGCTCAGAAATAAATTCTCACATATATAGCTAAAGAATATTTGACAAGGGAGCCAAGAATACTAAATGAACAGAAGGCAGTTTTTTTAATAAATGTTGGTGGGAAAACTGGGTAACTACACACAGAAGGATAAAATTGAACCCCTCTCTTACACCATTCACAAAAATTAACTCAGAATGAATTAAAGCCTTATGCATAAAACCTAAAACTGTAGAAATTTTAGAAAAAAGATAGGAAGCTCCTTGACATTGGTATTTGCAGTGATTTGGGGGTATGACCCTAAAAGCACAAGGAATACAAGCAAAAATACATAAGTGGGACTACATAAAATTAAACAAGTTTCTGCTCAGCAAAAGAAACAATCAACAAAATGAAAAGGCAACCTACAGAATGAGAGGAAATATTTGCAGATCATATATATTTGATAAAGAGTTGATATACAAAATACACAAAGAACTTATAAATTCAATGGAAACATAACAAAACAACTTGAATAAAAATGAGCAGAGGAACTGAATAGACAGGTTTCCAAAGAACACATACAGATGGCCAGCAAACACATGAAAAAGTGCTTGACATCACTAATCAAAAGAGAAGCACACATCAAAGCCACAATGAGATATTAACCCACACATGTCAGAATGGCTTTTATTAAAAAGATAACAACAAATGCTGGTGAGGATGTGGAAAGAAAGGGCCCTCATGCACTGCTGGTGGGAATGTAAAAATGTGCAGCCACTATGGAAAACAGTATGGAGGTTCCTCAAACAATGAAAAATAGAAATATGGTCTGGAAATCTCACTTCTAGGTATGTACTGAAAGGAAATGAAAACAGAATCTCAAAGAGTTAGCCTTCACTCGCATGTTCATTATAGCATTATTCACAATAGCAAAGATGTGGAAACAGCCTGCATGTCTGTCAGTAGATAAATGGATAAAGAGATGTGGCAAATACGTGCAATGGGATCTTATTTAGCCATAAGGAAGGAGAAAATTATGCCATTTGCAAGAATCTGTAAGAACCTTGAAGGCATTATGCTAAGTGAAATACAGATACTGTACAATATCACTTATATGTGAACTCTAAAATAGCGGAAACTCATAGAAATAGAGGAGGATGGTTACCAAGGACTGAGGGATGGGAAAATGGAGAGATGCTGGTCAATGGTACAAACTCCCAGCTCCGGGATGAGTAAGCTCTAGGGATCTAATGGGCATGGTGAGATTACAACTAATAATACTTTATTGTATTCTTGAGAGTTGCCAAGTGATTGCATCTTGAATATTCTTACCACAAAATGTAATTGTAGCTGTGTGATGTGGTGGTGGTGTTAGTTAACCCTGTGGTGGTAATCATTTGCAGTATGTAAGTATATCACATCAATACATAGTACACTTTAAATATACAAAATGTTACATGTCAGTTTTATCTCAATAAAGCTTGGATAAGAAAATGAAATCAAAGTAGATGCTTTATGTAATAAAGATTAGTGATCCATGGTTCTCTTCATTAGTGACTTATTCAGAGGAACTGAAGAGAATAGAAGCTAGTTTAAATAATAGAGTAAAATATCCAAAAATATTTGTCTTCCTTTTTACATACCTTATGCTTTCTAATTTTCATCAAAAAAGAATGCTTAAAGTGAGAATAACAATTTTTCATTTTCCAATAAAGCATGCTAAAGATAATATCTAAATGTAGATTGATCAAAAATTTATTCTGAATTTTGCAAAACCATGTAAGATTGAAATGTAAGGAAAATACTTTGCCACAGTTCTAGAGGGAATGGCTGAGAAGTCATCTGAAACAGTCTGTAAGTCAACATTTATTCAGATCCCAATGAACTTATAGTTCATTTTTTCTTAACCCAGCAAAACTAACTCGTTCCTTTTATTTCCTGGCTAATGTTAAGCATAATTTGAATGTCAGTCATCATTTTGCCTTCAGAATGGCTTTGCTTGGTCTGCTATTGCATACAACTCAAGGGTCACAAAAGCCGTGGACACTGAAGCATGACAAAAAGCAGAGGAAGGCTGTTATGTCTCCACCTAATTTTTCTTTCCTGCTGATGCTAAGAAGGTTCACTCCCTGGAAGATGCTTTGTCTCAAACAATAAACAGATCGGATGTTTTTCTTGACTTCATGACTGTTTCACTCCTTCTGTGTTGCGTATGATTAGTCAGGAGGATGCAGGATTGGTGATTGATTCTGTGTTTTGCTAATTGGCGCAAGTTACCACGTGGATATTTGGCAGACAAAACAGATGATACATGACTCAACAAATAAACTGAAACGGCACTGAACAAATGCCAAAACATTTCATGATAGTTGGCATGTTGAATTCATCTTGTAACAAAAATATTTGCTATGAAAATCTTTCATCAACATTGGGAGATAGGACTTTATGATAGATTTCTTGCTACAAAAGGGTGATATATATAAAGAACTGCTTTTTAATGATGAAGATTTATGAATGGAAAAAAAGAGTTCTTGGCATTTTACACTATCCTCAATAACACTGTCTTTAGTATATATGGAGAACGTCAGTCCCACTGAGAGGTTGAGACTGAGTTTAGCTTATTTTTCCTTAAAAAAAATTGTGAGGATTGTGAGGACAGTTTTGTAAATTGCATCCAGGAAGAAGAATGAGCTGTAATGTGGGGACTGTAACAGCTAAAGTCCTCCACAGGATGACTCGTTATCTTAAAAGACCATTTCAATACTCATAATGTGATATCTTAGATCTTATCCCCAAGAACCTCACTTTTATCTTTATGTACAGTAGAATCTTTGTCACAATATATTAAAACCCTTGAGAGAAAACTATCCGTGGTCCCATGGTCAACATTTAAGGACAATAAAGGCAGACTAGTCTCAGGAAACCACTAGAGCAAATTCCTCATATTCACTTGGATCCAGAAGGATTGAAGTTAATGCAGGCTACTCATGAAATGTGATACTCTCTTGGTTCAAGACCAAACAAAATATGAAGATTGAACTAGAGTTTATCACACTGAAGATAGTGTTTACATTCATCATCGTACTGAATCTGGGCTTGGCTTCTTGGGCTGCTTTCAGTGTTCTCCCTGAAGTGAAAAAGAATCTGACTAAACTACCCAAACGTAATTTGCTCTGTTCTCCCCTAAAGCCCTGACCATCAATCAAGCCCGTAACAGTGACCTTAGACAACAGTCATCAGCACACTCAATTCTGCATACTTAGGTCCGAAGTACTCACCCTCCTTAGGGATTATTTGATAATTTCTCCAATTTCCATTTGGCCTCTATTCGTTGTAGGGTAGTGACAATTTGGGGAGATAAACACCAGCATATCAGAAGTGAACATTAAGATTCTATACTTTAGGAGCCAGGCTTAAACCACCTAGGGCATAAGATTCTCCTAGTTATAATAAAATTTCAGGACCAAATGGAGGTCAAAGAGAGATAAGAAAGAGTTTCCTGGGGATTTTATTCCCTCCTTTATGTGAGAGAGCCATATTTTGGGATGATCTCTTTTCCTCTTGTTTCTTTTTTGCAAAGATGGAGTCTCAGAATTGTTACAGCTATTTTGCCTGAGGAAGAAACCAACATTGGTTTAACCAGAAGTCCAGAGGACTGCCGAAAAAGATAAACTGTGAAGTTTTCCCCACCTCTGGAATTTCCATTAAATAAATGAAAACAGTCCCTTTTTCTTTAAAAAACTTTGAATTTGGTTGTCTATTACTTGCAGCCCAAGTCATTCCAGTGTATATATCTCTCCACTCACTTTTCAGAGCTCAGTTCAGACCTAGGTTCCTTTCCATTGGTAATCACAAATATAGATTCCTTTATATTGATAATCAATTTCTACTGATAATTTATGGAATTCTCAAAAGATACTAGGTGCTGTTCTGAGAGTTTCATGTGGGTGTGCTAATTAACCCTCTCAACAGACTTGTGAAAGTATTCTATTATATCCTAAAATTTAAAAGATAATAGAGATATTAAATAATGCCCCCACTGACCTACAAGTAATGGGAAGAATAAGTTTAAACCCAGGAAGTCTTGGTCCAGAGGGCTCATTCTCAACTCTTACATGATACTATCTCATGATATGCTAATGCTCATATTAGCTCCATATAAACTCTTCTTTTTGAATCATTTTGCATTTATTGTCTTAATTTGACAATTAATACCTGATATTAAATTGTATTGAGCTATTTTCACCCTATAGTTTTCACCTGTCCTATTTTATATTTATGTTTCACGTGTGTATGTCTGATCTTTCCTTTTTGCCCAGTTCCTTTGGAATAGACTCTGGTTTGCAGTCCTTTTATATTCTATAATGTTTTGTGAACCCAGTGGAATCAGTATGCATGAGAAGATTGATTCAGTCTCAAAATCATGGCAAGTTTGACTGTGATAAGCTTAGTCAACATATTGTAGCATACTTGAATGAAAGACTAGGGCAACCACCTTCTCCACTGCCTCCCCTTTCCAGACAAAATCGGAAAGCGTAAGACAGGAATTTCTTTAACAGCCTTATCTCATCCTCACCTTCATCTCAGTTCAACCAGCCTAATCATCACTGTCCCTTCTCATACATTTGTATGAGGCAAATTCTTCTATCTTTGCTCTTTTCCCAGGTGACCTTGGGTCATTGGCTCTTAACGTCTTTTTTCTTAGATATTCAACGTTCTCTCTTTACTGACTCCTTTAACTTGTAAACAATGTTTAAATCCTATCTTGAGGGGGAAGGGTATAGCTTAGTGGTAGAGCATGTGCTTAGCATGCACAAGGTCCTGGGTTGGGAAAAATGAAAAGGAACACTCTATTCCACACCAAACGCTCCTTAGCTTCTTCTCTATAGGGCATCTCCTTTCATAGCCAAGTTCCTTGAAAATGTCTTCTTCCTCATTTTTCCTCCAACTTAAGGGAAACAATCTTTGTTGCCAAAGTGATTACTCTAGCCTTTACCATGAGTGGGCTGTCTGCTTCATATGTTCCCATTAGCTGCTTCCTTCTGGAGTTTTCTTCTTCCTTAGCACCAACATTCTTGTCTTTTCTTGTTGATTTCCTATTAACCTGCTTCTAGATATTACTCATTGGATGCAACAATACCAATTCCTCTATCAATACTTTAAATACTGGTATTTCTTACTCTTGTGTCTGGAGTAAGACACACTTTTATTCCCACTTTTTTTTTTTTGGCTTTTATTATTAATCAGAAGTGGTAGTTTTTTAGACTCTCTGAAGAGCAGAAGTCCTTTCCATGAATTCTCTCTTGCCTAATGCCTGAAATCCCAACATAAGTGCCACAGCAAGGAACAAAACATTCTGATTTCTGTGGGAACAAAATATAGCCTCTCTTATTTTCTTTTCCATAGGAATAATGGTGCTGAGCAATGTGGGTGTTGTGCGGTGGATATCAGAAAAGTGGAGAGAGGAGATTATAGAACTAGGTGATGAGGACCTGAGGGGTATGTCTCACCTATCTGATAATTTCGCCGAGGACTTTGACTATCAAAACAAATCATACGTGTTTCAGACACAGATGTGTCAAGCCAAGGAAAACTCAGTGCCTACTTTTAGGCTACACCCATATCTTATGCTAAAAGAGCTAAAAGGAAAGTAAAAAATCTCAATGTTTGATGTAAAATATCATGCTGTAAATGCTCTAATAGGTCTTTTTCTTCTAGTTTTGTTGAGATGTAACTGAGATACGGCACTGTATATGTTTGACATATGCGCTTAATGATTTGATGCATCATGAAATGATTACTACTGTTAAGTTCAGTGAACATCCATCAACTAATACTGATGCAAAATAAAAGAAAATAGAATTTTTTTTTCCTTGTGATGAGAACTCTTAGGATCTACTCTTTTAACTTTCATATATAACATACCACAGGATTAACTATATTAATCACATTGTACATTGTATCCCTAGCACTTATTTATCTTATAACTGAAAGTTTGTACCTTTTGACCACCTTCATCCAATTCCCCCTCCCCCAACACCTTACCTCTGGTAACCACAAAACTGCTCTCTTAATTGAGTTTGTTTATTTGTTTGCTCTTTGAAGTATAATTTGACCTACAACACTATGTTAGTTCCTGGTGCAGAATGCAGTGATTCGATATTTCTGTACATGACAAAATGATCACTGTGATGTCTGGTTGCCATCTGTCACTATTCAAAGATATTACATTATTATTGACTGTATTTCTCACACTGTACATTTCATCTCTGTAATCCACTTATTTTGTAACTAGAAATTTGTACCTCTTAATTTTCTTCACCTATTTCACTCATCCCCCATCCCGCTCCCCTCTGGGAACCATCTGTTTATTCTCTGTGTCAGTGGCTCTGTTTCTGTTTCAGTTTTGTCCATTTGTCTTGTATTTTGGATTCCCAGTGTAAGTGAAATCACAAGGTGTTAGTCTTTCTCTGTGTAACTTATTTAACTTAGCATCACACCCTCCAGGTCCATCCAAGTTGTTGCAAATGGCACGAGTTTACTCTTTTTTATGGCTGAGTAAAATCCCATTGTGTATATGTACTGTATCTTCTTTATCCAGTCATTTATTTATAGGTACTTTGGTTGCTTCATATCTTAGATATTGTAATTAATGCTGCAATGGGTGTGTACATATATGGGTGTGTATATATATATATATTTTTTTTTTTTTTCAAATTAATATTTTCATTTTCTTTGGAAAAGTACCTAGAAGTAGAATTACTGGATTCTACGGTAGTTCTGTTTTTAATTTTTTGAGGAACCTCAGTACTGTTTTTCATAGCAGCTGCTAAGTGCTCTAGTACTTGATGAAAGGGAAAAACAACAAAACAAAACTTCAAAATGTTGGGTGGATGTGCTGCCTTACGTTGTAATATGTACTCTAACTTTGGACTTGGACTCTTAAAATGATTTTCCCCATGAAGGAAGAATTTTAAAAATGACAAAGAAAGAGGGGGGCAGTGGGAGGAGGGAGGCAAGAAGGAGAGAAGGGGGAAAGGGAGAAAGGAAGAAGGAAAGACGTTTAAATATATATGGCGTTCAGTATGCTGTTAATTTCAAACCTCCTTAATGGTCTTAACTTACAGAGCACATCGGAGATGAAAGAAAGAGGGAGAAAAGAAAACGTGCTGGTTCTTAATGGATTAACAAAGGGTCGCTTAATAAATGCTGCTAGATTGTTTATGGTACAACCAGGGCGCCCGTATTAACTCTAAGCTGTGCCTTTCCCATGGCCCATATTGTCGAACCCGGCACTCCATTTAATCAACTTTGATGGCTTGCATAACAAAGGAGGAATTCCAGATAGTATTTGCTCTCATTCTTTTATTCCCTGGGCAGATACAGGGAAGAGGCAAAACTCGAGTCTGAGGAGTGAAGAAGTTTCAGCATAATGCGCTGACCTCGGAGCAGACTCGTTCCTCCTGAGAGTGTTCATGTTAATAAAAAGGTTAGCATCATTAATTCCATGATCTCTTGTTTTGACAGCCGAGATGAATCGGTCTGTTTTCTTAAACATTCTGTCCTCTTTCCTGGATAGAGATTACACCCACGATCATAGCAGTGAGTCAATTAGTATAATTCCTTGAAAGGACATATATAATAGTGGCTATCAGACAAGCTGAGAAAGTATTCAGTGCATTAATAATACCATAAATCTTTACAATGATTTCATAAACGTTCTCCAAAAATCCCTTCCAAATCTTTTCTATATCTATACCTTCTTTTGAAGTTACTGGGAAATCAGCTGCTATAATCATTGTAAAACATCCAAAGTAGAGAGACTTCCAGTGAAAAAGGAGCTTTATTCTCTTCATGGTCAAGTCTATATATAAAAATTCCTTCTGAACCCATTGCAACCTTGAATCAGTATGTTTTTTTTTTCATTCCAGTGCTCTCGAGATATAGAGAACCAATAAACGTTTACATTGTTTAGTTGACCTGTGCATTCTCTAAAGCTGTGCTGAGCATCCATATTAATTTTTGAAATGACTTCTCAGGGCCATAGAATTCCAAAAGTCAAGTCTCAAAGAACAGAATTAGATTGTGAAGAGGGGATGGGGTGCTAATGGTCCCTCTTTTTTGTGATCCATCTGGCCCAGTGATTGAGGGGCATAAAAAGGGAAAGTACGAATGTAAGGGCATCAGTGAAGGTTTTCTTAGAAAGATAGACCTTGGATAGTCAGAAATTAAAAACACATAGGGGAGATGAGGGTATAGAAAAGAGATGGCATGTCCTTCTCAATTTAGTGCAAGGTTGGTCCTTATGCACAGACATAATTTCCACCATGCATAAGTTCTCCCCACAGACAACTTGTGCATTCCAGCCTCACATCTTCAACCACTGGCCTAATTAAAACAAACCTGGCTTTTTGTCCACTTTTGTTGCAATCTTTCTTAATTGACTACTCAAAAGACATTTCCAACCTCCTTCTCTTTTACCATCTCCACAAAGGGGACTGGAAAGCCAAACAATTCTTTTCCCAGGGCCTCTTCTGTTACAATAATTATTTAACCCAGTTCCAGCCTCTGAGAAATAAGCAGAATTCTCCTGATGGGGAGAGCTTAGTTCTCAAAAAAACCCACCAGAATCACTTTGCTGATAACAAAGGATGTGATGGATTTTCTACTCTTGCCTGTTTTTCTTGCCTTCAGAATAGGTGACTGTCCATAGCTGCCACATGCTCGTATCACCCATGAAGCCAGCGGGGAGAGACTGGCAGCCTTAGGATGGCAAAGTAGGGAGACAGAATGATGGCGCACTTCAGTGCTCAAAAGCCAGCAAAACCTACTCCCATATTAGCTTTGCACACAAAATGACTACTCTCATTTAAACTGCTGTAGTCTGGTCTTCTGATTCTTACAGCTCAATATATGTCCCTGTAATCTGAGGTCTTTTTCAAAGAATATTGTAGCATTTTGTACATTGCAAGCATATTTGATTTTTACTATCATAAAGCTCCACAAATATGATAAACTTTTATTTTTTGACAAAATTGTCAGACTGATCACATTATGAAAGCCCAGGATATCTAAAAACATACAGAAATCTCATCTTCTGTAAAGAAAATATTTCAACCAATCGATCCTTTGTCAGCAGTCTTGGTGGAGTTTCATATTTTATCTCTATTGTCTCGACATATCACTTGTTTTATCAGCTCTTATCAGTGTGGTCTGTTTGTCCTCTCAGCTTTCCCTGTAGTGATGATAAAAGGGCACTACATGATTCATGAATTGTGTGGCTAAAAGGAGCGTGTAGAATTTTGTTTCTACATGTGACTTCATTTTGCCAGGCATCATTTTAATAATTATATTTTTATGGCTCAGCCTCTGGTAGACATCTATAATTACACGGTGTGAGCATCCATGGCCAGCCTCAATTTTTTCCACTGCTGTTGTGTCAACTCAATGAAGCACAGCCCAGTGCAGCACAAGGACCACAAGGGCGTGACACCTGAGTCGGTGCTATGTCTTCCCTTCTAACTGTGTGGCGTCAGATAATTTTAATCAGCCTCTGCGAAAGCTCTGTCCTTCATATAACATGGGGATTCTCTTGCATATCATTGTTTCACAATTAAATAAGAGTCATAAAAATAATCCATTCTAGAACTTGCCGCACAGTTGAAACTCAGTATATTTCAGTAACTCTCTGTCCTTCCCAGATATATTCATTTGTTCTTTTTGTTTGTGTTATGAAATGATCTGTACCTAACTTCCATTGGATGCTTATTGAGGCAAAATGTGTAAGTTGACTAGGATTGGTAGAAGCAAAAGAATACACCTCCCATCTCTCATGTACTAATCTGTAGAGCACCAAAAATAAAATAGAAATAAATTGTGATTATTTTCTTATTATATAGCAGTGATGATCCATACGTTGAAAGCTGACCACATGTTTGACATCTGTTAAGGCTATGACTGGATTACCTTTTTTAAACCTCTCAAAAACCCCATCAGTAAGCTACCATTTTGATCATGTCTGTTTTACAAATACAAAACCAAAGATTCAGAAAATTTAAAGAATGTACTCAAAGTCCAGTAGCTTCTCAGTGAAGGAATTTGGTGAACTTCAGATTTGAATGAAATCTCCCTGATTCTAGAAGCTCATCTTCAATTCTACTTTATAGACTGCCTGGAGAGTAGCTGATAATGTATAATTGATTGAGTGGCATAAAATGGAGAAATAGCTGTCTCATCTCCAGAAATCCTTAAACTTTTTTTTTTTTAAGGTAAAAGATCCATTTTTAACTCTCTTACTTTTAGAGGAAGGTGATCACATCAGAGAATACATTAAATGACCTGATGGTGATCCATATGGCACATGGTCCAATTCCTTTGTTAAAGAGCATATTCTAGTGTTGAAAACACAACTTCTCAGTAGGATTGGTTACCAGGGCCTGGGTGGGGGGCAGGGGTCATGTTGTCAGAGGGTGCATACTTTCAGTTTGAAGATGCGTAAGTTCTGGAGAGCTAATATGCAGCATAATTAATAATAACAATCTATACACTTGAAATAAGCCAAGGGAGTAGTTCTGAACTGTCCTCACCACACACACAAAAGGTGAGATACGGGGTGATGGAGGTGTTAATTAGCTTGATTGTGGTAGTCATTTTATAACGTGTATCAAAACATCATCTTGTTCAACCTACATGCATACAATTTTTGTTTGTCAATTATACCTCAATAAAGCTGGAAAATAAATAAGTTAACAGCTAAGATTCACTTCAAAAAAGAAAAGGAAAGAAAAGCAAAATGTAGCTTCTCAGATTTCTGATAAACCTGAAATTCAAGATGTGTTCTTTAATTCAATAGCTTTTATGTTGTGTCAACATTCAGAACCAGATCAACAGACTTACTTAAAAGACACCAGAACCCAACAATCTAAATTATGCTCTGCTAGCTTCAAATAAATATTTAATTCCCAACACTGAAGGATTTTTATATGGGACAAACAAAAAAATTTTGAATAAATGCCTTAGTTTCATTTATTCATGTCCTTATTAGGAGATGAATATAAGCAGATCTAAAGTGTTGCTTAACTTTTAATGAATGTTTTAGAAGAGATGCGAATTGTGACTAGGCTGTTGGAAGCGAGCTCTATAAATCACCTGAACTGTTCCACTATTGGCATGACCTGGAGTCATTATGTATAATTGGTTAATGGTGTATTTATTCTCACATTATTGAATCAGCTCCAGGGATAATCACTGATGAATTTCAAAACTCCAGAAGGATTTCTGTGTGGAGGTAAATGAATTAAAAAACAAGATAAAACTAATTACTTTTATTTAAATTCAATTTGGGAGTAATCGTTCTGTCTTGGGGGTCTTGCAGGAGTTTTCAGAAGTGATAAATTTGCTTTAGTTTGCTAACTTGAAATCCCCTAGAGCTGAGAAATTAAATCATTGGTGATGAAAATCAGAAAGGAAGTCATTCAAACTAAAGTTCGTAGTAGAATTTCCCACCCTAGTTCACGCTCTCTTCTTTTTGATACCTTATCTTATTTAACATGACCTTGGGAAACTAGATAAATAGGAAAAAAATAACCATTTTCATAGACAGAAATTGCATGCATATTACTTAAAAGTGTTAGGATTTCCAGAAATTATATAAACATCATGATATAAGCCATCTCACACGTACTTCATTGAAGACATTTGCCCTGAATGTTCACAGAGCGTGCTGACTGTGCAGAGTTGTTGTTTTCATATAAAGCAACTAGATATGGTTAAGTGATCAAAATGTAAGACGTTTTAATCTCAATGTGCTTCCCTGGATTAATAATTTTTTAGCTGTCTGATATGATAGCATTAGAACCATTTCCTGTGACATGAGAACATGTATACCCTTCAAGTGCAAATATCCCCAGAATAGATTTATAAATTATTGCATCTAATGTGTGCTCCAGGAGACAAACAGAATCTTTTTCTGGCATATAATCTGAGATTGAGAACGGGGTGTGGTGAGAAATGAATAAGGCTTTGGTGAGTGTATCAATAAAATTAGATTCAATTACATATTAAGGAAGATCTAGATAAAGGTGGTTTGAACAAGAAGCTAATTGTATCAAAAATGTCTGGAACTAGGTGTTGCTAAGTTGGTGCAGGAACTCACTCATCATCTGAAATCTAGGACCCTTCTAATTTTCTGTTCTAACATCCCTCTTTTTTTTCCGATTCACTAACCTGTTGAAGCAATGAATGTCACTGATTGAATGGGTAGAGGAGAAGAAAGACAATAGAGAATCAGTAAAATGATTGTTGCCACTGTTCAACTGTCGGTGTGCAATAGAAGCAAGGGAAAGAAATCAGAAAGAGCAGAAACAAGACAGAGTGAGGCTGACTGTACTCACAGACCAGAAGAGAGATCTGTAGCACCCTGGCAGCTCTGGGTGCCTAGGGGCTTCGATGGAAATGGAACTCAGCTAAACTCTTTCTCTTACTTAACCTTTTCTCCATCACTTTTTACTCATTCTTGAGCACAACCAAGGGGTAAATGACTGGTTGCTCTCATAGTATGTGCAAACCATAATACAGTATGTATCACCGACCATTTGAATCATTTCTAATTTCACAGGAGATACATTTCATCATTTGTGTCTAACAGCATGCCATGTGTCCAAATCAGATCAAAAAGTGCCATCAATGTTGACTTGCATAAAATATATAAAATAAGATGTCATTGGATGGACAATTAATTGAATGCCCCCTCTCACTGCTTTTAATGTAAAATGCTAAGTCACGATATTTCAGATTTCTCCCTGAGGGACTGAAAACCTAGTGGGCTAGACACATGGCTTGTGACCAGGATGAAAGATCTTTTGTCCATTTAGCAGTTGGTTGTTATGGGTTCACAAAAAAGGGCAGTGAATTTATTCTCACTACCCACTATAGTGCATGGAATAAAAGAAGCTTTCTGTAAATGCTGATTGAATAATTACACGTGTAAATGAATTAAAGAATCCTTGGGAGAGTCCTTTAAGATAAAGGTTTAAATTTCCTTGTCATTAGTGTTTACGAACTACCTCGTTGCTGTGTTCTTTCATGTGTACTGTAAGCTGATTCTGTCACAGACAATTACAACAAAACTGCATTCAGCTTTTAAATTACTGCCCTCTTGGAGATCATAGCACTGCTGAATAATGGAAATCATTTGATTGTTCTTCCCTTCTGTCAAAAAGAGTTAAATTTAGCTAGTGAAATACATTTAAAAAAATGTGTGTACCATATGTGGATGGCTTATCATCGTGCCCTCTTTTAAAAGCCCAAGTATGTGAAAATCAGATATAGTACAGAGGCGCAAGTTCAGGAGTGATACCGCTTTTTGAAATGCTATGTAAATTGCTTTTCCCTCTTGGGGTCTGATGAGCCAAGGCTATTACACACAAGCCTTTTAGTCAGAGACTTTCCATTGGATAGTGGCCGGGAAGTGACTGTTGCAGAAATGGGCAGAAGTTTAAAGACCAAGACCACTCCCGTCTTGATATATAATAGGATCATCATCTGCTGAAAGCACCACTGCCATCAGGTCGGCGTGACGAGAAGGAGCTGCTAAACGGCCGTATTACAGCACCGTGACAAGTTCTGCCTACTGAGATTCACATCCTTTAATTTCACCTTGGGAAAAAAAATGCCTGGAAGAGGTAGTAGCCTACATTTCATCTCAATCCTATCTTTTTAGAGATTCTGAAGTTTTAATATAAATAAATACCACCTATAGACCCTGAAAAGTAGATTCTCACTCAAACAAGTCTGACTTATTAGGTCTTGCACGAAGCTCAAAGAGTGACAGTGTGAGTAACACCGCAGGTAATTGTCACACAGACAGTTCCGGGACCACGCTTTGGCAAACACTGATTTGGGGGGATGTAAACGTTTCTCATGATCTGAATATAGGCGCTCATTATGTTTGCATTTTGATAGAGAAACAAAATGTATTTTGGTTTTAAAACAACTTATTCTGGACATTTTCTTGGATATGCCATTATGCACATTACTGTGGATGATTTCAGGCACAGAACATCCTTCATCTCATTCCATCTGACCTAGTAAATCCTGTGCAGAAGGACTTAAATACTAACTTGCTTTAATACAGCAGGGGCTTTCCAAAAATGCCGTGTTTGAATGTATTGGTAACCAAGTTGGTAAGAGGAATATTTGCTGCTAGTATGAGTTCACCCCGGGCAGTACAGAAGCACTGCTTCCCTGATGATATTCTCCTCTGATTCTTACCAAATATTTGAATAAATTTACTGGCTTTTAAAATAACCTACCCAAACTCACAAGTCTGATATAACGAATATTATTAAAATGTAGGCCTTTTAAGTCCTGCATTATTTTTGCTCCCCTGTTTTTAAGGATCTGTTATCAGTCTGGAAGATCTCCAGAAATTTGGTTGACGTTTGCTCTCTCCAGGTATCTGTAGAGACGATTTCTGGAATGGGTTTAGGTTGAAATCCCAAATCTCTCTCAGGTTTTGTCGGAGAGAACTTAATCTCGAGGGTTGGGACACTCGAGACGAATTACTTCCCTGTAGGAAGATAACGCAGATTTCCGAATTCTTCGCCTGCTGCCACCTGCTGAATTCTTCCTTTTCCCTGGACCTCGTCCTGCAAAGCAGCTTCTCTGGCTTCCTGGCTTCAGCCAGTTTACCCGTTTGCACTTACAGAAAAAAATTTTGCTTCCAATTTCCAATTTGCATTCTCCAGTCCATCAACTGACAGGCTGTTTCCCTATCTGAAATACATATACTTTAAAAATTCTAGGCAAAAAGGATGGCAAATCTAACCATATTTCAGGTAAAAAGTAATTCTCATTGCTGAATGTCTTGAGGGCCTGGAATAAGATAGTGGTATGAGGAGACGTGGCAGGTAAGACCACAGATTCAATCGTCTTAAGCCAGGAATGCCCTCAGGGCATTCTGGTAGTCTCCCAAAATCAAAGTCTGGGATTTCTTGTCAGTTTAACCCAGGTTTGGACCCTGGCACTTCCACACAGTCTTTGATGAATCATTTTCCTTCTCTGGATCCCAGTTGCCTTGTTTGTTAAAATATAGTTAGTAATATTTATTTTGATAGATTATTATAGCAATTAAATTAGACTTTGCATGTCAAATTAGCATTAAAGTCAAATTTAGTTTAATGTATATTACTTGCATTTCACAGTTCACTTTAATTTTTAAATTGATTTTTGGATGAACCTGCTTTTGTCTTCATTGCATTTTTTTGTTAGGTTTATGTTATTTTGCCATATACACTGATGTAAAAATAGATACAATTTATATATTAATGCAAGAAATATGTACATTTATTTTTAAATGAATAATATACACTTTTAGATAACAACATCCATTTTTAAATGTTACATTAAATAAAAATAATTTATAACTAGGAGTACAGGACAAACTTGGATATTCTAACTGGACTCAAGTTGAGAAACCACTTATACGATAAGCTGTCATTATGTATTTTTCTTCCTTAATTCTTTATTTTCATTCTTGGATGCAGGATGTAGAACTGTAGAATATGAGTGATATAAAGATATTATTATTAATCACTTCATGTGGGCAAAAAACCACAGTGAAGCAATATATGTATTTATCTTTCAAAATGCTGTTCCCTCCCTGGAGTTCTGTTTCAGATGTTGACATTCACCACAATGCAATGAGACCACATCAAGCTGGACAAATGGAGTTACGTTAGAAAGGCAATGAAACCAAAATGTTCCGATTTGTCTAATCTCTCATTAGAGGCATGCACAAAATCATTTGTTTACCATCGCAGGCTCAGAATCGATAATTTATTAATGGCTAATAGTATGTTTCTGTGCACTGTGAGTTAAATGTCTCCCTTTGACAGGGAAGTTAACAGAAGGTAATTTTTTAAATCAAAAACAACACTTTCTGCTTTCTGCTTTTATGGAGACTTTTAGAGAGGATGAGCAGTGGGGTCAGAATTTAAAAGCATTCTTGTTTTTAAAATAATGCTTGTAATGTGAGGAAACAAAGTTCAAACTGCAAAAACAAATAAGGTTAAGAAGACCAAAAGTTGTTCAGGCCTCAGAAAAACATTTCAGCAGATGCTGAAAAGTTTGATCTACCTGGAGGGTTCCATACCAGCAGCTATTTAATGGAAACTTCAGAACACCTGCTGGATATACTGAGGCTTTTTTTTTTCACATGCTCTTGAGAATCCTTAAGTGGGGAAAACAATTCTTATAACACATTCCGTGAAATGTGTGTAGTCCCAATTAAAATTAGCGACGACTGGAGTGATTTACAGACCTTTGAAATCTTGCTTGTCAAGTGCTTTAAATGAAATGTATTATGGAGGGTTTGCCACGGTCTACCCAGAGGAGCTGACGTTTGTGTCAGGTTTGATTCATCCCCTTGGTTTACTACAACAGAACACTTATGGGAGGATAGAAAATAAAACAGCTTGTGTCAGAAGAATAAATTATGTCATCAAGACCTGGGCATTTTTTTATATTCACATATTTATATGTGGTCTGTTATAGCAAAAGCTCTGAAACTAGTTACTGCTCCTGGCAGGGAAGATCAATTTGCAATTCACAAATCACTTATGTTACACTTTTGTTGTAAACGATGGTAATTTGTTGGCTTAGATAAATCTCTAGTCTCAAGTATGGATACTGGTGTTTGAGACTATCAGTGCTCCCAGCCACTGATAGAGAATACAAAGTATAAAATGTTGAGGTTTTATGAAATGTTCCTGGCTTAGCATTATTTCATAAAATCAGATTCTATGCCTTAAATGAAAGCAAATGTGTGGATTTTGTATTATAGCCCAAAGAGGACGCTAAACTGTTCATACATCAGTTAGTCTTCCTTCTTGAAACATTAGCCAGCATTGAATGCTCATCGATGATTTACCGTCTGCATCCTTTTTCGTTGGGGTCAGAGATACATTTGCGGGAATGCCTTATCATGACTTTAAAGATAACCTGCCTAGCTGTGTTTAGTAAGTTAGCGGGCTGCGTAGAGTGCTCAAGGTCTGGAGTAGGAGCTCTGGACCCAGGCTGCCATTCTTTTCCCCATCTTTACCTTACATGTGGTTGTGAGAGTAAAATAAAATAATTTGTATAAAATACCTCCAGTGATATCTGGAACAGAGGATGAATTTATACCTATAGATCTGATTCTGTTTTTGAAAACAATGGCGAGTCTGTGTGTTCTCACTCTATAAAGATTGAGAAAGGCATGTCTTTTTTTCCCCTTTTTAATTTTCTCAGAATATGCTCCCTGTCTGTGTATATGGATACCACACGTGCCCATGGGTGGACATACATGCACGTGATTCATTTTGCTTAACCTATAAACTCTCTAGAATTCTGCTTCTGTCACTGATTGGGTTGTATTGCGTTGTCTCTGAAGTATCTCCATAGCACTGGGATGGCCATTTTACGTGTAAAATTGGCTGCTCTGAGAGATGCCCAGAGAGCTGGTAAAACATGATTTCTGGGTGTGTCTGTGAGGCTCTTTCTGGAAAGGATCAGCATTTGAATCAATAGACTAAGTAAAGGAGAGCTACCTCACAGATGCAGGTGGGCTCCATCCAATCCATGAGGGCCTGACTAGAACAGAAAGGTGGAGGAAGGGAGAATTTGCTCTCTGTTTGAGTTGGGACATCCATCTTCTCTTGCTCTCAGATATCAGTGCTCCTGCTGGACCTTTGGGCTCGAACCGGAACTCAGACCATTAGCTTCTCGTGTTCTCAGGCCTCCAGGAATGAACTGGAAGCCCACCGCCAGCATGCCTGGACCTCTGGTGCAGGTGGCAGACCATGGGCAGATCAGTCTTAGTAACTGCAAAAGTTAATTCTAATACATCATTGGTTCTATTTTCTGGAGAACCTTGACAACGCAAGCGACACAAATCTACTATGATTCTAAAAGCAGATCTCTTTGAATGTGTACAAGAAACAGAGAAAGAAAATTGTTGCAGGATGGGTGGTGTGAAGGAAGGAGGAGGAGGAGAGGTGAGAGAGGATCAGGTACATGAGCTTCACAAGAGCTGGGGCACTGTCTATCTTGTTAAACCTGCATTAATCATACCGGCACATATTATGTACTGGACATTGGTGAATGTATCCATTCATGCCTAAGTGAATGAATGGATGGATGGATGGAAAAATATGACCAAATCCAGTTTAAGGAGATGCAAATCAATTGAAGCAAGGATTGTGAAAGGCTGAGAAGATGACCTATGATGTTATGAAAGTCTGGGTTCAATCTTAACTTCGCTAATTGTCAGCTATGGGATTCTAGACAAGTTACAAACTCCTTGAGTCAGATTTCCTCCTGATAGTAACTCTAGGTAGTGGGTATTACTATTTCTTTTTCAATGATGGGGACAATGAAACAGGGAGAGCACTCTGCTCCTGTCTCAAAGTACGTGGTGATGATGGTGATGATGATGGTGAGGGTTACGGCTTAAAAACAGTAGAATCTGACTGAATTTATATAGCGTCTATTCTTTGATTTTTACCTTCAGTCTGTTATAGCAACTCACCTAACTAACTTATATTTCCCTCTCAGGCCACTTAAATGAAAGACGTGTGGCCATGTGACAGACACATTTTGATCTCCAACCTAGTTATAATAGTTTGCTTGCCAGCTTAGGTAGTTTAAAGCTTACTACTTATGTAAGTGCACTAGTTAACTTTTTCTGCTAAATACTATCTCCAAAACTTAGTGGCTTAAACAACAGACTTTCTTATCTCATGACTTGCTGTACCCTCTGGGCAGTTCCCTTGGTCCAGGCTGACTCATGCCGTGCAGTCAGTCAGTGACTGGGCTTGAGTAGTCTAACGTGTTCTCTTTCACAGGTGAGAGGTTGGCGTGATGTCGGCTTGGACAACAGCAACGGCTTGACTGCATGCCTCTCATTATCCAGCAGGCTACCCTGGGCTCATTTACAGGGACGTGGTTGCAGAGTTCAAAGAATGGGCAAATCCTAATGTAGAAGCACTTTTAAACTTCTACTTAGACAATATTTTCTAGTGATTCCTTGGACAATGCAAGTCACATGGCCAAGCACAGATTTAGAGAGTAGAAACATACATACACTTCACCTCTTGCTAGAAGGAGTTGCAAGATCAGTGGATTATCCAAATCCACACAGGTACAGGAGGAATGTGTAGCCATTGTAACCACTGTAGTATTGCGATCTACCACATTCTATTTAATAGCTACTCACCACTAAAACTAAAACAATCCCCTTCAAAATCTACTAAGCTATGCCTCCCATATCATCTGTGAATGCAGTGAACTTGCTAGTGGTCATTGCTGATTACTTTTAATGGAATAAGCAGTTTCGGCTGAAGGGGAAGAATCTAAGCTTCATCAAGTCATTCTTCCTTTATAATCCAGCTTTAACTAAAATACTTGAATTTTTACTACCTTTAAGGTACAAAATATGACTCATGTTTCAAGTGCATAGAAAGAGTGTACCTAAAGGCAATACTGATATTTAAAAAGACTTGACATTTGCTCTCTAGCAAGTCATTTAAACTCACTGCATCTGGTTCCACAATAAAAATGGGAAGCCAATTTGATTTTCTCACCTGTGAGACAAATGAGACAACATACGTGAGAAGGCAGTGTCAATTATAATGTGAGACAAAATATCTTAGTAATAAATAACCAAACAGTTAGTGTCTTTGCATGTAATTGTTTTAAAAATGAAACCTTGTTTAACTGGTTTTCTATTTCCATGTGCATTTAAAAGCTTGTAATAATAGCCAGTTACCTTTTGATTCATTGCATTATAAATATGAAGCCAGTATATGTCCAAGACAGTTTAGTGACCTACTCAACAGTTTTCATAGCATGAATTTCCCCTGAATCTTCTAATCTTTTGTTCTTCAGGGACTAAAAGGAAGCATCACTTAGCTGATTAGGTGATCTTTAGGCGGGATCATCCTGCCCCCCGCCACCTCCCCCGGGTACACTTGGCAATGTCTAGAAACATTTTTGATGATTATAACTTGGAGAGACTGGGTACTGGCACCATGTGAGTAGAGGCCAGAGATGCTGCTGAACATCCTACAATGCACAGCCTGGTCCCTCCTCCTCCCCAGCAAAGACTTCTTCAGCCCAATATGTCAGTAGCGCCAAGGCAAGAAACCCCGCTTTAGCGAGTGAAGAGTTTGCTGTGGTGGTATTATTTTATGGAGAAGGAAGTTGATGGTGATGACAGAGGTGCAGAGGATGGGATGGAGAGGGGCTTCTTTTCTTTTCCTCCTCTCCGGAAGGGGCGCCTTTCACAAAGGATGGGATGGTGAGGCGTCATCTCAGACCTCTTTACCTGCTGGGCGCATCCCTGCCCTTCTGGGGTTTCCCAGTGCTCGCTTGTCGTCTCAGTGGCCTTCTCTTTGTCCGGCTTTAACTGGCCTTTTCCTATTGTTTTCTTGGAGCATTATCTGCGCTACTGACGGGGTCTCGAAAATGGATGAGGTACCGTCAGCCATTTCCATTCTTATCAAGGGAGCAGAGGCGAGGGGGAGCCGCGCTGCGGAGTGTGTTTGGGAGGCATTTGTTTTGACTGTCTGATGGCTGCATACCAGCCTGAGGGAGTCACCAGTGTCACTGGTGTGTGATGGTAGAATTTTCCTGCCGCTCCAGAGAGTCTTCTGTGCTAATCTCCTGGAGTGTCTGGCAACTTACAAAATAGAACTTAAAGGCAATTCCACGGAGCAGTGAAAAAAGATTCAAAGTCCCCATTCGTCTTTGTAAGGACAGAGAAAACTGCTGGTGTGCAGTTGGCCTTTTTCATTATCGAGAACACAGAGCAGCTTGGCTTTCACCAGGGCTAATTGATTTTCACAGCTGGTGCGGGAAAGTCCACGGATGGGATGGAACTTGAAAAGTCCCTTTGTCCAGACCCTGAAGCTCATGGGTTCTGCAGGGACTTAAAATTTGGGCTTCAAGAAGAGAGGCTGAAATTTTCTGAAATAACTTTGGGCACCAAACGGAAAAAGAGTTAACGTGTTCATAGACTGCATGTTGTGAGTAGGTTATGGGATGCCATATGGCATCCCTTCAAATTCATTATTCCCCCTTCCCAGTAATGAGCATTATGTGATGTGGCACAGATCTGGTTTCACCCCTGGTACCAAATAATCCCCCATCTAACATGACATGTTTCATGATGTTGATGTCTGCCTCCCCTTTGCCTTACAGATTACAACGGATGCTACCTACTGCCTAGAAAGTAGTCTGCGTCATAATCATTTTGTTTTGAATTTCCCTACTTTATGGGCTCATTGATTTTTGTCTTCCTTCTTATGAAAAGATGAGAGGCAGTGGGAATCTGAGCTAGGGCTTCTATACAGAAGCACAAAGCAAGGATGTAGTTATGGGAACTGGGATAAGAGAGGAGGATTTGGTCACATGGAATGTCAGTGTCTTGATGGCCTGAGCACACTTAGGAGAGGTAGCCTGGTGCAGTGAAAAGCATGGGCATTGGGTCAGATGATTCTGGCTTCCATCCCAGGCTAACCACTGAGAAGTCAAAGGATCCCAGGTAAGTTCCATTAGACTTATTGTAGGGCTGTGAGACCTCAAATGCATGGAAGTCTGTTTCTGTTTTGTAAATAGGTTCACTTGTTTTTTGTTTTTTGTTTTTTGTTTTGGATCCCACGTATGAGTGATATCATATGTTATTTTTCTTTCTCTTTCTGGCTTACTTCACTTAGAACGAAGATCTCCAGGTCCATCCATGTTGCTGCAAATGGCATTATTTTATTCTTTTTTATGGCCAAGTAGTATTCCATTGTATAAATATACCACAGCTTCTTTATCCAGTCATCTGTCAATGGACATTTAGGTTGTATCCTTGTCTTGGCTATTGTAAATAGTGCTGCTATGAACACTAGGGTGCATGCATCTTTTAAAAGGGCCAGGGATGCTGCAGGACTTGGCACACTTACTTCTTCCTCTTCCAATTGCCTCACTGGAAGTTAGGTTCAAAGTCTGAGTCTTGCTCATTAAAGCCTACTTGATGTTGAGTCTTGAAACATGATGCAGACCTTCTTTTATTTTCCGTAACAGAATTGGTCTTATATTTTGGAATGCAACTGGAGGGCTTTTTTATCTGGAAATGTCTATAAAACACAAAAAGTTGCTGTAAAATACACCACTAAATCCAATAGACTATTAATGAAGCAGCCACCTGCAAACATTTGATGGGGGCCCCTATATACAGAGCCAGAGGACCAGCTGCCTTTCCTCAACATATTTTCACTTTGTCTTTGAAAAAATAACTTACAACACGTAGTTAAAGGAAAACAGTAAACTACTTCTCATGGCACATAAGCATTGCATATTATTTACTTTATAACAAAGAAAATGCTTGGTGATATAATATTTTGTTAGATCACAATGTTCATAAAATTACCTAGACATTGGATTTGACCCCATAGTAAAGTTATTTAAAAAACACATCTATTTTTGGCAAGATATCCCCAATGAAGTATAAATTCGTACCTGTCTAGCTACCTAGCTATAAAAACATACATAAGAAATAAAAGTGGGGGATAATTGCAGTGAATACTGTCTTAAAATCTAGTTATTGGAAAATTAACGATCAAAAGTAGTGATGACTCAAATATTCATCAGTAGACAATTTAATGTTGTCTTTATGCCCACAATAAGCAAAATAAATAATAGAACTAAAGGATGATTATTTTTAAATAAAAAGGAAAAAGATCAATCATTGTATAGTATGTTCAACTCCACACATTGCTTATTATACATTGATAGGGAACATTCTTACTGAAGACTGTCAACCTCTAAAACTTTATGGATGTGCTTGCATAGTAGGAACTTGATAGCATCGTGCAGCAGACAGGCTTGATAGTAAAGTATTCATCGTAATTGCTATTAAACTGCATTGATGTACAGCGGTGCCTCTTCCAACGTGTGAGACCGAAAATGCTTCCTTATTTGGTATCCCTTTTAAGTAACTGATGTCCTCTCATTTTCCTTTGAAATACTTTAATGCTTTAGACAAAAGTACATACTAAAGTTTTGGATACTGTTCTGTCATTCTTTTCTGTAGCTAATTGTCAAGTGAAAGTCTTAAAAATAGTAGAGTATGCAAAAAATGATAACAATAGCATTTTTAGCTATTCAGATATTTTTGGTCTATTTTTTTTCTCTCTCCACTTTGTTTCCTTCATCACAGTTAAACTCCTAAGAATTATTGACATGTTGTTTGTGTAAATACTTTAAAAATTGAAACTGCTTAATTAAGTTAGTCAAAACATAAATTTGACATTTCTGACTATAAACTCAAAACATACCGTTCAGGTGTTTTCAGTTCCATGTCAGTTCCACTTGGCTCTACAAAACAAAGAAAATTTACACCTGAAAAACAAATAGTGAAAAGCCAAACCCGACATATTCACCTTGCGTGATTAGAATACATAATAGGAAATACCTGAATTAATACCTTAGTATAATTTATCACTATAAATATTTGTTGAATTGCATAGAAATCTCTCCTTGAGACACTGCTAACTGCATCGATTCCATTACGGAACTATATTCTGATATCTTTCTTGATTTTATAAGTTAATCCACTCTCTCTATTTTTTAAAATAATTTCATACATTTTAAGTAGGAAATATTTGAAAATAATATCATATTCTTGACTTTTTTTCATTAAAGATATGCCAAGCCCCTTGTGTTCAGAATGAGTCCCTGTGCTGGGTATGTTCTTGGAGTCTGCAGTACATTTGGGCTCTGTGGCTCCTCATTCTTTGAGACCAGGGAACAAAATGTTTTCCGAGCATGAGCAGGATTGCAACCTACTTACTAACTGATTGAGAATTTATCTTCTCTCTCAGCTCAAATCCTTCCCATTGGGAGTGGGCACTTCTAGAGGTTTCTGTAAATGACCTATTAATAAAACAAATGTCTCTTAAAAAATTGCAAACTTTGCTCTTTACAAGTCCCTGCACGGACTCCTCAGTGAAAGTCCTGGCAGTTTTGACTTACAATATTTACAAACATCAAAAATAAAAGAACAAGCAAATTAACTTTTATTATCACTCCTATTCCAACTCTTACACTGTTACTCCTATTGAGACAGTTTATAGTGGACACTTTCATTCTTGGCTTTCCTAGATTCAGATCTAGACCCCCGACTTGGATTTGAAGAGGCTTTTGCAGCAGAGTCATGTTTGTTTCAACTTTATCTGCCTTCTCTTGATTTTTTTTTTTTGACCTGAAATTGAGTTATAACAGATATTAATTAAACAATTGTGGGAGAGGACACTGATTATTTTTCCCACTGACATTTACTTTCTGTCTTGTTTAGTCACTTATTCATTTATTCAGTAAATACATGTTGAGTATCAGCTATGTTCTAGGCACTTGGGATACATCAGAACAGTGAACAGTTGCCTTCATAGAACTTACTTTCTAAAGGGGCATGATAGACCGAAAATAACCAAGCATCACAATAAATAAATTAAATATTCTGTCATCAGGTGATCATACTTTGGGGAAAAAAATTGACCTCAAGGAAAGAAGGAATACCGTACAAAGAGAGGATAAAACATTTAATTTCAGATAGAACAAAAATTGAAGTAACGTGGAGAAGACAGCATGGCATTGAACACATTATGTTTGTAATATCACTGTTCACTGTTACAGCCGCCAGTTTCTAAGACGGTTCCTGGTACCCGGAAGTACTTAATAAATATTTGTGAAATGAAATATTAAATGATCTATTCTTTAACATCCTTCATGATCTGGCTCTGATCCCAATTTTATTTGTTCTATCAAATGCCCTAGATCCCCAAATAATTTTCTCACTCTTTCCCTCTTTATGTGCTCCCTTAGGCAGTAAGTTTAACTTCTACTTTCTTTTTCTCTTCTGTAAGATGGAGATGATGTTAATAATGTTGCACATTTTAGAGTTTTTATAAAATTTAAATAATTTACTACATTTAAGGTACTGAAGTGTTCCTAGCCCATACTTAATTAATGCTGCGTAAGCTTTGACTCTCATCACTGTTTGTCTCTCTTTGTAGAACGTATAGACAAATAATTACGTAAGTATTCGACAGAGGTATTCCTGTCTCCTCTACTAGGTTGTTGTTTACAGTTGGAGGGCAGGTTCTCTACCAGGATTTAAGTCATATTCAACTCTGTATTTCTTTTTCTTTTTTCTTTTTTTTAAACTTTATTTATTTTTTTGGGTGGTATAGTCAGTTTACAATGTTGTGTCAATTTCTGGTGTACAGCATAATGCTTCAGTCATACATATACATACATGTATTTATTTTCATGTTATTACTCATTGTAAGTTTCTACAAATATTGCATATAGTTCCCTGTGCTGTACAGTATGAACTTATTGTTTATCAACCATGTAGTCAATGCAGTATCCTGACAGTAGTAGAGGTTCAGTACAGTGAGAAGGGTCATAGTACACATGTCTATATCCATCAGAACACGCACTGAAATATCAGTTGACTAGAGCACCTTGTGTAATAAAGTCCTCCTTATCGCTTCATCCCTTCATTTATTCATTCCTTCAGCAAAGGTACAGGCAATGGGAGTTACCAAGACCATGCTTAATGCAGCAAGTGATGCTACTGAATCAAAGAGTCATGTGCAATCTGTCATTACATTCCAAATAAATATTTGCCAACTCTGCCATGATCATTAGGAGAACTGTCTTCATTGTGTCATTCTATAGTATTGCTAAGTCTATATTTAAAACTTTAAAATGTCTTATCCAGACCTCTTGCTATGATTTACCTGCTAATATGTGAAGAAAACACAAGAAATTGTGAAGGAAAAGGCTTTACCATCCACAGTGTAGGGATTCAAGTGGCCACATTCCATCTTTAAGACAGACTTCTGCAGGGAAAAAGCAGAGGTAGGTACCCTCCCATTTTTTTTAGTGCCATTCTAGTTCTTGTAAAAATAGCACAGCTGTGGAAATCTGAGGGCAGGACAATTCTTTCACAAGAGAAAGGCCTGTATTTGGAAAGAATTTCTCTCCTACCCCTACATAGCAAGACACCAACAATCATAAAACCTAATACTTAGTGAAAAAATGTTAAGTTTGGACTATAATCAAGCAATCAACACCGACTTATTGAAAACTCACTGCATGTTCAGCCTTACAGACACTCAGTGGGAGAGAAAAACAGTGTATTTATTTTTTCCCTCATTTATGGATGCCACATTTCATTTTAAAATGTAATATGAGGCAGCTTATGAGAGAACTAGTTTTAAGTAAATGAGGAAATGAGAACAAAAATAAAATAAAGCTAAAACAGTAGGTAAGAATAATAAGATTACATGCAATATAATTCTGGACAGATGCTAGTAATGGACTATTAATTTGATTTTCTAGGAGTCAGAACAAAGAACAAACAGCCGGAGAAAAGAAGACTTAGAAATTTCATGGTAGCCATTCTTTTGAAGACAAAACTTAAAGCAAAAGGATGTGTTTTATTCACATCTGTGGTCTCTGTACCAAATACTGCATTTATTGAGTGCAAGTAGGCATTCCATAAATACGCATTGAATTAGTAGGGGATTTATTTTTAAATTTGACATTAAATTGTACTACATCTTTAAAGACATAATTTATATGATGACATAGCCTCAAATCAGAACTGTTTCCAAAAATCCATTACACGTTACACGTTGTCAGCATTGTTGCTTCCTTCAGAAAACGTAAATGCACTTAAATGAGACAAGATTGACAAAACAGTATTCATTGAATATTACAGCCTTCGATTGCTTATTTATAAAATATAAAGAAATATTCCACTTCAAAAGCCAGGCATAGGTCTTAAACTGTCTTATTAACCAGTCTTTTAAATAACTACCTCTGTTTTTCTTTCCTAATAGATGAACTCTGCCTCTCCATTTTTTTCTAAAACATATCACTATCAATTTAAAATTCCATGAATGCTAATGAAGAACCATGGATAAATCTAATTAAATTTTGTACCAATGTAGCTTTCTAGTAACTGCCTTTAATTTGAAATTTTTTTAAAAAATTATCTTTCTTTCTCTCTTTGGTGAACAAAATCTCAGCACAGTAACATGCCTTCAGACACTCAATATGAGGGACAAATGAATTTTCTAGAGGTTACCACTCCACTCTCCTTTTTATCCTGGAAATACTGGATAAATATATCCCCCTTGCTTAATAATTTATATAAACTCAGAAAGGGATTCAGAAATGGCCAAAATTACTCTACCACAACATAGGTAATGTTACAAAAACTCAGCATCCAAATGCCTTCCCAGTGGACTTCTGCTAAGGGCCCTTCATCGTGACTAGGGTTAACTGGGCATCGCTGTGTTATTTAAAACTTTTCTCTTATGGATGAGGAGAGGGATGTTGTCACCTGGAATGCATTAGGAAGGTTAACATAAAAAGCATCCAGGGACAAGGAAAGAGGCCTTCTGCCTCACCTCTTTCCCTGACCAAACAGCTGAGAATGTTGATCTTCTGGGGAAAAAAAAAAATCTGATCAAGACCTATTCACTAAAATTGATAAAATGCTCCATTACCTTAGGATCAAAGAGAAGTCAAGAAAAAATTACACCTAAGGGGACCTGGAGAGCCCACTGAAACCCGTCAACAGGCAGGCGAGTGACAGATCAGGAAGTAATTGTAGAGGCATCAACCTAACTGCCTGTGCAATCTACCCTGGACCCATGCTCTACCACCCGGAGAATATCTTCTCTAGATGAGAGCACCTGGGACCTGTCAGTCATCCAAGCCCAGAGAATTAAGGTTTATAATTGTCTTCATTTCACAGCCTTAGCTGTCAATGAACTGGAAAAGTACTAGGCTCAAAAACAATTTGTGTTTTCAGGGACTTCAGGAAATAAAAAAAAAGATGGAATTTCTTATGGTTGTTAAGATAGACATGCAGAACAAATTGTATAGAAACTAACTAACAATAAGATATTTTATTTTTAATGGTCATTCCTAAAATACTATCCAAATTATGACCCTCCGTATTGCTAGCTAACTTTACTGTAGGGACATTTTCTTATATACACGCATGGTTTCTGACCATCATTTCTCTCATTTAACAACGTATTTTGCTTGAATCACAAACCAAAAACTCAATACATTTTGAGCGAATCTCAAAGAATAGAAGTTGCGTGATTTATTGGTAAAGACGCACGTCTATTAGCAAAACAGTTCGTTTTATTTTCATTGGTATTAAGTTTCTCCACTACCCTTTGTTAATTTCTGTTAAATGCTGTCCTTTTTAGGGTCTTTATTCTAGTAGTTGAGGTGACTGTTGGAAACCTCGGTGGATATGTGTGATTAGTGATGAATCATAGCTCAACGATTTCATAGCACTTTATAATTTAGAACATGTTTTCACATATGCCATACCACTGGATTCTCATAATAACTCTATGAGACAGATAATCACGCTGTCATTTTCTTCTTATGTGGTCCTTCCTTCATATGCAAACTGTAGCTCACGAAAATCAGAGATGTTATCTGTTTCTGAGCAGAGCCGCACTCCTAGTCTGCGGTAAACCTGGAGCTTGCGTCAGGCCCTTTGTTCTGAAGGTTTTTCTGTTCTTTCCCTTCTCTCCAGCTGATCCTACCAAGTAAAGCAGACTCACCGCCATTGTCAAAATGCAGGCAATTGTCTGTTGGCCTCACGTGCCTGTATAGCTTCATCCTCTAAAACCTTGCCTTTTGCTGGTAATTACAAGCTTTGTGTAGCTAGGTAAAATACTTTACACTGTAGTTTGGTCAGCCTTACCATGTGCTTACATCTCAGCCTCATGAGAATTGCACATGGTATTTCAAGATCGACGAAAGTTTTAGGGTACCTGTTACAGTTTCTTATCCCCAATTCTCTATTTGCTTAGCAGGAAAAAACAATCAAATATTATATATCTGTCATATTTTTCCAGTAGCAGGCATTCTAATCCTGTTAATGACAGGAATTTACTCGTTAAATCAACTTAAAGTACACTTTTGCCACAGAGGAAGGTGTTTTTTTTTCCCCCCCCAAAATTTACCATCTCTTTTCCTTTGAGCCTTAGCCAAAATTTGGTATTAGCAGTTTGCCTCTGATTTTTCTTTATCTTTCTTCTGGAGATAGCCATCTCCCATCATCCTGCCTTTGCTAAAATTCCATGACGATTATGCTACTGGTGCTCCAAAAAATACCATCTATTGAATTCCTTCTGGGTTCAGTCAACTGACACTTCCTGACTCAAATTGCACCCAAACGGACTTACATTGCCTGTGTTTCACTTCCTTAAATTCTGTTGTCCTCACCCTGCAACTATTTATTCTCAATTTGGAGCAGAATTTCTTAAGCAATATTCCTACAGCTGCACTTTCCATATTTCCTTTTCCTTTTTTTTTTATTGAAGTATATTCAGTTTATAATGTGTCCATTTCTGGTGTACAGCATAATATTTCAGTCATACACATACAAACATACTCATTTTCGTATTCATTACAGGTTACTACATGATACTGAATATAGGTCCCTGTGCTATACAGAAGAAATTGTTGTTTATGTATTTGATATAGTAGTTAAGTATTTGAAAATCTGGAACTCCCAATTTATCCCTTCCCACTCCCTTTCCCCCAGTAATCATAAGATTATTTACTATGTCAATGTGTCTGTTTCTGTTTTACACATAAATTCATTAGTGTCTTCTTTTTTCTTTTTTTTTTTTTTTAAATTCCACATATGAGTCATATCATACGGTACTTTTCTTTCTCTTTCTGGCTTACTTCACTTAGAACGGTAATCTCCAGGTACATCCATGTTGCTGCACATGGCAATATTTTATTCTTTTTTATGGCCGAGTAGTACTTCATTGTATAAATATATCACAACTTCTTTATCCAGTCATCTGTTGATGGATATTTAGATTGTCTCCATGTCTTGACTATTGTAAATAGTGTTGCTATGAACACTGGGATGCACATATCTTTTCGACTTAGAGTTCCCTCCGGATGTATAACCAGAAGTGGCATTGCTGGGTCATATGATAAGTCTACTTCTAGTTTTTTGAGGAATCTCCATACTGTTTTCTTAAGGGCTGCACCAAACTACACTCCTACCAATAGGTTGGAGGGTTCTCTTTTCTCCACATCCTCTCCAGCATTCATCGTTTGTGGACTTTTTAATGATGGCCATTCTGACTGGTGTGAGGTGATACCTCATTGCAGTTTTGACTTACATTTCACTGATAACTAGCAATATTGAGCATTTTTCATGTGCCTATTCGCCATTTGTATGTCTTCACTGGAGAATTGCTTGTTTAGGTCTTCTGCCCATTTTTGGATTGGGTTGTTTTTTTTTTTTTTTTTTTTTTCTTATTAAATTGTATGAGCTATTTATATATGCTGGAAATTAAGCCCTTGTCAGTCGCACCATTTGCAAATATTTTCTACCATTCTGTAGGTTGTCATTTTGTTTTGCTTATGGTTTCCTTTGTTGTGGAAAGGCTTGTAAGTTTAATCCTTTTCCTCTTGATTGCTACTTACCATGTCTTTGTGCTTTATGGTATGAAAGAATTTGTTAGTTTGTTATACTAGCCAGCAAATTCATATAGAAAAAATATTGACTGCTAAATTTGATCTCTTCCTCCTAAAAATATTTTCCCTTTGCATTTTTTGTGAATAAATTTTTTCTACTTAATCCAACTTCAGAATTTTAATTGCTATAAAATACAAAATGACAATTGGAGAGAGGATTTTTGTTTAGCTGGACTCAAATATTTAGATTTTCCTTTTGAGAAAGAGAGTGGTCCAGTTGCTTAGATGGAGACATCATACATCATTCATCCAAATGATGCATGAAGCCATTGACATTTCCCCCCAGAATGGCTTCCAGTGATGGTGGTGGTTCAATCAGTGAGGGAAGCCATTTTATGTATTTCATCAGGACAGTGTAGTCCCAGGTCAGATGGTTTAAACAGTAAGGTTTTAAAATGAAATCTAAATAGAATCTTTTCTTCCAGAGCTAGAGAACTTTGGAAAGTTCATATTAAGGCAGAGTTCTTATTGGAAAGGTGCTTCTTCATGTAAGTTGTAATTGATGAGAATAAAAGAGGTGTTGGAAGGGATCTCTGGAGGCAGGCTGTATTCCTGCCCGACACAAACAACATTGCTGGTATCGGGTTGTATTAAGCCTCTGTTTCATTTCACCACAATCACAAACCCCCTGCTTTATTATTGAACAAATCTTCTTGAGCCCACTTGGACCTCTTTAAACATTTCAACCTATAATCTTACTTCTATCAAATGGAATAAGTAACAGATAATTAATTGATTCCTTCCTCCACCAAAAACCTCTTTAAAGTGAACAGAAGTATTTGCTCTCAGTCACCTAACCCCATTTTCCTCCACGCCCCCTCATAGCCTTTTTTCCTTGTACAATCTAGTTTAGCTTTCTTCAAAGTAAAAACCTCTGGCTGTCCTGAAACCATTCAAGCATCCAAGTTAAAAGTCCATTATTTAAAATGAAGAAGGAAGTTGAAGAGAAAGTAATATGGAACTTTCTAGTAGGTGGCATTGTGAGGAGCTATGTTGGAGCAGAATGGACTTTTATTGCTCCTTAAATCACGAGAGTGATAGCTGCTTTCTCAGGCTGTTCATAAAGGTAGCGTCACACAAAACACTAATTTTCCATGGCGTCCCCCATACTAAGAATATCAGTAATGCTTGATCAGCTATTTTTAGGATTGAGGGTATTGAATCAAGAGAATGAGGAATCTCAGAAAAAAAGAATGTCTTCTTTCTTCCTCCATAAAGCACTGTTGACTTTATCCACAAAGAACATTAAAAGTACTCCCTGAGTCTTGAGAAGTATGCAAATCAGGCATAAGTAATGTTGCTTGGGTGGGAGGAGGGGCAGGGGAGGAGGAAGGGAAGGTTGAGAACACTGAAACTCTACCCCTCCAAATAATAAATGAAGGACTTCCTGTCTTGCACAGAGTCATGGCTTTCTCTCACGCCCCATTTCCTTGCAGCTAATAAACCCTGATGCGTGTGCACTTCTGTGTTATACAGCTGTCCTTTCTCACTGTGACTCCTCCAGTGACTAATTTGTCCCTCTCATTACATGTGCTCACTCCTTCGCCTCCTCCCCCTTTTCCTTTCATCATTTTCTCATTCCCGTGATCCCATGACTGGCTCCTTCCCTCCCCCCACCTTCCCTCACCCACGGATAAAGAAAGCAGAACATCTGCACTTCAGTATTATCACCTGAGAGAGGACTGCTGCAGGGGTGACAGAAAAAGAAAAGGATAAAGGGGGTGTCCTAATGGTTCTTGGGTTTGAAAAGTCAATCCAACAAGTACATAGTAGGAGCAAGCATGAAACCTACTGGATTAGAATCATGGTATTCTAACTGCAGGATTTTCCCTTTTTCTTCCCCACTCCCCCCCAAAATTAGTTAGTGTGACTATTTGTAACCATAGTTGCTGTAACTAATGAGGTTTTCTTAGAAGTGCTCACTTTGAACATCTCTACCAAAGTCAACACCACTGTGCCAGAGTCAGAGACTTTTGGCAGCTTTTTTTGGGAGGAAGGAAAAATAAAATAAAAAGACAGTGCTGTGTGAAAGTACTCCAACCAAAATTCAGAAGAGTGACTTCGGGTTTCTTCTTTGAAATGCTTGATAAAAAGGACAGGAAGAAATTTAATATCAGTACATAACTTGCAACCACTTTTTTTTTTTTTATTTTAAGGTTCAAAATAGCAGGAAGTTGAATACTGCTATCTAAGTTTTAAAATGTGTGTGTATTTTATTAGAAATTTAATCCATCTGTTTATGATTCATTGACACTGTGCTCATCAAAATAGTGTATGCTGAGGGTGGTAGTGGGCCGAGGAAGACTTCAAAGTTCTTTTTAAATTTTTTTTTTTTTGCTAGGAATATAAGGGTTGTCAAAAATAAAAACAGCCTCCACTACACAAATACTTAGTGTGCTCCCAGCTAGAACTTTGGAAGCGTAGAACTTTTGGAACCGCTCTAAGAATGTCAGACCTGATGCGTTTACTCAGGCTTCTTTCCTTGTGTGGTTAGTGCGATTGTTTACGTGAACTAGAGGACTTTCCACTCCCTTCCTTAATTATGACCCAAAAGGAGGAAAATGCTATTTCATCACTTGAGCATTTGGAAGATGGAATTAGGTCTGTCTTAGTGGCCAGAATTTATTTGGTTCTCTCTTCAAAGAAAGCATTTGGCAGGAACTAATACACAGAAAAGACAAAAAAGACAGACATTAAACACTACAAGATGTGAATCGAATGGTTAGAGGGTAATTTGCAGATCTTGCTGACAAGAGATACACAGGATAGTGGGAAACAGGGGAGAGGTTTAGATTGGCTGTGTGATGAAGGTGATGCCCGAAAGGGTGAAAGTAGGGGCTTTGCAAACTTTTCCTTTTTTCTTTTCAAAGACACATTCAAATTGGGGTTCTTCTCATAGTATGGGGATAGCCTATTGTTCTGTAATGCAAGAATACCTAATCTTAATAAAACTGAGGAAAGCAATTGCTTTGAAAGAGACAGAAATTAGGAATAGGAGAATAAATTCATGTTTTAAAAATATTGCGGTACCGTTACACAAGTAGCAATGACAGAGAGACCAACTTGTTTGTTACGTCTCATACTTTCATAGCAATGTGAAGATCACCTGTACTTTGAGAATTTGCTTCCTAATCTCAAATGAGCCCAAACTCAGTGGTGGTAGGAATTTCCATCTCATTAAAGATAACCAGCCCTGGTGGCCTAGAATGCTTTAGGAGGTTGAAATCTTACTTTTTGTATTGTTTTCCCAAAAACCTATAGTGGTACTTGCAGAACAGTAAGAACTGGGGTTGGTTTTGTCCAGATCACCACCTTCAATTGCTGACCTGCGTCATTAACCTCCTAAAAATGAAAGATCTGACATCGGATCTTGCTCTCATAAGGTCTAATTTTGCATGATAGTCAAGGGGATCTTTTTTTTTTCTATTTATACTAGCTTTCTTGAGATATAAAAGTGAGTCCTTTAAAGTTACAGTTCAGTGTTTTTAGTGTATTAGCAGAGTTGTGCGACAATAACCACTCATGCCCAGATGTCTCTGTGTATTAACCACTTTTGAACTTTTTACGTAAACGGAATCATACAATATGTGCTCTTTTATGATTGGCTTCTTTTTCTTAGCATGTTGTTTTCAAGATTCATTCATGCTGTAATTGTATTAGTATTTCTTTCCTCTCTTCTGCTGAATAATGTTTCACTGTATGAAGCTACCACATTTTGCTTGTCCGTTCATTAGTTGATGGACGTTTGGGGTGTCTCCACTCCTTGGCTTTTATGAATAATGCTGTGAACATTTATATAAACGTTTTGTATGGATATTTGTTTTCATGTCTCTTGAGTAGAGACTTAGGGGTAGAATTGCTGGGTGATATGATAACTCTATGTTTAGTATTGTTAGGAACTGCCAAACAGTTTTCCAAAGAGACTGCATCACTTTATGTTTCCATCAGCAAACATGAGGGTTCTGACATCTCTACATCCACGCAGCACTTGTCAGTGTCCCACTTTTTAATTCTAGCCGTCCAAGTGGATGTGAAGTGGAATCTTACTGTGGTTTTGATTTGCATTTCTCTAATGACTCATGGCGTTGAGCAACTCTTGACGAGCTTGTTGACATTTGTACATATTCTTCTTAGAAGAGTATTCAAATCTTTGTCTCCTTTTTAAAAATGGAGCATTTATTTGTCTTTTTATTGTTGAGTTATAAGAGGTTTATTTTAATATTTTCTGGATAACAGTCCCCTTTCCGATAGATGATTTGCAAACATTTTCTCCCATCCTGTGAGTTCTTTTCATTTTTTTAATAGTGGCCTTTGGAACACAAAAATTTTAATTTTGCTGAAGTCCAAATTGCCTTTTGTGGGTTTTTTTGTTGTTGTTGTTGTTATGATTTTGGTCACATCAAGTAAACCACTGCCTAACTCAATATCATGAAGGGTTACTCCTATGTTTACTCTTAAGAGTTATGTGCTTTCAAGCCTTACATGTAGGCTTTTGAGCAATTTTGAATTAATTTTTGTCTGCCACGTGAGGTAAGGGTCCAACTTTATTCTTTCTCATGTGAATATCCCGTTGTACAGCACTATTTGTTATTAAGATTATGCTTTAGACATTCTTGTCTAAAATCAACTGGCCCAAAATGAGCAGCTTTATCTCTGTATTCTCAATCCTATTCCTTTGGTCTGTATCTCTGTTTTTATGACAGTATCATTTTTGCCTTGACTACTGTAGCTTTGTAGTGAGTTTTGAAGTTGCGAAGTGTGAGTCCTACAACTTGGCTTTTTGTTCTTCTTCAAGAGTGTGTTGGCTGTTCTGGATTCCTTGCACTTCTACGTAAATTTGAGGATCAACTTGCCAATTTCTGCAAAACAAAAAAGAAAGGCAGCATGGATTTTGAGGGATTATTGTTGAATTTGTAGATCAGTTTTTTAGAGTATTGCCATCTTAACAGTATTAAATTTTCTAATTCATGAACACAGAATGCCCATCTGTTTAACAAGGTCACCTTTAGTTTCTTCCAATGTTGTTTTATATTTTTCTATGTATGAAACTTGCTCATATTTTGTTAAGTTTACTTCTGAGAATTTTATCATTTTTGATTCTATTGTAAATGGATTTTTTTTCTTAAATTTATTTTCACATTATTATGGCTAGTGCAAAGAAACACAATTTATTTTTCATACTAACATTATATCATGCAAACATGCTAAACTGTTCAGTAGCTATAATAATTTTTTTTGATTCCTTAAGTTTTTTTTCATATAGTATTATGCTATATGTGAAGAAAAATTGTTTTATATGTTACTTATTTTCCATTATAGGTGGCTTTTATTTGTTTCTTGCCTAGTTCTCCTGGCTAAAACTTCCAGTCCCATTTTGAAAAGTGATGAGAATGGACATCTCTCTTATTTCTGAGCTTGGGAGGAAAGCTCACCATTACAATGTAAGCTCTGCATTTTTTATAGATTGCCTTTATCAGGGAAAATATGCCTTTATATTTTTAGATTTTTTAGTGTTTTGATCACAAAAGGTCATTATTGTAAAATAAGGTTTTTTTCCATTTATTAAGCTGATCATGTGGTTTGCCATTTGTTATATAAACACGATGTCTTACATTGATTGACCTTTTTGTGCTGAACCAAACGTTCCTTCCTGAGGTAAATCCAAATTGGTCATGGTATGATCTTTTTTATATTTTGATGGATATATATTTTATAATTTGCTAGTATTTTGTTGAGGAATTTATGCCTATATTAGTAAGAGCTATTGGTTTTGTGTTGTCTTTGCTTTGATATCAAAATAATATTGGCCCCATGGAATACAGTGGGAAGTATTTCTTCCTCTTCTACTGTTTGAAATGGCTTGTGAAGGATTGATGTTAATTTTTCCTTAAATGGTTGGTATAATTTACCTTAGAAGCTATTTGAGCCTGGGCTTTTCTTTGAAGGAAATTTATTGAATACTGATTCAGTCTTCATGGTTGTTATATGTCAATTCTTATTTTAAAATTATTTTTGAATGAGTTGTGGTATTTTGTGTCTTTCTAAGAAGGAATCAGTTTCATCTAGGTTATCCCACTTTTTGGCACATAATTGTTCATAATATTTCCTTATAATCTTTTTGTATTTCTCTAAAGTCTGTAGTAATGTGCCCTCATTCATTCTTGGTTTTATTAATTTGTGAAATCTCCTTTTTTTATGTTTGATCAGTCTAAAGTTTCATTAACTTTGTGGATCCTTTTATAGAACAAATTTTTAATTTTATCGATTATCCTGTTATTATTTCATTTATTTCTGTTCAGATTTTTAATATTTTCTTCTTTCTACCTTTTTGGGACTTGTGTAGTATTTAGCTTCTTGAATAAATCCTGACACTCAAATAGATCTCTGTGAACTTTTAGAAGATAAACATGAGAAGGAAGAGACAATGAAATGTGTAGAAGTCTCGTCTCCTGTTTGCACCAATTCTTTTTACAATGATGCTGGATATCATGGAAAGTTAACCATGCCAGAGTCAGCAATTAACATTGGAATAGCTGAAGATCATCAATTTTTGGTAAATGTGGAATGCTGTGAATATTTTTAAGATGGTAAAGAATTAGGTCTTTTAGAGTCTTTTTCTTTTTGACTAGAAGGATGTGCTCTGAAAAGATCTGTCTATTTTGGATATCTAACTTAAACTAAGCATCTTCCTTGCTTCTTCCTAATCCCCACCGTGTGCCTCGCACCATCAGAGATATTCCAGATCCAAATTTTCTCTTAATCACCTCCCCTCACTTTGCTTCTGGGTTCTGCTACAGGGAAGCCCAAGTCAGAGCCATGCCTATTACAGAAAGAGAAAGAGAAGGAAGCAAATCAATTCAACATAGGAGAGACATTCTCTAGAGATTTTAAGGCTGAGGGAAATTTGTCACTGGATCTTTGATTGATGGTCAATGCTAAGAAATGTGCTGGTATCTGAACATCTTTGCAATTTCTATTAAAAAGTACTCTGAAACATTCTGAAGACTATTTCCCATTAGGCTATCCAATGTCCCTTAAAATTTTTAGAATAAAATGGTTCTGTAAACAAATTTTTCTTTGCTTTAACAGGACACATTGAATTTAAAAAAGCAAAATATTTTAAAGAGCAAAGCCAAATAATAATATTTTAGTGCCTGGCTCAAAAGAGTACCTCGAACAGAAGAGTTATTGATCTGTTTTTTAAGTAAATGAGTATATAAATTAATGAATATATGTACATTCATCAATACATGAATGGCGCAGAATATAAGTGGTCAAATGTATCGATGAGTTGAATAATAGTTTGATTACATTTTCCATGATTCATTTATATGGAGATGCTTATTACAAGCATATGTAAAAAACATAGATTCTCTAAAAAATATGTAACCTACCAGATGTGAAAATAGAGCAAGTGATTTTTGAAATGTTATAAAACAAACATCATAAATTATATTTTAATAGGCTATTGAACTACTTTTTCCCTTAACTGTATGATGTTGTATGATGTTATTATAAATTCCTTGGAATTCAATATCTCTTGAAATTGATGACCAAGATGAACATATCAGTGGCTCTGAAGAAGAAGCTTCTTCATATGTACGTATCAGTGGCTCTGAAGAAGAAGCTGTGTGGAAACAGGACTGTGGAGGAGTTGATTCATTCTGGCTGGAGAGACAGCCAAAGGGAATATATCATTCTCTTACAGAAACAGTAGGAATGGGGATGTCATTAAGGGGAAGATTTTCTCTGAGTGGAATGAAAGGGCAAAGGGTTGATATTCTTGATAAATAAAATTGATGAACAGTCCTAGATAATAGAGCAATGCAGTATTGTATGTTAGAGGGTTATAGCAGGAGTTAATATTAAACCATAATTTATTTTCATCCTGTCAACATAAAATCATTAATTAGATGTGAATTATTAGAAGAAGCCCATCACTTAAACCAATGGGAAGAGTCTTGCTTTCCTGAAAGCAATATGTGCTCTGACTGTTTCAAGTTTCAACCTGCTTTAATACGATGTAAAGAATTTTTTAAATCATGTGCTTTAAGAAAAAAAAGGATCCTGTCTGAAAGGATCCAGAGGATCCTCAGCCTTGGACTTTCTAACATGATAGTATTTTAAAGAAAAATGTACAAACTAAAATGCAAAGTGAAAACAAGAAACAAAAGTTGAGTCGTTAGTTGGAAGTAAATTCATTGCTGTAGACAGGTTTCATCAATCACAAATCTCGAAAAAAGTAGCTTCAAGGATGAGTAGATTGTTTTACAGTTCCCTTTGCCTTCCATTTTGCCCTCCCATTCCGTCTCTCAATGTCTCCTTCCTTCTTCTCTCCTTTTCTTCTCTTGTTTTTATTGCTCTCCTCTTTCTCTCTCTCTCTTCCCTCCACCCCATCCTCATCTGTTCTTAAAAAGTGTTATCATCTGATGCAAAAGATACCACTTTTTTGGGATGGCCATAATGTTTTGATGTCCGTCACCATATTTGTGACCTCTGAGTATTCATGCCTTAAACTTCAATTTAAGTCTATAAATTGCATAGTAAAAATTATGAGAGAGCTGCATCCTGGAAAGGGCAGTAAACTTAAAGACAGTGTCATCAACATTCTGTTCTTTTTTTTTTTTCCCTTTTCATGAAATGTTATCTTTATTGTCAAACAATTTTGTAAGTTTAGTGAGCATTCTAGGCTAATTTTAGTATTGTCTAATGAGGAAAAAATGGCAGGTAGAGGACTGTGTCAAAGTTTTTACTGAGAAATAGAACAGAATATTTTCTTTTAATAAACTAGTTACTAAGAACAAAATTAGAAGATGTAGTAGCCATTGGATGTAACCAGTTTCCCAACTCAAACTGGATACATTTGTACAATAATAGCTGAGTTTTAAGGCTCAATGATGAGGTCAAATTGAAAAGTCTGATGTTTTTAGAATTCTAAGCCTAGGTGATCATATACCTAATTACTTGTGTATGAATGTGTCTTGAATGCATGAAAGAACTAATTAACTGTTGATGATTTCATCTAAAATAAATCACAACATACATGGCCAACTTTTTTTTCTCTTTTGGGAGAATTCTTTTACTTATCCAGAAACTTAGCAATACATGGAAACATTATTTGTTGGTGTTTATCTAGAATGTATATTTTTGAGTTGGAGGAGAGATTCAAAATATTACCTACTGAGGTTTAGAAGAGCGCCATATAATATTTAATGGTTTTGAATAAGCCACATGCTGAAGTGGACCAATAGGAGCTTCATAATTACTGAATATTTAGAATGTATCTTTCACTCAACTAACTGAATAATCAATTTACTCAATTATTTTCTTTATAATACTCTTTTTTTTTTTTCACACCAAGAAGCATAGGGATTAATGACAGGAGTTTATGTAATAAAATTTTTCAGGGATAAACTTTAAAATAAATTTTTTGAAATGTATGCTTGAATATGGTTAATCTTGAAAGTTTTAAACTAGTTTGACGTTGTCCTAGTCGTGTATGAAGGTGAAATGCACAGCCACATATATATACACATGCAAACTACAAATTATGTGGGAAAAAACTGTATTTATCTGCATTTCACCAATAGCGAAAAGCACTTAGATTTAAAAAAAAAATACTTTTTATTATATGAAACCAGAGTTCATTCTAGAATGAAACTCTTCTTACAGAGATTCCATTTGAAGGATTAAGTAACAAATGTTGAAGAGTGCTCTTAAATTTCAAAGGTTGAATCATCTCATTCAGTGATGTGGTCTGGGAAACAGAAGACAAGGGCAGTTTTTACAGCTCGTTGCTTCCTTCTCATATTTGAGATTTAGAAGTTTAGGGCTTATGGACATCTTTTGCAAATGGCCATATCAGAGAATCTAAAGATGGTGGATATGAACTTTGTTAACTATTATAGTCCAGAATGTCTTTGAAACAGAAAATACATAGTCTAATGTAGTCAAATTCAAGAATCAGGTCTGTAATTCAGTTTAACATCATAGAATTCCAAGTGTGACGACATTTAGGTGCAGTCTCACCCAACCTGTCTGTGTTCTTTTTGAAGGAAGTGGTGTCTAGAGTGAATTCATGATAAACCTTTAGCTATAAATGAACATACTAACAGTGCTTGCCAGTCTCTGGCTGGCCCTCCTTACCCAGAAAGTGTACTTTGACGATATAAAGAGTCCTGGAAGTGAGAAGACCTGAGTCATATAATTGTTCTCACCAAGCTGTTTCGTTTCACACTATAAGCAGTTGATTAAGCGGCTTCAAATCCATTGGCCATGGGTGTGGTACAATTATAATTAAAGGATGAGATGGAGAAAGCCAGAGGCTAGATAAGGATAGCTAGAGGGCTTCCAACAGTGTCCATTATAACAGCAAAATGTTCTGTGGAGTCTTACAATTTACTGTTATTCTCCTCCTAAACAAAGCAAGCAGTAAATAAATAAACAAATACAAACAAAACCAAAAAAAAAAAAAAAAGTCTTTTCAGAGTGTTTTATAAAAAGAAAAGTACTGTGATTGCCTTTATATTAAAATGTAAGATTGATGCTGCAAAATATGTCATTTTATTGACCACCAGGGATACAGAACAAGCCATAGACAGAGTGTGGCACACCGAATGCTGTGGTGATGGCCAACATGCCTGTGAAAAGGCTGCACACACACGTCCATTGTCACAGGCGATCACCAGCTGTTTTGTGTTGTTACTCAAAAAGACTTTTTTTGCATATCCAGAGCAAACCAAGGACTTAGGTGGGCTCCCTGGCTCCTGGCTCCTGGCCTAGGTTTGTAGGATTCTAGGGTTATGTTGAGAATTCAGAATGCGTGAGAGTTCTCACTCAGGCAGCCAAATCACCAGGTAGAAAAACTATAACTAGATGATGTTAGCGTTTTCTCCAACAGCTGACGGACAGGGCCCCTGACTTTCGAAGAGTTGTTTTCATTAAGTTACCTCCCACCCAGTGAAACTCAATTTAGGAACAGTTCCTCCACCAGCCAAGTATCAAACCTTCCTCACTGAGGTCTTAGTAAATGGAGCCTGGTACAAACTGCACCAGAGGGATTCCCTGATTGCAGTCCAGTTTGTTCCTTTAATGAGGCTGAGCAAATCTTGGTGCTAATTTAGCAAATTCACATATTGCATGGTGGTGTTCTTCCAGTATTCATGGTTCCAAGAGATACTGCTTAATTCTCCATAGATTTTACTCTCCACTCCTGTTTTCAGAATGATTCCTCTTTTCCTCTCAAATTTGCAAAGCCTACAGTAAATGCATCAGAGTTTAGCTGGGGCAGCATATTCAGATGGAGAGCAGAGAGGCCCTTCCACATATTGAAGACAAGCAACATGTCCATCCATGTGCCAGGATGTCATTTCTACTCCCCTGTGGAGGCTCTGGCTGCATGGGACTAGGACCTCAGTGCCTCTTCCTGCAGGGTCACTTTAGTAGGACATTTATGTGAATGCACATCTCAAAGTCTGAAGAGACTAGAGAGCCATCAGTTCAGGAAAGAAGGGAGTGGTACCTCATAGTAACAGTCAGTCTAGACAGATGTTAATCTGAGCCCACAGATTTAAGAGATCCAAAATGGTTTCTTAAGGAAGAAAAGAGGTAGGCTCCTTGCAGAGAGTCAATTTATGGAGAATGGAAAACAAAAAGCATAGTATCGAGATGTGAACAAGAAAAAAGAAAATGGCACTCTGACTCTCCATTGGACTCAAGGTGATTTTGAGAATGAGTCAGCAGTTGAACCTGAAGTACAGATCCAGCACAGGACATTTTTGGGGGTGGCATTTAGGTAAAACATGATTAGTGGTCTTGAGAATAAGGCAGACTCCTTCATTCGTTTTTCTTTAATTCTAGCTCATTTTGTCATTTATGGTGTTCTTTTTGGCATTTTATTTAATGTTGAAGTTACCAAATATCTAGAGGAAAGGTCACAAACATCTTAGGTGAAAGTAACTCCCTGAGTCCACAGGGGGCCTTTGGATTGTGTTGTGGCCCCCAAACCCAACAGGGTATATACTTAGATTTTTAAAAGACCTGTGTGTTTCATCCAAAGAAGAGTTCAGCCCCAAATGAGACTGGATGTATGCTGAGATGTGGCAGTTCAGTCATGTACTTAGGAAATAAATTTTGTTTACCTAAAAATTTGTTAGCCTTACTTTTCCTTTTGGGACATCACATAGAGACGCATGGTTGCGATGTCAGATTATCACTCATACCGTGTGGTATGACCCTCTGAAATGACAGGAGTTAGAATGATGTCATGGAGCTAGAACATTGAGATATTTTTAGTTTTCCAAAGAGAGACAATAGAAACTCATGTTCACTCCTCACTTGTTGGAAAACATTGCCATTTCTAACCAGTGCATACCTGGTACAGATAAAATTACCTCCCACCCATCTTCTCTTACATCATCTCCCCTTAGTCCCTCTTTTTAATTTGCTTCTGGGCTAAACAGGTTTTGTTTTAACTCCTTGTTTTTTTGTTTCTGTAAGCCTTTCACCAACTTCACAACCCTCGAGACGCAAGAAGTGAATGTGTAGCCTAGAGATTTTGTCATTTGCTTGTTTTTCTCAATGATTCTGTCATTTGCTTGTTCTTCATGTTGCCAAATGGAATTTGATGCCTAACCACCTGCCCAGAAAACAGGCTGGGGTACAGGCTCATTGCAAACCAGAAGGACCCATCCCAGGATAAAGATTGATCCTCTGACTTGCAATTTGTAGCTAAGTAGGGAGTTAAAGAATTCCTCCCTTAAGATTGAGAAAAACAATCTTTTGTGGCAAGATAGCCAATCAGAACAGCTCCAAAAGTTTAGAGGAAATTTCCCACCACTGCCACTGTGGCAACCCTATTAACAAATAAAAAGAACAGAATTGCTCTCCCTTGGTTGTTAAAAATTTAAAATTTCTCACTTGGCGGCTGGATGCAATCCAGGTCCACCGTTTTCTCTAAGGAGAGTGTTTTATAAAATGCTTTATTATATATGCCAGCACTAGAAGCAGATTCTCAGAGGACCCAAGGCACAAAGTTGGAGCCAAATTTCTCCCCAAGAAAGAAAAAGGGAGATGGATGGTGAACAGTAGAAATAATGCACAAAGTCTGAGGACCATTTGGAGATAATTGTCTAAACATGTGAACGTACAACACTGAGCATTTAAGAGGACCAAGCCAAGGGATGAACGGTCCTGGCAATAAATCTTAATATGAGAATACAGAGAACGCAGTACACAGAGGCACATCATTTCAAATATAAACATTTATGATCAATGACTAATATCGATGTTAAAGTGAAATATATAATTTAAGCCTTCCTGATTGAGTAAACATAATGTTATGTTCTGTTTTCAGTTAAAAGGGCTTTTTCTTTGTCATGTTACTGTGGGTGAATCACATTCTCTGCAATGCCACTTCCTTATCTATACACTGAAGTGAATAATGACCACTTTTAGGATTATAAACCAGGCTCAGCTGTGAATCCAACTGGGCTAGCAAAAATACCATAATTCCATAATTCATCCATAGTGACTACTCCAGAGGGAGTCTCTTGACCCAACATAGGCTAATCAAGAGATCTTTCTCAAGGTATCTCTGCTGGAACCTTTGGGAATGAGGATGACTGATTCTTTCCTCTCTCTTGTATATGTCAAAGACTTACCTTCAAAGCCACCTGGGTCCCTTGCTCTTCTTCAATTTCAGGAGACATCACAACGATTGTATCAGCTACAATACTTTAGGTAGCAAGATACAGAAAGCTAAACAGATGGGACTCTAGAAATAAGGGAACTGACTCATTCATATGGCTAAAAAGTCAAATGGTATGATGGACTTCAGGTATAATGGACCCTAGGTGATTTGAGATGTGATGCTATTTCTTTGAAAAGTTCTCCCCTCTCGTCTACAATTTGAATTTTACCCATAGGTCTTTTTTTTCTCACTGTGTCAAAATTAACAATATTAAAGAATCTCCATAAAGGTGTACATAGAAGCCTCCAGGTCATTTATACTTGAGATGGGAATTTGAATCCCTGAACCCAGGCTTTCTTTCATCTCTCTGTCCAGTGATATAAGAGCAACCAACCAACTTTATTATATTCATTACTTTTCAAAAAAAACTTAAAAGTATATATACATGGTCACCCAGCAACTTGTGTCTTACAAGTGGTTTGTTAGGAGTATCAGATGAAGATATTTTGTGTATCTCTGTTGCCAGATCACGCCATAAACTATCCGTGCACTCTGTATTACTGGAAATAGAGGCATTAGCATCTTGAAATCTAATCACATGAGAAAGCCAATTTCAGAAACACCAGAAACAATTTAGAAAACTCAACCTTAAGATTCTGTTCCTCTGGAATCATTCCTGGTACCAAAATCCGGATTAGTGAGGTTCTCAAAAGAAGCAGAACCAATAAGATAGACAGATAGATAGCTATAGATGTATATACACTATATATATATATAATTTATAAATACATATATGTAATAGAGATATAGACAGATATTGATATTAGATAATGTATATCTTCATGCATATAAAGGTATATATCGATAGATAATGTGTATATAAATGTACAATAGTATATACACATATATAGATATACATACATATATAGACATGGGTATAGAAATATGATATATATCTATGTATGTATATGACTATGCATATATCTGTATATGAGTATATATATATACAATGTGGTATATATGTATGTATGCATAAAATTTTATATACATACATAAAGATATATGTGTACTGATGCATATATAGATATATAATGTGTATCTATATATTTATATATGTTTAGATATTTATACATATATCTGTATCAATTGGTTCTGTTTATAGTATATTATATATATGTTCATACATATACATCATTCATGTTAATATTTGTATATACATATATGCATATTTATATATGTGTATATGCACATATAAAATGAAATTCCAGTAAGGAATTGGCTCATGTGCTGTGGAGATTGAGAATTCCCATGATCTGCCTTCTGCAAGCTGGAGACCCCAGAAAGCCAGTAGGGTAGTTCAGAGGCTTGAGAGCAGGAGAGTTGATGGTGTAGATCCCAACTTGAGCCTGAAAGCCTGAAGACTGAGAATCTGAGGGCGGGAGAAAACTGACATCCCAGCTCAGTCTGTAAGGCCGAGAGTGAATCCAGCCTTCTTTCACCTTTTTGTTCTATTCAGGCCCTCGGTGACTGGTTGTTTCTCATTTGCATTAGGGGAGGCCACAGACTTTACTCAGTTCACCAGTTCACAATCTTTTGCTAGTCTTTTCTGAAAACACCCTCACAGACACACCCAGAGATAATGTTTAACCAGATACCTAAGCATTCTGGGGTCTTAGTCAAATTGACACATAAAATTAACCATCACAGCCACATATCATCATGTACAACGTCCAAAGAATACTTCTGTTTCAGAATTTCCAGTAGGGATTCTGAGAACAATTCTGATTGGAGCAGCACAGTTATCTGTCCACTGATAAAACAGTGACCCTGGCTAATGAGCTGGAGTCCCGCCTTGGTTTAGCTGAGTCACTTTTCCAACTCCTGGATCAAGGGGAAGAGTCAGGTCCCTGGAACCAGAAAGACATTCAAGTAAGAACTGATCTGATTTCTCTATTTAAATAATATGTATAATAAGACCAACCCTGTGGCTGAACACAAAGGAGAAATTTGGATAAACTATTTTTTTTTAAATCTTCCTAAAAACATTGAAGAACAGTAACATAGTAAGTAATTATTACCATGCTAAATCTCTGATAGAAGTAAGAGAACTCAAAGGATTAAAATGAGCACTCAAAACACCTTTGCCCAGTGTCACTTGCTTATTGGGGAAAAACAATTGAGAAATTAAACAGACTTTTCAGCAGGCTGACAAGTTGAGAGAAAAGGTAAATCCCAGGGTTATATACAGCAAGTAAACCAGCCAGTTTCACTTCATTTGGGGTAAGCCTGCAAGCCTTAAGTCTTACAGTTGTATTTAGATGGCCCTAAAATGACACTGAATCCAGGCACCTAACAGAAACTAATTTAAATTGGGTCTGGAGGAAGAAGTTCAAATGACAGGACTCAGAATGTTCTTATAATTCATGTTATGAGAAAACCAAGTCCACAAGAAAAAGACACAGAAACTGAGATTCCAGAAAATTGACAGACAACAGGAACAGTCTTGTAAGATATTAGATATTAAAATCAGATGCAAAATTTAAAAGAGAGGGAAAAAGACAAGGGCATACATGAGAAGACAATATATATTCAATTGAAGCCACATAAAGAGCTGAGAGAAAAAAGATGATATTGAAGAAATAAGAGCTAATAGAAATGTTCAGAACCAACTACAGTAGAGGAATTATTATGTATTCACCAAACTCAATTATATATTGCCTTTGTATATCTTTTAATTTCTTTTTCCCTTTTTATCTCATTTAACTGTATTTTGCAAAAGTCCGTATCTGTGAAGGACTCAAAAAATAAAATAAAATAAAATAAAATAAAATAAAATAAAATAAAATAAAATAAAATAAAACCTCTCTATAACAACAGCTATTTTGGTAAGCACCTGTATACAACATTTTCTTTCAATGGTCGGAATTGGTTACATACCCAAACATGATGTTGTATGTGCCTAAAAGTAAAATGTAATGACCTTTAATGGCATTGAAATGCTGGATTTCTGAATAAACAGAAAATTGTAACCAGTAATCATGAGAAACATCAATCAATAGAAGTGGTCTCAGGAGTGCAGAAATAACAAAATTAGCATGTAAGGACTTTAAAAAAATGATTATAAATGTGTTCAAGAAATTTATGGAAAACATAAGTGGGACAAGAGGAGAAAGAGAAACTATAAAAGAGAACCAAGTGAAATTTCCAGAGTGAACACTAGAATATCTAAGATGGAAAATTCACTATTTGAGTTTAAGAACTTATTAGACACTGAAGAAGAGATAAGTGAAATTGGAAAAAAAAAAGAATGCAACCAAATTTAAAAGGAGAGAAGAACGTTGGGAAAAAATGAAAAAGTCCTCAGTTACTTGAAAGGCAGTGTCGAGTGGTCTAACGTATGTGTAATTGTAATTACAAAAAGAAGGACAAAAATGCCTACAGAAATAAAATGTAAAATGTGATTTCTAAATGCAATGAAAACTATAATTGTTCAGATAAGCACCATGAGCCCTAATGAAAAGAAACAGAAAACACCACCACGGCTTGTAAAAGTAAAATTGATGGGAACTAAAATAAATATCTTAAAAGAATCCAGAGGAAAAAAATAAATTATATATAGCCAAATTGACATCAAATTCCTTTATAGTACACCACACAAACAGTCGAATAATATACATATTGTTTATGTGCTGGTAAAACATTCTGGGCCATATTCTGGATCATAGAGCAAGTCTCAATAAATTTCAAATAATTGAAATTACGTATAAATAAATTAAAAACCAGTAGTAGACTATCTGGAAAATCCACAAATACACAGCATGTAAACAACACTGATTCACATAACGGGTCAAAGAAGAAATCACAGACAAAATTATAAATTATTTTGAAATGTTGGATAATAAGAACTCAAAAAGGCAAAATTTGCAGGATGCATCCAAAATATTGCTTAGGGAGAAATTTATTATTTTATGTTTATATTAGAAATGGAAGTTTTGAGCTCAGTTAACTAAGCTCTATCTTAAGAAGCTAAGAAAGAAGAACAAATCAAAAGCAAAGAAAGTAGAAGGAAAGAGATAAAAGTGAAAAACAGAAGAACCGAAATCTGAAATGAAGAAATTGGGCAAATAATAAAAAATCAATGAAACCAAAACCTGGTTGTTTTTTAAGGACCAATAAAATGATCAAGAAGAGAAATGTGTGAATTATGAATATTGTGCTGGACATTCAATACCGATAAATACTTCAGATTCTACAAACAGACATAATGACAATAAGCACATATTATGAACAATTCATGGCAATAAATTTGGCCACTTAGAGGAAGTGGACATATTTCTTGAGAGGCACACCTGATGAAAATTGACAGAAGAAGAAATAATCTGAGTAGTCCACTATAATTTAAATGATTAAAATTTATAATTAAACACTTTCTGACAAATCCTAAGCCCAGAGACCTTTACTGGTTAATTCTATCAAATATTTAAAAAAGATCTTTCAAAAAACACAGGAGCTGGGAGCCTTGTCAATTAATTGTATGAGAGCAACATAACAGACAAAGGCATTACGAAAACGAAACAGTAGTTTTCTTCATGTCCCCATGAGTACAGATACAAAAACTTTTACAGAATGTCAGTGAAGAGAATCCAGCCAAATGTAAAAGTGAGTCATTTGTCTCTATCTCCTGCCTCCTCTGCGTCTGACCTGGTTCACAACTTGGGCACAGGAAAAGTTGATGTAATTGATCGGAACCCCCTCAAATTATATATAAAGAGAAGAAAATGAAAAAACAAAGAAGGAAGGAAGGGAAGGAGGCGAGGAGGGAAAGAAGGAAAGGAGGGAGGTAGGGATGAGGAAGGATTAGGATAAAGAAGGAAGGACAAAAGCAAATGGGTAAAGTGAACATTTTATGATGATTTTAGAAATGTGACCACAAGAATCCATTTCAATTCCATTATTTGAGGGGCTGTGTTTTAGTCCAGGCTCTCTGTTAAAGTGACTGAAATGTAGCTCATACAGGCTTAAGTGAAACACCCCCACCCCAACCCCCAGCCATAGATTTATTTAAATCTGGGAAGTTTGAGAAACTCCAAAATCATCATCAAGATTATGTCTCTCTATCTCTTTAAACAACTTTTATTTATATTGGCTTCGTTCTCGAACTAACTTGCCAGGTTTCTGTGGAAAAGCCCCCAGAATCTCCGTCCCAAGGTCCTGAGCACCTGCCATCACAGAAGGAAAGAGGAACTCATTTCCCACATCCATAGTGAGTTCTGGAAAAAGGCTCTCACTTGCTGTGTATTTAGGTTACGTGCCCATTTCTGGAACTTTGATGAATGTTATCCAAGGACACACCTTTCATTGGCTCCCTGGAACGCTTGCCCTCTTCCAAGTGATCAGGGCCATGTGTTAATGATGCCCTTCCGGAAAAGGGGCAGGGTCCAGAAGGTGGGGGAAAAAAGTCCCAGGGATCAAAGTAAATGTCAGTTTCTTTCATGCCTGTGTTTCTTTGTTAAGAATCTATGGAAAGAACATTGGGGATGGAGTTTAAAGACCTGAGACTTCATCTCGGCTCAACCACAGGCCAAAAAGTACATGCTCTGTGCCTCAGTTGTTCTCATCTCTGAAAAGAGAAAAATACAAAACAGTAAAAATAACAACAGCTACAGATATTGAGTCTTACTACTTGACAGGCACCTTTAATGTATTCGCTCAATGCATAGCGCCAACTTTCTAGATATAATTATGAAGATCAAGTGAGATGAACTAGGTGAACTGTGTCTCACAGCACCAGGCACTTAGGAAGCACCTAATACATCTTCGCCATCATCATCATCACTGCTCCAACTGATAGTATTAAAGTTTCATTAAGAAAATACGTTATTCTCCAGCAGCAAATACACCCTCAATAAATGTTGGTTAAAATTGAATGTTTTAAGTAATCTATATATTCTTGAGAAACATTCTTCAGTGATAAATTGTATTATTGCATGCTATTATAATGAACGAAACCATACTAAATGCCACTGTATTTGTAAAGATTATAACAGACTCGCACAAAAAACGAAGGTGATATTCTAACTTTTGTTTTCATTTCCTTGAGACTTTTTGTCAAATCAGTAAATCCTATTTTAGAAAAATCTTTTAAAAATTATTTTCTATTTAATTGAGCGTGCCAATGTATTAAAACAGTACAGCTAAAATTTAGAGTATCTCTTTATATAACAAAAGATATCAATTCAAGAACGAGAGCAACTTACAAATGACATTAACTAGAATAAAGAGGAAATAATGGCAAATGAAATTGTGTTGGCTTTGGATTAATGTTTAACAAGAGAGAATTAATTTTATTTCTCAAATACAATTATAATTCTATTAAACCCTGTTGGATGATCAAAAAGTGGTCCCAGTATGACTGGAACATAGAGGGCAAAAAATAGAATTGCATTATATTGAGACTGAAACTAGGCATAGATTAAATGGGGCCACATAAATTAGTCTGACGTTTTTAGGATATATCTCAAGGACAATGGGAAGACATTGGAGCATTTGAAATGATTAGATTTGCATTTTCAGAAGGTTTATCTTCAACAGGGTGAAAAATGATTAGAAGAAGGCAATGCTGAAGGCAATCATTTCTAAATCACTTGCCGCTGTCAATGAATAAAATAATCTTAGCATGGACTGAGGTGGGTTGGATGATCTGAACAAATGCTAAATACTGTTTTAAAAAATTCACAGATATGTACATGTCAGGTCTAGTTGGCTCCATTTAGTGAATATGAACAGGGGAGCATCCAGTCTTAAAAAAAGAGAGAGAGAGAAGCTTTAAAGAGTTGTACAAAAAGAGATGGTTTGATTGACCAAATCTAGCAAGAACAAAGAAGTTATACTGGGCAAATGCTGATTGGTTATAGCACACTTGCCTTACTTATGTGGGGCAAAGTGAAGTTCTGGAGTTGGGTTATGAAAAACTAAAGCTGTGAGGGAATATTCTGATCAGCTGGTTTTAGGTTTTGATTTCTTAATCTTGAGGCATTTACAGGCTTAAGTTTGGGTTTGCTCACATAGGCTGTAAAGGTGTAGGAACCACTCGAGTCTATGGGCCTTCTTGTCTAATTAATTTAACAAGACTTAGGAAAAATGTGAATTTGGGTACGTGGGATAGACAGATGAAGATAAAGCGCCTCCAGGATCACTCGGAGGCTCCTAACTTGCTTAACTGGGTGCACTGGGAATGTGATTTCCAGGGACAGAGAACCATAGCAGATAAGGTTGAATGCATATTAACGAAGAACTGAGCTTTGCCTGTGTTTTGTTTGAAGTTGTTCAGAATTCTAGAATTCTGGAGATAGATGTGAGAGACAGATAGAAAAGTACACCATGACAGTGGTGAGACTTCCTGGGAAAGTACAGCTTGATAAGAGACGTGAAGTTAAGACCGATTTCAAGGATTTCTGCCATTTAATATTGTATAAACCACGTTCTCCCTTTGAGGAGATTGTGAAGCCATGGGGAAAGCTCTAAAGTAGAAAACAGCATTCCAGGATCATGATTTTCAATTTTTTGTCACCAACTTTTGTAGAAACGTTGGGCAAATCAGTTAACTTTTCTAGGTCTTCATTTCATTATTTGTAAAATGAAAATTAAACTATATCAGTGCTTTTGCTCAGTCATTTTTTTTTTTAAATCAGACTAGAGGACCACTTCTGATCTATTGAATTACAGTCTTTGCAAGAGAAGCCCAGAAATCTGTAGTTTAAGAAGCACCCCTGAGTGGGAGCACGTGCACTGCATAATTTCTGTAGCTCCTCTCATGTTCAAAGTTCTGTGAGTCTATGAGAATGTGTAAAAAGCCTTGGACAACATAAAAGAAAAGAAACAATAAAGATGGTAAATTCATTCCAAAGAACAGGTTCGAATTTAAACATCTTTTGTTCTTCTTTTATTCAAACTGAATGCCTCACCTTTAGATTTGCATCTAAACTTGAAACCATATGTCTTAAAGTTGAATGGCTTTAGTGTCTTAAACAATTTGCCCCCTGTGGGGACTAAATTTATAATTGGTGACTGACTGGCTGACTTAAATCCTTGATTATAGGAATTTCCTCTATAGCCTATTTAACCAGTTGAGGTACAAGGATTTTTCTTTTGCTTTTCTTAGAATGTTCTCTCAATAGGATATGTTTACTACCAATTTATCTGAAATAAAATTAAGTTTTAGCACCTCATTGTGTCTCAGTCAAATCATCCTTAAGAGCAAACAATGAGTGGAGATTCAAAAAGAACAAAGTAAGCCCTCATTATGGGTTTGGAAAGTTAATTAGAGCACAAATTAGCAATAGTTCCTATAATGATGGCCAAATGTTGAATTGTTCCCCCAGTCAAAGAAACCAATTCTGCTGTGAGTTTCCCAGATTTCTTAGGGTTAAACTGTCGGACTGAACAAAGTAGTATTCACATTGCAGGATAGGACCAGTCGGCCAAGGCAAGCCCAACTTCAGTGACTTGCATTAAGAACATGACAAGTTCATCTGAGACAAGCCTGGACTAGTAATGATTATGTCTGACATAGTGACATGAGAGCATTTGAGTATTTCTACTCACTGTAGATACAATAGATAAGTTTAAGTCTCTCACGATGGCCGATAAAATGAAACAGTTTCCTCAAGACTCCCAGACTCACACACGTTTAGATTGATAGTGCAAATGTCTCTGGTTGGTTGATATCCTGGATTAAGAACATTGATTGTAATATAAATACTTCTTTGCATATTTTAATGCATGCCACTCTCCCAGAAACAATTCCATACGTACTAGGCAAAATAGTGTACAAACCTGAATTTCACACCTTGTCTTAACTGGTTCTTTGAAGCAGCACTTGTCCTTCTGGTGAAGAGCTTTATTAGCTTTTTTTTCTCATCATAGTCCATAAGTATTTTTTATTATTAATTTATTCAACAAATATATACCAAGGGCAAACTACAGGTCAGGCATAATATTAGGCAGTGAGAATAGCAAGAAAAAAGGCAGACACTTTTACAACCTTTATGAAGTTTATGAAATGAATGCCACTATATTCCTATTAGGCCACATTGAAAATAGAAGCTGAGATTCCATGTTCCAGCCATTAGAGGGTCATCATTATTGAACTAAACTATTTGCCACGAATAAGTAAAAAAAAAACTAGACAAGATTTTCAGGCCTTAGACAACAAGCAGAGAAGGACTATGATCCCTGGAAGGAGGAAAACAGAGATTGTGATCTCCGCAGTCACTGTGGCTTGCTGCCTGGAAGCACATCTCAGACTCCACTAAAGGGAAAGAAATTCGAAGAAGAGTATATCAGACATGCTTGCAGAGATGGGAGGTCGGGGAAGCAGTGGTGGCTAGAATTTGTAGACCCAAGAGCTAGAGAAGGTGTAGCTACTTAGAGAAAGAGCTGTAGCAATCTGCATAGGAGTCCCCTCAAGTGGCCACATGAAGGTTGTGCAGAGGTGGAAAGAAAAAGTTACATAGCCCCAGAGCTCACACAGGGCAGGGAAAATGCTTGGTATCCATCTAGCCAGAGTAGGGAGACCTTGTTGATCAAGTAGCGCTGTTGGTGGAGACCTCCAAAAGCTCACCATTTAAAGGGGCCTATTCAGCTCTAGAGTAAATGCTACTTAATGCTGCTATCACTAGGCTTAATAATAAATCTTGAAAGGATCATGTTGATCTACAAGAAACATAAAGGACTTATAAAACTAGACTTCAACTGTTAAAAAAAAAAGCAGATAAAAGCAGACATCAAAATCCAAACACTCAACAATGTAACATTCACAGTACCCTTCATTCAAAAGAAATTATGTGACAAAGAAAGAAGCAGCAAATGGTAACCATAACCAGGAGAAGAATCCATTGACTGAAACAGACCCAGACATGATAGAGAGGATGGGATCAGAAGAAAAAGATCTTTTAAAATCTATTATAAATATGCTCAAAGATTTAAAAGAACATATGAACATAATAGAAGAGAAAGTAGAAGGTATAAAAAGAACCACATGGAACTTTTAGAGAAAAAAAAATCTTAAATGAAAAATCTACAGAATGGAATTAACACATGATAATAGATACAACAGAAGAATTAATCAGTGTGCTTGAAGACATATCAATAGAAAAATATCCAAAGTGAAGCATAGAGAGAGAAATATTGAAACATAATGAACACCCCTGTGGATCTGTGGTGCAAATTCAAGGGGTCTAACATTTAGGTAATTAGGGTTACAGAAGGAGAGAAGAGTGAAGGGAAGACACAAAACATATTTGAGGAAATAATGGCTGAAAGTTTTTCAATTTGATATAAAATATAAACTCACTTGATCAAAAAGCTTCAATAAATACCAAGTAAGATAGACATACAGAAAACACCCCAAGGCATGAATAGGAAATAGATAAGAAGAAAGTGGACATCAAATGTAAATGATGTCAACAAAGCAATAAAAAGGTCAGGATTATTTCACTGTGGGGAAAAATAAGCAAGTTGTTGTATACAATAAACATACTCTCTAAATAAAGACACAGATCGGTAAAAAGTAAAAGAATGGAAAAAGATTCAGCAGGTGCTCATAATAGGTGAACAGATAATCAAATTATGGCATATCCATACAGTGAAATATCACTCTGTAATTAAAGGCACAAATTAAGGATATATACCAAAACATGAATAAGTCTGAGAATCATTAATTTCAGTGAAAGAAGTTAGTTTAACAAAGTATACCTCCTGTGTTATTTCATTGATATGAAATTCTAAAGTAGGCGAAGTGTTACTATAGTGCAAAAAATGTAGAGCTTCCTTAAGGCCGTGTGTGTGTGTGTTGGAGGATGAGAGAGAGATTGTAGAGGAGCATGAGATAATTTTCATGGTCTTAGAAATATTTTATTTCTTGATTATGGTGGTTACACAATGTATATGTTTATCAGAGTAATGATGTCTACCTCTAAAGTAGGTGTATCTTATTATATGTTAATTGTAACTCAGTCATTGTTTGGAAATACTGATTTTCCTGAAGGATCACTAAAACAGTAGCAGCTAACACTTGTGTAATCCCTGCCTGCCTGGGATTTGCTAATCAGTTTTCTCATATTATTCTGTTTGATCCTCATGTCAACTCTACAAGTCAGATCAAATATTTTTTCCATTTTAATTATGAGAAATCTGTTAAGTAACTTGCCTATTGTGATTCAACTAGTATCACATGAGGTTTTGCTCATGAAGGCAGGTAACCTTCATCACCATGCGCTTCTACCTTTCCAATGGTTTTATGAGAAGGATGAATGGAACAGCCTCTAAATATGCATATAATGGCTAAAGCAAGTTTGATGCGACCCTAGTCAAAGCAGACATCCCCTTTCCTTCATTCTCCCTCCAAACCCGGGCTACTTTAGTGCTGTTAATTTCAGATTCTTGTAAAGTTTTCTCTTTGCATTGTTTATCTTACTTCATCCATATTTAACACTTATACACTACACATTCCCAGACACTAGGTTTACTCATGGATTTTTTACCTATATATGTTTTAAGATTTACTGTTTACATTGTTTCCTGTCCTCTTCATTTTCTCCTAAAATAGAAGTTTCTCTTATAATTTAGTTTATTTAGTTTATTATATACCTCTAGCTTTTTCCTCTGATGTAGTAAATGACTGATATGGTAACTTTTTTGACCATATTAACATTTCTCATCTTGAACAGATGACTAATATTGGTTGGTAATAGGATTCTTAGGTACAGTTATTTTGTGTCAGTCGTACTTTGATTTCATTCTGCCATTTTATAACATCTAGTGTTACAGATGGATAGTGTGATGCTTGTATTATTTGCTTTCCCTCTGTAATAATTCTTTTTCTTCCCTTAGCCTAGAAACTTGTTACGAAATTCACTTTATCCAGGCAAGTCAGAATTTTTACTAGGACTTTTTTTTTATCTTCTTGTCTGGAAGTGGATGAAAATCGATCTTTATGAATGAATGTATAATTCGCCAGAAGCAAAATAAATTGTATCTTTGTTCGGCATGTAGAGAGTATTTTTACTTAAATTGGAAATAACTTATTACTTCAACATGAACAAGATTCATTTCCTATAACATTCCTAAGTGGAATCCAAGGTTGAATATATGAGCCCTGGGTGATAATGACTTTATGCTATTTGGAAAGTACACAGAGTGATGCATTTAGAAATTTCAGAAACTAAAACAGACACACACACACACAAACACCCACGATCTCCTAGGTTATCTGTGTAGACCCCAATTCTCCACTCCCCTACATATGTGCCCTTTGCAGTGTTACTTTGCAACTTCTGCCATTCCAAGTGAAGTCCATTTTCTTTCTCTTTAAAGCTGGGATGGCCTTGTTTTGTCAAATAGAATGCAGAGAAAGGGACCCTGTGCCAGTTCTGAGTCTAGGTGGAAGGAGAATACGAGAACGTGTGAATTCTCCCTCTCTCTCTCTCAAGTCTCTTTCTATCTCTCTATCAGTAGCTGGCCACTGCGAGAACCAGCGCAGATTGGCCTGCTGAAGATTGAGAGACAATGCAGAAGATAGCCAAGTTATCCTAGCCAGAAACCCTGACACGTGAAAGAACTAGTTAATAGCAGCAAAGCCACCCAGGCCACCAGCAGCTGCCCCAGGGGCATGAATTAGCACACCTGAGAACACAGTAGCCACCCAGCCGGTTTGCAGGCTAGTGAGCCATATTGCCTCGTCACTAGGACCCGAGACCTGTTCCTTGTTTGGCTGCTTGTTCCCAGCATTATTATGGTAACTGAGGACTGAAAGAGCATTTAAACTAAATGTGTTACTTCAGAGATAAACTGAGACTAGAGTGCAGCTCAGTGGTTCTTACTTTAGGCTCAACTTGATCACCTCACATTAGCTCCATTGCATTTATCCAACCTCCAGGGCTTACCCAGACAGTTTTATTTAGCAATTAGGAAGATTCCTCCATTCCTTTTTCATGTGTTACGTTTACATGGTTTGTATTAGACTTAAAATATATGCAGACACACCATAAACCTAACTGCTCTGAAACACCTGGAGAGACTTTCTCTCATCGTGGTGTTAAAGTGAGGTCTCTAAGCCGTTAACAATCTGAGATAGCAGCTTAACTCATGTCAAATTTGAGCCCATTTAAATATATTATCATTTGGGGCCATTTGTTTGATGTTTTCTCTAATTCTTCGAATAGATAATGGCAGAGTTAATGAACTCTAACTTCACATGAGGCATTCTTCTTATTAGCCACCCACCCACCTCTCTTACCTGGCCCCCTCAGTCCCTGGCCATTTCTTCCAAGATGTCTATTTTATTTTAGTGAAAGCTCTTTTGGTCACAAATGAGAAAACTCAAAGGATTAACAGTTAATTAAAAAAAAAGTAATGTTCTTAAAGAAATACAGTGGTCCATGAAACTGGAAAGGATATGGGTCCATTTGGCCCCAGGCGTGTATGACTGGATACAGTGAGTTGCATGACCTTGCTTGCATGTAATTCCGTCTCCCCACTTGGTCTTACATTCTACAGATGCACTGGTCTGATCCGTCAGCCTTCTCCAAGTAGCTGGCACGGCTATTTGGAAGCTCTCAACCCAGAGGAAAGAAAGGAGCCTCCCTGTGGTGCTCAGTAAGGGAAATTCCAGGGCAGGACACGGAGTGACCTGCTTGTATGATACAACCATCCCAGTTTTCAGTTCTTGTGATTCAGAGGTGTGTTACAACGTGCTTGGCTCATCTGTCCAAACCTATGTCAGCAGGATATTGTGATGGGCAGCTGTAGGAGAACAATGTGAATACAGCAGGGAGAGAATTTTGCCAAAAATGTGGGATGTTATTACTAAAATATGGAATCTGTGATGGCAAGACTTAAGTGACAGATGTTCACAGAGTCCCCACTAGCTTCTGTGTCTTTGAGATGCCTATGGCAAACAGCTTTATTAGTTTATATCAAAAAAGCTTTTCCAGGTGTGAGGCATTTGTTACAGTAGGTTCAGAACATTACTATTATCCACTGGATAATAATAGTTTGATAAACTGAAAATAAGTCAGCTCAAATTTATTCTGAAAAATGGGGGAAAGATGTTACAATCACCATTTAAAAGGCGTTATCCTGTTCCATAAACATTCCTAGCATATTTTGTGACAATAACATGTAAATGGAATAGCATAACAATGAAAGGTTTTTCATTCCTGATTCTATTTCTGTCTTAATTTTATTCCTGGTTATGTAAGACTATATAGTTAAAAAATAAAGCAAATGAAATTTGGGTGAAACATGGGATGCATATAGAGGCTTAAATAATGAAACTTATTTAATGAAAGTGTATGATATTATGTCTTATAGTGTGATGTAAAATCAACCTTCTAAATAGCATATTTGCAATCTTCTTTTTAGATCTGTGGCATATAACAAAAAAAATTCACCCAGTTTCACAATTCATGAATATTGATATCATCAAAGCTATAAATAAATGATATTTATAGTTGTATTTATCCCATTGTTCGGATAAGTAACTTTTCATCAAATTCCATTTTTACATATATGTTTTAACATTTATAATTTAGGCAATATCATTACTTCTAGCAATATGTATCCGTAAACTGGATAAAGAGTTTACTTGTGAACACTACACGTGAATGCCAAGGATTAACAAACCATGATTTAGATAAACTCTTTCAACTTATATTTATATGTTGTGCTTTGCTAGTACTCAAGCCATGGATGTTTAACATTTTCACAAATCTGCTGGAAAAAAAAAAAAGAACATTCCAGAGATTTTTATTTGTATTTTTCTACAAAAGAGAATACATCACCAAACTCAGGTATTATCAGAACACACTGGCAGTCACAATGGAGAAGACCAAACAGGATAGTAGGGAAATAAGAAACTATTAAAAGTAAAATTTGATGCATCCGCTCATAAAACTTGGAAGTAGAATGCACCAGACAGAATAAAAACTGTAAGAAATAATTGAAAAGAGTACACTTGAGGAAGGGAAAAGCAGGGAAATTTTAATTTCAAAAATCAAAGTTTGCTGAACAAATAAAGGGGGAGAATGAATGACTGTTGTGTTCTTTGAGCATAAATTATTAAGCCCTGTGAGGGTACAAAAATGAATGCCTCATTATCTGACTTCAAGGCTATTATTATCTATCATAAGTAGAAAGACACAAATAATTACATATAATAAAATGATAGAAGCTTTCTTGTGGGCAGGATATAGTGCAGTTGAAAGAGAAAAGGGGAGAGAAAGTCTCAGTGTAATTAGAACCTGAAATGATTCTACCATCAGGAGTACGTGAATATTAAAAGGAAATAGACCTTAACTTCCGCAAACATTTGTTATAAAATTTAGCGCTACCTTTGAGGAGTATGCTCAGAGATTAAACAAGTTCCATCCCTTAGAGCCTTCAGCTATATAATTGCTGCATAAATTAAAAGACTTGATGTGAATAGAAAAAACAAGTCGTAGTTTGTCAGAACATTGCTGGGAGAGAGGTGGGCGAGTGAACAAGAGTGTTCACTCTGCTCTCATGAAGAAACACAAATGGAAACTAGCAATCTCGAGACCAAAATAACAGTTAGCAAACCAACGGGGAGTTCTGTAAGACTGGAGCGGAGGATACAAGGAACAGAACAGAGCAGCAAGTCGGATAAATAGCTAAGAGAAAAGCCCAGGGAGGTTGGTCCAGGTCATACATGGCTTTATTTGCATTCTTTCTTTGTACTCTATTCTGTAAGTAACATAAGATTGCCAGAATGTGTTTTGAGCAAGTCAGTGACATAATTTGATATGCATCTTAGAAAAAATAAATTCTTTCAGAAGCTTGGAACACTCCTTGTCAAACGAGGTTTTTTTTTCTTTCTTTTTTCCTTTTGTGACAAAATTGATCACATAAAACGTTATCAGTGCTTTTAAAAAAACTCTGAGAGTGCAGACTTAATGTCAAATGAAATTGGAAGCCTCTTTATTGTATTAAGATATATGACAATATCACAATTTCAGTTACGACTCTCCAAAGGAGCATGAAATACTCAGCCTATCCTAGGTTGATTTGGTAGAGGAATTTTTCCTTCCAGAAAATTTTTGAGCATTAGTTTGGGAAATGCCATTATAGAAGTTGAAATGGAACATACCAGTCTGGCGATGGGAATAACTCTTAGGAAACGTTGAAATATTTTAAGAAAATGTTAATGGGGATTAAAGAGGAAATGATGGCTTGGTTGAACAGACTGAAGTAGAATCTGGGAGAGTAGACAAAACCTGATATTGGATATGATTGGTTAAGGAAATGGTGAAGGCACATTATTCTTTGATTTCTATCTATCTGGTTTATCTGTGTTATCTGTTGCTTCATAACAATTGACTCTAAAACATATTGGCTTAAACAGCACACACTTACGATCTCACAGTAACTGTGGTCCAGGAATCCAGGCACGACTGAGCTGGTTTACTGGTTTGGGGTCTCTCACAAGTCTGCACTGAAGGTGACAGCTTAGGCTATAGTCTCATCTGAAGGCCCCACTGGGGAAGGGTCTACTTCCAAGCTGGTTTACCTTTTTGTTGGCAGAATTCAGTTCCTCTTAGGCTGTTGGAATGAGAGCTTAAGTTTCTCCCTTCCTATTGTCCGAGGTCACTCTTAGCACCTTGCCACATGGACCTCTCCAGATGGCAGTGTGCGTCATCAGAGTGAATGAGCAGAGGAGCTGCAAGTGAAGGAAAGCTTGCCAGCCAGATAGAAATCACTGGCTTTTCTAGCCTAATCTTGGAAGTGATATCCAATCACATTTGCCACTTTCAGTTTGCTTAAAGCAAGTTACTAGGTCCAGCCTGCACTTAACAGGAGGGAATTAGGCAAGGGCATGAGTAACAGAAGACGTGAATTGCTGTAAACCATTTTAGAAGGCTGCCTGCCACATTGTCTAGTGGTAGATATGAAAAGAAATCTGAAGGGGCTTTTTTTTTCCCCTTAGAGAGAGAGAGATGACAGTTAAAGCAAAAACAACAAAGAACAAAAACACCAAGAAAAAACACACACACACACAAACCCTTCTCTATCTTTAAAGTGAATTAAACGTTATTTCTTTTAGAAGAGCTAAAGATTATTGGACAGCTATCCTTTTAAACTCCTTGATGCACTAAAGCATTTTTGTAATTTACAGAGTTCATGAGCTGAATCTGATAAGTGGTCTGTGCACTCAACTGCGAATATTTTACAGTGTGTTTAACATAAATGCAAGCAGAAGTAAACGCAATTAGTAATTAGAAAGTTTATACCAAGAACAGCTTTTATTTTTACTCAAAGTGATCGTGAAACAAAACATATTATTGTATTTTCGCATTGTAATGCAATGCCCACTATCTTTTTCTTTTTTTCTTTTCTTTCTCCTTTGAATGTTTTACACATGGTGTGAGAAACCATGTGTTCCTGGTTAAAGACTTATTGTTTGCTAAACTGTTGTGGCCTTTTAAATTCTTCACACCCCTTTATCTTCTCACCCCCACCTCTTAATATTATAAATACACATATAGATGCATTTTTCAACTAATAGGATACTCAGTCCCCTGGGTGATCACACTCAAGGCAGTTTAAAAGAATGTAAACATCAGTATGAAGAATTTGGTCTGTGTTTCAACCTTCTAACTCTAGGTCTATCAGAGCAGGTGGGGTCATGGTTTAACCCAAGCATTTCAGAGTAACCCAGCTTAAGTCTGAAAGAGTGGTATCCAGAAACCATAATTACCGATCACGTTTGATCAAAGGCTGAACACTTCTCTTATTCTCAAAGACACAGAGATGCATTGTCCCAATACTTTCCTAGATAAATAGGCTGGCTTAAATCTAATTGACATAAAGTAAAAGACAAAGAATTTATGTGTGTGTGTGTGTCTGTGTGTGTGTGGGGGGTGAGATCTAATTTGGGGTGTCAGAATGGCAAATTCCAACAGTAATGATTTGGGGGGATGAACAGCACTACTACTGCACCACTGCTTAAATGTTCGACTTATGCAATTCATTTAACTAATCTGAAGCATGGTTTTAGCATCTATATAAACACAGTAATGATAATATTTATATCAAGAAATTATTGGGAATTTTAAATAAGAAACGAAATGGTATTAGAAGATCAAAAAAACCAGAGGGGTAGGGTAGTCGAGATGAGAGAAGAGGCTGGTTTACTCTGGATGGTCAGAAAAGTTCTCTGTGAGACAGCGACACTACAGCTCAGAGGTGAAAGGGGAAAGAAGTCAGACTGACAAAGATAAGAGGGGGAATCTTCCAGGCTGAGAACCTCCAGAAGGTCCGTAGGACCTAAGGGAGGAACAAATTTGATGTGTTTGGCTAAAAGAAAAAGACCCATGTGGCTGCACTCTACCAAGACAATGATGAGGAAAACGGAGGAGGTCAAAAAGCCAAGCCAGGAACCCCTCACATGCAGCCCTTACAGGTCATTCAGGAGGTTTAAGCTTTAGTCTGTGTGTGATTGGAAGCAATTGAGAGTTTTCAGGAGGGAAGTGATATGGCATAATTTATGTTCTAAAAACAAGGTAACTCTGGCTGGTCTGCATGGGATAGATTATACAGGAGTTAATGATGAAGTAAAAAGTTCTGAGATGATTAAAATAGTTCAGGCTAGAATGATGAGCTTTCAAAAGGTGGAGGACAAAGGAGATGGAACAATGTGGAAAGTTAATAAAGAGAAAAATAGACATGCACAGTGCTTTTAAATGCAAGAGACTGTTGTTTAAGAAATAGAAAGTGGGTGTCTATATCAAATGCTGCTGGGAGGAAAAAGATGAGTTTAAAGAATTGGTTGTTAGACATGGCATCATATGGGTTACTGAGAATCTCAATTAGGGCACGTTCAGTGTTGGATGCAGAAGCCGGGTTGATCCAGAGGAGGAGAAAAAGGAAAGACGAGTAGTAACAATAGTTAATGCTTTAAAAGGTTTTACTGGGAAGGGGATCAGAGACCTAATGGAGTTGGAGGATATATAGAAAGATTTGTACATTTTTAAAATGATGAATTTTAGAGCATGTTTATATGCCACTGGGAATGAATCAGTGTCAGTGGAGAAAATCATGATTTAGGTGAGAGAGGAAATAATAGTAATAAGACTGTGAGAAAACTGGAAGGAATGGAATCCAGAGTGCCAATGAAAAGTTTGGACATTGATCAGCTTGTTGCAATCTTATATTTTGTAATAGAAAAAAAAAAAAAAAGCCAGAGAGCATGAGACGAAATGCAAGTAGGCTTGTGGAGTAGGAATAAAGTAAATAGATTCCTTCCAATTGCTTTAAATTGATGGGAAGAGGGATGTGATGTTCTAGATTTCAGGGGAGAGTGGAAGATATAAAATAATTTTGGGGCAGATGCAAAATAAACATTAGATGGGGATAGAATGAGATTGCCTATTTGATATTCGAGGGGCTAAGTTTAAATTCTCTTAAGCTCAGTTTTTCGTTATCTCCAGCCATGTGTAGTTGCTTGAATACAGACCCAGACAGGTAGGTGTTTAAATAGATGTAATGTTTTCAGGAAAGAACAACAGAAGGAGAAAGGGTCAGGAGATTTGAAAATATTTTCAAGGAAATTTTGTACTGAGGTACCATGTAATCTAAGATGAGTAAAGAAGGAATTAATGACCTCAAGAGGATGGTGGATAGACAGACTACAGCAGATCAATGAAAAGGGCTTCTCAATAAGGTGAAAGGAGTGTTGCAAAAGAGAAAGGTAGGTCACCTGGAGAAGTGAAGGTGGGGTGAGAAATTTCAGTATTATACTTGAAATTTCAGAAGTTGATCATATGACCCTGATAATGGTCAAGTCAAGGTGAAGTAATAGACCACTAGACATGAAGAGGTTAAGGAAATTGAAGCCCTGAGTGCTGTACAGATCATTCAGGGCATCCAATATATTGAAGTCCCCAAGAATGGTAATAGGAGCAAAGATGGAGAAAGTTGATTATGAGCCAAGTGGTGAAATCTTCAGCAAGAAAATATGTCAAGAAGGTCAAATAATTAGAGCAAGAAAGAAGGACAGTTAATTTTTTTTTGGACCTTCCTGTAATTTTAAAAAATATTTTTGATCTAAGTTTGGTTGAATTCAAGAATGCAGAACCTGCAAATATGGGGGGCTGAGTTTATTATTTATTTATGCCATCCGTATTTTTTGAGCAATCATGCCCGATGTTTGTTTATGTATTTTTAGTTATTAGTCTTTTCAGAGATTTGTCTTTTGTATTTTGATTTTCACTCATGTGTCTCTGGTTTTATTTTTTTTAATTTTTTAAAAAATTATTTATTTTTGGTGGAAGGAGATAATTAAGTTCATTTTTTTATTTATTTTTATTATTTTTGACAGAGGTACTAGGGATTGAACCCAGGACCTCATGCATGCTAAGCACGTGCTCTACCACTGAGCTATACCTGCCTCCCTATTGTCGGGTTTTATATTCCATTGATTTTTCTTTGCTTTAGTGTCTTTAATTCTGCTTGTTTTGGTAGCATTATTGATTGTTTTGCAATTATTTATGTATGAAACATTGCTCATTAAGTAACAGATTTTCTTCTTGTTTTAGGTTGAATTGTATCCCCTCCAGATTCATATGTTGAAGCCCTGACCCATGGTCCCTCAAAACGTGACTGTATTTGAAGATGGGCCCTTTAAAATGGTGACTGAGTTAAGTGAGGCCATCAGGGTGCATTCTAATCCAGTCTGAAGGGCATCCTTACAAGAAGAGGATTTTGTATATGCACAAAAGCCACATTCAGGGAGGAAGGACCATCTGCCAACACAACAAGAAGGTGGCCATCTGGAAGCCAAGGAAAGAGGCTTCAGGAGAAACCAAGTCCGCTGACATCTCATCTCGCTCAAGGTGAGAAAGTGAATTTCTTTTGTTGAAGCCACTCGGCCTGTGGTTCTTTGCTATGGCAGCTTTAGCTGACTAATTCGCTTCTTTTCTACTATAAGCATATAAATGTCATAAATTTTTCTTAAAGTGCCACTGGAATTGTGTCATATACTTTCATAGAAAGTGATTTTATAATATCCCAGTCCTGAATGTTTTCAATTTTTCATTTGTGATTTCGTCTATATATGACATATGAACTATTCATAACAATGTTTATGTATTTTCTAACATAAGGCTTTTTCATATATGTTTGTGATTAATTCATTTTTTATTGAAGTATAGTCAGTTACAATGTGTCAATTTCTGGTGTACAGCGTAATGTCCCAGTCATGCATGTGTATCCATTCATTTGTTTTCATATTCTTTTTCATTAAAGGTTATTACAAGATATCGAATATAGTTCCCTGTGCTATACAGAAGACTTTTTTTATCTATTTGTATATATAGTGGTTAACATTTGCAAATCTAAAACTTCAAAATTAATCTCTTCCCACCCCATTTCCCCCAGTAACCATAAGATTGTTCACTATGTCTGCAAGTCTGTTTCTGTTTTTAGTTGAGTGCATTAGTGTCCTTTTTTTTCTTTCTTTTTTTTTTTTTTTTTAAGATTCCACACGTAAGTGATATATATGGTATTTCTCTTTCTCTTTCTGGCTTACTTCACTTAGAATGACAATCTCCAGGTCCATCCATGTTGCTGCAAATCACATTATTTTATTCTTTTTTATTTGTCATTAATTCCTAATTCAATGGCAATATATACAGCAAACATACTCTACGTGATTCATTTAACTGTATTGAGGATTTTGACCTAAGATAATATCATCTTTCATAAATGTTTCTTGTATGCTCTGAAAAATATGGATGTTTTCTTTCTTGGGAGCATGGCTGTCCATATGCCCATTAAACTGAGCTTCTAATTTTGCTATTCAAATCTCCTAAAATCTTACAAAAATGCAGTCTTTTGTCCTCTGAATTATCAATAAAAATCTATTTAAGGGTCTCACCTCAATAATGGAATTACCAATTTCTATATTCTAAAGTTTTATTTGTGAATTTACTATGTTAATTTATATATGTGTTTATTATAACATCTTGCTGACTTGAAATTTTTTATCTCCAATAATGCATTTATCTTAAAGTCTATTTTGTTTGAAATGGGCATAGCACATCAGTTTTCTCTTCTGTAGCATATGGCCGGTTTATCTTTGCCATCTTTTTTTTGTTGTTGCTATTTGTTCATATTGGATTTTTCTCCTGTAATCAATATAAATACATTTCACACCTTCTATGCCTATTCTAAAGCTGAATGACATGCTCTTGATTATGAAGGACATGTTAGTAAAAATGGAAAATGAAGGAGGAAAAATCTATCATATATACCCTCCAGCCCTGCATCAGCATTTTATTCCCCATCCTCACCCCCACTGACAATCTGATTTCCTTTTCATGATAACTTCAGGCTCTTACCAGCAGAATTGCCCAGGGCTCCATTCTCAAATGATTTTCTTTGTCCAAGAACAAAATTTAGCCTTAACTTTGGCAGGGAAGGTACTTCAATGCTTGTTCTCTGTGTACCAGTGTGCTCTATTGCATGTAGAAACACATCGACAACATTAGCCACCATCTGCTCAGTAAATGAAACTTTATATAAAAGTTACGGCATTGAATTGGTAAGCCATATGATGCCACCTACCCCTGAGTTTTTGAGACTCTTGGCATCATTTGTTTTCAAAGTGCCACGATTCTGAAATGGAAACCAAACAAGACTATCTCTTTCTTAAATTAAAGCAGACTATATGGGCTTTTATGTGTGAGAGGAAGAAAGTGGCTAACCTGTACAAAAAATAACAATGCAAAACAACTCTGGAGATATATTTGGAAAAATTGAAAAAGCCATTGGCTACTTTCCTGAAATAGTGTAGGTGGATTTGTCAGTAGAGATGTTCTGTGAGCCACGATGGTAGCCTGTTCATGGCAGGCTGCATATGGTTATCACGCTGTAGGATGCACTAGTCAGATGTTAGACCTCCTCCTTACCCTGGAATTTATTTCTGTTACTTTAGGATTTTGCTGAATACAAAGATGGATAATTTCTATATGTAGTATAAAATATTTCTGGAAGATGAAGTATATATTCTTATAAATTAGTACATTAGGGCTCTTTTCAACAGAGAAAATAAAATGTCTTGTTCTGTTGGGAGAGTAATTTGTTTTGCTTCCATTTACAAAGGAGGCATGAGTTGGTTAGTATAATTCCATTGAAAATATACTGGAGACAGAAGCAAGATGGCAGAGTAGAAGGACACTTAAAGCTCACCCTCTCCCACAAATACACCAAAACTCACATCTACGGACCCACTCAGACAACCAGAGCACCTGCTGAACTCTGACAGAACATGTCTCTCTTCGAAAGACAAAGATGCCAAAAATCTGATAGGAGAAAAGGAAAAAAGAAAGAAGAGAAAACAAAACAGTGTGGGACTAGTCCCGCGGGGAGGGAGCAGCAAAGGAGGACTAGGGCTCGTTCACTGTGTCACACCGCTCCAACGGAGAGGCCAGCAGGACAGAGGGGGAGCCTTTGAGGCTCAGATCTGTCCCGAGCACCCCTTGACCAACAGAACTAAGTTAAACGGGCACAAAGGGTCCCCACGACACCCAGCCTGAGATGCAAGCCATCAGCTGGGGGCTGGGACAGGCTGCCTGAGCCGGGCAGAGGACGGGGGCGGCTGCACTGAGGCAGCCCCGGGGGGCTGCAGGGTGCTGTGCACCGTGGCTGGGAGGGGATACAGAGCAGAACAACCTCGGTCCCCCATAAATTGTGAAAAAAGCAAAGCAACAGGCTGGTGTGCCTTGGGGGGAGGGGTGCTGTAGCCTTTGTCACCCGTGGCGCCATTACTGGCGCTTCTCATGAGAAGAGAGGCGGGGTGCAGCCACGCCACCATCTCCTCCTGTATGCAGCGCCAGGGCGGGGCCAAGACCTGAATCCACACCTGGAGGCTCTGCAACCTCCTAGGCAGGACTGAGACTTGTTTACAGCCCGAGGCAGATAGGATATTTCTGCCCTGGCACCTCAGAGAACTTGTGCCACCAAGACGAACAAGGAGCTGAGATTTGGCACAGAGCAGGGGCAGGGCTGTTCTGCGGTCTTCCCCAAGCCTACCTACGGAGCGCCAACCCGAGGCAGAGCGGGCAGCTGCACAGAGCAGTGGAGTGACCGGTGCAGGGAGAGGGCGGGCGGCCACCCACCTTCCTGGCAGGAATGCAGCACCTGACCACGGTGCTTGGAGGGGGCGCAATCTGCCCACCTGCCTCGCCCGATCGCAGCATCTGACTGTGGCATTGGGAGGGGGAGTGACCCGCCTGCCCACCGGCCACAGTGCTTGAGAGATATGAGCAATATGAAGAAGCAGAGGAACCACTCCCAATTAAAAGATCAAGAGAAATCCCCTGAAAGCACAATCAAAGAAATAGACATTGATGGCCTACTAGATCAAGATATCAAAAAAGGAGTGATCAAAGTACTGAAGGGACTAAAATAGTGTTTCGAGATATAAAATATGTCAAAAATGAAATAGAAGCTATAAAGAAGAACCAAGTAGAATTAGTAAACTCATTTGCTGAGATGAGAGCTGACCTAAAGGCATAACAAAGCAGGCAGAGGAATGAATAAGTGACCTAGAAGACAGGACAACAGAAAGCACCCAATCAGAACAGCTGAGAGAAAAACAAATAAAAAACAATAAAAACAATATAAGAGACCTATGGGATAATATAAAGTGTGCCAATCTACGCATAATAGGGGTTCCAGAAGGGGAAGAAATCATGACTGTAAACTTCCCAAACCTAAAGAAGGAATCAGATATTCAAGTACAGAAGGCTCAGAGGGTCCCAAACAGGAAGAACCCAAACAGACCCACACCAAGACATATCATAATCAAGATGGCCAGAGTCAAGGATAAAGAAATGATCCTAAAGGCAGCAAGAGAAAAACAAAAAGTGAGTTACAAGGGAACCCCCCATAAGGCTCTCAGCTGATTTCTCTACACAAACACTACAGGACAGAAGGGAATGGCAAGATATATTCAAAGTCCTGAATGAAAAAAAGATGCAGCCTAGGATACTCTATCCAGCAAGGCTATCCTTTAGAATAGAAGGAGAGATAAAGAACTACACAGACAAGCAAAAACTAAGAGTTTAGCAGCACTAAACCCATGCTAAAAGAAATATTGATAGGTCTGCTCTAAATAGAAAAGAAGCAAGATGCTACAAAAACGAGAAACTCATAACTGGAAAGGTGATAACTACCATGAATTCCAAATAGAATAAACACAAAATTGTAAAAGAAGACATCTAAATCATTAAGAGTGGGAGAGGGAAGCAAGGAAAGCCACTGTGGAGGACAGTGTGGAGATTCCTCGGGAGACTAGGAATAGACTTACCATGTGACCCAGGAATCCCGCTCCTGGGCATATATCCAGGAGAAACCCTACTTCAAAATGATACCTGCACCCCAGTGTACATAGCAGTGATGTTTACAGTAGCCAAGACATGGAAACAGCCTAAATGTCCATCAACAAATGACTGGATAAAGAAGATGTGGTGTGTTTGTACAATGGAATACTATTCAGCCACAAAAACTGACAACATAATGCCACTTGCAGCAACATGGATATTCCTGGAGAATGTCATTCTGGGTGAAGTGAGCCAGAGAGAGAAAGAAGAATGCCGTGTGAGATCAGTCATGTGTGGAATCTAAAAAAAAAAACAAAAAACATAAGTACAGAACAGAAACAGACTCATAGACATAGAATACAAACTTGTGGTTACCAAGTGGGCAGGGGGTAGGAAGGGACAGACTGGGATTTTAAAATGTAGAATAGATAAACAAGATTATACTGTATAGCACAGGGAACTATATACAAGATCTTGTGTTAGTTCACAGCGAAAAAAATGTGACAATGAACATATGTATGTTCATGTATAACTGAAAAATTGTGCTCTACACTGGAATTTGACACAACATTGTAAAATGACTATTATTCAATAAAAAAATGGTTAAAAAAAGAAAAAAGAAAATATACTGTATTTTAAAAGAAATTTAGAATAAAAATAATTTAAAATTTAAAACCATTTTCTGACTGATGTGCTTCTTGATGAATAACTAAAATTTCTTGATGAATAACTAAAATAAGTTTATATAGGACATTTCACATTGCAGTCATTGTCTACTGTTTATTTAATGATCTAGAATGATATTGTCAAGCACTTAATTTAAATCTACAGTTACTTTTGTTGTAATATGAATTGATAAGTAGTAACTAATTTTCATTTACAATTAACAAGTCATAAAGTAGAGTGTAGTAATAAATTAGAAATTGATAGACAATCATCCACTAATTGTATTACAGAAAGCATTCATTTGATGAAAAATAAATTTCATGAGTATAGATTTAATCCTTATAACAATTTTTCAGTGAGATAGATCATATTTAAAATTTTTACAAATCCTATGTTATGTTACTGTGCTGTTATATCATTCCTTCACTGGTTAAAGAAATACAGTTTTAAAGAATTATCAGGGAAAAATAGAAAACCATTAGAGATGAGGATGAAATACAGTTATCTAGATAAGTGAATAAAATTTTTGAGAGAATAGACAGAATGTCAGAAAATAAGAAATGACTTCAGGGCTACAAATTTGACTGTTATATAGTGGAGGACACATCACTAGCAGAACAGGAGATATCCATACTTTCTTACACACATATCAGTCATAACGGATGAATTTCAGGAAAAACAGGAAGAGAAACTATCCCAAAGATTCCACTAAAATAAATACGCTGTTTCTGATTCAGATAAAATAACATGAAATTTGAAATTTGAATATAAATTGTTGGTCCCTTTTGTTGAAAATCATCCACTTGACTCACCATCATTTTATTGTCTAAAAGGCGGTATATGTAGAAAGTTTTGAAAAATATTTAATCCCTCTTTCTTGCATATGGTGGGAAGTGATCAGATCCTCGTTACTTTGTTCTGCCTCAAATTACTTTTGCTAAATTTTGTTAAATTACAAATGTTTTAGAGATGGAAAATAGTTGATTAAAGAATTAGAGTAGGTATGAAGATTAACAGTTTTATCACAAACCCACTGTAACATGAATTACAAATACACATTTTCAATAGACTGAATTGAAGTATGATTTTTCAAACATTAATAACTGCCTTTCTGTGTAATGAAAATGAGAGAAAAAATGCCACTTTTCAGTACATAATCTACATAATTCTGTTTTTGGTGAGGCCATGTCTAGAATTGAGGTGATCATTCCAGAAATAATGTTAGCTTGGGAATTTTCTTCACTTGGCAGAGACAGCAATCAAATTTGATAACACTCTAGCAGAAATTTTATGCAAAATACAAATGCTGATATTTTACATCGTTTTATGCATTGATATTTAAAATCAAATGATCAGAATAAGAACAAATGCAATGACATAAAGCATACTGAGTTAAGAAGGCTAAATATTATTCAATTATTACAACCCCAGAGGTAAGGCATATGGAATAGGTAATTATTCTGCACGTGCTACAAATGAATGTATTTGGGGGAAGATTGCTCATTACTTGATTGGAGAAAACATATACAAATTGTTAGTTTGCCATTTAGACAACTAATACAATACAGAAATGAATTCAAATGAGGGAATGCTTCCCACCTCATTTTATGAGGTTTACAAAATCTTATTTTTCAAATCAAAAATCCTATGAGAAAGGAAGAATAGTAGGTCAGACACATTCATGAGATCATGGATATCCTAAACAAAATATTGGCCAAAAAATCCAGAAAAATAATAAAGTACAGTGTACTGAAGGCAAGTTAGTTTTGTGGTTTTTCTCCGTTGTACTTATGACTATGTAACGTATGATTTATTCAATTTAAATTATTTATTTGTAGTCAATGTGAGCTCTGCTAAGGCATGCCTGTTTTGTTCACTGCTAGGCCCCCATAGCTAAACCAGGACCCTGTACATAGTAAGTTGTCAGTAAGTATATGTTGAATGAATTAATCCCAAAAATGAATGTAAATTAACTTCAGAAAAAAAATTTATAAATATAATTCACCAAATTAATTGATTAAAAAACAAATCCATATGAGTCTCAGTATTTGCAAATAAATCAGTCATAAAGTTCTACAATTGTTTTTAAAAAAAAGAAACAGAACAAAAATGGAAAACCTTCTTAACCAGATTAAAGATATCTACCAAAACTCAAAAATCATACATGGTGGTGAAATCACAGATTTTCTCTTAAAATCAAGAATAAGAAAAGTATGCTCGCTATGCATTCTTATTCAAAATTTCCATTCAACATTCTAAATATTGCAAAATTTATAGCTGCCTACACAAAAAACAGTAAAGATCTGCACACAAGTTTATTTAGAATTAATAATGGAGAGTTTATTAAATTTCTGTATATCAGCAACAATCAAGAAACCTAATTTCAGAAATTACCCTTAGCAAAATAAATATGTGAATTGAATAACCTTTCATGTAAAGATTTATATGAAAAAATAAACAATATTATTGAAAGTTATAAGAATATATATTGTATCTATATGTATTTATGAATACATATTTATGTATATATGCTAAATATATCTAAATAAATCTAAATAAATAGAAAACAATACCATGCTTATGGAAAGAAAGGATCAAAATGCAAAAGATAGCAATTCTACCAAAATTGACTTTTAGAGTCTGTGAATTTTCAATACATATTGCAAGAGGATTCTTCACAGAACTTGACACAAGTGGATTATAACATACATGTGGAGGAAGAAATGAGACCCTAATAGTCAATACTTTCTTTAAAACAAACTGAGAGGACTTAAGATAATTAACTTTCAAAGTATCGTATAAAATCATGATAATATAGTGTTTATTGGCACCGACACAAAGCAGGTTGACCAATTAAACAGAAAAGAGGGTCCAGAAACAGACCCTGGCATGTATGGAGATTCACAGTGACATCAGTAACTCTGTAAACCCGGCGATCAACACTTCGGTTCATAGTGGTTGGCTAAAGGGTGCTTGAAGAGGAATATGCTGTTCCTACCCGTCCCCCCAAAAGAATTACACAGTAAATGATTATAGCTAAGCTTTCTAGAGCATTTGCCATGAGCCAGGAGTTCTGCTAAGCCCCTTATCTCTTTTCATTTCCAGACTTACCCTTTGATTTGGCTATTTTAGCCCCCATTTCAAAAATTCAAACAGCTCCCACAACTGGAAAGCTCAGGAGTGTCAGAGCCGGGATCTAAACACTGCTCTCCTTTCTCACATCCATGCACTCAACCCCCTGCCTGGCTCTAGATGTTTCTCCTTGAGAAATGTTAATAACAAAACCAAACCAAACCAACCAAACCAACAATAATACGAGGCCATTTCAAAATAAATACGAATGACAATGTCAGCATGTTCAGAATTTCAATTCAACACTGAAGAATTATAAGTTGAAATAATACGGGAGACCAGAGAGATAAGGGATATTTCATAAAAATACTAATTTTTACAAGATCTCTTAAACACTTAACTCCCATTAAAAGGAAATTTAATAATATCTCATTAAATGCTCTCATTTTATTGATGCCTGTAGAGTTTCTTTTAAATAGAGGCCTAATATCCAAAAGTACATATTCTAATAATGTGAAACTTGCAAAAGGAAACTAACAATATGAAAACAACCAAAAAAAGAATCATATTTTATTGCAGTGGAAAATTGGCTGAATTTTGACTTTTTATCTTATAAACAAACTTCTCTTGGAGAAACTTTATAAAGTCTGTTTGTGGTGAGGGACCTTCAATAGCAAAACCTGGAAAATGTTACCTATTATTAGCTCAAACTATTGTATTTACCTGTTATCCTTATAACCCTGCCAGGATAGAGTCCGTCAGTGTTTCCATTTCATTTAGGAATCAGCCACGACACTTTGCTCTGGGCTAAAACCTGGCATGCGAGTCTAAAGTCAGTTTTACTTTTCCTTAAGTAAATTTTGAAATACATTTCAGCTAAGCCATTTTGGTTAGAATAGAACATAAATAAATGTAACTGACTCCAGATGCTTTTGGTGCCCACTGAGAAACAACAGAAAAGATATGTGCTTTCTTTAAAAAGTAAAAAAATAAACCTGAAAGCCATGGCCAACGTGCAATTCACTTTATACGAACCGTGTGTCTTAATCTAAATTTGTGCTTGCTTTTTAATTATTCTAAGACTGCATGAAATTCTGCTTTCCCAGTGTGTTTGTAGTAAGTCACAAAATTTAGATACTCTATATAACATTTAATTCTAGATTTTAAATAAAATGGGTATATCAGCTTTTTTTTTCTTTTTTTGAAAATTGTTGATTAACAATGTTGTGTTGGTTTCAGGTGTACAGTTAAGTGACTTGGTTATATATATCTATATGTATTCTTTTTTAGATTCTTTTCCATTATAGGTTATTCTAAGATTCTTTTTCTGGAGGGGAAAGTAATTAGGTTTGTTTATGTATGTATGTATGTATTATTTATTTTAATGGAGGTACTGGGGATTGAACCCAGGACCTTGTGCGTGCTAAGCACACACTCTACTACGGAGCTATGCACTCCTCACCCAGTAATTCTTGAGTTAGAGTAATGCAGCATTATATATGCATAAAATTGGAAGACCCTAAAGCCACCACCCTTGCCCAATAAATCTGGTAAATATAGCTCCTATCCGCTACACTTTCAAAAATACCATATAACCATTGCTGTGTGTTGATTCAGCCTTGGAGAAAAGCACCCAGCAGGTTGGCAGGATAAAAGCTTTCCTGTTTATTCAGCAGCGTGCCTCCGTAGGGTGTACCGTGGCAATCAGACTGGCAGGTCTTACTTGGTCCATAAATATTTCATTCTCTAAATCCACCAAGCCCACTTGGCAAAACGGAGAAAGTGAGACAGACCACCAGCAGGCGTCAGATCCACCTTGAAAGGTTCTAGACATAACTGAGACAGCCTGCTCAGGCGTTACCCAGGACCTTCATTTGTCGGTTTTGCAGGCACCGTTGCTGTCCTCATCACTCAACTTCCTACCTAAGCTTCTAAGTGTGTCACAGCATTTAGTAGTTGCCTATACACAGATGAGCTCCCCCACATTTCATCCTTTTAGGGATATATGGTTGGCGTGAGGTCCAAGCTTACTTATTACAGCTATTTTAATCTCCTGTTCAGAATTCCAACAGAATCACTGATGGAACCAGCATGACCTTGGATCCTCAGAACACTGACCTAGTTTCCTTAACAAATTATTTTCAGGTTAGGAGAGAGAGGGAGAGAGAAATAAAGGAGAGAAAATAAAGAGTTAATTGTGGAGGTAGACCTATAAAAGCATTAATTTTTTTATTATTTTTTAATTTTATTTTTATTAAAGTGTAGTTGATTTACAATGTTAGTTTCAGGTGTACAGCAAAGCGATTCAGTTATACATATACATACACATGTATTTTCTTTTCAGATTCTTTTCCATTATATGTTATTACAAGACATTGAGTATTGTTCCCCATACTATACAGTAGGCCCTTGTTGTTTATTTTATATATAATAATGTGTATCTGTTAGTTCCAAACTCTTAATTTATCCCTCCCCTGCCCTTTCCCCTTTGGTAACCATAGTTTGTTTTCTTTGTCCATGAGGCTCGTTTTGGTTTGCAAATAGAATTTGTATCATTTTTTAAGATTCCACATATAAGGGATATCATAGGATATTTATCTCTTTCTGTTTGACTTACTTCACTTAACATAATAATCTCTAGGCCCATCCATGTTGTAAAAGCATTGATTTTAAATAATGTAAGGTTAGATGTCTTAGCATGTTAAAGTTGGATGAAAAAAGCATGTTTTCTCTTCTTCCCTTTCTTCAGCAGGCTTGTCACCTTTAAACCCAACTTGCACAGCTGTAGAGAATAAATAACAATAATTATCTTGCTTCTGTTACAGAATTGTGAACTTTAAGTAAGGTACTGTAGCTTAAATATTTTATGGAATTGTAAGACCCATACAAGTAAAAATAAAAAAAAAAACCAAACAAACCAGAAATAGCATTAATAGTTGATAGATATTAAGGAAACCTCTAATATTTTTGATATTGAATTAATAAAGTTCAGTAGAATAGTGGAGTGACTAGGCGCCAAATACTGTTCCTACCGTGAAGTGTGATCCCAAAACAGACACAAGCTCCGTGAGTCTCGAATTCCTCACGTGGAAAAAGTGGATTTGTTCCTTAATCAATCCAGTGGGGTTGTTGTGAGAAATAAATGAGATGATGCTCAGAGAATCTGAAGAACTTACTAGGATTAATGCCATGACTCATTTATTGACTTGAATAATATGTTTATCAGTGAGGATTGGATTCAACCACCTGAAGTTTAATCAAATAGACAATTATATTTCCTCACATAATAAGTCCAAAGGTAGGCTCCCCATAGCTGTCATGGTGGCTTGTCATGCCATTGGGGTGGCAGATTTCTTCAGTTCTTCCTTCCTGTCCTCTTGGCTTGTGGCTTTTCTTCTCCTTGTCATGGGATAGTTGTTCCATTCTCAGGTATTGTATCCACATTTCCAGCAGAGAGAAGACAAACAGCACATGGCCAAAAGCTGCTGCCAACTGGATCTATTCATTTTCATCACTGAAACAATGACTTTCTTGGATAACCATATGGCATGCTTTTGTTTATATCCCAATGACTAGAAGTCAGCCAAATGGGTACTCTCCGTTTCTAGACACTCTGAGAAGGTAGAGACTGCAACGGGGCACATTAATGTACAGAATAAAATTATGGTTCTTTTATAAAGGAATTAGGAGAGTTTGGTTATGGAGTAGACCTCCATTAGTCAGCCACGTGCTCAAAAGTTAGGGTAATGCCTGTGTTATTTTGAATTCTCAGTTTTATGTATATCAGATTTCCCAAATAAGTTGTAGACTCTCTGAAGAAAGGCTCCAATTTTATTATGTCTCTTGAAAAGTGTCACAGCATGCTACACAGGTTTGTGTACACTATAGAAAGAAAATAAACATTATTTTTAACAGTCTGGGTTAAAATGATAGACTGTCTATAAATACAACCTTGATGAGTCATCCGACTTCAGAACTATTTCTTTTTCTTTTTATCAGCTCAACTGGGTGAATATCCTCCACAGATTGTTAAACTATTCTCAGGGATATTACTCAAAGACAAAGCATGGCACTCATAATTTATTGGGGACTTGTAGGTGGAAAGATTCTGTGACTGAATAATTCTCCAAACAGGAAATGGTATTTCAGTGGCACTTCTGTAACTATAGACCTTATATGCACCAAAGTGTTTCTTTACAGCTCCCCAAAGTATAATTATTGTGGATTTATTCCTAGCCTTTATGAATGTCTAAGAGAACATAGCCCTATTAAACTTCTTTCCTTCTCTCAGAACTTTAGCCCAATGAACTAGAAAAATACCTGACCTGGAGTATTATTTATTAAGAATGCCCTCCCTTCTAGATTGTTCCTTTGATGGGTGACATTTATGTGATGCACAGGTAAAACGACCATAAAGAAGATGTTTATAATAGGCTTTCAATTGTTTGGATCCAAGGGAAAAGGAAGGCATTGGAGCAAGGCTTATTAATTGGGTTGTTTACAAATGAGCTCCTTTAGTAGGAATGTGTGTAGTATATAGGACATGCTCATGTAATTTATGTCTAATGAATGAATACTTTATATCTAATAATCTCCCTTTCCTTTGTCAAGTGACACTCACATAAACTCAGCTTTTTAGAAAAGGTCATAGGGTTCAGTATCTTTCTCTTCTTGAAGTTTTCAGAGTTTATTTTGTGTAATGACTTTGCATTTTCAGTCTTTTGCTATAAAAGCTTACATCTAGGGAAATTATTAGAGCTAACATTTCAGCATGCTGTTATTTGGATGAGGCAGAGAACAGCTTCCAACTGTTACTGTACACACACACACACACACACACAATTCTGTAATTCAAGCCACACACACACACACAATTCTGTAATTCAAGCCACACACACACACACACACAATTCTGTAATTCAAGCCCTGGAGGTTTTACCTCAGCTGAGGCCAATTTTACATCGTTAACATGATTCTTTTAATTTAGGGATTAGCCACCCACCCCACCCATTACCACTTCAGGTTTCAAATTCATTTAACACTGATTTCCACCCCTTGTGAAATGTATTCACGAGGCATATGTGACATCTTGGCTTATTATATACCCAGACTGATTAAATAGGTTCACCGAATTAGATGATTGAAGGAGAGAGCATTATAATTACAGATCATTGTGCCTTTAAACCCAACTCTTAGGTTACTTTGCAGATTAATTCTTTTACCCTCCTATTATTCCCCAAAATAGCATGTGACACTTTTTCCCAATAATTTCACAATCTAGTCCCATGCTGGTTTTATATCATTACATCCGATTCATGCAGATTGCATTTGTATATCAAATGACTCCAAAATTTACATCTCCACCCATGACATCACATTTGAATCACATTCATAAATCCCCATACACTGTGCTCTAAAACTGCCCAAATTTGTCTGCATCTCTTTGAATTCCCTATAAAGCCTAGCTTGAACCTATTCATTCCTGTCCTTCCCATTGCTACCCTGTACACCAGGCCTCCATCAGCCTCCCTTGAACCACCATGATAATCTCCAAACTGGGCTTCCTACTCCCTTCTTATCCAGTCCCTACATGGAAAGCAGAATAATCAGTTAAAAACATTAGTTACAAACAGTTCAGCAATCTCAGTTTTTTGGGTAGAAAGTGACAAGCTGATTCCAAAATTATTACAGAATATAAAAAGCCATCTTTACAAAGAAGAACAGAGTTTGACAATTTACAGACCTGTGTCCAAGACTTGTTGTAAACCAAGGTCAAGAGGTAGATTAATGAAACAGAAGAATAGCCCAGAGATAGATTCACTCATCTATAGTCATTTGATTGTTCTGACATTTTTAAAGAGAATTTTCTCCCCTTATAGCTGTATTTAAAATATTTTTTTTTACTGAGTTATAGTCAGTTTACAATGTTGTGTCAATTTCCAGTGTAGAGCACAATTTTTCAGTTATACATGAACATACATATATTCATTGTCATTCTTTTTTGCTGTGAGCTACCACAAGATCTTGTATATATTTCCCTGTGCTATACAGTATAATCTTGTTTATCTGTTCTACATATGCCTATCAGCATCTAGATATTTTGAACTCCCAGTCCTCAAATATTTATTTATTCTACGAGGTTTCAGGGTTTCATGATGTATCTAAGTGTGGCTTCCTTTTCAGTTATCTTGTCCATAACAGTGACACTTCCTGTCAATTCTAGGTTAGTCTTTCATTTAGTTTTGGAAAGTCTTCTGCCATTTGATCTTCCAAACTTACTTCTCTCCCATTCTTTTTATTTCCCCCTTTTGAAATTTCAATTAACTATTTGTGCACAAAGGGTTAACATCAGGTCTGGCTGATTCAGACCTGCTTGAGAGTGGCCTCCTTGTCCCACAGCATTGCTCCTTTGCAAACAAAAGACTTAATCTAATGGTGAATGTTATGATCTTGCACATGGATTGCGAGAGCATTGGCATAGAAGTCAGCGCCTGTGTGACTAGAATGATATATAATATGAATGGGAAGTAGAAGCTTTAGCTGTTCTGTGGCCCCCAGACGCCTTGGGTGCTTGGATAGCTCAGGTGCCTTCTGATTCAGTGAAGATGTTTTATGCTTGCTGTACTCTTGCTTCATACCCTCCTGTAAAGTTAAGTGTATGCAGTTCTAGATTAAAGCCTGTGTGTTTCTCTTGGGTCTGATCTCCAATTTCAACCTGAAAAAGCAGTTATGTCTTTGCTGTAGATTTTAGAGCTCATTCTATTCTTGCTAACTCCTTAAGTCTTTCTCATATTTTTCTACTCTGAATCCCTCCATGACATTCCGTATAAATTCTTCAGATCTGTTTTTCTATCCATGAATTCTCTCTTCAGCTGAATCTAATGTTAACCCATTCATTGAGAGTTTTTTTCTTCACATTCATCATTCACATTTATGAAAATGTGTTGTTCTTCTGCACACTTGTTTGGTCATTTTTGTAGTTACATCTTTATTATATTAAAATATTACATGCATAATTATGTTACAGTTTGTATCTGATCATTGCAATATTTAAAACTGAGCCTCAGTTTTTCTGCTCTCACTTATGGTAATTAACATCCTTGTGGGTTAGTGATCTTCAGCTATAAGCTCATATTTATTGGATCTTAATCTTTGATACTCATGAGGGCCTAAATTGTGGATAAAGTATTTTCTTCTTTTTACTCTAGTAACAGCCAAAATGGTGCATTCATGGCTTTTCTGGTTTTCACATAACAATTCTTAACTGACTTGACTCTGCTTGGAAAATGCCTGTTAGATAGAAGATGTTACTCTCAGCAGATTGAATTCAAAGTCCACTTGTAAGATGTTCAGAACTTAGAATGCATTGTACCCAGTGTCAACATTATAAATAGTGATGAACTGTCCAGAGCATACTGCTCAGCCCCACTGAAAGCATCACAATATACAAATACAGTTTACTTACAGTGATATAAAAAGTAGCAGAATAATTCTGATGCAACCATTAGCTATGTAGGAAAGTTTAACTCAACAAACATTTATTGAGTAACCTGCTGTGTGTCAGGTGGTACACTAAACCATTGGCATCCTGCTACTGAATGAGAACAGTTCTGCCATTACAGGGCTTACAGATATTTGCTAAAAATATGTTATATTTCATACTGAATCATGATGAAATAGAAGGTTTAATGAATAGAGTGCTAAAATAGGTAACAACTTAAAGAGGAATAACCTGCTTTTTTAAAGGATGGAATGTTTTGATACTTTACTCCTAGAAATTTCACTTTCAAACTTTCTGACTTCCTTCTTTCAAGAGTATCAGTAGCAAAACTCTCATGTTGATAAAACTTACTAATGTTGAACACATATGGGCATGTTTGCATTGGGGAAATGAATCTTGGATTTCAGTATTTTTGTCTTTATCATACTGATTTTATTTATATCTGAAATGGGCTCCTCCAATTTCTTTAAACTATTTGGCAGAAAATTTTATCAGTCCTGGTAAATGTTAGATGATTATGCTTTACACTATTATGATAAATATAAACACAGATATGCACTCACCAACATACCAAGCAGTAGTGTCTTAGTGTATCGCCCTGCTGCACTTCATTAATCTCAGAATAGTATCATTTCATTCAAGTGTTGGTATGTTCTCAAAGAGTGTTCTAGATGATTCCCTACTGCTGATGTAAGTTGAGATGAGGAAGTACATATGAATTGAATATGATTCTTGTATTGAAATGAGTGGTAACCAAAGCCAGGCAGAATCTCAGAATTCAGTACTGTAGTTAAAATATTTTGTGTTGTGAACTTATCTAGGCTCATTTGTCAATAAATAGATATTAGTTGGATTATTTTGTCTTTGATTTAAAAAAAATATTTATTCTCTTTTTCCTTCCTTCCTTCCTTGCTTCCTATCTTCCTTCTTTTTCGCTTCCTATTTTTATGTCTTCTTTGTAGACAACAGTAGCTACCAATAGTTGATTTCTGCTAGCTTTTTCCAACAATTTTAATGCAGAAGAATCTGACCAAACTCTTCCTTACACACTGACTTTTATTGGGAAACAGGCATAGAAACAATCATGCAAGTATTCTGTAAGGTTAAGTCATCTGTAAGTCTATGTTATCTGAGTTATTCCAACCACCTTGCACTAGAGGTTCTTTTGAGATAAACCAATTATTTCTAGAAAAAAAGATTTAGTCAATCTCGTAATCCACATTAGAATCCCCTGGATTCTGAGTACTGAATACAGGACTCTTTAAGAGATCCCCTCCAAGGCACCATTCTGAAAGGTGAAGAGTGAAGGGCTCAGTAAATTCTAATTGTCTGTTTAGGCTAAACTTTTCCAAAAATGTAGTCGAACCATATTTTATAAAACTCCAGTATCTAAAGTAAATAAGGTATAAAATTACAGGAATTTTAAAGTAAAATACCAAGCACCAAGATTTTCGTGTCAATTGATGTAATAAAGGAAAACTTCAGTGGTGATTAGCTACCATTAGAAACATACTATACATTCAGTCTGTGACAGAAATAGCCTATTAGGAGCTAGACAAATGATATGATCAAAAATTAGACATCTGTAAAGGGTGTATGAGAGTCTAGCCAGGAAACAGAAATTACTGGAGTATCTAAGTCAGAAATGGAATACAGGCAATTGCTAAATTAGGCGATAAAAGGGCCTGCAAGTCAACAGAGGATGATGAGGGAACAGCCGGAAGTTACCACCACCTTCTCCTGGTGGACAGAGTGAGGAAGAAGATCTCACCAGCACTGGAAGTTGAGGCCACACCCTGGCCTGTCCACTGGGAGATGGAACTTTGGAGGAGATGCAGCCACTGCCAGAAGACCTACCTGAGAAGGACAGGAAGGGGAGAGATAGTTGGTGTCCCCTCCCCTCACTCACCTCCCTCCACCTCCACTCTCCTGCCTCTGCCTTCCCTTGGCAGTTGTGGGAATAGCAGCCTGCAGAGATGGATGAGAGTGAATGGAACCTAGACTAGAAATTCTGATTCCCTCACAGTGAATTCAGGTTGTAGTCCACAGGCTCCTTCATAACTTATCTGCACACCTACTGAAAAAAAAAAAAATTGGAGAATGTAGAGCTGTTTTTCTGTGAGATAAGCTTTAGAATGCAAAAGATAAGCTTTAGAATGCAAAATTGGCTTTTGTTTGTTTGTTTTATTCTTTCTGTTTTGTTTATTTATTTATTTTTATTCTCCTGAAAGCAGTGGGAATTCTAACATACAACAGTTGAGAAATTCCTTTAATCTCTAATTTTTCTTCTGATTTGTGCTCCTGTCAGTTTTAGCACTGGTGTGATAAACCCAGCCTCAGAGCTTTCTGATTGGTGAGATGTGGCAGAACGTGCCCACCCTTGCCCAGTAGCTTTAACACTAACAGAACAGGCTTGATCTTCCTTTGAAAAAAGTGAAATCTTCTTAAAATTATTTATGTTTGTACATTTTCCCTAAGACTAAATTCATATTGGTTAAGTTCAGAGTCTGGGATGATTTAACTCTCTCTTAATTAAAAAAAAAAAAAAAAGCATTTCAGTTGATAAAAATATGAAGTTTTCTCTATTGGAATTTGCATATGTTAATCAGGATGCTCAAGAGCAACGCTTGGTACTTAGGAAATGCTTAACTCTGCTGAAAAGAACTTGGAATAACACTTAAATACAGAAGAGACAAATTTTCAAGGCTCTCAAATCACTTTATTAAAATTGAAATCATGTACTTGTCATCACATGGAAATCAGTGGAAAAAACATAAATAACCTGAGACTCTGAAATTTAGCTTTAAAGATTGGTCTTCCTCTAAAACTACCAGCTTCAGCTTTAAAAATCAGATATTTGGTAAAAGAATTGAAAATAGAAGAAAATTACTGGTTGGTTCTATCTAGACTTACAGTAATCCTGACAAGTATGTATTACTAAACTCTGTTCCATGAGTCATAGAAACAATTTTCCGTATCAAAGAAAGAGGAATTTATAACTAAAGACACAAAGGTAATCTTTAGCTACCACAAAAGTTTCATTTGCTGATTTATGTGATAAATTGAGACAGATTCAGATTCTTTATACTGGAGTCTTAAAGCATGGATAAAAACACACAATTGGATTGGAAGTGTTCTATTAAGCAAATCTTGTACCTTAGTGTTATTTTTATTGCTAAACAACTCACTAGGTTTGGGATAGTAAATGAGTCAGTCTAGAAAAAAAGCTCTTGGAGATTTTGCCTCTCATGATAGGTAGTTGCTGAATAGTTTTATTTTGTCTTTGGGGAAATAAGGAGGTGCGTCACCTTTAATTAACTGACCTCTGAAGTGACCGATGAGGTCATTATCATTTGTGGCTAAGCTGATTTTACCATTGATTGTTATAACTTCTCAAAACTGCTTGGAAGCTTTTTTCAAGATATACAATAAATCCTCTGCAACTATTTGTAGAGGATGCTACATAGATTGCTGTACATTCATTTATGCAGTACATTAAAGTTTGGCTCTTGTGGAATTGGCTTTATTGTCTACTCCTCTGCCATATTATTCAGTGAATCCTAATTTATGACAATGTTGAGATACATAAGGAATCCAGATTCAAAAAATGAAGAAAAAGCAAACATTATTATGGAAATAGTCAGGAAAGAAAGAATTGAAATTCTGGGTGGTCTCTTAGAATGCATCAAATATTTTCAATACCGAGGACCACACAGAGGATGAGAAAAACTGAAGTATTTTATTATATTGTTAACAATCTTTTTCAACAAAATCGTCCCAGTTGTTAAAATTTAATTGCCTTTTCTGTGTGTGTGTGTGTGTGTGTATCTTAGAAGTTGTATGTAAGGAAGTTACTGGGATTCTTATCAACAGAAAAAATAAAGCCACACAAAGGACAAAAAATACACTCTTTGGAAAATTTGAGGTTGGAAATGATAACCTCACCTACAACTATTCTTCCTAGTTTTCTATTTTTGTTAGGTACCCTAATTTAAGCGAAAAGCTCATTTTCCCATTTTCCCTCTTTTGATCATCTACATCTCAAGACACTGCACTCTGGAGCTGTCTTCCTTACAATGTCTGTTCCACTTAACTTTTCGTTTGCATTTCTGTCCATTTGTTCATAAGTCAGTTCATAGCCATTTGACAGTTAATTTAATAAAGTCTGTTTTACCAATGATCACTAGCTTATTTCCTTTTAACACCATTCAAAAACCATCAGAAATTTGTGTTCAAGGCTTTCAGTAAAACAGCCCTGACATACAGTTCTACGTATTCTTCCCTGATTCTTTTGGTCGTCTCATGTATGTGCAGACAACTGGTCCCCATTTCCACTGGGAAATGTCTCCTTCTGAAATAACCAGTGTGGCTTTGCACTTGTATTATACAACTGAACAACATTTTACAGCTTAAAATGTGACTTTACACATAACAGCTAATTTACTTCTCAAGTCAGTCTATAAATAATAATATAATTGTTACTATTTTCTATTTTGAACACACCAAAAACTGGGGCTTAATGAGAATGAGCAGGATGCCAAAGGTTTACCTATTGATAGCAAAATAAAATATATATTTGAAGTTTTCTGCAGGGACCCGGAAGCTTTGTGGGATTAGAGTCAGATGCATGTGTATCTCTGTATTGTATATGGCAAATCCCTTCTATACTGAAAGGAATCAAAGATCATGATCTGTCCTTAATTTCTGCCTCCCCCTAAATGTTTAACATAAGTACTTACATTTTATAAGATACATAAAAATGATTATGAAATGAAAGAGACAACAACAAAAATCTCTAGCTAGAATGGTTCAGTCCATTGACACTGAAAAACAAATAAACAAGTGCCAAGCATTCTGTTACTACATTAACTCATTATAGACTGTATTTTATTCTAGTTTTTGTTCCTTTCACATAATTACAGAAGTCAGAAAGCAGTGATTGAGGGTTTTTTTTTCTTTTTCTTTCTGACCACCTGTTTTGGTCTTCGTTGCATTATGTGACATACATGTTCTTCTGTAGGTATTACTCTGTGATCAGAAAGGTTGCTAATGAAATATGGCAGAAGCAGCCTAGGGCCTGCTTCTCATCTGGAACATGCTGGATTGCAGCCTCTTATTTATCCTGATGAATTGACAGTGGAACTCCAGGGATTTAGTTCAATTTCCTGCCTTAGACAGGCACCATGTCTATTAACCCCCCTGAAACTCTTTGGTACGTATCATGGCTTTGCCGGATAAACATAGTCATTCTCCCCCACTTTCCAGAGTTTTTAAGAAATTTTACTATGAAAACCATTATAATTTAATCTGCCCTTCTCGTTGCACTCATAAAGAGGCCGTGTGTTAAGAACAAAGAGCTGTACACCAGATTTTTGTCATCCAGGCAGGGTACCAGTCCACACAGAACTTGAGGAGGACCTAGGCTGCAGAATGACTGGGCACATCTGTTATCATATTCTGCATAAATCTTGAACAGGGAAAGTTCCTTGACAGAATAGCTTCAATTACGATTTTAATAATGCTGATTTAGGGTCTCCGACTGACCCCCTAAACACATTGTAGCTCCGTGTTGATAGCAGATGAAGACATTAACTCAAGGCAGGGGAGGGCCCACATGCAGCACTCCTAACAGGACCCTACAAATAGCTTGCGATGAAATTTGATTCCCAGCACGTAGTTTGTACAGTAGAAGCGTTCTGCGCTGCAGAGGGAGATTATAACAAAGCAATAAATGCAGATTGCATTTTCTTTACAGGTCCCCAGACCTTAATCCTATTGAGTTAGGGTTCCATCACCGTAAATGCCACAGGCCTAAAAAGATAAAGAGGATGAGCTGATGGCTTGTGAAAAGTTATCCAGAAGCTAGATTCATACTTCATTCAGCGCTTGCAAAACATTCATTGTTCCTGCATTATGTTCCTGAAAAAAACGGAAAACTTTACCCGTCCAAATATTCATGGTCATTTGGGCTGAGATGAGGCATAAAGACACACTGAATGAGTGAATAATTTCGTGTTATGGAAACGCAAACAATGCAGCCATACTCCCAAATTATGTTAACTATTTGGTTGACATTTCTTTGGAGGAACACTGAGTCATGTGTGGGAGGTTTCTTTTTATTTTTTTATCACCTTTATTCTTGTGTGGTTCCTGTACAGTAAACTGCACATATTTCAGATGTACAATTTGATGAATTTTGATAGATGTATATGCCAGTGAAACCTCCACTGCAATCAAGATAGTTAATGTTTCCATCACTCCCCAAGATTTCTTGAAGGTAGTGTGGCAGGACTTATTCTGTCGGGTCAGGTTCAGTTCTGGTTCCCCAAATATCTGTTTGTTACCAAGATCTATACTTTCTAGGCCTCTGGCATCAACTTTGGGACTCACCCCTCTTTCAAGTGATATATCTGTATTTTCTTCTCAATTGCATACAATTCTCCCCATCCAGTAAATACAATCTTCTCATTTTTATTTATTATTATTTCAATGATCATTTTGTATCAAATTGGTATTTTCCTTATTGATTGGGACCTGGGAAGTAAACTGATACCATCACCTCCACCACCGCCACCAAAACCATCACCACCAGGGTACCACCAGTGCCATCACTACTGGCATCAAAATCACTGCCATCCTGGCGCCATCTGTATCTATAAAACAAGTTACATACAAAATCCTTGAGACCAGGGCAGTGCTTCTCAAACTTACATGGGCATATGATCAACAGAGGAACTTATTCAAACACAAATTCGGGTCTGTTAGGTTGTGAGTGTGGCCTGTGATTCTGCATTTCTAACAAGCTTACAGAAAACACTGCCTCTGCTGTTTTATGACCAGTGATCGATGCAAGGCTTTGCTCAGTCCTGTACAGACATAAATACAAGACCCGGGTCTCTACCTATGACAAGCCTCCAGCCACATTCGCAATCTCTTTTAAACACAAAGTATGTAAACATCTGAATTTACATACAAGATAAATTTGGGGTAACTAACGCTACCAAAGGATTTACTATAATACCTTATGCAAGAGCAGCTTGATGTTTTAAATTTGAGCCTCATAAAAATGTGATTAACATGAAACCACTCACGGGCACAACTTTTAATTTAAGGTGGGTAACTTAAATAAAACAAGCAACTAACCCAATGAAAACAACCCTGTATAAGGAACATGAGCATAAGAACAAATATAAAAATATTAAATAGATTCAGGAGTGTATTATAAGACAAATGTATTAAAGAAACGGGTAGAAAGTAAGCACATAGGGTTTGCAAAGATCTCAGGAAGACTAGCCTGAGATTTCCACTGGTCTGTTGCCGGTTTTACGGCCTTTGAATTTCAAATTCCTAATCAACTTTTCTTATCTTCTCTTTGAAGCAGATAGTTTTTACCCTGAAGTTAGTCTAGGAGAAAGCATAAAATAGAATTGAGGGTTTTGCTTCTCCATCTCTAAGATGCAGCTTTATTCTACAGTATTTTTTTTTTCCCTCGTACTCCCTGGCATACAGAACTCAGGAATATTCCTCATTGAATTTAGGGGTTAGAGGTCAAAGGTTCTGTGCATTCCATTGATATACTTGTGATGTAGACTGTAGGCAATTGTTAATTCTCTCCGCCCAGAGCAAGACATCTTATTCTTATTTGCCTGCTAAGGTCCCTATTCATTTTCACCGCCACGTCATGGCTGTCTGTAATTTTCTTCCACCTCATTCATTCCATTTCTGCACCTACTTTGAAGGCTCATTTATGCAAATACGGAAATACATTATCTCTCTTCCTGTTTCCAGCTATTGTTTCCAAATGGACATCTCCCATTTAGTGACTAAGCCTTTAGATTTCTGTATTTCACACATTCTCCTGTCTTTGCAGCATGAACCTGAATTACAATTTCTGAATGGTGTGTAGCCTTTACTTCCTAGCTGCAGACAGAACAAATCTGCCCGTTTCTCAAAAGGATAATCAGAAGTTATCCTCCTCCTGGGACAAAAGCAAATCAAGCCAGCTTATTTAGTTCTGTTTTAAGTGCCAGTGAGCTGGTTCAGACGAGAGAAGAATTCTGCAAGGTCCCTAGCTAACTCTTCTAACAGATGTGTTCAATCCCAGTGCATGTCAGCACATGGAGATGTAAAAATAGGGACCGAGGTTTTTTTTTTTTTTTTTTAAATAAACTGCCTTGTATTCCATGAATAACTCTTCGAACACAATTGTACATTTCAAATGTTTTGTGTGTTTTTAATAAAGGAAGCACACAAAGATTGCATCATTCAGATGGAAATTTTTTTTTTCATCTAATCTTCTCTCATGTGATGGTGGCAATCTTAACAGCCAAAGAATTCTTGTCAAAGCTAATAAGTAAAGTTGCAAGAATGTTTGGTACCTTCCCTGGCATCTTCATAAAGATGACAGCGGCCTCAATTATGAAATAAGACAGGATCGTGGCATCAGTAATGATTGCTGTGCCTCAGGTACAAGTTTAATAAAAGTGAGTTTATCATAACTGCACAACAGTAAGTAAGGTGGGCCTTTTGTTTTTTGTCGATATCCACTATTATCTCATTGGGAGAATTATGCCCCTCATACCTAAGTTACATAAATGAAATTCTACACCTGATATTAGGGTGTTGTTTTGATTAAATCGTTCTGTATGGAACATAGATATGTGTGATGACAGTAATCAGTTTCTGTAGTTTGAATTTAAGAAAAATTCTCCATCCTTTTGGGTGCTTTAGATCATATCATTTTTTATGTAATTTTCATAACCTTGCTAATTATGCAAGCACTGAGTTTCAGGTGCTCATTAAGTAACAAAAAGAAAGATTTGAACCCGTAGGGCATATCCTAAAACAAAGCAGGCAAACAAGACCAGGATTTCAGTTCTGTCCTGAATGATGCACTTATCCATCCTACTCCCACCAGATGCTACATGGTATTTCTATGGTAAAGATTATGTCCGGATTTGGGGTTGGAAAAGCCACAAACCCAAGTCACGAATCCAAATGAGCAAAAATCACACTTCTTCTTAATTGACTTTTTAGGGGCTTTTTGTTGTTGTTATTGTTGTAATGAGAACAAGTCCTGCGGCCCCTCCTCGGATTTGCTGGCTGCCCTTCCCCTAGCTCTGCTGAGGCCTAATTGATCAGATGTTCAAATCTGAGCATTTGTATCTGTTTTCATGTACTAGTCATTCCTGTTTTTCATACCTTTGTTCTCAGGTTTGTCTGGGTTGATTTATTTGTTTTTCATGGTCTTGCAGAAAGTAGCAGAATTGGGTTTTCCAGCCCAGACTCAACTGCCTGGACCTTACACTTCTACCTTTCTCCTTGGTAGTATTTAGAATTTTAAATGGAATTAGCCTAGGTTCCAATGGCAATTAAGTCTCGGCAGCACTCAAAATTCCCCCACCTCCAAAGCATACCAAGCAGCTGGAAGTGCATTAAGCCACAAGAGAAGAAAACATCCTTTCAAACCTAATTAAACATCTGTGTGTGCTTAGAATGATATAGGATGTGAAAGTGGACAAGAGTTAGTACTCAAATTCCCCCCAGAGTATACTCATACACGATCACGTGCATTATTCACACAGCGGGGATCGTTTAAATAATTAGCACTATATTCTTCGGAGTTGGATGAGTTTAACAAAAGCTCTCGGAGTGAGGGAAGATTCTGCAGGCATCTACAAAATGCTTATCCTATGTTATCGATTGAGGAGGGTGAGCATTTCAAGCAGATTGCCAAGTGTGACAGTTAAGGTTTCTCATATACTTACTTCTTTACAATAGGATCTTGGTTATCCTTGAATTCATACTAAATCATTATATAGTTTCAACATTTACTTGAAAGTCCCTATTGATATCTCTGCTTTATCTTTATCTGCATTTGTATCTTCTAAATGTTATTTACTTCTTCTCTTTCCTTCTGGATGACAAATAGCCCCTAAGTAACACGAACAAAATAACCAGCATTGGCAGCGGTATTTACAGACAAAACTGAGTAATCCCAATGTCTTTAATAAAAGCAAAGTCTTTTTGATGTCTGAATGAGAAAATAAAAATGTATGTAGTTGAAAAAAATTTTAAACTAACACCTCCAATAATTCCTGTACTACAATATTGTAAATTTTAAAGTATAAATTGTAGAAAATACGTCTTGCTCATGTATCAGCCTGAGGTGTATGTTCTTGACTACGTGGCAGATTTTAACTCCCCAGTGATTTCGAAGCCCAGGTCCTTTCCATGTTGTGGCTCCCCGTTCCCCTGTTCCCTCATTACGGTGTGCATCCAGCCAGCAGGTGCAGAAGGAGGGACTGGAGGAGACGTGCTCACCCCTATTCCATGAATGAGATCTAACAGCACAGTCATGCTAACAACAGGAGAGTCTGGAAAATGAATCGAAAGATGTGTCCAACATGAAGAGGGAATATATTTTTGGTGATCAGATCTATGTTTTTATTCCCTTAAAAGTAACCCATTTCAATAAACACCATGACCTATTTTCTCATCTTCCATATCATAATCTTTCATTCTTCTGAACAAACACATGGCTTCTCTTGATTGGAAATTTTCCTGTTTGTTTTTTTTTTTTTTTTATTTTGTATTTACCTGTTTTCTGAAAATACATCTTACTTCTTTTCCAGGTTTATTTTCCACAGTTCCATTCTGTATACCTTATCCACCTTTCAACCACTGTTTCTCCTCTTGCAGAACACTTTTTATTCTTATAAGCATTTACAACAGCTGTTACAATATTGCATATTTATTTGTGAACATGTTTCTTGTCTTTTTCTGCCTTGATGTAAGTTCCACAAGTTCCGACTTTGCCCATCACATTTACTACATTTTAACCGGTATACATATAGGCACTTGATTTATTAAAAGGATACACATCGCATGATATTATTTATTCTTTCAACAAATATTTTTAAGCAGTTGCTCTGCAGCAGGTCTGGCCTTAGACCTTACTGATAAAAAGGTTTAAAAAAAAAGGAAAAACAGCCAGTGCTAATCCTTCTTCAAGCCTGCTGGGGGAAACAGATGAGTACACATGCAGTTTGGGATGCAGTGTGATTCTGTTCTGTTCTGTTCTAATATTATAATATCATAATATATGACTCTATATTTTATTGGAATGCAGTTAGGATTCTAGGAGGAGAAACAGAATGCTTTGCAACTTCATAGGAGGGGCTCCTTGCCAACTAACAGGAGGTCAGTTTGGAGTCTCTGGTGGAAGCTAAATCTAAGGAAAACTGAAGGATAAGGAGGAAGGACAGTGTTGGAAGCAGGGCGCTCAGATGGAGGAAGCAGCATTTACAAAGATATGGAGATGAGATTAAAAACTAGTTTACTCGGGCAGGACATTGAAAGAAATTCAGTATAGCTGGGACAGAGATAGCGAGTGAGAGAGAGAGGGCGATGAGGCTATGAGATAAGTATGAAATGCCTCATAAACCATGCAAGCAAGTCTGAACTTCATTTGAAGGCAAAAGGGAAACATTAGAAGGTGTGAAGGAGCAAGTGGCTTGATACTGTGGGAGCAAATGCCCCGTTGCAGGGGGAGTAGAAATACGGCCAGACTGCCAGGTCCGCTGCCGTGCCTTGCTGGGTGTTCAGTGCTCTTCTGGAGAGTTCAACAGACGTAGCCAAAAGCCTCCGGCGTTCCCTCTGCAGATGTTTTCCAGATCATGGGAACAGGATGACTTCAGATGAAATTAAAGGCCATTATATATACAACAAACAGAAAGAAAGAGTGTTTTAGACTGAGTTTAGCCTACCTCTTCAAATTTCCTGCATTACAAGGTCACAGAATCATATCTGATGCCTGGATAATTTAAAGAGCTGAGTGGATTATTTCATTAATCATTAATAATGTTTGTATACTGGTTTTAAGATAAGAGGAATGATTTATCATATTCCGGTGGAATAAACCAATTGTAACTGAAATTAAGGAAGAATTTCCTCCCCCCAATCCATGATGCAATTGCTACTGAATAACCTAGGCCTTAGAAAACTTACTCACCTCCAGCCCCCGTTCTCAGCTAAAAAAGAATATTCTAGTAAAGATATGTTTCTGTTTCTGATCTTATTCCCCTGAAAATATGTCCATTTTCTTGTTTCAAGTATTGGACTGCAAAAACAAGAAGTTTTCTAATGAGTGCTTATCTGAGTGCCTTCTCTGCCCTTCATCCTGCCTGCATCTTAGTTATTCATTCAAATAATATTGCTTAAGGATCTACTAGATGTCAGGCAAGGAGTGACACAAGGAGGAGTAGCCAGATGAATGACTTGATTCTAACCAGAAAAAAGTTTAAAAACCATCACATACTGTTTTCCCTTTCCAATGATTTATAATGCACATAACTTTATTAATATCTCTGAGATTTACAGGAAAAGAAATGTGTTTAACTTTGTGTAACCTAGCATCCCCCACACTTTACTAAATCACAGAATCGTTTCTCATGTGACACCTGTTTAGCACCTGTGGCATGCTAGTATTTGGAAGCAGTTTGGGAATAAAAAGTCTGGTAGGGTCGTATGCCAATCTTCATCCCTTCTAAAAGAATGTGTCAGTATCTTGAGAATGGAGATCAGAGATTTCTATATGCTGGTCTTTCCCACTTGAAAGGGAAAGAATCCAAACAGATGTAACTTTATTTGGTTCTGCCTCCCCTTTTGTTAGAGCAATCTCTGGGAAATGGCCACACCAAGAAATTAGTGCAATTAAATCTTTTTTCTGTTATTTCTTTTCTCTTAGTTTTTTTTTGCTTCATGATCATGCCCAGATGCGTGCCTTACAGAGACAGAAGTGTACAAAAAATAATCACCCACATTTGTTGAGTGCTTATCATGTGATGAGAGCTGTGCATGTATTAACTCCTTCAGTTCTCACAATAATCTCATAAGGTAGGTGCCTGCATCCCGGTTTTGCGAGTTAGGTACCAGATTCAGTGGCACTGAGGAGATAAAGGCTCATTCTGAGTTAGACTGTCAGAGCCACACACTGGAACCCCTAAATTCTGTTTTCTGGTGGCAGTTTATGTCATGGGCAATAGAACTACCATCACGATCTGCAAAGCGTTCCTAGTCCATACAGCACTCCCACATCGAGGGAAGGCACTGAAGATACGGTACCCTTTTTCCAGAGGAGTAGACTGAACTGAGAAAGATCACAGCGCAGTTAAGCATGGTGCCCCTTGTCTCCAAAAAGAAACATGAACAAAATGCCTGATGATCATCGGAGATCCCAAGAGCTGAAGGAAACACAGAAATCGAGTGCTCTCATTTCATAGAGAAGTTATTTCCAGTCGTGCTAAGATTCTGCACTTCACTTCCACAAAAATCTGTTTCTTTTAACTCTAGGTGGTTTCACCTCGTTAGCAGGCTCATTACACATAACATTATAAAGCAAACATTTCAGAGTCTGTAGGCTGTGATTTTGGGAATTGTGTCCATAGGAACGAGAGGATGCTAGCGTGGCAAAATGCAGTGGGATGGACCATTATTGACCTTTATTTGCTGATGTTACAGTCAGTCACATTTTATTTCACTTTTATATATCTTTTGCATTTAGCTTTAGCATTTGATAGCAGAATGAATGCATCTGTGGACTATTAAATCAACCTGCGGGCACTTTTTATGTGAAGGACTGTGGGAAGAATATGTTTGAAACTTTCATCAGCTCCAATAAGTTTGAAAAATAAATAAATGACAATTTGGGCTAGAAGTTAATAGAAACAACAGGAAGAAAGGCTTCGAATTGTCAAGAGGTCTAGAGAGTCAAAATGTTTTTAGATGTAAGACCAGTGGCCTCATGAGGATCATTGGCTGAAATCTCATATTTGACTACAGCTCACTCTGAATGATTTAAAAAAAATGACTCAGGCTCAAGGTGGTGCAGACAGATACAACAAGATATGAAACAACTCAATCTTTTGTGTACTTGTTTGGAAAAGTTGGTTGGTTTCTGTTAACTTTGCCTGCTTCCTCCTTTGCTGCCTTCGGGGTCATTCATTTATAGTTGCACGGAGGGTATTTTTCTCCAGAATGAAATGTGAACCTCTCCTTTCTTTTCCTGGGAAGAACCGCCAGGCCAAGTGATTTCTAAAGTCAGAGTCCTCTTTTCCTTGGAGTAAGGAGAACACTCATTCATACTGCTGTTGGCCCTGCATGGTTTTGTTTTGTTTTGTTGTTAGAAGTGAGCCGGCTCTTCCTGATACGCCTTTTCTATGTACCGTGATAGGACTGATACCAGTAGTTGAGCAGAAAGGCGTGTAGGGGATGTGAGACTCACACTGAATCGGGCTGGGAAAACGCGAGAAGAGCAGGGCTTAGGAACCAGCAGAGGCATCCAGGTGTGCTAATGCCTGGGCAGTCACAGGGTTTGCACTGATCGAAGAACCACTGCAAAGAAAACTGGGCAGCGTTTGAACACCCAGAGTAGCTGCCAGATCTCTGCCTGGTTTTCTTGAAGATGACACTTCCTGCTCAGGCCGTCAGCATTCCGTCTTCCTGTGAGTGGGAAGGCTACCTGATCCAGCCAGCAGCATGCCAGCTCATTGCCTGGTTACCCACCTAACTACTCTGCAAAACTCTTCCCCTAGAGTCTTCCAACCCAGGATAACTGAGACCAGAGGGAAACCCTGGACACCCAGCAGTGTGATGGAGTGAGTGCCAGGGGTTGGTGGTGAGGATGAGGGCTTCAGAGCGCCCTCTGCTGGGACCATATGGAGGGGACCCCCCCCCAACTTTGTTCCACAGCTCAGCATATTGATTTTCCTTTTGAAAACAATATGAGCTGATTTTATTCCTTGTCTTTGGGAGGAAAAAAGTGCGTTTGGTTGAAAAAATAAAATAACAGAGCTGTCAAAAGTACAGGTTCTTCTTCTCTTTAATGTATAGAATTATGGAAGACCCTGGAGGACTAAGGGGAGACAAGAGCTGAGAGGGCGGAATAAGTCGTCGTTTTGCTTCAAGAAGTTTCCGTGCATGACTGGCAGCCTTATGCCCTGAAGGATTTAGAGAAAACCATGGCACCTTCCTTCCGGAGAAAGTGTCAGAGACCCGGCCGGCAAAGGCAGAGCTGAGGTCTCCCAGAGGGAGTTTAGGAGAGGGATAGCTTTAGCATTTAGAAACTGACTTGGTGGTTGAGGACTGACTCCTAAAACAAAGATAAGAAATTTAGAAACATCTTGAATGTTCTCTGAAATCAATTTGAATGGCAATTCCATCAATTAGGATTTAAAATTTCATTATATTTGGGGGATTCTGCTATTTCCTGTTGCTAATTACTTACCTCCCCTCCCATGGATTTATTTTGTTTTCTTTTTCGAAACAAATTTCTATTTTTGTATAATTCTTGAATATATAAAAATTGTAATTAGTTCTTTTAAATAATTCTAAGACTAATCTCTAGATAATTAAGAGCTGATTTCCTTCTTATTTGGAATATAGAGATTTCAAGGTATGGACCTGAAACATAAAATTGACCCAAAGGAGTGTGTTATGAAAGTTCCTTTATTAATCGAAAGTAATCAGCCGTACTATTGATACTGCATGTGATTTTGGAATACCGTAAGAAAATACGATTTTATTGAGGAAGTTCATATAGTTCAGTGTTATACTATGGCAAACACAAAATACAGACCATAGTCACAGACTGAGGAGAGAGAATGTACTTTATAACCAGCTGAGCCCATCTTTTATACACATCTTACTTTTGACATGATCAAAGGGAAATTGCTCTCACATGCTGGATACCGCTTTTTTTTTCTTCCCCTCCCCCTCTTCTGTAAGCCCAAACTATGCTCTTGAACTGCACATGAAAATGATGTGTGCATAACTTCAAAAGGGATATTGATCAGGAAATTAAATTAAATCTGATGTTTGACATCATGTACAGGAAAAATTTCTTGACTGACAGGATGTTCTGTTTTCAACTTGTTGCTGTGGTGCCCTGAGAGACAATGAAAAAAGGGGTTTTAAACACTGAAGACTCAGTGTACTTGCAGAGCATTTGCCAAAAGATACGAAAGTTAGGTTTTCCCCTTGTTAACGGTGTTCAATAATAACACAAATGAGGATGACGGTATCCTCCATTTACTGAGCATCTTTTTTGTCTTATGTCATGTAATTAATTTGTATTAAAAGAAACTGGGCCTAGTAAGTAAACAAAATGGGAATAAAGGATAATATAGATAATAATATTTTTGTTGTTGAAAAAAAGAAACTTGCTACAAAAGACATAAATAAGCATTAGGCCAAATCTGCAAATGTTCAAGTCTTCCATTCAAACTGCAGCAGCAGGAGAAAAGAGGAAAAAGAGAAAAGTACAAGCAGGGATTCGTTGGGTAATTAACTAGCTTTGATGCTTTGTGAGTGGGCAGACTGGGGGCAGGACCCCCTTAGAAGGGTTTCAAAGGGACAGGGACGTATGGTACAAACTGTCAATAGGAGCCGGGACTTCCTGGAGCAGGAGCGTCACAGAGTGGAGAAACTGGGAGGCCAGTTGCTGGGTCTGTGCTGTGCAGTGTCTTCAGAAGCATAAACTCAAGGCAGCCGCTGGGGTGGCGCCACTGGGAGTCGTGAAAATGATCAGATAAACCAGAGTGGTGAAGGCGGGAGAAATGGGGGAGCGCCTTAGGAGGTACCATTGGCAGAAGGTCTGTAAGTGGTGCCGCAAGAACCTTCAAGCCTGGGAGAATGGACCAGGCCTATGGAGCTAATAGAGTAGATCCCAGCATAGCCTGAAACTGGAGACGTGCAGAAGGGAGGAGATGGTGCTTCCTGACATACAGCCTCCCTTCCTTTGAGCTGCCGTTTTCCCAGTTTTTCTGGTGTGAACTGAGGCAGAGACATACCGTCAATGTATTTTTGTGTGTCCCTGTTGTAACACAGACTGGTGACATCGGAATACTATTTTTATATTAGAATTTATACATTATTCATGAATCAGGTGTTGTTAATGGGCTCCTATTTTTGCATTCCATTTTTTTCAACAGATATTTATTGAGAAACCATTATATGCTCAACACTGGTTTAGATTTGGGTAGAGAGAGAAGGGAAAGAGGTCGGGTTTTCCTGCTAGGATGAAGCTCATGTTTTAGTGAGGGGCGATGGACGCTCTCCAAACGAATGTGCCAAGTCCCGTGTAAAGGTTTGCAACTGGCAGCTGTAGCAGAGTGGGGCTGGTTAACTTCCGAAGACTAGGATTTAAATGATGATAGTAAGTTACCAAATGAATATGAGGAAATAACATTTAAGGCAGAAAATGCAAAGCCCACTATAAAGACTCTAAGGTAAGAGTGAACTTGATTTATTTGAAAATCTGAAATAAGTGTGTTAGAACACACTGAACAAGGCAGAGAGGGGCAGGGGCTGAGATCTGAGGCAGGTTTCCTGAGATGAGGTAAGCATTTGAAGATTTATTTGAAATCCAGTGGTTGTGAATTGAACGTTTGTGTCCCCTCAAAATTCATATATTGAAATCTAATCCCTAATATGATGGTATTTAAAAGTGGGAACTTAGGGAGGTTAAATTGTAAAGGTGGAGCCCTCATGAATGGGATTAGTGCCCTTAGAAGAAGAGGTCAGGGAGCTAGCTTGCTCGCTTTCCACCAACTCACAAATCCCAAGACTTGACACAGCAAGAAGACAGCCTTCCAAAACCAAGAAGCAAACCCTTACCAGACACAGAATTGGCTGATACCTCGATCTTGGACTTCCCAACCTCCAGAATTCTTGTTGATAAGCTACTAGCTTTCTCCTATTTTGTTACGGCAGCTTGAGCTGACTAAGATCACAGTGGTTAAACACTAGTGTTTTTAAGAAGGAGATCAGTTGGTTTGCTCTTTTAAAATAACACTCTGGAAAATGAATGCAGAATAAATTACAGGGAGTAGGGACAGAGTAGAAGCAAAGAAACCAGTTAAGAGGCCACTATAGTACTTACAGGTGTGAAAAATGCATGATGGTGGTGATGATGGAAAGAAATGAATGGAGAAAGAATGTGATTTAGAGAAAGGGACAAGAGGACGTGTTGAGATGGGTTGAATGCAGAGGGAGAGGGGAGAGAAAAAAGATTTTTACCTTGTGCAATTTGGTTAGTGGATGTGGCAATTTGGGGAAAAGCAGACAAGTGACATCCAAAACCTACACTTGGAGTGAATCTGTCAAAACTTACGCTTCAGTGATTTTAGAGTTGAGGCACTATTTTTAAATACAAGTAGAAAAGTCTGATCGGCAGTTGGATATTCAAATCTGAACTTTCAGGGGAAGCTTACACTTAGATGTATAAACCATAAAACATCATCAGTGTAAATGCAGCCTTTAAAATCCCCACCGCAATGCCATCTCCAAGCACACAGCATAACACCTTCCACCTGGTAGGAACTCAGTATACCCATTTCTTAAGCGCATTTTTGTACGGAAGGCATAATGCTAAAGGCAGGGCAGAGAGGAGAGACTAGGAAATAGTTTGAGTAGTCTGAGAGATGGCCTGTTAGTTTCCTATGGCCATTGTGGCAAAATACCACAAACTAGATGGCTTTCAACGACAGAAGTGTATTCTTCCAAAGTTTCAGAGGCCACAAGTCTGAAGTCAGCACTGCTGGGCTGGAATCTTTGTTGGAGGGACTCACTGACTCTGGAGACTCCAGAGGAGCATCCTTTCCTTACTTCTTCCAGTTTCTTCTGCCAGGGAGCTGCTGGCATCCCTCGGCTTGTGGATGCATCATTCCAGTCTTCAAGACCAGTATCCTCAAATATCTGCTCTGTGTATCCATCACCTACCCCTTTATGTCTGTTTAAAATCTCCTTCTGTCTCCCTTTTATAAGGATAGATATGAATGCAGGGACAGCTCACCTGGATCATCTAGGATAATCTTGTGTCAAGATCCTTCATTTAATTACACCTGCAAAGACTTCCCCCTCCCCCCATCTGTACACTTTTTTTTTTTTTTTTTTTTTGCTTTAAGATAACATTCACAGGTCATAGAAATGAGGAGGTAGATATCTTGGGGGGGTGCATTTTTAAGTCTCCTGCAGATGGTGATGAATTTGATAAATTTATAGACATTAACATTATGATGGTATGTAATTACAGCTAATTATTTTATATAGATCACTGTATAAAGTATCATAGGGACATGAAAATACAACAAATTAATTCTGGGACTGTCCAGGAGAAATACTTCAATGTCTTGGGTCTTGAAGGACTAGTAGGAGTTTGTAAGGTTGAAGGTAGAGAGAAGAAACCACAGGCAGAGAGAACTATCTGAATAAAGGCTTGGGGCTGTGAGTGTGTGGTTCAAGCAAAAGACAAATGAATGAACTTGCTTCAGTCCCAACTCCTAAGCAAGAAGTGTTTTTTGAGTCCATACCATTATTCAGCCTTTTGAGAATACAAACTAATTTAAGATATGATATTTGTAAAAGTCTATAAACTTAGCTCATCCTTGGGGAAATAAAATGTGCATAGAACAAATAGATAACAATATAAATCAATATGCAATTATATGCTAACCTTTGTCCTGTTTACCAGGACTTCAGGGACAGACAGAATCACCAGGAAGCAGATTTGTTTGTGGGGATGGGGTATGGCTTGTCAAAGATGGGTGGAATTTGAGTGTGTGGAGAAGGCAGAATGCACAAAGGGGTGAAGCAGAAGAAAGGACATAAATTAAAGCAGAATTGGGAGCTGCAGGAGTGTGAGAATACAAAACCAAAAGCAGGATTAGAGTCCCTGGAAGCACAACAGGAAATGAGATTGGACCAACCAAGATGAGGTTCTTCTACTGAAAGGTTTAAGAGAGCAGAGAAGGTGACTCCTTGATGCCTTTCTCAAGTGTGGACCAGATCGACACTGGAATTTCTGCCATCTAGTTTGGTCGGAGTAATTATTGTCACTTAAACAAGCAATGATTGAAACAGTGAACAGGTCTTGGCTGCCCAACATCAAGTGGTGAATTCTCTGGGAGGAGAAGGCATGGCTTAGACTTTTTAAAGTTTACCCCATTCAGAGACAGGAAGTTTTGTAGAAAGCCACTATTGAGAAGAAGAGAGAGACCGATAAGGGATTGAGAGGGAGAGAGAGAGGAATTGCGCTATTGACTGGTCTAGCATCACACAAGCGAATGCAGTGTGTGAGACCTGGGAGGGGAGTCAGCTCAGTGGTTCCGCTGAATCTCTGCCCCATCATCTTGTTGGTGATGAGCAAGGAGATGGGAGAGACAGCTGCGGAGGAGTTAGCAGAGTGAGGCCTGGTTCCCCCCCACACACACACACAGACACATAGACACACACACACACACACACACACACACACACACACACACACAGTCCCTTGGCCTCTCTCCTCTGGAGCATAAGCATACTGTTTTCAGCCTGTCCACCTTAGTCGAGTTGGTAAGGTAATATTTACAAATTGCTCTGAGAACCACGGAAGTTGTTCCACTAATAAAATTATTTTCCTAACGTGACACTGGGTTTGAAAGGTTTGAAAAGTGCCTGCCTACGCTTGTGGGGTCGTTGTAAACAAGCGATACAGTTTCGATGCTCGGGAAATAAGAGGGAGAGCTGTCTTTCTGCTTCCCTCCATACAGACGCCTTGTTGATTTTACAAATATTTCAGCATCAATTACAAAACAAGCAGTGTGCAGGGAGCTGGCATTTAGTTTTGTTCTGTTTTCAATTATGAGCGGAAGCAGTTCATGACCCCTGTGCTTTCATTCATTCATTTATTGAAATGGACACGGTTTTTCCTGCCTGGTGTTCTAATCTCTTTTTTCCCAAGCACATCCTTTGCTTCAGACACTATGTTAGACTCTGGGAATAAACAGTTCAAAAGCTTGGGTATCTGCCTGTGAGATCACAAGATAATGCAAAAACAGATGTGAAAACTCAGAAATATTTGGGTATCATATGCGGTGTAACAGAAACAGAGTGTAATAAAATGGTTGATGGGAGGGGGATTTCTAATTCCTTAGTCCTTCTCAGGGAGTCAGGAAAGGACTCACCAAGGTGATATGATAATTATTAAAGGAAAGAGAGGAGAATGGAATAAGTGTATTTCAGATCAAAGAGTAAGTCTGATGAAAGTCTCAGATTCACGTAACATGGCAGATTTGGAGAGCTCCATGTCTTTGGCGCAGTAGGTGGGCAGGATCCAAGGCGAAAGGGCCACAGTGGATGAAGGGGCTGGTAGGGAACCGAACCCTGTGTCTATGTGTTTAATAGAAGCTATCGCAGCCTTCTAAGCAGTGGGGAGTGATGTGTTCAGATTTGCATTTAAAGTAAGTTTCTGAGCACAACGAACAATCCCCAGCAGATAAGATGCTCTGTAAATATTAGTTAATGATGGTGTTAACAGATTTCTGGAAGGCATATACCATGGCGTGGTGACTAGGATTTGTAAGTCTCTGCCATTGTTTTGGTACTGGCGCTTCCACATCCAAGGGTCAAGAGCTGGTGGGTTTGAAATTCTTCCTCCTTTTTATGTTTTCCTGTTTTGGAGATTTGGTCCCTCTGGGTCTCTCTCCTCATTGCTATTTTGTGCGGCTGTGCTGTTACTCTCGATATGGTAACTCAGGAGCCGGAGTCTTGGGTGGGCAGGTCAGGACTCAGTGGAGCCCGAGAGTAGTACTTCAAGGAGGAGAGACCAAGGGAAAGTAATTACTATGATACAACGTGTCCAGAGGTGGGGCTTGGCCTTTCGGAATCGCATGAGCTACGGCGGATGCTCCACGTGCTGCCTGGAAGAGCGAAGAGATCCCTCTCCCCTACCAAGCTAAATATCGTTTCCAAGAGATCCCCACTGAGGAGGAAAGTGAGCGACTTATGTCTGCCGAGTCGATGCAGGGCACGCAGTTGTTTGGAAGCTCAGGGCTGGATGTCCAGGAGGAGAAAGCGAATGTGCAATCGTCAGAGGACCTCACACGTATTCAGAAATACAAGGCTGGTTAACACATAAGATGTTGAGACAGAAACACTCTGGAAAAGAAGGAATTCCGGAGCATCTCTCTGAACAGAGCTAAGGATAAACTTTAAGAATAATCATGCAGCTCCTGAGACACCCCTGCCCAAGTAAGGTTTCTTATGGTCACAGGGTCCCTTTCCCTGTCTTTAGAGCACTCATCTCAGTCTGCAATTACTTTTCATTTGTGAGGCTCAAATCTGTTTCTCCTGCTAGGAGAGTCAAAACCAATGTTAGTTTCTGGTTTCTGTTGTGTCCGCAGAGCCTCCCACAGCATCAGGGAGGCAGTGGATACTAAATAAATCAATAATGTTACCACTTATGGAGGACCTGTTGTATAGTATTCCAGTGATTGTCAAATGTTTACACGCATGCCGTCACCCGGGAATTGTGCTTGCAGGTGGGTTTCGATGTGGAGGTTTGGCAGTGCCGTTGACGCTGGGCACACTTTGAGAAACAAGGGGTTAGACGCTTATGGAAGAACACTTGAGGTCTAGAAAGATTAGTAACTTGTTCAGTTTACCCAGCAGGTTAGGGAGCACCCTGGATTCTAACCCAGACCACGCTGACTCCTCGTTCTCAAGCATTGCTCTTTGCCTTCCTAAACCCCAGCCATTCCTAAATGTGGCCACACAACTATCCTGTTTCCCTTTCCAAATTGTGCCCGTCTTTCTGGTTCATGGAAATTCTGCAACAGAACATGTGTTCGTCTTGCCCCTGGCTCATGAGGGTATCACCGCCTTCTTAGAGATACGATGCAGTAGGAAGACTTTCATTTCTCTAGACCGAAACTGAATAAAGCAAACAGCTCCACCAGTCATAAATTAGAGTTGGTCTTTTCTGAACACAAAGTGGGTCCCCACACTGGATGAAAGGTAGAGCCTCTTTCTTTGCCCACGACGGGCTGAAGTGACCTTAGCAACAGCACCCAGAAGTCGGAGTGAAGAGAAATTGTCAGACCAGAGACAAGAGTTCAAAAATGAGGGTGAAAAAATGCCCAGGGCTGATTACCTTCAAATATTTATCTTTTATTACTGGCTGCCAGTTAGGCTCTGATCTCTGAAAGATGAATTTAAAAAAAAAAAAAAACGCTGAAAGAAACTATAACAATTTAATCTCATCAGAAGTCTCTCTACTCTTCCTGAAGCTGTTTGTGTAGCCGTAGGTTGGTGTGCATGTGTGTGTGTGTGTGTGTGTGTGTGTGTGTGCGCGCGCGCGCCCCTCGTCTCCAAGCATGGCTGTGATAATGTACCATGTGGCTTTCGGCTCTGGTGGGGTGGGTTTTACAAGAAAGCCCAAGCAGGGTTTTATTTCTTCCCCAGCTGTAAAGATGCAAAACTTTTAAATTAAAAATAACCTTTCGGCTGATTCCTTGCATAATTGCTATCTTGTTCTGCTAATGCTGTGGCCGCATTTTAACTAGCTGAGGCCTTGGGGATTTGCAGGCTGGTTTATCCTCTGAATTTGCGTTGACATGGTTTTCAGTGAAGTGCATAACTGAATCCTATGGCCAGGAGCCTGGCTGGCAGAATTTGCATTGAAAATCAGTGGGAGATTAAGGGAAGAATGACTCTGCAGCCTCCCTAAATAGATTCAGTGATGAAAATCGTGGGTCTCTCAAAATGCTGTTCACTTTCATTAAGTGTCTGGGCTGCTGAGAACTCACTTACACTCCCATCGAAAGACCAAAGCAACAGCGGGATACATGGGGAAAATACTCAGACAGGTACTACTGTATGACACATATTCGTGACATGATCATTGGCCAGAATCTTTTGAAATGGATTTTTGGGAGAAAATCTAGGGGTATTCTTGCTGAATGAACTTGAATTTTCTGACACAGAAAACCCGCCCCCAAACATCATTTTGTTTTCTGGGCCAGAGGTAAAGTTCTAAGGCCAGTGAAGAATTTAGCATCTTTCGCGGTTTGTGAAACTGACATGAAATGTTAAAGGCAGTCAGCGAGACATTCTATAAATTAAAACTAAGTGAACTTCTTTATAGACTGGACTTTTTTTCTTTCTAGGCTTTGCTGGTATATTGAGATTTGCACCTAGTGTGATTAGGCATCCAGTGATTATGCTTGGTACTGAAGAAGGACAAAGATCTTGGACTCCAAACCAGGTTATTTTGTAAACTCTGATTGTGATTGGAATTGCTTTTTGCTTGGTACCACAGACTCTTCCCCTTTTAAAGCTGAGAAGCGTTCGAGAGTACACTTAGAGCCACCCACTGAAGGAAGCCTTCCCAAAGCAACACATGAGCCACTGGTGAGTGTATACAAACCAGCCTTCTGCTGGGAAGAGGGGAAGTGGACACGGAGAAGAGACGATCGTTTTTTTAAAAAAGAGGTTATATGAAAATGATGTCATGACATTCTTGCACTCTGCCTCCTCCTGGTGAGTGTCTCTGCTGTGAGAGCTGAGCTAGGAGCCCAGGGTTTCAGAAAATCACCCTCTTGTTGTGATGGGGCTTATGTTCACATGCCATTTGAGAACCCACAGGAAGAAAGTGGTCACTTTTGCTCTCATTCGGAGAAAAAGGCTTACATCAGTTCATGGACCACGTTTGAAAGCACATCCTTGTTATCCAAACACGATGCCTGTTTTGATGCTCCAGGTAATGAGGCAGCAATAATTGCTAGACCATCAGGCTGAAAGCCTGCTGTCCCAGGAAATTCTTGCTGTGAAGAGCAAAAGCCACAATCATTAACATTTATGTCAATTTGTAATAGAAACAATTAAGAGAGCTAGGAATGTCCCAACAAATTTAGACTAATGATCTTTGTATAAGTAAAGAAAGAAGAGCTTTTGCAAGAAGTTATATCCCTATAATCAAAGTGTGTTCTGTACGTGGCAGACCCTTAATTAATGTCACCTGAAGAAATGACCTTAACGTAGTCAGCAGTTTTATTTGGTGCTATGGATTCCACACGAAATCTTTCCATTCTATTATTCTGTGATAATAAATAAAGCGTATGCTAATTATAAAAATTTGTTTTGATATAGGAAATAATAAAAGCAAAGAAAATGTACCTATATTTTTAGTAGTATATAATGATCATATGTCCCATTACAAATGTGTACATACCTACAGATACTGCTGGTACAAAAATGCATAGATAGATATATACAGCAGCATTTGTATGTTTGACTCTGTTTATGTAATGGTATTTAGTTCTCAAATTATGTATCTCTGTATCTGTCTCTCTATACCGTTCCCCTAAATGGGCTCATGCTGAACAAGCTGTAACCCATGTATTCATGCAGCAAAAAAATCATAAACATCATTCCATGATAAGTCAGGCTCTGCATATTTTTAATACTAACAAGGTATCTATTGTATAGATATAGCATAATATGTTTTAAAAGTCTATGTAATTGGTTGTTTCCACCATTTTTCTCTTTTAAAAGTCTGTGATAAACATCTCTGAGCACTTGTCTGATTAATCCCTCAGGTTAAAGGTGAAGTTGCTAGAGATGGAAATCCTGGGTCCAAAAAAACATGCTTAGCAAGGACTTTCACTCACGTGCAACAGCCCTGCAGAAAGGTTAAATCAGCCTTACTTTTACCAACATGTACGTCTTCTCTTTTTATCACACCTAAACCAACGCTGGGTATCCTCATATTTAAAAGTACTTTCCAAAACAACAGGAAAAAACAGTATCTTGGTTTTTCATCCATTACAGTTGACAAAAATCAAATTTTTGATACCACTTTTGGTAAGAGGGTGGGGTAACAGCCACTCTCATACACTCTTAGTATAAGTGTAAATTGCTAAAATCTCCAAGGAGAAAGTTTGATGATATCTATAAAATGAAATATACGTATACTCCAGACCTAGCAAGTCCACTCTTAGGGAAGTACTATACTGATACCTTCTCATATATGTCAAATAACCTAAGTACAAGAATTTTATTGCAGCATTATTTTGTAAAGGCAAATGATGGGAAATAATTGAACTATATGTCAGTAGAGGACTAGCAAAATGAACTGTGGCACATCTACATAATGAAGTACTGTGCAACTGCTAAAAAGAATAAGGTCCCAACTGTTCTGTATGCTTGAAAATTTTGACTTAAAAAATATTAAGGGGATAGAAAACCGTTATACATGTTATCCACGTGGAAAAATTCATAAGAATAAATGTTATGTGAAAAAACAAGGTATAGAACATTGTGTGTAATATTATGTATGTATGTACTTTATATATATATATATACACACAAATCCAAGTGTGTGTGTATATGTATACACATACCCATGATCACGGCCACCCATTAAAGGAGTCCACAGAAAACTGAGAATGGAGTGGCCAGAGAAGAGCATGGGAGGGGAGAAACATACTTTTCATTATATATAATTCTGTATTTTATAATCTTGTACCATGTGCACATATTACCTGTTCAATAATAAATAGAGAAAATTTTTATCTTAGTTTACATTTTTCGACAACTAGAGGTTGAAGAGATTCTTATTTACCTGTTGGTTATTTGTATTTCTTATCTTGCGAATTGCTTTTTCATGCTCTTACCTAAGACGTATCTTTCTAAAAACTTCTATAATAGTTCTAAAAACCATAAGTATTTTGGGCAAACCTCTTCAGGAAGCAGCACTGCTGGTTACTATGCTACCAGTGGCCATGCTTTCATTTAGGAAATGCTGCTACAGCTTATACTATAGTTGCCTAAGCGAATCAATGACTTCCCTTGGCACCAGTGCAGCAGGGGAGGTCCACAAAAAAAAAAAAAAAAAAAAAAAAAAAGTGTTCTGCTAAGATGACGCACAAAAAATGAAAATGATGAAGGATAAAATACAGTAGCTATATAAAATTACCCTAGCATTGCCGTTAAGTTACAGAAATGGAAAAGAAGGCTGCCTCATGGATGAAGATGGCTGAGAGAGTTGGAAAATTCCTCTACCGCAAGGTCAACAGATACAGATATAAATAAATTGCCTATTCACATTTCCTCCTTCAGTTTCCTGGTTCCTATTTGGTTTTCAGGGCAAGCGAAGAGAAGATAAGAAACAAAATAAAAGGCTATTTTTTTCAAACAGATGGAAGAACATTTTCCTTTTTTATGATTAATGTACCTCATCCTTTCATAGTTTTGTTCTTTCATTAATAGCAGTGAATTTGCATCCAAAGATCAAATTGATGGTGTAAACTTGTGGTTCTCAGAGCACAGTTTTGGACAAGCAGCATAAGCATCACATGGGAACTTGTAGAAAAGGCATGTGGTTTGTTCCATCCAGACCACCTGAGTCAGAAATTCCAGGGATGGAGCCCAGCATTTTTTTTTAAGCCCTCCAGGTGATTCTGGTGCATTCTACGGTTTAAGAACCATTGTTATGAAAATTAAATTCCCTGATTTTTTGTAACTTATTGCTACTCAACCTATCTTACTTCTCAATTCAGTTATTTGCTTTTAAACAGATTTTACACTGCTTTAAAGTAGATGAGAGTCCATGTTCTAAAACTGGTATTATGAGCTATTTCTGCATAAAGAAGAATAAGCATACCATTTAATAGTTAAAAATAATGTATTTTACAATGAATCAAATAACTGCCAGGCTAGCCTCTTAGTTATTCTTCATAAAGATTTGAAAAATGTTTGCCCCGATTTTGAAAGAACTGGACATTTTTCATGAAACATTTTTATTTTATGAAGAATATATTCAATAAAAATAAGTGTAATAAAATAAATACTGTTTTAAGAGCTAGTACCTAAAATTTCAATTTATTTACAATATATCAGCTCATTATATTTCTCTTTATAAAAATATTAGTTGTCTGGCCCCAATGGCACATTGTTGTTAACAATTTAAGAAATGTCTTTACAAAACAGAAACAGACTCACTCACAGACATAGAAAACAAACTTATGGTTATAGTGGTGGGGGGGGCATTGGGAAAGAATAAATTGGGAGTTGGAGATTTGCAGATACTAATATATATATATATACAATAGGTAAATAACAAATTCATACTGTATAGCACAGGGAACTGTATTCAGTATCTTGTAGTAACTTATGAAAAAGAATATGAAAATGAATATATGTATACTCATGTATGACTGAAGCATTCTGCTGTACACCAGAAATTGATACATTATAAACTGACTATACTTTACTATATATATATATATATATATATATATATATATACGCATACATACAGAGAGACAGAAAGAGAAATGTCATAAAGTATCACAAACTCAAGTTTCAATGTGAAAAATTCAACAAAACTAATGCTTTTTGCTTTTTTAAAATTTCACTAGTACTTCTCTGTATATTTTATTCTTTCTTTAGGAGATGCATATGCATGATATAGACATATTTATCTATATTTTGCAATAGGCTAAATATTGAACATGAATGAAAATGATTTTAACTAAATTTTGGTATAAACCCAATTTAAACAAAAACGTGTCATATGGCATCAAAGTCTCTAAGCCAGTGTGCATACAATAAAATCTCTTTCAAGTATCGTCTATGATTTTTGAAGTGCAGAGGTTGAACTAATGACTTTACCACTTCTTTTTTAGCTTTCGTCCATGCTGGTGAGATGCTGTGCGAAAACCAGTTCTGAAGGCGTTGTGAGAAGGGAAGCGTTCACTATGATTTCAGTACCTCACGCCATCAGGATGCTCAGGTATTTTCAATAAGTTATCTTTGGCTATAAAATTTGCTGTGCTGTTTTGTAAACCTAACAGGTTAACATGGTTTGGATTTATGTCAGTTCCGTTTCCTCTGTGTTCAGTCAACACAACCACCTATTGACGTCAAAACTGTGTAGTCAGGGGCCCATGCTGGATGTAGACACAGCAATGTATCTATCCGTCTGGGCCTCAGAAAAGGAAAGTTTCATCCTTGGAATAAGTAAATAAATCTTTTGCTATGTGTACACGTGTGTGTGTGTATATATATTACATATACACATATATATCTACATCTATGATTTTTAAAAATTAAATTGTTTTTGCTTTCTAAGAACTTCCGAAGGACTTTTCTATTAACAGCCAAAGCAGATGGGTTTCATTAAACTGCCCAGACCATTCTTTTTCTAATCATCTGCCTGGCCCGATCTGAGGGGAAAAGGGCAGACATATGAGGAATCTATTCTTCTTTAACCCTCTCTGCAAGGCATCTGCTAAGACCTCATTCATCACCGTGAAAGCTGTGAATGGATAGCTATGCAATACGGCCAGCTCTCTTTGGGAGCGGTGGTGTAACGCCTAACCTCTCCGCTGGTAAAGCAAAAGCAACATGCACTTTTGTCAAACTGTCAGCGAACACTTCCCTCTTGATACAGTTTGCTCAACCCAACCTTCTGCAGTGTCATCTGGCTGCAAATGTTTCATTTTGAAGAAAACCCCCAACCGGTGGCTGGATGTGGTTCTCACAAAGGAATCCTTGTGCCTCTGTGATGGCTGTAAGTGTGCGGCCATTTGTTTGCCTCCAGAAGGATCCAAACTATGTAAGAAACAAAACGGCTTTCAAATTCAGATTGTGAAACTATTTAATAAAACCAGACTGATACATCTCATTATCAACCATGTTTAAAATGGCAGGAGAGCATTCAGTCATTCGTAGTATCATGGAACTACCGCTGTTCCGGCAGACTTCAGGAGGAATGGATGATCGCAGCAGCAGCGGACACCAGCCTCTCGCTCCCACCCCAGTCCTCAGCTGGGACTGAACGCTAATGCGGTGTTAACTCCGTGGCCCACGCTTACTTTCAGTCGTGAACGCTGTAACTTTTCAGTCAAAGGAAATGAAGGCCAGAATCATCATCCACTTGTTAATTACAGTGTGAAATATCGCAATCACTTTTTTTTTTAGAGGTGGCCTGAGAATTATGAAAGACGGATAATGGCCCTCGTTATGCAGGGGATGAAGCGGTCTATTAAGCCGTGGGAACTTCTTCCATGAAACAGTCTTCAGCCTGACTTCCCTCATAATTCCAATTCCAAGTTGTCCGACGGCCAAGACACTTGAGAAATCGACACGATCCCTGTTAAAGTCGCAAACTCCCCTTAGTTTTCACAGTGTCTAATCACATAATAGTTTCCTATTCATTTTAATTTTTTGTATGACTGCTTCTCCAGCTCTAAACTGTTTAGTAAATGCTAAGTATCACAGAAAGCATTTTCATTTATGGTGAATTTGGTTCACCTGCCTAACGTCAGCGTGAGTTCTGATATCCTCAAGGTGATTTTTCTGTTTGCAAATATTTTGATTTAAACATTCAACATCAGGTTTATTGAAATGACATGTCCTAAAACTTAGTCTTTTTTTCTGTTTTGTTCTTAATCTCTATTAGTAAGTATAGAAAATGATTCCAATCACTTTTTTTTACTGATTTACAATGTTTTATTAGTTTCTGGTGTACAGCATAGTGATTCAATCACACATATATATGTATGCATATTGTTTTTCATATTTTTTCATTATAAGTTATTATAAAATATTGAATATAGTTCCTTGTGCTATACTGTAGGACCCTGCTGTTATCTGTTTTATATACAGTAGTTTGTATCTGCTAATCCCAAACTCCTAATTTATCTCTCCTACCCCTTTTCCCCTTTGGTAACCATAAGTTTGTTTTCTATGTCTGTGAATCTGTTTCTGTTTTGTCAGTAAGTTCCTTTGTCCCATTTATTTAGATTTTACATATACTTGTAATCATGTGATATTTGTCTTTCTCAATAGCGATCACTCTCAAGGAGTCTTAATACAGTTTTTTTTTTTTCATTTACAAAATTATTAAGTACACTTCTCAAACATTTTAAACTGTATTTATACAATGATTATATTTTCTTTTCTTTTTAAATACATGAATTATCCAAGTCACAATAAACTGTCCCAAATACTCAAATGAATCTTATATATGAAATAGTATAATGTATATGGTAATCTCTGAAATATTTCATTAATGTGTTGTAAACTTTACTAGACCTCAGTATAAAGTTGCAAAACTAGACTGATTACACAACACATTGTAAAAAGGCATTGCAAATAGCCTGACTGGCTAAATTCTCAATCTGTCAGATACGTACAGTGTATGATGAAATTGAAATATTGTTGTTTCAAGTTAAATTCTTTTAAATATTTCTCTGCTTAATTTAATCGTTTGGGGTTAATAAATATAACTCAATTAGATATAGCAACTCATCCTAAAATCTGATTTTTCCTCTTCTGGGGTCTGTGATTGGGTAATGATCAGAAACATAAATTGGGATTTGAATGGCACACCTTGAAACTTTATAGCGTGTGTCATGGAGACTTTGTAAATTAAATCAGAATTCAAATATCCATGCTACATCATTACCTACTTCTGACAGCTTGTAGTAGTCTGCAAATACCACCAACACAACAAATCACTTAGCGATATTTTTCATTATTTTCTCTTTGTGTACATTGAAGTGTCTTCTCATCTAGGTACACTAAGTAGTTTGATAGGATGCTACAGTTCTTTAAAATAATGAAATGAAATCTGACTGAATTCTTGATTTTTCAAATAGTTCAAGGGTACTGTCAATACTATTTATTCTGAAGTTATTGAAAAAACTTAAGTGTGATGGCCATTGACACCCCTGTCAGAGCAAAATTTCATATGTGTTGAGCCTGTTTTGAGGACTAACCAGCTTCCTCTCTTCGATGTACCTGTTTTTAGCTACCTTCTTATCTTACAAGAAATCCATAAAGCATAATGTCACATTGAAGCCTTTTATAATCTAACACTATTTTTTTTTTCGGTCATTACTTCTCAAGGCAAATGCCTGGATTTTGTTAAATGGCTGGTTTTTCTTGCTTACCATCCCCATGTGATAAAATGACATCCCTGTATAGAATCAGTGAAATGTTACTTGTGTTTTAAGGCCAAAATCAAACCCCACCAGATCTGTGAGATCTTTCTCCATTATTTCACTCAGATGTGACCACAGATGCCATGACGTTAGAATTTCTAGTAGTGGTTCCTAAGTCATGCTGTTCAGAACCCTAGATCAAACCCCTTTCTGGATGGTACAGAGGGTCGAGTGCCAAGTTGATAGAGCTCAAAGTCTTGCTCACCTGCTTCAACCAGAGTGGAAGCCCTTTGTTTATTTTTTTTTCTTGTTCAAGTGAAGTTTACATCTATTAAAGACAACCACAGCTTTTAAAAAATAATAAATGATTCCAAAATAAAATAAATCAAAACTAAAACTTCCTCTCCCTGCTAGATCATGAATGCCAAAGAAAGTGACCATTGTTTCCCAGCATGCCTTTGGTGCCTCAACACTACTTTTGTGTCTATAATTTGGCGAATGAATAAATAAAATGCTATTATATGGGCTGACATGAAGCTAAGTATAAGAAAAATTAAACTATGTTTTTAGAGTTATTGTGATATAATGGGAAGAAAATCAGGCTGAAAGTTAGAAAAGCTAGTTCAAGCCTGTAACTCATCACTTTCTGTGCTATCTATAGGCATGGGACAACCCTCTTGATTACTAAGTTCCAATTAAATGGAATAATAATTACTGTAATGCCAAAGTCAAGTGCTGATGCTGGAATGCAGGTAATAATTATGGTTAAGAACCTGAGCTTTGAAACTCGACTGCTCAAGTTCAAATCCTGGCTACAATTATACTTTTGTATGTGGAACAATTACTTAACCTTGAGCCTCAGTATTTCTATCTGTAAGATGGAAGTACATTATGGAGGCTTTGTTGAATACATTAATTCATGCATCATTTCGGTAGTACCAACAGGATTACATAAGCAAATGCTCTGAAACACACAGAGTACGAGGTAGTGAAGATATAACTCCAAATATCTCAGTGTTAATCTTTCCCAGCACCAAGAAATTTCTAGCACCAAGTAAAGGAAAACTCAGTGCAGCTTTTTTAACTATTCAGAATCTCAGAATTCTCAGAAGAGGACTATACTTATCATATGTTCTACAAGGTTTTGCACTAAAACACAATATGGTGAAAATTGTAATTATTATTATCAATATCAACAAAAACTACTGTAGTGGCATTTTTTCTGGCCAGTTACCCAGAACTAATATATACCTGTTTGTATTGCTGGGCCAGCTAATAAAAGTTAATATTGCATCAAGTGTCCTTTATTCATTGTCCTTTTCTGTTTGAGAAAGCTTCCTGAGAACAGGACTTCAGTCAGGTCAAAACACCTGTCCTGGTTTGCCCAGAACTTCCCTCGTTTTAGACTGTCAGTCCAATTTCCAGGCTTCCTTCAGTTCTGAGCAAACCAGCACAGCTGATCACCTGAGCACCTCTTTCTCTATCCCTTAACATGTTTAGCATCATTTGTTACATGTAAACTGTGTTCAGTTAACATCTCCTTGATTGAAATAAATTCTTTCAGTTGCTGTCAAGATCTATCTATCAGCTCAGGCATGTTCTTTGACCAGAGACCCAAGGGAAATATCTTGGTCTTACATGATTGAAAAGTTACCAGCTGAATGGATGTGGACCCAGGAAAGTCAAAGACGATTAAAAGAGAAAGTAAATTCAACAGTGCAACAAAAGTAAACTACCCAGAAAATTTTAATATACAGTAATTAAATTTGTATTCATCTGTTGGAAAGTATGGGAGAGGTTGATATTAACTAGCCAAAGTAGTAATATATTAAGTGAAGTGTCTCCAATTGGCATTAACTTTTATTTTAATAAGATAGTAATTGTATATTTAATAAATACCAACAGCTTATTAAAATGTAGTGATGGGTCATTATGCTAAGGGTTAATAAAATATCTTTCTTTTTAAGGATTTAGAATGTTGTAATAAATGCTACTTGTTGAAACTCATATACAGTTAAAGAAGAACATTAAATATCTCTGCTTTAAGGGAAGCCTGGGGAATGCCCTCCACTGATTATTAGCGTTAATACACACTGAAGGAGCCTGCTTGGTTATGCATCTTTTGAAATCCCCATCAACAGCTCCTTGATCTTGGCAATCCCTTGAGAGCTGATCCAAGTCTGATACTTGCTTTGCACTCCCAGCTTCAGTGATAGCTCATCAAAGGGGTAGAGGTTCATAAGTCATACTTTCTGCTCCAGTCCTTGTTAGAAATATCAACAGAGCATGCTTTCTGAAGAGTTTCAAGTACTTCCAACCCCTGTTGGAAACAGGAAGGGCAAAGGTAAAAACACAACACATTTTTTTTTAAAAAGTAAAGGAAACAATATTGAACTTCAAAAAAACAAAAAGAAGAAAGAAAGAAAGAAAAACGCTTGCTTTGCATTTGGACTAAGGTTAGGATTTTTTTTTTTCTTTCTGCTTACTAATGCACCCGCCCCATGATCCTTGCGAGGGCAGAAAGTCAAACAGCCTTGTCCTCGTGCACCTCCGTACTCTGGGTGACTTTCCTAAGCTCAGAGCTCCCACTGACTTCAAAGAGGGGAAAGGGCATGGAAGGAATCCACAGGGTGCTGGGGTGGGGGGAGTGGAAAAGGGCCGAGGACAAAGCTGCAGTTAAGTCATCTCAAGTGTAGCACTGTTTCTCTATCATCATCTGATGGGTTCAATTAAGTGCTATCTTCGATATTATAGAGCAGATTTTTTTTTTCTCGAGGTGAAATGGAAACATCTGTATATTCTCATAAAGCTAATCCCCCACCAAAAAAAAAATAATAATTCTGAATGGTTTTATGTGTATAGACGTCAAACCAGGCGAACATCAGGAATATTGCCCCTTCCTTGCTTTCTGGGTTCATATTATTATAGAAGCCGTGCGGGCAATAGTCATAATTTGCAGGGTGACTAAGTCGAATGAGAAATCTATCAGGTGTGCACAACCAGTTGACAATCACTTCATTTGCATGGAGGTCTGATTGGGTGAAAGACAGGAAGGGGTCACAGAAATGGAGAGATATAAGAGGGTTTTATGAAGCAACAAAAGATGGCTGTTAGGTAATAGTTTTGACACATGAACATTTTTTCATCTGTAAATTTCATGTAATTTTCATCACCAGTGTGGAGACCTAGTTGCCATGGCTTGGTTTCTGCTGATGGTAACAGAGCTCCTTTGAGAAGCCTTTATTTTTGATAAAACACATCAATAAATAGTGATTAAAGAACTTACTATAGTAGGTTAAGTTTAAAATCATGATCATAATCCCACTGGTCCTCCTCTCCCACATCCAAGTACTTCATTCTTGATCTGCATTTTGAGATGGAAAAGTCCAAATATAAGCATTTTTTTAAGTGCTTTGTTTGAAATAAATTACTCAAAATGGATATCTTATTTATATGGCAAATTTTTTTTTTTTTATGTTCAACTCCTTCTTGTTAATTGTTACTGTTCTTAACTTTCTGTTTTACATCCTGGGCCTTACATCATTTTTTTCCTCTGTATTTTGGCCATTTAAAAAGCCTATTGTCAAACACTATGTCTTAGTCTAATTTCTAATATTTCCATTCAGCTTTCTACATCTCCATGTGGAATTCTTTCCCTGAACATCGCATTCATGTCATCCTTCTTCCAAAAATCTAATAGTGAGCTTTGCAACTGTGTGACTAATTTCTTCCAGAACTTGTCACTACCAAATGCTCACACCAAATGTTACACTGTTAGTACATGAGAAACTGTGCATTCAGCAAAGCTCCACTTTATTCCTCAAATAGCCAAAAAAGCTGATGCCAATTTTCATCTTCACTGTGGAGACCTAGTTGCCATGGCTTGGTTTCTGCTGATGGTAACAGAGCTCCCTTGAGAAGCTTTTATTTCTGATAAAGCACACCAATAAATAATGATTGAGGGACTTGCCACAGTAAGTTAAGTTTGAAATCATGGCTTTTCTCCCGTGCCTTCTCCTGCAACCTGGTTACAAAACCCAGGCTCCTACAAAATACAGTATGTTGTATATTCTCGCCTAGGGGTCAGCCATGGGAGCCACCAAGGTCAGATTTGGCCAGGTTCATTCATGTACCCTTGTCAATGGCTGACTTTTGCCTACAGTTGCTTAATTGAGTTGCGATCACATCATGGTCTAACAACCCCCAAATACTTAGTATCTGTCTTGAGAAATAGTTTACAACCTGCTGTCCAGTGAAAAACAATGATGATTCCAAAGACAGCGTTTCTGTCTTGGTTTCTAATTTCCTTCCTTCTTCCAGTAAAATGTGGTAGCCAACCTAGAAGAAATCTCAAGAGCTCCTTCAACTTTCATGAGAACAAGAGTTCTTAGTCTGGAGTTCATCAATGAGAATTTTTTTTCTGCGGCACGCACATGTGTGTGTGTCTGTGTGTGTACATTTTCTGGACGGTGTATATTCAGTGGTTAAGAATATAGTTTGGATTCAGGTGATCCCGATGTTCGAATGCAAGCTCTAATCTGACAGCTTGGCTAGGGGACTTATGCAGATTACTAAGACTTTTCTAAATCTTAATTTTCACACCTGAAAAAAAATAGACCTATTAACACCTACCTGAAAAGACTTCATGAGGATAAAAATACATATGACATTGTCTATTAAGTTCATAAAGCACATGTTGAGTGTTCACCAACAATCAAGCCACTAGGTGGGAAGTCTATTAAATACACAAAATCAAAACAAGTTTACTTGCCACTCTTGTCCTTGAATCAGACTTGAGAACATTTAGTCATCATAATGATTCCAAATCAAGGCTTAGTAACATGTCGAAGAATGAAACGAACTCTACCCTTTCTTTCATGGATAATAGAATAATGAGGTGCCATAGAATGAGCTTAATAAAACACAGCTTGGAAGAGCATGTGTTCACTCAAGTCTCCAGCTTATTTCTCTGAGTAGCCACAAATAAAACCTGGATATTTCTATAAACATATAAACCTATATCCGAGCTTTTTTAAAATTTGTACTTTACTTGCATGCTGATATCACAATTGAGCTCTGAAAGAAAATGGACAAAACAGAATCGTCCTTTGACTTCAAGGTAATTGAAAGAAAAGCAGTCGAATAAAGTTTTTAGAAATCTGACTCATTTGATTGAGGAATACGCAGCACAAATACATATTTAATAGTTGAAGCCTTTTTTAAAAAATAAGTTGACTAAATAGTGATTTTTTTTTAACCCAGGGAATAAAACAGAAATGATAAATGTAGTTTTAGAAAACATATCTGCCTCTTTCACATCCGTTCCAATCTGAAGTGGTACCAGCAGTGTTGAGAATGACAGTACATATGTTATGACTGTTTGAATTTCAGAAAGCCTGTGGTTAAATTCTGCATAATTGGTTCCTGCTTAAGACAGAGCTTGCAAGAATCCAGGAGGAGACATGAGAGTAGATAAAGAATGAGTGAAAGAAACAAAAAACAGACACTCCTAGTAAGAGGAACCATGTCCACTCTGGGGGGAAGTATTAAGAGGGTCCCACATGGAGCAGGGCTTAGATCTTGGCTGCCTTTTATCTGAGTAACTGATTCAGACAGTGGGATCAGATTTAAGTGGTTACATTTGCAGATGCTGATTGGAGGACAGCGAACATGGAGATGGCTGCCAGAGAGATTCGGAAGGCACCGATGTACTTTGTTACAGCACAGAAGACCAACACATGGCATTTAATAGTTACAAACACATTAGGCTCAGGATATATTTACATAAAAATACAGGGGGAAGGGGCAAGGGGTAGAGCTTTAAAATACAGACATATATGACACAGGATAAAATAAAATTCCATTCAGAGAAGCCTGGATTTGAAAGATTTAATACTTCAGGGTCTAAAATATGAGGACTAAACTATGTTAAACTATTTATATTAAGATGGCACAACTTTGGGGAGAACTAGGTTTGCTTGGGGAGCTAAGATAGATTTGGGCACCTTTGACAGTTTGGATGCAAGTTCAAACTTTAGGTCATTTAACAGTGAGAAAAAAGACATAAAAAACTAGGATAAATTAGTGATGTTAGTTCCAACTTTGTGAATATGTGCCTGCAAGTCAATTTACAAAAAATAAAAATAAAAGAGAGAGGATATGCTTGATGCAGTTACATGATGTAAATTTAAAGATGGTGGTATAACATGGGCCTGATAAATCTGAAAAGATGAGCAGCTGACTAAATGAATGTATGCTGGCATAGGACTAAAATATTCTTTGTCTCCCCTTTATCAATTCAGAAATAAACTAGTAAAAATGTCTCATTCTTCAAAAGCAGTTGTACATGTAAGTGTCATCCTTCTAACTTCAACTTAAAGAAAGCAAGTTTGTTATTATCATTACCAGCTTTCAAAACGAATGGGAAAATGCAAGCTACAGGAAGTGAATTATTTCCTTAAAATACACAGCCCCGTTATATGCACAATCAGATGATTCACATGGACTTTAAAAAGAAAACACTTACACGTATTGTCGTGCACAGTGCTACTCGTGTTCTTGTGTAATTGATTGCACAAAACACTCCAGGGTGATGACAGAATCCCTGCTTGTCACTGTGATTGATCGTCTCAGAGTAAAGAGCAAAAATGCAAAAAGTCAGCAAACATTTTAAGATCGAAAACTCGAGACAAGTAGTTTAATTTTTAAGCCAGTGAGCGGATGCTTATAAAAATAAACCAGAACTGATCAGAGAAAAGGAAACCTGAGACTAGATTAAAGATTGGGAATTATTTTAACAAACATTAGTTCATTTCAGAAAAGACCCCATATATTCTGGCTGAGTTAAAGATCTTTTCTGCTTAATTCTTAGCAAACAAGATTTCAGGAAATAATCCCATCCCCTAGTTTCTCTGCTTGGAGAAATAAGGCTACACATTCAGAGCAAATAAGTTATATCTTTTGTATGGGCTCTTGGGAGTGTGCTAGAAAGATTTTGAAGACATTTCTAGACTCCTTAAAGAAATTCCTTACACAGTTATCATTGTTTCTTGGAGGGATGCTAGTAGAGTATGTGTGTGTCATCTTGGAGTTAAATGCACAACTTTGACATTTCCCAATTTGTTTTAATTATGATTCACTAGAGAGGATCAGGGCATGCTGCTGCTTCTCTGTAAAAGTATTGATTTGTAGTCATTGAAAAAAACTAACCTGGCCCAACACACTGAATAGTTGAATACATTCTCAGACCACTTTTCACTGGAAAATTAGAAAGTATGTTATCAAGTTTTCATGTTAAAGGTATTCTTTTTTCTTTTTTCTTTCCAGAAAAACAAAATTGACCTGTGTCTGTTAGTCACTATAACATGTATTTGATAGATGAAACAATGTTGAAAGGTACAATAATAATTGTTAAACTTATTGAAAACTGTAGGAATGTTTGATATTATTTACCTTATTTATATACAAGTCCTGGGAGATGAGATTTACTGTCATTGTTTACAGGTAAGGAAATGGAATCTTAGTGAAGTTAAGTAGCTTGCCCAAGGTAATATTAGAGCCAGGAATTAAACCGGACTGGCTTTGCTTTTAGAGTCCACATGAAGAAAGCTTATAAAAATTTGGTATACATGAATTTTAAAGTATTTATTGAATGCCTATCATTTTTTCAGCATTATCATTGGTACTGGAGGAAACATGAACAGAAGAGTTACTGTAAAATGCAACATATTTTTCAACTTAATGCAGTTTCTGCAAATCTGAGCAGATAGACTACAATGGAGAGTCAAAGTCACTTACCTAGGAGAATGGGAATGGCTGTCAGCTGTTTTATTGTTGTTGTTACACGTACTTTTCTGAAGTGAGGCCAAAGTATACCAAATAATCAGGTACTAAGTAGAGTTTTTATCTTTTTGCATGAGGCCTCAGATATTAAAACGAAGGCATTATATAGGAGGACTATTATGCTCCCATGATTAGATGTTTGAGATGCATTCTGTATACTGCTTGCAACAACCTCCCAGAGGGGTTGTTTGATCTGCAGCTTGAAGTTCAAGAAATGTATGCATTCTGATGCCTGACCTGACAGAGCAGTTGATGGAGGCTTCAGGGGTCAAATCCAGCTCTTTCTGGCTCTAAACAGTGCCTTTGTTACCCCTGATCAAACTAACGCACAAGTCTTCAGAGCAGACCTCTTGTAAGCCTGGAGAATCCTCAACTAGACGGCCGTGAGTACGAAATCGCACAGCGCTGGGGTTAAAGTTTGCTTTCAGGAGCTTTCCTCTTTCCCCACACTCTGCACATCAGATCCTACAGTCTAAATAACGGGAGAACCCAGATGTTAAGCATTATTTTGTGCATCTTTCAGATAATAAAAGAGAGGTGAGCCCCGGACAAGGAAGCAGTTTTTATTTCAGTTTTTATAATTTTTACTTAATTTAATAAAATAATAAAATCACTGTACATCCATAAAATCTATAAACAGGACAGGATATTTTATCCCATATTGTCTTTAAAGCCCTGTTAGCTTGTATTTATTCCTACTTCAGTTAAGCCGTTTTGCATTCAAAAATCTCCTTCTCATGTGGCTAATGCTCTGACGCATTGAAATAGCACTTGGTGTGTTACTGCAAGATCTGAGAATCCCTGCATGTCTACCCAATTGTTGTTTCCTTCTTTAAAATTCCTCTTGTGGTTTCTACAGTGATAAAATGAAGAACATTTGTGGGGAAAAAAAAAAAAAAACAAAACAAAACTTCCACGGAGACCATCAGTGTGCAAAAGACTCATGTATTTGCTTCAGACAGAAATACATTCTTTGTAGTCTTTTTTTTTTTTCCCATAAAGAAAACTGAATCATCCATATTGATTGAATCTAGAGTGGAAATGGTCCTGATGGTTCTTTTTCCCTCCTGTACCTCTTCTCCATCAGAAATTCCAGAAGATTGTTTTTCATTTGTTGGGTTTCTTTGTGATTTAATTCAGTAAATTTTGGCTCCGTTGTGCTGTCTATACAGATCATGCAGGGAAAGAAATAATATGTGTAGATAATTCCATAGAATCCTCATAGTGACCCTCTGAGCAAACGAGCAAAAGCCCAGACCAGTGAGTGACGGAGCAAAATTCAACCCAAGGTCTCTCTGAGCCCAAAGCTGCTCCCCAGAGTCCACCACTCAAATTCTACCAGTCGATGGAATTTCATCGGCACATGTCTTGGTCTCCTTCTCGAATCAGTGCAGATCTAGGAAGGGAAGGAGGCTTGTAAAGGCACTCAGATTAAAAAATGCTTGTCTGTATTTTCTTTGATGCCCAAATAATGCATCAGAATTGTTTCCAAAGGACTGTAGGGCAGGACAGAATTAGAACAGTTTACAATAAAGTGTGTTTCCGACATGCACAGTTACCCAAATCCTGTTACCTGGCTCACTTTAGACATTTATTAATCCATTGATTTGTTACCAGAAAATACTAGGGTATCAGTTGTTGGAAATTGTTCATTAAATGGTTTAAAATAGCGTTTGCTGTAAATCTGGGTGTTTGGATCATAGAATTTGAAAATTGAAATTCGTATTAGATTTGTTCTGTTCCAATTCCTTTATGTTAACGTTGGAGGGCCTGCACTTAGAAGATGCACACCGTTGATCAAAGGTAAAATATTCCTACGTACGAGCAGAAGACGGGCATTTTCACTCTGAGTAGAGGGTGCTTTTCATTGACCAGTGCCTTCTCCATTCTTGCTGCACTCACATGTACATGCACCACAAGCGCGCACACACACACACACACGCACGCTACACTTCTCTTCATACTTCCTTCATACACATCATTAAAATGCTTCCTGACATGACAAGCTTGAAGATTTAAATAAGTCATATTTTTTAAATGGTTTAGAAAATCAAGGGAATTTTATGCGTTCAGCGCAGGAAAGAAACCACGGTAAAGAGCTCAAAGCTCTGCCAAAGAAAAGACACATATTCTTGTGGGAATTTCGCTAGGGCCTCCCCACCCACTTCCGGTGCTGCTTTGACTCAGCTTGGATAAAGACATGGGCCTGTGAGTGGCCGTCCGCCTGGAGCTTTGCATATCTCAGTGGGGGGCGTCTGGTGCCGACCCACAGTGGCCTGATGGCCCACTGCTCTCCTGCTGGTTATTGCTTATCAGTTGGGAAGGTGAGAGGGCACCCAGCTTATATGAGGACAGTGAGTTTGTGGAAGAAGGAAGAAGAGTATCTGACAGACACCAGGGAGCCAGAAAGTGTGTTTGCACCAACAAAGTCTCCCTCCTTCCTCAAGGTGTCACCCCTTGGTCCGATGCCGGGTCTGGCAGTCCATGGGGTCTCATCAGTGATGTCCCTTCTTGCTTTAATTCAAAGTAATTGTAGTCTTAAAATCCTAAATTACTAATGAATTCTTACTTGTTTATCTGGATTTGATTTATTCACAATTTTCACTGTCTGGAGGAAGACTCACGTTCCAAGAAAACAAGCATAATTTTCAAAATTTCGTGGGAACACGAGGAAATTACAGGATTTGAGGAAGTTGTCATATAATTAATCCTAACTCGTAGGCTTACATGTCAGCATCTTTGTAAGGAAAATGGACTTGCTTGTTATTTTTTTTTAATTCTTATTTTTTATTGTGTAGTTGATTTACAGTGTTAGTTTCAGTTGTACAGCAAAGCAATTCAGCTATACACATATATAAAATTTTTTCAGATTCTTTTCCATTACAGCTCATTGCAGGAAATTAAATATAATTCCCTCTGCTATACAGTAGGTCCTTGTTCTTTATCTCTCTTAGATATAGTAATGTATAGCTGTTAATCTCAAACTTGCTTTTTTAAATGATGATATTTTATCTTCATATATATCTCAAGATTTTAACCTTGGTTTAAAAAAATTATTAGATTAAAGCAGAAATACATGTATATATCGATATCTACATATTTGCATACATAAAATGTCGCAGCAGCGAAGTGTTAAACAAAAAGAGATTTGACGCAGATATTGCTTTTCTTTTGTAGTATAGAGATCTTCCTTGACACAGTGGGGTTGGCTCATGACAAACCCATCATAAGTTGAAAATATCTTAAGCTGAAAATGCATTTAATACACCTAACCTACCAAACATCATGGCTTAGCCTAGCCCCCCTCAAACACTTATGTTACATTACTTCTCAGAACACTTACATTAGCCTACAGCTGGGCAAAATCATCGAACACAAGCGCGGTTTTGTAATAAAGCACAAATATCTCATGTCATTTATTGAATACTGAGCTGAAAGTGAAAAACAGAATGGTTGTGTGGGTACAGAGTGCTTGTAAATGTATCGGTGGTTTACTGTTGTGATCACACGACTGACCAGGAACTCTGGCTCGCTGCCCCTGCCCGGCATCAGGAAAGAATGTTTTTCTGCATATCACTAGCCCAGGAGAAGATCAAAATTCAGGATTTGAAGTCAGGTTTCTACTGTATGCATATGGCTTTCACACCATCATAAAGTCGAAAAATCTTAAGTTGAACCAAATCTTAAGTTGGGACCATCTGTATTCTATGAGAAACTTTTAATTAAAGTTTTATTGCAGAATATTCAAGCCCTACTCTGAAACCAGTCTGTTCAATAGCTTTTTTTTTTTTTTTTTTGGTACTCTCCTGTGAAACCATGGAGACAGAGTTGGAATTGTGTTCATGAGAAATTTAATTTCAACATCTGTTTACCTAACCACCTGTTTACCTCTCTACTTAACTGTCTTTGACTCTATTGCTCCTTTTCATCTAACTGCTGTGTAAGGGTGTGTCTTCAAATCTTCACCACTTGAATAGACAGAAAACAATCCTTTGTTTTGCACTAAGAACCCAAGGGTTCCCTGATGAGATTTGATTATCTTGTTTGCATTGAAAGTATCATTTTTTACCTCAAAGGTTCCACATCATTTAAATATTTGCTTTGCATAAGATTTGGAAATGAAAATTTTAATGAGGTCCCAAAGCAGAAGAGCAAGCATCAGACTGTCATTCTCCCAGTTGAGTTAGTTCTTTACATGGACGTGGCTTCACAAAGCACCAAAGTCAGTTAGGAAGGGAACTTTTTTTGGAATAAAAAGGAAAACCTGGGCTGTGTGTATGTGTGTGGGTTTGAAGGGGTAGTTTATGTGTGTGTTTTTGTTTGGAAAAAAAAACAATATTGATGACCTCTTACTTACCAGGTATATTGTTAGGTACTTAACAGGAAATATTTCAGAGAATTCTTAACTGTGAAGTAACTCTAAAAATCCTTATTTTAAATGTTAGATGACTGAATTTCTCCTAGGTTATCAAATTTATAAGTAAAAGAGTAAGAATTTGTACCTAAATTTGTATCACTGTACCCACTTCTATTTATAGCTTTTGCTGTAAAAGCTACATTGATATCATAGAAAACTTAAGAAAAAAAATCACCAAATACAATAGACCACACATAAATTTTAACCAGAGAAAAGGAAAAAAATGTATATTAATTTTCCATTATAAATTATATATATACATAAAATATATATAAAAATATATCTGTGCCAGTTTACAGATTGTACAATTTCTCCTTGTATTATAATGATATTATTTCTCCTTTGATTTTGCTCAGTTCTCTAATGGAGCTAGTAGAGTGTCTTCCCATCATTGGTTCTATATTTCTTTCTGCTCTTTAAGGTGTTTACACACATTTGATTCTTACTCATGTTGATTAACTTGAGATGAAAAAGAGATGATCGTTCAAATGGGTACCAGCAAATTAAGATAAGCACAATTTACATTGTTCACTCACTTGTGCTCGAGTGTCTCTCCCTCTGGATTAAAATTAGCCGAGAAGGAAGGCAAATCTGACATGTTGATCAGTCCTTGTCAGAGCTGACAAATGGAAAACCTGTCAGTTTAGTTCACAGCAGGAGTGCAATCTCTTCTTTCTGAATTAAATAGTGTGATGTGGATTTTATAAATTCCAGATTCTTTTCTGAGCCTCAGAAGAGGAGCACCATCATTCCTTAGACATTTTCTAGTCAAGAGTTTCAAAAACTCAGTTTCATCACACCTTGGAAATAATGTAAACATTTACACTTAGTGAAAGTATATTTGCTACTCACTGAGTAATTAAAGGGACTAGTAATGGAAGAGGTCAGGACCACAGAGAGGACACAAGGTAAAGCACTCCCTATCTCAGGAGATAATGTCACATCCTTGATGTGTCTTTCTCACTCTAATTCCTATTACTCTGTGTTTCTATTGCCAATTTACCATTTATAAGATAACATTATAACTGGTTTTGTCATTCTCCACCAGTAAACTATGAACTCACTGAGAGTTATGACCAAGTATTGGTGGTTATTATTTCATACACACACACACACACACACACACACATATATATATATATACACACACACCTGTATGCCCTAGAGTCAATATGAATATCATATACAGTTGACCCTTGAACAACATGAGAGATTAGGGATGCTCACCCCACACACAGTTGAAAATCCATACAGAAATTTTGACTCCCCCCAAACTTAATTACTAATAACTTACGGTTGGCTGGAAGCCTTACTGATAACATAGGCCATCAATTAACATATTTTGTATGTTGTATGTATTATATACTATATTCTTAAAATAAAGTAAGATAGAGAAAAAATGTTATTAAGGCAATCATAGGGACAAGAAAATATATTTAAAAAACATCTATGTGTTTATAGAAAAAGAAAATCATGTCTAAGTGGACCTATACAGTTCAAATCTGTGTTATCCAAGGGTCAACTATATTTCAGGATGTTGATACATGTTTGTTTTCTGAATGTATGTTAATGACAGATTAAGTAAATAAATCTGATTACTTGTTTATATAATATCTTGGTCATCTGGAATATGGTGTGGTGCGCTGAGAACACCACCACTGAAACTTCAGGCTTCATTCTTGAGATCAAGTGATTCTAACTGAAAACATCCTTTGCCTTATGTGGTAAGGTCTTAATTCAGAGGTCAAGCACATGGATGGTGTGTTTAGGAAGTATGATAGAGACTGAACAAGGACATGTTAAAATTTAAGATGCTGTAGATGCTTCTTGATTTATGCACAAATAGACATGACCCATTTATCATTAGCATTATAGCAGTAGCGTTATAGGTATCTCTCTCTTCTCTCCAACTTTTTGATTAACTATGCTCTCCAAGTTCCTCTCCAGATCACAGTATTTTAATTGTAGAATACATTTTAGTTCTGATATGGTAGTAATAAAGCTAACATCATGATAAGAAAATTTTAAACTGCGTTGACAGTTTTAAAGAGCAAAGTTGACACTGGAATAATTAAAACCATAATGCGTAATCATGAAGCGCTTTCCTAGAATGCAGATAAAAGTAACTTAAAATGATAGTTATGGTGTAAAGTAAAGGTATTTCTAGATTAGCAATTATACGTGCACAGAAAGGAGAAGTCAGAACACGTGGCTTAGAGGTAATAATGCTTGTAGCTAAAGGTGACTACAAAAAAACCCCAAAAAAACAGAGAAACAAATTTTAAAACTGCTCTGTATTTCAGCCTAACAGATTAGAGATTGAGCCATGGTTTACTTTGGAAAACATATATGATTAACAGACAAAAACGTTTGTATGAGAATTCATGTAGGTTAACATTATAATAACGTTTATAATATAATCAGGGTTATTGCAGCCTTGACTCAATGATCCTGGATGCCAGAACACAGTGGAAAAAGCCCAGGGTGTTTAATGCAAAATGACTTATTGTTATAGTCAAGTTCTTTTTTGAACTACAAGATTCAACACAAAAATCTCATAGAAAACTAATGAAGCTGTGCATTTCCAAACTTAAAATATATCTAGAAATAGACAGTGGTGTCTTAAATTCTTCTGGACTCATATCAGCCTTTTTTCCTTCTTTGTCTGCACCTGTCAGTTTCCATTTCATAGTCACAGTTTTTGTTTTTCAACAACTTTGGCGTGAATGTCACTTGGTCTTGTCGTGATTCTGACACTAGACTCTGCCCTTTTGTGACCTTTCATGGCAGCTAACCCTAACAGTTGCCCGGAAGTCTTTGTCTCAAGAGAGAAATGTAATTGTCACTGGCTAGCTGATAGGTAATATTTCCCTCAGGCCAGTCATCTAAGGCAAGGTAAAAGGCAGAGTCACATGCTCCCTTAGTTTTTTCTCCATAGCATTGGGAAGTAGGATAATTTAAGAAATACATGTTTGGTGCATAAATATTATGTTGAACTCAATTTACATTCCATGAAACTATAACAGAAATATTTGCTCAATAATAAAAGGCTTCAGGAAATGTATCACATTCAAAATCCCTTTAAAAGTGTTGAATCCCTATTCTAGGTTGCTAAGTGAGGACTACACATATTAACAACAAAGGGGCAAGAAAGTAAAATAAAAGGTATATGGGTGGGCATTTAAATCAGTTAAGCACTGAACTAAATAATAAAACATAGCCCGTGATAATTCTTTATAAGAAGACGTATAATATATTTGTTATCTACTCCAAGCTCCAACTACTTGCCAATAAACAGAGAGTTGTTGGGGCAGGGAGTGGCAACTTCATTCAGAAAGCCAGCAGATCAGGAAGATGGTGGGCTAGTATTCCAAAGAACCATCTTCTCTGAGTTGGAATTCAGACTTCTTTTATACTGAAAGGGGTGGGGGTAAAGTCCTGGTTCCCAGCCGGAGCCCCGAGGGGATGTGTTCATTTCTTCCTTCCTGCAGCCATTCACTGGTGAGCCTGGTCAGGAGGTTTTCTGTGAGCTAAACAAAGGTATTTTAGCTTGACACTCATTGCATGGGAGGCAGGGTTCCCAGAGATGGGCCATTATGTACAATTTTAGCTTGTAGGCAACATCCCTTTAGTGATTAACTTATAGCAAAAGCAATAGAATACAAAGTTTAACGTAAAAGAAATAGATCCAATATGGAGTCAGGCTTGTTCTTCCCTATTACGCAATGATTAATAATGTTAATAAAATAACATACAAGGATTCAAACCATAGGTTTTAATAATAAAGTCGAGAAAAATGTTGTGCTCTTCTAGTGAGAGCACAAGTTTTCTGACGGATTCATCCCCATCAGTATCTATTCACCCTCTCCTAGAACTTCTGTCTCTTGGAAGTACTGAGAACCCAGATTAATTCACTGAAACTCAATCCTTAATCTTTATGTTTTCTAAGCCTGTTAGTGAATAGGAGATCTCTTTCTTTTGGATTTGAAATTGATAGGTTAGGTGCCTGGAATTTGGTAAGATCAGTATGGAGTCATGCTACCTGGAAATTAAGTGAACACTTGAAGTTAGCAATAAAAAGACATTGGCTCCCGGTGATGTAATTTGAGCACCTGGATTTAGCCATACTGCTCCATACATTCTGACTTTTTAACACCAATTTGATTTGCATTTCTTTCCCTTAGCAGCTATGTCAATTCTAAATATTATAAGCATGTTTCTCAAAACCTTAAACAAATTCATGTAGATATAATGTTTCCTCTTTTTTCTCTTATTAGTTCTACCTAAATAGGACATTCTTGTCCTCATTATTCAGTTTAGTTTAATTCCCTTAAATCCCTTTAAATGGATTGTGAGATTCTTTCCTGATGGGTTTTTGTTTGATATGGTAATTTTTCCAAGGGTACTGTTTTAAGAAACCTTATAGGCTAAGTTGCTGGGATTTCTGTAATAGTGATGGAGTCACAGGTTGTGATGAAGTTTTGGTACTTTAATGCCAGTAGGCTAACAGGAAATATGCTAGAGAGCTGGAATTCCCCCGAGGACGTGTGTGAGGTGGCTGCACTTTGTCATCAGTTCTTTCCTGGTGCAAACAAAAGAGAACATGTCCCCTCTTTCCAAATGTACTGGAAGCAGTTTGCCCACCAGTGCTGCCTTCTTCCACGAGCCCTGTGTCAGCTGGCTTGGAGGACAGTTTACAACAAATGGGCAGGAAGATTTCTATCCTGCATCTATCTGGGAGTTCTCTCAGATCAAATGTCACTTTTGCTCCAGTCTGCCCAGGGGAAAAAAGCCCGACAATATGCAAGGAAGGTTCAATTTCTTCAGATACTTCAAAGCCTCAGAAGTGCATGGAATTCCCTCCCATCCACACCTACAAACTCATTTTGACAGACGGATGATTTACACAGGGAAGTGGGAGAGAATTTGCTTTCCATCTTTATCGGTCCTATTCTTGTTTATAAAACTGAATTTGGATTCTCTCTGAGTCAACTTAGAATTTAACATCAAAGAGAACGTAATACATAGATCAGGCTATAGAAACAAAGAAAGCAAAACGATGAACAACAGGCTTATAGAGCAAGGGGACACAGGGATGAGGAAATGTGTCTGTTATGACAAAAAGGCTAAGTGTGGGCACCCTCTGTTAATCTACAACCTCTTTTTGGACTGAAAATTAAAAGTCAACCGTATGCTTTTTCCAAAAACAAAATTTGCACCTAACAAAATGTCAGAACATAAAAAGGACGGTCAAAGGTCATGTTAGACAAAAACACACAAGGTAGGGGGAGGAAGTGGTGGTAAGAGTAATACTTCCATGCACAGTAGACATCAAGGCAGAAAGCCTTAAACAAAACAAAAGGAGAGCTTATTTTATATTCTTATAATGTATAATCTGCAATGAGACTGTAACTGTCATAACCCTTGATGAGTCAAATACAGCATCAACTGGCTATGACTTAGTTTTAAAGCAAAAAAGGAAACAAGATGAAGAATACAGAGAGAAATAATAATAGTAGGGGACAATAGTATGTAAGTCTTACTCATGACTCATCAAGTTGGTTGAAAGTGTACAGAGCAACCTTTTTTTTCAAAACCAAGCAATATGTGGGTTTATTTAAAAGAAAAAAATGTAGAGGCATAATATTTGCTCACACCATTTTTATTCTATTATTTAAATATGTTGAGTCACAAAATTAGCAATGCATTTCTGTCCTTCCCAAACTATAAAAGTACAAATTAAATACAAACCAAATTTTAAAAAAACAATACAATTCAAATTACAATCACATTTGGATTTGACAGTAGCAATATGCTGTATGTTTCAGGTTTCATTTGTTATCAGTTCCCTTTGATTTCTGACATTATTTTTATCATTGGAAAGTAAAGCACAGTGATTAAGCCCACAAGCTGTGAAAACATCCAGCTGTAAAGTGCCCTTTTATAAATAAATCTCCAGGTAATCTTGGAAGGTTACTTACCCTCCCTGTGCCTCAGAGTTGTATCCGTGAAATGGGCACTTACCTCAGAAGACTGTTGTAGGTGTACTTCTAACAGAAACTGGCACACAGTAAATAGCATGCATGCTCATTTTTAAAATAACGTTTTTTTTTTAATGTTCTTGCATTCATTGTGAGACAATTATTTGACTTATCTTTAGCCAAATACCAAGCTTACATATAAAATGAAATATTTTTCTGCAAGGCCTTTGCTTTCAGCTAAAGAACTTTTACAAATTTGTGAGTACAGTTTAACAATAAATCATAAAATTTCAAAGAAATGGTTTCCTCACTGCAGGATTTAGAATATATTTCTAGACCATGAGGTGTATGTGTGTCAGTATATATATATATATATATATATATATATATATATATATATATATGTGTGTGTGTGTGTGTGTATTATATATAACAATATATATAATAATGCATATACATATATATACACACATTAATTTCTTCTCTGTTAAGTGCACCTCTGGGGAAAGGTTTGAGAAACAGAAGTTTAACAGTGATGTTAGAGGACTTCCAACAAAAATTATTTTACAATTTATTTCACTTTTTGCTAAACTAGACCTTAATAAAAAATGCAAAATATTAAGGTTAGTTTATTCACACAACACTCATTCATGGTTTGTCAATTTTATCTAGGTACTGTGGGAAGAACTATTAGGAAAAAAAAAAAGACAAAATGATCCTAAAATGTGGTCTCAAACCTTAAATGACCAAGGGGAGAGAGATCCTTTGGAGAAAAACAAAACATAAAAGGCCTAAGAAGAAATCAAAGCTGGCATTTCGTGCTTTAATGTAGCTAACAAAAATCTGGTTAATGTAAGAGAGGTAAGCGTTATAAGAGATGGAATTTTATCAGTTGAAAAATATGGTAGCACAATGTAAGCTGCCCAATATCTTTTATTAGTTTGAAAACGTCATTCAACTGATTTTAATATATTCAAAATCAAAAGGAATATATTATTTTATTCAACCTAAAGGAGATTAACAAGTAAAATATTCTGGATGTATTTGAAAAGGCAGGCAAATTTTATAGTCAATAATTACATTAGTATCCTTGAGAACAAAGACGATCATATGGACCCTCGGAGCTCCTCTATCACAGCACAGCTGATGGCCTTTGGGGGTCGTGACAAAGATTTTTCCCAGGATAAGTATGATCCAATTGGAGATGTTGTGTTTCTTTTTCCCCTCCAACTTCTAACCTGCCTTGGAAGCATCCCTGCAGATCACTGGCAGCAGAAAGGCCACCGAGATTTCAAATTGAGTCTTACTGAACCTAAGTGTCTTCTGTCTTCTCATGGGCCCTGGAAAAGAATATGTGAATTTATAAGAAGCAGCACGAGGCACTGGGGATGTAGACTGTGAAGCAAGATGTAGAAGATGAGTGTCTCACAGGAGGTGTGCTCCACGAGGTCACATCAGTGCAATCCATCGTTCACCGCTACTCATGCTGAACCAAAATGGAAGCACAACACGGTTCATTTATGGCCACGAAGCGCTGCAACGTCGGCACTGGGTGGGCCAGAACTTGCTTCACACAATAGGAATCACCTCCTGCTGTGGCTCCTCTGCCTTTTTCTCCTGCTATTTTATTTGCAGCCACACTTTAGAACAATGTTTTTACATGCTTGGTTGTGGACTTTTCTTAACCATATATGGCAGTCAGGGTAAAGAATTATGTCTGTGTTTATTTTTTTCTAAATCTCAATGGAAAACACATCTTTTCCCAAATGTGTTCTTGAAATATTTACTTTGTGAAAATAAAACGATCACTTGGGGAAGCAGATTCAGATCTTGTGCCAACCGTAAACTCAGCCCTGTGTTTTGTCACAATCAGATTTTATTTTTTTGCTCTCTTTATTTTAAGAATGTTTCACATGGAGTGACTATTTTAATTAAAATGCTATTTTGATACTATCTTGCTGTAGACACTACAGTGAAGGGGGATAAAAGACAAATAGAACTGTGATTTTCTTAAAAACAAGATAGAAACATGATGGTACAAATTTTGAAAGGGATTCTAGGATTAAGATTAAAAATGAAAAAGTGATTTTACCACCAACAGTTTTCCAAGAAGGAAGTTTTAGGATTATGATACATAGTAATTTATACTATATGTAAACAGTTGAGGGGAAGCAATTGACAAATTGGTCATATATATTCTGTAATCACATTAAAACTGTAGTTGCTACCATTCAAATTTATAAGTTGTTTTCATTTATATTTATTATTAAAACGAATACCATGAGATGATTGTTCCTCTCACCTCACACTTCCCAGATGAGAAAAAAGAAATTCCTAGAATTTCACTGATTATCCTATGTTCATACGGTTCATTAATCATAGATGACTCCTTTATCTTGTACTTTCTAAACCATTATTCTTTCAACTGCATCACAGTTATCTCATTTTTATTCTTCATCTTCATTTTTGTCATATATAGAGAGAGAATGAAGGGAAATTAGTATCTGCTTAGGAAGAAAAAAGAGGTGCTTCCAACTTTAATTAAAGAGTTTGTGTGTGAGTGTGTGTGTGTGTGTGTGTGTGTTTGTGTGTGTGTGTGTGTTTCCTTATCAACCTTGTTGGAGATCTGTGAACCCTAGTAGTCTTTTATTATTCCTTTCAAAAACCTACTTTTGGTGTTGATACTTTTTTCATTGTGCTTTCTTTTTACGTTCTTTAAGGTCTGCTTTTTATAATTTCCTCGCGTCTTGGGTTGGATCGTGTTCCTCATAATGATGTGTTCAAGTCCCAGTCCTTGACACTGGTGAATGTGGCTTGATTCAGATATGGTGTCTTTGCAGACATAATTAACATGTAAGTTAAGATGACACCATCCTGGAGTAGAGTGGGCCTTTAACTGGATATGACAGGTGTTCTTACAAGAAGAGAAGAGGTACGAAGACAGACACTGGGGAGGACACCAGTGTGACAACACAGTAGAGACTGGAATTATGCAGCTGCAAGGCGAGGAACGCCCAGGGTTGCTTGCAACCACTGGACCCTAGGGGATCGTATGGACCAGATTTTCTCTTTGAGTCCCCAAGAGGATCCAATCCTGTCAATACTTTGACCTGAGATTTCTGGTCTTCTGAATAGTGCGAGAATAAATTTCTGTTCTAAGTCACCCAATTTGTGGTAATTTGTTACATATCCCTGGAAAAGTAACATGTCGACCTTCCTCTCTGGGTTTAATTTGCTGCTTTCTTTCTCACTTCTTGAGATGGAGCCTTAGAGCACTGAAGTTTTCTTCTTTCTAAATGTGCCTTTAAATTACACCTTTCTTGGTAAACACAGCATTAGTTATATACCACACATGTTGATATGTTTCATTTTCATAGTTACTCAGTTCACTATTTGCTGATTTCCTTTTCCACTATGATTATGTAGACATATAGTATAATTTCAAACTATGTGGCTATTTTTACTTACCTTGTTTTGAATTGAATTCCAGTTTAATTCTTTAGTCAGAGAAAATATTCTAAATTATTTTCAATCTTTTTGAAATTTTTCAAGAATTGTTTTATGGCTCATATGATCAGTATTAGTATGGTTTAGAGACATTTGAAAGAATGTGTAATCTGTCAATTTGGAGTATAATATTAGCTAAAGTGTGTTAATCAGGTTATTCATATCTTCTTTATTCTTACTGTTTTCTTCTAGTTCTGTCAACTCATCCAATAAGTTTTTTGAAACTGTGTTATTATATGCATTCATATAGGTAAACTGACCATTTAATCAATATGTAATGTCTCTCTTTTTCTCTGGCAGTTAATTTAAAGTGTACTTTCTCTGATACTTGTATAACTACATGATATGTTTTGTTTTTTACTTTCAACATGTCTGTGTATTTAAAGTATGTTAGTAAATGGAATGGTTTAATTTTTTCCTTCTTTTTTTTAAAATCCAGTGTAACAATCTTTGTTTTTCACTTTATGCGTCTATGATTGATGATTATTCCATATCTATGTATTTCTTATTCAAAGTTCATTAATTTAAAACATAAAATCTTTTCAAAATGTATGAATCTCAAATGCCCTGTACGTATTTGTGGTCCTTTTCAGGGCAATGAGTAATATGGCAGAGATTTTGAGGTACTAAATATTTGCAAGATTAAAATGAATTTTCTATTTATCATTTCCCTCTAAAGAGTCAACATATTCTATATCTTAGGTAAGACTATGGCAGAACTGGGACCCGTACCGAAGACATCAGCATACTTGTCCATATTTGTAAGGTAAGCGGTAAAGAATGGTGTGTTCGGTCTTGTGTGCTTCTTCCACGTATCCTGTTGGATTCTGCTTATCTAACTCATTTGACATGTTGTGCGCCCAGCAGGATTGGTTCTGCAGAACATCATGTTATTATTCAACTCTTTTAACTTCAAATGAGATACAAATATATTCTTTCAACTGTCTCTCTCATGTGGCAATAGAAGGAACTTAGAAGGTGGAAATCAAGTAATGGATATCATGTTTCAAGAGTTCAGTTGGAATTAGAGGATGTGTTATGATTAAAGAAGCAGGAATAGAGTGTGTGTCAACATGTGTGGGTTCACTGGGAATCACAAGAGCCCTGTTCCATTGAACATAGCTGTCTTGGTCACCTATTCAGTTACTTAATTTTGAGAAGATATCTTAGTACTTTGTTAAAACAAATTTTATGGTGATATCAGTTTAATATTCTCTTCTAGATGATATAGTGTTAATACCAAGAAAAACAATGATTTCATTTAGCAGCAACTTACTATGTAGGAATGAACTGTCCCAGACACCTTACATGCATTACTCCTCTAACATTCACAAGAATCGCGCAGATTTTGTGTAATTATTGCTATTTTATAGAGGTGGAGAAAATTTATAGGGTTCAATAAATGTCAAAGGCCCAGAATTGGGAAATAGGGAAGCCATAATTTAAAGTCAGTTTGTTGTTTTTCTTGTTGTTGTTCAAAGTCTTTGCTGGCAGCCACTCAGCAGGTCTGATATGAAATAATCCATGTTCTACTGAGACCCTGAGACATTCAGGAATCATAGGGCAGTTTTGTTAAGGAAAAGAGAGAATGAGGCAGAGTACAGTAGGGCACAGTGGTCCTGGGAAGTAGTAAAAAATGTGACTGCAAGATAAAGAAAGAATGCTATATGAAAAGTGTTGCTTTATTCTCAATTCTGCTTGTGGGTGAATCTAGCGAAGACTTAGGAGGGGGAAGGTGGAAAACTCTATTCTCATGAAAGAAAACTATTAAAAAATTAGTTGAAAAACCAATGCGCCTATTAATAAGCATAGTTAGCATTTCAAATTATATGACTATCAGGTATTCATTTATTTACTTTTTCATCGACTATTTACTGAGCACTTTCTATGTGTAGGCACTCAACTAAATAAGAGGTGGCAATACAGGAAATATCTATAGACAGACACCAGACCTTTCCATTTGGAGTGGCTTTGCTATAACCTTAACTGGCATATGACCCTACCTTCCCCTTGTCTGGTTATGGGGAGTTACACTATGGTGATGAGGTGAAGCAGAGGTGGCTGAGCAGGTGGGACTGGCCCACGAGGTCTGCAAGTTTGATCTGAACAACCCATGGGAGGCCTTCCTTGCCTATCGCCGGACCCCTGAGAGTTTCAGGCTTAAAGTCAAAGGCAAGAACCCAAAACCAGTCCTAGGAAAGGTATGTGTGTCCTAGAAATCGTCTTATCTGTAACTGAGTGTCCCTGTAAATAAAATCCTACTTGGACGTAAAAAAAAAAAACTAACAAAAAGCCAACCTAACCTTATAAAAATGTATGGTATTATTAAATAGTTAATAAAGAAATCCTGAAGTGTGAGGTGCTGGTAGCCACCCTGAGCTCTCGCCCAGGGGAGTGAGGTCCCCACAGCCGTGGCGTGGCCCTCAGCTGGGGTCAGGGGACTGCTTGCAAGTCATGTTGATGACAAGTCCCCAGAGTGAAATCAGCCTCATTTTTTATTTTCTTAAACAAATTCTAGCTCCCTTTGCTAATGTGAAGGCTAGCACAACGGCCCCCGAGCTTGGCTGCTTGCCCCAGGAGCTCCACTCCCTTCCCCAAGCCTCTCATGTGTTACTCTCTCCTGTTGCTTTATGCTGTAGCTTAAAAGCACTGAGTGCAGAGAATATTCAAGAGTATGAATATCAAAACAAAGATTTATTGAAACTAATGTCCATTCCTGTATAAATTCACTTTTTAAAAGGCTGGCACAATGCTTGTAAGCATGACCGTCTGTATCCTACAACACAACTAACCTCTTTCTATCAAACTTGGAAACTGTGCCACAGTAAACACAGTTCCAAGAAAAGATGAAACTGGACTGTCGATGCATCATCCGTTTTAAAGGGAAGGTACTAAATGCCACACAGTACACTGTCTTCAAAACAACATGTTATTGTTAAACACACACACATACATTTTATCAGTGGATATCAGCACAAAAATGGCCAATACAATCAGTGGAACAAGTGTTTTGATGGAGAATTTTAGCATAGTCCAATCCTACTAGTCAGTGAAGACCTTATGAAAAGGGTCGTCATGCACAGGACATCTGAGACATAAGTCAGAGTTAGCCTGGCATGGGGCAAGGGAGGGGATGACGGATGTGTGCTCAGGCTGAGGGGATTTTGCTACACACAGAAAGGGGGAGCCACAAATCTAATCCCAGTTTTCAAGAGGATCCGTTTCATCAAAATGTTTAAGAAGCAAAAAAATTCAAGAACAAAAAAATTCAAAAAAGGAATGTGTACGCCGAGCGCAAACCTGCGGGGACAGCTGGTCGACCCGGACCTTGGCAAGTGGGAAGGAGCGAGGACTGTGACCACCTGAGCCCCCAGCCCCAGCCCCGCATGTCTAAGTACAAGTCAAAATTTAAATTATTTTACTTTTCCCCAAATCTCTGCACTACTGAATATGTAATCTTACCCCCTCCAAAAAAATGTTTTTGATCCTTTAAATGGAAACCGCTTAAAAAGCTTTAATGGGCATGGTGAGAAGTTTTAGAATTTTCATCCAAATTTAGATTTTGCTAAAAGAGGGGAGGAAATTAATCATAATAAAAACATAAAAGGCACTTTATAACTACGTGTCAGCTAAAACAGTATGGTTTTGGGGAAAGAATCAAAAATCGATGAGAAGCATGGGCAAAACCGATCCTTTCAATCGTTATTGTCTGTGGTGAATCAGTTAGAAACGACCCAGGAACTACAGTGAGTGGAATAGAAAGTGTCTTTCATTAGCTGGTTTATCTGTAATTCACATGAGAATATTTGGAAACAAAACTGTATGAGTAATAGTACACTTTTTAAATACAGCTTGCCTGGTGTTGCCTGTTTCATTTCATAATTATTTTTTCCTACATTCAAACTAATTAGTCCATGCATAGCTTGCACTCTAACTTTGGCAACGTTGACAACCTGCCTGAACCCTGAATGGGCTTTAAAAGAGTCAGGACTAGGAGTACAGGTTAAAGAACCAGGCTACAAGAGGTTGGCTTTATTTGCTTTGTGTATACGTGCATGTGTGTGACTGTGTGTATCTAAGTGAATATTTTAATGTGTTGTGACTTTGAAGTGTCCGTTTACATTTCATAGAAAGCTATAAAAAAGAGAAAAGTTCTCCTAAGTATTTTATTTCAATAAAGAGAGTTCAAATATGTCAGGAAATACATGTCTAGAAAAGCAAATACTAATCCGTTGGGGTTTGGTTTTAAATTGTATGGGCATAAATTGTCATCCTGAACTATTAAGTATACATTATTTAACTTTTCACTTTCAAACTCTTCACTCTTCCCTTCTTTGCTTGAGTAGAATTACTTGCTATTTAATGGCGGGATAAACATTTAACACATGCTAACTTAGTGTCAGTGGCTCCTAATTGACATTAGGGGCCATGTCTTAGTCATCTTCGTAACTGCAGAGCCTAAGGATTTTAGTATAATAGGAACTCTAAGAACATATGATGGACTTGGTGGATCACCTGTGAAGTATCTGCTCATATTTATGTTTTCACAAAGGAGACAGATTCGGCAGGGCAGGAGGGTCTGTGAAAATTTGTCAAGGTGCAGGGAAAGAAAGTGAGGCTACCAAGTGCCACGTGTTAACTCCGGCATCTTTATTTCTATTCCCATCCAACTCAATTGCCCACCGGGGAGAAAGGGACAGATACGATGTCTCAACTGGGAAAACCAGTGACCTAGGTCTGTCTGGAGGTGTGTCACTGATATGACACACCCACAGAGCGGCAGCAGAGGCTCCTGGACTCTCTTGGAATAAATATTTGGCTAAGGAGTCACGCCTATTCACCACTGGTCTCAACCAGCCAGGACCTCACAATAAGATTTTAAAAGGCATCTCAGAGAAAAGAGAAGGGCAGGAAAAAAACAAAAACACAACCAAACACCAGCAAACTACAAAGGAGATAAAAAGAGGAAACAGTGTTATAGAAGTGTCTTATCTCTCATCACCAGAAGGGAGGAAAAAACCAAAACAAAACAACCATTAGCCATGAACATTACAAAGTAGAATTCAAACATAAATAGCACCCAGCCTGCTCCATAGGAAGCTGTTAGATTATAACCTAAGGGCCAACATCTAGGTGTAAACAAAAGGCTATGGGAGCATCAGGGAATGGGATGATCATGAATGAAAGTCAGCTTCCCAAAGGGGGTCATAACAGAGATGGATCTTAGAGTACAGATAAGATGTAGCCAGGTGGAGAGGTCAGGGATACAGTTCCAGAAAGAGGAGCATTAGCAAGGCCACATAAATGTGAGCTCCAGGGAAGCCAGGAATGCAGTGTTCAAGAATAAGTGAGAGGAAGGCATATCGGAAGGTAGGGGTGGTAAGGTTTTCTAGAGCCTTCTTCACAATGTGCAGGGGTAAAGATTCTCTCTCTCCATTTCTCTCTCCAACACCTGCAAACCATGGCTTCCTTGCTCCTCTCTAGAAGTCGTGTCAGTTTTACATTCTAAACATTTCTCGGATTTATTTCTTCCTCTCAATTCTCAGGCCATTGCTTTTGTCAAAGCATGTCAGGTCACGTTAGGTCAGGGTACCGTGTATCCTCCTGACACTTTTCTCTTCCTTCCTAGAACCACTGGTCAGTTTCACCAAGCCTCCACTGGCCCATCCTGAGTCTGTCTTGCTTACCAGGGCATCCCTATTGGCAAGATGGACGATGAATAAATTTTGGCTGAATGAGGGTAAAACTTACCTAAATCATTGCAATAATCTCACTCCTCCCCTGACTTCAGTTTTTCCATTTCTTCCACTTTTCAGGATTGCAACAGTGTGCATAAAAGACAGATTCTTGCTTTATAAATAATTAGGCTATTTTCATATAGAAATTTGAGAGTTTATTCTGAAATATCTACTTAAAGGAAGTAAAGCCTGAGAAGACTTCCACATAACAAGATGTCCTAGAATGAGCACTAAATTTTCGTAAACTTACATTTCTTTTTTTTTTTTTTCAATTTCATTTTGTACTGAACTGTAGTTGATTTACAATGCTAGTTTCAGTTGTACAGCAAAGTGGTTCAGTTATACGTATACATACATATGTTTCTTTTTGAGATACTTTTCTCTTATAGCTTATTACAAGAAATTGAATATAGTTCCCTGTGCTATACAGCAGGTCCTTGTTGTTTATCTATTTTATATGTAGTTGTGTACATCTGTTCATCCCAAACTCCTAATTTATCCCTCCCTTCCTTTCCCATTTGGTAACCATAGTTTGTTTTCTATGTCCGTGAGGCTCGTTTTGGTTTGCAAATAGAATTTGTATCATTTTTTAAGATTCCACATATAAGGGATATCATAGGATATTTATCTCTTTTTGTTTGACTTACTTCACTTAACATAATAATCTCTAGGCCCATCCATGTTGTAAAAGCATTGATTTTAAATAATGTAAGGTTAGATGTCTTAGCATGTTAAAGTTGGATGAAAAAAGCATGTTTTCTCTTCTTCCCTTTCTTCAGCAGGCTTGTCACCTTTAAACCCAACTTGCACAGCTGTAGAGAATAAATAACAATAATTATCTTACTTATTTCTGGTTTGTAAATAATATTTGTATCTTTTTCCTTTTTTAGATTCCACATATAATTGATATCATGGGATATTTGTCTTTCCCTGTCTGACTTATATTTCTTATTTCTATGTTCCTCCTTGCTAAGAAACTTCTGAAATTTACCCCCAAATATTTGAATCAAGTCTATTCATAAGTGCACTTTTATTTCCTTTTTACACAACTTGTAGTGACTTGAATTGAAAAAAATGGCATCCAGGTGCTGAGTGCCCTCTGAAGTGAACTTAATTGCCAAAGGTTTCTAGCAAGAATTTTTTTTTCCTCTTCTTCTCCTTAAAGAAAAAATAAAACAAAAACAAAAACAAAATATATTCCTTCTGTCTCGGAAAAAGACAGATGTCAACAAATAGATTGCCTGATGAAAACAAAAGGATTTATTTTTCCTCTAACATATTTATCCAAGGGTAATTCATTGGAGCAAGGATGTCTCAGGAGATCTGAGGCTGAGTACATTTTGGATTCTAATCCTAACCATGCCACTGACTTAAATACGGGTCTTATTCCTCATTCTTGATCTCCCTGTCAAAGGAGAATGATGATTTCTCCCTCATACCAGCACTTTTAAAATGTAATAAAGCATCACAAAAAGATTATTATAACTGTAAAAAATGTCATGATGGGAAAACAGTCCACAGAATACATAAGGTGGAGGGGGTCTTTGATATGGATTTCATTGATGTCATGAGAGAAGTATCAGATGTTAGAGATTGTATGCTGTGTGTGACGATGTGCTAGGTGGTGGGGCTGGAAAGTAAGTAAGCCATCGAATCTCTACTTTCCTCTAAAAGGAGCTCCTTGCTTGGTTGAGGAAGCAGACATAGAGAGAGATCACCCCCTTCATTTGGTGAACACTTATAAGGTATTTGTGTTATGTGACAGACACTGTTTTAACTAGTGAGGATGCAACAGTGAGAAAAATGGATACGCGGAATCTCTGTTCTCAATGGAGCTTGAATTCTAATGAGTAAAACAGACAGTGATCAAGATAAATGTGTGTGTGTGTGTAAATATACTGGAGAGAGAGTAAGAGAGGAGTAGGGGGAAGGAGAGAGAGAGAGAGAGAGAGAGAGAGAATTAGTGCCTAGTAGGAAAAAAACATGGAAAGAAGACACGTAATACTGAGGGTATGGAAATTTTAGGTAGTTTAGGTAAAGTCTCTTAAGTCATTCTTAAACAAGTATCTGAAGGAAGTGAGAACTAGTGGCATAGCTCTTTGAAAGGAAGGGAGTTAATAATAGAACTGACAGCAAGTGCAAAGGCCCTGAGGTATAAAATGCCTTGTCTGAGAAAAGTGAAGAGGCCAGCATGTCTAGAGTAAAAAAAATGGTATGTGAAAAGTTTTACACAAGGACAGACGATGGTGGAGATAGAGAAGATTTCAAAATGACTTTGGTGAAGACACGGCACTTGCATTGAGCATGTTTATTTTCTAAATGCCCTGGCCTCACTAGCCTATAATAATAAAACATGCTCCTTCTTTGCCTTTTTAACCGAAGTTACACAGTACACGTTGCCCATGTCTCTGTTAGTTTGATTACTAGATATTCTCTTATTGTAAGGTGTACCTTGGTCATGTCTTTGTCTAGCTGTCCCCATAAACATAGCCCACACGCCCTGTCCTCCTGACACTAGTTCATTAGCTGAAGCACGTGGCCTGTTCTCAACTCCCTTTTCCACCCTTTGCCCACCTGTTCATCCATGAGTCACTTGGTGAGTGTTCACTGGGGAGCCTGACGCTGGAGAAGAGATGCACCCATGCCAGGATACCCGCAGTGCCGGCGAGCTCTGCGTACTTGCCAGGTGAGGATGATGCCTGCTCTCTCTGGCCCAGAGGATCCAAGGCTGTGCTTATACCAAGTGCTTAACACATTTTCTCATGAATCATTCGATCAAATACGATCCTACCCTCCCTTCACTGTAGGAGCTGAGAACTAGGACCTGGTGGAGGGTGGTGGGCTTCCCTACCTGGTGGAGCCCCGCTGACTCACCCCCACCAGTCATAGAACAGAAGCTCTCACGTATATCATAATAACTGTCAGAGGATGGGACCACGATCAGGTGAAAGGGAAAGGGTGGGCTTTTTATTGTACTAGCGATACCAGTTAACCACAACCAGCCTGCAAAACCAAGGTGGGTGTACTTAGGAGATGGCTAGACCACCTCCCAGGCAGAGACAGCAGTACGTGGAAAGGTATTTTGAAATGAAGAGGTAGACATTTTCAAAGAATTGCTCTTCATCTATGGCCAGTATATGAATGAATGTAATCACTAGAGAGAAAGCCATCAAGGGAGTCTGGGGTCACTTTATGGAGGCATTTAAGGAATTTGGATTCTTCCCATGGGTAATAAATGGTTGTAAGCAGGAAGGAGAAAATGTGGATTGAACACATTTTATTTTTTGGAAGAATGCTATTTCTGCAGGATGTTGGGTGAGGAAAAACAGGAGAGAAATGGAAGTCAAAGGCAGCAGATGGAAGACCATTGCAAAGGCTGAGGTTAGGTGGGTAGCAGGAATATTTTGGAAAATTTAAAAGAAATTCAGGGATATTCTGTTTTCTCTCCACTTTCAGAAAACTAAACCCTCAGTTGTAGTAATAATCTGGGGTCTCCCCCAGGGCTAGGTGGAAGATAAAAGTAAAATCTGACTGGCATCTGAACTTATGCCTAGAGGGGTTCAGAGAGAGGCATATGGGTCTGTGGTGCTGTGAGGGAGAGAATGAATGAAGAGGACAGAGTTAATGGAACTTAAATGTAGAGGAGATGGTTATAAACCAGACTCACAGCTGTACAACCATTTTCAAACTTTACTGCGGCTGAGAGTTCTCTGGGGTTTCTATAAAGTGCAGATTCCCGAGCACCTCTACCTGCCTGCCCGCCAGAGATTTGGAATCAGAATCATTAACCAATTCACATGAGAAAAGTCATTAAACAATTTCCTTGAAAGATATTTGAGAGGGATTTCATACAAGAAAAATAAAGTTACAATTCTGGGGGAACTATTTAGGGCACACATTGTATGTGTGTGTGTGTGTGTTTGTGTGTGTGTGTTCTTGGGAAAACAGCATGATCTATACAACTTTTTCTCTATGAACCCCCAGCAGAGAATAGAGCAAAGTTAATTTTTAATAATGCATTTATTACACTGCCTGTTTAAATGCCAATTTTAGTATCATGCCCTCCATTGCCCTGGCAAAGCCAAACCACATCAAAACAGAGGATACACAAATGTAATAAACACTCTGTCCCAGGTACTATTACATTAACATATTTTACCTTCATACACATCCCAAAATGTGGTCATTAATATTATCCATAGGATACATATATTTTTTAAAACATAGAAGAACAAGATATAAAGGAGTCAGGTCACGTGCCCAAAGTCACACACTTAGTAAGTGACAGTTTGGCTCCTGGACTTGCCATCCGTCAGCTCTACTCCCTGTCCCCACAGGGTTCCTTGACACCAGAATCCTGATGGAGCCACCCCAGTGCTAATGCTGATATTGTTAGATGTTGCAGAAATTAATTAATTTACTAATTAATCAGGGTTTTGAACTAACGCCAGCCACTTTGCCGACACACAGGTGAACGTCAAGGTCCTTGGTGGGAAAAATGAGTAAATCAACAGTGAAATTTCATTCAGTGCGAGGGGCTAAGGCAGGCTGCGGTGGAATGGGAAGGGAGGCGGCACGTCCACCTCACCTTGGGAGGACTGGGAGCCATTCGGAGAGGAGAGGATGTCCCCGAGAAAGGACGCCCATGGCAGTTCCTAAAGGATGAGCATCAGCTAAGAAGGCACAGATAGGATGGAGAGACCAGGGGACTGTGTGTAAATATGCAGGAGAATGAAGGAGCTCAGGGCACTTCTGGCACCAGGGGCTGTCCCGAGAGTAGAGGCAAAGATGTGAAATCATGAAAACCTTTGCTATTCACGTTAAGCCATCTGGACTTTGTCTTTAACACCATGAAGAGATTTGAAGTGCAGGTGAAGATTGCAGAAAATTCAATGTGACAACATTGGGAAGCATGGAAAGAGAGTAAGGCCCAGGAGGTGGAGCCTGGAACCAGGATGTGGATAAAGTCAAGGATAACAGTTGAGAGCTCTCAGCAGAAACCAGGTAAAGGATGGTGAAGATTTGAGTGGTGGTGGAGAAAGGGTTAACAGGGGAATAGACTAAACGAGGTTTCCCAGAATGTTTCAGTGAAATGGTTCTTTGACAAAGCGAATTCAAAAATGGTGACAATTCTTTATTTTAATTCTTTAAAGATTTCATCAAAACCTGAAATTAAGAAATGTTTAATTTGCATAATGTAGTGTTCACCACATGTAGTAACTCCAGAATGTTTTCATTTTCTTCTCTTCCTTCTCCTCCTCTTTTCTTTTTTAGGGTTAACACCTACTAACATTCTATAAAACACAGACTCCATGGAATACAATTAGGTGAAAAATCTAGCCATGAGAGATATTCAGGAACTAAAAATCTTAGGGACTCTCTATATGTTGGGGAGAGTTGGTGGATAATGGTGATACCACTTATAGAAACTGATAATACAAGAAGTAAATTTCAATGCGATGGGACAAGAGGAAATGCAATTTGTAACTTACTGAATTTGAGGCTTGAGCCATCTAACTGGATACACATGTGTCTACTAGGTATTCAAAATATATTTCAATTTCAATAACTGATTTAATAAAATCTATCTGTTTATGTTTCTATGCATATGCATGTGTACATAAGTATTTATCTGAGGTACATACAAGAATGAAAGATTATTCATCATGCATATATGAAGGTCAGCTCCTTCCATAAGTTCTTTTCTTGATGCTGTTTATGTACACATACACACACACACACACACACACACACACACACACACAAGCACACACAATCTTGATGAAGACAATATTTTTCAAATTTTAAACTTGAGTAAATTAAAGCACTTCATATCCTCAGCAAGTTACATTTTGGAACATTCATGTAATAAACTTATTTCTCCACCACAAAATATTGAGGAAGCATTTTGCAAGGGTGAAAATTTTAAAAATACTATTTATCCTCATTCATATCACTCAGAAGGAGCACAGTAGTTTGTCGGGGTGATGTCAACCATGAAAAATCCCAATTCAGAAGACTACTCTTTTGAGAAAGATAAAAGTAATGGAAATATTGGCTCAAAATTGAAATGCCCCTAAATTCTGTAACATTAATGAGATATATATCATAGAAAAGAGGGTTTCACCTGAGTAATCCCAAGTGAGCAGGTCGAATTGCTTATGCGGAGCTTTTCTTGGAGCAAAAATTACATACATTTGTTTAGGACCCTAGTTAACTCAGCAACATAACTCAGTCAAGAATCACATACATTTTAAAGTATGCAAGATAAGAAGAATAAGAAAAACATAACGCTCATGCACTTAGAATAAACTTATTTGGTAATCAAAGATAGAGAAACTCTTAAAAATTTTGGGCTTAGTCATTGAAGTTTCTTATATTTGATGCTCTTTGAAATCCTCCCTGTCCCTTCCTTTCTGTCTCTTCTGGGTTCCTCCAGCATCAGGGCATACGCTCAGGTTAGAAGAGTTGAAAAACCAGGGAAGGAAGTCTTTAAAGACCATTAGCACAGAAATGCGGCTTTCTTGCCTATATATTCAGAGGAATGGAAGGACAAAGTTTAAACAGGGGCTCTTTGGAGAGAAAGTGGGAAGATACGTGAAACTTTTCATATTTGGGTAAAGTTCTGAAATATTTGCCTTTATTTTCCATTGATAGGGAAGCTATTCCTCTGTACAACCTAAAAGCATTAGGATAAATGCGATTTTATTGGTTATTGAACCAGTATTACCTACTTTATCAAACTTTCTAAGTGTGGTTACATTTGTAAAATAGCAGCTTTTATTTATAGATTTTAAATTAAAAATGCCTATTTTTTGATAAATCTATAGACCTAATCACAGATACAAGTACTGGAAAGCACACTATGGCCACTGATAGGAACACGGCTTCTAATCACAGCTTTGTCACTTGCATTGACCACAGGGCCAAACAGTGAATTGCCTGGGGCTGTTTTTGCCATCTCCGTAACTGGGAGTGCGGGTCAGAGCAGAGGGCTTCCCGCCTGACTGTGGGTGGGAAATATCTAAGGAGGTTTAGAAAATGCAGATTTCCAGAAAACTCTTTCACTGATCTACGTGAGTTTGGAAATCTTATTTTTTTTTTTTCTAATAATTACCCCATATTGTTTAAGAATCAAATTTTTTAAATACTGAAGTTAGAAGAGTGGTCATACCCACTTTCAAAATTTCATAGTGAATGTTTAAAATATTAGCATTTGGAGAAAGGGAGGGAGCAAGCAAGTATGTAAGTTTCTAACTTACATATTTGAGACTTTCTGCAGAATGAATTAGACTTGCGTCAGAACGCATCCCCAGATTTTTATGACTAGTTATAATTGATTTGAGGATGAAAGGTCCTGCCCGTCACCTGTTCTGGGAGCACAGTGCCACCAAAGGGGGGCACAAACATCTCGCATCCCAATTCCCTCTGGTCTTGACACCGAATGTTGTCCCATGTGTAGCTGTAAAGATATAAATTATTATAGCCTGATTAAGAATAATTTGGCAACATATGCTAAAACATTTAAAATGCACATGCTTTGTGAGGAATTCCACTTCTTTGAATTTAATCTAGGAAAACAATCAGGCTAGAACCTGATGAAGAGCTATAACATTGGAGGGTTATTTTTTAAAATGAGAATCAAACGACGTATACAAGACATGACTTCAATCATTGTTTCTGAAATAATCTGGAAAGCTTTGTTAAAAATAAAGACTCTCAAGACGCTTTGTTAAAAATAAAAATCCATAAGACGCTTTCCTGGATATTCTAATGCAGGACACCTAGGATATGGCTATGTGTATTTTGAAGTAATCTTCCAGGTGAATTTTATGGTATGGTAAATTTGAGGATCATTACATTTAGTAAATGCCATTAAGAAATAAAATGCCATATAACAGAACAATTGTGTGTGTGTATGTGTGTGTGTGTGTGTGTATATATATATGTATATATGTATATTATCATGAAAAGTTATAAGGACATATATCAGGTTTTAAAAAATGTTAAATTACACAAGTATAATAACCGTTTTTTGTTAAATTCGATACCTGTTTATTGGAGAGGTCTAGAAGAATTTGGTAGTGTTATCTCTGTTAGGGGTGAGGGAGATTTTTGCTTTTATTTCCTTCCTATTAATCTCTCTAAATTAATTTTTCAAAAATTAACATGCATTGCTGATGTAATTTTTTTTAAATAAAAAGAAAGTAACCAAAGAAAAGGAGTTTGGGGCTAGCATCCTGACTTGCTGTACAGCTTGGAAGACAGGCATTAGCCCTGAATCTCATTAAATGCACGATAATGAGACCGAGAGCAGAGGTGCTGGGCAATTCCCCCGCTTCCCTAGAGTCTGCTGCAGGCCATCACCATGCTGATTCTTCCACTTAACATTTATGTGTTCTCCTGGAAGGTCAGCTCTGGCTCCATCTGAAAATGCTTTTCCAGAAGCAGCTGGAAAGAAGGATTTGACTCCATCAGAATAATAAGTTCCTACTCAGTTTCCACTAAATTACTATTTTCAGTAAAGATTTTTATTTTATGTAAATTTAACTCTTGTACAGCAGTAAATAGCTAAAAATATATTTACTTAGCCCTTTGCCATTTAAGCCTATTTCCATTTGTTTGGACCTGAGTGGAGACAGAATAACTGAACCTCAGTCCTGCACAAAATGACCCTTATTACGCAGATTCAACAGAATTGGGCTTATAGTTAGTTTCAACTGAGCACTGCTTTCCTCTGGAAAGAACAGAAAGAAGCTTATTTGCATTACAAAAAAAAGGCTTTGATGGGTTTTATTTCCTACAGGCTTTTTTTTTTTTTTTAAACATACAGAGTTATGCCCAAGAAAATGTAAAGATGAGTGAAACCCTTCTGAAATGCATCTGTTGTGAAACAAAATATTTTGGCAAGTTGCTTTTAGGGTGCAGAGATTAAGTGCATACACTTTTGTGAAATGCTTTGAAGATAAAAAGCATTTTCTAAAAGCTCAGTATTTATTATTATTATTCCTTTTAACCATTCATTTAAAAACCTATTATACATATTAACCAACTTTGTAGCAAGCATTTATTTTCTTTTTTTTAAACACAAAAAGGCAGGTGATTTAGTCTTAAAGCATGTCCTTGCTCTCTACATGGAATTTTGCAATTGCTGAGAATTTTACATACCTTGTAGGCCTTGCATCACAGCTTGAGGAAGATGAGTCCAGCTTCTGTTATAAATTTATAATTGGTGACTCATCAAATCTGTTGAAGTATCTCAACTCATATTCTTTCGAAGTTTAATACTTTTTAACCTGATTGTTCAGGTAGAATGGGAGTCAGTATGCACTTGAAAAGGTTTATCCGTTTGATTTGTTTGCTTGTATAGACAAAGCCAAAAAAGTTTATTGCATGATAGGTTAATTTGCTCAACTTGAAGATAGAGGACATTAGTTTTGGTGGAAATAAGTCGAGCTGATATGAATCAGATCTTTTCTTTCTGTCTTGTGGTCAAAGAGGGAAAACACATAGCTTTCCTCAAGCATATTTTTTCTCTTTTCAATTGAGAGCATTCCTACATAATGATTCTCAGGGGTCAGGCGGGTAGAAAAATGAAAACTCTCTCTATCAATTGAAATTAATATGGTCGATATGATCATAGATCCTAAAATCACCAAATGAGTACAGTAACCATTCTAGAGCTTAATCACGGCCATGAGTCAATGGGGGTTGGCAAGTTAAATCCATGCCAGAATTTTTCAATAGACTATTGCAACATTCTGCCAACTACAGTGAGACTATTGCAACATTCTACCAACTACAGTGGTCCCAGCCAGGCAGTAGGCTGGGCTTTTAAGTTCACTTCCAGGAATGACTAGATATAACAAATTATCTTGCTCAGGATCTCACTAGCCCCCACCCCCATGCAAAGAAAGGCCATTCTGAAAAGGCCTCAGGGTGGAGGGTAGAGCTTAGTGCTAGAGTGCATCCTTAGCATGCACGATGTCCTGGATTCAATTCCTGGTATCTCCATTAAAGTGAATGAATGAATGAATGAATCAATCAATAACTTTCCCCCCAAAAAAATTAAAATTAAAGTTAAAAAAGCCATAGAAATTAAAGAACTAAAGCATAATCCAGTGACCTTGCCTATAAAGCTGTAATGCACTGGAACATTGTCTTTCTCTCTACCAGCCCTGTAATATCAGGCTCTTATGAAGCACTTCAGCTTGGACGCCTCTCTGCATATCTCTGTTTGACTGGGACAGGTTCCATCACATTAATAAATGGATCAAAGGGTTATTGGCAGTCAAGCAAAGAATCAAAGGGAAAAAAGGAGCTGTTTAGATGATGCAGCCTCGGATATGTTCAAGCTCGGGAAGGAGGGCCAGCAGTGAGATGCCAGGTGGAAGAAACTAGGGCCTATGTGGACCATTCCTACACATAGTCGTTCTACATATGTTTTGTTTTTTTAATGTTCATTGAATATATGATTGTTGGCACCAGCCATGTGCTTGCAGAGTGATAAGAATTGAAACATTTAGTGTTCTCTTGCCAGCCCGGACAGTGAAGGAGACACACATAAAAACATGTGAATACGCACACACACACGCATGCATGAGTGATTATCATACAGTATGACCAGTTTGCAGTTGAGCCAGAGGCACGGTCAGACGGCTGTGGGCTGCTCTCCAGGAGGATGGGGAAGGCTTCAGGGGAATTAACATTTTAAATTGGTCTGAAATGCTGGGTAAGATTTTATCACTTTGTTGGATTTTTTTTTTTTAATTTTCATTTCAAACTATTTTTTTTATGCACATAGAAAAGGGCACAGATTATTTGATGAATTTAGAGAAAATGTATCAACCCATGTAAACGCCACCATGATCAGAATATTAAACGTTACCAGCACCCCGTGACTCTAAAGAATTCTCTTACAAAACTTTCCCTTTCTGTCAAAAGATAGCCCCTATTCTGACTTCAACAATGGTCAGATAGAGAATAAAAGAATCTAGGCAGGAAAAAAAAAATCTTATCCCCATATCAGGAGATAAAAATGAAATAACGTATTTTGTATAATGGACAAATAATGTATATGTATATGAAATATATGCATATGTGATAATCTATGGACTTGAGAAGTGTGGGGAAAGTTTGAATTCAGTGCTAAGCATTTTTTTTTAATTTATCATACAGTGAAGTTGACTTTTTTCTTGTATGGTTCTATGAATTTTAATACATGTATAGATTCATAGTCAAAATTAGGATTCAAGTTTTATCACCTCCCTAAGCTTTCCTTGTGCTATTACTTTATAATCATATCTTCTTCCTAACTCCAAACCCTAAGAACCAATGATTGAGTTCCTTATTACTTTGATCTTTTCAAGAGTGACATAGAAGAGGAGTCATGCAGCATGTTACATTTTGAGCATAATGAGTTTGAGATTCTTCCAGGGTGTTGTGTTGTGTGTACCAGCACTTCATTTCTTTTTATTGCTGATTGGATTTCACATTATAGATGTTCCCAGTTTGTTAGCCATTCTCTTGTCAAAGGACAATTGGATTGTTTCCAGTTTTTGGAGACTATGAGTAGAGCTGATATGAACATTCTTGTACAGGTTTGCATGTGAACGTAATCTAGGATAAATAGTTAAGAGTGACGTTGTTGAGTCATGGGGTGTTTATAGAAACTGTCAAACTTTTTTGTGCAGTGATTTTGCCTCATGTATTTTCAACTTCTATGAGATGAACACACGTTGTTGATTACTATATCTTTTTGTGAACTGATCCTTTTTTCATAATAATAATTCCTCTTTGTTACTAGTGATATTACTTCCTCTCAAGTCTAATTTAATTGATATTAATGCAACCACTCAAGATTTTCATCAGGGTTTGCATGGTATGTCTTTTTACAACTTTTTATTTTTATCCTATTATATAATTATAACCAAAGAGAGTTTCTTGAATACAGCATATAATGGATTAATTTTAATCCTTTCTGTCACCCTCTGTCTTTTAATTGGTTTATTTAAATCGTTTACATTTAATGTAATTTTTGATATGTTTGGATTAGGTCTGCTTTTTATTATTTGTTTCCTGTCTGAACTATATGTTTTTTCATGCTCATGCCTTCTGCAGATTTTATTTCAAATTTATTTGTTTTTTATTTTATTTTTCTGGTACTTTTTTACTGTACCTTTTTGAATGGTTATTTTGTGATTGCTCTAGGGATTATAATATAAAAATCATAATTTTCACATTCAACTTAGAATTACTATTTAATCATTTTAAGAGGAATGTAAAAACCTTACAGAGGCTTTTTTTTTTTACCTTTTCCCCTTTATGGTCCTGTATGTTACATATATTTACATTAAAATACCATGAGAAAATAGTTTAAGTTTTGCTTCCAACTGTCATTTATATTTTAAGGAACTCAAGGAGAATAGTCTATTGTTTTTACTCAGATAGTTACCATTTCTGCTTCTCTTCCTTCTTTTCTGCGGTTTCAAATTTCATTCTGGAATCACTACCCTACTGTTTAAAGAACTTCCTTTATCAGTTCTTTTGGAGCAGGTCTTTTGACAATGAAATCTCTTTATTTCCTTTATTTCATCTTTATTTCTGAAGGATATTTTTGCAAAATATTGAATTTTAGGTTGACTGTTCTTTGACTTCATTTTAGCCCTTTATACACGTCCACCATTTTCTTCTGACTCATGGTTTCCAATGAGAAATTTACTTATATTAAAAGCATTGTTCCCTAAAGGTAATGTCATTTTTCTGGTTGTTTTCAAGGTTTTTTCCTTTGTCTTTAGCTTTCAACAATTTGATTATGATGTGATGAGAAGTTTCCCTTAAAACACTTACTAACTGTTGCACACATTTCACCACTTGATTATTTACAATCTTGCATTGTCCTGCAGTTGTTTCCTGAACAGAAATTTTGTCTTTTTAGCCATATTTCAAATATTTGAGGACCGAGGCTAGAACTTTTTTTTTCTTCTTTATTTCCTCCAACACACAGTAGGTACTTGGTAGAGGTATCTCCATTGAAAATGGATTAACAGAATGTACCCTGGACAACAAGTTACAGTAACAGAACATGGTGTTACCAGAATGTATCTTGGCCAAGAGAGGAGCGAGGATACACTTTTGAACTGAAGCCAGGGTGGGCTGGAGAAAATACCTGACATTAAGTCAGGCAGCCAAGTGTCGATGGCAGGGAGAGATAACAAAGCTTAAGTGTGAACCAAGCTGAAATAGATGTAGAACATTCCCTTTGGAATAGAGCTTTTCTTTGGCTATTAAAGGCTAATTAGTCATTGCTACAAAGATCAAAGGAACCCAAGACCGCAGCCACAGATACTAAACAGATGACACACTGACCACTTATGTTTCAATTTGTAGAGCATATCAGGACACATCCATCTCTCTTTAGTTATTCTCAAACATTATAGGTACCATTAGCAGGGTCATCTTGGAACAGGAAAGAAAAAAAGGAGTATAGTGTACATGTAAAGGAACTGAAGCTTCATGATTCCATTTTTTAAACCTCTACTTCTTTAAATGTCATTAAAACAAATATGTGTCAGTTTTCCATGTTCCCCAGTGTTCTGAATTTACTAATTTTAGCATTTACTACATTGCACTATTATCTTTTTCTATGTCTATGTCCTATGTTCAAGAAACACACCTTATTTTATCTTTTTAGCCTTAGCATACCAGCACAGTGATTGGTACTAACCAATTTATACATGTATCCAACACATATTTATTGAGCACAAAAAATATTCTAGGAACTGTACTGAGCATTGAGAATTCAATAGTTAGCAAGGTGCAAAATGAGATTTGGTTAAAATGAACTTTATTTTAAAATATATCTATACGTAAAGAAAAAACAACATGTGAAAATATAAGTCAAAGTAATATAAATCAGAGTAACTTATAAAATAACTATGCAATATCCTGTACTGATTAGATACTGAAAAATAAAAATAATCCTATTAAAAGAAATGTATTCTTGTCATTGCTATTTAGAAAAAGGAGTAGTTAATAGTCAACTAAGCTAAGTAATTGAAGAGTAAACTTTACCTACCTTTGAGAAGCACCTACTTTTTTTTTTTTTTTTAAGAGGATAGGGTGATAATTATTTATTTATTTCTGATGGAAGTTCTCGGGATTGAACTCAGGACCTTGTGCATGCTGAGCATGCACTTCTACCACTGAGCTATACCCTCCTCCCTGGGAAGCACCTACTATTAAAGAGAGTAAACATAGGGTTTAGAAGCAGTCAACTATATGGTTTCAAATACTAACTCTGCCACATACTAATGGGGTGACTTTGAATGATGTCAGACTGAAAGAAAACATGCTGTTTTTCTCTCTACACTTTTCCCACACTCCTCTCTCAGTAATTCTGGCCCCCAAATATGTATTGGGGGAGGGGGTGTTGTTGCTAGACAGGCAATTCTCTAAGTCTCTGTAACCAAATAAGTGTCCTACAATTCAACTCAGTTCTGACACTATCTACCTAGAGTTAGCATCAGACCCCACAGGTTAAGGACTCAGTCCACCTGCAGTCCAGCCCTCCTCCTCCACCTCAGATGCCAATCACAAGCAGTGGGTCCTTTGATCACCCATATCTTCTGTCTGACTTGGCTACAAATTAGAGGTTCCCACAATCCTCTCATTAGGTTCTATAGTTTGCTAGAACAGCTTGCAGAACGCAGCTGGCTCGCCAAACTCAGGAAAATAGTTTATTTACCTGATCATCTGCTTATTATGCAAAAGATATAACTTGTCTCTTTGACATAAATTGTAGCAATATTTTTCTTTGGATTTGTCCCCTAAAGCAAAGGAAATATATTATGTCACATACACACTCTGTGTGCTTTAACTTTTCCATCTACAAAATGGGAGTGGTGATAATGGTACCTCATTCATAGGCTTACAGTGTTGTAGTCAGGGTTAACATGGTAATTTCTGTGGAGTGTAAAATAATTGTCAGCATGTCATAAACTCTCTAAGAATTAGCTATTCTTTAGTTCTTAACTTCATTTCTGAGTAAGTGGAAGGAAGAGAGAAAAGAAGGATTTACAGATCCTCTGTTTATGTTGAAAAAGTCTCAATAGAAAGAATCCAGGCTTCAATGAAGGGAAACATAAATATGAGATTTTAAAAAGAATTTCCTGACCGAGGGAACAGGGAATAGTGATTGGACAGTGATTTGGAGTTTTCTCCACCTCTGGTGTATATTTGAATTAACTAATTTCTATAGAGGCAGGGGAGTCTCGCAGTAAAAGAATGGAAAGAGTGCAAACGATTGGGTTTTATACATATTCGGATACTTCCCAGGACCTGAAGCTTAATTGATAAGGGGGAAATTTCAAGAGGGGATTATACAACTCTCTAAAGAGAATTCTCTTTTGTGAAAAGAAGCCAATACAAGTTGGAATCAAGCACAGAGCTTGAGGATCAGATCAGAATAATGGCTCTGAGGACTGTGTGCTCACTGTTATTTGAATCAAGTTCAGTCCAGCCACTGAACACAGTGTGCAAAATTGAGGGAGGAAAAATAAGTTGCCTGTGCAAGCTAAGAGTTTTAAACCTCAGTACGTATGTACTTGCTGTTTGAAAGCTTTATACAAAGAGAAGGGCATTGTTTGCTTACTTACTTAAAGGGAGTTGGGAGACGGAGGGTGAGTAGTGGCCACCAATGGACCATCCATTAAAGGGAGCAGAGCTGGGAGCAGAGCATCCCACAGCAGCCGGCAGAGGAACCTGGAAGTGGAGGCTACAAACCTGGGAGTCTTGCAGGGCAGGAGGCGGTTTGAGTGGAGCTGTTGGAGCGTGGCCCCGAGGTGACAGGTGGCTGCCACAAGGATGATGGCCAAGTGATTATGGAGTGATGATTTAAAGGCAGTTTTGGCAAAAGGAACAAAGTGAAGGGAGCATGTGTCCTGGAGCAACCTAATGACAAAAATGGTGACACTAAGGGATTAGGGAACATCAGCACAGAAGGCAGCTGAGGTGATTTTGTAACCACACTGAAAAGAAGATAATATGCTTGTTCATGAATATCGTATGATACCCCTGGGGGCACTTCCAGTTGCTACAGAAGGAAAGGAATCTGGAAGGGGTGTGTGTGTGTGTGTGTGTGTGTGTGTGTGTAGAACTGAGGTTCTATTTTCAAAACTATCAAAAGCTGGGCATCATATTAATATTTCATTAATTACACCCATAAACTGGAGAGTAATGATGGGGAATTTGTATTTCAGTCAGTAGATGGCAAGAAAAATCCAGACAAAGAGTCAAGGGAATGGTATAAGCCCATTTACTGAATTTCCAGCTCAGCTTTGGGATAGCCTTCTGATTTGGGGAACCATCCCACAGACACTGATGGACATGGTGGTGATGGTCATGCATGTACCTTCCATGCATTTCTGGTGACTAAAGAGTCATGTTGTTCACATACAAATAGTCAGATGCTCTGCCTGAGTCTCAAATCTTAATTTGTGGTTAGAGATTTTTTTTCTCCTGCTGCTTGTCATATGGAGAGGAGCATCAATGTTCATACCTGGATGCTGCGCTGAAGTCCTTCAGGATGACAGCACAAAAAGCAGTACCCAGAGGATTCCCGAGACCAGGGCTTTGGCATAGCCCGCCATCGTTGGGCCCTCCAAAGCTTTGTTCTGCAATTTTAATTCTGATTCTGGAGCTATCACCTTATCCAAGAACTTCTTTTAACTGAAGTTCATCAGAGTTCTTTTATTTTGTTTACAATAAAGTATCCAAAGAAATAGAAATTGGTAAATCTTATGCATCAGGTATTTGAGCAGTTATAACGGGAACAAAAGCTTGTGTCCTATTTCTTGGCCTCTACTGATGGTCTTCAGGGAAAAGTCTAGCCATATCCTTATTTGTTGAAAATAGCCCAGACATGAAGCTGACAGCCCTGTCTAATGCGAGAGTCAGCCAACTTGCCTGTACAGGGCCCGGTAGTAAATACCTGAGGCTTTGCCAGCCACATAATCCATGGATTTGTGTTGTAGCCAGGAGACTCTGCCCTTGTAGGGTGAAAGCAGACTCAGACCATAAGTAAATGAACAAACATTATCTCCAAAAGCACGCAGCAAGTCAAATCTGGCCTGATTTCTTTCTAATCCCAGGTCTAGTGGGATGACCATGGGCCTTGGAAGTGAATAGACCCAGGGGATCCTGAAAAAGCCACTAACTCCTTTGAGATTCAGTTTCCTCATTCATAGCTAGGGAAAAAAAATAACAACTCCTGGATTTCCACTGAGGATTAAATTTCAAGAGGAACACATTTTAAAAGCACCTTGTCATTTGGTTTACACCCATTGTTTCATGAAATGTAAGTGTATCACATGTTACACTCAATAATTAGTTATTATAAATATACTCTTTTTTGAAAAGTAAAGTTACCACTAATTTGTGCACAACACACATTCACACATACTCACTCACGCATTCACGTAACTTCCCAAAGAGGGATGTTCTTAGGCAGAACCGATCTCCAAATTATATACTTTATCCCAACTTTGAGCAAGGCTATTATTTTTTTGTTGCCCCACCCACAGCAATTCTTCACAGCCTGAAAATACTTCCAGAGAGATAGTATTTCAAAATGTTGGCAGGGCAGTTGGCTGAAAGTTCTAACGATTCCAATACTGAGTCTTTGATATATATTTTAACTCCAGGCATGAGGGAAGTTGCTAACTATTATTTTGCAACACATATGTGATGAGGGGGGGAAGTTTTAAAATATATTCACAGAAAGGGCTGTGCAAAGAGATAACTAATTCAACAGCTGTGGCTGTGTTATCTTAGGAATTCAACAGATTTTTGATTGGCTATCATGGTGCCTAATACTTTATGCAAAATGCAGAACTGAGAAAAATGCAGGCAATGGCTCTATGCTACCAAATGTATTGGAATAGGTTTCCTGGCCAAAACCATCACTTGTAATATCAGATCGTCAATTATGCGTTCCATCCACAGTCAACAGTGTCTGCTAATTACATAACACTGTGTTAAATTCAGTCCAAATGGTAAGATGAACGTATGAGACTGATTTTTATAACTGCATTAGCGGGTTATTTACAGTTGATTAGTGAAGGCAGAATTAGGTGCAGAAATTACTGTGCTAACTGAAAGGATTTCTTTTGTATTCCAATTCCATGAAATTGCTCATAATATCCTAATCTTAAAAGATCTATGTTGGCCTTGATCAGGAGTCTTATCACATAAGGGATCTGAGGAGGAGTGAGATGGTGATTAGAAATAACTTAGCCTTGGTGACAATCTCTTGCTCCGGTGTAATTCATTACTGCCTTCTAGAGTTTTTGGTAAATGCATGTAACTAGATTCTTCCTGGTAAGAAAGCTCCCCTCTCATTTGCTTCATTTTGTATTCAAAAATCTCATACCTAAATTTCTAGATTTTCCAATCTTTTCCAGTTTTTTTTTTTTCATTCTAGCCTTAGAGCCTCACCCCGTATCTTTTTTCTGTAAGTTCAGTCTTCATTTTCCTCCTGATTTTTAAGAGAAAATTCTGATAGTTCTCTAACACCCTCCTCCTCATGGCGAGGCTATTAACCTACACAGCGACCTGAAAGAATATCCACTATTTATTGAGCACGCATGATGATGAGGGTTACGTGTAACTTGAAGGGTGTTTTTGCATGAGATGAGCATTTAAATCAATGAACTTTGAGTAAGCAGATTGCCATCTGCAATGTGGGTGGGCCTCATCCAATCAGTTAAAGGTCTGAATAGAACAAAAAGATAGGCCACCTCAAGGGAGAGGGAATTCTCCAGCAGGATGCCTTCTGACTTCCTCTGCAATACTGACTCTCCTGGGCCTCCAGCTTGCCAGAGGGCAACAAGATCACAGATGGCGTGCTCAGGGGCTGCCAGACCACTGCCCAGCAGAAGTAGGAGGTGTTCTGGCTAAGACACTGGCTGTGTGCTTCTGGTGAGGGTGGAAACACCCTGACCCACTTTGAGCCAAACTCTCGGAACCAGCATCAGCACCACTGACCTCACAGCAGAGTGCAAACCCCGGATGCTCCAGGCCTGGGAGGAGCCCGAACGCACAGGGCATCCTTTATTGCTCTGGGAGCTCTGAAGAGAATGAGTAAAGGAGTTCTGTGACTTGGGGCTGGGAAGGGAAGTCACAGGCTGCGGGCAGATGCCACTGGGTGTGGAGCAAGGCACCAGGAAGGAGTCTGCCAAAAGGAACAGCTTCCTAGGATCTGCCCCGCAAGCATGGCTGGAGTTTGCTTACCAAGCCTGTTCTCAACAGCCAGCAGATTAGCACTTCCCAGGCTCCGTATTGCTTGAGCCAATTCCTTATAATCAATGTCCTTTTATACGTGTTCACGTCCTATTAGATCTGTTTCTCTGGAGAATCCTGACCAACACAGTACATACGTTACATGTTGGCCCCCTTCAGTTTGATCTACTCAGTTTAATTCATGTAACAAGCTTGTACAATAAATAGCATTGTCATCCTTGTATTTAATTTTTGTCCATGGGTAAACTTCAGGCACACGTTGAATAACTCTCTGGGAAATATAGCCAATAAGCTCTGGAGCTAGGTTTTAGAAACAATTATTCTTATTCCATATTTATTAATCCCACGAGGTAGATACTGTTTTCCCATTTTACAAATCAGGTGGTTGAAGATGAGGAGAGAGAAGTAATATGTCCATAATCAGACAATTAGTAACTGGAAAACGAATGCCTCTCTGACTTCAGGTTTCCTATTAACTATTGAAATGACGACTAATTGCAGATTAAAAATTCTGAATCTGAGTGAAGTATAGCAACTTTTATAAGATATTATGTACAAATATATTAGGTTCAGTGCTAATAGCATTATAACATATAATTCAATTCTGATTATAACATAAACATACAAATAAAAATTCTTTCTATTACTAAGAGATTTCAACTAGTCTGTATTGCTTTGGGCAGGTAACTGCTTAAGCATTTGCATTCCTTTGGGACATCAGTAGTGTGTCCATTCATAATCTCTGTTTTTTTTTTTTTAACATTTTTTTATTGATTTATAATCATTTTACAATGTTGTGTCAAATTCCAGTGTAGAGCACAATTTTTCAGTTATACATGAACATATGAGCTACCACAAGATCTTGTATATATTTCCCTGTGCTATACAATATAATCTTGTTTATCTATTCTACATAATCTCTGTTGAGGTACATTGTGAGCTAGGTTTATATTAGGGAAGAAGCCAGTATCTATCAGCAAACTCTTCCAAATGTCTCAGTTTTTGTGCTTCTGACACTGAGGTGAAAGCAAATTGTGCAGAACACATTTTCCTCACAGCTTCCCAATGTTCTTAGTGGAAAGGTTTTCCTGCCTTTGGGGTTGATCTGATTTGTGCTTGGAAGCTTCATTGTCTGACCTAGTGAGGGAGACCACTCAGGGATAGTAGGTTTCCAGCGACCTTCAGGATGAAGTCCTCAAGCTGGGGTCCAGAGACAAGATGCTGGTGTGTCTCTGTCCTGGTAACGGATGATGAAATGCGTCAGGTGACTGTTACTGGTTGAACTGTGTCCCCTCAGAAAAGATATGTTGAAGTCCTACCCTTTCCGAATATGAGCTTGTTTGGAAATAGTTTCTTTACAGAGGTCATCAAATTCAAATGAAGACAGTAGGGAGAGTTTAATACAGTATGGCTGGTGTCTTTCTAAAAAGGGAAAATCTGGACACAGACAGAGACACACATAGAGGCAGATCATGTGAAGACATCAGGAGACTGCCATGTGGAGACGGAGGACTGGAGGGGTGTGTCTCAAGACAAGGCATGTCAGAGACTGCCAGCAAACCACTGCAAGGAAAGAGTCCCTCACAGGTCTCAGAGGGGGCTTGGCTGGGCCAGCACTTCAGTCTCACACTTGTAGCCTCCAGCTCTGTGAGACAGTGTGTTTCTGCTGCCCTAAGCCGCCCGCTTTGTGGTGCTTTGTGATGGCAGCCCTGGGACACTGATTCAGTGGGCAGATACTTATTTCTCACCAGAGAAGGTAGCACCATTAGTCAGATTCTCCAGGAGGTACTTGATCCAAAAAAAAAAAAAAAAAAATGAGGAGCCCCTATTTTAAGCAGCCTAGAGAACCACCTGTTCATGTATTTAAGTCATAACATTTTTATTCTAGAAAGTCTTTCTGAGACGTCATGTTTTCAAGTCTGTCTGAAATAACTATGCTGTTTATTTTTACAAATTACAAATAATACTAGAATAAGCACTTTTCACAAGTGAAAGTAGCAGTCCTCGGAAGAGGACTGCAAATCTTTGACAATTAAGCCAGGTGTCTTATTTAGATTATAAAGTCACCTCATATCCTTTTCAGAAAACTGGCAAAATAAAGAAAATTAGAAAAATTAAAAACTGCTGTCAATGAAGCGCATAACTACTGTTGACATGTTTACTTCTTGGATTATTGTATTTCTCTTGCTGTAATGCTAGTTGTTTTATTCAACTTAATTGTCCTGCTGGGGTTGATTCTCTGCAGAAAAAGGGGTCAGACAAGAAAAGCCCAGGTGTCCTGGGGACTCTGTGCTGTGAATGTTCCAGTCACTTTCCCTGGGCAAGGATGGAGTGAACAGGCCCAGCACAGCTCTCACGGGATTGTGTGGGTAAGTGAAGGAGAGGCATTTTAGATGTGCTGGCTGTGAGGGAGACAGAGGAAGAGAGAAATATAAGGAAGCATTTATGGATTTCTTTTTCTTTCTTATGGCAAGGATGGTGTGATCATTTGTGCTACTTCTTAAGGAAACTATAGGAAAGGCTGTTATATACACATACTTGTTCTCGTTTCTGCTTCTTTACCTAATAAAAGTCCCTAAACAGGGATCCATGGAGTCAAAGACGTGAACATCTTTACGTGACCCATACCTACTCTCAAGCCGCTTTCCAGAAATATTGTTCCAAGTTACACACCAGTGTTGGGTCAAAGTGCAGTTCTCGCAGTGCCTTAATCAGCACTGAGAATTATGCTGTCTTTAGTATGTTCCAATTTAAGAGGTAAAAAATAGAATTTCTTTGCTTGCATTTTTAATTATTAGTATGACAGATTTTTTAATTCTTGTTAGCCATTTTTGCTTATTTTTATGAGGAATGTTTATTCATCTTTTTATCCATTTTCTCACTTGATTTAAAAATTTTTTGTGTCACTTTTTTTGAAAGCGCAAAATAAAGCATGCTCGTGCAACAATCAAACCCTATCGAAATGCATAAAGGTAATATTCCCTCCCAGTCCCACTCCTTAAAACAACATTTGAATGTCCATGCACTTACCTGCATCTCCTATGCTCACATCAACATAAAAAGGCTTATGAACAGATCTCCATTTCGCTGCTATTTTGATTAGTAATTTGACTATATGCATTATTCTGTAGCTGCCTTTTCACACAATATTTTAGACTGAATCTTCTTCTAGGCCAGTTTCTTTCTTCCTTCCTTCCTTCCTTTCCTTTTTTATTAATGAATGGAGCTCTAACTCAAGATGCCACATAGAAACCCAGAAATGAAGCTCAGGAACAGCTCCAAGAAGGGAATTATGTGGAAACACTAGGCGGAGCATGATTTCAAAGTCACTTTCCCTCAGGGACTTCCTCATGGCCTGCAGGTAGAGAGGGAGGCGTGGGTAGACCTCTCAGGATACCAGAGTGCAGAATGTGGAGGCAACCCAGCCAAGATTCTGCCAACTACTTTCCTGAGCAAAAGCTGCAGAGAATGATGACCTGGGGGCGGGAGTGGGGAGGGGGGTGCTGGTCAAGTTCAGCAGGAGGCAAACAGGAGCCCTCGCTACTGCCCTGATGGGAGAGTAAACCTTCTCCAGTCTCTCAGAGAGATGTACCACAAGAAGAGGACTAATGCAGAAGTTCGGGTTTCTATGAGCCTGACTTACTTTCCAAGAATTTGGGACCATCCCCTCATCTGCCACTTACCTTTCACCTCATGGCGACATTCTAGTTGCCGCATTCCACGACTGTCCTCCTTTGACATATAAAGCATGACAACAACGCAGCGCAGACTCTCTGCACACTGAGAACCTTAAGTTTTCTAGGAAACTGAGGTACTCCTTATTTTCCATCAATTTTTATCAGTTACTCGAACACTGACCAACATTTTCTATTCTAGACTTTTTAAGGTAATTTTAGGTGGCTGTCCCTCTCCCCAGTTTAATATTGCACGTGGACACACAGGACATGATGTTGACAATTCAGCCAGAGCTATTTGTCTAAAAACAGAATCTGATCTTTACTCCAACCAGCAATCTGGATATGGATCTGGACTTGTGAGGCCCGTTTAAATCCTGCCCCTGGTTCTTACTTAATTGAGGTGCATTACCTGATTCTAGGGCAATGTGAAGGGGAAACTGATCTGGGTCATCTTTTTTTTTTTTTAATAAATTTATACCCCCGAACCCATTTCTTTCCTTCTAATAGCTGTGTATTATTTCATGACATGAATATACAAAAATGCCCAATTCATATCCTTCTTCATTGGTAGAAACAGTTATTTCTAGTTTATTTCATCGTATATTTGTTTGGTTTTGATCATAATAAAAAATGCTGGGGGAAAAAACACATCCGCAAGTACATATAACACACACACATGTACATACACGTATATGCACTTGGCCCTTGAACAATGTGGGGGTTAAGAGAGCTGACCCTCCACGCAGTTGAAAATCAGCGTATAACTTACAGTTGGCCCTATTGATCCTCCATGTCCGAAGTTCTGTATCCACAGATTCAGTCATGGAGTTCTGTAGTGTGTACTATCGAAAATAATTTGCACGCAAGTGGACCCATGGAGTTCAAGCCCATGTTGCTCAAGGGTCAACTGTACGTATCCTCATGCCCGTTGCCTTCAGATGTGTAGCAGGAATCCCCTCACTGATCAGTTCTAAATAAATGCCTGGAGCTCATCTCATCAAAAAGCCAGTGAGTAGAGGTGGTAATAGAAAGCCCCAGAGGGTGTATCTGTTTCTGCAAACAAATGGCAACATACTTCACAGATTTGCAGAAATGCGGGCATTCTGTATATTCACTGAAGTTCATTGCTGGTGTTCTGCAAGAAAACTTGTGAAAGGCTAAACTAGTGTTGTGGATCTTGGTTTCTTGCTCTGATCTTGATGTCTAATATAAAGAAGACTTTATCTTTTGAGATATGTCAGAAGTTCTAAAAGACAAAGGGCAGGAAGTAAGGCAGAGGGAATACAACTTTCTTTTACTTTGGAGGAGTCTGGATTTTTGGCTGTAGAACTCTGATATACTGCAAAATAAATAAATGAAGAAGAGTATATATAAGATCGATTCCATCTCCGGTTATTTACCATTTAAATTACAGTGGGAGGCAAGCTTCCAAATTAGAAAAATGCACTTCTGATCAGAGGATAAAGGAAGGGCAGTATTTTAAATGTTGATTTTAAATTAGGTCAGCATAGCCATAGTCTGACTGGTGTGGACTTGAACAAATTTAAATACTGAAAGTGGCCACTGAAAGAAAATATTGTTGGTGTCGTAGAGCAGATCTAAATGGAAGGAGGCCGCCCTCAACAGCACAGCTGAATCAATCCTGGTTGAGAGCCTCAAATCTTCCATTCTTCAGCAGAGGTGGGCTTTGATACCGCCTGGGGATCTTGGGCAAATACCTATTGCCCAAAATTCTGATTCAGCAGGTCTGAGGTGGTGTTCAGCGTGTGTAGTTTGAAAAATCTTCTCAAATCATCGCTGTGAGCAATTCTGAATTAAGAACCACTGTCTAAAATATGTTTCTAGAAGTCAGTTTCTTGGATTATCCGAATCGGAATCATTTAGGGGACACGTTCAAAATATACATTCCCAAATTTTGATTCAGTATCACTGGAAAGAGGCTTGAGATTCTGGGCTTTTTACAGAACCCCTCAAGTCATTAAGCAAACTGAGGTCTCTGAAACACTGGACCCGTGTAATCCAAGAACAGCATTAAAGGAATTCAGTTTCATTGTTCTAACGAACTGTAAATGAGTTGAGATGTAGCCACAAAGGCACCACCAAGTATGAACACTCGTGGTCAAATTTTACAAGCTGATCTGTTCAGTCAGATTTAATAACAAGCACATCTTTAAAGAGAAAGGTTGCCTGAACATGACCAGGTGTGGGTACTGCTTTCCTAGCTATCTGGATGTTAATATCAAATCCGCATAGCCACTGGGTATCTTTATTAAGATGCCTTTTGTTGCAAGCAAAAATCAAGGCTACTGAAAATTAATTTAAGGAATTAATTTAAACAGTTTAAGAGAGGAAATTCATCATAAGACATGTTTCTCTTATGGAATCAGGAAGCTTGGAGTGAAGCCAAACTTGGTGCAAGAATTAAATCAGGGTCCGAGAGCCCACGTGATTTCTACTGTCTGCTCTTTCTACCTTCTTATTTACTTTTCTCTCTCTCTGTGGACCCGTCTCTTCTCTTCCAGGCACGTGGTGGAAGATGCCACCCAACAGATTTCAAGTTTACAGTGTCTCCAAGTTCCAGCCCTTCTTCCAGGCTCCTCTTATTCCCAAAGTCAAATTGCTGGGAGAGAGAATCCTATAGACCTGTTTGAACAAAGATTTCACCTTTGGTCTAATCAAATGTATAGGAAGACTGCATCTGGAGTATAGCTGCTGGAGCCACTCTTGGCAGCTCCCAAAGCTTAGGGGTTGGGTTTGATGTCTAGCCTAGAGATTTAGAAACAACCAAAAATAATAATGATAAGAGTCAAAGCAGTGTGGTCAAACTGAATGCAAGTATATAAATGTGCGCATGCGCGCGCGCGCACACACACACACACACACACACACACACACACACACACACACAATTACAATTTATGTAACATACGAAGTGGCCCTGTTCTTTCAGAATATCTGCCTCTAAGGAATTTGTAAACCCTCTTAGCCCTGCGCCTAGAAGCCCACATAGAGCTTCTGTTCCATGCTATGACTATTTCATGTTGTGTTTTTAGTTCCCTGTCCTAAAACTGAATGACTGTAAAATACCCTGAGGGTAGAGATTTGGTCTTGCCTAACAACTACAATGACCATAACGTCCAGCATAAGTTATAGACTTCAAAGCAATTTGTTGAATCATATGGGTGCAGGGATTCCCAAATTTTATTTCAAACTCTTCACATCTGCTAAAGTTTTTATCACAAAAAATTCTTTGTAGCTGCCAGCATTGATATAATCATTACCTCCTCTTGACATCTGATTGGTGGTAGGTTGAATTAATCTGGGCTTCACTTGGTTTCCCAAGGAACCTTTGAAGCCTGCCTGTCTTCCCTTCACTCACTCAAATAGTAGCTTCTTGGAAGCCCCCTTGGAGTGTACTGACATGTTCTCATGAGCAGTCCTGAACATTTTCCACATAAGTTTCAGAACTCTTCTTCCTCTGTTAAGGGTCTCTGTTCCCATTAACCATCTGTCCGATAATCATACTTCTCAGCCCTTCAGGTCTTCTGAGATAGTGATATTTAAACTTTATAACTGAACTGAGAGATTTTTGAAGATGCAGACTCAAATTCAGAAGCTCTGGAAAGATACCTGGTAGTCTGCATTTCTAACAAGCTCCCAGCTCATGCTGTTGCTGTGGTCCAAGGACTCCACTTTGAGCAGCAAGGTTCTAAAGACCTTTTCTATAATTTAGCTGTCTTAAGATTTTAAAAAATCTCAGAACCTCTGGATTTTTTCTAGGGATAACCAAACAAAGCCAATTTTGCTGGTCAATGTCAATCCAAGTCACTGAATTCTCTTGTCTCTGTCGCTTTGACTTAAACCAGTGAATGGCAGCGTTTCTTCTTCTAACATTGTGATGTAGTATTTGTCTATATCACCACCATTGTCTTAATTGGGGCGAAGAAATAGCTACTTTCGGAATGTATACCTAGGAAGGCTCTGCCCTTTGAGAAAACACTTTCATCTTTGTGGGTTTCCCCACGTCTCTCTCACAGTTACTTGGGACCAACGGGAACTGTATGAGTATCTGTGCTCAGAGTGCAGACTGCCTCTGTCTGGCAAAAGAACATCGCAGTGAGGATATGCTGCTCACCTCAACCATCTCATGAACTTCACAGCTGCACAAAAAGGTGACATGTGGCATTAGCACAGAAAAGTGGCTCTCAGGGGCAGTGTAGGCACACACTGCATGCCAAAGAGAGGGGCTAGGTGTGCTCTGATTTATTTGTTAGCGACAGTAGTAAGAGACACCAGACTCTGCCAGTGGTTTATTTTTAAATCTGTTACAGTGGATTCTAGTTCAGGATTCTGACTACACAGTGATGTCATGCTAATTCATTTTTTCATTTGCTTCCTTTTGAGAATTTGGTAAGAATTGAATTTTGTCTTGGGCACTGGGGTCATGCACATATGATTATCATCTGTCTGTCTTTCTATTGCAGAAGATTCAGTATAACTCATTTCCCAAGTACCAAGCTGGTTTGTTTTTTCCACTAAAATTTTTCATTATTTAGGTTCTGTTTGGAAAATCCAGCCCGTGTCTACTTATGTAACCCAAAAGAGAAAATAGTTTATTTTTCTCCACAAATGGACCCTTCAAACTTATTGGATATAATCAGAGGGAAAGTTTCCTATAACTGGAGCATCCTCTATGTAAATAATCACAGTCCTTTCCCAGCATGCTTCCTTCTCTACTCAGTCAGAATATCTGACCTTGTCCTTCGTGTCAGGCTCTGCTGATACCCCAGTTCATCTCAAGGACGCCTCTCCTTTTTTATCTCTATATTAAAACACATTGCTCTCCCATCATGAAACTCATAAAGTCCTTTAAACCAACATTACCCAGAAGATGCTCATTTTTTTCTCTGCTTGTCCTGTGTTTGTTAATCTTATTTTTCCAAGTAGATTATAAGTACACTGAAGATGTAATCAGGTAACGGGTTTGTTTTCTGTTGTGCTAGGACCAAAACAAAACCATGCTAAAAACTCCATATAGCTTATACTTATTTTATGAATATCAAATGACTGAAATCCCATCTTTGAAAATAAATATGCAGAACACATAGCTGCATTTTCAACTCAGTGTAGGTGAGCTAATTAGAAATGACATGCATGTGTACATGGCACTTTACCCGGTGCCTTGTTCACATTCTGTACTCAAGTCAGCTTAATTCAACCCTTATTTCTTCTCTAGTTTATTCATGGTCTTTGGGAAGGAATGAAATCTTTCAAATCTACTGATTTTAAGAATTTCTAAAATCATTTCTGAGACTCGAGGCCGAGCAAGGAATTCAATGATACAAAAATATGTCTGCAACTTCTACCCAATTTTCTTTTTTTTTTTCCATTTTGGTTATAGAAAAGATGAAATCGAAATTTTTTTGACAGAAAACTAAAGTTTCTTTTTTAATCTCTTCATCCATCTTCACTGATGTTAAAAAACATACAAAGAAGAAAATGGAAAAGGAACATTCTCAATGTGTGAAAGAGTGTGTATACTTTTAATTAGTGAATTCAGACTCTCCACAGAACCCCAAGAAGTGGTTCCATGGTGTTACAACCCTTGAAATCTTTTTCAAAGGAGACATGAGTGTGGCAAGCCAAAAAAGGGAGAAGTGTAGTTGCTGTTTAAGAAAAAATGTCATACATATGACTTCTAGTTTGTCAACTACTACACCAGAAAAAGAGTTTTGTTTTTATTTTTGTTTTTGTTTTTGATATGTGTTTCACTTTGCCCTTCTTCTCTTTTTTTTTGCTTTACTTTTGTTCCTGGGATGGAGCAGTGATAATGAAACTCTGATTGAATGTGACCATTGGCATGTGGGGAACGACCACGATTCACCCTGTCTCTAGGCTGAAACGGAGCCCAGCTCCCCATGGCAGAGTTAAAGGAACTTTCAACCATGTGCTTAGCACACACCAAACCATCATCAGAACAAAGTAGGTTTGGAATGTGGTTTATGCAAACAGCATTAAGCAGAGTATATCTTTAACTTAAGAATTAAATGTAAGTAGGGTGTATCTTTGGAGTTGAACTTGAGGAAAACCAGGCTGTCCAGAGAAATCTTGCTACAGAACATTGACTCAACTGCTTAGAAATGTTCAAGCAATCAAAACATGAACTTTCAACAAAGTCCAAGTGTCTCCATTTAGAGTTTGTTTTCCAGATGACAGAATATTTCAGTCAACTTGAAGTTTGTATGTCTGTATAAGGGTATTTTCACTCTCAAAAAAATACTCTTTTAAGTGAACAAACATCCTCTTAGTGAATAGAAATGAGTAGAGTTGAGAGGGGCTGTCAGGAGTAGCAGGGACTTAGTATGTTTTCTTTTACAAAAAGATCTTTTACTTCTAGTATATTTAAAAAGGTACGCAGATGTCTTATTTTGTGCTTGTCTTCTGTACGATGAATTCTAGACGGCTATCAGTTTGGGGGTTTTTCTTTTGTATGTTTTTCCTGCTACAAATTCATGTGTGAGCAGGAAGCCAAACCATGCAGGAATGAAAGCTTCATTTTATATTAATTTTATGGCATAGATAACATTAGTAGAGAATGTGTATGCGTGTATGTGTGCATGTGTATTTGCATACATTAACATTTAATTCAATCTAACATGAAAGTCTCCCTTGTCTAAATGCTACTAAGAATTGTAATAGACTAATCTCTTCCCAAATGCTAGATCTCCTTTTGCACACTTTTTATATCTGGATTCAAATTTCTTTTATCTCGATTCACTCAGGTCTGACTTTTCAGAAAAATCTGAGAATTTTGATTTCAACCAGAGAAACCATCCTTGCGAGAGTATTTTAGAAAAGATGGAAAATAGAGAGTACTATGAACAACAAGTGGGAGCAAATTTTTAGTCAAGTTTAGGGTAAAGTATTTTTCAAGTTTACCCTGAAGCAAATTCAGAGTTGAGTGTGGTCTAAAACCAAACTCCTATGTTTGTGCAGGAAGAAGATGGCGACATTTTAATAAGGTCCTGAAGATAACAGTGGCCACTAAAATATGGGAGTCAGTTCTCAAATCAGCAGACCAAAGGTGCTGAACATCCAGTGGGAGGAGGGTGAGGAGAGTGGCCAGTCTTGGACATCCTTAAGCCAGTCTCTGTCCAAGTTGCTTCCTATTTAGTTATGCCTTTCAACTCTTTCATTAGTTTTATGAAATTGACATTATCTGTTTTACAGATTAAAAAAACTGTTATTAATAGAAATTAATTGAAAACTTTAAAGAATGTATTTGTAGATTTAGACGTGATGGCAAGTAAGTAAAAGCAAGTCCAAATGGCCCACAAGCCTTTAGTCCTGAGAATATGAGACTAGCAAATGCACAAATATTCACACATCTATTGACAGTTTCCTTTTACCTTGGATCTGTTCCTTGAGTCACTGCTTACCAGGTTGTTGACTGATAAATAGAGACTGGTTGTTTATAAACTCCATTTCTTATTGTTTTAAAGAGCCATGTTTGGGTCTAAGGGAATAAGATTTTTCAATTTACTATTTTAATATCTGACACCTGGAAAACAGTTTCTAAATAATTAACTTAAATAATAAAATATTAACTTTTATCTTTTAAAGTTTTTCTTATGAGCAGTTTTGTTTACTACATTTCCTTAAACTACAGTGAAGGATGTAAAAAAGACAGGGAGATGAATGTACTCCTGGCATAAGTATTCCCTGTTACGTGTACACAGAGCTATAGAAAAGGAGGTATAAGTCAAAATGATAGATATAATAACTAATATGTAGAGCTCTCCTTATGCCTGCGCTGGTCTAAGTACTTTACATATATTAACTTGCTTAATTCTCGTAACACTCCTATGAAGGAGGCACCGTTAGTATACTAGTTTGTGAGATAAAAAATTAAGGCACAATGAGGTTGAAATCTTGCCAAAGTTCATAGAGCTGATAAGTAGCAAAGTTATATTGTAAACCCAGACATCTGACACCAGAATCTGTGTTTCTGTTATGTTATGACATGTAGCTTCTCTTAAAACACAGTAATCCTTGCCTCCACCAAATCCCCAGTGGTCATTGTTTTAATAGTAAGATCATATTTATTTTATGATATTTAGATGAAATATAGAAGTGGAAAATTCTCAACAGATGAGAAATAGTGAAGTACCATACCTTGCAATCATATAGTCTGGAAAAAGAAAATACATTTCCTACCTTTCACTGTATTACATTTTACTATCTCAGAAAGACCAAACTCTCCTTTAAGCTGTTATTTCACATCACCTAGGTATGCTTAATAATTTATATGGCTTCAGCAAAGTAATGATTAACTCATCTGTAAGCATTTCTGGAGCACCTTTTATTTTGAAGTCATAACTCTATATACGGATCTAAAAGGAAGTTAGAACAGAAAATATAATGGTTTAACAAGAAAGTTCAAAACTGTAAAAACATTAAAACTAATCAGATGCTTTTTATTCTAAAAATTCAAGGTAATGTATCAAGATTAAAGATAAACAAACAAAAAGATAAAAAACAAGAACCTCTTAGGACCAGAGTAAAGTACATGGTAAGTAAATCCAGCAAAGACCAGGAAAGTTCTCTGGGCTACGAGGACTGAATAGAAAATCAGAGGGAGTGAGTACCTTACATCTCATAGTTTACTCAAAGCCTTAGAAGAAAATGGTCAAAATTAAACACACAAAATTGTTCTTAGCTTATTGATAGATGATATATCATGAGATCAAGAAAATCTGAGTGATGCAAGGGTCATGACTATCATCAAACCAGCCAATCACAGCCATCCAAGTATGCAATTTGAATTAGTAACTCATCGTTCACATGTCAGTATAACACTGTTTCATGTTAAAATTGCTGGTTACTATGGAAGTCTTTTGGAAACTAGCATTATTTGCCATCATCACGTTTATGTGATTTTCCTCTACAGCAAACATTCTACTGTTTGATTTGTTAGATAGCTGTATCTCTATTTGTCTCACTCTTTAATAGGAATCTCTGTTAGCAAAATATCTTACCCATTTAGTCTTGTTCTGGAAGACATAAGCCAGACCCATTTTAAACTGGAAAGGGCTTTCAGTGAAGCCAAGGGACAATATTTCATAGAACCAGCAATCCTAGCAGAATCTGATGGCTTTCTATTCTATACACATTAGAAGCTAACTGAAATGCCTTTGGAAATTGAATAGACCAGATTCAGAACTAGAGTGAAAAACCATCTCTGTTTGCCTGGGACCTTGAGGTTTCCCAGGACAGGATACTTTTCAGTGCTTAAACAGAAGATGCCAGGCAAATAGGGACTGATAGTCACCCTATAAACAGTACACTCAAGTCGGTCCACCAAACCTGCGTCTCATCAAAGCACTAATGTTATCTGTGCTTATCATGAGTCCGTGACCTAAATCTTGGATCCCTCTGTAGCCAAGAGCTACAATTCCCTTCCAATTCTCTCAGGGTAAAGGGAGGAAAGAAAGGATTTACCATTAGGGTAAAGGGAGGAAAGAAAGGATTCATGGACTTAATCAGATGGAAGTGGGATAGCAGAAAGAGAGGGATGAAATGGTCAATGTCTGGCCAATAAGCAACATCAATTGACGCATTTGTTCCACAATGTCTGCTCCTTGCGAACATCCTTTAGAGGGTGAGAACTGACCACCAGATACAGGAATCACAGCCCAAATTATCACAAGCCTCTAACATTGTTAAAAGTTCATCTTTATGATTAATAGAATTTTAAAAGTGGCCAAGGATGAAGACTGGAATCAAAGTCAGGACAATGAGCTGATGTGTTGCATGGTATAAACGTGGTTCTGTGACCCCACTGGGGTAGGAGCACACCCGGGCACTTTATCTCAAATGAGTAATTGCATAAATTCTTGAATGGCAATAAATGAGAATTAAGAAATTAATTATCTGGTTTTTAAATTAAGAATCTGGTTTCTTGAACTTTATCAATTCATCTCCTTCAAGGTAGATGATTCTCTTACCAGCATGGGGTCCAATAAATCCAAATCAATGGCATGCTAATATTTGCTGTTGATATCAGTATGTTAGCATAACATGAAGGCTAATAGGCATATTGTGGAAGTCATCACCTTAGATTCCCCAGAGAACTAGACACCACTGTAAACAAGAGATGGGCCCATTCCCCTAAATGGCCATTTTTCATTGGAGTGATCACATTAAAATGCTTCGTACTTTTTTCAAGGTCAATGCTTACGTCTCAAAGAAAGTAGAAATAGAGCTAAATATCCCCATAGCAGCTTAGGAAAAGCTGATTCTTGTAAGGTTTCCTAGCCAAGCTCAATAAAAATTACTCTATTACCCCATCTCCTTTTAACAGCAGAAAGCATTTCTTTCATGGGATGGTTGTAAAGTGGTAGTCTGTGCATTTTTCAGGTTGGGATTCTAAGATTCTAGGAAATGAGGTTACATTCAAGGTTACTTGTTTCGTCAGACTAAGTAGAAGTCAGGTCACTTGAATGCATAAATGCTGTCATTTTTTATGTAGCATATATTTATCCTTTGTCTTGTCTGTAACCAACTTATAGTAACCTTGATTTCAGATCCAGATTTATTATTATTATCACACTTCTATGTAAAAGTACTGACTATAAAATTAAGTGGGTCATGACTAGGAATGTTTGACAGCCTTTTGCTAAATTCAAAAAGACCACATGGCAATATACTTCCTGCTAGACAGCTGTCCCCATAAAAAATCTGCTCTCACAAGAAGCATCCTTGTTGACCAGCTAAATGACCCACTTGTGTCTGGGCAGGAATCCATTCATTCTGGGGCTGATACATTTGTTAGGAAGAAAAAGAAAGAAAAAAAAATGCTCTTTTTACCCATACTTTACAAATAATTCAAAAGTAAATACAAAAACTTGAACTTCATTTGTTGAAATTTGACATCCTTAATCATCAATGCAACGCTAACACAAACAAGTTATGAATGTTCCCTTGAACATTTTATACGATGATGTCTATTTCTCTAGTTTATTGCTCCGTGAAACATGCAAGGAAGGCTTCGCTTTGGCTGGTTTCTCTGTGAAAATAGCAAAACCATGTGGAATCCTTTTCTATTAGTGTAGATTAGCCCTCTTTCTTTCAGAACATACGATTCCTTGGCTCTCAAGGTAAATTAACCTTAAATAGAACTGATGAGATGGCAGCCTCTTTTTCTGTGAAAACAGGAAATGCACACTTCAGAAAAACAGACCAACAAGGCTAACAGAGTCGCTGTCGGAATCCTTCACTCTGCCGGAGCAACTGTGCAGCTTCTCCTTGAAAATCGTGTGAAGTGTTCCTGATTCAGAGGGTTATAGCAGTCCTGCTCAGTCCAATCTCTTCATATGGGAGTAAAATGTGAAAAATGACTGTATGATCTTTTTTCCAAATCTAATCCATTAGCCTATTGACTTTCACGGATTTTATTTTGCACACCAGGTCCCTCTCCTCATTGTATGGCATTACTTCAGCGCCAAAGGCATAGGTGAGGAAAACCAAGTGTCACGATGCCGCTTTTTAGTAAAAAGATAGTGAATGATACTGACCTCACTTCAAATCACAATTCCGTTGGCCGTGAGGAATTGACACGTTATATGTTATGTATCCCTCGTCTAGTCTTTAACATCAGATTAGTTTATGCTACTTCACAGGGTTGATAATGACGTTTAATCAGAACATGTATCTGGGTGCCCAGCAGAATGCCTGGTTCAATAAATATGTGTTCCATTTTGGCAGCTTACAGTTCAAAAGTAGAGAAACTCTCTTTTCCTTCTTGATTTATAGAATCTGTCTAAAGATACAGGCATTCCACATTTGATTGCTTTTCGCTTTATGGCCTTCGCAGATATTGCGTTTTTTACAAATTGAAGGTCTGTGGCAATCCTGAGTGGAGCAGGTCTGTCAGCGCCATTTGTCCGTCAGCATTTGCTTATGCCATGTCTCTGTGTCACATTTTGGTAATTCTTGCAATATTTCAAATGTTGTCATTATTATCGTACTTGTTATGGTGAGCCGTGATGGGTGATCTTGGATGTAACTACTATGATCTGCTGAAGGCTCCGATGATGGTTAGCATTTTTTAGCAAGAAAGTATTTTTAATTAAGGTGTGCATATTTTGGACATAATGCTGTTGCACACTTAATAGATGATGGTATAGCGTAAACATAAATTTTATGTGCCCTGAAAACTAAAAAAATCTATGTGACTGGCTTCATTGTGACATTCACTTTGCCACCTTTCCTGGAACCAAACAGCATTATCTCTGAGGTATGCCCATACCAACTTCTTAAGCATATTTTTTCTGCTTACCCAAGCTAGTAAATATTTTTTTTATAAATGCCTATACACTTATGTCCTATTAGACTCAAAATATGTTTACCATAGCCTGTCTTACATTACAGTTTTGGAAGTCTCCACCTCATGAGATGACCTCTATGTTAGAATCCAAGAATAATAGTTTATGTTTTTCCATGAAAAGCCTCACTCAGACTTCGTAAGATTGTTTTGTCTTTAGTTGTAGAATGTTTGTTGAGTGAATAACAGATCACTATCAATAGCTGGCTCTTAGCTGTGGCACAAGGTATAGGAAGGAATAAATGTGAATGTTTTCACATATTATGTTATACCCACAAATAATATATTAGTGATGCCTTATGAAATATAACCTGTTAAAAAAAGGTAAAAGTCAATGTAACAAAACACTTATGTACTTAAACAAGAATTGTAGGGGCTTCTAGAACATTGTTTAAATCAGATGGGTGGCATAGAAAAGTTCAAAGAGCGATCCAAAAAGAATGCCAAAGGAAAAGAAATCAGAAAAAGAAAAGATAAAATGAATGCCTTTGGGGTGAAGGAGGTGTTGTAGGATGAGGTTTAAAGTTTACCCCTTGTTTGAAGAATGCAGGCAGGAGCAATCATCAACATATTTTTGCATGTGAAAAGGAGGCAAGATAAAGGACTGAGGGAGAGACTGTCCAGATCTGAGTAAAGATGACCTCCTTTACAGTTCACTTCAGCGGAATCTCAGAAGGGCGCCACCTTCTCCTTTGGGGCTCAGCTTTGTACCTTAGCAAAGCTGTCAGAGCAAGTGTCTTAGCATGTGGCTGTTTGTCAGACCCTAAAAATCGCTGTCAGGAAGTAACTATCTCCCTCTCACGTGAGATTTCTTAAGTTCTCCATGGAAAACTCAATACATTTAAATAAGTAAATATCGCTTAGCGTGACAATCACAAATGTCAGCTGCTTTCCTAGGAACGCATCCAAATTGGAGCGTGTCCTTTGAGAGGTATTTAGGAGCTCAATGCTTCCATAGTCCTTGTCCCTAGAGCCTTCGCAGGGGTTTGCTGCTCATGATTACGAGCGAGAGTAGAATTTGCAGTAAATCAGGTTGTCTCCTTAAACCAACTTCTGTTTGTGGCTCTCTAAACAGTCTATTAGACCTGGAGACGGCGCCAGGTAAATAAAGGGGAACATGTAGAAGCCACAGGATCCAGCTGGCCGTAGAGGGAGGAGCTCCAGCTTCCCTCCGTGTGGGAGCCGCGCAAGGTGGCCCTGTGCACGCTCATTACCGTTCTGCCTCTGTGTTTGGGGAACTTGCAAGAGCATCAAGAGAAACCTGAAGGTAATTACGATTCTGATGAATTTTTCTCTTCATTCTTTTTCTCCCTCCCTCACTGCCATCCTTCTAACGCCCTCTGACTTTCTGCATGCTTTATTTGAGTCAGGAACTTAAACATTTCACCAGGTTTTACAAGAGGCAACACATGACTTCTTCATCTGGTGGATATTGCCAACTATTGTCACAGCATCAGATGTAAGCTTCTTTACTTAAAGTTGATCTTTGAGTACACCGTCCTTTCCTGTCTGTATCTATATATTTTGCAATACCCGTGTTATTACTGTGAAGACGTCCCTGTGTATTAGTCATATCTACTTCCTGGCGGACTCAGGTGTCTAACCTGACTATTAGCTACAAAGGGTTTCCCAGGCACGGAAGGTATCTGTCATCCTGTTTCCATCTCTGACACAGCATTAGGGGAAGACAGTCATATTTCCAATGTTAAAACTGGTCTGCAGTCCTCTGGGTAATGCAGGATCCCTAAGTAAAACTGCAGACCTATAGTTTTCTTCTTTCCACTCAATAAGATATTTGGTAACTATTGAATGGACCTATATAAGTTTATTTTAATCCTAATTTCTTTTTCAAAGCAATTCTTTAATGTGTGTATTTGTGTGTTGTGGAATCAAAAATTGAGTCCAAATATGAACTTTATAAATTAGTAACTATAATTTGAAAAATATGTTATTTAAAAATTTAATTCTCTGTATATAAATATTAATGTGTCCCTTTTAAAATCAATACCAGTATATAAGATTATGTATATGAGAGATTTCAGGTAAAATGAAACTATATATAAATATATATGTAAGCCTACATGAAATGGATAATATTCTAGAAAATATCTATGGAGGAAATAGATAAAGTTATCACAGAACTCTACTGCCATAAAAATCAGTGATTCTCAGTGGGTTCACAGAGGGATTTTACCAAGCTTTTAAAGACTAGAAATTTAAGGTAGTCTCAGAGTGTAAGGAAAGAAAGAAAATTCTCAATTTTTAAATCACGTAAGGATAGCTATGAAACCTAAACCTGTTGAAATAACACATTAAAAAGAAAACTAAAGCCCAAACTTACTTATGAGTATCAATGCAAAATAATAAATAATTTTGTAGAAAACTAAATCTAATAGCACAATGAACTAATATATAATGAAGTAGGAGTTTTTTGGTAACAATTCTGAGATATTTCAGTAATAGGAAATTTATTATAGAATTTCCCACATCAATTGATGTACAGGAAAAATACAATTATCTTCATAGACATTAAACAGAACTTTGAAAAATTCAACACGAACTCATGAGAAAGCTCTTCAGAAAACAGAATGGATATTTTCTTAAGATGAGTTTTGTACTCATACACACACATACGTGTGTGTGCGCATATGGTGCCTTGCATGTATATACAGTATTTCATATATACAATGGAATACTACTTAGCCATAAAAAAGAATGAAGTTTTGCTATTTTCAGCAACATTGATGGACTTGGAGGGCATTACACTAGGTGAAATAAGTTAGTCAAAGAAGGACAAATATGTCTGTCAAATCTCCATACTGTTTGACCCTTGTACAATGCAGGGGTTAGGGGTACCGAACCCTTCACAGTCGGAAATCTGTGTGTAACCTTACACAGCATATGTGGTATGTGGTTCCATATCCCTGGTTACTCTGGTCCTTTGAACCATGGATTCAACCAATGACAGATCATGTAGTACTGTAGTATGTCCCGTTGAGAAGAAATCTGCAGAGAAGTGATCTGTGCAGTTGAAAACCATGTTGTTCAAGGGTCAACTCTTTATGTGTTTACTACATACATGTCAGAAGTATAAGTCAGAGACTAGTGAAATGGTTGAAAATAGTTTCCGGTAGGAGTAGGATGGTCTAAGGAAGAGAGTGAGTCCTCCCTGAACATATCTTTTTAAATCATTTTGACTTTTGAACCATGAAAATGTTTTACAAAATCACAAAATGAAGTTGTCATAAAACATGAAAAAGCCACCTTAAAATTGAACACGTACACAAACAACAACCACAATAGCTATGTGAGCTTATTTTTGAGATTGAGAAGCCCCTGGACTCTCACTTACTCATATTGCATGTTTATGGCTCTAGCTGTGAGATTCCCTGTTTATTTCTGGTAACTGAAGATATCTCCTTTTTTTTTTAAACTTTGTTATATATAGATTTAAATTTAAAAAATATTTTATTTAGCATTTCTATGTGCTTTAAAAGAGATTCTCTATTAGATAACTCTACCAATTGACTAAATCCAAAGCCATTGATAACATATTCTTAAACAATTGAATTTCTCCCAGTAAAAATTTTTCAAAACACAAGTAGATGTGGGTTGTTTGGCCAGGAGACAATGACATTTCAATTTTCTTCTCCTGAAATAGGTATCAGGTCAGTCTCTCAAACACATGTTCTTCAACAAGATTGTAAACTGCTTGATGGGAAACTGTGCTATCTGTATTTCCCCTAAAGTTATTAGCAACTAACATAAAGCCAAATATTTGGAAGTAATCAGTGTAAAAATATAAATCTGGTAAATGTTAGTCACAGCCTGATGAATGTTTAATATTGAGAAAAGGGCAGAATATAACTACCCTGTGCATCAGTAGTGATTAATCACCTCTCCTTTGCTCTTTGGAGCTTGATATTATCCATGACTCTTCAGTTACATTGATTTGTAATAATCCAATGCTAACATCTATAAAAAGTCCAATGTATAGGATTACCTTTTTCTCAGCAACTAAGAGACACAGTATACACAGTCACCCTTCCTGGTTCAAATCCAGGCTATCTTAGATTTTTGGGTACCTATACTTGTAAAGATTGAAACGAATCAGGAGTGGGATGGCTGGGTCATATAATAGTTCTATTTTTAGTTGTTTGAGAAACTTCCATACTGTTTTCCACAGTGGCCTCATCAATTTATATTCCCACCAACAGTGTACAAGAGTTCCCTTTCTCCATATCCTTGCCAGCATTTGTTATTTGTGTGTGTGTGTGTGTGTTTTCTTTGATGATAGCCATTCTGACAGGTGTGAGGTGATAGCTCATTGTGGTTTAGATTTGCATTTCACTGATGATGAGTGATCTTTTCATGTGCTCATTGGCCGTCTGCATTTCCTCTTTCCAAAAATGTCTATTCCACTCCTGAGTACAGATCTGAAGAAAACACACTAATCCCAAAAGGTACATGCACCTCAATGTTCATAGCAGCATTATTTACAGTTGCCAAGATATGGAAGCAACTTGTGTGTCCATCAGCAGATGAATGGATGAAGAAAATGTTACACACACACACACACACGCGTGCACACACGCACAGACAATTGAATACTATTCAGCCATAAAAAAGAATGAAATTTTGCCATTTGCAGCAACATGGATGGACTTAGAGGGCATTATGCTGAGTCAAATAAATCAGACATAGAAAGACCACTACTGTATGATGTCATTTATATGTGGAATCTAAAACTAAAATAAAATAGTGAATATAACAAAAAAAAAGAAGCAGGCTGACAGATATAGAGAACTAGTGGTTACCAGTGGGGAGAAGAAAATGGGGAGGGGCATTGTAGTGGTAGGGGGTTAGGAGGTACAAAATATTAGGTATAAAATGAGCTACAAGGATATATTGTACAACACGGGGAATATAGCCAATATTTTATAATAACTATAAATGGTGTATAACCTTTTAAAATTTGAACTACTGTATTGTACACCAGTAATTTATATAATAATATGCCTTAACTATGCTTCAATAAAAATTTGAAGTGATCGTGTGACAAATTATCTAGGTCAGGTTAGCTCAGATCATGGATATGTTGATATATTGGTTCTGTCTCCTTATGTTTCTGAAGGATTATGCTTTATTGCTTTGTACTTTGTTTTTTTAGAGTTTACTAAGATTGTAGAGATTGGACGGCAGCATGAAATCTATTCACTCCCTAAACCACACATTTCCAAATGTACAAAGCTAGGTAATTCAACATAAACACTAATCAACATAAATAATGTAAACAACATTAACACCAGAGAATTCAGCATGAACAACTTCAAACAGAACAGCTAATGCTGACTGAGCATCTTGTAAGGGCAGGCGCTGTTTTAGAGAGAGAGAGGAGGAAAGAGACTCATTTAATTCTCCCAGTTATAGAATCTGGGTATAAAGTCCAGGTATTTGCATAATTCTACATTTTCTCAAAGTTTCATGACTTATACGTGATCACATAATTTGGGAGCTGAATCAATCTAAGTTTGGTTCATGGTTTTAACCAACCATACCTTACCTCTTAACTCCTGATCCACAAACTCCTGGCTTGAACATTTGTGTTTAGTGAGAGATAGAGGTCAAGAGGAGGTGCTCATTCTTCCACATCATTAATTAGTGTGAATTCTTATATTTCTTACCTGGTTTTCATTAAAGACCATTCAACACCTTGAGAGGGGTGAGGACTGGCAGGAGAGAGCATTGGACTGATGAACATATGTCATTATACTTGGAAATGAACGTTTGTTGTCGTTCCTGTGACCAAACTGAATGAGCAAATCTTACTCTTCACTTCCTGAGACTGTGGGAAACTGAATGTTGCAACCTGCTTGCAGTGTTGAGGGCTTACTGAGAAAATCATTCTGAAATTACAGTAGTTGTTAGAGGAGCTTCTTACGAAGCATCACAGGTGATTTATACCTTCCATATTTGTAGGAAAAAATTCCTTTCTTTATTGTAGCCCTTTGAGGAGGACCTTGAGCAGTTTTGAACACCATCCTGCAGACATGAAAGGCTGGTTAAACATCCAAAATGTGGGTCCTTCCTCTGAATATCCTTGGCAGCCACCCTTGATAAGCAGAAGCAGTGGCTGCCACGTGGGCACAGGCACCTGGCAGAGAAGCATTGGTCTCGGCTCTCTGCCCTGTGTACTACATGCATCTGAGCCCCTATTTTTAATTTGTTCATCTCTGGGCCTTCCTGGAGCAGACTCTGGCATTTGTGCCGGAAAGTATGGGGTTAAATGATGTTCAGAATCACTTTATGGCCAAAAGCCAGAGAGAATTATCCTTGACCTTGATACACTGATCATCTTAGAGTCCTGAACAGAAAAGGGAGGATACTGATTTTTTTTAACACATCCCTTCTGTTTCACACCCAAATCGCATGCATTATCAGTTTGAAAATAATAGTATTTATTTTTGAGCAGCTAAATGTTTGTTGATATTTATACCTCCCATAATGAAGTAAATACTGGCATGTGTTTGAAACACATTGAAACATATTGGGAGTTTTAAACGCTTTTTACTCACTTTGGGGACAAATGTCGAAGGGTAGCCTGAGGCTAACCGTTTGGAATAAGAGAACAATGGTATTAAAGATGGATTTAATTACTAATACAAAAGGACTCAGAGAGTGATTATTATTACTTGATCTATAGTTTCTATGCATTAAAATTAAACTAATTAAAGTTTTTTAAAAATTAATTTAAGGAAGAGTGTTATCACTACTTGAGGTTAAGGCTATATTCTGACACTTTAAAAATTTTTTTCATTTTTTTTGTTAATGGAGATACTGGGGATTGAACCCAGGACCTCTTGTGCTCTAGGCATGCACTCTACCACTGAACTATACCGCACTGACACTTCTTAAGATGTGTCTAAATATATAGATACAGAACATGTATTATCAGCAGCAATTTTATTTACTAGAATTTTCTGGAGGCCTTTAACATAATTTTTTTGAAATACATTGCCACTTATTCCCCCCCCCCTTTTTTTTTTTTGCAGAGGGAGGTAATTAGGTTTATTTATTTATTTACTTTTTTGCTGGAGGTACTGGAGATTGAACCCAGGACCTCGTGCATGCTACCATTGAGCTGTACTCTCCCTCTACTTTTGCATTTTCACTAAAATTTTAATATAACTTTTGTTTGCCCAGCATATAAGAATGCATAGGATACAAAGTTATCCAGAAAAAATTATTAATCAAATCATATTGGCAGCAATAAGCCTATGAAGACAGCACTACTTTGAGGAGCTCAAATAAATTATTAAGTGGAGTTTTGCGATGCTTTTTGCAATATTGAAGCAAAAACCAAACCACTTCTTCAGGTTTTTTGTAGTGAGGCACAGGCCTTGTCTTTGCATGAAATCAAATTTATTGCCTGTTGTTTTACATGCTGAGAAGTGACTCCATAAGTAAATACACACAAATCCGTATGTCTGCACACATTTGATACTAATTATGTAAATTTAAGTATCTTCAGAAAAATACCTGGGCAATACCACAAAATATTGACAGTTACTAGTGGGTAGTGACACTTTTTGAAAGCTTTTCACTTTTTTTCATATTACTCTCAAGTTCTATAATGATTATATATTTCACCTCGAATAGCTTTGATGTTAGATTTTAAGGTGATTGTGAATGCAAAGCAATCTCTCAGTTTCATTGTTGACATATAAAAAAAGATTTTTGGGCATCTTGATTATATAAGTATTTAAGAATGAAGATGAAATAGTTACATGTCTGCTTATATTTACTCTTTCTGCAGTAACATAAAATCGCATATTACATGATATAATTTGGGATTTTTTTTATTGTTTCAGTTCATGGAAAATGTTTTCAACGTCCCAATGTGAATACTGTTAGTGTCTTCGTCAACATTAGAACCATTTTCTGACTTCATTATCACTGTAGGTCCAAGCACACTTTCTTTTATTTCATTCCATTTTTTTTGTTTTGTTTTGAAATAACACCACTTCTAAAACTGTGTATGATGTTGCTATAAGAATATTTGTCCAAGTATACAAATTCCATTTTCAGGATATTCTGACATTTTCCCTATTCACCCTTGGGTGGTATAATTGTGATCAGCACAATGCAAGCCCTTCTTTTTCTTTTTTTTTTGGGGGGGTGGTAATTAGGTTTATTTATTTATTTATCAGATGGAGATACTGGGTAAGAGGGGTTGAACCCAGGATCTCGTGCATGCTAAGCACATGCTCTACGGCTGAGCTATACCTTCCCTGCCCCCATAAGGCCTTATTGTATTACTTTGTAAAAAAGAGGGACAAGTTGGGAGTTCGAGATTTACAGGTACTAACCGCTATATATAAAATAGATAAACAAGTTCTACTGTATAGCACAGGGAACTATACTCCATATCTTGTAGTAACCTACAGTGAAAAAGAATATGAAAAGGAATATATTTATGTATATGCAGCATACATAATGCAACTGATGCAACATTGTAAACTGACTACACTTCAATAAGAAAATTAATTAATTTTAAAAAGGCATGATTAAGTTGACATCTCATGTGGCACTCCCACAATAATTGTTACTGACTGTGAAACAGCTCTGAATCATCCACCTCCATATTTATATTTGTGTGCATGTATATATAATATAAAAGTATGAATTATTCAAATGAACCACATAAACTTACCAAACTAATGATAATTTGTGTTTTCTGCCAATTTTTTTTTTTGGCCAAATGATATTTTGTTGTCAAACAGAAGGCAATTAAGAAAGAATTGTGCCATGAAGACTACAATATGATGGCTCCCTTATATTTTAAGGGTACTTCTAAGAAAAAGAAGATGCCTTGTCTTTTGGCATACAGCAATACAAATATTATTTTTAATCTGGAATGTGCATATGTTGTATTGCTTGTGAACATTCGAGCTTGCCACTGAGGACAAAGGAAACAGGTCTGATGAAACTCGTACGATGAGTTAGAACAGATAAAGCAGTAGCTGAGAGGTGCATGTGTGTCAACACCGAAAGGGACGGAAGGACAACATGACATGTAATATACCTGAAATACTAAGGGCACTTAATATACATGAGATTCTAAATGTAAGATACTAAACGTTCACCAAGCATTAAATATACATGAGTTATCTAAGGGACTGAATATTTATGATGCACTCAATATACATGAAGCACGTGCAACACACAATAATCAGGAAGCCTTAATTAAGCGTCCCACTGGGGACACCCCTTCTGGTGCCAAGTGTCCCCTCCCCAAGAAGTGTATAAAATCCACAGCCGCTTAGCCAGCTAACTGGTGAGTTACAGTGGTGGCCAAGCCATCTCTGCCCTGTGACCCTTAGATAGAACATGCCTATGTCATTGCCCCTAAGCATCCTCCACATTATGAGAGAGGAAGGCTATCTGAGCAGTGTGTGTGTGTCCCAGGATTTGTATGATCCCACAGCTCTGTTTGCACAGTATTTTATGTGTGCTAACTTACCCCATTAATTTTCTTTAGAGTCTCACAGAATGTGTTTCAAACAGATTTAATAAACCATACAATTCAAGTATTTTAATTCAGTCTGTTGAAGGTTTCTGTCCCATATCTCTAGGATGGCTTCCCTGATAGTATACTTGGACACTATCCTTGTATCAAGGTGCTTCCCTCCATGATAAAATTAGTTTGATTTACTCTCATCATTAAAAAAAAAAGAAAAGAAAAAGAAGAGAGAAGAAGCACTTGTATAAAAGAAATATCAATGATAAGGTTTCAGTGCAATATTTCTTCATGCTTGAAAATGAATGTGGAGTTTGTGCCGCAAAATTTTTTCCACTGAAATGTACACGTTAGAATTAAGAAAATCCAAGCTGTCTGTGGTATGTACTATATGTGTGTGTTTCTGAGGGTGAGGAGAGATGTAAAATCCTAAGATAATCACCTTATAAAAACGTCCATTCAGAAAAAACTAACTCCAAGAGACAACTGAACATTTTGAGATGAGAACTTGAAGACTAAGCAAGATTGTGATGATCTTAAAACACCAGGAAACAAGACCTCTCATATTTGAAGGGCCTGTCAGTAGGATTTAAATTTACAATTAGAGAATTCTTCTTTGACTTTTATGAGGGCTTTCTGAGAAGACTAATTGAATCCCCTTGGGGAATTTTATTCAGTGAGTGTCTCCACCTCAGTGACACCAGCACATCAAAGGTATTAGAATTTGCACTCTGATTGCATTGAACAAGAGCCTCTGTTGTCTGTAAGCTGAGGTGGTGAACTTGGAATATTAACCTTTCGGGCAACACAAGAATGTAAAATTCTACTTCCATCTCTTCTAAAAATGTAAATAGACTTAACATATTCACCCAAGCTGACCTGACAACATGTCCGTATACAGAACTTTTAAAAAACTTTTAGAGATTGATGTCTTCCTATAGCCTTTGTATTCCAATGAATTTCCTTAATGTTTTACAGAAAACCTATGACTTCGTTGTAAGAAGTTATATATCTGCAGATTTCCAGTTCGAGATTCTCCTGTATGTTCACCAGAGAATCTCATAAGCTTACCACATCCTTATTTCCATTCCAACTAATTTTGCCCTAATTCCACATACATTTTCTCGAATGTAAATAAGACAAAAAAAATTTATTGTTTTAAGCCCTCCTTGTGACCACTTGTTTTTAGTTTTCATACTTTAAGAAATCTTATGAACAAAATATGCATTTTTAAAATGCTAAAAAACATAAAATGAAAACATATCTACTACCCAAATATAGTTATTTGTGTCTATTTGCAGACTTTTGTATGGTGGTTTGTGTGCACTTTATTTATCTGTATTTGTCTTCATTTTATTTTTGAATTATATATATATAAAATGTAAGCTGATTTTTTTCATTGACTATATTGTTAATATATTTTATATTGTTACCATTTTCATCAGCATCAATTTCAGATTATAAATTTAATTCCTTTTTTGTTTTATATACATATTTCAATGATTTTATAAATAATATCTCAAATCAGAACCACAGATTTGCAAAATTCTAGGACTATTTGAGTCACAGTATATTTGAATTGCTACTCTCTGTAAGGTTGTACTTGGTGGCCCTGCCTCAGATCCATTTTAAACAGTTCCAAGTTTATATATTCAAAAAAAAAATACAATGAACATCTTTAAGGATAAGATCCTTGGGCACAATCATAGTAATTTCCTTAGAATGATTTCCTGTATTCAGCATTGGTTGGACTTGGAAGAAAATACTGAGCTGTTTGATACACAACACATCAACATTTTTTTTTAATAAAGGACAAAGTCATCTCATCTACCAAATGTGTGTGACTTTGTCCTTTTCTTTGAACCTTCACTGATTGATATAGCACATTGTCATTAAAAAATATTTTTATCAACTTAAAAGGTATAAAATCACACTGTTTCAATTGACATTACTCCTTTATTCTGTAGTTTGAATTTTTTCATGTGGTTATCTTAATTTTTTATGTCTTATTTGATGAAGTTTTAATTGATGAACTTTGGTCATTTGCCTTTCAGAGCACTTTTTAAAAAATGCGTTGTTCTTATTTATTTCCAAAAGCTCTTTATTTTGAAATGTGTCTACTCTGTATGTTAAAATATTTTTTCAAATTTCTGATTTGCCTTTTAGTGTTCAAAATTTGTAGATCATTCAGTTTACACACTCTTTAGTCTGTGTATCTCTCCTTTTTTGCACATCAGTGTGTAAACTTGTCATTATTTTTTGTCAAAGTCTTCTTTAAACCACTCTGTAAATTTCTCTTAACCCTTGATGAGTCTCCTAGGATCCAGCCTGAATCAAGCTTGCTAAGCTTGGTCTTGTCCATTGTACTTGGTTTCAGTGAATGTGGTAAGGGGTTTTGTGACTCCAGGCTTTATTTATCTTCACATGTATCTTTCTCCCTAACAAGTAATCATCTTCAAATATGGCTGTTCAAATTCTGCTCTTCCTTCAAGATTCTCAAGCACATCCCTCAGGTGATTATCTTGTACTAAGAATCTAGTTCACAATTAATCAACCAGTAACATTTGCTCTTTGCTTTGTGATTCCCTCCAACACAGGATATATCCCATTAAGTTTTCTATCACATTTGAGTCTAACTTTTACTTCACCTTTTAGTTGTTTATTTACTATTTCTGTAAAACTAATATTTCTTATTAGTTACGAAGACATGATGGTTTGACTTCTATCTTCGTATGTTTCTATGACTCACAGTTCTGAAAAATAGTACATTTTGCCAAGTATATTTACAATTTTAAGAAAAACAGAAGAATCATTAATTTTCTTTAACCCAGAAAGTGATTATTAGAGAATTCAAATCATTAATAGAGTTGTTGTATAATGGTGGAACTTGTGATGAATTCCTCATGAACAGATAAAATTACCTAGTTCATATGTTATATTTTGTTACTTTTATCTTATGCTAATTATTTTTGTCACTTTTGATTTCAGTCTCTACATTAATTTATTGATATCGTACAATACTACAGTCGTATGTCCACGGGGAACTCCCATGAAATCATTTTAAAAGAGAGTGAGTGTTAATAATTAGATGTTAACTGACCTTATGGTGTGCTCACTGACCGCATACCAAGGACTATTTTATAGGTATTTTCTTTTTGTCATTAAAATGATCATCTAAGCTAAATATCATTATTCATGTGTTTTTAGGTAAGAGAGCGGAAGCTCAGAAAAAAATGTAAGTAATTTACTTTGCAAAGCCAGAATCTGATTCCAATGACTGCATTTTTTTTCCATGTACAGGGTCACCTTCCTTGGTTTACCTTCAAGAGGGATTACAGTATATTCCCCTTCTCCAAGGTTTTGCTTTTCATGGTTTCAGTAATGCACCAGTCAACCAGTCTGAAAATATTAAATGGAAAATTTTAGAAATAAACCATTCATAAGGTTTAAATTGTGAGCTATTCTGAGTAGCAGGATGAAATCTGCTGGCCTGCTCTGTTCTGCCCAGGGCATGAATCATCACTTTGTCCAGGTGTCCTGCCCCTTCATCACTGAGTAGCTGTCTTGATTTTCAGATTGACTGTCATGGTATCTCAGTGTCTGTGTTCAAGTAACCTTGATTTTACTTAATAATGGCCGCAAAGCACAAGAACACTGATGCTGGCAATTCGGATGCTCGAAAGAGAAGCTGTAAAGTATTTCTCATAAGTGAAGAAATTAAGTCTTCCACTTAATAAAGAAAAAAAAATGTATGCTGAGGTTGCTAAGATCTATGGTAAGTACTAATCTTCCATCTATGAAATTGTGAAGAAGGAAAAGAAATTCATGCTAGTTTTGCTGTTGCACATCAAACTGCAGAAGTTATGGCCACTTTGCCTCGTAAGTGCTTAGTTAAGGCATTGTATTTATACAATAGGATATTTTGAGAGAGAGACCAAATTCACATAACTTTTATTAAATTATGTTGTTATAATTGTTCTATTTTACTATTAGTTATTGATGTTAATCTCTTGCTGTGCCTAATTTATAAATTAAACTGTATCATAGGTATGTATGGGGAAAAAAAAACAGTATATACACAGTTCAGTACTATCTGTGATTTCAAGCATCCACTGGGGTCTTGGAAAGTATCCCCTACAGATGAAAGGGGTCTACTGTATTTGCATAAAATATTTTAACCAAAACTTTCCATTTATTTGAATTTATCTCAAGGGCTTTCACTGCAACCCTTATTCTACAAATGACCTCACACAACTAAAGTGAACTAGAGTTGTTTAAAGAACTTATGAATTCAGGTCTATTCACAAAGACAGTTCAGAAGCATCAGAGGCAAATATCATGCTAATGAGCTCTCTGGCTGAGAATGGCCTTTATTTTCTTCTCTGATGGAGTTTCGGTTCACCTTGCCCTGAATAGACACAGTCTTAGAGAGTGACTAAAAGTGTAGCTGTCACTTGGGCTGTAAGTCACTCTCATGGATATTTCGATGATTAGAGGATGATAAGTGAAAACTTCCAACAGCCATACCCCTGAAACGACCTGCTTTTGATAGCTTGGAATACTGCACTTTCCCTATTGGAAATCCATTAAGCCGAGACAGGTAAGTGCATGCAGAGTGAAAATGATATGAGACTAACAAGATAATACAGAAAAAAATTGGAAGGATCCCGAGGCTGGTTGAAATGCCATTTGAAGCTGCTAGATTTGCTGTTTTTTGCATTAGAATTCACCTGCTCCACAAGGAAGAATGGCATTTGTTATTGGGCACTTTTATTTTTCAGTTAATAGATTAGTGGCAGCATTCTAGAGTTGCTAGATAACAATTTGTCATTGCTTCTCTATTTCCTGCTGTCAAGTCAAGCAGTTCTCAGAGCTGACTGGCCAACAGAAACAGCTGTAACGGTTATCAAAGCAGAAATCCAGCCCTCTTCACTAAGTCCTAAGAAAAGGTAAATTAGGTCTTCAACATCAACATTGAAATATGTATATGATATACATAATATATATGTTGCATATGTGCCTAGTTAATTCTAGGCATTACTTTCTGCCCACCCCCACCCCCACCATGAGCAATTAAAACTAAGGAGGGAAAATCCTGTAAAAAGTTTATATAAATGGACAGATAGATAGATACAGGTATGTAAGTATATATATACATAGATAGATATAGAAATATATAATTTTTCAAAGATATAAATATCTATTGAAAATTTTTTCAAAGATACGTATGTGTATAAATTTTTTTCAGTTTCATTCAACAATATCTGACAATATACCAAAAGAAATCTACTTCTGAATTAAAAGTATCAATTGGCTTATGGACAAGCAAGGAAGACAAACAGATGTTGTTCTTTAGAAAAATACATGATAAACTTTATAATCAAGGCATGCATCAAATGCAGACCCATCACACAGGAGGAAGGTGAGAGATTCTACATTTTATGCCACTGTAGCTTGAATAGTTGTCCTGTATCATAGATTTCTGGGAAAACAGCCTCCCCATGTTGCGAGGAAAGTTAACTTCCCAGCACTCCTCTCCTCCTACATGGTGCTTCGTAAACATTTCATAGTTTCCCACAGAGCGCTTTTCTCCACAGACGGTGAAGAGCTCAACTTTTGATTGATCTGTAAAGATTATGTCTTTGTATCAACTATGACATTTTGGAGTTCAATAAAAACAAAACAAACAAACAATGTAACAAGACCAGCAAGATACAGAGCTTCCTTGGATTTAAGTTCAAGTCCAAGAATAAGATGTCAAGGCTCGCTTTCCCCACCTTTGCAGTGCTTCCATTCACGGCTGGAAGGAAGCTTCCAGCACGATAGCCAAGGAAGGAAGATGCAAGAGAAAGGAGGAAAAAGAAAAAGGTAGAGATAGTTGCTTCTTCTCACATTGGGCTGCCTCTCTCTCTGTCAGTCTCTCTCCCTCTCTCTCTCTGTCAGTCTCTCTCCCTCTCTCTCTCTGTCAGTCTCTCTCTCTCTCTATTATGAAAGGAGGAAATCTTCACAAATCCCTCCAGGAGGCTCTTTGCACTTTCATTTGCACGAGTGGGTCATCTGCTCACAATTGCTGGAAGTGGACAACGGAATGTCCAGATTCATCCAGATGGACCTTCTCCACTTGGGGAAGGAGAGAGAAGGTGATGTTGGATCAGTATCTTCCTTGAATACATTGCTAGGTGAACTTAAATAAGATCAGATTGCTCTTATAAAAGATGAGTACAATTGCATTTGGGTAGGCAAGCAATAGTTTGGGTTAATAAATTCCAAACCAAAATATTTGGCTTTCAAATGATCTTTGTAAAATAAGGGAAATGTGAGTTGGTAACCCAAAATAGCAGATTTAAAAAAAATAAAGGCTTTATTTGAGCTATGTGATTTTTTTGTTTTGTTTTTTTGTATCTGGTGTTTTCTTCATATTTGTAATTCTAGGTCGGCAAAACTTCCTTCCCTAAGACTATGTCATGAGCTAGAAAGGAGACATGGCTTAAAAAACCTGCTGAACAGAAGGGCGGACAAGCAGGACGTGTACGGATTACTAGCATCTCTAATCCATGGCAACGCTAAAGTCTGTCGATGTATCAGTACTTCAAACAAACAGGCAAACAACAGGATGCCCTGCCTGGCAACATCATATAAACTAAAAACTTGAATGACAGAACAGCTTTAGAATGATATAATCCTGATTCAAAATTTACATATACGTGAAGAAGACACCCCCAGGGAATAAATGAATTTTTTTCCCTGAATGTGTGTATTGCTTAATTCCCTACCTGTAAAGTCTGCTTAAATTCCATTAATTTGACAGCTTGAGCTAAAGCTTCAGAACCTTTGGACTAATTCTAGACGGGCCTGAAACTGTACACTGAAATTAATGGGAGTTCTCAACCTGGATCAGGCAGGAGCAACACTTATTAAATCTTGAGCTCCCTGACAGTGAGGGTTCAAGAAGATTGCTGGAGACTGTTGAAAAAGAGAGAAGACAGAGGGAGTGGGTGGCCCAACTGTGATTTATTAGTAGTAATAAACTTGGCCAAGAGGCCAGCAGGCTCTAGAATTAATCTCACCCAAGAGATCACAGTGACAGTTCTCTCAGAGCTGGTTTTAAGCAAAGCCAACTGCTTCCTGAAGAGCCAAGCAGAGGTATGCTTCAGACATGGCAGCAGAAAAGTAGGTCAGTAGATCACACCCAAAGTTTGAAGAGTGAGGCAGTGCTGGGGAGGAGAGATATAGCTTCATAACGAAGAACTGATTCTATGCCTTGTGAGGAGTTAGCAGTGATCATATTTGTACGACGACTCTCAGATGAGAATGTGTATCAGTGGTATATCATGAAAGGCACAGATGGAACTTTTTATGTGTTTGTGGGACACTTGCTCTGTGCCTCCCGCTGTGTTTGAAGATGTTAGCATCATCTTTGCACACTTTCCAGTGTTACTAGCCTGTGTTCAGCCTTAGGCTTAAAGCCATCACGGAAAAGACAGAGAAAGACCCTTGCTTTTACGTAAACAAACACTAATGCATGTTGGTACTAAGACTGAGAATTTGTTCCCTGTCAGCACTTCACTGGCGACTTAAAGTTCCTTTATGTTGATCTTGGCGAGGAGTGAGCCAACAAAAGGTAGAACAATAGACTAAAATACGTAATGCTTTATCTCATCGGGTGACTGTATTTGTTTTTCCCTTGAAGTAGCCAAAGCTGCTGGAAAGGCTAAAACAGTTGAGCGCTCGATAAGCTGTCTGCCCAAAGCCTAAACAGTTGCTGAAAAGCGAGAAAAAATTATATATTCAACTAGTTTCTGCCTAAGAACAAGCTAATATTTAGCTAGACTTTACTAAAAGATTACTTCCAGAATAGGATTAAATCAGTTATCAAAAACTGTAAGTGTATTATACACACGCTCCCCAAACTTATTTAAAACAAAAATTATAACTGATTTGGAACTACATAGACATTAGTCTAATTCCATATATTGAGCAATGCTTCCCTAGAGAATGTTTTTTAGAAGTTTATAAATAAAGTCTTTATTAGGTTGAAAAGCCCACGATTTAATCATTTTTATTTTGAAAATCATTATTTAGATGCATGCTTGCAATATAAGGTTATTTCATGAACATAATTAAATATCTTAATCCCTTTAAAAGGCAAATTATTAACTGAAGTGAATAGAACATTCAATATTTAAAATGCAAGTATACTTGAGCATGCGTTTTTCTGTCTTTGGAAAAATTATCACTTTTGGCATATTTTCTTTGGCAAACAAGTTTATGAAGATTAAATTGATGTTGCACTGAGGTTCTTTATATTGTAAATGGATTTTAAAATGAAGGGAGATTATATAAAACTAGAAGCCCTTTTTATTCCTTTCATTTTATTTGGACAAATTATTTTTAAATTACAGATTGAGTACTCAGGTACTTTTAGCATTAAAATTCCCCACTGATCTCTATGAGGTATGAATTTATCCAGACTGTCAGCTATGTTAATAGTAAAATGCTAAAAAAAAAATACTGAATCAAAGTTATGATTTAATAAGTATGCAAATCAGGAACATGCAAAATGTTAAAATTTATAAGAGCAAGATTTCCTAGTTCAAGTATACTTACAAAAGGCACTAAGTTCAAAGTTACCTTTCTTTCTTTTCTGGATGTTATCATAATTAACTAAAAAGTCACAAGAAACATTTTCTTGGCAGTGGTTTAAGTCTATTTTTCACACATTCGTCACACATAATGAGCTAAGGGGTTTTTCTCAAATGTTGCGATTAACATTCACCTTCTCATGAACCTTATGCTTATGAAAATAAAAAAAAGAACGATTTCAGGAAATGGCAAAAACATAACAATAGGTATTTCAAGTCCCTAGTTGTGGGGATCTTAATTGTATCAAACAATGGGATTGATCGTCAGTAACCATTATCCCTCAGGGACGCTCACACTGCCTAATGGACTACGAGAAGGCTTTCAAAGAGCCAGACCTACTTATCAGCTTGCAGTAACTCTTGCTGGGAATCACGGCTTAATAGACAAAGCTTTCTCTTTTGCCAGGAACTTGATTTTTTCAACACATCTTTCTAGCAGATAATGCCTTCAGAGTATGCAGTTGGGTCTTATCATGGAGGGTCCAAAAACAGTGTCTGTAGAATGCCCTTGTCAGTTGCCACCTTGCAAGAAATCTACCACTCAGTAAACATTATTTACTTGAGGTTAAGCCATATCCTTTCTAGGCATGCGTAGAAAAGAAATAAATGTTAACTCATCCAGTAGGACAGTGTGAATCCCTTCAGAAACTTTTCTTTCATTAAACAAAAGGGCCTGGGAAACTCTGATGTGACTGAGGAGGGAGGAAGAGCAAGTGTTTGGGAAAAGAGTGTGAAAATGCACTGAAAATAGGGAGGAGGGGCTCCGCAGGCGTGACTCTCCGTAGTTCACAGCTCGGCAAGCCGCTGATCCATAATGGAACGACCACATGGCGCACGCCTGTATCGTGACCCTGTGTCAGAGGCAGCGCACAGCTGTGTATCCGTCGGGATAATGTTGCTGAGCTTATGAAATAATAAAGTGACGTTTTAAAAATAGCTAAATGTTGATTCTTTTTCGTTTTAACTTTTTTGGAATATAGTCTGTCTATACTTAAAAGAATTAAAAAGACATGTGACCAAATAAGTTTTGTTATAGTGCATGATGTAGTTTTTATAAATTTTTTTCTTTCTATATGTTTTCCCCTTGTTCTGGTCCTATTTAAGTAGATGATTGATTTCTCTTTCTTGTCCGAAAGAAAGGTGTGCAGTTGCATAAAAAGCGCAAGTTTGTTAAAGTGATTTTCTCTCCCCAACCTGTGTTATTGTCCATGCTTAACCCATTGAAAAGATCATGCAATATTTCTTAGAAGTAGAGTAAAGAAATATAAAGAAAATATATTTATTCTTATAAATGTAAAGGAATGAAAGAGATGCAGCCAAGCTGGAGGAAGACAGCCTTGAAGGTCTCATAAGTGGTGGAGACTCATCCTCTACTCCCTGGCATTTCTTCACAAAGGTGACAATGCAGAGGCTCCATGAGGAGCTGCCTTCTTCCTGTGCATCTCACTGCTGCACAGCTATTGCCTGTTCGACACCCACCTAAAATCTGTAAAGGAGTTCCTCTGACTTGGGAGTTGACTACAAAACAACATTAATTGGGTCTGGTGACACTAAGTATGGCTGGCTCCTGAAGTATCCCAGCTCTCTTTAAGGTTGTTCTGGAAAGACAGTGAGTGGGAAGATCTTCCAGTGGGCAGTACAGCAAGCAGAATGCTTCATTGTCCATTTGTTCTGCACGGAGATAGGGACTGAGGCATGGACTTACGTAAGTTCATGGGCAGCAGCTGATGTTTGGCTGGAAGTTGAGGATCAGGAAGAAGATATTAGATGGCTCTAGGAGAATGGGCTCGGCAGATGAGTTTCAGAATTGTGTTTCATTTAAATGATAAACATGCCCACATATGCACACAGAACCTCCCTGCCGACAGGACTTTCCATAAACTCATAGACAAGATGAACCTCTGGATTTAGGTTCATTTCCTCCAGTAACTCAACTGCTTGTTCAAAGGCTTCATAAACAAACTCTCTCAAGTGGCCACAATGGGAGTTATGTATGGGTTCAAAAAGCATGAACGTCCCACTCACTGCGATTGACTTGGTAGGTCCCCCTGCTTGAAAAATCATTGACAGTGATTAATTCTCAGTCCACAGTGTGGTATGGCGTCCTCAGATGATCCACAAGTCCCCTGGTGGCAACTTCACCTCAGTGGAATCCTGGAAGGGGGACTGATTCTCACCAGGTTTTCTTTCTCCCCTCCTGCCAGCCCCTCTGTGTGTAGCGCTGTGGGGTACTTCAGGCCAGTGCACAAAATACTACTACAGATCAAGGAACTCAACGTCGCCAAGTCCGTTGATCAAAGGACCAAGGAGGATTATCATAACTTGCATTGCATTCTTACATCATGTGTAAATTTCACAGAATTTTTTTTTTAAGTTTCAGCTTTATTGAGGTATAATTGACAAATAAAGCTGTAAGATAGTTAAAGTGTGTGTTGTCGTGTACGGTGTCCTCTAGCTGTCCTAACACGGTTAAAATAGCCCGGGTAGTGTTCATCCTTGTCATCATTCCCTGCCAACTCCAGCATGTAGGTTTTGATTTCACAATTTCACGATTTCAGAGGGCCACCGCACTGTATCAGAATAATAGACAGTAATCCCAGAGAGCACAGAATAGTAGCGATGTCCACCTTTTTAAAAAACAACTTAAAAGAGCTTTCATTCTCTGAAAGATATCATATATGTTGTGTAATATTTTCCAAGTTTACTTACCTTTTACATTTGTTTGTGGAACACTTTGTCATCCATTCATCAAATCCACCGTTTTTTCCTCATTTTGCCTTCAACCTTTTAAGTTCTGTTTATCATCTTTCTTTACCATGAAATTACAGAAATACTTGCTTACGTTTTCTTCTAGTGCCTTTCTCGACCATCACGTTTTGTAATTCATTTTATTACCAGACAATTCACAAAGCAGACGTCATTCCACCACCCTCTCCCCGCTTCAGCTTCACTGAGTGAAATAAATCTGGGAAGAGTGAGCAGGTAAGAATAATGTGGAACCCTTTTGATTTCAGTTTGTAAGATGGCAACTTAAATAAAAGCCACATTGGAGAGACTCTCCCAGCCTAAAGGCTAGCTGTCCAGTTGTTTGCATCAAAGCATCCTTTTTCCTCAATGTCTACCACATGAAATCTACAGACTCATGTCTTCTGCTCTGTATGAGACAGAAAGTCCTTTCTACTTTGGTGAATTTGAATTGTAGGTAAAGAAGGACAAACAAATGCAACTCATATGGATAAAGACATGACTGTAAGGAAAATGCAGGCACAAGAAATTGTATTTTTCTGGATTTACCCAGATAGTGAATTCCTCTGTGTGTGTGTGTGTGTGTGTGTGTGTGAGACATTACTCAGCTTGGATGTGAAAACCTCAGTCAATGCCGTTTTTTGTCAATCTTACCAGATTGACAACTGCTTAATCAGTAAATGCTTTTGGTTTCTAGATTTCTGACTTACTTTTTTTCTTTTCTTTTTTTTTTAACTTTTGAGAAACAAGAAAATATATATATTTTTAAAGAGTCACTAAATGTCCACACTAAAAAAAAAAAAAGCCTGTTTGTCTCAATTACTGGCTATTTTTCTTCCACAAAAACAGAAAAGCAAGTAGTTCTGTTCCTACCTATAACCTCCATCAATAAACACAGTAATGCAGACTTCTTTACATCTTAATAATTGCCAGGCTAGATTAACAAGCTGCTAATGTTTTGATTTACAAATTGGAGGCCCATTTGGTTTGCCTGGCCTTCAAGAAGATTGAACTGTCTCCTCTCTTCCCTGAAAGTAAGTAAATGACTGTTTATTCATTCTCTTGATTAGAAGGCTGCCCTCCAGCCAGATAAAAGAGGTTCCATAATAAATATGAGACTCCCATGTTTTGTTTTGCTTTCTGGATTTAGTACCAAACGTTAAAACGAATTGGAGATTGATTTTTCTTCGGGGACCAGTGCCAGATAAAACAAGGAGTGAACGAGCAGACTAGTTTGTGGATGCGAGCCCTTTTATAAAGAGAAAGGACTTGCCTTTTAATGTCACAGCAACTGGGTTATTCCAGGTGTGCGTGTTGGGGTGTGTGTGTGTGTGTGTTGTGTGTGTGTGTGTGTGTGTGTGTGTGTTTTACCTTCTCAGCAGGGCTTTTTCATTCTCTCTGATATTCTGATATTCTGCTGGTAGTTGTTGTCAAGCATCAAAACTAAGTGCAAATCTCAATATACAAGTAGTTTCTTCTGTATCAAACAGGCAACTATATTCAATATCTTGTAGTAACCTAAAATGAAAAGTATATGAAAATGAATATATGACTGTATATATATATATATATATATATGACTGAACCATTGTGCTGTACACCAGCGATTGACATAACATTGTAAACTGACTATACTTCAATTAAAAAAAATGCATCTTACCCACTTCTTTAGTCATTGAACCAAAAAAAACTTCGCTTGAATTTTCTTTTATTGAGACCAGTTCTACAGCAATACCATGGGGATTAAAACACACACACCCAGAAGATGCAATAAAAGAAATTTCCATAAATACATTATTTATGGGCAGAAACACTCCCCTCTACCTGCTTTTCTCTCCCCAGCCCCACCTTTTGGAGGGCTGTAGGACTGAATCCCTTGGCTTCATAGCTTTATCATTTAAGCCTTGCATCCCAGATCAATTTCTTCCAACTCATCTCCTCTTCTCTTGCCTTGGGGACCATCTTGTGTCTCCTCTGATGTGCAATAGAGCAGCTCGGCTTTCTGAGTTGCTGACAAATTGACCAATAACGGGAGTAATGGATGCAGCAGGCTCTTGCCTCCCTCTGAGCAATTTACATGTCAGGGCTAAAGTGTCTCCTCTTCAGAGTCCTGGGCTCAGAGGAGTACCCGATTGCAGCTACTAATGGAGCTTCTAGTCCAAGAGCCTGAAGTCAGTGGATCAATAATAAAATTATCTCAGCTGCTAAGTGTACGTGCTGCACTTTGATCCGTGGAGACAAGGAAGAAATGGGATAGACTAGGAAGGGGAAATGAGGAAGGTGATAGTGTAACCGAGAATTGATATTTGTATGCACATTTCCTTTTCTCACCAGCAGACTGCCAACTGCGTGCACTATTACGAGTCGGGACATGAGAAGCTGCTGTTGTGAGTTTTATGATCTATTCAACATGAAAACAAGGAGTGAAGTGAGCAGTGTTGCAAGGTGGATTTGCTGGGGTTTTGTTTGTTTGCTTGTTAATTCAGTCCGACCTCGCAAAGAAGCGTGGTTTGTTTTTAGCTCATGGGACATTGATATTTACGTTATTCCCTCACTGGCAGGAATCTGTCGCCCAACCTCCAAAGCCTTCTGCTTTTCCATCATATTTTGTCCTGACACACAGGAAAATGGTCTGACATTTCACTCAGATTCCTGGAGACACACTAGCCGTGATGTGATTTTGGTATCAGATGTCTGCAGAAAGAGGAAGATGCTCAAAGTAGGAATTCAGTTTTCCACTTACTCATTCATTTCTTCATAACATGAGAGAGAACAGAGATGAAGTGGTGGGGCCTGGGGGACACCAAACGAGATTGATTTCCTTTGTTTTTCATTTCCACTGTTTAAAATGGGCAGTGTCCCCATGGCTGTAGATCAGCGCCAGGGTGTATACATCTCAAGTCATTCCATTAATTTTATGAGCCTTCATGTTTCATGTCCTATTACTTTATTGCAGACATTTATGGCCCACTCCTCTGAAGGCCAGGATTCATTCACTTCTTTACTCATTCCATAAATATTTATGGAATGTCTACTGTGTTCTTAATGCTATGCCTAGGACTCAGGTTAAAATGGGAAACAAAAGGCTGACATCCCTGTCCAAAAGGAGTTAACTTTGGAACAAGCGTGATAAGTCTTGGGTGCATCTCTGATTATTTAGAACAACACCAAGGATCGGAAATCCTAAGATGAATGAAACACGCATTTGCCCACCTTGATGGCAAACAGTGGTGCATACATACAGATCTGTGAAGGAATAATTACTTACAAGTAAATGTTGTCATCCATAATCACAAGGTAGACTCAGAACAACCTGTAACCCAGATGATCCCATTTTTCATGTATGCCTTGTATATTTATTTTTCTTAAGTTTATTTTCCCCTTTTCTTTCCAATTTCTTTGTCTCATGAAAACGCATATATTGATCAACCCAAAGTGATCCTATTTTGCTGATTCTTGGCAGGTTATCATTACAGTCTTTTTATGTGAACTGTTAAATTTATCATTCATGTCTCCTACTTAATAAATTATAAGGACAGGTTTATTAGCACATTATTCCTGAGGGTTTACAAGACTCTGCTATATGATACCAATAAGTTTTTTTCCCCTAATTTTCCATTAGTGTTTGAATTTTCTGTCTCTGTTCATTCAAGTAACTAGTAAACCAATGGGGTGGGAGGAAGATTCTACATATATTATTTTCTAGCAAGCTCTATGTTTCCTTAGGTCTAGAAATATTCCAGCTCTTGGGAAACTATCCTCTTTTCAAAATACTAGCTAAAATATCTTTTTCTGGAAACCTCTACCCACGTTTTTTTTATCAGTGTTTTTCTTTTACAAATTAAGGGGGAAAAAAATCCTAAACATCATTCTATGGGATTTTTTTCTATTTATCTTTCTTATCTTTTTTTTTTTTTGATGATGCAATATGTCTTTTAGCATGCAGTGAAGTATTAGAAAGTTTTGGAGAAATGAGATTTACATACTTTTTCTCAGACTCTTTCCCCATAAGGAAAATTGTCATTGGGATGAAACTGTTCTGTGATGGTAAGTTACAATTCTCCGGGAAAAACATACTATACACGTGGGTCCCTGTTAATAGGGCACGATTCACACTCATTAATGGAAATTGTCCAAGGCCAGTAAACATCTTCTTTCAACAAACGTACTTTTTAAAAGGCCTATTATTCCGTAGTCTCAAGTGATACGTTATTTCTTGTTTATCTTCTCAGAATTTTTCCTTGCCATAATGTAGAAACTAGAATATGCCAGTAGATTTGATTTGCTCTGTTTTTTAAGCTCCTTGTCCAGTTAAGTGTAGGGAATCAAATCTTGAAGAAAAAAAAAAAAACAACTAAAGATGGAAGAGGAGTGATAAAGAGAGAATCCTAGAAAAGCAAGGTGTTTCCACTGAGTTTAAATTATGACACAACATTTAGAGCTGGGGTGGTGATCCTTTGTGTGTGACTCTTAAACTGAGTTTCTATTAAAAAAAAAGGGGGGGGCTTTCAGTTTTCAGCCAAAGGAAAGAGGACGTGTCTGATGCATTGAGCCCTAGGCAGACCCATCAGAGTGTTATTCCCGGAGAAAAGAGTTAGTGACAACCTATAATGTGGTTCTGCTCACAAGGCATCAACACGGCTCTGTAATGACAGAGAGGCAGCCAGGAGGGGTCCTGTCAGAGAAATGCAGGGACATGAGCAGATTCGTACCTCATCACAGGGAAACCTGGAGACGTCTCTCATGGCAGAGCTGGGTGCTTAGATCAGCTGCTGTCATAAGTGAGCAACGAAAAAGACATTCTCTCTTGACACTTGATTTAATGTGAACCATTTGTTCCCAGAGGCTGGAAGTCCTAGGAATATATGCATATAGGGAAAAATAAGAAGACTGTGTATTACCAAGTGCTAAATTCCATGGTGCAGGTACAATTATTGGTTTGATAATGACCAGCTGGCAGTTTGACACTGTCATCTGGGTGGATGCCAAACAAACGCGTCCCCCTCTCTTCCCTTTATATCTCAGCCATCTTTCCATAGACTGGAGATTTCCCTTTCTGATGACGGACAAGAGCTATGGTGTAAATCCTTGTCTATGCTATTCTCGGAATAACGGGATTACAACATTTATCTTAAGGTAACAGTGTAGAAAATAATTTGATACATTCTAACTAATTGTATATGTTCACTAATAACCCACAGTAGGATCTGTGGATGAGTATGTACTATTTTTCTTATTGTTGCTGTTTTCTAAAGGAACAGAAACCTTCAATCATTGACATCAGGACAGCTGAAAAATAAATTCCTTTCCTGGTTAAAAATAAAGGAAAAAATATACATCTTAACATAGTCGTGGACCTACAATTCTCATAGAACACTGAATTATGAAACTTAACTCCAGAAGAAAGGAATTTATCTCTTACTAAAGCTGCTGTTAGTCCTTTGCTACCCATAATCAATAATCGAGAGAGTGGGGCCATTTGTGAGATACCTTGTAATACCCCAAATCTAGCTTGTAATACCTTCATTTGGGAAAACAAAACAGAACCCCAAGTGTCTCAATGCCTGTGCACAGGCTGCCTGTCCCTTTCTCTGGTACATTTCCTAGTTTGTAGCTTTGCTTTTCCAAAGGCAAACCCCATTTGGAAAGCTGGTGACCCATTTACTTTTATATATTGGTATATAAGTCCCCAAAGAACTGTTATGTTTAACTGTTATTGCAGAGTGTATTTTACAGTTGCCCAAGGTTGTGGTAAAGGGGGTGTTTTGGCTCTTTGACTTGAGCGTGTTATCTGAAATATGTTATTTTACTGATTCACAAATGCCTCACAAGCTGAGAGTTTTACTATCCATGTCACCAATAAACCATATTCCTTATCGGACTTCATTATAGGTTCAAGTCCTGGACCAGAGATCTGGCTAAAGCGGAGGCAGGAGAAATATCTATAAAGTGACTTTGTTTTCGTAACCTTGAGTTATGTGTTATATAGATGACTACTCCCTTTTATTTGACAGGCTCCTGTAGATTGTCCAAACAACAAACTCAGTTTTTGTGAAGTTAAAAATATACAGATTTAACTCTTTCCCTTTTATGTTTGGAGCAAAGATGCCAAATTGTGAAAAATAAACTACTCACCTTATATATATCTTATACCAGATTGATCTGACAAAGAAGAGATGATCATGGCATAAATTATTTAATACATACTTCCTCTGTGTTTGTGAAGTTCCTGCTAGTTTACACAGGGCTTTGAAATATACTTTGATGGTTGGTCAATGCAACAATTCTATGAGATTTAAAGAGAGCCTAAATCTTTATCTTTATTTTGATAGAAAAAAGACTCAGAGGGAAGATAACTATTTGATAGATATAAGATTGGTAACTGATGGGGCTCAAGGTCAAATCCTGGCCCTCTGACTCCTTGTCAGGAACTTTTCATATTCATTAGCTGTGAATTCAGGGATCTTGGCAAACATGTGGTTTCTGTTCTTTGTGAGGCCACATGGTTTACACTTAAGAAGCAGCTTTGAGATAAACTTGACAGGGTCTCAAGGTAAACTTCATACTTCCTCCAGCTTTATTTTATGAAATTTCGTCGAGAATTCAATTCACTTCTTTGGAAGGAGGAGAAATATTTTCAGTCACGCTTGTGCGTACTACAAATGAAATGCCAAACTGGAAAGGAACTTAGGGTGGTCCTATGAGTAGCCACACTGAATCTCCTGCCCCTGCTCGCTTAGTAGGTGTAAACAACCAAACCATGATGGGATCTTGCAGGACACTGCATATACTGTGCATGACATGTGACACTCAATTTCTATCACGACTCAGAATTCCCAATCACCAAAAATAACCAGAATAATGTAGGTGCACAGATTTGAATAAAATTATACGATAAATGGAATTTAAACCTAAAAAAGGAGACATCTAGGTATAGTGCCAGGACAGAATTATTCATGTGCACAATTATGAGTATCGTCATAACAAGATATCCTCAACCCAGTATGGAAACCTTAGAGAACTTAGACTTGGTCTCCCACGGGGTCATTCTATTTCCAAGTCTCATGGATTTGTACTCTTTTGTTTTGTCCCTAGAAGTCTGCCCCTAGGTTAGGAATTCGTACATATCTCATCACTGGTAGTTTTTGGCATAATCCAAGTCCCATTCTTCCAGTCCAGTGTGAGCACTGCTACGTATTTCTCAGAGAAATATTTTTATCTTATCCGTCTTGAGAAATTGATCTTCGTTATTATTATTAACAAATAAATTGCCTCTCCAACTGTTTCATGTCATGATACAGAGAGAACACAACATGGGGGGGGGGGCAAATGGAGGATATTTGGTGCCTCTACATGGGGCTTGGTGAAGCAATGCATTCTTTTAATTTTACATGAGGAAAGGAAACTCAAAATAAAAGGCACATGAAGAAGATTAAAATTTTAATTTTTAGAAAATATCCAATAAGATATATTCAAAACTTTAAAGCAGAAACCTGAGTTGGTTTTTTTGTGAATATTTTTTCCAGGTATTAACCTGAAAATTGATCAAGACATTCCATAGTTGCTTTGGTTCTTTTGAATGTCCTCTTCTACAGGAAATTTTATCCACACATGTAGGTGGTAGCAAATGGTAAAAGATAATTTATGATTTTTAAGCCAGTTGAATGAAATACACCTGTAAGCATTAACAAGATTTCAGAGTAGTCAGTCTCTAAATTGTTCTCCAAATATATGTTTCCTTTAAATCTATTACACTTCCTTTTATGTCATTAAGAAAAAAAATGTTGACCTTTCTTAAAGTAATGAAAACAGATTTGAAATTAAAAATTTTTTAGATTTCAATTTCAAAATATTAATAAAATATTTTCTGTTAATTTTAAGAATTATTCAGTATGGTTCAAATTAAAAGACTAATTAAATAATATTAGTGAGCATCTGAACCAAATTCTTCCAAAGATAAATTTTTGCTTACAGCACATAAACTATATCAATATATGGTAATTTTTTCATATAGGTTTTACAATACAAAATATGATTATTCAAGGTATTCAAAAATTTCATTTCAATTAGCTGCTTTGCCAAGCAATTATTCTTTAACAATCCGCAAAATGATAATTATCTACTGTAACTATGCACAAATTTAAAAAATTTCTTAACTTATCTACTTTGGACAAAATTTTTTTGCTCCACAAAAGCACTCTATATGAAGCAAAGTGGTATTCTCATTCTAATTCTTTTCACAATGTTGAAGAAATATAGTGCCCTGGCATGTACTGAAATCATCATATCTGCTTATATCATTTAACATAGATCTGAATCTACAGACAGAACATGGTACATAAGATCTTCTCTGTGAATTAAATAATGTATTATTTAAACCCTGACTTCTCCGCATATGTGTTAATTAATGAAGTTATACAGTTTCTCTCTCAAGGCATGACACTTTTGTGAGTAAATGGGTATTATTAACAATTAGAGCATGCCAGGAAGTATAAATGAAAAATATCCTGGGTCACCTTGATATTAATTTACTAGTATGATTAATAATTACTAATATAGCTAGTAATCTTATTATTAATGTATTTAATCCTCATAACAGCCTATGATGTGGAACATACTGTTCTATTTTTAAAATGAGGGTGCTAAACAGACTGTTCGAAAGTGTGATCAAACAACAGATACAAGGTGCAGCCAGGTGTGCCCTGGGCAATGCTGAGCTTTGGGTACATGGACAGGGCTCTTGGTGATGACAGCTGACTTTGGATTCCTGCCTATATAACATAATGCACATAGTTATGATCCTTTTCATATAGTGTTATTTTAAAAAATATTTATATCCACTCAAAAATTTGTCCTAAGTAATGTTTTGATATTTCCAGAAATAAAAAATAAGCATTCTTCCAAGTATTTCTTTTTATGATCTCTAAGGAGTACTATATATATAGAATTCAGAGTTCATCTTCTGAATTCGTTTGGTGTTTATGTCCTTCCACACATCAGCCATGCATTATTCAAAATGGTATCTTTTCCATGTCTTTGCTTCATTGGTCCCCGATACTAGCTGGGGACATTAGTTTACACAGGTAGTGAAATAAGCCACTTGGTAACTTGTGAAGCCTTTTGGATTTCTCCACATGTGATCTTGCGACTAGCCACTTACGATGACCTCATACTGCAGGAACTAATCTCACGAGGGTAATTTGTTTCTTATTTTATACTTGCAGACACTTAAAAGAGTGAGAAACTCTTTTCTGCCCCAGAGAGAGATTTTGTTTAGCAAGGTGTCAAAGTAGTTAACTTAGCAATACTGTTTATTTTTAAAATATAACTAAAAAGTAAAGGGTTTAAGCTGAGATAGAGAGTTACAGGAAAACATCAAAGCAAATATAATCTCCATGATATTACCTAATCAATAATAAACTTTGTTACTGTTCTGTCTTATATGCTATATAACTGTACAGCTTCAATCAAATGGTTGCCTATCTTTGTACTAAAATAAGAATTTATGATACTATTTTATGTATATATAAAAAGTGTCATATATATGTGTATATATACGTGTATATATATGTGTATATGTGTGTGTATATATATATATATATATCAGGAGACAGTTCTACTCTGAACTCAGGCAGGATCACTTCCTTAGCAAAACATGTTATCTTTTTGCATTCTGCCTCACAGCTTTCTCCAAAACAAAATCTTCTAATTGAAGCCAAGTACAGCTGGGAAGTGCAGGATAATTGACTCTGTCCAGGGGTCACCTGGAACCCGTGGGGCTTGGGAGCAGGGGGAGGGATTCCCCAGTCACTCTCTTCCATAGACAAATGTCACCCTTTTCCTGGCATGTTTCTTTCCCTGTCTCACCCTCCATACTCCCTCATTCCAGCCTCTTCCATCCATGTCCCTGATAAACTACATAGGCTGAGTACTTGTCTCAAACACTGCTTTTTAAGGGTTTCAAAGAAGGCACTATATAGCAGATCACTTTAAGAAAATTTTATATTACTTTGCATCAACAATTATAAAGCATTAGTAAGCATGGGATAAACAAAACGTAAAATTGAAATGCTATTTTCAATAGATTTTCTGGAAAATGTACAAAGTAAAAATATGATTTATATACATATATGTTCAAAGTCTTTTAATATTCAATTTCTGAATTCTGGAATATCCATATTCTCTTTGTTGAAATATTTAATTGCATTTTCCAGGCAGTATTTATTTTAAAATATAAAACTATTTTTTTCTAAAGACAATAACACATGATGAAATTTCACCAAGAATCAGCATTTAGCTAATTTTTAACATCACATATCAAAAATAGTCAATGGTTCTTAGATGAGAGAGAGGAGAGAGCAAGAGTGAAGAGAGCGCAGGATGGAGGGAGAAAGGGGACAAAAAGCATTTAGAAAGTAATGACCATCGTTTGTGTATGTGTGTTATAATAAAATTTTATTTTTTGTTATTTTCTATTTTTTATTGAAGTCTAGTTGATTTGCAATATTATATTAGTTTCAGGGGTACAACATAGTGATTTAGTATTTTACAGATGATGCTCCATTTAAAGTTATTATTAAATAATGGCTATATTTCCCTGTGCTGTTGTTTGTTTTATATATAGTATGTTTTATCTCTTAATCCCCTACTCCTACCTTGCCCCTCCCCCTTCCCTCTCTCCGTTGGGGTAACCACTAAGTTGCTCTCTGTATCTGTAAGTCTGTTTCTGTTTTGTTAAATACATTCTTTTGTTTTATTTTTTTTTTTTTTAGATTCCACATATAAATGATAACGTTTGTCTTTCTCTGACTTATTTCACTAAGCAAAATAACCTCTGGGTCCATCCATGTTGTTGCAAATAGTAGAATTTCATTTTTATGGCTGAGTAATATTTCATTGTTTGTGCATGTTTATCTTCTTTATCCATTCATCTGTTGATGGAAACTTTGGTTATGTCCATATCTTGGCAATTGTAAATAATGCTCCTATAAACATTGGGATGCATGTAGCTTTTCAAGTTAGTGTTTTTGTTTTCTTTTGATATATACCTGAGTGGAATTGCTGGTTCATATGGTAGTTCTATTTTCAGTTACTTGAGGAAGCTCCATACTGTTTTTCATAATGGCTGCACCAGTTTGCATTCTCATCAACAATGTACTAGAGTCCCATTTTCTCCACACCTTCACCACTAGTAGTTATTTGTAGAATTTTTAATGATATCCATTCTGATGGGCATGACATCTCATTGTAGTTTTGATCTGCATTTCTCTGATGATTGCCAATGTTGAGCATGTTTTCATTGGCCATCTGTATATCTTCTTTCAAAAATATCTTCTCATCTCTTCTGCCCATTTTTAATTGAGTTGCTTATTTTGTCATATTGAGTTGTATGAGCTGTTTTTATATTTTGGATATTAACCTCTTATTGGTCATATCATTTGCAAATATTATCTCCCATTTCAGTAGGCTGTCTTTTTGTTTTGATGGTTTCCTTTGCTATGCAAAACTTTTAAGCTTAATTATGTTCCATTTATTTAATTTTATTTGTACCTTTTTTGCTGTAAGGGACAGATCCAAAAAAATATTGCTATGATTTGTGTCAAAGAGTGTTCTGCTTATGTTTTCTAGGAGTATTATGGTTTCAGGTCTTACATTTAAATCTTTAATCCATTTTGAGTGTATTTTTGTATATGGTGTAAGAAAATGTTCTAAATTTCATTCTTTCACATGTAGCTGTCCAGTTTTTCCAGCACCACTTATTGAGGAGTTCTATTACTTTGCCATCTTGAATTCCTCAACAATGACCACCTTGCAGCACACCTGTAATTCACTCGCTGGGTATAGCTGTGCTACAGGTTTGGGGACATTTAAATCAAAAGAAAAAAACAAAAAACAAACGAACAAAAATTATGTCCCAACTCCCACTCTCTCACTACTGCCATAAATACACCTAGTTTCTCAACCTGCTCTCAAACATCTTTTCTCATTATGTTTTGTATTAGGCCTTCCTTTTCAATCAAACTTACGATTTTGAAATTTCATATTAACTGCCTTCCCATCAACCTTCCTTCTTCCTTTCCTTCCCTCATTCCTCTCTCTCTATGTCATTTTGGATCTTCTAATAATTTGCTTTCTAATGATACAAATTTTCCTCTTCCTCCTGCCTATCAATTCAAACCTACAAGTTATTTCAAATCTCCACTTAAAATGGTCTTCAAAATACTTTCTCTCACCAAAGTTGTAAACTCGTTTAAAATTCTTTTGTATTATGTATTACCATAGAATTTAAAAATTAGACACTTGAAGTTGAGCATTTATTACATCTGAAGCAGCATGCTGCATGTGTTCTGTAAATGCTGATTTTTGTTTCCTATCAAACACTGTGGGGGAAGTAATATTTTATCTTTCAAGATGTTATGCATCCTTTTTTAGTTTACACAGCTAGTAAGTGACAGACTAATGTTTGCTTCCACATTTTATATTACTGTTATTATTAGTAGTATTTTATTAACACCCATCTGTACACATATTGGAGGATGGGATGGGGGAGGGTCAATGCTAACTCTGAAATTTATATTAGTAGTATAATGTGAAGCATGGAAAAGATTATAGGTAATGTATATGTGAATGTTGATGGAAAGTTAGAATAAAAACTATAAAAATAATAAAATTAAATAGGAGATCTTTTCTGATTCTGTAGTATCTGTGTGTTCATTCCCTTCCCAAGCCCTCTGTCTAAATTAACCCTGCCATGTTGTTTAGTTCTGCTTGAATTTGAGCTTTATACAAATGGAGTTGGACTGTAGTTACTCTTCTATAATGTTATTTCTCTATTCAATGTTATCTTTTGAAGATCTATACATGTTTTTACACATAGCTCTAATTTATTTTCACTGCTTTAAAATATTCCATTGAGTGAATGTACTATAATTTATTCATCAAAATTATTTTTGATGGCCATTTTTTTCCATGTAAAAAAAAAAAACATTACTTCTAAGAATATTTTTTTCCATGTGTTTTTATATATATGAATGATTTTTCTCTATGGTAGAGTATAATTGCTGCATATATGCATGTTCAAATTACTATCTAGTTCCTGTTTTTCAGTATTACCATCAGTGTTTATGAATGTACATTGCACTGTATTGTCAATATCTTTGGGATTTTCAGACTTTAATTTTTGCCAACCTGGAGGCTTTGAAATGAGATCTCATAAAGTGATAGCTACTGAACTGAAGCTTTTTATACGCTACTAGGCATTTGATATTTCTTCTGTAAATTATCTGCTCTATTTTTCCCATTTGTCTATTGTGTTGTTTGTAGTTTTTGTTATTGACAGTATAAAAGTTGTATGTTCTGAGTACTAATCCTTTGCTTATGTTTGGTTCTTAAGTACTTGAAATATGTGATTTGAATCTATTTGATAAATTGAAGGTCCTAATTTTAATTAGTAAAATTAATCAACATTTCCTTTAAGTTAAATTAATTCTCTACTTCAAATTCATATCTTTTCTTATGTTTTCTTCTAAAATTATAAACTTTGCTTTTCATACTAATGCTTGAAATTTTTGTGTATGATATAAATTATGGATCTAATTACATTTTTCACATACTTATTTGATTTGCCCATCAATTTTTAGTAAATAATTCATTTTGATTGAAATAATTGACATACAATATTATAATAACTTCAGGTCTACAGAATAGTGATTCAGTGCTTTTATATATTATAAAATAACCACCGTGATAAGTCTAGATACCATCTGTTAATATACAAAGTTATAATAAAAATTCATTCTCTTCTTGTGATCTAAAATGCCAGTTATTTCACATCTCATGTCAACATGTATGTGGGTTCTGTTTCTAGGCTTTCTATTCCTTTTATCAACCAACGTGCTTACTCCTGAGTCAGTACCACACATTTTAAAATACTGTAGTTTTATTATCCATTTTGGAATATAGTAAGGCTAAGCCCCACATTTTTCTTATTATTTAATAAATATGTTTTATTAATGCATTTATTAATATAAACTAATAAATATTTAATAAATAAATAAGTATTCCTGGGCTTTGGGTCTTCCATTTACAGTTTAGAACTGGCCTGCTGAACTTGCTGGTTTCTAACTGAAATTACATTTACAGAGACCAACAAGCAAGAAATGTCATCTTTGTCATATTTCAGTTTTTTATCCATAAAATCTATGTGTCTGTATTAATTTAGATCTTCTTTAATATAGCTAAATATATTTTTATAATTCTATATAGTCCTGAGGTGTTTTGTTAGATTTATGGTTAAGTGATTTTGGTGTTTTGGCAAAGGATGATGTTCTTAATCACATCTTTCTAAAATTACAAGATGATTTTTAATTGCATCATTTTTTTGCTCAATTGAACTTTTTGTTTTTGGTTTATGATCTTCTATCTAACTACCTTGCTGTAGTCTGTCATTACTTCTAATAATTTGTTTATAGATTTTGGGGATGATTTTATGCAGAAAAATTATATGGTTTGTGAATACAGTGTCCATATTCTGGTATAGAACACTATCTTTTTTCTTTTAATTCCATGAAGAATGTTTACAATTACTGGTATGTTTTGTAGTATTGAGTATTTTAAGTATTTTTATTATCTTCTAAGCTAGAGAGTAAGCTCATTGAAGTGGCTGAAGTAAGCTTCAAGTATTTTTGTGTCATCTTCTAATGGTACCTAAAAAAACATGCTTTATACTGTAGAGGTAAAATATGACCATATAAATATAATAGTTTTCAATTACCAATAGAATAAAGTCCAGGATCTTTATCTTATAACTTAAATCTCCTGATCATTAGATTCTACCCATTTTTTCTGATAATATATATTTCCTAAATAATATTTATTTCAGGAAAATTTAACTATTTACAGTTGCACAATATGCTCTACATCTTTCCCTGCAGGTGGCTGAGGTTTATCTGAAGGAAAAACAAAGAAAACAACAGAATGTAGGTATTGGAACATATTGATGCAAAGCTGGTAATCTCTCTGTTCCCTTCTCTATGACAAGTCCAGTATATTCATGCCTGTGTAAGTAATCTGTAATTTTATGTGTTTGCAATAATCCCCAAATAATAAAACTGGTACGGAGGAGGGCAATGGCAGGAACTCTCCAGTCTAAATAACCATATTAAAGTCAAAGCTAATGTCTTCAGTCACATTTTCTATTTATTAATCTGTTTATTTATTGATTTGAATAAAAAGCAGACAAAATAAGTGAAGGATCTCATGGCTGATCACCAGTCCCAAGATGTATTTATAGTCTTAAGAGAATAGTTTCATGCAGAAAGTAAATCTATAACAGAAATCCAGAAGGCATATAATATAAATATTCTAATAGTCAGTCTAGTTACTACTGGAAAGGAGTAAGAGAAAAAGAATAAAAACTTATTTTAACAATTACTGATTTTAAATACTTTTCACTTTTTACCTGCTATTTTTTTGTTTATATATATTTTTATTAAAGTAGAGTCAGTTTACAATATTGTGTCAATTTCTGGTGTACAGTATAATGCTTCAGTCATATAAGAACATATATATATTTGTTTCCATATTCTTTTTCATTATAGGTTGCTATAAGATATTAAATATAGTTCCCTGTGCTATACAGTATAAATCTGATACTTATCTGTTTTATATATATTAGTATGTGTCTGCAAATCTTGAACTCCCAATTTATCCCTTCCCACCCTCTTCACCCCCTGGTAACCATAAGCTTGTTTTCTATGTCTGTGAGTCTGTCTCTGTTTTGTAAATAAGTCATTTGTCTTTTTTTTTTAGATTCTGCATAGAAGTGATATCATATGGTATTTTTCTTTCTCTTTCTGGCTTACTTCACTCAGAATGACCTGCTCATATTGATCTTTCTTCTATTATTACATTTGATTTCAAATAAGATTGCTTTAAGGGGTTCAACATTTTAACAATCTTTTATTTCAGGATTTGATATGTTGCTTTTATCATTTCACTTCCTTATTATCTGCTTCCCTGAAAAATCAGATAAAAATTACATTTCTGATCATCAAAATAATGTAAGCCTGTTTAAAGTAACTGGCACTAATATCACAATTGGGGTTCATATTGATGGTTGGTGTATATAAGCTACAGCTAGCCCCAGAAGATTTGTTTCTTAATTGATAGAGTTAAGCAGTTGAAATAACTAGATAATTTTAGCAAGCCTAATATCTACTACAGTGTGAAAACAGTAGCGATGTGACCATCCTTTTCCTGATGCTTCAAATTCAGCAAATGTAATAACACTTTCTGTACCCATAGCTTCTGACAATTTGTAGAACTTTATTTTTGATTTTTTTCTCAATTTATGATTGAGCCTTAATTTGCTTAAAGGGTACTTACCTAATATGCTAATTTTATGACTATGGAAATACACAATAAGTATTGTATACCTTTGAAGATAAATTGTTTTGGTATGATATAAACCATGTCTGAGGTTAAAGGACCAATGAACGTTTAATTCTTTAGTGTCAACGTAACACCATAGAGAAGAGAAGTTTTACTGAGTGTGAAATGAGATACTGTTATTGGTTCATTGTAATATAAGCTTCCTGAGAGTTTTCCAGCATTATATGAGAACACACAGTATTTTCTGAAAAAAGTTTCCTCCTTGTAATAGTTAACTATGTTTCATTTCAATTTTTATTTTGAGAGTATCATCGAGAATATATGCAGAAAGGAAGCACAGAAGTGCTATTATTATTGCTACTATTATTGTGTTTATTATTATCTTATGTTATATATTATTGTTATATTATTATTATTATTATTATTATTATTATTATTATTATTATTATTATTATTATTATTATTATTATTATTATTATGGTTAGTGGGGACTCAGTAAGAATAAACCTTTTAAAGAGATTTTTTTATCACACTTAAAAAAGTTTAGTCTGTATGCTGGAATCCACATTCGTCAGTTTTTTCCCACTCTGCCAAACAAAACATTACAGCTATCGACCAGGTCATGTTCCAAAATGTTTTGAACAAACTTGGGAGCTTAGAATACATTAAAAATAAATAAAAATCACATGTGAAAAATAAGCATTTGAAGGTTCAAATGAGCATGATAAATAGTCTGAAAAACAAGAGGAAATGTCTACAACTTTCCAAATTACAAATATACAAAGTTTTAAACTACAAACGTCCAAATGTTAATCCTATTTTATTTCTTAAATTGCATCCTGTTTGTGTAAGTATCAGGAAGGAAGCAAGGAACGTAAAGATGGGAGGGAGAAAAGAGACTCATTGGGGCTTAGAGTTTCCATAACGGAGCTGAGCTAAGAGGTATGGAGACTCTGTCATTAGAGGAAGAGCTTTAAGAAAAGAAATCTCATCAATACCTGATTTGATCAAGCAACAGCCCAATACATATATGAAGACAGGGGCAAAGGCATGGGGTCCTTGTCAAATGTTCCAGGGGACTAGCTATTTAGAGTGCTAGGCAAGTTTACAAGCATTTCTACCTTTCTGTAAGTATATTCTTTGCCCTTTTACCTAGTTAAAAAAAGGTCAGGTGTCAACGTGCCACGTGTGTAGCAGTAGTGATTGTACAGAAAGATATCCTCCATCAAAGACACAGATTAAAATGTTAGGAAAAGACCCAGTAAATGAGGGGCGGACAGGAGAAGACCAAAAATAATAATAATAAAAAGAGATAAATCTAAACTTTAAATTTTAGTAACATATATATTTGTTTTAAAGTGCTTTCTCAGCAGACCTTCAGCCTGTCCAATTCATTCAGGTGGAAATGAACACACACAGATACACTCTCACATTTCTTTTAAATAATCCTCAGAGGATTTAGTTGTGATTAATAGAGAGATTGACGTCTTGAGAAAGAAGGGGAAAAAAAAACGCAGTTTTAGAAGGGTAAAAAGTTCAAGCTTTTAGAGAATTCCAAGATCCTGGTTCTTATTACATATTTTATTATTATATTCTTTCTTTGCATGACTGTGTTCAGACCCCTCTAACCTCAGCAGTTCGGAAGAAAACGAAAAGATGTGAGCAATAGTCTGCCAGGAACACCTCCCCAACCTCGTATATACACCCCAAATTCAACAATGCTTCATAAAAATATCATCTCTCAGATTAAAATGGAATAACTTCTGCATTCAAAAATAACAAATCTACCTCAGTGTGTCTGCTCTTAAAAATAATCTTAACTCACATGAGAAAAATCATGGAAACGTTCCAAATCTTGTTATTACTATCTTTGTGGCTTTCTTTTCTCTCTTTGATCTAGAATGGAAATTTGGCAGAGTGCTTACTGAAGACACTGACACCAAGAAAAACAAACCTGTTGTCACAAATGCTGCCTGTTTGCAAAAAGCTGTAATTCTTCACATATGATATCATGAGTTCTGTATTTATATGTACCTTGTGTAGTGACATTCCAATTTTTAACTTTTAACAACTTATAGTTTATTATTAATTTCAACGTCTTTTAACTGGACAATTGGGATTCCTGAACACCATTACTAGTATCATTTTGAGTAGGAATCTGGATTAAAACTATTACAATCCATTCATCCAAGGATTTGAAATGTCTTTGGCAGTCAGCAAAAAAGGTCCTTATAAGTTCATCAGATTATATTAAGTCCTTGTGTTAGAAGACAGGAAGGCACATTCTTCTGTTGCTAAAAACTGGCCCATTAAAATGTTCCCACATTCATCACAGAAGGAACCCTCAAGGGTCAGCTGAAGGAAGTGAGGAAGTTTTGAAGGATGGATTTTATCATATATATCCTAGCATTCACAGCTGGGGTCGACATTCCACAAAGAATTCACTCATTCAGTTTTCTACTTCTGCTTTCAGGAGAACCTTAAGATAAGAAACACACACACACACACACACACACACACATATCAAAAGTAATCATGTAAAAGTATTACCTGAGTGTCCTCCAAACTTAAGGAGAATTTTGGATGAAGATTTTTAACATAAATCATATCTGAAATAAATATATGCCAACAAATATGTTACATTCATGCTGATTCTTAAAGTAATGTGGAAATGCAGAGCTATAGAAACGACCAAGAAATGCCTGAAAAAGGACAGGTTGGATGAAATGTCACCCTGAATATTAAGCTGTAATAAATTTATTAAATTTAAGACTATGGTAACAGAACAGAGAGAAAAAAATGACCACAGGAAGAAAATAGAGAGTGATGAATTGACATAAAAATTTGGAAATTTGACATAATAGAGAGTTTATATTGAACATCAATTGTTTTGCCCCTTTTATATAGATGAGATGCTTATAAGGGTTTTTATGTCTTTTAGCATTTCCTCGATACATTATTTTATTGTCTGTGGGACTCAGATGAAACGTTCCTTTTAACATCCTAACTCAGTAGCAAACACGATGATGTCAAGAGGAGCGCACCATACATATCTTTCACGTCCTGGGACAGTATATAATGTATGATACGTATTATGCATGTTTGATACATGTCAGCATCGCTCTAAGTCCTGCATCTCTATTATCTTTTAATTCTCAAAGTGATGGCTTCTGTGATCTGTATGATCATCACCACGTTAAATAAGAAGAGCTAAAGATCAAAAGGGTTACGTATTTTGGTGAAGTTGCTTAACCTGAACAAGAAGAAGGGCGTGAACTGGGATTTGAATGCAGGCTTTCAGAGACCAAAGACAGCCCTGCTAGGAAGACCTTCCGACAATCAACAGCTTTTAAAATGTTTATTTTCGTAATTGTCAAACTGTAGCTCTAGAAAACTCTAAGCAGCCAACACTAAATTCATTCAATACTCTGTGAACAAAGGTGTTCATTTATCATGCTCACCTCAAAAAGCTTTTGTATGTCCAAAGACAGAATAGTGAAACAGACATCAACATACTCGGTTATTAGTAAGTTGCCATTAAAACCAACTTCACAAAGAGTTGTTGCTATCATAGTATTACATTTGCATGACAATTCTAGTGGGAATAACCAGAGCACAAAAATGAAAACGCAGCACTGTGTCAGCTGAGCCACAAACGTGCAGATGAGGGATTGGAAAGGAAACGTGAACAGTATTTTTGTCTTCATGGAGGCTTATGAGAATGTTTATTCCTTTTATTTCTCTGCATTCTCTGTGTATTTGGCAACAGTCATGTATTACTTAATGTTATTTAAAAAGTCGAATATGCTGTTTCTAAGTATTATTTTTAAAAAATCAAGCAACATGTTCAGATTCAGTGTCCTCTCAGAGGATGCAGTGTAGAAGAAGGGCCTTTTCTGGACCCGTGAACTTGCTCAGTGTTGGACCAGTTTCAGGCTCAGAGAATCTACTCATCCTCATCTTAGGACAGAGAAAACAGGTTCGGAGAAACAGACTGGCACACAGGACTGTTCTGCAGATCAGATTAGATGATGGACAAGAACGGGCTTTAAAAAACCCGAAAGGCCTGTGGAGATAAGGTACCAGCGCCTTCTGGTGAAGTGTGAAACATGCAGTTAGATGAAATGCTTGTGATCTAATGGCCCAGAAAAGTCAATAGCATGTTATTTTAAGCGCTATCCTTGAAATATTTCCTACTCAGAGAACAACCTCAGGAAGGAAAGTTAAGTTTCCTGTCCTTGACTTTCCCCTGTTGAATAACATGCGTAATGCTCCTTATGTCTTTGAGAAATGATTTGGGATCCACGCATGGAAGAGGTTCAGCTCAGAATACTATCACTGCCGCAGAATGACATATTCCAGCCCACAAGATTTTCGGAAATGACATAGTGACATGACATAAAGGTCGAAAACACTAGCACCAAATGTGCATCCAGTTTTCTGTCTTCATTTGGGCCAAATTCCTCTGAGGCAGTATTTAATATGATTACATTACAAATCCAGAGGATTCTGGGTTGGGTGTTAAAAGTACAACTGAAAATTTTTATTCACTTTAGACTGATAAGTGCTACTAGTTTGAAGGTTAAACAGGTGCAGGGAAGCACTCCAGAAAGAAGCTGAAGTCCAGGCGAAGGCACAGATAGGAGGGAAAGGTGGGAAGCTCAACTGGCCTGCATTGAAGGTGGTGTTTTATTAACGAAAAGCAATGTCAGTGGTCGTGGCTGATGGAATCTTTTGATTCTTTCTCACCAATGATCTTCAATTGTGATCAGACTCCAAGTGCAGGAAAATAGGAGTGTATCTTCGGAAGACCCAATTCCTATTAATTTAAATGCCTTTCTCCCCTTTCCTATAAGCCAATCATGAAGGTGAGGTCAGCCCTAATTTCGTGTCTCATTATATGGTGATTCTTCTTTCCGTATCAAAACTATAACCACCATTTTTATTCTCAGTGGCAATTATTGCTTATTTTACTTGGGCTTCGTTTTGTTCGTGGTGTTTACCCAATTTATCTACGTGACCATTAACATAAAATATTAATAACTTATGATAGATACATTAGAAATCAGTTGTTAGAATAGTATTCTGAAAGCTCAAGATGCATTCTACAAGAGAACAGAATTTTAATGTCTGTTGAATGCCATAAAACCCTACTCTTTTCTTTTTAGTGAATGTGTACATTTTATTACTTTTACTGGTAAGGAAAAAAAGGACAGATGGCACAGAAATGGAACCTAGGAAAAATCGCTTACAGTGAAGCCAATTTTAATACCCTTGCTAATAAAGTTCTCTCTATGCATATGGCCCTGATCTTTCCAGGAAAAAGGGAGTAATTCTTCATTTTGTCTGGGGAGTTTAACTCTTTCAATGCCCTGGGGCACTATACAGTGCATTAAATTATACTAAATAGTCTGAAAGAATTAACACACTTTCCAAGTCAAGTCTTTCATTTCTTTCTGCTGGGTAACATCAGGCCATTGATCATATTAGAAGGGCTAACCAACTCCCACAAGGCACTTTCCCTTATGTCAGAGCCAGCCAGGTGTGATGGTTTCCTTTCTTGAACTCCAATAAACTTTACAAGACCTACTCAATATCACTCAACTAAATCACCTAATGGCAAATTTATAACCTAATGGTGCTAAATGCTCTAGTTGGTTGTGTCTCCTGCTCACTAACTAAATATTCAACAGAAAGCCAGCTAACCCAACATTGTTCCACGGACTTGACCATCCTAAAACAAGAGAAAAACATGCCATGCCATATTTTCCTTCATTATGTCTTTCCCCAACTGGTCTTATAAAATGAGGGAGCCGGTCAGGTTTTTTTATCCCACCTCAGGGGGTCGAGCGAATAGGAAACCTGTCACTAATTCCTTTCACCTCACAGGCAAAACTCCTTCACCCAATTAACTAAGACCAGGTGCACCCTCCAGTAAGTCTGCGGAATGCCTGGAAATCACAAACCCTGCTTCCATCTTGGCAGAAAGGGAGTCCAGCCTGTACCTGATTAGCAAGCTCTGCTGGGGCTGCAGAAAGTAGGTAAATGGATGTATTTTTCCCCCATGAAAGCTGGGAAAGATCATGATGCTGCGTATCGATAATGACTGCCCTGGCCAAGCAAAGTCTGGAGCATTCTATGCATTCACATATCCTTTCTATGCATACCTATCCTTTCTAGAAACCAGTTTATCAAGATAGGCAAGTGGCAGCCACTCATGCAGATCAGCAGCCATCCACATGTTAAGCCAGCGTTTTTGACCCAAGTTGTTTTTAGTAGATTCAGATGATAGACATTGTATTGAATGTTCACGAGTAAACATAAACATATTCAGATACAATGAATGGTGGAAAAACAGCAGCATAGGGGAAAGAGATCAAAATTCTAATTTGGAGATTAGGAATGAGTGTCCCAAGCACCAAGCTATGATAAAGGTGGCACCTGCAGGTGATGGTTACCCAGGAGGATGCCGGGGACCTGAAGACCTGGATTCAAAACTCTGGCTGAATTATGGCCTCACTAGTTGTATATATTTGCATAAATCTCTTAATCTCTCTCAGCCTTAGTTTCCTCATCTGGAAAACTGGGAAATCAATAATAATAATAAAGCCTGCGCTATAGGGTTGTGGTGAAGATTAAATGACATGGTAATCTGAGTTTAGAAGACTGGCAAACACATAGTGTACACTTAGCAATTGTGTGCCCTTGTGACTATAAGAGACATTTATTCAGCTAGTGAGAGCAGCAAAATAATCAAATGAAAAATAGACTCTTTCCCAGAAGGCAAGTCTATTAAATGAGAAGTTAGGGCTTTGCCTAATAATTTGGCACCAGCTGGCTGGGATCCAGGAAATTGAAAGGGAATGGTTTAGAGCTGTGATTTTCAAAATACACTTCGCTGGCTCCTAAAGCAGTTTCTGGAGGTGTCCTTGGGTCCATGCTGGGCAAGGCAGAGGGGCAGAGCGGGGGTGGATCAGGCAAAATTTCCCGTTCCCACTTCAATCAGGGAGCAGGTTTGCTTTGATCTATTTTATATATTAGACTTAATCATACGATTTTGTTTGAAAATTGTAAAGCTAAAAATTTTAAAAAGCACATCCTTAATGTAACTTGAAGGCAGGCAGCTGCTGCTGTGAAGCCGGTCAGAACAATAACACATGCCTTTCCCTGGGGCTACCTACCCCCTCAGGTAAACGTTGATAATTCCCCCGTCAGGAACGCTAATGCCAACTATTCATTAATCAGTGCTCATTTGCTGACTCATTATCGGTGTCACACGACTTTTAATCCACCAAATTTCTCTAGTTTCTATGAGGGATTATACCCTACTGAGGGTTGCAAAAACCCTAATGGACCGCAAGTTCCAGGAGACGCAGTCGTGAAGGGTGTCTGCTCTTGCTGGTGAGGTCTGCAAGAAGCTTCAACCAACCTCGACAAGTCGGCCATTGACCATTTCTTTCCATCGAAACAGCCTGTACTTCCTTATGAAAGCATGTGTCTAGGAGGTGGCCGAAATCTTTATTTTCAATGTACAATTTCACAGAAGGGCTTTAGGATTTCATCAGTGGAGTAAACCCACATAATACCACATAAGTCTCATTTTTCGCTACAAAAATCTCTCTTTTTATTTTAGTGTCATCTGCACGTTGTCACCGTGACTTTGACATCACTTTCTCAGAACTTTCGTGGTTCCTGTCTGATTGATTCCTGCTCTGTTAGCTGAGAAGTTCAACAGCCCAGCAGTTGGAGGGCACATGTATTTGGCGTGGGTTTACAGCGAAGATTTTAAGTTGGATCTGGACACTGTAGTTTCAAAACCATGAACCATACCCTCCGGAATGTAATGTGAGCAAATATAAATTGTAGCTGCCACATGGCTTTGTGTCAGCCTGAAATAGTCTGAGTAGTATAATCCAGCAACCCAAAAAAATGCTTAAAGAAATTCCTCTCTCCACTTACAACACACAAAGAACTTTAAAAGGGATATAGGTTATAACCCACAGCAGCATCACTGAAAATTTCTTTTCTTCTTTCCTCGATTCTTTCTCACCTGCTGCTTTGAGTATCTCATTTGTCAACGGCTCACCCTGCTTCCCACCCTGACAAATTCCAGTCTCTACTCCAAACCTGGAAGAGGTACATGATATTTTCTCTCCAGAGATGGCACAGAGTGGAACATCTTCCCTTTCTTCATATACCTGACAAATTAGAAATGGGAGTCCTCCAAGAGCCTGTAATACTTTGTATTACCAGGTCATCTAGTGCTTTCATGGAGAAGTACTTCTTTTTGACATGTTTAGATTTTGTGTATAAACAGCTGAAATTTATAATCAAATGTTTGGGGGGGAAGTCAAAATATTGGAAGAAATTGACTAAAATTGACTGAAGCATTTGTCATCTGTATATTTCTTACATTGTTTCTTAAAACAGCTCCATCCTGAGTCTTTGCATTAATTTTTCACGGTGGTATACCACACTTCTCCAATTCCCTATTCCAAAAAAATAGTAATACACAATTTGATGCCATTTTATAGACTTGGACCTATAACCCAATTTATTGCTGAAATTGTAGAGACTATTAAATCATTTTTGCCAATTCAGGAATATAAAAAAGGATTCTTTTCCTAGACTGGATTTTTCCCCACAAGAAGTTGGTTTAAAATGTTTTTCATTAATGAGCAAGTCAGTATTTTTAAGTATAACTTTTCCAATGATTTTTCCCCCTAATAAATCTAAGGGAAAATGAAATGAATAAAAAGTACGTTTTGAAATGGTCCAAGTCATATATGTAAGCTTCCTCAATAAAATTTTAAAATGTTTTTCTTTAATGTCCACTACTACAAAAAGCATGTAGTAGAACAAAGCAAACCCTTGAGGAACCCTTATGAATAAGGAATTAGATACCTGTGGATATAATAATGAGTGAGGATGGAGTCTAGCTCTGACTTTCCCTGTTACCCAGTTAAGTGATTTTGCAAAAAGAAAAAAAAATGTAGGTGAACATTTTGGGGTAACTTTATTCTCTAGATTTTGGATAAGAGCTACTCTATAAAACTGGGATGACACTCACCATTCCTATTAAATAGGATTACTGTCAGGCTCAATAGAAACTATTTAAAATATAGAAATATAAACTGCCCTTTGAGTGTTGCTACATGTCAGATGTTTACAGAAATTGTACCGGTGTTTGTTTGTACACATACATATACCCTTAAAATAGTTCTTATATATTATTAGATCTAAAATAATTCATTTGGAAAGGTAATCAAATTATGCCACATTATTTATTTATACCTGTGCTGTCTAAAATGGCAGCCACTAGTCACATATGAAAATTAAGCATTTGAAATAGGTTCAGTATAACTAAAGGACTGGAAATTGATTTAACTTTAACTTAATTTTAAAAACAATGAGGGAAAAGTTTTAAGCATGTCTGAAATGCATACGTGAAACTATTTTTTCAACTGCAAATTTTATGAAATCTAAATTCAGATCTATATTTCAGGCGTAAATGTAGCATCCAAATTGAGCAGTGCTGTGAAAATAAAATATTCACTGGGGTTTTTGTTAAGTTGATATGAAACACAGAATGTAAAATATCAATAATTTTTTATGGTTTACAAACTGAATTAATAATATTTTGGATAGAGTAGATTAATTTAAATATTTTATTGAAATTAATTTAACTTTTTCAAACTTTTTTAATGTGGCTACTAGAAAACTTTTAATTACCTATGTGGCTTGTATTACATTTCTTCTGGACAGAGTTGTTATATATTAACCAACAAAATCAAGTTGAAATGAACATAAAATTCAGGCATTAAGTTCGGAAAGAGACAGTATGGAGCCTGAGGGTGTGTATAAAACAAGGAAGTGCAAATTATGAGTCTTCGTATTTCTTGTTAGATAGCCGATTTAGGCCTCAAGAAATGTCTTGCTCTCACAAACATTAGTAATACAATTTAGATGGTATAGAATTATTTTGGTACTGATCTTAGATTCATAAAATGAAATGGATTAGAATTCCCCCAACCTCCACAAAATAACATTTGGGTGGCATAGTTGTAATAGTAAAAATAATTTTTTAACAACATAATGATTTATATAGTTTTCTCTTTGAAAAATATGCTTCTTAAGCATCATCTTAAATTAAAGATTGACTATTTGAATGCTATTCTCCAATATGGCTATTTCATTTATTTATTCAAAAAATATTTATGTCCAGGCACAGCCCTAGGTGCTGGGATATAACAGGAAACAAAGAAATTCAGGCTTCACATCTTAATGGAATGTAGATAAGCCAAAAATAAACAAATTTTTTAACTGCATATAATTAATATATATAAATAAATTTTTTAACTGCATATAATTAATATATATAAATAAAATAAAATAAATATTTTTAAGCAAAGAAGCAATGGGATTCAGGAGCAGTTTTTACTAACTAATGGAGAGTCGAAACCTCATTGTATTGCACCAAAGACAGAGTAGGAGGTGAGAAATTAGTCACTGAATCTAGGCAGCTCTCTAAAAGTTTGACTACAAAGGAGTCCTGTGAAAAGAAGAAATGCCTAAGAAAGATTTGAGGACTTTTAAAGATGAGACATTCTAGAAAAGGTCTTTAAAAGCAATGGAAATTACCAGTAGAAAATACAGGAACAAGAATGTCTGAAAGTGAGGGGATAACCAAAGTAGCAGAGTTCCTTAGAATCTGGAGGGCATGTCATCTATTACACAAGAAGAGACATGATTTATCCAGAAGGAGGACATTTATTTTAATAGAAAGGAAAAAGTCAAGTTGGACTTGAATTTGAATAGCAAAAAGAGAAAAGAGTTCCCATCCAATGAATATGATTTACATATATGAAGCAAGGTCACCTGCCAAGGTCCTGAGGGCTTGAGCCAATATGAGTTTGTTACCTGAAGGCATGAAAAAATGAGCCCACTAGAGTTTGTGGACATTACTTAGAACAAATGTACAGTTTACGCTCAAGAATTTATTTAAAAGAAGTCTATTTGGTTTGTGTGAATGTTTATTTCACCCCAAATATGATGGCTCTAGTTTTGGTGTGGAGAAAGTAAATAAATGATTCATTCAGAACTGAGATTTTGCCAATGGAGAAGGTGATGTCTGAAGATGTGATTATAATGATGGAAAATGTCAACTATGTTGGAAAAGGATATAAGTGAAGCCAGGAGTGAGAAATGAATAGTGGGGTGGAGAATCATGGATTCAATCTGTTGATATGCCAAATGGTTTTGGCAATGGAAGTAAATGAGCAATCTAATCAAAAGTATAGAAAATGCTGGTTGCAAAGTGGAGTACCTAAAATTAAGAATGCAAATATGCCTGGTTTTCTGATATAGTAAATCTAGGGCATAATTATGGGAATTTTTAGCTAAAATTGATTGGTTTTGGAGAAGAAGATGCCAAGACTCTGACAGGTAGGTTTTGAGTGCTTTATTCACGAGGGGGTTGGTGATCCTGAAACCAATTAAAGGATATTCAGTGGAAAAGAAGATGGGAGCCAAAAACTGAAATCTACAAGGAAGGGGAGTGATTAACACACAGTAACTGACGGCAACTAAGAGAAGACAGGGAGGACAGTGTACCTTTGTGGAATTAATTTCAAGTAAACATTGTACTGAGCAAGAGGAAAGAAAAGTAATGATCTAAAATCAAAACGGATCTCAACATTACTTATGAAAGAAAATAGTCCTCTATTTAAGGGAAAACTAAGTTCCAGTTAGGGTAAACTTTCAGAAGAGGTGGTTCTGGGAAGGTGCTGAATTTACAGGAGTGTCCTGAAAAACAAACCAGGAAGTCCAGAGCATGTGCTGAAAGGATGTGTCAGAGAAAAAAGGCAGCCCCTAATGGTTTAGATTGGAAAGTGAATAGAGCTCTAGAGGAATGCAAAGCAGGAGAGGGCCAATTCCTTATCCTCTAAAACAAGGATAGGGAGTCAGAACTAGTATGCAAACTCCAAATAACTTCTTTGGCATCACAGAAGCCTAAACCATTCAGTTTCTGACGCTTCCAACCTTGCTGATGTGCTTATGAAGCTGCAGCTTTTGCGGGGATGCTTTAAATGATTTTCTTGATGTTTTAAATCTAGGCTATAATAATAAATATTTAACACATTTCAGCAACATGTAACTCTTTTGTATTGTTTTCCTGTGTGTGTGTATATATATTTTTTTTCCAATTTCAATTATATAATACAGTGTTATCAACTATAGTCACCATGTTATGCTTCAGATCCTCAGACCTTATTTTTAATTTAACTAAAAGTTTGTACCCTTTTATCAACCTCTCCTGATTTCTCACATTCCCAGGCCCTGGTAACCACTTTTTTTCTCCCCTAAGATTACACATAGAAGTGATACCATGTAGTGTTTTTCCTTTTCCAGTTTGGCTTATTTCACTTAGAGTAACACCCTTTAGGGTGCATCCATGTTGTTGCAAACGGCAAATATCCTTCTCATTTGTGTCTGAAAAATATTCCTAAATAAATAAATGTTTATGTGTGTGTGTATATATGTATGTGTGTGTGTATGTATATAGACACACACACACACACACACATATGTATACATCACATCTTCTTTACCCATTTATTTGTTGATGAACTCTTAGGTTGTTTTCATATCCAGGCAAATGTGAGTAATTTGGCAGCAAACAGGGGAGGGCAGCTATCCCTTCAGCAATGTTTTCGTTTCCTTTGGGTATATACACAGAAGTGGGATTCCTGGATCATAAGGTAGTTCTATTTAATTTTTTTGTGTGGAAACTTCATACTATTTTCCATAGTGGCTGCACCAGTTACATTCTCGTCAAGAGTGCGCAACAGTTCCTTTTTTCCCACATCCTTGCTAGCACATGTTATCTGCTGTCTTTTTCATAATAGCCATTCTACCTGTGATATCTCATGTGATTTAATTTTGCTTTACATTTCTCTGATGATTAGTGATGTTGAACACCATTTCATATATCTATTGGCCATTTGTAGGTCTTCTTCAGAAAAATGTTCAATTCCTCTGCCTACTTTTTAAACCTGTTTTGTGTGTGTGTGTGTGAGTTCTTTAAATATTTAGGTATTAACGTCTTATTGAATACATGATTTGCAGATTTTTTTTCACTTTATAGTTTGCCTTTTAATTTGTGGGTGGATTCCTTTGCTGTGCAGAAGCTTTTTGGTTTCATGTAGTCTGACTTGTTTATTTTTGCTTCTGTTGCTTTTGCATTTGGTGTCAAATCCAAAAAATCCTTGCCAAGACTGGTGTCAAGGAGATTACCAGTATGTTTTCTTCTAGGAGTTTTGAAGTATCAGGTAATAAATTTAATTCTTTAATTCATTTTGAGTTGACTTTTGTGTAGTGTGAAAGGGAGTCCAGTTTCATTATTTTGTGTGTGGATATCAGTTTTCCCAGCATCATTTATTGAAGAGACTGTCCTTTCGTTATTATGTATTCTTGGTGCCTTTAATGAAAATTAGTTGACTATGTGCATGCATAGATTTATCTTTGGGATCTCCATTATCTTCCATTTTTATGTGTCTGTTTTTATGCCAATACCATACTATTTTGATTACTGTATATAGCTTTGTAATATAGTTTGAAATCAGGATGTGTAATACGTACAGATTTGTTCTTCCTCAAGATTGCTTTGGCTATTAGTGGTATTTTTGTGGTTTCATACAAATATTAGGATTGTCTTCCTAGTTCTCTGAAAAGTGCCATTTTGGTAGGGATTGTATTGAATCTTTTGATTACTTTGGGTACTATGGGCATTTTAACAATATGATTCTTTTAGAGTATTGAATATCTTTCCACTTAGTTTTGTCTTCTTCAGTTTATTCACCAATATCTTATAGTTTTCGGTGTACAAACCTTCTTGATTAAATTAAGTCTTAGGTATTTCATTTTTTTATTGCAATTGTAAATGGAATTTTTTCTTCATTTCTCTTTCTGATACTTTGTTGTTAGTTTGTAGAAATGCAACACATTTTTGTGTATTAATTTTGTATCCAGCAACTTTACTGAATTAGTTTACTAGTTCTAATAATAATTTGGTGGTGTCCTTAGGGTTTTTTATATAAAGTATTGTATCATCTTCAGTGACAGTTTTACTTATACCTTTACATTTTGGATTTCTTTATTTATTTTTTTCGTCTGATTGCTGTGACCAGAATTGCCAGTACTATGTTGAATAAAAGTGGTGAGAGTGCGCATCCTTATCTTGTTCCTGATCTTAGAGGAAATGGTTTTAGCTTTTAACCATTGAGTGTGATGTTGCTGTGGGCTTGTCATATATGGCCTTGATTATTTCGAAGTATGTTCTCACTATACTATTTGTTGAGAATTGTTATCATGCATAAATTTTGAATTTTGTCAAATGCTTTTTCTACATTTATTAAGATGGTCATATGATTTTTATCCTTTATTTTGTTAATATAGTGTATCACACTGATTGATTTGCAAATTTTGAACCATCCTGGCATCTTTAGAATAAAACCTAATTGATCATGGTGTATATAATCCTCATAATATATTGTTGGATTTTGTTTTATTATTGTGGAATTAGTTGTGATGTTTCTTCTTTCACTATACTTTTATTTATTTAACACCCCTCTCTTTCTTTTTCTTTTTCGTCTTTTTTTTTTTTTTGGTAAGTCTAGCTAAAGGTTTGTCTATTTTGTTTATTTTTTCAAATAATCAGCTTTTAGTTTCATTAATCTTTTTTTATTGTCTTTTTAGTCTTTTTTTAATTTATTTTCACTCTTGTCTTCGTTATTTCCTTCCTTCTACTGTCTTTGGGCTTAATTTGTTCTGCTTTTTTCTAGTTCCTGTAGGTGTTAAGTTAGATTGCTCGTTTGAGATTTTTCTTATTTTTTGATGTAGGTGTTTATTACTCTGAACTTCCCTCTTAGAACTGCTTTTGCTGGATCCCGTAAGTTTTGGTGTGTTGTATTTCCATTTCCATTTGTCTCAAGGCATTGTTTGATATCTTCTTTGACCCATTGGTTGTTCAGTAGCATGTTGTTAATTTTTATGTATTTGTGAATTTTCCATCTTTCTTCTAGTAAATAATTGACTTCTAGTTTTATACATTGTAGTTGGAAGAGATGCTTGATATGATTCTAATCTTCTTAAATTTACTAACACTCCTTTTGTGGACTAATATATGACTTATCCTAGAGAATGTTCCATTTGCACCTAAGAAGATTGCATATTCTTCTGCTATTTGAGGAAATGTTCTCTAAATGTTGGTTGAGTCCATCTGGTCTAACACAAAGCTTAAGTCCAATGTTTCATTGTTAATTTTATGTCACAATTATCTATCCATTGTTGAAAGTAGAATATTTAAGTCCCCTACTGTTACTGCATTCCTGTCGATTTCTCCTTTCAGTCTTGTTTATTTAATCCATTCAGTCACCATATGTCTTTTGATTGCAGAATTTAGTCAGTTCACACTTGGAGTAATTATTGATAGATATGGACTTACTATTGCCTTTTATTTAATTATTTTCCAGCTGCTTTGGAATTCCTTTGTTCATTTCTTTTCTTTTGTTCTGTTTCTTTGTGATTTGGAAATTCTGCAATGGTATGCTTACATTCCTTTATTTTTGAACTTCGTGTAGCTACTATAGTTTTTTGCTTTGTGTTTAACATGAGGCTTGAACAAGACATTTTATAACAGTCTATTTTAAGCTAATAACAATTCAACTTTGAATACATACTAATGCTCTACAGTTTTACTCTCTCCTCCTCCACATCTTGTTTTTGATGTCTCAACTTACATCTTTTTATCTTGTGTATTCATTAAAAATTACTGTAATTACCATTATTTTTAAGACTTTATGTATTTCTATTTAATTCTGAGTATAGACATATTTGTTATATATTGTTACTACTTATTTCATATAGTATTAATTTAATACTATAAAATAGATATATATTCCTAAAATGTTCTTATTTGAATATGTGTTTTATAAGGTAACACATCATTTTTTATCTTCACTTTTATGAGGATGCTATACAAATCTACAGAAATGAGAAAATTTGTAATGTCTAAACTCTCATTCAATAGATATTTCATGCTTTGACATAATTTAGCTTTTAAACTAATTTATAATGCATATGGAAGGCAAATTTTTGGCATGTTATCTAGACTTATGCAAATGATGTTTTCATAGCAGTGTATTCTTTGGAGATACTTGCAGTTTCAATAGGAAAGAGTTGAATAGGTTTTTTTCCCAAAATTTCTTGTTTTATACTACTGTATGACACCAGATTTTAAATGATACTCTAAATTAATTTTCATTGTCATTTAATTTTTTTATTTTTATTTTAAGTAGTTTAAGTTACATTATAAAAAGTTGTCTCCCTTTTAATATCATGATATTAACTCTTTTGAAGTTAATTACATTACTTAGTAGAAACTTCACGTGTCACTTAGTAGTATTTTTTTATGTAAAACTCATGCACTTCAAAGTACAGAGATAATTTGTTTTTTATGTATTATATGGTTGTGGAAATGAAATCACAGGGATATTAAATCACATCTAAAATATGGCAGAGCTGGGACCACTCTCTAGAATTCTGGGTTAAAAGAACTATTTTTTCACTATCACACAATGCCACCTCCTTGTTTACTCTATTTTGAAAAGTGCTTATTCATTTTTTTCTCTTAATACATTATTTAAGGTAAATGGCCTATTCTAAGAAATGTGACTTCAAAAGGATCATATACAAAACATCTGTATTTGGCACACTGTCTGCAGAATAAATTCACTAGGTTTAAACTTTTAAAGTTTCCAGACAAGAAAAAAAAATGCTAGGATAAATTATGGACTTAAAATGAGAAAGTCGTGCAGCGTGAGCCACCATGACTCTGATGAGGTCATGAGGAAGAAGTGGGTGCCATGTTTGGCCACACTAAAGTGAATGGGTCTTGTGCCAACCTGCAATGCTTACACATTCTCCTTAAAATGTTGTGGTTAACTTTTCCAAAGAATGTGAAAGTTGATTTAAATAAGTTTCCAGAAACTGAACTGTTTATCCCAACCTTCTCCAAAAAGCTTTGATACGTAAATCAATTTGGAAACAAAGATATTTTTGTCTCTTAATGTTTCCATCCTCAATGTGTGTTAGATGGCAACCTTGGAATTATTTCCCTTGATCTAAGAAATAGGTCTAATGCAGATACTTTGAAGGTCAGTTTGAGATGACGAGATTTAATTCAATCCAACCAACGTGAAACACATTTACCTTATGCTGGGAATATTAAATCGCAGAATCCGAGATCAGACATGTGGTGGTTCAAAACCCTGTCTGACACTGCGACCCAGGTCAAGTCAGTGGGCCTTTTGGAGCCTTGGTTTTATGACTTATGCAATGGGGATAATCACAATTATCTTCGGGGTTTTAAGGAATTAGAAGTCACACACATGAAGCAGCTAATCCAATTCTGTCTTAGAGTGAGGACCGAACCACGGGTAGTCAGATTTGGTTACTTTTGCATTTCTAAACATTATTAAATGGGTCAGGATAATGTTCCTTTCTAGATATACTATGAGGATTAAAAGGCATAATCCCCCCAAAAAACAAAAAATAAATAAAAAGCTTAGAGTGCAGTAACAAAATAAATGATTTTAATACAATGTGGTTGTTTTTATGGGGTTGTTTGAAGTCTGGCCCCTAACTGGCCAATAATACTTTTTCGCTCCCTTTCTTCCAGTGAGAATGACATTTAGCCAGTACACACCAGGAAGGTGCTATTGCTTTATGTGGCTGATGGCTGTTCTGATTGGTTAGCTCCTCTGTCTTATAGGCCGTTAGATTCCAAACATCACCACTAACTTCATGCCATATTGTGTATATATTAAAACAAAAGATGTAAGGATTTTCTGACAGATGTCAAAATAATGCAGATTGTGTTCTTGTTCTAAATACATTTTTCTTGCTTTGACTACAACGTCTCATTCACATCTCTTATCAATTGTAGGAATTGTGAGTATTCTCAGAAATTGACCTTCTATAAAATAGACATAGATAAATGTTATCAGACCTTTATCCATCAAAAAACAAAAAAAAAGTTTTCTCCTGACCTCGATGGGAAGGTGTCTCGATCAGGCTGAATTTAATCTTAGCAGGTTTTTCCCCATTCTGCCTTGTAAAATGCTTACCATATGACCAACAGCTGTGTTACTTATTAAACAAACAGATTTTACTAGAAGCATCAGCATTGGCATTTTAAAATAAACAATTAAATGACAAGTTTGACAAAATAAGAGGGAAATCCTATGGAGTTTTAGAAAAAGCATCTTTCATCCATTCTAGCCAGCCTTTAATTTTCATAGATGTCAGCGATAATTGGTTTTCTGTGCCTATTACTTACTGTTTATCAGCAGAATATAAAGTGTTATGATTACTGATCCTTTTCATTCCTAATCCCACACTGAAGCTATCCTATTGACTAATGATAGTCAAATTTGGGGTGGGGGGGGGAAATCTGACACCCAAACAAGGCCACGGGATATTTTCTCCAGAAGTAGTATGTTGTCAGTTCAGCTATAATGATACACGTGTGTTACTAAAAATTTCTGCACAGTGCAAAATCACACAACAAAATCCCGTGAGTTTATAAGAAAAATGCAGCTGTGATGTAGAACCCAAGCATAACAATGAAGCATTAAAAAAATTAAGACCTTAATAAAAATGATAATTAACATGCACTAAATGGTTAAGAAACAGATAATTAGTACAATAAATATGGCACCTTGCTTTGTAAAGGAACTGAAGCTTGTGGAAGTGCATTTGGGCAGGGTTGTGGTTCATGAGTTATTGCGAAGATATAGAAGGATTATTCAAAATTAGATGGAAAATCTTAACACCAGATGTGAATGGGTGTGGCTCATAGAAGTTTGAGGTGTGTGAGATTGGTCTGTTCCCTTGTGCTGGGTTTAGCAGGGTACCATTTTCTGTGTTCACATAAGAGTTTCTCATGGATTAAATTGTATATAAGCGCACGTGAGATTTCCGTTATGCTCAAATTGTTCCTTAATAAGTCAACAGCGATAGAATAAAATCTGTTTTCAAAACAATCATTGCAGGAGAACTGCTGTATAATCATTTCATGAATCTGATTTCTGAAAAGTGAACAGTTTAAATGTATCTACTTTGAATAATGTTTCTGATGTCCTGAGAAAGTCCCTACACTGGCCTTGGAGAACGTTCATTAAGCCCCTGGGCATTGAATCAGATGGATTTGAATACGATTCCAGCTTTACCTGTTTGATTTTGAACAAACATTCTTAACCTCTTTAAGTTCATTTTCCTAAGCTGTGAAATAATGATGAAAAACTCTGTCTCATAGAGTTACTGTAATGATTCAAAGATAAAATGTATGCAACCTCCTTAGAGAATGACTTACATAAAGGAGTCAATAAGTGATAGTTGCTTGGAATGTTCAAATCAAATAATATACCATTATGTTACTCAAATGCTGACTGTATTGCATTATTATTATTTGAATGTAAATCTCAGTGATTTTTTAAAATGAATCTGTTTAAGGTTCCTATTTGTACATGTATGTATGTGTGTGTGTATACACACACACACACACACACACACACACACACACACACATATATATGTATATGTATTTCTTCTTTACTTAGAATTAAGAATGCCTGATTTTAGGATATATGTTCCTTTCATTACTAGGCACTCCACACATGAATGGGTATGCATTTTTTTGATGCTAAAAATTTGCAGTTATTTTGTTGGGTGTGTGGAAATTGTGGTTATTGGATCATTCAATTCCTCATCTTTCTGGCTTTAACGTTACAGAGGTAAGGGAAGTTTTTTTCCCCAGAAGTAGTTGTAAAAGTAATCCTGAGTGGGCAACTTGAGAAACGTCTGTGTTTATTTCTTTTCAGGGTGAAAACCTTGTCAATGAGAGGAATCATGAGCCATTCCGTGGCTAGGAGACTAAAGATTATCTTTGGAGAAAGTTAAGCATGTTGGTAATAGAGAGAATCGTGGAGGATTTTCCACAGAACTATAAGAGGAAGTAAAACTTAGCATTAGGGACAAAACCCATTTGCTTTAGTCACCCTGTCCTATTGGCAACACAAAGTTCTGTTTAGCTTGAAACTTTGAGACAGTTTATTCACTGACCCTTTTGTTAGGGCTCATGTCCTTAATATTGTCAGTTACCCGAATACTTGATTATTTTCACTTATGACCAATATTAGATGGGACTGATCCCTTAATTCCTTTTGGGTCCCCACCTGTCTGCTTCTTCTCTCTTCTTTTCTTCTAAGCCCTTCTTCTCTTTGTGTATTTAAATATTCAGAGGCTTTGCAATATTACAGAATAATGAAAGAAAACCTGTGCTCGACTCCACTGCTTATTTCACATCATGTGATTGCTCTCCTTCCTTCCACTGCCATCACGTTTTTCCATGATTAATCTGCACTCACTGCTGCTACCTTCTGTCATCCGCGCCCCTTTTAAACCCCTGCTATCTAAATCCCCAGCCCATCAGTCTCTTGATCCTTCAGATCTTTCAGAGACCTCAAATGGCTTTCTTCTTGCTAATTCCAATGACCTTTCTCCTCCTTCATAGTCTTAATCTCTGGTATATTTCATGTCACTTAACTGTACATCTTCCTTGAAAGCTTTAATACTACTGTATATTGGATTTCAGTCTTCCAGTCTAACTATTGCCTTGGTTTTAAGCATTCTCTCTTCTTAAAAAATTCTGCTTTATGTATCAAAATGTATCTACTTCATAGATCCAATTAAATCGTAAAAAACTGGAATTATTACTTGAAATTTTGATATTGCAGGAATATCTAATATATAGGGGTTTGGTTTTTTTTTGTAAATTGTGCTCAAATGGCAAGGTTTTAGTGCAGTATGAATTGAAGAAAACAGGAATAGCTTATCTTCTCATATATACCAGATAGTAATATCAGATACCTTAGAGAGTTTTTGGAAGCATTAAGTTATCTGGGTTAATGTCTGCAAAGTGCTTAAATCAATACTCAACACATTGTTGGTACATATATTTTCAAGTGTTAACAGTTGATTTTTGTGAATAAAATGTGTATGAAACTTAGAATGGCACAAAATCTAGTCCTTCCTCATTTTTATTTAAGCATTTTTTCCTTAACTCATACTGATTTGGTATTAGGAAATACCCACATTTTTTTTTCCTTTTTAATACTATGTACTATTTCTGTATCTGGTTTCAGTTTTTTGTGTGTATGTTTTTCCATTAATAAACACAGAACTGACTCTTTCCTAGTCTAAATAAAAGGCAAGGCTGAAGGAAAGCACCTAATCATGGATTTCAACATGTGTGGCCAACTTTTTCTATGACAAACCAGTTTCCCACATTTTGAAACAAAGTGCTTTATCCTAAATGGTTAATAGCGGTTTTCAACTTATTGCACACTCTGCAAATAGTTTGCATCTGTAGTATATATCATTTAGAGCAGTTAAAACCATTGATTTAGTTTTCAAAGAACTTTATTTTTTAAATATTGTGCTTATAAATAGCAACACTAGACTTAAACTTATTAAATAGACAGTTGTATCATTATTTCAGGATATTATGGTACGTGGGTGGGGTCAGAGGTCTTTTTACACCATATGCTAGATTGTGAACCCCTTTTTATTTACCTGCTTTTATAAAAATGTCTTAAATCTTTATTTCCCATCAAAGTTTCATCTGTAGATATCATCACTTTAGGTTATTTCTCTGTAGGATATTTTATGCACTACACTGCATACGTCCATCTCTACCCTGCTTAAATTACCCTGTGAGATTATGGTCAGCTCCGAGCATCATACAATTAGAGTGGTGTGGAATTGCCTTATCCAGTAAAGAAAAGATCTAGATGTTGAGAATGCTAAATAAAACATCAAATAAGGACAGAAGAAAACAGAAACAATCTTTATTCTGGGAAAGAAAAGAAGGAACACATATAATAGCTCTTTCCCCATGTTTGAACAACAGCCAGTTGGGGGGAAGAATAGATTTAGATTTATGTTATGTTGTTCCAGAAGACAGAGATGTAAATAGCAGGAAGCAAGCTATCCTTAACACTCACAATTGAAAGAAAGGAATACATTTGCTGGAGAAATAGTAAATACAACAGGAATTGGAATGTCAGCTTTTCAGTGAGGTTGTGCAAAGCTTTTAGGAAAAGTTTCAAAGTAACTTTCAAAAGTTTCAACGGATAGTTTCAAAGTAACTTTCAGAAGTCTTGCCCATTGTGCTTGGAACAGTGCTTTAAAGTTATCATTACTCTTCTCAAAAGATATTCAATCTGAGATTTTAGTCACTAATATAGGAGGGACCTAAATGACTTAAATTCTCTGAAATATGATTCCATGATAGCACCCAACCCCAGCGTAAACAGCCCCTGATATAATTGAACTTTTAATTTCACATCTTGCCTAAATCATCTTTCCTCTGGTCTCAACAAGTCTGGGAATGGAAATCAGTGTCTCATTGGTTTTCTTCAAAACACCATCACACTAGCAATTTCTGTGAGTAGCAGTTTTGCCTGAATAACTGGAGAGTGAGAGCCATTTCACGTCATGTAAACTGAATACTAGCATCCCTATTTTTAAAAAGAGGTTCAAGAGTGTTGCGAATCTCCAATGACCACCTTCCTCTTCAAACACAAGCCTTTCTGCCACAGAGCTCACCTGCTGTTTTTCCTCTGATATGAGTTTTTCTTGCAACCGAATCACCTCCCTACATTATGCAAGGTGATTTATCTCTCTGCTCACTACTCAACTTTAGGGGACTACATACTCAAATCTCGTTAATATATACAGGCCATCTACTCTGCGTCTCACCTTTTCCCAGGACAGCTTTTCAAATTTCACACCTAATCTCTTCCTCTTCCAATGCTCTATATAATGGGAAAAAAATGATATAAATATTTCACGTGACATTATATGTGACAGTAATGTTCTCACTTCTCAACAAACCACTTACACATCCAGGGGAGATTGGTCTATGTGATATTTCTTAAAATATTTTACATACTAACTTTCATATATTGGTATCCCCCCCTGCCCCCCGTCTGGAATAAATCAATACTGTATCTATCCAAGTTCTATTCAACTTTCAAGCTTGAACAAGTTCCATGTTTTCCATAAAATCATTCAAATCACTCCAACCCATATTAATCCCTATTTTCTTCTGAAAACATAGAGCCTATTCTCCTATTTTAAAAAAGTTTTTCTCTATTTATTAATACTGTATCTTCAAGTCCTCTTTGAGGACTGACACTAAATACTGTGTTCAAGTACGTGTGTGTGAGTATTCCCAAAATATTGATGGCACTGCTGTTGCAAAATATTTATTTCTGGACTGCCTAGCTTGAATAGAGCTGAGTGGTCCCTTGACATTTCCTTTAATTAGTTTAATTTTTAAAAGTCAGCTGCAGGAGGCATTTACAAATTTTTAATAAAGATTGAAGTCTAGGCTTAACTGTCAAAATAGAGGCCATAGATCCCAGGAGACACAACACTTTGATTTCAGATCTACCTAAAACTGGTAATTTTTGGCAATTGGAAGATCAGTCTTTCTAATGTTACATTTTCCACTTGTACTTAACAAGCATGATACATAGACACATTTTAATAACACACTTTCATCTTTGTTGTGTACAGAGAAGCATCCACAAGGTTCATAAGAATGAGTTATGGGACTGATTGCTACCATTAATATTTTCTTTCTTATGTCCATGCACTTCACAACATTTGGATTTGATTAACTCTGCATCCCTAAGATTCAAGTAAGTTTTTCTCTACCTGAATCACTTCTATCTTCTTTCCTTCCTTTTTCTTCCTTCCTTCCTTCCTTCCTTCCTTCCTTCCTTCCTTCCTTCCTTCCTTCCTTCCTTCCTTCCTTCCTTTCTTCATACTCAGTTTACAATGTTGTGTCAGTTTCTGGTGTACAGCATAGTAGTTCAGTCATCCATTTACATCATATATTCATTTTCATATTCTTTTTCATTATAGGTTACTGTAAGATATTAAATATGGTTCCCTGTGCTATACAATATAAACTTGTCATTTATCTATTTTATATATAGCAGTTAGTATTTGCAAATCTAGAACTCCCAATTTATCTCTTCCTACTTCCTTCCCCCGCTGGTAACCATAAGTTTGTCCATATCTGAGTCTGTTTCTGTTTTGTAAATAAGTTCATTTGTCTTTTTTTTAGACACCACAAATAAGTGATATCATATGGTCTTTTTCTTTTTCTTTCTGGCTTACTTCACTTAGAATGACAATCTCCAGTCCCATCCATGTTGCTGCAAATGGCATTATCTTTTTTATTGATGAGTAGTATTCCATTGTATAAATATACCACAACTTCCTTATCCAGTCATCTGTCAATGGACATTTATTCTGTTTCCATGTCTTAACTATTATAAATAGCACTGCTATGAGCACTGGGGTGCATGTATCTTTTCAAATTAGAGTTCCCTCTGGATATATGTCCAAGAGTGGGATTGCTGGTCATATGGTAAGTCTACTTTTAGTTTTTTGAGGAATCTCTGTACTGTGTTCCATAATGGCTGTGCCAAACTACATTTCTACCAGCAGTGTAGGAGGGTTCCTTTTCTCCACAGCCTCTCCAGCATTTATCGTTCATGGACTTTTGAATGATGGCCATTCTGACTGGTATGAGGTGACACTTTATTGTAGTTTTGATTTGAATTTCTCTGATAATTAGTGATATTAAGCATTTTTTTCCTGTTCCTTTGGCCATTTGGATGTTTTCACTGGAAAATTGCTTATTTAGATCTTTTGCCCATTTTTGGATTGGGTTGTTTGTTTTTTTCTTATTAATTTGTATGGCTGTTTATATATTCTGGAAATTAAGCCCTTATCAGTTTCATCTTTTGCAAATATTTTCTCCCATTTCATAGACTGTTTTTTTTTTGTTGTTGTTTTGTTTATGGTTTTCTTTGCTGTTCAAAAGCTTATAAGTTTAGCTCTCATTTGTTTATTTTTGTTTTTATTTCTATTGCCTGGGTAGACTGCCACGGGAGAACATTGTTAAGATTTATGTCAGAGAATGTTTTGCCTATGTTTTCTTCTAAGAGGTTTATAATGTCTTGTTTTATGTTTAAATATTTTAGCCATTTTTAGTTTATTTTTGTGTATGGTGTGAGGGAGAATTCTAACTTCATTGATTTACATGCTGCTGTCCAGTTTTCCCAATGTCATCTACTGAAGAGACTGTCTTTACTCCATTGTATGTTCTTGCCTCCTTTGTCAAAGATTAATTGACCAAAAGTTTGTGGATTTATTTCTGGGCTCTCTATTCTGTTTCACTGATCCATATGTCTGTTTTTGTACTAATAACATGCTGTTTTTACTAATGTAGCTCTATAGTATTTTGTGAAATCTGGGAGAATTATTCCTCTAGCTTCATTCTTTTTCTTCAATATTGCTTTGAAAATTCTGATATTTCGTGATACCATATAAGTTTTAGGATTGTTTGTTCTCGTTCAATGAAAAATGTCCTGGGTAATTTGATAGGGGTTGCATTAAATCTGTAGATTGCTTTGGGTAGTTTGGCTATTTTAACAATATTAATTCTTCCAATCCATGAGCATGGGATATCTTTCCATTTCTTTAAGTCGTTTGTAATTTTCTTACTCAGTGTTTTGTAGTTCTCTGTGTATATTCTTTCACTCCTTTCTTCAGATTTATTCCTAGATATTTTATTTTTTGGATGCGATTTTAACAGAGATTGTTTCTTTACTTTCCTTTTCTGATATCATTGTTAGAGTAAAGAAGTGACATTGATTTCTGTATGTTAATCTTATATCCTGCTACCTTGCCAATTCTTTTATTAGCTCTAGTAGTTTTTGTGTGGAACCTTTAGAGTTTTCCATATATAGCATAATGTCATCTGTATATAGTGACAGTTTTACCTCCTTTCTTCTAGTTTGGGCCCCTTTTATTTCTTTTTCTTGTCTAATTTCTATGGCTGGGACTTCCAAGCCTATCTTGAATAGAAGTGGTGAGAGTGGGCATCCTTGTCTTGTTCTGGATTAATCACATCTTAATAATTGCATTGTCATTATCTCTAGAAAAAGTCTGTTCTATGAATTATGTTATAGTCTGCACTAGGAAAATAACAGAATTTGGGTGGCATTTAGGCTTTGATCTGGATTAATTATCAATCTATAAAAAACAGAAGTCAGCTTATAGATGAGTTAAAACACAAATGAAATAGAGAAAGCACAGCATTGTGAAAAATTGAATCAGGTAGTCAGCCTTTGAAAATGATTAGGCATATGGTCTTGGATGAATCACTTTATCTCCTAGAGCTTGTCTTCTTTTAACCAAATAAAAAGAGAGAGATAGAGAGATCTTCCGGGGTCTGAATTTGAAAAATAATACCTGTAAAGCTCCTATTCTCCGATGTTTTAGTTACTGTCTCATATTTTACCTATTGTAACTTTATAGCTGTTAATATTTAAGTTACTGAGAATTTAGAATATAGAATGTAGAATTGTGGTAAATTGGATTTTAAAGGAAACTTTATTAGATTGGTAAAGCTATGAGTTTGTCTTCTCTATGATACTGTTTCCACACATGGTATTTAGAAATATGCACAAAACTGAGCTTGGGTCTTAGGATTTGAGAGTAATCAAAGGCAATTTCCTGAGAGAGTTGAGCTTTTAAACAATATTCATGGAAACTATAAAATTCAGTGCTATTTAAGATCTCCTTAATGACTCTTTGTTTCTTGCTGTGTTGTAAGTCTCAGATGAATGTGAACTGTAAGAATATGACCCTATAAATGCAAGCTTTCTCCTGGGAAACCAAGACAAGCTAACTATTCATGCTAATTTTTTTCCTGCGTGTATCCATTTAAACATCTTTTAAACTTTGGCTGCAAGATGCAGTTTTGGTGTTAAAGAATCTCAACTGATTTCAAAGAAGCATTTTAAGTCATCATCTTTTGTCCTCTTGACTGAAAGAATCAGGTTAAATATTTACAATAGCACTATTAAGACTGTAAAATTTACATGAGTTCTACTCTTTGAAACTTTTCAGGCTACTTTTCAGACTGCAGTGAGAGAGAAGTCAAAGACTTGAGAATAACCCCTCAGAACAGTTATTTTCTGGAGAACATCTATTGTATTGCCTTTAGATAAAACATTTGAATTAGGGAACACTTCAGAATAATTAGCATGGGTAAAATACGGATCATTTCAAATTAGATGACCCTAAAAGCTGTAGTTGCTCTAAATATTAATGAAAACTTTCTCCATATTTTAAATAAATGCTATTCTATAATTTCTTCTCATTGCCTTTCCCCCCACGCTACCAAGGCTAAACATTCTTTACCTTCAGGTAAATATTAAAAAGTTGTGAACATTCTTTCTTATTTTGAAACTTTGAAACTTTTGAATAAAGTCAGCAAGCTATTTCATCTTTCTAGTCAAACACCTGCTTTCTAAGCAAGAGATTACCAAAAAATAGCAACAAAGTGAAATGTTGTTGGAAGTAGTATATATAATCAGTGTATATAGACAGAATCATTGAAAATCTCATTCTGACTCAAATGTTAACTGTTGTTAGTTCAATCATTTATTTATTCATTTATTCAGCATCTATTAAAAACTCTAAAGTCAAGGATTTTTCTTAGGATACATAGAAATAAAAAATGACTGAACACATTCTCAGTCCTTAAGAAACTCACATTCTACTGGGGAAGAAAGGCAGTTCCCAAACTAGACTGCAGTATAACATGGTAAATGATGATTTATCAATAAAGACCCATGAGTATGAAACCATGAAGACATGATACTGCTGGAAAAGAAAACACATCTGCCAATGGACATGTGAATGAGAATGCCCAGGAAGTTCCCTGGAGAGAAACTTGCTATTACTGCCATTTTAGAGACTAGGACACCTAAACTAAGTTTTTCTTAGCAGGGCTGGAGAAATTGTTGAGGCAGTATCTTCTAGTGAAAGTTTTTGAATTGTCTTTTTCTGGATTAACAAGAACGTTATAGAATTGGAGTACTTCTTTGCAATTATACAGTTTGAAAGGGATCAAAGCAATAGAAAAGTGACAAGCTATGTTAGAGAAACCATAATAAAGGAGATAGGTCTGCAAAGAAAAACTGAGCACTTGTGAAAGTTGTGTTAAAACTTTTAGTTCTTTAAACCCACTCCTTTGAGATACCCCTTAAGTTTACTTTAAAAGAAAAAAGTAATTTAACCAAAGAAGTGAAATAAATAATAATTGCATAAATAGTTAAAAACATATTTCATAAAATATGGTTGATTTAATTAGAAATATATGATTACAATGAAATCTTGGAGCAGAAATAAAACATACAGTACTTTTAGTCCAAAACTTAAAGATTATAGGTAGAAAACTTAAAACCATAGCAGTAAACATATTTGGCCAAATATAAAAATCAAGTACATGAATGGAATGTCTTAAAGCTGTGCGATAAGAAGAATGAAACTAGTATTAATTACTCTCAAACCATGTGTGAAGCACAAAATTTAGTCATTTCAATCATTTAGGAAAAGAAATTCATTGGAAATAATTTTATTAATTACTTTAAATTGTTGACACTTTTAAATAATATAATTCATTTTTAAGCTTTTCCAATTTTAAATTATCACTTTTCCAGCTCATATATATTACTCTGAATTAAAAAATAAGTATGTTTATATATATACAATATTTTAAAGAAAATTAAAGACCTAAACATCTTAATATGCTATTTATGTTATAATGCATGTAGATATGCTTTCAGAAATACACACTGACAGTTTAAGTGGAAACACATCTAAATTTATAAAATAGCTTCCTTGTATATAAGGAAATATATATTATATATATATAACAGCTAATGGAAATGTTTTATATGTTTTATAAGTATCTGAAGTAAGTATAAATGGAAGCACATATTTTATATACAATATTCACTATGTAGGTATATATATGTGTATACATATATGCGCTGATATACATATAGTCTTCCCAGTAGTTGTGGCTGTATATTTCCTTGGTAACCCTAGCTACCAAAACATCAAACATTCATTACCAGTAGACTATTACAAAAACACTCACAAATTGTAGTAAGTTAGGGTAAAAATATGTTTTTAAAAAGTATCTAGTTATTAACATATGTAAGATTTATTAACACATGTAAGATTTAGAGAACACACGTAAGATTTATTTGACTGGGGCATGATTATTTGTAAAATTCAATGTAATAAATAGAGTAACCAAAAAATTAAGGCAGAAAGGGGATGATTTGTAACTCTGGACAATTATGTGTTAAAATAAAGGATAATTCAAAGATAAGCATGTTACAGCCCTATTTATTTATACAGTAGACACAACCAGGTATACAGAAAGATGTCTGTAAAAGAGTGTTCACTATAGCATAATTTTTAATAACAGAAAAATTAAAACAACCTAGCTATCTAAACTTAAGATGTTAGAATCTATGATCTCGCACCCACTTGTCAAAATACTTCTGTTTTTAAATATTCTCGCTTCTAAGATCATTGATTGTCAAAAGACATATTAACAATGTGATAATAAGTAAAATAATATATAATATATGAAGTATTACATTTAAAATTATTCACATATGTATGTTTATTTCCAATCTTTTTTCAAGAATTTATATATAAGATATAAACTGTGCTAAAGGGGATTTGCATTTCCTTATTTTTTCTATATTTTATAATGTTTAGTAATAAATACCTACTTATCTACATTTTTAAAAGTAGTTTATTTCTTTAGTTTTGTTAGTGTATCTTTGTGAAAATTTCATGTAAATGTCTAATCAACAAAAACTGAATTATTCTGAATTATTATTCTGATTATTCTGAATAATCAACCAAAAACACAATTCTAAGTGGACTTGCATTTTGTAAAGCTTCACAGATATTTAATAACGTATATTTACTTGGCACCAACTCTACGTGGTTCTGTTTTACCAAGGTAAGAAAGTCAAGAGCATTTTCAGCCAAACTTACTCCCTAGAGGGCTGATGGCTCTTTGAAATGTGTTGCAAGGCCATACAGCTTTATCTTACCAAATATTAACCAAATTTATTTTTAAGTAAAATAGAAATAAATATCTCAATAATTACATTTTTACTTTTTGGGCTATGAGGCTGGACCACAACTAATATTTTTAGTGAAGAAAGACTGAATGGAGGTGTTGAGTTTTAAATGAAATTATAAGGGAACAAAAAAACCTATGAGATTCATTACCAAGCCCCAATGTACAAAATTGTGCTTGATTAGATGTTTACTAATAAAGACTGACTTGTTGTTCACCAAACTATTTCTTTTTTTTTTTCCCTAAGTTAAGACATATGTTACTTTATTAACTAGTTAGTTGAAGTCATGTGAACGAGTTCTTACCAACTGAATATGACTAAATGTAATATACATAACTTTTAGATCTAGATGATAAGAGCTTCTGAGCAATTTTCCATTTCCTTCTGCCTGTAGGCTAGTTGAAGGGAACCCCAAGGTCTAGCGGTCAGCAGAACCCCTAATATGGGAAGAACTAGTGTCTCTGAGTTATCATATTTAAGAATGCTCAATGAAGAATCACAGTGAACTGTTATTTAAATGAGAATGAAATATCTTATTGTGTCAAGTCATAGGAAATTTGGGATTCTTTGTTACAACAGTTAATCTATCTCAATCAATACAGAAAGTAGTACTTTCAATTGGAATACTGTATAACAAAAACCTAAATTACATGGTAGTGGTTTAGCTGTTGAGCAGCAACCACCCAAACACAGAATATTGCCCGTAAAGGTGTCTTGTAGATAATATGGTTACTGAGTCCATAGCTCCAGGGTAAGTCATTGGATAGAATCAGACTGATGCTGTGTTTTGATTGTTATTAGCTTTCCAGTTAAAGTATAATAAGAAAGAGATGCTCCCAGGTGAGAATTATCTGATTTTTAACAAGAGATTGAAAACATGGGAAAGTCTAGAGATCGAGAGCCTTAAAGCTTTGGGGAAAAACAACAACAACAACAATTCCTTCTGAAAGGGAAATAGTAAGATACTAAACTAAAATAGATCACGAATTTCAAAGACCCAGAAAGATTCCTTGGTTAAAAAGGTCGAATATCAAATAACTGATTACAGCTGTTATCTTTCCTTCTGACCTAGCTTTAATTTTCCAAAGAGCCTCAAGATAGTCAACATTAGCTTGACTAAGTAAATTAGGTTTAAGAATTATGTCTAGAAAAGAATTGCAGGTGAAGTTATTGGAATAAGAATTGCCTGGATCAGAAGCATCCTAAGTTTTTGAAGGAACAGTATTTCCAAAAAAAAAAAAAATCAGCCCAGACCCTCTGCTTTTCCAAAAATCATCTGATTGCTCAAGCATTAAAACAGTAAGTTCCAAAATCAGAGGCAAAAAGTGGACTTGGTAAGCACTATAATCCTTAAGGAGGCTGTGTTCCCCAGTACTCATTTTATAGATGGCCATGGATGGTGTAACCATATATTTTAGGACCCAAACAGATGATTTGAGGAATAGAAGGAAGTGTTATTACTAGTAGCAGAGACAACAGACACATGCCAGGACGCTCTGAGCAACCCTTGGACATGGAGAAAAATGTAAAGTGAAAAACACACCACAGGAAAAGACAGGGACTCCTGAAGACAAAAGACAATGGAGTGTCTCTCAGAGAACAGACCCTGATATAATCATGAATTTGCCACATCTCCTGGGTGGAGGACTTTCATAATGATGATCTGGCAGGATTTCAAAAATGATTCCAGTGTCTGTTTTTTCCTTTCTCTCTTTTTCTAAATGAAGAAGCTCACTGAGTTATCCCTTCCTTTTTCTAATAGTGTATATCATGTGTTGGGGAGTGGTGGATAATGTTGCATTTTAGCTCATATATCATTACATCATGAGGATTATATATTCCCTGCAGATCATGGACTTTTAACTGGATACGACAACCAAATGAATCTTGAAGCTGGCTCCTTGAGCAAGAATATGTGTGTATGGTATGGTATGAGATGAGTAAAATGAGTATTTTGTTTCCTAAGGTGTGGACCATGATAAAAAGAAGTTGACTGATTGTTCTTCAACATGTTTCAGTTTCCCACTGGGTTCAAGGTAGCCTGCATGTCCCTTTGTCCCTTCTGTTATATACGGCAGTTTAACTGAGTCTTGGCTAATGGAGTGGGAGCAGGAGTGGAGTTCCTCACCTCCAGTGCTGGCCCGTAAATGCTGTTACATTTGTTCTCCACATTCTCTTTCCCTTTAATTTCCAGTTAAGATGCAGAGTTCCAGGAGAAAGCAATAAGGCACAAGGGTACAACGAAGTCACAGATGGAAGGAGCCAGGGTCCTCAAATCACCATCAAACACCTGCACTGATGTTTTACATGAGTGAGAAATGAGCCTCCACTGTGTTAAGCCTCTGAAATTTGGGAGTTGCTTCTAAGGACACTTAGCTGAGCCAACCAAACACACTGGCTTAGTGGCCCTAACAATCCACATTGGCACTCAGTTTCAAGATAGTCACTGGTAGGATGAAGACAAATTATAATTACCCATAAGTGACTTAATTCATATGAAAAATATATGCCAAACTGTTAAAGGAGAAATAAAAAATTGCATAGAAAACAAGCAATAAAATGAGAAGATGGGAGGAATATCCCCAATGAAGCATCGTGGTAAATGGCAAGAGTCACGGAAAACTGGAACTCATAGTCGATTACTGGAGGTTGGTCCAGATCTCGTCTGGAAGGCAGGCCAACTGATTGACACCTAAGCCTAATGATTGATTTCCTCGGCTCAGTAGTGAACTGTTTTTCTACCAAAACTGAGTGGTTTTATTTTTATTTCCATGGTGTGCTGGGTTGCTTGTGGTTCCCCACAGCTTTCCTGCTGAATTAGGGACGGCTAAGGTTGAATAAAAGGGAAAGCCTGATGCTCGGCCAAGTGAAAGATCATATATGAGAATAAGAGTTGGATTCGGGGGAAATGAGAGGGTGGAGGGAGTGAAAAGGCTGTGTCTCTCCAACAGGATGTCGCATGAGTACGAACTACACCCGTCAGTGTGGGAAATGTACCAAGAGGTGTGGCTGTTTGTACAGCTCCCTTGATGGTAGGATGGTGCCCTCTCCAATTTCCTGTTTCAGTAACTGGGAGTTGATTATCTGTCTTAGTCCCTGATGCGAGGTGGGAAGACAGCAGGTGCCCAGTAAACTGGAGGAGAGAGAGAGAGAAAATTTGTCCATCCCAGTTTACGGTTTGATCATGACGCTCCAATCCTCTCTTTCACACTTAGGAAAAAGACAGCACCCATATGTGCACCCCTGTTTCGATTACAGCTGCACTTTGACAGGTAGGATTTTGGTCTTCAGAGTTTGTTTCTATCCTGCATAACATATGACATATTCTCAATTAAAAAATGTGTTAATTGATTATTCTTTTAAAGAAGGCACCTCTAATAGATCTGAAGGTCTTTTAGTAGTCTGCTCAAATTTAAAAATTATCACTTTTAGTACATGGTGACTGTGGCTTAACTTCAGAGGGAAATGTGAGAGGTGGTGAAGACAATGATGGAGGGCAAGTGGGTGTGTGTGGAAGTGAGGAGGCTAGTTATCAAGGTGCCACAATGAAGGAAAGTTCCACTTTAACTCTGCATCTGATCTTTAGCATCTTCTCCGGTTTCTCTTACCTGGATGTGCCTCCTTTTGTCACATGGTGCACAATTGTGTACAGCTTTCCAAGCTTTCCATTTGTGTTATATCTTTTTTTCCCAGTAGCTCACTCCCATAATTAGCGCATCTAGCTGTTCCTCACAAATTCATTTTTTCACTCATTCTTTCATTTATTTATTCATTAATATGTTCTGGATCCTGTGCTGCCCCCTTCACCTAATCTGACAAATTCTGGAACTTACCAGACTATATGTATATATTTGGCTGCTTTTCCCCTCTGTCCTGGCTTTCAGAAATGGTGCAGTGGTTTACCTCATCCCTCCCATTCAGTCCTGATCTATGAACGTACAAGGACTGATGTGACACACATTACCTGCAAGGAAAATCTTTCCTTGCATTGTGATGGCTGGTTTTGTTAAAGGGATACTTTTGAAACAAGAGACAGACATCTGAAGTCTTTAATGATTAAATGGAGAGAACCTTCTTCTTTACAAAAGGTATCCTCCAGAGGTGGAGGACTTGGTCCTCACAGAATGATACAATGATCATTAACTAAATACTCCTTCCACTATGGCATCGTGTAAATGCTTGAATTACATCCATTCCTCCCGATAACCCATGAGGAGATGCTCCGTTATCCCCACTTTACAGAAGAGAATCACTGAGGCAGGAGAAGATAAACAGCTAGTAAGTGATGGAAATGAACTCAGACTTGAGTCTGTCTGCTATGCCGGCTTCCTGACTGTAAAACAACTATTGTGTTTATATCGCTTTACAGTTTACCAGGTACTTTCCTACCTATTCTTGAATGTCACCCACAGAGTAATTCTGTCCCCAAAGCACTCTTGTCACTGCATTTATAGGTGAGGGAATTGAAGATCTGGTGTGCGATTCATCCATGGTATCATTGCCCTGGCGCAGAGATTGGGGTTTACTATTATGTCTTCATTTCTCTGCATCTCAGTCCTAAGTGCACAGAGAATTTCTAATCAAATCATGTACACACACACGTGTATAAATTCCCAGCGGCCTTATTCAAATCAAAAATTCTTCATCATTACATAAGTAGTGAATGCAAACACCAAGCTAATGAGATCTGAGCTGAGAACAAACATCGGGGCAGCTCTATATTCCAGCTGAATAAAAGCAACACAGGGAATTACAAGAGGTCCTGCCCAGAAACTTCAAAGGAAATAGGCGATCCTTATTAAGAGTTCTTAACGCATATTCATCTGGAAGCGAATGCTTGCTACGGGCATTTTCTAAGCCACGCTCAGCACATCATTGCCCACTAGTCAACCTAAGACATAAAAACACAGAAATTTCAGGTGTTAAATGAGCCACCCTGGGGCACCTCTACATAGTCCCTGGGATGCAGTAAAGGAACTATATGGAATGTGACAAAGAAAATTAATTAAAATGGTCCATAAAGACCGCCAAGATCAAACAAATTGTGGCCCCAGCACATGCCAATTCTGTACCTGCAAGCAAGAGCTCATGAAATCCAGACAAGCGAAAGCATGTTTTTATACTTTAATGAGGAAAAGAGGTGGTCATGTTTCTTAGCTATTCAGAAATCTATTCCGGCCACCTTGCGTTTGAGAATTCTAACAGGGCAAGTTTATCCAGCTCTTACAGCCTTTTCTTCAGCCAAAGCAGCAGAGGGCTTGATTCCATTCTATCTGGGAGTTTTCAATAAGAGATGAAGCTGTTAAAAAAAAATCACATTTTACCCATGGTCCAAAGACAGCTCACATAAGCTTTAGGGTTAGCTGTAAGAGAGTTTATTTATTTACAAGTTTCAAAAGTTCAAAAGTAAGAGAGTTTATTTATTTACAAATGTCAAAAGTCAAATTTATTACAAATGTCAGTCAGTCTCTTGCTCTTTTACTCTTTCTTTTTTTTCTTCGTAATATTTACATATTCATCTCTCAGATATGGCTAGAGGATCCTTCTTTGATTTTCTGTTGGTGGACATGCAAACACTTTCTGTGGAGTTTTTCCCTTTAAGGAAAAAACCTACTACGCTTTAATCGCTTCTCTATGATTTTGTTTGTTTGTTTTGTGTTTTGGTAATTTGCTGTGGCAAAGTGAATGACAGAACTCCATGGCTACACTATGTTTTTTCATAATGTTTTATCTTATTTTAAGCTCTTTATGAGTTTCCCTTCCCTGCTTGGGGACCTGTCTGCCCTCTGGTTCTAAACTTCCTATTTAGACGCCACGGTCAGCCTTCCATCTGCAGTTTCTTCATTTCCATTGAGGGAGGAGATATCACTGAACTGTCGCTTTCAAGACTGTTTCTGTACATGAGTGAAGGCAAATTTATATCGATCCTAGTGACATGGTTGCAGAGCCAAGGAAATGGAAACAACCACATAATTTATGGCTTGTTATGTTTGGTGATAAACAGACATTTTAATTAAGTTTGAGGTTGAAGCTTTTAAAAAACCTTCTGCCTGAATTTTATCACCCACAACAAATACAGCCTTGGATGAAGGAAGAAATAAATAGCAGAATGAATCCTACACGTACACATGGACTAAGGACACAGGGACTTACTCTGCTTACGTGAGATGGGGCCACGGAGTGAAATGCCAGGAAGGTCCCATCAACCCACAAAAGACATCTGTAGAAACCTTGACTATAAAAGAAGCTATTTTTTTTCCCCTCCCCCAGGCCAAAATTCATAGACTTTAAAAGGCACAGGTATAATAGTAATGGGAAATGAGGAGTAATTCCCATAAATATAGCTTTACCAAAGCACCTGCCCGTGGAGTAATTTGTCTGTGAGCCCTTTTGGGATGACCTCATCTGATGTATTGTTGCAGAGCAGAATCAGAGCCTGGGCAGAAGTGTGAGATGAATCCACAGCCTGCGGCTCCCAAGGGCTCCTTCCCCCCTGGCTGTGCACGGGTCGACCTGGGTGGCGAGCATCTGAAGCTAAAGTGGCAGAAGGCACCCAGGACCGTTTCAACAGTAACGTGTATCTTCTTGGTGGAACACACAGAAAGCCTGGCGCCAAGTCCTAATGTGAGATATGACTTTTCAACCTTATTTATAGAAAACATCTCCTGAAAAGTGAGCATGCTACTGTTATGAGAGGCAAGTATGGACATAAGAAATGTTTATGGTTTATAGATTCATTATAGATACAACTACAGTGGACACAACCTTTTCTTGGTATCCTGGTATGTTAGTCTGCTAAGGTTGACTCCACAAACTTCCAGAGACTGGGTAGCTTAAATGACTGAAGTTCCTTTTCTCATACTCCTGAAGTCTGAGATCAAGGTGTCAGCAGAGCTAGTTTTTTCCGGAGGCCTCTGTCTTTGATTTGCGGATGGCTGCCTTCTCCCCATCTTCACATAGTCTTTCCTCTAAATGAGTGCACCCCTGTGTCTCTCCATGTTCAAATTTCCTCTTTTTATAAAAGCACCAGTCAGACCGGATTAAGACCCACCCTAATAGCCTTATCTTAATATAATCTTGGTTTCAAAGACTCAATGTCCAATTACCTTCAAATTCTGAACTATTTCTTAGGGGTTAGGGCTTCAACATACGGATTTGAGGGGTACAGAATGCAGGTCATAACATATGGCACACTAGAAATTAAAGTTCACAAAGAGATGTGTTATGGACAAATAAAATAAACGTCATTTTCCACATAAAGTTTCACCTCTTCTAAAAGGAATGTGGAGAGCACGTTTAAAACACGGTCAATGAGTTATTTGCACAAAAGGATATGCAAATGCGGGGATGCATTCTTTTCATTATCTGGAAAGTTTGGAAGCACAGCTACCACGTGACATTTGAGAAGACAATCACATCAATCCTCATTATTGCTCGGTGTCACAATTAATAATGTTTCATGCTTTTGTACAGTATTTGCCAGTTTCAAAGCACATTCTTACTCATTGTTTAATTTTAACCTTGAAATAGCCGATGGAATGCTGGTGTTGAAATGCAGGGCTGTTTCATGTGTTTTGGGAGAACCGAGGTGTCAGGGAGATTGAGTTAAGGATGATCCCTTAATAGAAACATCTCTATTTCTTCTGTTCTGGCTGGGCATCTTGTTGGCTATGCTCTTTCCATTGGCAGCAAAGGACTTTCTCTCTATGTTATGATTTTTGTGAAGTGAGCATACATTTTTCCATAAATCAGAAAAAATATATTGACACTTAATGTGTTTAAGAGATTATGCTGCTTGTAAGTCTTTGTTTTTAGTACAAGATTATAGACTTAATTTCTGAAAGTATCCATATAATTAGTTTTAATAGCATGATTTGGGAAATCTTGATACTAGTCCGATACAGAGTTTTGAATTCCACCTGCCACTGGAGTCTAAATCATACAAGAAGAAACACACAGAGAAGGACACGGTACTGGTTCTACCTTTCAGGCAAGAAAAAGGCAACTTCGGCTCTTCTGTTTCAAACACATGTGGGAGATAGCATAGAGATAATATATACATTTCTATTCAGTCATATAACATATATCTCTGTAAAAATGACTAATTTGTTCTAAAGAGGGGCAGCTAAAAAAAAAAGGCTTACTTGTGCTTGCTTCTCTGTGATGAGGGAGACCCTTCTTCTCTATAATAGATGTTTTTCAGTTTAATTCTGATCCGTGTAACAGGTATTGGTGTGATATTTGAGTATCTATGTACGTAAGAGTGTTGTTTTCCAGCAGTATTGTTATTTGAGAATTTCCCAACATAAAGAAGCAGCACCCACAATATCTATTCTGAGATTTTTTTTTTCACATTTTCAGTAACACATCTCAATCTTTTCCATCCATGACTCTTCCTAGTAACATTTCACTAGGATTTGCCTGAGAAATAAAGTGTATCTTGAAAACAAAGGAGACTGAGAGCCTCAAAGGACTAATTACAGGCCTGAGAATTATTTGGCAGCACTCAAACATATGGTAAAAAAGGAAGCAAACAAACAAACAAACAACTCTCTGGATTAGTGATGAATTACGGTCATGGTGAAACAATACCTCAAGGAGGATTGGAAGTAACTCATTCAAAAAGCCTGTCTTACAAAATGCTTTCCTTAGGAGGGATAGTGGATCTGAGAGAGAGGTTCAGGTGGATTTGGGGTAAGGTGAACATTTCCAGAATTTTCTGCAGTAGCATTGTCTAAAATTGTGTGATTTTCCCCTAATACTATTCATCTGCTGTTAGCGATTATCACTAAAATGATAACTGTCTCTTTACTGAATGATACCTGCCAACTAGATTAACAAAATATCAGCATTTTAGGGGTCATAATTTATACAAAATTTGTTTGTTTTCAAACTGACAAAGTAATGTATGCTTACTTAAAATATTCATCATATGGCCATGCCGAGAGTAAATGCAGAAATCTGTATTCACCTTTCTTCAACTTTCTCTTGAGAAGTGACAACTATTAACATTTTGTAAATATACACATTAATGTATGCAACCTGTGTAATATCTTATTATCTGTCACCCTGTCTTGACATGACAAGGTTGTAGTAATAAATGTATTAGCTTATCAAGCAATAAAAACTAAAAGTAGTTCCACGTCTTGTTTTAGTGTTACAGGAAAATGGCATGTGTCATTTACTGAGTAAATTGAAATGTCTTAGTGTTTTTAAACTTTTTCTCCAGGCGCATTCTCTATATGACTGACTCAGTATCTCATCCAAGTTCGTCCTAGTGACTGTTTCACTGCAGATCAAGCTGGATTGCTCCCAGCTCTCATTCTCCCTCTTTGACTTAGCTGTTTGCTAGTAGAGCAGAAGTTTCTTTGTTGTCTTTTCATTTTTCTGTTGTTTGTTTCATTACTAAGATTCGGTACCTGAAAAGAGGGCCAGGAAGCCAACCAAGCAAGCACGAATCTTTTCTTCTTTAAGGTGGGTAAGTGAGTGAGCAAATAGCCCAAACTGAATTCATTTTTTCAGTTTGCCACATTTTCTTGTGTGTACACATACCGGTGGACATGATTTATCGTATATACCTTTAATTTCCAGTTCCAACATTGAACATTCACGTTTTACTTATACCGAAGAGCTTCCGGTGGAAATGAGGTTCTTAGATTTAGAAATGAGAAATAACTAATAATTCAATTTATTGAGAAACAATTATGTGCCTTATATGCTAAGATAATTTTTCTAAAGAAAAAAAAAACCTAAAATTTTTGATAACCCCTGAGTCAGAAATGAAAGCATTCGCATAAAGAGGCCAAATCTTTACATGAGAAAATCTTTGGGTATGTTGCTCAGCTGCTAAAATGAGTTTGTGAAGAATAAACAGAAAACAGAAGCTGGACCTGAGCCAGATGTGGGATACGTGGGGAACAAAAGTCAAAGCGGTTTTGTCAGCAATGGAAGGTTGGGAAACAAACCAAGTTCTTTGTAGTCCAAGTGCTATGTTGTCTGGTTTGTTTAATTTTTGAAGTTGACACATCGCACATTGTTGAACTGACATGTTGAATGAACTCGAGGGTAGGGTGGAAACTGCTAACAAGCCAAGGGCCCTGCCCTCACGGATGAGTCATCAGTGGTAAAAAAACAAAACACGTGGATCAGTTTGTCTGGAAGAATTTCCAAACTTGTCGAGATATTGTGGACACGTTGTGAACAGTGCCATGTCGTCTGACACACTTGACACAATGTTATTTTAAAGCAATATGCCAAGAATTGAGATAATGCAGACATAGATTCATATTTAGACAAAGTGACATCTTAATGAGACTAAAGCAGTGCGCTCCAGACAATGGGAAGTTTTGTGGTCTCATCACACGTAGTAGCCATTAAGAGCAGTTTAACTTCAGCCTCAGAATGGGATCACATGGAGTATAAAGTCATGTAACGGAGCTTTACCTCTCAGTGCGGCATTTCATGTCATAGGAATATGATTCCAATAAATTATAATTTAGCTAAATCTGGGCTGATGGAAGGTAGGATGGAAGGAGTGAAGGAAGGAACGAAGGAAGGAGGATGGAAAGAAGGAAGGAAGGATGGAAGGAAGGAAAGGGGTATTAAAGGAATGGGGAAGGGAAGGAAAGGAGAGAGAAATTTCCAAATAAACTTAAACTGAAGCTAATAAAATAGATTGCTAATTGTGGTCATCAGAAACAATAAATACCTTTCATGGTAAGGTGAATGGGACCCAATCTAATGAAAACTAATTGACTGAATTAACAAGAAAATGTTATTGTATATTTGCAATAATTTAAGGAAGAAATACACTCTTTGGTCTCATTTGCAATGACCTTTGCTTTAGAGAACCTTCTGCAGCTGGATCACATTGTCCAATTTTGGTATTCAACCTTTATGAAGAGGGGAAATGTGAGTTTTCAAAGGGCTCATCAAGGTTATCAAGTCTAACCATTAAAGACAAAGTAGCCACCGAATTGAATCTTGGTAAGAACTACTCTCAGGGAATGTCTAAATAGAAATAGTCAAGACATGAACTCCGGGAGGCTTATGGAACTGTTTTTATAGAGAGAAAAGTGAAAGTAAACAGAAGGTCATTTATTAAAGAATACGATTGACTATCCTAAACTGATTAACCAATCTTGGAGCCCAGATTTTAAGGATGCAGTTAAAATCATTGTCAACTCTTTTTTTGTATACTGGTTTCATGTTTGGGAACTAATGATTAAATATAGATTAGGAAATTCAGTGAAGAATTTGCAGAACTGTTAGCAGCATTTAGATGGTGATTATCACTAGTAGAATTTTATTTTTACACCATTTTCTCATGTGATATATAAGTTTATCTTAACTGTACTTCAAACTGGGTTTGTTGAGAGAATTTCCCATTAACCTTTCTGTAACAGGTAATTTATCCAACCCTATGGCTCACTGCTAATAAACAATATAGGATACCAGTAGTTTACTAACCCATCAATGATGCTGATTTAAAATGCTAAAATTGTGGGGGGAGGGTATAGCTCAGTGGAAGACTGCACGAGGCCCTGGGTTCAATCCCTAGTGCCTCTGTGAAAATAAATAAATTTAAAAACCTAATTACCTCTCCCTTAAAAATAAATAAATACATAAATACGTAAATAAAATTTAACAGTAAAATAAAATAAAATGCCAAAACTCTGGCCATAACAACTGAAGAAACTCAATTGCAAATCATACGTGTTTTAGACCTCCTTCTTAGGGAATTTAGTTTTAGGGTCATTTTTCCCAATATTTTAAATATTTCTGTCCGTGGAATCAATGATAATCTTTGTCAGTTGCTCCCCACCAGCACTCTTCTTCCCAACGGCCCCACGTGTTCATTTTTGGAGATGATGTGATCCTGGGAAATTAGGCACCATCACTGTCTTTTGAGGTGGAGTGAACGCCGACAGCTAAGCCAGCCAGTTCTCCCATCTCCAGTCACCATGCTAAGGGCAGGTGAGGCCATGGGCTCTAAGCCAGATCAGTCATGCTGAACCTTCTCTTCACTGGACATGGATCTTCTCTTCACCTCTAGAAACTTCAGAAACCCTGCAGTTGTCGTAAATTTGGGCTAGGATCCAGCCTGGAGACAATGTGACTGCAGACAGCAACCGAGAGTGAAAGACCTGGATTATCTGACGCTACAATTGCTCAGACACTTTCACTCTCCATTGCCAAGGAATCATATATATTAAATTATCTCATTTATGCTGACGGTTAGTGTCCATCCATGATAAGCATAATAGTATTATCTGTTGGCAGTCTACTTCTCAACTCATGATAGTTTCTAACACATATCTAAGAGGTATTTAAAAGAAAATGATGGCTAGCGGCTATGGACACAAAAGTAAAAACATAAGGACAATTTATCACTGTGGAAGTCTGCACAGAAAGGAGGTTGACTGAAGCTGAAAGTTTGCACTGAGGGATATTAAGATTCATGTTGATTTCTTATTTATTCATCTCAGCTGATTATTCACTTTCTTTTTTCCTTTTCTTCTTCTTTTTTTACGATTGAAGAGGAAACTGTATAAAGGGCTCAAAGTGTACATTGAACTAACGTCTTGTTTGTTCTTTTAACTAAGGTATAAAGTTCAAAAGGACACATGTCTTTAGGCATTTGCCTCTTGTATTGCCAGAAGTTAGTTCAATAACTGACATTTACTGAATATCTAGTTTGACTGAAGAATTAAGTGTTTTAATTTAGTGCAGCACTAAAAGAAAATATTATTTTTGATGAAATTTATATCGTGGTTACTTTTTGATGACTAAGGATCACTTTTCTTCCTTTCTAGTCTGAGTGATGCTTTCCCATCGTTATCGTATTCCAGTGCAGTGTTCATTTGTACGGGGAATGAGCATGTTCATGACTAATTCGTGGTGGTTAATTTTATTTGCCAGCCTAACTAGGCCATGGGGTGCCCAGATATTTGAGTTAACATTATTCTGGGTGTACCTTTGAGGAGGTTTCTGGATGAAATTAATATTTGGCCTGGTAGACTGAATAAAACAAATTGCCCTCCGTCGTGTGAGTGGTTCTCATCCAATCCTTTGAAGATGTGAATAGAATGAAGTCTGAGTAAGAGACAATTCTCTCTCTCTCCCTGACTGTCTCCAAGCTGGGATTTTGGTGTTCTTCTGTCTTTGGATCTTCCAGACACAGACTGGACATTACACCACTGATTGTCCTGATTCTCAAGCCTTTGGGCCAGAATTAGTACTATGTCATTGGCTTTCTGGGTCACCAGCTTTCTGACTGCAGATTTTGGGATTTCTCAACCTCTATAACCAAGTAGGCCAATTCAAATAGTACCTACTTGTTCTGTTTTTCTGTCAAACTCAGACTAATATAGATGGATAGACACAATTAATGGAAATACGCAGAAAAGATATAATAAAAGAAAATGCTAATACTGAAGAAGTGAGGTAATGAGAGAATGAATTAATTTAACAAGGATGCATAGGTACATATCAGGGCTATTTCTATCTTATTTTTTAAAGCTACCCTTTCTGCTACACTTATCAGTATATATTTCATTAATTTATTTATGCATTTGCTCATTAATTTATTCAATAATCACTCATCTTTGAGTTTCCGATGCCTACAAGGTTAAAGGCACTCAATAAAAGACCCTCTACAGGTCATTACCTACAGTCAGAGAAAACACAAACCCAAACAGCGAAAGGCTCCATGCTAGGGTTAGTGTCAGAGTGCTGTGGGAGAAGACACAGGTGGCTAAGTCAGATTGGTGAATCAAGCTAAACTTCTGAGAAGAGATGAGCATTTTCACAGTGCTCATGAGTTTTCCGTATTTTTATACAACATCCTCTTTGGTTTTCCTAACAGTCTGTGGGGGAAGACACAGTGCAGAACATCTCTTTGGAAACCAGTGATTTGACTTCTACCTCTCAAGCTGGCCTCAAGCCTGAGTTTGCTGCATGTTGTTTGCAATAACGAGGCCAATGTGAAGAGTGCACCCCACAACAAAAAGTGGTTTATTCTTGAAATTCCGAAGACACTAACCTCTTGCTTGAAATCTGCACTACACAATGATCTCTGCACCCAGGCTATTGAATCTTACCACTCTGGGGTGGAAATGTCTGCACAATTTACTGAGGCTTCAGGCAGGGTTATGTTGGTCTACCAGTTAAATAGTTATGTTAGGAATAAAAAAAGTATTTAATGGTTTATTGGAAAGCCAATGGCATAATGTGTGAGGGGCCTTTTTAACAGTATTCTAAAAGTGTCAAAATTCCATGCAATTTTCCACACATAAAAATGGCATAATATCCTACAGGTGTCAGCCATTTATTTCCACTTGCTCTGCTCATTAGTGAAATATTTCAATACATAGTCTCCTATATATTAATCTGGCATGTCCTGATGACTAGTCAAACTCAGCAAGCAACTAGGTAAGTTCTGAAAAATATATTAAACATGAAGAACTTACTACAGTTTATCTGAAGTGCTTCTGCTTGTTGTGGTCACTGCCTGTGATGCTGGTTCACTGCGTTGATTGTTGTCTTGTCCATTGACCACTGTAAATTCCTTGTGTAAGAGCCAGATGTTCCCGGTAGATAAGTTCTCTTTGCCTTATGCTCTCAACCAAATTAATAAAGATTGCCCAAGGGCAGTTCACAAACCTTTAAGAATAGACTATTTATTTTTTTTTTAAGAGTAGTTGATTTGCAGTGGATGTGTACTTTTGGGAAATGCGTGCTGCTATAATGGTGGACATATTCCATGCTGTTTCTCAAATACACTCTGGCACATAAACCTCACAGCAGGGTGCTCTGACTTATAACATTTTTCCACAATTAAAAAAGGTTTACTTTTTTTTAAAGAAATAAATGCGTAACTGTAAAACAGTATGTATCTTTGACTTTTTTCTATATTTGAAACATATACATTTTGCTTTGAGTAAATGTATTTACCCATATGTTTTGAGAATTACTACTGATAAATATGAAGCCCCAAGAAGTTGATATAGTCCTATTTTACTGAATAGTAAGTCGAATTTAACTTCTGTTCACTCTATCCTACTGCAAACACTTATTTCCATTGGCTACCATGACACTGCCCTCAAATGGTTTTCCTCCTGTTTCTCCGGATGCTTCTTATCAGTGTCCTGGTTGTTCATCTCTCTGACCGCCAAACACCAGAGTTCCTAGGACTTATGCCTTGTTCCCTTCCCCTTTTCTAAAAATAACACTCCTTTGGTGATCTCATACAGTTTCATGCTTTTAAATACCATTTATCTGCTGATGATTCCTAAATTTGTGTTTCTAGTCATATCTTCCACCTAAACTCTATGCAGGTTCTTTCTTAATGGCCTCACCTTTATGCCTAACATCTCTCTCAAATGTAACAGCTCCAAAACTAATAAATCATTAAGTAGCACTATGCTATTTTGTATACTAATTAATAGGGAACATTTATAATGTCTGTCCAACTAATATGTCTTAAAAATTAATAATCTGACTATAGCTTGGCTTAAATGTCTTGGGATCGTGTCTTCTTCTTTGGAGTTTTGATTTTAAAACTTGAAACATTGACCATAAAAATTATAGTTCAACTCTGTTACTTCCATAATTGATCTTGTCACTTGACTAAATAGATGAATAATATTACCTTCCAAGAAATCCTTTAACAAAGGAGATGGTTTTATTTATTTAGTAGAGGAAATTTAAAATATAATTCATGTAATATCTTAATGAATTAAGAGATTCCTTTGTATATATGAATATATATTAAACTTTAGAGTTTACCAATAATGCATAAATAAGCAAGTACAAGCAATATTACTCAAAGTATCCCATAGAGAAAGGTAAAAATTTAAACATTTTGAAAACTGGTTATTAGACAAGCTTTTGAGGATGATAAGAACCCTATCTTTGCTCTCCGAAGCAATACTAGGCAATCTCAGGTGATTCTTGTTGGGGAAAGAAACTTCATGAAGGGACACAATTAATAAATAAAGTTACTAATTGTCAAAGGAGATACTGAGGACATGAGACATGAGGACACATCTATATGCTGATAAAACATGGTAGAGTGGAAATTTTCCTGCATGAGTTATTTACTTGTTTAGTGGATTGGGGGTTTCAGGAAATGCCGTGGAGAGTTTCATCCAGAAACTGCAGCATACTGGCACTGAAAGACTGAGGACAGAGGTAGACGTTGCAGTTAACCTGGATACTTGTACACTCATCATGAGTATGGGGCAGTTAGGTATCTTGTAGTTAGGAGATGGTTGCAACGTACATGAATGGGAAAGAGAAGCAGGACAGTTGAAAAGTAAAGAAAGCAAATGCCTCATGGTAAGAGGCCTATGAGTGAATGGGTGAGTTCAAGTAAGATATCAGAGGTTTCCCAGAAATAAACTGGGGCGACGTTTTTGAATAGAAGTGGAAGTCCTATATTTGTCAACATGGACAAGAAGCGATGACTTCCGATTTTAAATTTCCAGCCTTGACTTTTTCCCTAACTCCTGACTTGCACATCCAACCACATATTTGACTTCTCTACTTGGATATCTAATTGACATCTCAAACTTAGCACAGCCAAATTACAACTCTGGATCCCTGCCCCTCTCTAACCCTGCATGCTTTTCAGGCATTTCACATCAGTTAATGCTCCAAAATGCATCCAGTTGCATAGACCAAAAACTCAAAGTACTGATTTTGCTTCTTTTTCCATCACAGATCACATGTTGCCCCTGGTATCACTGGAGAATAAGATAGGTCTCTCACTATGCTCCTGATTCCTTTATTTTCTTTACTGCTCCTTTCTCAGTCAGTGCCATCTGCTATAACAAAGTACAATTGACAGCTGGCTTGTAAACAACAGAAATTTATTTCTTATAGTTCTGGAGACTAGAAAGTCCAAGATCAAGGTGCCAAGAGATTTGGTGCCTGGTGAGAGACCACTTCCTGATTCATAAATGACTATCTTCTTGTGTGTCCTCATATGGCAGAAGGAGCTAGGGAGCTCTCTGGGGTCTGATCTTCTTTATAATGGCTCTAATCTCATGCTCCAGAGTTGTACCCTCATTGCCTAACTATTTCCCAAATGTCTATCCTCCAAATGCAGTCACACTGGAGTTGGCTGTCAGCATATGAATTTTGAGGAGATGCAAGTATTCAAGCTATAGCAGTCCCTAACCCAATCATCAGCAAGTCATGTTAGCTTTATATTTTATTCAAAATCAAATTACTGCCCCCTACTTCCTCTATTACTGTGCAAACCACCATCATCTCTCTTCTGAAATACAGCTGTAGACCCTAAGTAGTCTCTCCCTTTCAAATATTATTTCTCTAGAGCCCAAAAGAGCCAGAATAATTCTTTATAAATATAAATCACATCATGTTATTTCTGTCTTATAATCTCCAATGCCCTTGTTCTTCATTTACCACAAAATGCAAAGGCTATCCTGGACTTGCAAGGTCCTAGGGGATCTAGCCTACCTTGTATTTCCCTGTGACTTCCTTTCATACCATCCTACTAATTGTTCCTTGTTCTGAAGCTTCCTTACTCTTCATTTTTCTCAAACAAGTCAAACTTCTTCCTATTACAGAACTTTTATCTTAATTGTCATTCACTTATATCTTACTGTAAAACTTCTTGAGCTGTTTCTTAAAATGTAGGTTTTATTTTTAACATAACCTCACAGAGGTCTTCCATTACCACCTGATTTTAGTCATGCTAAAATTCATTCACATTAAGAGACTGTGTGTCATGATGTTCACAATTTACTTAAAAGTGTCAGACTGCATAGTTTTATAATACATTTGTGTCAATTATCTTGAACTTTGAATATAAGGGCACCTACTACCCTAATCAGAAATTCACATCCCTGGGAAGATTTAATTCTGCTTTTATGGCAAGAAGCACATACTTCAGGGGAACTACTATAAGTCTTTCAGTCATCACATTGAGAAATCTGATTTTATTGGTAAAATTGGTATCCTTTTAATTAGAATGATGAATGTTTAGGATATGCTCTCATTAATGAATTTAAACGGATTAATAAACTGGAGTTGACTTAAATGCCTTATACAAATTCAACAGTCTTGCATGAATATGGTATCAATATCTAGAAATTTCTGTAAAATATACCCTTGGGGATGGGCCCCAGGAATTAATCATTAATGATCCATCTAACCTCTGAATTTGGCAGCTTTCTGTTTGATTTTGGTTCTGAGGGGAGCACCTCTATAATGACATTTCATCAAATTTATCAAATTTATAAAATGAAATTCATGATGTTTTATAACTGCTTTGCTGAAAAAGTTTAATAAATGTCAGTACAGTGGCAGCAATAGTTACCTGTTGCCCTCCTCAAACAGATTACTTTTCTTACCTACTGAAAAAAAATATAAGCATCGTTCTTTACCACGCTAAGCTATCTCCAAGCCTCCCACCCAGTGGTAACCAGGAAAAAAAATTATTTAAACACCCAGAGAGGTTTAAACACAATCCATTCTGATCATTTCCATTGTTCCTTCAGGAATGTTTAGCTGGCCTTGGGGACAATTTTTAGTTCTTCAGTAAACCACTCCTTTTTTGTTTCTATTCCCAAGAAGACTTAGAAATATACGATGTAAGGAGAATGTACAAGGCATCTCTGTGTCAAACCTGAGCAAGTCGTCCTAGTTAGAAATCCTCTGGATTCTTTGTCATGCATCTTTGCCACCAGGGCCTTCTTGCCCTGCTGCTATTTCTAGCTGAGTCTTCCTGCAAGTGTAACTCATGGTCTAATCAGGGCCCACTCATCCTCTCTGGCTGACTGAAATTCTGCTGGCTGCAGATGGCCAATTTTCCATCCAACTCTGGCTCTCCATGCTTCTATCCTTTCACTCAGAGTCACCTCATCTTAACACAGCAGGCTCCATGGAGGAGCATCTGCCATTTAAAACTCAACATTTAGAAAGCAGGAGAAATAAGGATTTTTTGAGAATGCTAAACTAAATATCTCCGGGCATGCTGCAGGTTGAGAGAGTGAAGGTGGTGTGAAAGAGAAACAGACTTTAATGAGTAGTGTTACATTTTGTACACTGTAAGAAAAGCCTCATAACTGAATATTCTAAGCTTTATTGTTGACATTGTGAAGGTGAAGAGGGAAGAATCTGTAATACTCTTCCTAATGGTTACTCGTAGGGTATTGTCTTAACTATGGTTTCTAGTATCTTCTGTCTACTGTCCCTGTATAATAACTAAGCTTTATGACTACTCCACAGACATTCTGCACTGAGAAATGATCCAAATGAAGATACTAAAAGGCATTAGCTTATTAATTGCAAATAAAAGTGACAAGACTGCCAGTAAAACTTTCTGTGAACTAAAATTAATTTTATTTTTTTTGCTAAGAGATCTAGGTTTCACAAAATTCATAGACCAAAATGGCTCTCTCTCACAGATAACTTCTCCTTCCTTCTCCTCATCCTTAGCTGAATAGCCTCAAGGTGTAATTCCTCTTTCTCTAAATTTGTAGGGTAGCTTCTATAGAAGCTTTTCTGTTTTTCTCATTTCAGTTTAGGAATTTAATGTGTCCGTGGTATAAGTACTGACTACACACATCTTGCCCACGCCCACTTCCACTCATGGATCATCTACTTTTGAAAATTTAAAACAAACCTAAGTGTTTTAAATTTAAATACCTGAGAGAATATTATCTGAAAATCTTTCTTTCTCTTTCTTTCCCATATTTATCTGTATTTATCTTACTATCAATCAATTAATCAATGTATCTCTCTGGTCTATCATTTGTGTGGTTCTCTAGGCTTTATCTTATATCTCAGTTTGCTCACAGTTAAAATAGTTGGATTATTTGTACAATTGTTTGTGCAATATTAAGACTTTGAAAACTCTAAAAGACCCAATTGAAGGTACTTGTTTTTTTTTTTTAATATACTACCACTAAAATTCAGAATGAGTGATGTGGAAGTGAGGAAGTAGGGTGCAAGAAAGTGGAAGGGAAAGGAATTGTTGTTTAAGGTCCTAGATTCAATCTCAAGTACCTCCATTAAAAAAAAAAAAAAAAAAAAAAAGGAAAGCATAGCTCAAACATCAAAGGAATACTTTATCAATATTTTTGAAACCTCAAGCATTAAAGAGTTACTTTATCAAAATCTGTACCTCTGACTTTGATTTAAGATCACATTTTAACAAAGATATGTAACAGGCTTCTTTTGTGTCAAGCACTGTATAAGAATTTTCCATACATTATAAAATTTGATCCTCAAGATTATACTGTCAAGTAGGTGTACTATAGCCATTGTGGAGAATTAAAATAGTGGTTCATTGAGGAAGAGTGACTAAAATTAATTTAAATAGTGTTAAAGGACCTGGAACTGAACCCAGGTTTGGAAATACGGTAACATATAAAGTATTTGTTTTTTCTGCTATATGACAGCAAAATGTCACTCAGACACTTCTACTTTTTTAGCCTCCCATTACACTCACTTGAATTTAGTTCTTTTCACTCAGATATTCACACTAATCTATCCTGGACACCCTTACCATTATTAACCTGACACTGCTATTGATTCTGTAATTAAGTTAAAACACTGATTTCATTCATTCTCTTATGCAAAAAAAAAAAAAAAAAAAAGGGAAAAAAGAAAGAAAGAAATTAAAAAAAAAAACAAATAATTTTGTCTCAGAGTAAAGTCTAGATTTCAAAGGTCAAATTTGTATGAACCTTTAAGGACCCACTATGTGTTTAACATGAGAATAAATGCTATGAAATATAAAAGCACTAAGAAGGGTCCTCTTCCTTTTAAACAGTGAAAAATGTATTTGAACAAGTTAAAACACTGCAGAATGGTCTAGCAGTGCCAACACATGGGCATGAATATTTACAGTATTGGGTATTGGGAATCATTGGAAAGTCTATCTGGAAGGGCTCAAAAGACTATAATGAAAATAATTTGGCTTTGATCTGGCTCTAAAATGTTTAGATATTTGAATGCAAAGAGTGCATGATATTTGAGAGGTAGCAAAAACATGGATGAAAATTAATGTGGGGCTTTGACACTACGGAGGGTCCTTCTCTCTGGATGATTTTGAGCTGAATTAGGGAGAGTTTTGATGTTTGACATCAGAACTTAACATTTGTGGGCAAAGAATCACTATGAAAATTCAGGGTTTTGGAAAAATAAATCTGACATTGCAGAATAGGGTGAATTACTTAGAAAGAGATTAGAAGTGAGAAAACTAGTTTAAGAAGTTTGGAAGAAGGAATGGAGGGTAAAAGCTAAGGAAATACAATAAAATATGAACATTTAAAAAAAATTCTTCTCCATGTGAATTATGGTTACACTTAACAGTGCTTGGGAGTTTAAGAATGTCACTTCCTCTTTCCCCAGGCTCAACATTTAATAGATATCTGACCTAGAACTGTGTTGGGAGGAGAGGGAAAAGATAAGAGGACAATGTGGTCCCAGCATTCAAGTTCAAACTTCTGCCCGAGATATCTAAGTAGAAGGGGAGAGAGAGAACAATTTATTTTGGTGTCACTGCATTTAGTAGAAAGGTCTACGTGAAACCAACACTCTGAAAATGTGTTGTCTACTACTGATTCCCACTTCTTTTTGCACTTTTGACATTTCTTTCTGATTGGATGGTAACTATCAATTGAACCCTTTCTCATACACATGATTAGATAAAGCGAATTAAATAATGATTATGGATGAATATTGTTAGATATTTAAAATATCAAAGGAAACCTTAATTTTCTAATGATTACAAAAGTGATTATATAAATGGCCTGTTTTTCTGTTATTAACCAAGGCTAATAATCATTAATTTAATCAACCAATTGGCTTTAGCTGTTAGGGACAAAGCAGTAAATAAAAGAAGATCCCTGCCTACTTGAAAATTTATGTAAACATGTTACCCATAGTATTAAGATATTTTACTGATTCACACACACAAAAATTTTGCAAGCGTCAGAGGCTGATCTGGGAAGAGCATCTTCCTTACACAGTGAAAAAGATCACAGAGCTCCTCGTCAGAGTGGACTAGATCAAAGGAACTGTGCTCCCATTTTAGTTTGAAAACTCTTCCCTTTCATTCCAACTTAAGAGCCTGCATCATCAAGGATACCCATCCTGGACCACCCTGCTCCACTTCCTCATCTCATTTCTCTACGATGGAAAACAATAGGCACTATTTCTGGTTCTCAGTCTTCCTCTCACCAACTTTCTGATTTTCAAATTAGTCACATAAGTTTAGAAACTTTCGTTATGTACTCTGGAGGGGAAAAAAAAGTAAGAATTAAATGAGGAAGCACTTAATTGGGACACTGGGATACCTAAAACCACTTGGCCTTGCTACAAGAGTCTACATTTTGTTTGAACAGTTACAAAAATTATATTTAATGACTCTTAAGAAAGAGAAAACTTTGCATGTGAAAAACTGACATTATGGAATAGAAAAGAATGAAGAATGATCCTTTGCAGATGCTAAAAGTAAAGGATTCAAAAAAATTCAGCTTGACACTAGCATTTCTTAAGGAGTGACAGAGCCCTTCCCTCTCATGTGATTGATAAGAAACAAAATTACCCTTCTTTGTCTCTTCCTGGACTCAGGTAGAAGGAACCTTTAGAAACACTGAAACAACAGTTAGAATGCTACTTTGGGCACAGTGAGTTCCCAATCCTAGTTATTATAATTGCCCTCATTGTTCATCCTACAATGGGAGTGTAGTATATTTTTTTAATTGGAGAAAGTATATCTACCATATGGTTCCAATAGTGTAAAACACATTGCCTGGTACATCTTGGGCATTCAGCATATGTTTTTGTGATTGAGTTCTACTCCATACTACCAAGAAATGCTTATGAATCTTCTTAAATGTCTCGCCTGCTAAGATGTATTATAAGTGCTTGAAAAACGTTGTTTCCTCTTTGCCTACCACTCCTCAGACCAAAATAGCCTAGATTTTTCTTGCTTTGAATTAACAGCCAAAATGACTTCACTCAGTAAAAACCTGTAGTAAACTCAGCCAAAAATCCAGATATGTTCACATTCATACCCACACGTTTAACAAAGAGTTTAGAAAAGCCTCCCTTTGTTTCTGTGCGTCGCCATGATGTAACAGGAAGTGTTGCTACAGGAAGTCAAAAGACTTTATCTAATAGATGTGCTAATTCATCAACTTGAATGGCATTTTGGAGAAAAAAAAAAAGAGCTTGTATGTTTCTGTCATTGTAGAGAATAGGTTTAGTAATATTTATCTCAGGTGCTATTTTATTTTGAATTGTATCAAAGAAGGACAAAGAAAAACTAGTTTTGCGAATAGGGGAATATTTTTCCCCCCAGATCTTTGTTTATATCCTTTACCCAAATATTACATAGTAGTTGAAATTGACTGATGTTCTTCTCCAACAAGGCTATTGGACTTTTAAATATAGTGAGTGAGGAACTCAAGTTTGCTGCATGGCCCCCTGGGTAGAATTTGTAGACTCTAAGAGCATGGAAAGAGTACGCCCTGTCCTGAGATTTTGACATTGGTTACATTTATTGGAGGCTCAATAACACCCTTTCTCCAGATCAGGTTACCATCATGGATCTAGACCCTCTGATTGTGTATCCCCTAATCTTAGAACCATTGCATGCCTACCCTTCCCAGACATCTAGTAGAGAGTAGCAGAAATAAGGGTAGAATTAGAATTGTTATAGAAATGCCATAACCTGGGTAACAAAGTAATAATTATCTGAGAGTGGGCATCAAGTCCCACCTGAAAATGTCCCCTTTAGGAAGCCCTTGTTAACTTCTGTTCCCCTTTTAGGGGAGGACTAATATTTAGAAATCAATCTCTAGCAGAATCAAAACAGGAAGGACAGTAAATAATTTACTTCAAATAATTGTCAAGTCTTTGCAAAAGATTTCCAAATAGCCAAGCACACAGGACTGTGCTATCCCTTGGCAATTTGTATCTTCAATGTCTTTGGTCATATTCTTGGGCAGAGTGCAGGTTTCTGCTCCTGTCTCCTTATAAACTCTTCCTTATCTGTTCTGATCATGAACATGATGTGTTATCTCTCGCTTGTTATTTTAAGACTCTATATTCAACCCCTTTCTGGAAAGAATATATATAAAATTGCAGGGGGCATCATTAAAAACTGTTTAAACCTGGTGAGCTTTAAATGAAAGCAGTTTACTTTATCTTGTAAAGTTTTAATTCCCCAGCCATCTGTCATATTCCTACCTCTTATTTTTATTGTGACTATAGCTGTATCATTTAAATAAACAGCCCTTGTTTTCTTAGCCCCTTGCATCAATTTGAAAGAATTTTAGACTCATGGAAATAAACGTATGCTTCTCATGGAATTATGGAGCTGAGATTTGGTCCCACATCTCTTTGATTAACTACTATTGTATACTGACTCTCAAATACCTTTTGGGTATCTCCATTTGGATGTCACACAAGCACTGAAAAAATTAAAAGGAAAAACACCACTTCTTCCTCCTTTCCCCATCATACCCCCAAACCTGTTGCCCCATCTTCATCCCCAGTCTCAGGGGATGGTTTCATTGCTCAGTGCCTACAGGACACCTGGAAGTCCTTCTCGTTTCCTCCATCATTTCTTACACTCACCCCACAGCTGTCATTAGTATGTTCTGAGTATATCCACACTTAGCAGCCAAATACTACCAGGAATACAGCAGTAATTAAAGTAATGTAATGGTTCTATTACTCACTGCAACAAAAGAGGCCACCTACCCTCAGACCAATGGGGAGTCTCTTAAGAGAGTGAGACCGAGCTGGCACTAGGATTGGGGCTTGTGTTAAATGACTTGGGAAGGCTTCAAGGAAGCAGTGGTTTGTTCCGGATTGCAGAGATGAGTTAGTGACTTTTTGTCTTAATTGAAGTGACATTGGTTTACAACATGTTTCGTGTACCACCTTCTATTTCAGCTTCTGTGCACATTACAGTGTGCTCACCACCAAACATTTAGTTTCCATCTGTCACCATATAGTTGATCCCCTTTCCTCATTCGGTTCTCCTCTCTACTTTCCTGCTGGTAACTACTACTCTGTGTCTGCATGTTTGTTTTTGTTTGGTTTGGTTTGTTCACTTACTTTATTTTTATTTATTTTATTTTTGTTTGGCTTATATGCTACATGTGAGTGCAATTATATACAATTTGTCTTTCTCTGTCTGGCTTATTTGACTTAGATGCACATGGTCTTTTAACAGGAAACAGAAGGGATAAAAGAGAACGAAAGATGCAATTGGTCTTTAAAAAAAAAAAGTAGCCGTCACTCAGGTTAGCGAGGGGAACGGTGCCTAGGCATTTTTGTGGTTTGCACAGTCTCCTTGTTTTGCTCTGTGCTCAGATATGCTTTTGGAGGTGCCTGGATTTGGTCCCAGCGCATCACAGTCACAAATAGGATACTTCATAATGGCAATGGATTGGCTCCTGGGGCCAGGTCATAGTCTTTACCCCCACTAGCTCAGGTCCATCATTTATCCTGATCTGTCTCTCCCTTACAGACACTTTGTCCCTCCAGATTGAATCACTCTCTAAGTCTGCCTGAGTACCTGGTGTTTTGTGTCTACCTGCCCTCTACAAGAAGTTCTCATCGCCCAGAATATATGTCTTCTGTAATTTTCTGTTCTTTGATTCTTATCTTTACGATCTCAGCTTAGTACATCCCTCTGAGAACCATCGTCTAATGAGCCACCGTCTAAGTGATGCCCTCTTCTCCAGATAATCACACAGCGTTAAGGACATAAACTCTCTTAGAGTATGGGCTGTATTCATCATACTTACCTCTGTGCCCCCAGCACCCAGCACAAAGAGTGAGCCACGAGAACGTATTTGTGGAAAGAAAACGTAAACCGTGATTTATTGTGTGCTTGTCCTTGTGTGAAGACAAGGGTAAGAAATGAGGCAGAAATGAATTAACTATAGCCTTACCTTCAAGTAGCTTATATCAAATGGAAAAGACTAAATGTTATTAATTCAAAACTAGTAAGGTAAGTGTAATTAAACTAAACGGGTCTTAGCATTGTAGAAGTTTGTTTGTTTTTTTGGGGGGGAGGAAGGCTGAAAAATGGGTTATGAGGGAGATTATGTGAGTTCACACTGTTACATGAAATTCTTTATTGTCCACAAGAAGAGACTTTCTATTGGTTTTTCAAATTCTAGTGCTATGAAAAACTTTGCTTCATGTGTGGGCAGAAACATGTTAGTTTTGTTCTACTTCTGCAAAAAATAAAAATTTTATTTAAGCTATATTTGATTGGTTATCACTGTCACTTTTTTTTCCTTAGGAGCCAAGAGGATTGCCATTGTAGGAAGTATCCATGGTAAGCTCAGGACTGCATGGAGAGAATGCTTTGCTGTATAATTTAACATGGAGGAAATCCCTCTGCAGCACCTAGCACAGTTAGAAAGAAAGAAATGGCAGTGAATATGTAACCAGCTAGAGGTCCCTTGACAAAACAGCAATGTGGAGAAGCTTGATAGCCCCTTTCACGTGCTACTGGAGGCGCAGACGGTTAGTCTCTCCTTTACGTGAGCAGCTACAAAACCTGAAGAATAGAAGGACAGCTTCCATTTTCAAATAATCAGCATTGTTAGCAGCATTGTTAGCTTTGTTCTTTTTCACGAAACACATGAGATAAATTCAGTGTCCTTGGTGAAGAATTGTAAGAGAAAATGAGCTCTACAAATATTGCTACCGTGTGTAAACATTTAACCATAGATTGCTGTTATTAACACGTTTCAGTTCACTTTCCTCTTAGGGCACCAGAGTGAAGTATGCAGAGCAAAGGTCATCATCCCCCTTTGGCAGATGAGAAAATGCACAGCTCGTCTGTCCAGTACCCATGCAAGACATCACTAATAGATCACAGAGCTCCTTCCCATAGAGTTGATACAATGCTACAAATCCTTCTCAACAAAGTGCTCTAAGAAGCTATTCAGGTAGCCATCAAGGATGGATTTATATGCCCAAGAAGATACACCCAGAAGCGGGTTTATCGTCCCTAAGTCCTCCCAGGTCACATAGTTCTAACATACTAGAGCAAGCTTAAAAGTAATCCAGTATATACTGTTCTTGGGCCCCCTTCCATTGTGGCAGTATTCTCTGTTATGAATTATATTCCACCTTTTAAAATATTCCTTGTCTTTTTTGGAGGGGTAAGATTCTTAAGAAAAGGAAAGAGGGGAGAGAGCGAGAGAGAGATCTTTCATCTAATATTACCAGTGAAAAATATCTTCAATATATGTGGCTGATTGGATAGCTTTATCTTAAAAAGGCTATACTTAATTGAGATTATTAAGAACATTTCTTATCTCATTGGTTATTAGCCATCCCTTAAATACTGACCATAGAGGAAAAAAAACATCATGTAGATACTTTTACTATGAAATCATCTGTCTGTTTGTGTATACATAAATTACATTAATGAATATATATTGATTTATAAATAAATCTATATTGACGTGTAAAATACAAAGGGACAATATTTAAGCTTCAAAGTTAAAAATTAATTATTTGAATTATTTGCTTTTATTTATTTTATATTAACAAGTACATATACTATGCTCTAAGCCCAGTTTTCCTGTCTGTTCTGCCAAAACGTAGATGTTGGTACTACTCCCACAGCCCATCATATGTGGGAATTTAATTTGGCCATATGTCTTTTCAAATGCAAGGCTCAAGGGCAGTGACGAGCATATTTTTTATTTGGGGACATCATATAGATAGATGTTCTCTCTGGTATATGCTCATCTTATTTAGCTCTGTTAGCTTTAAGCCAACTTGATTCTTCTTAGTATTGCAGAAAGAACATAAGTTCTCAAAATAACACATTTACGAACGTTTATAGATTGTAATTGTAGCAGTTCTCAACTCTCTCTCCAGAAAAGCTGATGACTTGGTAACTTAAAGTGAAGCTAAGTAAAGATGCTCCCATGGCCCTTTGGGGTTTAATTATCCAGACTTGCCCTAAACACTACATAAACAAAATTTCAACTTTTAAATTATATCAGTGAGAAGGAACATTGCAAATTAGCTCTGCCTAGAGGAGACAAGAAAAAACAGCAAAATCTGGAGCAACGCCTGTCAAATGGAGGCTAGCAGTTCCAGGGGCCACAAATTCTCCTTCATAAGAATTTGTTTTAATTTAGCTTTCTTATGTCAATGATAATTTTGAAATTTTCTAATAACTATATTTTGGATCACTTTGATGGCTACACTATAACCTAACACTGCCCCTTAATTTCAGTGCCGCTTTGTGATTTTGTACTTTCCATTTGTGTAGTTTTCTTATATTGCTATTAATCTACACTGTTAGCAATTTTTAAGCTTATCTGATTGCCACCAGGATTGCATATTCTAATGTTAAGATGATAAAACATATCCATCTCCTCCTGTGCAAATATTTTGAATTCTTTTCCTAGTTGTAAAGACAAAGTATATATTTTTCAGTGGAAATTGGAAGTTGAATTTTTTGTTGATTATGACTCCACATGATTTTATATATTGCAACTTTGGCATGGTAAAACCATGTTTGCATGTAGAGTCAGGGCATATTTACCTGGGAACTTATACTTACACTGAAGTTTCAGGTCCCCTAAATTGCATGGGTCACTTCCAAGACCCTTGAAGGATCCTAGAACTGGGTACAAACATCCCCTGCTTTTTGAAGGCATGTCATTTTACTTTTGTAAAAGACCTACATTGGTACCTGCTTTCACTAAGTGAAAGACATCTGAAGAGGATTTTTGCTTTTACCAAAAAAAGGTGAAAAATGACAATACCGTTCATCATTTGTTCTGCAGGGGAAATACAGAGGCAGAGCGCACCCCTGGCAGTGAGAGTGGCCCCACCAAGCGCCTTCCCAAGAACCACTCTCAGCACCTCAGCATCTGCCACCAGGGCTGTGAACTGTGCCTGTGAGCATCTGTGTTTACCTGCATTTATTCTGTGCATTCATTAGCAAGATGCGTCCTAAGATGCGCCCTTCTTTGCTTTATACCATTTAGGCTTAGGAAAGCTTCCATAGGGACACTCAACTTTCTTGCAGCAGGAGAAACCTGTATGTAGTGTCATTTCTGTAACGTTGATTAATATAAGGTGAGTTAGTAGCACTGTCTCTTTCAAAAGCCCTTTCCTTCCTTTCCTTCATTTCAAGCCAGACAGCAAACGGAGTGGCAGTGGGTTTTGTTGGGGGTGTAGCTACAGTGTATGAGTTTGCTAGAGCTGCTATAACAAATACCACAGACTGGTTGGTTGAAACATGAGAAATTTATTTTTCACATTTCTTGAGTCTAGATCCAAGACGAAAAGTTTGGCAGATGTGACTTCTTCTGAGGCTTCATTTCTTGGCCACCTTCTCGCTGTGTCCTCAAATGTGCCTTCCTCTGTATGGTCACGTGTCTGGTGTCTCTTTCTATCTGTCCTAATCTCTCATAAGAACACAAGTCAGATTGGGTTAGGGACCATCCCAAGGACCTATTTTAACTTAATTACCTTTTAAAGGTCCTATCTACAAGTGCAGTCACATTCTAAGGTCCTGGGAATTAGGGCTTCAATGCATGAATTTTGTAGGGGCTAAACTCAACTGCTAAATATGTATATATACACACATGTTTATAGGTATGTCCATATAGTTAAGTTATCGCTAAGCATACTGTTGTAAGATTTGCCTTATTGTATCATCTCTTTCTACATCAGACAGAAGGCATTATCTTAATATAAATATTGCCTACAGCGCTTAGCATCAGAAAGACATTGCAGGTTCAGTTCCAAAACACCACAATATAGTGAATATCTCAATAAAGTGAGTCACATAGATGTTTTTTGTTTTTCCAGCACATAGAAAATTTATGTTTATACTGTACTATAGTCTATTAAATGTGATAACATTTTGTCTAAAAGAACAATGTATATACCTTAATTAAAAAACACTTTATTGCTAAAAAATGCTGAACATCATCTTAGCCTTTAGCAAGATATAATCATTTGGCTGGTGGAGGGTCTTGCTTTGATATAGATGGCTGCTGATTGATCAGACTGGTGGTCACTTAAGGCTGGGGTGGCTGTGGTAATTTCTTAAAACAAAAGAACAAGGAAGTTTGCAACATCGATTGACTTTTCCTTTCACAAATGATTTCTCTGTAGCCTGAAATGCTGTTGGATAGCATTTTACCCATAGTAGAACTTTCTAAATTGGAGTCAATCCTCTCATACTGCTGTTTTATCAACTAGGTTTGTGTAATATTCTAAATCCTTTGTTGTTATTTCAACTATCTTTATAGCATCTTCACCAGGAGTAGATTTCATCTCAAGAAACCACTTTCTTTGCTCATCCAGAAGTAACTCTTCATCAGTTAAATTTTTATCATTGGATTGCAGCAATTCAGTCACACCTTCAGGCCCTGCTTCTAATTCTAGTTTTCCTGATATGTGCAGCTACTTCTTCTTCTGAAGTCTTGAACCCTTCAAAGTCATCCATGAGGTTGTAATCAACTTCTTCCAAATTCTTGTCCATGTTGATATTTTGATCTCTTTCCATAAATCACAAATGCTTTTAACATCTAGAATGGCAAATCCTTTCCAAAAGGTTTTCAGTTCACTTTGCCCAAATCCATCAGTGAAGCCACCATCTAGGGAAGCTATAGCCTTACAAAATGTATTTCTTAAGTAATAAAACTTGAAAATCAAAATGACTCCTAGATCCATTGGCTAGAGAATGGCCGTTGTGTTAGGAGGCAGGAAGACAACATTCATCTCACTGTGCATCTCCATCAGAGCTCTCGGGTAACTAGGGGCATTGTTGATGAGCAGTAATATTTTTAAAGGAATCTCTTTTTTTCTGAGCAGCAGATGTCAACAGTGGGCTGAAAATATTGTCGGCCACATTGTAAACAGATGTGCTGTCATCAGGCTTTATTGTTCCATTTATAGAGCACAGGCAGAGTAGACTTGGCATGATTCTTAGGAGCCCTAAGATTCAGAATGACAAATGAGCACTGGCTTCAGCTTAAAGTCACCAGCTGCATCAACTCCTAACAAGGGAGTCAGCCTGTCCTTTGAAATTTGAAGCCAGGCATTGACTTCTCCTCTCCAGCTATCAAAGTCCCAGATGGCACCTTCTTCCAACAGAAGGCTGTTTTGTCCACAGTGAGAACCTGTTGTTTAGTGTGGCCACCTTCATTAACTGTCTGAGCTAAATCTTCTGGGAAACTTGCTGCAGCTTCTACATCACTCGTGGTTTCACCTTGTACTTTTATTTTATGGAGACAACTTCCTTCCTTAAACTCATGAACCAAATCTGTGAGCTTCAAACTTTTCTTCTACAGCTTCCTCCCCCTCTCAGTCTTCATAGAACTGAAAAGAGTTAGGGCCTTGCTCTAGATTAGGCTTTGGCTTAAGGGAATGTTATAGCTGGTTTGATCTTCTATCAAGACCACTAAAACTTTCTCCACATCAGCAATAAGACTGTTTTATTTCCTATCATTTGCATGTTCCCTGGAATAGCACTTTTAATTTCCTTTAAGAATTTTTCCTTTGCATTCACAGCTTGGCTAATGAACACAGGAGGCCGAGTTTTCAGCCTGTTCGGACTTTTGGCATGCCTTCCTCACCAAGAGTAATCATTTCTAGCTTTTGATTTAAAGTGAGAAACATGAGACTCTTCCTTTCACTTGAACACTTAAAGGTCATTGCAGGGCTATTAACTGGCATAATTTCAATATTGTTTGACTCAGGGAATAGGGAGGCCCAAGGAGGGAGAGAGATGGAGAAACAGCTGGTCAGTGGAGGAGTCAGAACACACACAACAGTCATCACTTAAGTCTGCTGTCTTATATGGCCATGGTCCATGATACCCCAAAACAATTACCACAGAGACACAAAGTGAGCAAACGCTGTTGGAAAAACGGTGCGATGCAGAGTTGCCACAAACCTTCAATTAGTGAAAAATGTAATACCTGAAAAGCACAATAAATGAAACCCAATAAAATGAGATGTGCCTGTAGCCAGGAAGAAACAAGGTTTGAGACATACAGACCAAGAAGCTAGTCTATGGAAAAGACTTTCAATTTTCAGTTTATACATTTGAATGTTAACATATAAGTTCTCATTAGCATTTTGACAAAGGAAAGTATCTCTGCTATCAGCAGAATTGATAGTATAACATATACTATTATCAATGTTACAAATATTCATTTTCTTTTTTTATTGAAATCATGTAAAATTCACTAGAGTTTCTCTCTAATTAGGCACAGACATGATGCAACACAGAAAGCAGAGAATCAACCCTTGTGTGATGTCACACACTTTATGCATTTCAACATATGTCACATTAAGTCTTTGAGTACCAAGTCATTCTGTGCTGTTAAAATCTTGTAGTTCCCAATGAAGGAGCATGCAAAATTTCCAGTAATGCTGCGAAACAACCTAAAGAAAAAGGAGTTCTAGTGAATAAAAGCTCTTAAACAAGATCATCAATATGTCACTGAGTGTAGTCTCAGAGTAATTCTGCAAAACTATGCAGCTGAAAACAATGTAGTGGCAACTTAAGCACATTTGAATTGCTATGATGTGTGTTTTGACTTTAAATTAATTTTATATATTCTTTATTCATCAAGAACCTAAATGGTGAACATGTGGTGCTATTTTCTCAATTTTTATAATCAAGATATTTGTCAGCATTTAAAAAGTATCTAAATGGTTGTGACTTATTTTCTCATCTTATGGTAGTTAATTTTCTATTTAATTTTGTACTAAAATTTCCAATTTTTAAAGGGCTCCCTAAATTGTGGAAGCTTCAGGCCCTACAAAATTTAGACCCATCCCAAATTTTGAGGAGTTGTGCTAAATTATTGCAGACAAATGGAAATAAATTTAGAGAGGCTTAACAAACACGTAAATGATCCCATTGCACCAACTGAAACCCACATGCACCAACACGTGCTTTATGAATAAAGCTTTTCTAGCGGTTTGTACAGATGGAAGTGGCTGTGGCACAGAGTCCATCTGGTACAAGGCATTGAAGACAAGCGAAACTGACTACTGCATTCAATCGCCGAGAGCTGGTTTAGCGTCAGAAAATAAACATTAAACTAAGATTCTTATTTAACATTTTAGTGATGTTTGTATTTAATTTATAGTTGGATTGAATTTTGTCATTGCAGTAGAACTATAAAATAAGGATTAAATCTAATCTTATCAAGTACATGATTAAGCTACTTTCTGCAATTTTAAGCTTCATCTGGGGTATTTGCTAGCATTTTGTTCTCTATTCAAGTGTGAGTGAGAAAACAAAAACTGTCCACTTGAATTACAGGGTGTTACATGGAAGAAGTTGGATGACTAGATTGGTTTTGGTCCTGCAACTAGTTCTCATTAAGACGTCAAGCAATTTTATTGCGACATAATCATCTCATCCTTTGTGGGGTTTAAATTAGGTGTCCTCTAAAGATCACTTTTAGTTATGAACCTCTGTGAGTCTATAATCAATGAACTGCAGGTCCGATGATCTTTAGTGCTCTACCAAGAGAAATGGTTCTGTCTTGGCTTCTTTCCCTAGCTCTGTCTTGGCAAGTATCTAAGAAGTATAGGTTCCCTGATGTGCTTCATAAATCCAGAGAGGAAATACAGAAAATGCTCAAACATCTATTTTCAGTGTATGCTGTGTTCCCATTTGTCTTCATAGGTCACAGGAAATTCATTTAAATTTGTCTCATTAAACATTTTCTTTTTTAAATTTACCATATATTTTGTGTGTCTGATCACTCCCATATTAATTATTAAAGGACTGATGTATGTATAATTTGGCCTCTAGCTAATCATGTAGGATTATTCTAATATTTTAGGTGAAATTTATGTTAGGTTTATGTTATTCAGCTTTGTGTAACATAATTAGAAATAATTTTTACTGTCTTATTTAATATATATTTATCATATATTTATAACAAATAATTTATGTATCAGAATTCTCTAGTTTAATCAAATACACATAAGTATTTTGTTATAGTTAATGAATATTAAAAATAAATATTAGTCCTGTGCTGTTCAATCTGCTGAATTATGTGAATTATCAAGATGGGTAATACATAGAGAGTCTAAAATCTAAATATGACTACAAAACAGTAAAAAAGACTTTCTTGAGTGACTGTCCATGAATGTTATTTCCAAGGAAAACCTCCTAAATACAAGAATCTCTAAAATAAATCTAGAAGAGGATATTCTGAAAATCTTAAAATATTTCTATTTTTTAAAAAGCAAGACTGATTTTAAAAAAAGCAAATCTAAATCCAACTTTAAAGTGTTGTGATCTGTTCAGTGCATTGTGATATTGATGAGCTATTGGAGAAGACAGAATATCTAAAGATTGAGTGATGGTGAATTAAAATCTAGTGTTTTTAAAGTGATGTCACAAAATAAAAAGGCAGTAATATTTAAAAAGGGATAATAAGGGAGAATAGGGGTTACAACCCAATACAGTGCTACTAGTCCCCTTAAAATGCAGCAGTATTTAAAATAATATAGTACTTGCACAAGATGGAAACACACATCAGTGAAAAACCATAAATAGATCTAATGACATATAAAGGCTCACTGTGTATTAAAAAGAGTGAGCTTTAGAATCAGGGGAGTAAGAAAAGATTATGTCATGAATAATACCAAAATCACTGAATAACAATTTTGATCAAAAATTATAAAGGGTGAAATTTAATCCATGTACTGTACCATCCTTCTAAATAAATTTCAAGTGGATTTAAAAGTTTTATATTAAAAGCAAAACATGGGGAGGAAAATAAGACCAGCCAAAACAAAATAAGATCTGTCAAAACTGAGGACAAATTTAACTTTCTCTGCTTTGTAATAATGGCGATATCCCTAAAGAAGACTTGAAGAGATTTAATATATACAAATTCGAAAGTTTTACAAACTTAATACTTTAAAAATGCCAAAGAGTTTACATCTATTCTGCAAGGAAGGCTTTACTCAATCTATCATTTCAATCCACTAATAAATACATGGGCAGAGTACGTGAAGAGACAAGTCACATCTATTAAAATTTCATAAAATATAGGCAACCCAAACAACTCCTTAGATTTATTAAATAAGTGTATGATTGAAAAATGAAAAGGCATCACTGTGAGGTGACGAACCTGTTGTATTCATCCGTCATCCTTAGCGTGATAACAGCAAAGAAGACGTTTAACAATGTGTTAGTGTAAAACAGGACCGCTCGCGACGATCATATCTCGTGATTAAGGAATTCTATTCCCTGACTTCATTCTGAGCAGACGAACATATGATATGAGGATGTTTGTTGCAGGATTATCCAATATTGCCTCAAATGGGATGCAACAGTTTCCCTATGGGATGTAAATCAAGCCACATGGACACACACATTTATTCAGCGATTAAAACAAAACTGAAAAATTGATATGCTAATTAAAATAATCTATTATATACTAAATGTACGATTATGTAAACATGCACAAATGTTTTAGATGACATGCAGTAACACAAACTGTCTTGCGTTTGGGGCGGTTAGATTATGGATGATTTATAGTTACGTTTTAGTACTACTGCTTTAAAAAGTTTCCCTCTAAAATAGTGTTTTCACTCCTAGTCACCATTTTTTTGCACATCAAATTGAAATGAATTCAGATCTTGTTACCTTGTTAAGGTAATAAATTTTAAATTTCCTTTCAGTCTTATGGCAGAGGACTTTCAATCTCTCTTCTCTGTCTGGCTTTGTTCCCTGTAGGGGGAGGGTGTGTGTGTGTGTGTTTCTTTTGCCATCAGCCAGCTAGTCTTCAGAGAAATATGCATTGTTCCTGAGGCTGAAGGAGCCTCCAGGAAGCCATGTGAGCTGTGCACTTTCAACCCGCCCGCTTCCTGCCCCTCCCTCCTCACTGTAAGTGATGTAAAGTGACCTTATCTTCTTCCTATCTTGACAGATACCGGGTTGAAAGGGCACCATTTGGCCTCCAGGCAATAGATCATCTTCTTTGTTCTAGTCAACCTTCGTTGCCAAAAGACAACCTCGGGAGGCTGGAGAGGGCTCAGCTTGAGCCCCCACTGGGAAATTGCCTCTGCCAAAATTTCAAATACCAGGTGCTTCACAGTGATTGTTGGGGCTATATTTTTGTTTTGTTTGGCTTTGTTTACTTTTAATGACAAAGCACTCTGCTTTAGCTTTTCACAAAAGGATTAAAATAAATTATTGGAATGTGTTTGAATCTAATATTTAGACAGTAACACCTCCCACTCCCCCTTCCAACATACACATTCTGCAGAAACTGGAATTCCACCCTAGGAGGCTGACAAGGAGACTCCCTGGGCCCTTGTCAAGGATGTCTATTTCAATTCATTTCATTTCACTTCATTTCTCTCCTTTCTTCCAATATGTTTTCTGCCAAACTCTGAGACGGGCTTTTGTGATATGTTGATGATCAGAGAGAAAGTTCTGCTCTCGAGTTGCTCAGTGTCTAGAGGGGGAGACAGACAGATAAACAGAGTGCTACAAAACAATGTGCTAAGTGTCCGACCCTGGTGCGGATGGTGTCTGTGCAGCAGAGAGCAAAGAAGTCCTAACATGTTCTGAGGCTTCAGGGGTTGGAGACGGTCTGGAGTAACCTCAGAGAAGGACTTCAGGGAACTGTCAGACATCTTCGAGACACAAACGAATAAAAAGAAGAAAAGCACGAATGTTGAAAACTTAACATGGGTCATGGCTGCAAATAATTTTAAAAGCATGGCCAGAATACAGGTAAAGTTGGAGGCTTTGTCCGAACTTGACCGGGAAATCCTTGGGTCAGGTAACTTGTATTTCCAGCAGGAAACATAGTGTCTGGCATGCAGATACAGTTAGCATGCAGAGAATAACTGATTGAATAAGTGAATGAAAGCCCCTTTCTAATCTGAGATAAAATTCAAAGCTAAACCATGAAAGTTTCACTCATAGTTAATATTTCTTTCAGGCAACCAGGGAACGTAAAACCTTTGCAGTTTTAACACTGGGTGCAGGGCAGAGGCTAGGGCCTTTCATCCTGAGGAAGAGATGCGACTGTCAGTCACCTGAGAGGTGCGACCTGCCTCCTTTCCTCCCCGCTGGCAAGGCTGATGCTGCCTCTGAACAAGTGAATAGGCTTCCTGTTTGAAGTGCCAGGGACACTATATTCTTTACTTTTGTAGGACTTTAGAGACCAAATGATGTGTTCTTAGCAAATAAAAGACTCTTCTAGATAAGGAAGCCAAGAGTGCATATATAGGTTGTAGCAGGCAGGTTACGAAATGTCCATTTCATGTCAATCATGTATACTAGTAACTTCTTTAATTATAAACACAGTCATTTAAAAGTCATGCACAGAGCTTACAGTGTAACAGTAAGCTTCTAAATTAAATCGAAGTGGAAAAACATCAAGCAACAGAATTTTATAAATATATAGTATGCACAAATTATAATCATCCTGAAAGAAATGTGATGTCTTGGCAGAGCGATATTATTCCTAAGAGAATGGTTTCACAACATAATTCTTAACCGATAGTTTAAATTAGCCATCGTTTAAATTAGGAAATGATTAAAAAAAATCAGTGTATTTGATCTCTGAGATCTGGAGAACATATATATCAGATCAACATATGGATTATATATACATAGAATGCTATGTTATATATGTATTATCATATGTTACACATATAATTACCTAAACTTCAGATCTGCAGCAGTGATATAAACTTTAGGAGGAATGCTTATCTTGATAGAGATGGTTCACATCAATGCTAAGAAATATAACTTGAATGTGTCTCTTAAATATCATGTCAAGCCAGTATACTTTATAGTAATCTTTATAAAATCAATATACTAGAATCATCACATATATAGTCATTCTAACTAATAGTGCCTCTATATTTTAATTTTCTTAATCAGAGCCTATAGATGAATGCAGCTTAATAGAGTTATGTGCACTTCATAAATTATTATTTGAGCAACCAGTTTGCATTAAGGAACTCAAGCAAAGTTTCAATAGCTTACTTTATCATTGAGAAATATTTTAGCCCAAAGGTTTGTTAACTTGGTCTCAAGGAACAAAAACCATCCTAAACTAACATTTCTCTGTTTCTATTATTAGCCTCCATTGTGCAAATTCTACTGTCTGGACCACCATCAAGCTTTAAGAAGTAATCTAATCATTGTGCTTTTTACCGCTTTAAAACATAGTCCAGGAGAGAGATAAAACTGAGAATGCGAGAAAAAATATATATATATATTTTGGCCAAGTCTGAAGCTCAGAGAATCTCATAGACACAGAAATCCTAAGTTTATATAAGTTTATAAGTGGGAAATTAACCTTTAGCCAAAATCAACGCTAATACTTGGCAGTTTTAACAATGTTCACAAACTTACTGCATTTCATCAAAGGTAACTGGGTTTTTAGCTTCACAATTAATTTCCAATTAGGCACAAGTGTTTTGGAATAATCTCTCTGTTGGCTTACCAAATATCTCTCTCATTCTATTAGAAATGTGTGCCTATTCCTTACTTCCTGTGTAAAGTTGAAAACATTTAACATGCTCAAATATTTGAAGATATGAGAAGAGAAATTCCTAGAAACCATGTATATTTATAATTGCTAAAAATGTAAAGATTTAATCTATACAAAGTCTATTTCTGTGTCTGTATTTATTTTAAGAACATTAAGTGCATTAACTATAAACCGGATGGAGAAATGGACTCAACAATTTACATCTAGAGTCTAACATGTGTTCAACAATGTGAGAGACATAAAGCAATGTTACTTTTTAGTTACGTAAGCTATTTCTACAAGGCCCAAGGGGCAGGGCAGCTTTGTTAACCCACTGCTTCATTTATAATGAAACTAGTTCACAATGGGAATTAGATGTCCATCTTGAAAGACTCACAGATTACCATGATATCACAGATCTTGACCATTTAGCTGGAGGGAGAACTTAATTTCACATCTCGAATGAGAATTCCTCTAGTTTGATTTTTAAAAAATTCATAAAAGTGGACATTTTCCATTTGAAAGCAAAAAAAAAAAAATACAGCAAGCAAAGGCTATTTTAATATGAAATTTCGTATGAAAAAATGAAGCAGAGATTATTTTAGTCCCCCTTTGCTTTCCAAATATCAGTGGATTGCTCAGAAGATCAGTCTTCAGGGCAACCACATCCCTGCCATAGTCCACAGTCCACTGAAACCTGACAAGCAGAAATTCACACTGTAAATTAGCGTGTGTCATGTTCACAGCTGTAGCGACACATCCTGCGGAAGAACACTTTTCCTTAGCATCAAAGAGAAGAAAGAAGAGGATGAATCAAGCTTAGGCATTCTGTCCTTTACCGTATGCATACTGTATGCCAAGTGCTTTTTTCTTATTTGTACTTGGTTTGAGACAACCTAATTAAGACTGGTGAAGAAGACTGGAGATCCTTGAATGATGGGAAGATTTTACTGAAGAGCTTGAGAGAGACTGAGTAAGATGGGATTTACACATCTTTGGAATGGCTGTTAGAAAAGTGACAGATTCCTATTAGATCGTCTCTCAGGTGGAGAAACCTCTTGCTTTAATCAGACCAATGAAACCTGCTAAATGGGTCATTTTGGGGTTTTATATTTTAGACTTTGGAGACATACCAACAGCGAAGAAAATAAAAGATGAGACTTCTCGTCTCTCTTCTTGCTATCTAAAAGCAGCAGCCGTGTGCTGTGAGTGGTACTTATCTACCATCATTCTAATGGAAATTTCAATATCCTCTCTCTTCACAGAGTTTAGTAATTGTACTTCTGCCCAGAATCCTTTCCAGTGTACATGCATGTGCATAATTAAAAAACAGAACAGAACAAAATAGAATTTATGAATTAGTCTTTGAAGACAAAACGATTTCTAATTTCTTAGTTTCATTCCATTGTAAGTAATGGGGATATGTTACTCACTTTTGCTTCCCTAGGGACAATATCCCACAGCTGTCATTAGGTTCTCTTTGGTTACGTTTTCTAATCTTCAGTCAAATTGTTCACTTTCTGTTTCTTTGTAGTGCAGGGCTAAAGCTTCTCAACAAGCATGTCCCTTGTTCCTCTTTCTCTGTGATGTAACCCACTGTCTCACACAGCTGTAGCAGTTACGCTTGTTTTTTTATGATAGGTTCCCTTTGGGATGTTTTCTTCAATCTATAAAATATCTGCTGTGTAATTACATTAATCTGAACTCATAAATCAGTTCTGTCAGGCCATTTCATGCTTTTATTGTCCTTTTCCAAGTTCCACTTTAATCTGTATCTGAGTGCCCCAAATAGGGATTGAGCCAAAATTTCAGAATGTTTTGATTTCATAAACATTGCAATATTCAGTGACCTCTTGGAAGGAAAAGGAAATGAATTTAGTTATTAGCTTGTTTTTAGAACAGAATCAGGAGTTAAAGTGTATGAGTGAAACTGATGAAACTAAAATAATAACAACAACAACAACAACAATAGTGGTAATAATAAAATGGTAGAATTAAACATATGATGGTTTTAAACATTATAAAGACCTGATTTTGTTTCATGGTTTAAATACTATTTTGTCATCCCACAAATTCAACATTATCTATAAAGACTCTGCTATATGTAAGTTTTTCACACAAAAAGGAATGGTGAATTAAGAGGGAGAGGATGAGAATTAATAATTGTAATTTTTTTTAGAGGACAATTTTATTTTCTAGAAAGTTAATTTCTCCAATGCCCCAAGTAACAAACAATGAATGTGTATCGTTTTTCCCATAATATTCATTTACTCAACTTCGTTTAGAACCACAATAAGTTGGCATAAATAGCTCAACTTGTGACCATTGTCCATAATCATTTCCTTCTTCCCAATTATTAGTTTGAAAGCCATTGCAGCAACGTTGAACATGATGTAATAATTATCTATATGCAGACGAGAAGCCCACGTGCTTGTCCTTGGGGTCATCACTTGGGCACTAGGCACTTGGCAGGGCTGCTGCCACTGTATGGATAGCATCTCAGACTGAGTCATTCTTGAGGATACAGCTAAGCAAAATACATTCTAGAAAATACAGAACTGAGCAGGGGGTGCTTCTGGCTTAGAAATGGCCTGGGCTATGAGAGAATAACAGAAATTTCATAGAAGTATTACCATTTCCCAAGGAGAAACAGTAAAGATGTTATTTGGAGTTGAACAGAAATTCCAGAAAAATTCTCTCACTTATTGATCAATACATGCTTATTAATCCAATGAGTATTTATGGAGTAACTACTGTCTGTCAGGCAGTGTATTAAGGGTGTGTTGCCAAAAATTTTTTTAGCTATATCTGTAAGTTTGTTGTTTTTACCTAGTCCATACTTACCTATCACTTTCATAATTTTAAAATGCTTTGCTTTTTATTTAAGCCTGTATTTTAATGCTACTTTCCATATTTGGCATTGATTTGTTATTATCATAACATTATGTAAAATGTGGATGAAATAGAATAAATGGAGTCCCAAAAAGTTTTTTTTAAAGAAGCACCCTCTTTTAGATATAAGTAATGGTACTAACAAGATTTCTGTCATCTTACTTTATAGTCCCATTAAAACACATTACACAGGGTTTTCATTCTCTCTCTTTACTCATTAGGATTGCTTCTGATGACTACTACCTTATTTCATAGACCATGGATTTGCCTCCGTCTGTGCTATTCAAGATAATATGCCATAAAGTCAGAAATACCATCCCCCAAGAGGGGGATATGAGAGGCTTTGAATTATGGTAGCATCATCTGAATATCTATATGGCCCTTCATTACAACTTCTTTATAGAATTTTTGGTGAAATAAAAACATTATATATCTTTTCTTTATAGTCATAAAGGAAACAATTAACCAAACCTTATTTGAAGCAAAATAAAGTTTTAATACTGGGACTGCATGCATCTCTGTACTTTCTAAACCCACGAGTATAGAGCTTTGTTCCATTTGTGTACTTTTAGAAAATCCAGTGGTTATCTCTGAGTGGTACATGCAAGTATTTTCAGTTATTGATTAATTTATTTATTTGAGTGGCAGACAAAGATCTGTCATTATGTAATTTGTTTTTGATGGGAGAAGATAAAAGACTGACAGTAAACTTAATAAATTAGCATGTGGCTTAGTAAGAAAGAAAATGATAAATATTATGAAAATAATAGAACCTGATAAGAAGAATTACTAGTATTGGGATAACAGTTACCACTGAAACGAAGTTATCAGGATAGGGTTCCTCGAGAGGGTGGCAGTTGAAAGAAGAGTTGAAGGAGGTGAGGAATTCAGAATTCTGATATCAGAAAGACAATAATCCCAAACCAAGCCAATAGAGAGCACTGGAGCATCTATTCAAGGAAAAGGAGAAAGCCTTTGAGGCTGGTGCAGGATAAACAGATATGAAGGGTCTTTAGGCCATTGGTAGTATCTTGACTTTTACTCCAAGAACAAAGTTTTACCTTGACATGATCCACGTTTTGGCCTTGATAATTCTTTGTTTGGGGATGCTGTTCTGTGCACTGTATGGTGTTCACTATGCTCCAGTTGTGAACAACAAAAATATCTATCTCCAGATATTGCCAGTATCGTCTAGGGAACAAAACTGCCCCAATTAAGTGCCACTGCTCCAGATGGAATGGACAAGTATGCTAGTTAAATAGTTCCTCCCTCACTTCCCTAATTCTTGTCTACCTGGAACCTGTGAATGTGACTTTATTTGGAAGTAGGGTCTTTGCCGAGGAATCATGTTAAGGTGAAGTCATACTGCATCAGAGTAGGCCTTTAATCCAATGACTGGTGTCTTTATAAGACGAATGAGAGAGACTTCCATATACAAAGACACAGAGGAGACACGGGGAAGAAGGCCTTGTGAAGATGGAGGCAAAGATCGGAATGATGCAGTTACAAGCCAAGGAGTGCTCAGGGTCACCAGCAGCCACCCAAAGCAAGGAGAGAGGCAGTGAAAGATTCTTTCCCAGAGTACTCAGAGAGAACACAGCCCTGCTGACAACTTGTCTCCAACTTTAGCTTCCATAACTGTAAGAGGATAAATTTCTGTCATTTTAAGCCACTGAGTTTGCAGTATTGTGCTTTGGAAGCCCTAGGAAATGAATTCAGAGGGCTGTCATTGGATGATCATAAACAGAAGACTTCATCTGACTTCAGTATCATCTTGATCACTTTGAATGCAGTCTCTATGGCATGATGGACAGCTTTGGGGTGTGTAGGGAGAAATGTGGAAGCAGGAAACCAATTAGAAGCATAATATAACATTTGAAAACAGAGATGACGGCAAGTTGGACCAGACAGTTTACAATGGGAATAGTGAAAAGGCATTGGATCCTCTATATGTTTTTAACATCAACTAACAGGATCTGCTGATAGATTGAATGTGGGGTAGGAAAGAAAGAGAATGAGTTAAGAGCAACTCCAGCTTTAGGCTGAGTACCCGGAAGGAAAAGGTGAAGACTGCTGAGTGGATCGTGGAGAGTTAAGATCAGCAGTTTTGTTGGGGAAATGTTAAGTGTGAGATGTTTATGAGATATCCGAGTAGAGCTATTGAGTAGGTAGTTTGATATACGAGTCAGGATTTCAGGGAGAGATTCATGCTGGAGATAAATTTAGAAGTCATGGCATAGAACAGATATTTAAAGTAATAAGATTGGATCAGAAAACTAAAGGAGCGTGTAGAGATGGTAAGGGAAGGTTGACCTCAGAGTTAAGAGATCAGGAATAAGAAAAGGAATCAGCAAATGATGGTGAAAAAGAACAAGGAATGAGATGCTACCAAGTCAAGAGGGAATTGACTTCTGGAAATCAATCTTTTTTTTTTGCTTATTTCTATTATATGAAACTTCTATTATAAATGTATTTTAATGAGAAAAGTCATGGAAGTTTTTTTTTATAATAACTTGTACACTAGGAAGATATCAATAGTTATTTTTAACTTTATATGCAGCAGCTCAAAATGCATTTGATGATCACTTGTTAAAAATAATTGAAAGTGCAAGGACCTTAAATATTAATTTTTTGGACTATGAATTGGTTTCCTCTCAGTTCGGCTAGTTTAGATGTATGTCTAATATCTTTCTCAGCCTAGAAAGGATATGTCTTCATGAGGAGAATAATACTAGATGAGGACAGCAAAGACTTCCCATGACTGTATTTTCCTGTTTTGGGTAAGCACAGACTCTGTCTATCCATCCAAAAAGAAAAGAAGAAAAGAAAAAATAAACAGTACAAATTATCAGAGAAATGCAAATCAAAACTCCAATGAGGTATCAACTCATACCAGTCAGAATGGCCATCATTCAAAAGTCCATGAATGATAAATGCTGGAGAGGGTGTGAAGAAAAGGGAACCCTCCTACACTGTTGGTGGGAATGTAGTCTGATGCAGCCATTATGGGAAACAGTATGGAAATTCTTCAAAAAACTAAAAATAGACTTACCCTATGATCCAGCAACCCCACTTCTGGATATATATCTGGAAGGAATTCTAATTCAAAAAGATAATGCACCCCAATGTTCACAGCAGCACTATATACAATAGCTAAGACATGAAAGCAACCTAAGTGTCCATTGACTGGATAAAGAAGTTGTGGTATATTATATTTATACAATGGAATACTACTCAGCCATAAAAAAGAATAAAATAATGTGATCTGTAGCAACATGGATGGACCTAGAGATCATCACTCCAAGTGAAGTAAGCCAGAAAGAGAAAGGAAAATACCATATGCTATCACTCATATGTGGAATAAAAAATAAAGGACACTATGAACTCATCTATAAAACAGAAACAGATTTGCAGACATAGTAAACAATTTTATGGTTACTGGGGAAAGGGGGTGGGAAGGGATAAATTTGGGAGTTTGAGATTTGCAAATGTTAGCCACTATATATAAAAATAGTTTTTAAACAAGTTTCTTCTGTATAGCACAGGGAACTATATTCAGTATCTTATAATAACCTTTAATGGAAAAGAATATGAAAACAAACAAACAAAAAATATATATATATATATGTATATGCATGACTTGGACATTATACTGTATACCAGAAATTGACACATTATAACTGACTGTACTTCAATAAAAAATTAAAAAAAACCAACAGTGAAGCACTTTGCTGGCTATTCTGGATCATTATATTCTGGGGATACTAGATCTGGATATTTGAGTAAATTTTTCACTTTACTTAGTGATTATAGACTAAAAAACAAGTCTCTATTTGATCCCAAATTATGCTATAAGATCAGTCAAGTCCCATCAGGAAACAGCTAAACTATCAGAATAGGATAAACTGAGAGTTTGGGATTTGCAGATATTAACTACTGTATATAAAATAGATAGACATCAAAGTCCTACTATATAGCACAGGGAACTGTAGTTAATACCTTGTAATAGTTTGCAATAAAAATATGAAAAAGAATATATACGTACATATAACTGAACCACTATGCTGTACACCAGAAATTAACACATTGTAAACTGACTATACTTCAATTAAAAAAAAAAAAAAGGAAAGGTAAAGACACACCCACAAATAAAAGAATCAGATAAACAAAGAGTTTATTCACAAAGTGGCAAATTTAGAAAGGGGCAGTAACAGGGAAACCAGGAGGAACAGCGCAGTCATCCAGAGTTTATAGTAACCAGTGCATCACCACTTCTGGTTCTACAGGGATGAGAGAGGAATTGGCTAGCGGAACCTAAAAGGAGATAACTGAATAGTCCACTCTCTTAAGAGGAGTAGTCACCATTGTTAGGGGAACATGGCCAGCTTGAGGTAACCTCACAAGGAGGGATCTCAGGTGTTAAAAATTCTGTCTTCAATCTTCCTACCTTCCTGTGTGCCCCGCAATGAAGCAGGAGCCCTACCAGATGTTAAAGAACACGGGATCTTTTCATATAATCCCTGCAAGTCAGCCTTCCAAGGAAGAGACCATGGTGGAGAAGGAAGGCAGGTGACTAACAAGGGGCAAAATGAAGCTATCTGGCACACAATACTAACTTTCAGTTAGTCTGTTTCATAGCTCTACTGGAGAAATAATTCATATTAGGTGAAGAGGCTTTCTTCTGCCCTTGAAAGTCAGGCTGTTATTAAGTAGATAAACTCTCCTTTGACCACTCAAAAATTTTCCTGATCGAGGACACATTTCATTAGCATCACGTGAGAGCTAGTGTTCTCATCAATCAATGGCTTATATAATGTTACCAACTTCTTTCATGTGAATGAAATGAAACCACCAGTGCTAAATAATGAAGCAATCTGATTAATACTTATGCCAATTCAATTTAAAGGAGAAGTACCTCTAGTATCTTCCTTTCCAAAAGGCAAATGTTTCTTCTTTACAAGTGCAAAGATGATAGCAGAATTCTGGGAGGGCACAAATAATTGTAGGGAAATAGCCTGAGGCTCATATGACAGGTGGATATGACATTTCTGAGAAACATCACTTATACTGAAGTTTCACTATTGTGCCTCCAGCTCAAGGTCCAGTAACCCAAGAGCAACCAATGCTGGAGCTGCCATTTGCACACGACCCTCACACTACCAACCACCTCCATTCACTTTAGTTCCACTGTTAGGAAAGCAGAAAAGTCAATATTCACTTTTAAGGACCACGACATTTTATTAGTATATTGCTGTAATATGTTTGTCATCCTTGGTGCATTCAAAATCCATGGCATTTTTAAAAGTACTGTCATAGCTTTTCAGACTAGTCACTCTCAGTGCTTTGAATGTCCAGGACATTCCATTTAAAAGGCCAGTGTGAACAATGATGGCCACAGTGGTAACCCTTCTTTCTGAGATTCATCTCAATGAGCATGGAATCCATTATTCACGCTGATAACACTGCAATAACACGCTGCATGATTTTATACTGAGTGAGCAACCCAGCTGCCTAGACTAGAAGAGAAGAAAAAATTAAAATTAAAGGTTAATGTCACTTTTTATAGTAGGTTGGCTCTTTTAAAACAGATGTACAAAAAGGTGGCCTCTAAAGTCTGCTATGTTATTAGGCATGGAGGCATTGCAAAGCACCACGTGAAATGTCAAGGAGTAGCTCTTCCTCCCAGGAAGAGGAGTTACCTGGGATCTCCCTGGTGCCTGGCCTTTCCCATTGAAGCTGCCTCCAACTGTGGTTTAAAAAAAAAATGATAGCAACATAAAAACAGAGCCCCATTAATGAAAAGTGCAAATTTCTAACGAAATATAAGGTTAGTCACCTCTGTGAAATGGCTCCAAACTGGTTTCAAGTAGAAGTGGGAACTCCTTGCTATTCTTGTAAGAACCAAAGAAATTAATCACTTCCCCAAAATAACCGAGTGACGTAAAGCAGTGATTAGTTTTCTTTTCACAAGCTGCTCTTATATGATGTCCATTCTGGTCCATTCAAATTGCGAGCTTTCTTCTGATACTTAAATATCCATACTTTAGGGTTAAAAAGTAGTAAAAGTGGTATTTGCGTATTAGCAACTAACCTACCAGAAATTGATGGAGTCAAAAGATCTTGTAACATCCGAAGGACATATCTGGTACAATAAAGGGGAGAAACCTTAAACTGTAATGTTGAGTCTCCAAATTTAGTGCCATTTTGGGAGAAATCAAGTATAATATTTGTAAAAGCCTGACAAAATTAGATTGCCAAGTGTATGAAAAAAATGGTTGTGTGCAACAATTTTATTGAACTATAAGTATAATATATTGGTTGCTGTGCACACTTCATTGATTTGTTTGCGATGTGGATGTTTGCTAGGATAATGAATGGTTTCCATGTGAACTGAAAAACTTTAGGCAAAAGATATTGGTTTTCCAGTGAATCAATATTTAGAAAAATATATTGGTCATGGCTACACTTCCACCTTGGCTTAATACATTAGCTTGGAACATACTTTGTGTGTGCATGCAATATGCTGATTTCTTTATTAACTCTGTGTTTAAATTAAGTGTAGTTGTTAGGAGCCTTCCATTGCAAAGGCCAGAGACTCGAAACTGAGTTGACTTAGGAGGTTAAATTGCTGTCATCATCAGAATATAAACTTGTGATAAATACAAATATGTGATAAATCTTATCACATTTATTTAGATGTCTCAAAATTTTATTTCAACACTCAGCATTTGCACAGATTTCAGAAGGCACAATAATTCATCATTTATTGAAACAAATTCCAGGAAGCGAAAAGTATTAACATATGAACAAAAAAACAAGTACGAAAAAATAAATTCAGGACTAATCTGCTTAGCATGGAGTAATGAGATGAAAAAAACCGTCTTGGGTTTAGAAAGCAGGGACTTGGTTTTCAGTCTTATCATCACCATTCACGAATTCTGTCGTCTTATATTGCCATTTACTTAAAGCTATTTTACCTCACTCTCAGTATTCAGATGGTCATTGCTACCTGTCTACCCACAGAGCCCCTGAAAGGATCGACACTTGCAGAGGACGTCTGTAAAACTAATGTTCCATGTGAAGATTAAATGTTGGTTGATGTACGTAGTTCTGACTCAAGATTTCATGGGTTCATGGTCCAGCTCTGTAACTTAGTAGGTGTTTCATTATTTTTACGTTTTATACAGCCTTATTGAAATATAATTCATAAACCATAAAATCCACTCTTTTAAAATGTGCAATTCAGGTGTTTCTTTTAGTATATTCATGGAGTTCTGCAACCATACCATTATCTAATTTCAGAATGGTTTCATAACCCAAAAAGAAGCCCTGTATCCATTAACAACCACTCTCCACTCCTTCCTGCCCCAAGACCCTAGAACAAGAATGTGCTATCTCCATGGATTTGCCTATTCTAGACATTCCTTAGCCATACAATATGTAGTCTTTTGTGACTAGTTTTTGTCATTTAGCATAATGTTTTCAAAATTCATTCATGCTGTAGCATGTATCAATGTCATTCTGCCTTCATTTCCCAATGATACCCCATTATATAAATATACTACACTCCAGTTATCTATTTACATTTGATAGATAGTTGAGTTGTTTCCAATTCTTGGCTACTATGAATAATGCTGCTAAAAACATTCATGCACATGTTTTTGCGTGAACATATGCTTTATTTCTATCGGTAATATACATAGAAGTGGAATTGTTGAGTCATCTGGAAACTCTGTGTATGAAATTTTAAGGAGCTGCCAAACTGTTCCAAAGTTGCTGTCGCCATTTTAAAATTCCATCATCAATGTATGAGGGTTCAAATTTCTCCACATTCTCCACAACATTTCTTATTGTCTTTCTTGTTTATTGTAGCCATTCTAGGGGGTGTGAAGTGATTTTGTTTTGCATTTCCCTAGTAACTAATAGTGTTGAGCATATTCTGTGTTCTTATAGGTCAGTTCAATATTTCCTTTGGAGAAATGGCTATTCAAATTCCTTGTCTGGTTATTAATTGGGTTACCTGTCCTTTTGCTGTTTAGTGGTAAGAGTTATTTCTTTTATGGATACAAGTTCCTTGTCATATGTATGATTTGCAAATCTTTTCATCTCTTTTCTGGATTGTGTTTTCACTTTGTTGATGGTGTGATTTGAAGGATAAAAGAGTTTAATTTTGAAGAAATCCAAAGTAATTACTTTTTCTTTCATCACATGGGCTTTTTGTATAATATTTAAGAAATCATTGCCTAATCCAAGGTCACAAAATTTTATTCCTTTTTTTCCTAAGAGCTTTATAATTTTAGCTCTTGCGTTTAGGTCTATAATTCATTTTGAGGTTATTTTTTGTGTATGATGTGAGATAAAGGTTTAACTTTATTTTTATGTGGCTATCCAGTTGTCCCAACACCAGTTGTTGAAAAGACTATTCTTACCACTTGTGATGTCATGGCACCTTTGTCCAAAATCAATTAACCTTAACTACCATGATTTTTTTCTGGAACTCTCAATTCTGTTTCTTTGATCAATATGCCTGAGGTCCTTATGTTTAAGGACTTCTCTGTCTTGTTTACTGTATGCAAATTGTACCACTCTGTCTTACTTACTGTAGCTTTGAGTAAGTTATGAAATTGGGAGGTGTCAATGCTCTAAATTTGTTCTCCTTTTTCAAGATTGTTTTGGCTAATATGAGCCCTTCCACCTTTACATATATTTTAGGATGAATTTGTTAAAAAAGACAGCTGGGATTTTGATTTGTTTTTCATTTTTTATAGTCAGTGCTTTTCTATGATTCTTGCTCACAGTAAGCATTCTCAAAGTAATAATGAAATAAATTAATGTACAAGAACCACAAATTCTTATCTAACACAAGCCCAAATGATAAATGATATTCTTAAAAACAATGTAATAGTTTTTGAGAATAAAAAAATACATCCTTCTCAGGAGACTTTTCTTTGATTTTCTTTATTTGGTTTTATTTTTTTTTTAAATCTCTGTTTGCCAGTACTACTTGACCTTCTGTGCACACACAGAAAGCATGATGTTTTCTATATGTAAAATTCTCAAAAGACCTGATTTTTGTAACTGTAAAAAAGAATGTATTCAAATCACTTAAAGACAATTTATTGGATGTGTTTGGAGATTTCTCATGGAGATGAGGAACAGAGATGAGGTAGAACCTCATACTAGACCCAACTACACACCAGAAAGTCATTAGAGCCCATATGCCTACTCCGTTCATCTCTCTGAATCTATGGTTTCTTTACTCCACTTCTCCTGGTCCAGGTCACCTTCACTATCTTTCCTCTCTCTCTCTGAAGAAAAGCTTTCTCTGCTTTGGTGTGAAGATAGCCACATGACTTTCCATGACTTTTTAGTTCAAACTCTTAACAGAGATTAATGAGAACCGTGGTGTCTGATTTCCAAATTTTTGTGCAAAAAACAAAAGTGACCCAACTTTGACTGGCCACTTCAGTCACCCTGCCTTTAACTGTTAAGCTGTGGCCAGACATCTTCAGGGTTACATACCATAAGCATAATTGCCATGTTTGGAGAATGAAATAGGTGTGGCTCGAATTGCACACCCCCCACAACAATTGCAATATTTACACTCATGAATGTAGGAAAGGGAAAGGAGAAAGAAACAAAAATAAAAAATAGTAAAATAAAGACTATCTTAGTAAAAAAAATGTAATGGTTGAGGACATGGATACTTAAGCAGGGAAAATAGTGTGTGTGTGTGTGTGTGTGTGTTAAATTGGAGGTCATTATTTTTCTCCCAAACTTATGGAGAAAGGTATCCACTGAACAAGTTTTAGTTGAGGGTCTTGGATTTAGTAATTTCAGAATTCAAGTGTAAGATCTTGTACTTATTTCTTGTGTACAAGTTTGATGTTAAATGCTGTATCAGTTTCAGTATTTGTTCATTTGGTATAATACTGATATCGAGTCCTAGTTGATAAAGACTAAATGAGAATATGTAAATAGCATCTAAATGTTTATCATAAATAGTATTACATTATAAAAAACTTATTAACATAATCATAATGATCTTAGGATCAGGGCTACTTGCCCGCTCATATATTTGGCTGTTTAGAGAAATAGCGATGGACTGAGCTAGTCTGATGTTTGTGGCCTCGGGGTTCATGTTGCAATTCTCACACTAAGTAGCTCTGTGGTTTTGGTAACTCAGGCCATCTTCCCTTAAGCTGACCCATCTGTAAAGAGTAGCTTGATTTCAATTCCTTGAACTATCTCCGGTTTGAGTCTGTCTTATTGGCATAAACGCGGGAGTTCTTGATGGTGGAAATCATAACAGCCAAACACAGTTGGTCTGATCATGACACCATCAAATATAACTTCCCTTCTTTAAAGCAGAGAGATGATATGGGAAATTCATGGGAGAGAATCAGTCTTTTAACAGAACATATACTGTAAGTAAATGAAATCATTCTTATAGCACAAAGGCAGCCCTCAAGCAACTACAAACAGGCGAATCAAGCACTGTGTTTTCAAATGACATCATATATACTCAGTTCTGCTTTCAGTTTAAGTGATTTTCAGCATATGCAGGCAGAGTGTGCAGTTTATTTATTATAAAGCTGGAAGTCCATAAAAGTCCTACAAATGTTTCAATAAACTTATGTAAAGATATTTTTCAAAAGCAAAGCCAACTAGCAATTTATTTTTCGCAGGGCTTGAAATATGTTTAAATCAAATTTGATACCAGGCTCCTCTTACACGCTACAGAAACTGCAGTTTCTTCCTGACACTTTGATTATCTTATGGAAATATATTCATTTGACTGGATAAATAACTCAAGTTGGGGAGAAGTAAGTCTCATTTTAAAAAGAATATAAATTTGGAGGTATCACCCCACTCTCCCTAAATTCAAATGAAGTTAATTTAAGGCACATGTATTCTGTCATGTTCAGAAGATATATTATAATTAGTATAATATGCATTATACTGGGAAGCCAATTACTTTCCTCTAAGGACATGCCACTGGGTTTATCTGAAGAAACAGCAATGGTCGGAGTTAATTGAGTTTGTCTTATGCTAACAAGAAATTGTGTTGTATTATAGAAAGATTTTAGAATACTAAAAGGTCAATCTGTACGGTAAAAAAAAACTGCACATAAATGTTTTATGAGGCATTGCCATAGAATAACATGTGAACAAAACTGTAATCTGTGCTTAGTCTTCTAATTGGATTTTTTTTAAGTGCTGTATTTTTATAATGATGGTTTCAGCTGTAGGTAACATAAAACCAAGTACAAGTTTTACAAGTACAGAACAATTTAGTGATACATGTATTGCAAGTCCTGAGATGGCTCAAGTCTACCTTTAGGCTTAATGTGACGGCCTTTGATTGTCTGCATAATTGCAAAACGGAGGCAGGAAGGTCTGATTTCTCTACCGTATCCTTGGTCATTCAGGGAAAGAGAGAGTTTCTTTTTCAATGCTTTTCTTTTAAGGGAAAAGAGATGTTTTTCCCAAAGTCTCACAACAAAAAAATTCTTCTCTGTCTTTGCTTAAATGAGGTCATATTACTATTTTTGAGCGAGATCTTGCAATCAAGTAAAAAAAAAAAATTAAGAAGTGGGTACCTTGGACATTAATTCCTGAAAAAAATCATTACAGCATAGGGTCAGGGGACTAAAGTATCTTCAAAGTATTTTGGTCCCCGTAGAGGTCAGGGTCAATATCCAATGGGAAAAGTAGGAATTTTGCGAAGTAGAATGTCAGCAATGTCCACTGTAAACCAATGGTGTGGAGATATTTGATAAGCTACAAACTCATCTAACTCTAAAGGTTTGCTTTGCTCTGTATAACAGCAATAATGATAAAAATACATCTTTTAAAAAAATTCCAAACACCAAATTCCATATCTTCTGTACCACTTACCCCACAGTATATAAAAAAGAGCCCAATGAACTGCACGGGTGCAACTGATCTTTTCAGACAGCCAAACTGAAACTTGTCTCTGTCTTCTATGACCCTATCTGACCCTATATAGATATAAACCAAGAGCTAAAGTTACTCTTCTAGTCAAGCCCTTGTCCTCATTCCCCTTTATACACATCATGCTTTTTACACTCTCTCTTTGCTCACATTGTGCAATATCCTCCACATCCCTCTCTGCCTATGCAAATTCTACCTGTATGTCAAACTGGTCTTTGTCATGAAGACCTTCGTATCTACCTTCGTGATCATTGACTGGGGTCTTATCTGATCTGCAAAGTCAAGTATCATCTACACTATTACTTCCAGTACACACTCATTCAAATGTGTTTGTTGGCAACGTATTAACTGAAAGACGCTCTTCTGGATGCCCGGGATGGAGACACGAGTATTTTCATACGGAGTTTCTGATACATGTGCATATTTGTGTCCTGATATCCTTCTTCTACTTCTCAAGCAAGTTTCAATTTTCTTAAGTGTTAGAGCAGTTTCGTAGATTTGTTTTCATTCTCACAATCTGCTATTGATTTTAGCCTAAGAGAAAAGAGAGACTCAGCAACAAGGAGGGAAACACTGAAAAATATTGTTGCTTCATGTTCATGTTTCCATGGTCCTGGTGAGCAAAGAGGGTGTTACTGAACTTTCAAGACCAAGGTGGGGGAGTTTCAAGTAATCCTGAGAGGTTAGCATGCATTTTAAAAAACTAGGGGCCCTGGTCTTTATAACATGTTGCCCTTCCATTTAGCCAAGTAGTAGCTGAAACTGTAAAATTTCTTTTGTTTGGTCCTCTTTTGTCGATACCTTAAATTTGTGTCCAATTTCATAGTTTTTGGTTAAAGTTGGTTGTTGTCCTTGAACTAACACATCTAACTAGCTTCCCTCTCTCCCTTCTGCACTGATGTTACCTGTACTAGGAAGCGCTGAACGTTACATAGAAATAAGGATGAGCCTGTCACCCAGATACGTGTGAGTTAACACACACACACACACACACACAGTCTCTCGCCAAATTTTAGGTTCCTTATCAACCTTCATTAAAAAATTTATTTTTTTAGAGTCCCAGGAGATTAAAATTATGACCTTGTTCTTTAGTGCCGAAACATCTGTTTACTGATCTTAGTATGACTCTCTTATTTAATTGATATCAAACCAAAGACAGTCCATTGAGTCACAAGTTTTCTGTACAGAAAGTCACTTTGTCGTCTTTAATCTAGTCCCACCAGCTTCATAAATCATGCTTTTTCATTGTTTAATTACATCCTTGAAGAAATGAATAGTTTATTCCCTAAATATCCCTGGGAGACAGGCTTCTTAGATTCATGCAAGTTTTACATTCCTGTGTAACTTGTTTCAAATCTGTTCTCACTTTCCCCATTTACACTTAACCCATCCAACTCAGATAAGAAAGAATAAGGAGAGGGGTTAGAGAGCCCCTTTTTTTCATGCTGAGTGAGATACCTGGCGTCTAGGATGTTGGCCTGAGGGAGAAGTTTACCATTAATTAATTCCATTGACTAAACCATTTAGGCAATCTTTTCCTTCTTTTCCTTGATTTTCCTTGATAACTACAAAACGGCGATGCTGGGTGAGAGGAAACTTAGGTTCCTTTCTTCACTGTTAGTCTGTGATGATACGCTCCTGCGCATAGAGATGAGCCATGAGCAACCAGGTTTTGGTAGAATGCGTGAGAACCAAAGAAAAGTGCAGGGCAAGAAGGAGTGAAGAAGATAACTGAGTCCTTTCACCTCACTGATGGACTGTCCTCCTAGAAATGGCCAACTCTTATTTGAATATGCTTGTTTTGAAATCAACCCATGCTTAGTTCTTGCATACTATTTTGTCCATCAAGAATGAAAATTATTGGTAATTCCTTGATGGAAGCAAAGAGTTAGGTCATTTTATAATGTTGTTCATGTTTCTTTGTCTCTTACCACCTTAGTGTGCAGGTACACTTGAGAATGCTTTATGCTTGAACCCATGACTTTTGGGACATTGAAACATCATTTTGGGTACCACAGTGATATAATATTTACATACAGACATCATAAGTAATCTGTGCCTGTTAAGAATAATTTGGAGTATTACAACTGAAACTTTTTTAGCGGCAGCTTAAAGTTGAAATAGTGAGGAAAAGTGTGATCAGTCTAAGGGAAGTTTGAATTTTTCACATTATTTCTAAACATGTGGTGAACTGGTGTTATGTCAGAAATGAATTTAATCTAAACATGCTATGGTTTATGAACACTGTCAAAGCCAAACACAGCATAATGAAACTTCATTTGAAGGTACTCCCTTTTAATATTTTCTAACATTTGCCATTTGTTTATTAGATTTATACGGCATCCATTACCCAAATAGCTCAAGACATTGTTCAAAGAATATTAAACCAAGGTCCTCCATATAAAACTCCTGGAAAAAAAAATGGGGCAATAGGGGAGAAATCTTGAGAAACCACATGCACAGAGACAAAATCTCAGCTAGAACCCACGACACAATTTCTCTCCATAAAAATGCTTTTTGGTCCTGTCTCCCTGAACAATGACATTTCACTCAACTGGATTATGAACTTAAAATTTAAGTCGTTTTGATTCACTTTGGATTCTTAGATTAAGTCTGTTGATCTCAGGTGCATTTGTCAAAAAATCATTTGTGACATGAAACAGGAAATGTGGCATCTCAAACCTAGAGTTCCTTAATATTTAACGATCTTATATTGAAACTACTTCAAGTTTTGCAATTATAGATGAGTTTTAACATTTGGAACCAGTTCTTGAGCTGTAATGTTGCATCATGTCTTAAACTTCCGTGAGAAATGTTTTCATTCTTTGAAGATATGCACAAAGATTCCAAACAAGAGCAACCAGACATTCGTCTTAATGGCACTCAGCTCACAGTGTCACTTCCTTAGATCCTCTCCGCACATGGATAGTCTCTTATAGATACAAGAACATATCATTTTAGAAAAGGGTGAACTTTAGACCTAGTACAACTCCTTCATTTTGAAAATAAAGATACTGAGACCCAGAGATTTAGATACTTTGTCCAAGGTCACTGTCCCAGTTTCCCACAGAGCTGGAACTGGGTTGATTCCTAGTTTAATCCTTTTTCTTCTTTACAACAGTGCTCTTCATGAACTGCTCAGAGTTTTGCGATAGCATCTCAAGCAACCGGGGGTAGGAGTATTTCCTGAGCTCACAGTGTCGACTGAACATGAAACATCTCATGTTTCCGGGTCTCACACATTGTGACGAACTTTGCCTTCCAGTGTGGGGCACACTGTGACCAACCTTATCTGCTGTACTGATGTGCTCTGCAGAGGGTTGGGTTAAGGGGATTTAATTTTCATGTGGTTTGTATTCCTGCCTTTGAACAGGAATTCACCTATGACATCTGAGACCAGAAGCAGCGAAACTGAAGTGTTCAGGCTAGTTAAGTTTCTCCCTGATTCCAATTTATTTTCAGAAAATACATAAGTGGCTGCTATTAATGCATTGGCATAAGAATCTAAAGAAATTGTAGGTGTCACTCTGCACCTGCTTGCTTTCCAGTTCGTGTAAATTTTATTGATTTTTTAAAAATTCCTGCTGCTCATCACTCTTGGCAGGAAGTCTATAACATTGGGGCACTGGTCTCACAAGGTATGAACAGCAAGATTTGAGCATGAATGGATGGTTTGACTTCACTTGCTTAACAACTTGAATTTGGACATGTTTTTGTCCCTAGTTTCTCACAATAATTTATCATAATCATCCGCCAGCAACGTCTGGTTATAGGATACCTGGCCTCTGACATCCTGATATGATGTTCTGATGATGTGAAACTTGACCAGCTTTCACTCTTTGACCCTTAACCTGGTCTCATGGTTCTTGAGGATCTATTGGTCTATTCCTCTTGGAGCCCTGCCCTTTTCCCTTTATGTTAAATTTAATCTTTCCCTAGCTCATGTAACCAAGACTGTTTATCTCTGGGTAAAGTGACATGCTTAATCTCTTGACTCTTTGTGGCAATCTTGCCATCATTTTGCTAATCAACAAGTGACAGACTAGAAAATGGGCGATGCCTGCCCAGGCTGTGGGGACCTTGAGGAGTTGCCTTTTCTGTCTTCTCTATCTTTCCCTTGCTCAAACCAGCACCCATTCAGTGTCTTTGTCTAGCACATTAATACAGTGTTACAGCATTTTTAAATATCTACTTAAAAAGACTGGGGTGGCCAGTCATGGATACTGGCAAAGATAAAAGTAGGGTAATTCCTTCACAAATTAACAGTTTAATGCCAATCAAATTAAACATTCCAGGATGGCATGTCCATGAGTTTACATAAAGTACTGGCGTTTATGAGGATAGTTTGGCTTTATGCATAAGATTTTGAAGAGAAGACTGGCCATGTCAAAATTGTGGGAATAGGCAAATGACCTATTTCCCTCCTCCTTTTTCTTTACCCTCGGAAAGAACCCTTTTCTTCCCATCTCGCCCACTTGCTCTCTTGTTTCTTCGGTACTTTACTATCAAAGCGTAAATGACTCCAATAGTAGTATTTTTAATCTTCGTTGTAAGATTTCCAGTATTAATTACTGTTGATTGGTTAACTGATTGTAATTTAACATTAAGTATATTTAGCCTCACATCCCTTATTCTAATTTGGAGGGTGGCCAGTATCATTCGAGCTGCCTGGGGGGGTTATAATATTTTTTTTCTCCAAAATTGCTGGGTAGAAGATCAAGTGCCAATTTATCAACACGCCCTGGCAGAAGCCTTCGGAAGCTCAAACCTCTTGCCCTGTACACCTACCCGAAGCCCTTCACTGGAGCAAAGAATCTGAAAACCTTGTCATTACTTTCTTGAGGGGCAGCAATAAGGAGCATTATAATTATGTAGGTTAAACATGAGAGCTAGAAAATTATTCATATATTTGAAAAGTAAATATAAGGTTAATTAGCATAAATGCCAGACACATACCACTAGTCCTGAGTTATTATGCAGATGAGTAACAGTCAAAATGAAAACTTTATTTTAAATGTGTGTGTGGGTGTGTGTGTGTGTGTTCATGTGGAGAAAGAGAAAGAGAAAGGGAGAGTTTGCTTATACAATTAAACTCTGGTCACAGAGTGTGAACTTTTGTACCTTTGTTACTTTTCAGTCTTGTCGAACCATTAGGAACTCACACTTTGAAAATATAAAAAATGGAGGAAACAGTTGGATTATTCTCCTAATAATAAGGACAATGTGTAATGACTAAATGTTTACGTAAGAGTCTTTGATGAAAGCTCTGATATGATAATAACAAAAGTCCAAAAATGTGTGTGTATATTTCTTCATTTACAGTGCATCACATTAAACAGGAAACACTCTATTTTGACTGGTGGTGTTTTGTGTGTTTTTAAAGGCTACATAAAGAAGAAATTTAAAATAACGTCAGCCTGATGGAGAATCAACAAGAATATGCTTTGGAGCATCTGGAAAATAATGCACTTGATGAGTTCAGAGAGAAAACAGCTTCCTGGATTCTAATATCTAGAATGAATCTATGCATCTCTTTCCCTGAAAATTTAACATTACATGCATCTACATTAAATAAACTTTTAAATATATCTATGCTAAAAAACTTTGCAAAAGTATCATTCACAATATTTGCCCAAATCTCAATACTCCCGTCACACAATTAAATACTACACATTATGACAGATTACAATATACTATTTTTCAGAGGTTAAGAATATTTTAAGGATTTGAAGCTCTGCAATTTTAATATTATTTATCTGTAGTTTGATCTTTTATAAAAATCAGAGTCTTCTAAGGTTATGGCAATATGACTGTATTTACCAACTACTTAATTGTAAAACTGCCAGCGTAGTGGCATCTAAAACAAGCCCAAATCCTCTATGTGATTCTTTCCAATGCCAGGCTCATTACCAAAAGAGGTAAATAAATTCATCATTTTTATGCTAGCATAAATTCTACACATTGCTGAATCAAACACAGTACTGTAGTGTCCCTTGGCATTAATTTCTACCTGCATACTTTCGATGGATACAAAGCTTGTCTTGAACATGGTGCACTATAAAACCAAAAGAAGGAGGGTCAGTCTTTCGCTACTGTCAATATGTTAGTATTGTCAACATCTTCGGGACACACAGCATCTTCTTCAATTTCTGTAGACATAGTATCTTTATAATTACACTTGACATCATTGTTAAAGGAACATATGAATTCGACTGTTTCTTGATTGAAACAGTCAGAGAGACAATGTTCAGATGTATTATTCCTTCCATTAAACCACAGGTCACAAACCTACAGCAAAGACCTGCTCCGAGTATGCAATTCAGTCACTTCAGTGTACAATGCAGAATACCAAATATCACATTGACTTCAAAATCCTTTCTTCTATTGTGAGGTCTGTGCACATTACAGAAACCCAAGAAGAGTTAGATGTTTTTGCAAATGCTGACTTGCTCTGCAGCATCTCAAGGTGGTTCAGTAGAAGTCATCTGTCTACAGGACAGGCATGATTTCAGTTCTGATTGCCCTGGTGGTAAGTTTCTCGATATTCCCTTTTGGGACTAACATTCCAAAGATTTGTCTATTCTCATTTTTTTTTCTTTTTTGGTATCTACAACCAATGCTTAAAAGGTTATCTTCTATAGAAAATAGCAGGCTATGATTAGAACAACTCAGTTCTCTTTACATGTTGGAAAGGAAGAAAATCCATGAATAATTACGTCAGTGTGGGATAATACGGCTATAAAATTGGGAGTGCCAAGGCAAGATGAAGCAAGAGGGCGAAATTCAAGAGAAGACAGAACCAGGAATGCTGTGGGAGGGATTAAGGTATCTGGTCCACAGTAAGATGTGCACACGTGTGACATAGAAAAGGCTGCAAATTAGAAGGGTCGGTTCTTGTAGAAGACACTTACACTGCAGGAATTAAGAAATCAGAAATCAAGAGAAACCTCAAAGAACCACAAACCGAAGACAGAGTGCTGGGTGAGCAGGAAACAGATGGATTATAGCAGACCCGGGACACCTTGAAACTTCCCAGAAGTGGAAATTCTCTCTCTCCATCAGGATTCTTCATGATGCTTAGTACAGAATTACTTTTCAGTTGGGACTAGCCTTGAACTTGGAAGAGGAAACAAGTAAATTGCAGCTTCTTACTGAGTGTGAAGTGAAAAGGATATCAGAACTGAGGCATGAAGTAATGCCTGAAGTATTTGTGGTTAAAACTTTAATGAAATTATATCAACACCCTTTTATTGTATTTATTAACTTCAATTATTCATTAATTCCCCCATTAAATCTTTTACTGATTATAAAACTGGATCAAAGTTTTGCTACGTGTATACAGTACCGGAATTATCTGAATAATGCATTTTTTATTACAAACGTTGTTCAGCTAACCTGAGTTTTATTTCCACTTTTGTCAATAGTACATTTCTCAGGTTTACTTTCCTCACGTGTAAAATTAGAATAATAATGTTGACGTCAGGGTTAAGGGGGAATTATTTGAGATAATTTATATAACGAGCTCAGGTACCATCTACATTCCAGGCACTGTGCTGTACAATGATGACATATGACAGTCCTATCCTTGAATGGTTTCTATTCCATATCTGCAAAATGTTTTTCTGTTTGATTTCCAAATCAGTGGATTTCCCAGGACACTGTCTTTGCTTTATACCTCTCCCCTCCCAGGGACTAGCTCCCTGTACAGTGAATAGCAAGTACTCAGCAAAATAAATTGGAGTTGCTCTATATCCCTGTGATGTAAATAGGCCAGCTGTATTATTTTCTATTGTCATCACATCCCAAAAGTCCAGAAGTGGTATTGATAATGCTTGAGGGTCACACAGCTAGACTATGGTGAAGACTGGTCAGCAACTCTGTCTTTTGGATTCCTAAGGTAATGGGTTCTCCCCACCCACGCTCAGTCTCCTAATTGTTGATTTTATAGGAAGAGGATTAAGCAGGAAGAGAGGATTGAGAAATCTGGGCTTTGAGAGAGATAAGCATGTCATCTTTGTTTTAATGATGAATTGTCATGGAAAATTCCCGAAGATAAACATCTTCCACAAAGAGGTACATTGCTCAACTGATGGAAGTGTTTGAAGAACCCAGACTGACTCCTCCTCCGTGTAATACCCTCTAGACCTTTACAGATTCTTTTCTCACTAATGGGTCAAACCAGTAATGCTGTGCGTAAAAGTCAAAAGCAAAATGAGTAATTCACCACTGAGTCCTAACTGCTCACTACGACTCTGCAAACTCTAACTTTAGACTTCTAATGCTTAGGCTATGAATATTATCTTGTTTGTAGAGAATAAGCATGTATATATATATATATATATATATATATATTTATAAGTATTTTTAAAATTCTTTATCACTTCAAAACAAAATGCAGTCCATATATCATGAGGCAGATACTGTATGGGAAATCATTTTGGGGTCAGAAGGGTTGTAAATTATTCCATTAATTAATTAATTAATTTATTTATATTGATGTATAGTCAGTTACAATGTGTCCATTTCTGGTGTGCAGCATAATGTCCCAGTCATACATACATATAATATATTCATTTTCTTACTCTTTTTCATTAAAAATTATGACAAGATATTGAATATAGTTCCCTGTACCATACAGAAGAAATTTGTTTTTTAATCTGTTTTTGTATGTAGCAGTGAGCATTTGCAAATCTCAAACACCCAAATTAATCCCTTCCCACCCTCTTTCCCCCGGTAACCATAAGATTGTGTACTGTTTGTGAGTCTGTTTCTGTTTTGCATAAGTTAATTTAAACCAAACTATATTTTTATTTAGCTACTGCAGAATAAAACTGGGGAAGAAAAGTGATTATCTTTTCCTTCCTCAAAAGATTTGACCTGAGACATTGAAGGCACTTTAGAATTCATTGAGTTCAGCGTCCCACTCAGCGCAGGAATGAGCAGTGTAATTAACAGCTCTGATAGGTGTCCGTCCGGCTTCAGCTGCAGCTCTTACAGGGAGTGCCTGCTTAGCTGGCTTACCCCACTTGAAGAGGTCCGAATGGACTCTTCTTCAGCATAAGGAGAGTAAATTCAATTTACTATAATTTCAAAATGGTGGGTCTGGTTCTGCAGAAAGAATTGCCTGGGATGTGGAATTCCTCTTTTTTCCACATGGCCCTCTGATATCTGGAAAATACTGTTAGGTCTTATCAAAACACTTTCACAGTGAAGTTGTTTGAATTCTTTCAGCTTTACCTCCTGTGATATGCTTTTTAGACATGTTTATATCCTAGTCTTTCTAGCCAGGTATTAAATTATTTTTATTAATGTATCATCCAAAGCTGAACACAGTATTTCAGATGTTTTAACCATGTACAGCATACCATGCCAATTTATCTCTGAATTTCAGGAAGCAGTTCTTTTTTTTTGAATTAAGTCAGCCTAAGATGACATTTGCCTCTTCTGACAGCTATACCAAACTGTCTCCTAGTTTTGAGCAGGTAACAAATGAAAGTTTTTAATAAAGAATTAGTTGCCCTCATTCCGTTGCAGGGTACTGGGTCTTTTAAATTGGTGTGTAGAACTTCTCGTTTATTTTTACTACTTTGCATTTCTTTTGTTTGAGCTGATAATTCCAATGATTTGAGGTCAAATGCACCTGGATGTATCAGTTCAGAACACGTGCTTTACTGCAGTCTGCTGCTTCGGTTCGAATCCTGCTTTGGACACTTACATCTGTACATTTGTAGGCAAGACAGGGTCACTAAATTTATTCATCTGCAAAATAGGAATAATAACAGTAGCTGCTCATAAATTAGATGATGTTTCTTGACCTATTAGCTCAGATCCTGACACATGAAAATTCTGAAAAAATTTAGCTATTATCATTTTCATTATTAAAGTTACAAGCTGCCACAGCAAGTGTGCTCATGTATACAAATATATAGCTATTATATATATTACACATATATTATATGTATACATATATATATATATATATAATATGTAGTAAGAATTAAGCACAAAGACTAAGCACAAAAGGTTAGATCCTGCCTCTACTGTTATAACTAATCTTTTTAGGGCTATTCTCCCATTTGAAAGCCCAAACAAATTGACTTTCAGTGTGAATTGCTCTCATGCAATAGACGTTGACAGCCGATGGTCATATTCTTCTTGAATTATTTACGTAAAATGTATTTTAAATGGTTATTTATATTTTATTGGGAAGTAATGACCAGTTCCTTAAATTTTACCTTCAGAAATCAGTTTTTTTCCCAAGTTGAAAAAATCAGAAATTCATTTATCTGTTCCCAGCTTTGTTATACTTCTCTTATTATCTTTTTCATTTTTTTAGGTCACTAAATTTTTTTAATTTTTAAAAATATTTCATTCATTCAACACACATATTTTGCATTCCTTCTGTGGTAATGTAAGTTTCTTATCTTCAGTGAATTGATGGTCTGAGGGAAAAACTAAACATGATCTTGCATTTGATTCTTCAGTTTATGTACGAATCATAATAAAAGCATGAATAAGGTGATAATGACTTACCTTGGTAAGATCTTTCAGTTCTTTGATATCTAATTTTCATGAATTGTAGTATTTGAATTCATTAGAAATATTGAAGTGTGCCCCACAAACCTCTTGACCTATTATGAATTCAGCTTTTATAGCACCATGTTTTCTCTTAACATCTCTAGGAAGGTCACTTTTATTAAAAAGAAGTTAGAAGCAAAATTATTCTCAATAGTTTTAAACTTTCCCAGTCATCTCTTAATTAATTCTGCCCAAAGACTGGACCCATGGATATCTTCTTCGAATTACAGAATAGTCTATAAAGATCTACTTAATTCTTGGCATGGTTAGAATCCTTTCAGGTTTTTGTTTATAATTTTATTAGGAACTATCTCAAATGTAAAAGTGCATATATCATTTTATGTGTGCTATTTTTAAATAAGAATAAACACCCCATATGTGCACCATATCACTTAAGTTATGGAACGTTCCAGAGCCTTCCAAGCTCTCAGTGTGTCTTTTTTGATCACATCATGCTTTCCACTCAAAAGTAAATACTCTGTATATTCATAAATCACTCACATTCTTTATAATTTCACTCCATATGTGAGAGTCCCTAAATGATAGGGATATATGTACCAATATAGGTACACTGGTGAAATTTTGTGTGGCTTTGACTCACGGTAGTTAAAATTCTATGAAATGAGTTTTGTTCAATATTTATTTTTGAACATTAGTTATATTCAATTTTAATATTGAAAATACACTGTAGATTTTGAAATGTCATTCTATTGATGACGTAAGTTACAGAGCATTGAACTGTGTACACAGACCACAGATGTTTTACACATAATGATACTGTGAACAATTTTTATATATCTCCTGGAGCAAATATGTGAGAATATCTTTAGGGATAGACACCCAGGGGATGAATTTCTGTGGTTTAGTATTTACATTCTCACGTTAGAAGATAATTCCATATTAATCTTCCTAGTTGTTGAATCAATTTATATTCCCATAAGCAGTATGTGATAACTTGCCTGGATTCACATCCTCCCCAACACTTAGTATCACTGGATTCTATAAGATTTGCAGATTATACAAATAATAAGTTGAATCTGTTTGTGATTTTATATTAATGGATGCCCCATAAAGCAGGATTATAGAGACGTCTAAGGAAGTCAGTAATTAGCAAGTAAAGAATTACTGTTTTTATATGTGAGATGAGGAGAGAGACTCTGGGGTGAGGTGCAGGCATGAAAAAAGTCACATTAAAAATAACCAGGAGGCAAGAGAGAGCATGGGTCATCTCAGGAACTGAAGAAAAAAATCACTAAGTTGAGCAAAGGAGGTGGGAGGCAAGATCAGAGCAAACTGGGCAGTAATTAAAAAAAAACTTGATAACCTTTTAAGGAGTTCGAACTTCATTCAATGACTAAATCTAATGAGAGAAGAATTCTTTCAGTGTTTTCAGTGGGGGAACCTACTTATAATACTTGAATTACAGAGATTACTCAGGCCACCGTATGAGAAGTAGGCGAGACTGGAGGTGAAGAGAAGAGTTGTGACGAAAGATTAAAGTAGCCAAAAATGAAGTAGAATTGTGGGAACCAGGAGAAATGGAGAGCTGTTTTGAAGATAAATTGGTGAGTAAGCGAGAAGGAAAAATCAAGGATGACAGTCAGATTTTTAAGATAAAATAGAAGGTGAAGGGGATTTGCAGTAACAGGAGAGATTCAATTTCAAGCATGCTGAAATTTGCCAGGGGGATGCTCAAATGCATGTGCATAGGAGAGATGGGTCTATAGTTAAGACAAGTATATATATATACTTAGAAGTTGTGGTCTACAAACTATCCAGAATCATTTGTCTTGAAAGTTTTAAAATATTATTGAGTAGTTTCCAGTAAGGGACAATCTTAATTCAAAATAATAGACTTTTAAATAAATACAGAAACAGACTCACAGACTTAGAAAACAAGCTTATGGTTACCAGAGGGGAAAGGGGGTGGGAAGGGATAAAGTGGGATCTCGAGATTTAAAAATACTAACATATATATATGTGTATGTGTGTGTATATATATATATATATATATCTTGTAGTAACTTATAGTGAAAAGAATATGAAAACTAATATATATATGTTCATGTATGATGAGGCATTATGCTGTACACCAGAAATTGACACAACATTGTAAACTGACTATAATTCAATAAAATGTATATACACAAAACACCCAAATGATGAACTTTTAGAAAGTTAAGGTATCAAGATAATAATAATAATACTATATTTATAAACACACACACACATATACATACACACACACCCCTGTCTGGCAATTTATTGCCTTTCTTATGTTAAAAAAGAGTTCTTACCTTCAGTAGTATCCTTGGGCTTGCCCAAAACTAAATCTGTGAAGCAAGATTTGAAGAAGTGACTGTCTGAACCCAACCTCAAGTGACATGAAAGTGTCAAGTTAGGATGTATCAAGAACTAACTGCATTTGTGGGACAACTTCTTCTTCTTGTTACCGGTTTCCAGTAGTTGGTATGTGGGTAGAGACTCCGTAGGGGCCAAATTTCACGGCCCTGTAGATCAGGGTTTCTCCACTGCAGCACCGTTAATGTTTTGGGCCAGTTATCTCTTGGGGGTGTTGCTAGGTACAGTGTAGGCTGTGTAGTGACAACCCCGGTTTCTAGATGCCAGTAGCAGACCCCTTCCAGTCGTGACAATCAAAACTGTCTCCAGGCATTGTCCTTGGTGAAGTGGACTAAAATCAGTTGATTTTAAAGCCACAGCTGGAGATATTTGAGAAAGAATAAGTTCAGGTAATGTTTCAAGCCATACCAGCCCCCTACGTCAATCAAGAGCATCTTTTTTACACTGTACTCTGTTCTACAAATTCTTATCCTCTCAGCCAGCAAAAGAGAGATAGCAAGAAGCTTTTGCTAACATTTTAGCTGCAAGCTGTGCTCTCAACAACTGGTAGCTGTCACCATCAAGAAGAAATGCCTGCCAAGGCAGCGGCTCATGGTCTTACCTACCCTGTAGGAAATGTGCTACGATGGAAATGAGTTGCTCTCATCCATGTGGTCAAATCACATGAAGGATGAGGCCAATTCAGTCAGCACAGCTGGCAGCCAGACACCTTATTCTTGAGCTTTAACAGGGACGCTCCCTGTTGGAAGGACGGAAAAGAGATGGATTCTCAACCGCTGCTTTTGGCAGTAGGTATTGTAGCAGGTGACAGCGTGTTTCTGTTACACTAGAGATATTATTTCTGCATTTGGTTTTCATTTACTCAGTGCAGTTCTCTCTAGCATCTTGTGAATTCCTGTTCCCCAGAGATGTAGAAAGCCTAGTGACAGTACCTCTACTGCTGATCAAATAGAAAAGCTATGCCATTCTCTTCTTTTTCAGCCGTATTATCTGCTACGTGCAGATGTGCCTGTTGGAGGCTGGAATATGTGTGTTTTCCACATCAGATTTAACGCAGTGTGATGTGAAAGTTACAGAACGCAAAGTAAGCGTTGTAAATTAAATTTGCTTAGACACAGTCAGACATCAGATGGGCTTTCCAAATGCTAGTTTCTCCTTGTCCTCCTGCTAAACAAGGACGAATGCTTGTCTATGCCCAAGAAACAGAATCAGGCATCAGAACAACCAAGTTTTGTTTGAATGATTATGTGCAATGGGAGTGTGACAGATGTTGAATAAATAACGAATGAGTATCAGGAATATGATTTTCCAAACAACTGTGTGCGAAGGGCTATGATAGATTGTCTTCAACTTTTATTTTTTGAATAATCATCTTCAATTTCTTACCGTTTCCTTCCCAGAGGTTTGAAAATCCAACTTGTCGTTAAAGATACTGCTCTCCTTTACTTTTTTCTCATTCCCAACTAGAAAAGCTCCATGAGCAAATTAATATAAAGCACAACAGCAACGGTTCCCATATGGTAGAAATGCTCCATAACCTGCTAGCTATTGTTTTTGTTGACGTTGTACAAATAAGAGTTACAATGTTTCCTAAGTTTTGAATTAATATTTCTTAACTTTTAAAAGTTAATTATTAAATATGTGATACCTATAGGATGTATATAACTTAACATGAAAGGGATAGAGCATAATAATGAAACGAACAAATAAGAACTCACCATGCTTTATGAGAAATTGACCATAACCAATGTCATTGCACCTAAATACGTGCTTAACTTCCAACCCTCCCCTTTTCCAACAGGTACCCAACCATTTCCCTGAATACAGTGTTTTTTAATTTGATTTTTAAATTTTATTCTAGGATAAAGCAATAGGGTTTCAGATAATCTCTGTAGTTTTAAACCAGCCTGAATTTTTCTTGTTTATTTTTCACGACCTTTCTTTTTTTAGACCCTTTCTTTTTTCACATCCTTTCTGTTCAGTTCACTCCAGCCTCCTTTTAAATTTGGTCTCTGGCTCCATCTTCCATTGCTGACACCGATCCACTCTCCAGATGTGATGTTTTGAGATGCATTAAATAACCTTTAACTGCTGACTTTGTAGGAAAATGCTCATGTTGAGCCCCAGGGCACTTTCTGTTTCTGAACATGTAACCTTTGTTCTAATTCTGGGAAAGAGTCATGGTCACCAACACCTTTGACTGGTCCTTCAGTCAGACCCACCCTAGTCACCCTAAGGAAGGTGACTTCATTGAAGTCAGTTACTGTCTTTAAAATTCTTTTAATTGAAGTATAGTCAGTTTACAGTGCTGTGTCAATTTCTGGTGTACAGCACAATACTTTATATAGGAACATACATATATTCGTTTTCATATTCTTTTTCACCATAGGTTACTACAAGATATTGAATATGGTTCCCTGTACTATACAGTATAAACTTGTTTATCTATTTTATGTATATTAGTTAGTATCTTCAAATCTAGAACTCCCAATTTATCTCTTTCTACTGCTTTCCCTCTGTGGTAACCATAAGTTTGTTTTCTATATCTCTGAGTCTGTTTCTGTTATGTAAATAAGTTCGTTTGTCTCTCTCTTTTTTTATTTTTATATTCCACATATAAGTGGTATCATATGATATTTTTCTTTCTATTTCTGGCTGACTTCACTTAGAATGACAATCTCCAGATTCATCTATTTTGCTGCAAACGGCATTATTATATTCTTTTTTATGGCTGAGTAGTATTCCATTTTTTAAAAAATTGAAGTATAGTCTGCTATATGTGCCAATCTATGGTGTACAGCATAATGCCCCAGTCATATATATTAAAGATCAAATAAACATCTTTCATGGTCATGTCTTCCTTCAGGCAAAACCAGCACAGCATGATTAAGAAACTTGTAGTGCCAATCCACAGGTAGAATAACCTGAGGACCATGAGCTTGATATTCAAAAGCATCTTCAAGAAAAGTAACCTAGACCCAGTCCATATCCAATCACATCCAACAATGGAAAACCCTATAATATAGAAATTCTGGAGCAATGCTTACATAAGATGTCTCTACAGAGTACAGTGTGAAACCTACTAATCAAAGGTGTAAATGCATAAAGACAATAATTAGAGTGCATTATCTTAATTCTGAGAAAACTAAACACACTCTAAGCATGTAATTAGAATTAAATCCCATGGATCACCTGTCCTAGTCTTTGCAGATCTGTACGATAATACATGCTGGAATGCTTCTCTAGTCCTCACTAACTACCACAGGAGAATTTTCACCTGTTCACAGGGTGATTGAGCTGTAACATAATAATTCTCACTGTCAGGAACTTTTCCAGCCTAATTTCTCTCTTTCTCAGTTTTACACTATTACTCCTTATCAAACTTCACGCATTGTACAATGTCAACCTCCTAAGATGTTTGTACTTTCCAAACTTATTTCCCTTACATACATGTTTGCTCATGATCAATTTTCTCAATTTTATTAGTCTTTTTCTATTTGAAACTATGAGCTATTCAGTTCTGTTTATTCTTTAGGAATGAATAACTTAAAGCAAATGTAGGCTACACATGAGTTAAGTCCTAAAAATTGAAGATGCCAGTCAAATATGTGATGCTCTTCTTCATCAACGATCTTCCCCCTGGAGCACATTGGCCAATTGCCATTATCTCATCCTACCTCCCCACTGAAAACCATGCTTTGCTTTCACTTTTATATTGTGTAGCATTATCTTCTCCATGTATTTTTTCCCAGTTTTGTTTACTAAGTTTTTTTTCCCAGACACTGACAGGTACAATAATAAATGAGGTTTGGTTAGTGTCTTTTTATTTGCATACCTGCTTTACCTTCACTTATTTCTAGAAGTTGTATCTAAAATTTCTGGGATCAGATTTTTTCATATAATTTAATTTCCTATGTAATAATTCATGTATTATCTATAATTCCTTTCCAAGTTGATATGTTCTAACAATGGTTATGACTCACCACTGCTGTTAATCCATTCTCTAATAAGGACACTGCCATTGCCTATTATTTATGGAGAAACATAGAAACTTTAAGATAATATTTTCATCCATGTAGTTTTAGCCAGGACTTGCAAATATACTTACTAATAAATCTTAATTAAATAATGTCATACCAACAAACAGGTTGTTTCTAAAAAGGAACCTCTAATATCTTACTATTAGAAGTTGAGAACAAAGTGCCACATGGACCTGTGAGAAAGTGCTTACTCATGCCCTGTGATTTATTATGGTAGTTTACAACCTTGCCTTGCTTTCCATCACTAAAATGTTTTTAAAAAATGCTGATGTTAAGACCCACCATCTTATTAATCTGCTTTCCTTCAGGTGAGCTGGGGCCCAGGCTTCAGTGTTTAAAAGTTTCCTGGATGATTCAAAAGTGCAGCCAGGGTTAAGAAAACTGCTTTATTACGACACCTGCTTAAGGATGTATGCATGTTAATCTGGGAAACAGTTGACGATGACATTGCTGACGGACAGTCCCTCCCATCAAGACAGTATGGCTTCGTGGTTCAGGTTATAGACATGGAAGTCAGACAGTATGCTTTTAGAATTCTGAATGTGTTGAATCTGCAACTTCGGAAAATTTACCTAAACCATTAAGCTACTTAAGGCTGTTTCAGTTGTCCTATACAAAATAATGACCTTAGAGAATTACTGGAGGGATTAAATAAAATAATGCACACACAACATATAGACTATTTGGTACAATACTTGACCTACAATAAACTTGCAATGAATAGTAATTATTTTTATTAGATTATCAAGAAGAGGAAAGACTCACTTAGATAAATGTTTGAATAAAATGATATGGTTTCTCCCCCTCCAGAAAAGACGGTTCAGTTGTGAGGCAACCCTTTAGTAAGGCATTGAAAAGTTCTTGGATTTTGTTTAATAAAAATTTAAAAAAATGATATGGCTTCTACCATATATATATTCTAATATATACAAGCATAAATACTATATGTGATATAACATGACATGTATATAGGCATGGATAGATAGACATATATAATATTATATATCCATATATTTATAATATGCATATTTATATCCAAATGGGAGAAATAAAAGCAATATAAATTATACAAAAAGTAGTCTAGAAAAATTTCAAAATTAAATGGATGTGAATTAAACATTTACTATGCCAGGTGTTATGCTATTTCTATAAAAATAAATAATGCAAAGTATAAAGAATAGACTAGGTGATTTAATTTGAAATAATACAGCAAGAAATGAAAGAAAAACTTGTTTCTAACTGCAATATTCTCTGTTCAATGAATTGAACAGGATCCCATAGAAAGATACAAATATATTCACTAAATGTTTTGAGATGGATTTTTTTTCCTGCAGGAGCAATGCCTAAAACTTAGAAGAAAAAAAATGGTAACTAGGATGCTCAATCCAAACTCTAGGTCATCTTACACAGAGAGATAATCAAGACTAAATGTTCACACTAGGAGTGAGAAGGAATATGTTAGAATATGACATGAAAGCAGTAGAGTGTAGTGGTTAAGAATAAGTGTCTGCCAGTCCCTTGTGTAGCTTTGGACATACTATCTAACCTCTCTGCCTCCTTTTCTACATCTATAAAATAAGCAATTGCTTAGTATTTTGTGAGACTCAAATGCAGTGATATAGTTATATGCATAAAAAATCATATATATCATCTTGTTAATAAATGCTAAAAACTGGATATATATTGTTACTGTATGTATAGCATAGCATATTATGAGTATTCCATTGTTTTCCTGAGCACAGGGAAAATATATTATTATATTATTCAGTGATATAAGCACCAATAGCATATAGGGTTTTTGATTTGAGCTATATGAATGATATGCATGAAAGAAAGTTGCAAAAATTAGAAAAAAATGTGTTAATATGGGCAGTAAAAAAGGTGTATAGAAGTGAAGAGATAAAAGGTTTTTATATTCATTTTACATGTAAATTCTAATTTTCTATAGTAGGTTTATACTGACTTTATAGCTAAAATTATATATACATATTTCACCTTATCATCTATCAAAAATTTTGGTGTAACAATGGTACTATTTCTTCCTTAAATGTTTGCCAGAATTCACAGTTGAAGCCAACAAAGTGAAATTTCCTCATGGGATGGTTTCTAACTAAAGATTCGATTTTTGACCACCTATACTACTATTTGGATTTCTGATTTCTTTTTGTGTCCTTTTATAACATGTATTTTTCAAAAAAAAACCTGTTCATTTTGTCTAAGATTCATATGATGTTGTTCACAGCATCTTCTTATTATCTTATTAATGTCTATAAGATATGTAGTGATGTCTACTAAATTTTTTCTCTTTTCTTCAGTGTTAGGAGTTTATCAATTGAACTGATCTTTTCAAAAGAGCCATTTTGGGCTTTGTTGCTAGTTCTCTGTTTTATCTTTGGTTTCAGTTTTATTGATTTATGGTTTTTATCTTTATTTGCTTCTTTATACTTAGCACTTATTAATTTGTTCTTTTTCAAGTTTCTTGAGGTAGAAGCTTATATTATTGATCTTTTTCCTTAATTAAAAATTTTTGTCAAGAAAAATGTAAAATTTGCACTAAAGTAAAAAAGAATACCATAACATATCCTCATTAATTATTACCCATCTCCAATGATCATTAATATATTACCCAAGCTGGTTCCATCTATACCTCCCAAGCATTATTCTTGCTGGTAAATTTTTTACGGTTCTGTTGAGGTTCAATTTACATACCAGTCACCTATTGTCAATGCACAAAAAGTGGTTTTTAGCAAATTCATTGAGTTGTGAAACCATCACCACAATCCAGTTTTAGAATATTTCCATCACTCCAGCCTACAGTCCATTTGGCACTCAGTCCCCACTCCTACACCTAGCCCCAGGAAACCACCGACCTTCTGTCTCTATACATCTGTGTCTTCCAAAAATTACTTAAATTGACTCACACAATATGTAGTATTTTGAACATAAGTATCTAACGTCCTTCACTTAACTTAATGTTATTAAAATGCATCCATGTTGTAGCAAGTTCCATTTAATTGCTAAATAGTACTCTGTTATGTGTATAAACCACATTTTGCTTATCCACTCACCAAACGATGGGCATTTAAATTACTCAAGGCTCTTGGCTATCACATGTAAATGCTGCTATAAATATTCATGTGTAAACCTTTATGCAGCCATATGTTTTGATTTTTCTTTTCTCGATGTCTAGGAGAGGAATCAGTATATAACCTTATATAGGAAGGTTATATTTAATATTTTATTAAAGTACCAAATTTCTACAATTTTACATTCCTTACAGTAATGAACCTAGTTTCCAGTTTCTTTAGTTTCCACTAACAAGTTGTCAATACTTGTTAGTGTCTATCAATTTTATTGTAGCCAATAAGATGTGTATGAAGTGACATCTTACCGTAATTGTAGTTTGCATTACCCTAGTAAACTGTTGATGTTGCACATCTTTTCATGTGCTTATTGACAGTTTGTATATCTTTTTGGTGACATGTCCATTTACATCTGTTGGGTTTAATTGTGTTCCCCCAAAAATATTTTGAAATCCTAACCCCTGCTACCTGTGAATGTGACCTTATTGGGAAGTAGGGGGGTTGTTGATGTAATCAAGTTAAAATGAACTCATACTAGGTTAGGGTAGGACCTTAATCTAATAAGACTAGTATCTTTATAAGAAAAGCAGAGACACATAAGAGAGAAGAACACTAGGTGATGACAGAAGGAGAGATTGGGGCGATGGGGCTGTGAACTGAGAAAAGTCAAGGCGTGTCAGCAAACAGCAAGCAGCTAGAAAAAGGCAAAGGAGCATTCTACCCAGTTTCAGTAGGAGCATGGTTGTACTTGATTTGGGAATTCAAGTCTCTAGACTAGTGAGACAATAAACTTCTGCTGTTTTAAGACAGCTAGTTTGCAGTGATTCGTTATAGCATCCTTAGGAAACTGATACAACATTATTGCCAGTTTGTAATTGGCTTGTTTATGTTCTTATTTTGAGTTGTATGGGTTCTTTACATGGTCTGGATATGCGTGCTTTAGCAGATACATCATTTGTAAATATTTCTCCTAGTCTGTGGCTTGTACATTTTCCTTTACTTTTACAAAATAGTTCCAGGTTCACAGTAAAATGAAGAGGAACATACAGAAATTTCCCATAAGCCCACTGTCCCCACACATGCATACCCTCTCCCATAATACACAATCGGTCACCGGAGTGATACATTTGTTACAATTGATGAACATACATTGACGCATCATTATCACTAGAAGTCCATAGTTTACCTTAGGGCTCATTCTTGCTGTGGTACATGCTACTGGTTGGGACAAATGTATAAAAACATGTAACCATTGTGAGAGAATCATACAGAATATTTTTGTTGCCTTAAAGATCCTCTGTGTCTGTCTGTTCACCCCGCCCCCAACCCCCATTTTTTCATTTTATAATGATGTCACTTGAAGTACACACATCTTCTGTTTGGTGAGATCCAATTTAACACTTGATTTTACTTTGATGGCTCCTGTTTTGGTGTCATATTTACAAACTCTTTGCATAACCCAAGGTCATAAAGATTTTCTCCTGTTTTCCTCTATAAGTAGTATAGTATTAGCTTATAACTTTAGTTCTCTGGTCAATTTTTTTTATATATGGAATGAGTCTGGGGACTAAAATAATCCTTTTATAAGAGATTCATACTGTTCCAGCATCATTTGTGGAAAATCCCCCCAAGGAATTCCTTTGGCATCTTTGTTGAAGATTAGTTGGCCATAAATGTAAGTTTATTTTTGGATGTTAATTCTGTTCTACATTTATCTATATGCCAGTCTCTACAGCAATTACCTCACTGTCTGGATTGCAGTAACTTCATAGTGAGTTTTGAAATCAGGTTGCATAAAATTGTTCATTTTGTTCTTCTTTTCAAAATCGTTTTGCCTATCCAGGATCCTTCTAATTTCCATGCGAATTTTAGGATCAGCTTGTAAATTTCTATTAAAAAAAAACTTGTTGGGGTTTTAATAGAGATTCAATTCAATCTATAGCAAAATTCTGGAAAAAACTGTTGTCATAACAATGTGGTCTTTCAATCCATAAACATGGAATGTCTCTGTGTTTAGAGCTTGATTTCTCTCAGCAATGTTTTATAAAATTTAGTGTATAGGTCTTGCATTTTCGGTTAGCTTTATTTGTAAGTATTTATTCATTTTTATGCTATTATGAATGGAATTTCAAAGTTGTATTTAAAGATTATTTATTGTTATTATATAGAATACTAGTGACTTTTTTGTGTGTATTGATCTTATATTATGACATTACTGAGCTTATCAATTAGTTCTGGCAGGAGTTTCCGGATGCTTTAGAATTTTCAGCATTGAGGATCATATCACCTGAGAATCAAGTCGGTTTTAGTTCCTTCTTTCCAAACTGGATGTCTTTTGTTTCTTTTTCTTGCCAGACTTTACTGTCTAGAAGGACCCTTCAGTGCGATGCTGGATAGAAGCATCAGAAGAAGGCATGTTTGTTTTGCTGCTGATCTTAGGGAAGAAACATTCAGTCTTCCATCATTAAGTCTGATGTTTACTGTAAGCTTTTCAAGGGCCGCTATCAAGCTGAGAAAGTTTCCTTCAGTTCCTAGCTAACTGAGAGTTTTGTTTTGTTTTGTTTTTTATCAAGAATAGGCATTGGATTTTTCAAACGGTTCTTACATATTTCTTGAAAAGATTGTGTCCTTTCTGTTTTTTTATTTTGCTAACATGGTGTATTACTTGAAATGATTTTTCAATTTTAAACCAATCTCGCATTTCTGACATAAATCCCTTTTGGTAATGGGATATAGTACTTTTTATGTGTTGTAAGATTCTGTTTGCTAATATCAGTTTCAGGATTTTGGCATCTGTGTTCCTGAGGGTTATTTTATTGTTCTGTAGTTTGATCTTCCTGTGATGTCTTGGTCTAGCTTTGGTATCATCAGAATAATACTGGTCCTCATAGAATGAGTTTTGAGATATTTTCTCTTCTATTTTCTGAAAGATGTTGTGAGGACTTCTTTTAAGATTTCACACAAATATCCAATTAAGTCACCTCAAATTAGCCTTTGTGGGAAGGATTTTAATTACTATTTCAATCGTATCACTTGTTATAATTGTTATAACTCTACTCAGATTTTCTGTTTCTTCTCTTGTCAGTTTTGGTAATTTGTATCTTTCAGAGAAGTCATTGATTTGACTACATTGCATGAGGAAGAAGTATGTGCTTTTAAAACAACAAGTCTGGGAATTAGAACCCCAGGGTCAGGTCTGAGTTTTCCTTTGATATTGTTTGTAAAACATTTCATACCTCTGGGCAGCTACATCTCTTATTTTGCCTTAGAAGGAAGTGACTAGATGACAATTAAGGGACCAACAATAAAGAGATGCTTTCACATCATGAGCAGAAGAATGTGCAGTTGAAGAACAACAGATTTAATTACTTGCTTCTGGATGTTTTATTTTGGAAGTCCTTGCATTGTCTGTATGAGTTATTTTTTCTCAGAGGTTTTGTTTTTGTTCTTTTTTTTTTTTTTTTGGTATTGTATAATCAAGTTTTGAAAAGTTTCCCTGCCCTATTGTTCTAGGGCACCAGGCCTGGATAGCTAGGAAAAATCATTTGGAAAGCAAATATAAAATTTCATGATATTTTAAACTTTTCTGGCAAGTCTGTGATTGAATAAAAAAGCAAGTTGGCAGTCATGAAAATCTTTTTCTTGCCACAAATTCCACAAGTTTCCATCATTTGTAAAAATAATAAACATGTTAGGTATTGTGGGACCCTTACCAATGCTTTCTATAAAATAAAACACATTAAATGTATTTAACTCCATTTATTCTAGATTCTTAATGTAATAACATAGTAGTTACTTATGGCATATAGCCTAATCCTGAAGCTTTCAAATATTTTTCTCCGCAACCCATAGTAAGATATTTATTTTATATCACAACTTAGAATGTGCCCACATATGCATGCATACACACACATATACACTTCTTCCTACACAGACACAGACATAAAAATGTTCCCAAAACAGTAATTGGGCAAGGTACCAGTGCACTTCATAATTGCTATTCCATTTCGTTCTATTAGGTTTCATTCTTTTGGGTGGAGGGGTTACTCATTAAATTGATTTTGTCACCCACTAATGGGTCACAACCCACAATTTAAAAAATATTGCCAATATGTAATTGGCATTTAAATCATGTACCTTCTCGATCTCAAAAGTAGGTCAACCTTGCAGAGGCGGTATGCTAAGTACCATTTAGAGAGCTGTTCAGAGAAAACTAGCTGGTGGATCATTAGAATGTGTCCTTTAAGACAAAGAGAGATGGGGGGAGGCATACTTGCTTGAGTAATTCTATGTACAGTCAACATTACCTTCACCTAATATACTTACCCTTTCTGTCCAGCGTCCCTAATACAACTTAGAAGGGAAAAGGGCACAGAGATAGGTCATTTTTACAGTCAGGGAAAACTGAATTTAAATCGAGGTCCCATTTATTAAAGGTATGATACCAGGTTTATTCATTTCTTAGGGCTGCCATAACAAAGTGCTACCCACTGGGGGCCTTAGAACAACAGAAACGTATTGTTTATATTTCTGGAGACTAGACGTCCAAAATCAAGGTGGCAGCAGCGCCATGCTCCTTCTGAAATCTGAAGGGGAATCCTTCCTGGCTGCTTCTTAGCTTCTAGTGGTTTGCTGGCAATCTTTGGCATCCCTCGGCTTACAGCTGCAGAACTGCCTTCATGGTCACATGGTTGTCTTCTTACAAGGACACCTGTCACATTGGATTAGAAACCCACCTTTCTCCAGAATGACCTCATCTTAATTAACCACATCTGTCAAGAAGATCACATTCTGAGGTACTGGGGTTAGAACTTCAACATGTATTTTTTGTTGGGGGGATTGCAATTCCTAACACTGGGAAACTCATTTCTCCATATTCTATTGTGTCTCAGATTTTACTTAGCTAATGTCATAACTTATAACCGCAGTATCAGGAGATTTGGAGAAAGGGTAGTTGGTAGAATGAGGGATACCCAGTGTGAAGGGAAAAATAATATTGGTCATAAGCCATGAAACTGCAAGACAAAAAGTTACTATAATCTGTGATACCCCCGAAGACTTGTGCCAGGCCATCCCGCTCAGAATCATTTCAAGCCCTGCTCTTGAAAGGCTGCTGGAGTGTACTCTCAGCTCCTAACTTTGACAAGGAATCTCCTATTTTCCTCCCTCCTTTTCTTTGGCCATTAAGTAGTTCTGAATTCCTACAGTCATCAATTCCAGTGTAACAACTCTAGCACAGATTACTGTGGTTTAGTTATATTTGCAAGAATGCTGAGCTTTGGATTAAAAAGGAAAGAAAAAAAGAAAAATCCGTCAGCTGCATGGCTTTCCCCTGCTGAACTAGAGACCGGAAAATAAATGTTTGCACCTTTAATGACCTCCATTGTCCTGACTTCACAGAATCCCCAGTGGGCAGCTAATCCTTTGGAACAATGCGGTACAGATGTTTCACATGATAAGAAGGCTAATTCCAGACCAATCAGAGCCACTCCAAATGTCAGCACACGAAAATAAAGTTAAAATATGGGGCAAACAGATGCAAACTCCACAGTCTGATCCCTTCCTTTGTCAGTGGGTCATTCTACATCATGGGGGATATTTCTACTTTGTTTCAGACAATGGCAACTTGCTTCTTAGTGGGAATCAAGCTGCCCTGGGTGTTCTCTGGTATTTGCTGTGTTTGCTACTTTCAGAAATTCCCCTCAAGATAAACACTGCTCAACATCGTCTGGACTTTTACATCCTCCTCTGCCTCTGAAATTACTGGGTGAAAAATAGTTCAGTGGTGTTCAACAGTTCAAAGCAGAGTTTTGGTTAAGGCAGCGAAAAAGTCCCCAAATCTCCAGTCTGAGATAAAACATTCCTTTGTTTAAACGCAAAATGTTGCAAAATCTTCTGGAATTGCTCAGATAAATGCTTCAAGTTTTTTTTATTTTTATGTTTACAGTAAAAATAACTCTGATATGACTCCTATCTACCAGTATGAAGTCATAGAAATGAAGCTGATATTAATAATAAATATAACACACTTATTTCTTACATGTATTTCATTTAACAATTTACTTTTTCATCAGTAGATGAATATTTTCTTGATTCTAAGAACACAGAGACAAAGCAACAGTCTTTTGGAAGGAAAAGGGTAGTTTCCTTTCTCTTAAAAAAAGATTACGTTCGACATAAAGTCAATCGTATGAATTTTTCTCAACTCAACAAAACATTAACATGGGAAGAATCATAAATATTAAGATGGAGAAAATGCAGAAATCCTAAAAAATATATATATATGTCCACATTGTAGAGAACCAGAAAACCATTTTGATAAAAGACTACCATTTAGATGCCTTAGGATTTAGATTATTTTTAAACCAGTTTTGAGTTTTGTGATTAAAATTAATAATTGTTTGGGGGATATCAGACAGTAAAAATATTTTTAAGATTCATGAGAAGGTCTAATTTCTCTTCTTTGTAAGTCTCGCTTGACTTTAAACACTGTGACTAGGCCCCCTGCCAGTTGTAAGTAATGAAGAATCATCCTTAAATTTTTCAAGTATTGGAGCCAATGGAGTGATTGAAATAAAGCAACTGGAAGCATCAAGTTAAGGCTACAGATTATGTAGTTTATTGCACTGGAAAAAATTGCACCCTGTGACAGGTTTTCAGGTGAATTTCTGGGTTAAAATGAGGTAAACAATAAGATTGTTGTCTCCATTTGCAGGGAGGGATGGTGGTTCCAGAATAATCACACTCCTTAGCCTCTTCTCTTTTGGTTCTTTCTTGCACCTGTTAGGACAATCGCTTGCCTCCCCAGCCATACCGACTAAAATAATTGTCTTGTGTTTCTTTAACCCTTGTTTGCTTTTCTTTTAAAATGTCCTGGTCTTCCTTTTACTTGTTGAAGTTTAAAATTGGGAATGTATTTGGTAAAAGATGAAAGAAGTGTGTCTGTTTATTCTTTCATTTCTTTCTTTTATTTATTTGTACTTTGGATGTGTGTCCATTTAGATTGCTCATTTCATAATTCTTTGGACAATAATTTGTGTCGACCGAGGAGTCTGGTCATTTCTGGAACACCACGGTTAGCCACAGAGCAGTCACGAAGACCTTATCTGAGTCACAGAAATAATATGAGGAAAACGAGAGAGGCCATAAGTGTGTGTGTATGTGTATGTATGTGTCTGTGTGTGTGTGTGTGTCTGTCTCCTTCCTTCTCTATTTCTCTCCCTCTCATTTTTTGTGCTTCTTCTCTGATTTTCCTCCTTTCATTCCCTTTGTTGGTCAGTCATCTGCTTCACTGTTTCTTTCTGTTGGACTTCGTTAGTTTTACTATGAAAGATATTCTAGAGTCAATTTAGAGTTGAAAGTAGATGAAAATTTTCTGGTAAGTCAATTCTGTTATGTAACACATTCATCATTATGGTACATCATCTTCTCCTCAAACAAATTCTCATTTTTTCCCTTTTATTATGTAGAATTATCGCAGTTCAACTGCACATACACATTATATTGCATGTAAATACATGTATACAGTATACTGCACTTTTTTTTAGTTTACATATATGTACTAATTATTGTTTCTAAGAACAAATTAGATCTCTAGCTTTTTAAACTTAAATAGTTATCAAAGGAATAAAGCCAAGAATCAACAGAATGCGGCAATCCAATCATAAAGGACAGTCAAATGAGAGAAAGAAAAATGCCATATGACATCATTTATATGAGGAATCTAAAAAATAATAACAATAATAATAAGGACACAATTGAACTAATTATCATTTTAACTTCTTGAATATGTGTAAGCGCATTTGACTGTCTTTATTGATTAAATTACAAACTTTCATTTTTAAAGGTTTTCATTTTGTTTCCTTAGTTACTTATTCATTTTCAATCCATTACTTAAAAAATCAGTATTAAAATGTTATTGGACTTCATGAACTTTACCAACAGAACTACAGCCAACCCATTAACATGCTGGGGTCCTTTTGTTTGTTTGTTTTCTTTTCTTTTCTGCCTGTACGCAGGATTTGAGAAGTTAATAGTCCTAAATATTTGTAGGTTGGTTGTCCAGTAAACACACTGGCTTAAAGAAAATATTCCATGTAGTATATTTCTTCCAGGAAAGACCAAAAGCATCCAAACTCCAGCTTATGATCTGGCAGCTGAGAATAGAGTAGAATAATTTAACTCAACAGGCTTGATTTTTAAAATATTAATTTAAGCAATTCACACATTAAATGATGATGTGGTCTTGGCACTGAAAAAACTCTTATGGAACTTGAATAGTTTTTTTAAAGACTACATTTGGCTGCTGACTTAGTTGATTACAGTATTCCCATTAAAAAAAAAAACTTAATTCCAATCTTTGAGAAAAAGTATGAATGACTGTCAAAGACAAATTGATGCAAACTGCAAAAGAACAGCCAAAAAGTCACAGAAGTTTGGGATTTGGGGAAAGGAAGAAAACCCTTTTTATAAATTAAAAAACATTTGGGGATAAAGCTGGGAAGAAAATTTGAAGTTTGGAACTGATTGTCCCTATAAAAAAGACCAGTAATTTAGCATTCTATAAAGTATTTCTTAGAAGTAAAGTCCAGAAGATCCATTAGATCTGTAAGACTTTACAGTGAAAATGTGTGGTTTATCACTTTACACAGCACGAATTATTGTATGTAACATTGTATGTAATGTGCTATGTTAACTGTAATACAGCATTAATAAGTGGATCGAAAATTACTTTAAATGAAATTAAATTCATGAAAGTTATACTGAGGCACTTTTGCTTTTTTTTTGGACTAAATCTTTTCTTCAAAAAATATGTCTTATTTAATCTTTTCTGAAAAGAGCTATCATGAATTTTTTGGACTGTTTTAAAACTTGGGGCTTCTAAGTGTTAAGCTCATAAGAAAACTATGCATGAAGATAAATATGTGAACATTTGCAGGCTCATCCATCACAGTGAGGAAATATTTAAATATTCTGGGAAATTTTTGCTTAGAGCCATGGTGAGAGGGAAAACTTATTTAAAACAATACGATTTTTCTGGTCACGTGCCATATTTCCTGATCCATTGTGTTTGGCACCAGGAAACAACTTGGCATGAACCGCTGAAAAATCTTTCAGCAACTGTGTCAACTTTATCACTTCCTGAGCTCATGCTTGCAGGAAATGGATACAAAAACAATGATTTAAAAGGGGAAAAATTACTCTTAACTGTTTGAAAAATTAAAAAAAAAATACATTTCATATCTACTTGCTTTTTCTTTATAGTAAATACTATCAAAATGCGACTTTCAAAAAAATAGTTTTTTTTTTTTTATATTTTGTATGGAGATGTAAATAGGTGATTAGAGTTGGTGACCAAAGGAAAAAGAAGATTCACAGAGCAGAGCGGTGTAAGGGCAGAAACAACTCTTCAACGGGAATTTTAAAAGACATTGGAAATATACAAAATGTTTCCTTCTACTACATTTGGATGAGAAAACATAGTAAGTAAAAGGGTATAACATCCATAAGTATTGGTGGCCTGATGCTTTGATCTTTTAGCCACGGATTATGAAATAAACTGCTTTATCCCTTTCCCTCAGCACCTAGCTTGGCTACCGGCACTCACCTGATTATTTACAATATTTGCAGCTAAGAGTCTAATAAGTGATCATTGTTAAATATGTATTCTCTAGAAAACAGTCTTGGCTTTTTATCAGAGTGTTACTGCTTTTTCTACTACACAAAATTTCTTCCAAAGAGCTCTACCTTCAAATCTGGTTAACTACTATATGATAGATTAAATCCAAGTATTCCTTGAATGAATTAGCCATCAGAATAGCCTAAATATTCAAGCAGGCAGACAGAGCCCCAAAAGTGGAAACAAAACGAAACTCAACTAAGACACTCTATACTTATTTTTTATTAACATCTCTGAAATATGTAGTTACATGATAGTTTTTATTAGACTGAAGGTTTGGAAAACAAAGACTTCTAGATTATGTCTGTACTACCTAGCAATGTCTGAAGAATATCTCCTATTATTATAGTAAAATTTCTGTCACAGGTATCATATTTTTGGATATCAGAATTCCTATTCTGATTCACCAAGTCTTCCAATTTCTGATTAGCAATTCTGTATCCATTGACAAAAATGACTTAGCTATTTCACACAAGGGTAAGTAGCAGAGCATAGACTAGAAACCAGTGACTCCAGAAGGCTTTTCATTGTAGTGTCCTCATGTGTTTCAGACTATGGAATCCAAAGTATATTGAACTAAATCCTCAGCATATCCCCTGACATATGTCCCAAGCACCCCAATACTATGCCACCCAAGACACTCCATTAGGATCTATTTTACATATTGGTCTTTCAGGCTTTTATTTGGAAAGGGAGATTTGAAAACAAAACCTTAGCAGTCTACGATTACTTACCATGGATTAGTGGCGTAGTTACTTAAGCAGTAAATGTAAATTTGATAAGTTTTAAGTGGGAGAAAGACTAACTAATGAAAGATTGAAGAATCAAGCTGTGGGTCCCTCAAACAGGCCTCCAATTAGATTTTGTAGAAGAATGCAACGAAAAAGAGCAGTAGGGATGAGACAGCATAACTGTTTTGGTATATTTTAAAGAAAGCAATCTAAGGACGAGGAGGTAAAAAAGAATAACAAATGGTATATTTGGCACTTTTTAAAAGAAATTTTAAAGTGTAGATATACAAATAATTTTATCTGGGCTAAAAGACTATATAACAGAATACAGAAATACCAGACAATTATAGTGGCCTGGTACTTTTTGGCAATACAAATAAAAACAAAGTATTCAAAGAGAAATACTTTCCAACTCTCCGCTGAAAATAAAATTGTTATAAAAAATTTATACTAAAATAAAGGAAATGAATGAAGTTCTACTGAAATATGGGAAGTAAATGAAACTCGTAATTAATAGAAGAAATAGTGGGGGGGATTTCAGTGCATATTAAGAACATCTTAATCACCTTACACCTGACAGAATAGCTTTCATCAAAAAGTCTACAAAAAACCAAATGTTGGCAAGGATGTGGAGAAAAGAAAATCCTACTATACTTTTGGTGGGAATGTAAACTGGTGCAGCCACAATGGAAAACAGTGTGAAGGTTCCTCAACAAACTAAAAATAGAATTACTGTATGATCCAACAATCCCACTTCTGGGTATGTATCTGAAGAAAAGGAAAACAGTAATTCGAAAAGATACGTGCATCCCAATACTCATAGCAGCCATATGTACCCTAGCTAAGATATGGAAGCAACTTAAGTGCTCATCAACAATGGAATGGAATACTACTCAGCCCTAAAGAGAATGAAATTCTGCCATTTGCAACAATATGGGTGGAACTAGAGGGTATTATGCTTAGTGAATTAAATCAGACAGAGAAAGACAAATAGTGTATGTTGTCACTTATTTGTGGAATCTAAAAAATAAAACAAATGGATGAATACAATAAAACAAACATACACACAGGTATAGAAAACAGACTGGGAGTGACCAGTGGGGAGAAGGAGGTGGATGCAGGAGGGGAGTATGGAACTGAGAGGTATAAATGATTACATATAAAATGGATAAGTTATAGGGATGTATCATATAGCACAGGGAAATGTAGGCATTATTTTGTGGTGATTTTTAATGGAATATAACCTATAAAAATGTTGAGTCCCTATGTTGTACACCTGAAACTAATATGATGCTGTAAATCAACTATACTTTGATGGGAAAAATGTTAATATTAAATCCAAAATTAGATTAGGCTCCTCATGGCAACAGTGAGCTCTCTGTCACTAGAGTACACATGTCTGATAAATATTGTATTCATTCATTTACTATATACAGGTGATTCTCATTATTCTTGGTAGTTATGTTTTATGGTGTCACCATGAAATCTGACCTTGTGAAACTGAATCACTTGCTCCTAGGGGAAATCCTGGATTAGGTTCCTGTGAGCCTTTGGTCACAATATTTTCATCAATGGATCAATATATAACCTGTATGTTTCTGTTTAAAGACACTTTGTTTAGTATCACTGTTGAGTCTTTCGTATTGAACTCAGAGCCAACAGCACTGTAAGTCATTCCTGAATGAAATATACCTAACACATGTATTCTCTTCATAAGCCACATCGTAGCCTTCTCGAGAGCAGTAACAAGAGACAGCACAACAGGGCTATGCTTGGAGGATACCTTCAACAGTGAAGTCACCTGCAAAAAAACACAAAAATGAGAAAAACTCATGTAGACAAAGTAGACCATGAAACGGACACAGTTACGACATGAGAACTGAAAGACACTCACGTGGGAACACTCACGGCAGGATTATCGAATGTTTTGCCCCTCTGTGTACATCCACAAATGATGGTGAAAACAGTGTGAATATTTGGAGAGTTACAAATAGACTTTAGTGAATAGGTAAACTCGTTAGTAGGCAGTTCATAAATAATGAGGATTTACTTATTGAGAAACCTCCATATTTCCAAATGAAATGCCTTTTCTGTTGTTGCTGTTGATTTTACTGTTTATTTCCTGGAACTCTGAGCAACTGTAACTGTTCAGTCACTCCTGCTCTTTGAAAGTCAGCCTTCCTTTTATTACCAGGACATCACGCACTCCCTCTAGAGGTTCATCTGCCCCCTCTGGTGCCCCTGTCTCAGTGTCCTTTGTGAGTCCCATCTCCTCTACCACATTTCTAAATATTCAGACTCCTTAAGAACAGTCCCCAAATCTCTCCTTTCACTCTGCATTCTCCCTACACAAATCCTTCTATACTCAGAAGACTAACAAAAGTTTATCTCTAGTTCAAATACCTCCTCCAAGCATCAGACATATATGCAATGGACTACTAGACAGTTTCAGGTCAGTGTCTCAATGGCACCTAGAAATCAACATATATAAAATTGAATTTACTATGTATCTCCACAAAACTTGAACCTACAATCTGAAGAACATATGAGAGAAAGAAATTTTTATAGGGTGTGTCCCGAGGAATATTTTGAAAGTGACTACAGGTAGCTCATGATGGTAGCACAATTTGGCTTCTCTGGCAAAGAAGAATGCAGACAGGAAGCATCAGAGTCCAGCAGTATATAAGGCTTCTTTCTAGTAACCAGATTAAAAGTTGCATTGACAGTCATGATATGGCATCAAGAATTCATAAATCTAACTCACATTTCCCCCAAATTTTGGTGAACATTTTTACTTTGATTTAAGCTAAATCTTACACGATGATATTTTTGATTATCTATTTCTATCTTCCAGATCTATGAAAGGGTATGAATTACTTCTTACAGATTAAATAACTATCATCCATAATTATAATAAACATAGACAATCATTTTTATCAGCCTTCTATAATTCTACCTATTTGTTTTATCAAAAACTCAGCCTCTGATTGCACAGATCAAGGTAAGTATTTATAGAGGGTAAGTAATGGTACTGTGAGGTTTCAAAGTTCAGAAATTGCTTATTACAGGAATGGTTATTCAGTATTCTGGTTAATATAAATTTTGAAATTTCAAATTACAGATCTTAGAATCTCGTTGGTACTTAATACACAGTTTTGAATGAATTGATGAGGCAATGATGAGAAGAGGACGAAAAACATGCTTTTCCATTACATTTCAGGTGGGTAAATTGTACTCCCTCCGGACACAATAAATTTTTCTACACGGACATTATCTGTTCTTTGATTTTTTTCAAGTCTAGTTTATAGCTTTGTAGCTTATAGAAATTCTTTCCAGATTCTAATAATAAGTTGACTGATAGTTCTAGTTTATGATATTTCTTTAAATTGCCCTTTTTTGTGTCTTCATGGTACTTGGTGGGAGATTGAGACAGGCTGCCTCAAAGGAAGATACTCAGATGAAATTTATGCAGAAAGGGACTCCAACACAATATTGAATATTATTATATAGGTCTTACAAAGTGACTATCATAGCACTACATATAGGCATAATTTGGAAATTTGGAAAAATGCACCCATGTAAAAATGAAATATAAAGCTAAAGATAGTAGTTTCTTTAATACATTGTAGTTTTGAAGGTGACATTAGCTGCTGAAACAACGGAAACGTCAAATAGAATTGGGAGGCCAGAAGAGGGCGCTCTCATGCTCTGCAACAATGGCTGAACCCATCAGGAAGAAGACTCCTCTTCCGGCCGGGTAAGGACTTTGCCAATGAAAAGCCATGAATTCTTTGTTTTCTACAGCCCTCCCAACTTCCTTTTCTTCTCTATAAAAGCTTTCTCCTTCCTTTGCCGTTGCGGGATTGCATGTGGTTTGCCTTGGTTGCAAAGCCTGAATTGCCGTTCTCCACTGATCCCGAATAAACCCTTCTTTTTTGGAGAAATTTGTTTATTTAGAGAACTCGTTACCAGAACATCACAGCAGAAAAGGTTTGCATGCAGTGAAAAGCTCAACCCTAGTAACTTCATTCTATGTCCACTACTCCCACTTTAAGTTCAAGACGTGTGTACTTGTTGCCTAGACTCTAGTAAGAGCCTCATCTGTGTTCTGCTTTCTTTCTCTCTTGCTTCCTTACAATTCATTCTTCAAACAACAGCCAATAAAATTGTTAATCATCAGTCAGAACATGCAACTTCCCTGTTTAATATCATCCAATAGCTTCTCATTTAGAATCAGATACAAATAGCCTGTAAGTTCTTAAAGTGAGACCTGCTTCTCTTTCTGGGATCATCTTCCATCACACTTCCACTCTGTCAGTCCCACTGGCCTTCTTTCTGTTCGTCAAATGTCCCCAGATATTTCCGGTTTTGGGATAGTGAGCCTGCTGTTTGCTGAAAGACTCTTCACGTGGCTGGATCCCTTCTGTCCCTGGGGTCATAGCTCTAATGTCTCCAGTCTTTGTAAAAGATTCCTTAGTCACACAATCTAAAACAACATCCTCCCTCTTTTTCTGTCTCCATTACCTGAATTACTTTTGTCTGGTGTTTCTCCACTCTTACATGAACGTTGTAGGTGCTGTTACTATTTTCATGCTTGTTTTTGTCCCACCCACACAGAACACCCCCACCCCCGACCCCTGCCAGAATGTCAGGACCCTTTCAGAAATGACACTGACTCTTGTATCTCAGTTGCTCAGAATAATGCCCCAAATGTAGTCAGTACTTAATAAATTTTTTTTTAATGAACGCAAAATGAATTTGGGGGATGAGGCAGGTGGTAGGCCTCAGACCCACCTTCTGGTTTCATGAACTGCAGAGAATTCCTTGTATCGGTTGAGAGTACCTGGCTCCCAGTGCAACTAGGAGTACCTCTTGGTGAGGACGTAGACCATGTTTGGTCCTGTGATTATGTGAACTAGGCACTCAACTATACAGCAACATACAACAGCACAAGTAAGATATGCTAGTGCCTTAGGTGAAGGGCACAAATTATGGAAATCAAAATGTATTTAATAAGGCATGAAAAGCATTCAATTAGAAAGTGAGCTTGCTATACATGTAAAGTTTTAAAGTAAAAGAATTGAAACAAACCGAAGCCTTTTAACATCACTTCTAATTATCCAGATGTTCTTTATCAGAAGAGCAGTGCTTGTAACACAAAGGATGTATTATTTCCTAGTGATGGTATGATAAAACTGATCCCTTTTTAAGTTGTTGATAGAATCTATAATTATTCTGAGTAAACATGTGGCTAATAAGTTCCCAGCTCTCTATAAATTCGTATTATCTTTACATCAGTAAACACTTTTCTGAACCTTCTCTAAGAAATGATCAAATATGATGGGGTAAAAAGTTTATGCATTAATATATTTCTACAGCACTGTTTATAAGAGAAAAAAATGGAAAAAAATTAAAGTGAAGGCCAAGCACCTTCTGGTTCATAAATGTGACAGGATATTGGACTGTTCTAGTTCTACAAAAATTAAAACACATTATTAAATTTTACAGCATCTTGATAAAAGCAATTATATGAAGAAAATAGAAGAATTATAGGTATTAATATTCCTTTTGTTTCTTTTCTAATTAATTTAACCTGGTGAGTACTATTCTAAGTTGAAGCATATATTTACAATAACATCCTAGTTGCTTTTCAGAGTCTTTACAACTATTAACCTTTCTGCAGTTTGTATATTCTAAGAGTTTACAGCTTAATCGATTAGAATATTGTAGAAAATTATTACATAAACATTCATAATTTACTTAAATCTTTAATTAGCAGATGATTTTATTCAGGACAATATTGGGCTCTGGAAATAAAAGTGTAGTGGTTTTTTGTTTGCTTTTCTTTTTGATTTTTTACCTTACCACAATAGCTGTGTGATCTTGCCGTAATTATTGTACCTTCAATGTATAGACTTACTTAGGGGACCGTATTAACTGAAGATTTCACAAAGCAGTAGCTGATGTTCCCAGATATAGACATAAAATGTTAAGCATGTCTGCCTCTGAAATTTTAGTTAAAATTTCCTCTAAGCAAAGAGGCAAAGAACAGAGAGCAGTGAATACTTTGGGGAATGTTATGATTCACCAGGACTCCATTTTAGCCATGAAAAAGACATTTCCTCATTTTTTTCCCTTCTTAACATGAAATATTTATTTTTATTTTCTCATGCTCTAACACTTTCATCCTTTGTGTTTTACAACCACATACTGCTGTACAATACAATGGTACACAGTTACATACCACTGTAGAGAGTGTGGGCTTTAAGAAAGATTTGAGTTGAAGTTTGGTTCCATCAGTGACCAGTTATGCAGCCTTGGCCAAAGAATTTACATTTGCTAGGTCATAGTTTTCTTATTTCAAAATCCAGAATGATGTCCCCTGGGCAAGATTTACTGTGAGAAAGAAAGAAATAGTTTCTAAATAGTCTAGCATGCAGAAAGTGTTCACAATGTCAGTTGCCCCTCTTCCAATATCACCTACTTTTTAACTATGTACAAACTGTCTTATATTCTCCTAAAGTCAGTGACAGCATCGTATGGGGCAATACAGAGCAATTATTTGCATTCTTTACAGCATGTAACACACTGACTTGAGCATCATATAGACTGTCTCCATAAACACATGAGGATGGATTTACTGACTACAAGTTGCATTTTATGGTCAAAAAAGGCTACATAAATAAAAAATATTTAACTTGCCCTTTTCCTTTTTTGAGCATCATCTTTTTACAAAGCCTCTGCTAATTAAAATTCTATTAATCAGTTCATTCCATCTGAGAGACTGGCTGGTAAATTCTTCTGTTTAATCAGGCTAATTAAACAAAGGGAACACTTGATGTTGCTGTTCAATTCAATGCAAATGCCTTTATAAAACATGCACATAAATAATTATCTTGTGTATTTCTTAAAGTCATAAAAACTGATAAAGATGTTGACTTGAAGTAAAGTCACCATTATCTTACCGCCTCTCAAGATTGCACAAATACACACTAGGGGCATTATTTCTTTGGGAACTGGTGTTATTTTTAAAAGGTCTGAATTTAAATGTGTCTCATATCACCAAGAGATTTTTATTTCCATTGTAATTTGGCAAAGGGTCACAATCACATTAATCTGAGGAATAATATCTATGTGTCATTATTTGGATGCAAATTTCCCTGTATGATAGCAGCTCATTGAGAAGATGGATAGTCATCACCTTCAGCCCACTGTGAATAGACAGCATTTGGTAAAGAAATGACTTCTGCAGGAAGACTGGCCTGTTCCTGAAGCCATTTATTGACTGCTCTCAACACACATTGGCTCTGCAACCCAGTGTGAACATGAACTTTGGCTGTAGTTGAAATTCTGGCTCATTGGCTGCCATGATTGTGACAGCCATTTATCATAGAAGTAGAGCCATGTGTGAGGTTATCTTTTTTCCAAATGGATAAGACTCCTATTAAAATCAACCTGAACAAGAGTTCCCACTCATTCTCTCCCCCCTCCACAACATTCCTAACATCTAATCAAATGAACTACTAAATTGCTTTGAAAGAAAGAAAATAAAAAGCAGTTACTCTAAGCATGACTGATACGAATTTTTTATTTTACATTTATTCTGGCTTTTAACTTAATAGTGTTGTTGAATCTGAATTCAATTATGTTTTGGTTGTATTCCTAATGATCCTCTCTATATGAATACATGTTGCTCAAGGATTCAATGCCTCCAGGTTGTCATGACTTCACACTCTTTATTAAGACCTTTTCTCGCTCAAGTTTTCTTCTGAATTCATGCACATAAAAATTCACACACTAACATTATAACTCTCATTTTCCAATCAAAATTGAATCTCATAATTTTTCAGCAATTCAACAAAAATTGGTTGAACATCACTATACGTGTTGAATACTCCAGGAAAAGTAGTTATGAATAAATCAAGATTGCTTTTGTCAAAAAACCCACACCCTAGTTAGTGTTGTAGTAACTTTATTCAGTTCTTTATGTGACTGTAATAATTATATTATCTTAATGGGAATGGGGAAAACAACATTGACTGAGTACTTTATTTGTGCCAAGTACTGATTTGTAAAGATAGAATGGTATGACGCAAGATGTATGGGTGTTGGAACCAGGTATTATAAGTTAAACACTAGTTCTGGCATTGAATACCAGAGGGCCCTAGAGTAAGTCAATTAGCCTTCCAGAGCTTCATTTGCAAAGAAATTATGATGACAAACAAATGGCTTTTACTGTTATTGTAAGGACAAGAGATAATGCATGTAAAGCAACTAGAAGATAATAATACATAATACAAATGGTTGATATTTTCATATAATTACACATATGCTTGGTATCATTTAATCCTCAATGGAAATAAAATAGTATATGGGTATTATCCTCATTAAGCAAACCAGGAAGCTAAGGCAGAATGAATTGAAATTTAAAATAAATTTATGTGTCCAATTTATCAAGTTAAGAAGGAGAAAAAACTGGTTCTCAATTTACATCACTCTCACTAAACCCAGTTCTCTGTCTGTTACACATGTTGGCCAAGTGGAGGTCATTTGCCTGGGTGGTAACCAATCCAAGATTGTCAAGGCTTCGCAAGGACAGCAGAGAATACCATGGCTCCCATCGAAACAGTACCAATGACCATGAGCGTAAATCACCAAGACCTGGGAGCTGCTGAGGGCAAGAGTGAGGGAATTAGTCCACGTGATGCGATGGACCACAGCAGAAAGGCTTTTAAGATCTTGATAGCAGTTGTACCCAGAGGCACAGTTCTGAATTAATACAAGGGATTCTGGAACAGAATCCAGCTTCAAAGGAAAGTGTAGCGGCTGTAGGTTTGTGTTTGTGATTGGGTGTTTGCTGGAGAAACATAGATGTCCTTGTTGGTCATAGTCTTGGAGGAAAATAAGAAGTGAATACTTATTTTCACTTATTTTCGTCGTATGAAGGAACCTGACATACGACGATGAGTGGGAAGATTATGCCCGGCTAAACTCATTCAAATTTTCAAATGAAGAGGAGAAATCTTAAAGTACAGGGCCATTGAAATTATATCAGCATGCCAGTTTCTGCCTGCTGGCTCACAGGATGTAACCCTGGTGCCGTGGTAAAGGTCTCAGTAGGAAAGAGTGACAAGAAATTCACAGTGTTAGATCTCAGTGGGCACAGACTGGAGATATAGAGGACTACTTCCAGTAAATTGGGTATTTCCAAAATATTATTCTAAGTGATTCAGAACCTGGTGCAGAAGGTAAGGGTTGTGTGTGTGTGTGTGTGTGTGTGTTTGTAAGTAAGGAGCTGAGGAGTTACACCTGATGTTCACTGAGTCTTACGTCCTACAACTGAGCCAAGGAGTGACAAACACTGAGATGCGCTGGAATGGTGACATATGGATTCTCTCTATTAACAATATGGCATTACTCTATTGAAAAATATATAATGTAGATTTTATGTATTATACATATGTTACATGTATGTGTATACATATATATGTATATATCTGTATATATATACACTTGCACAAACGCATTTTACCAAATGAAATGAATACTGGAAGGAATGCTGAATGGGGAATGAAAGTAATACTGAATTAACACATAAAGAATTAAGCAATGAGATGAATTCCGGAATCCATACATGAAAAATTTGGTCTGGTTATTTTAGAAATCATCCCACAAAATACATTGTTATATACAAAGTTCTTTAAGTATATGAATAATAATGATTAAAAACATGTTAAATTATCCTTAAAAGCTATACATTATAGGATAAGTTTATTAATTGGGTACATATGAATACAAAAGAATGTACACAGATAATGTCTATTTCCCTAATTACCAAATTTTGGAAGACAATTGGTGAAAGCAAACAGATGGGTTTAACATTTTATTTTTTAGTATTTAAATCAATTAGAATATTATTGAGCAGTAACTATTCCTATTTCTGCTTTATGACTTGTACAAGCACCTCTGTAATTCTAGCGATGTAGAATATCACATAGGCTTTCTCTATAGAATCCTAGTGTTCATCAGGTGCTAATATACAATTTACCTATATACCTTTATTGACCTGAAGTTCCATGAGGGTAGCAGTGGGACTCAGTGGAACTGCTTGGCCCACTAGGAGTTTTACTGGTTCGTGAACAGACCGATGGTACTGAAGGAATTCAGGAAACGCCATCCCCCAAAATGCTACTAGCATGTTAGTGATTTTGAGTTAAAGGCACTTGAAACATAGCAGAGGCACGAAGGGTACTCTGACTTCTCTTTTCTTCCTGAAAGTGGGAAATAACATTCCAGGGTAGAGGGGCTAGCTCAGTGGTAGAGCGCAGGCTTAGCATGGACGAGGTCCTGGGTTCAATCCCCAGTACCTCTGCTAAAAATAAATAAATGAGTAAATAAGGAAATAAATAAATAAACTTAATTACCATCCCCACCAAAAAATAAACAAACGAATAAACAAAACACTAAAAAAAGAAAAGAAAAGGAATAACATGCCATGTGAAGGGTATTCCCCTTCTACCAAGAGGAAAAAAATTCTTATCATCAGAGATGGAAAGCTGTGTCTTCTAAGAGATATCTGTGCCAACAGACTTTGTTCAAATCACCCTTATTTTCTCTCAGTCTCCCCTATATTCTAGTTGCTTTTCCACAATTGCCACTCTTTGTTCAACCTAGTACATAATCACTTAGGCCTGGTCTCTTCTTTGGGTCTTCATTTTTCTTTAGGTCTCTCATACCCATGTAAATGTAAGTCATGCTCATTTCTCTTGTTAGTCTGCCTTATGTCAGTCCCTGGCAGCGATCATAGGAGAGTGGAGGAAAATTTTACCTCCCCCAGAGTACAGAACAGAAAGTCCTGAAACAGATGTAAGGATTTATGGCAATTTAATATATTCTAATGATGGCATCTCAAACTAGTCAGGTAGAAGGCTTTTTTTTTTTTTTTTAATAAATGATGTGTTGCAACAACAAGATGGACTTGGAAAATAATAAAATTGAGTTCAAATTTCACACAATATAAGAGGGTAAATTCCAACTGTATCAGATATCTAAAGTTAACAGACACAAAACAAAACAAATGCTGGAAGAAAACGTGTCTCTTTTTATAACCTAGGGGTGAAAATTCCCTATTGTGACAGAGACAATTGAAAAATTTGATATATTTCACTAGACAAAGATAATAAAAACACTAATTTTGCACTGGGGAAATTTATCATAAGCAAAGTGAAAAAAATCAACTACTCTCAAAAATTTTTCACTATAGTAGGCATTATCTGGTAGAAAAAACACATAAAGAAAAATTTTGATTCAGAGATTTATTGCTTTTTTTGTTTTTAACATGTGACTAATCTTCCTTGTTTGTTTCAAAGTTCAGGAAAGTTCAATGAAAGATTGAATAAAAACCATTTTTAAAAAACTTTTCTCATCTGACAGTTCATAGTTTTCCTTAACAAAGATTGCCCTCCCATTTGGTCTTTTTTAAATAACTGTAATCAAATAAAAATAATCAACCTTAAAACACTTACATTACAGATTCTCTTCTTAAATTTACTGAATTGCACACAGCATCAAAGGTTTGAGAAGAAAATTCATGCGGAAAAACAGTAGTTTACATAGCACCAATGCTCTATTTTACTCATTATGTAAAAAGGAGGAATCATTTCAAAACTCTTTCCAACATTTTGATATAAAATGCAATCACTGACATAAGATGATGTTTTTATAAAGCAAGTCAACATTCCTGGTAGAGAGAATAAATAATGCAGTACATACCACTTGCCTTGCAAAAGCATGAGAAAAAGAATTATAAAAATATTTGCAAAAATGTTTAAGGCTCAAGAAAATTATTGGACAGAGTTAAGCATAAAGGCGTGGATTCCTTAGATACACAAGCATCTTCTCCCGATGTAACAAATCCTAGCAGCACTACAGATGCCATGTAAATAAAATGGTAAGCAATTTGAATTTAGCTCTGAAAGACGCTGTAGATGAACTCAATGCTTAGATGAGGAAAGGGTCCACTTGGCCTCAAATGAGATTCAATGTGTCAATTCTCTTTAGACTGTGCTGAAAGGCTCAGCTATGTCAGCCTCATACCCCGAATGGTCTCCATGTTTATCAAGACTAGTTATTTTTTTCCTTCTTCCTTAGCAGCCAGACTGGGAGCTGGAGCCATATGGTCAGTGACTCACTAGGAAGGCAGAGAAAGGGAGCTTTAGGATACAAGACCAGCATTGATCAAGCTAGACAGAAACACAACTGTGTAAAATTACAAAAAGACAAACAATTCTCTCACCGTATTTCCAGTGCTGCTCCGCTAATGGACATCCTCATGACACAGCAGACACTCTGTATTTATTTTTCTGATGGATTTCCTTATAATCTGTTCCAGATTAACTTGGTTTACGAAAATAATTTTTTTCCAAGATTGGGGACCACCAAGGAACTCCATAGGCACACATACAAGCTATCATTCCTCTAGTCCTGGATTTAGAATCTTCTTTAACTCAGTTGTTCTTTCCACCTAAAAAGCAACAAACCACCGCCTCCCTTCCACTCCTCTTCTCCACGCCCAATTTTTTTTTAAAGTAGCTTTAGGTGAAAATGATGAAATTTCACTGAGGGACACAGTTAATGTTGCAGTTCTGGGACTGGTTCACATGTTGGCAATTCTTACTGTCATTTCTACATTTCTGTAGTGCCCACAAAGCCTAGGGACCTGCTGCCTGACATGCTAATATTGAAAGAGTTTTGTTTTTATTATGATGATTCAGGGAAAATGGCGAGTCTGCCCATTTTTCAGGAGTGATAGAGCTTGCAAATGTCCTCCCGTATTCCTGGTAACTGATGTCCTTGATGGCCTTCAGAATGTATCTGAGGGTTAGTTCTGCTTGTTTTGGGCTTAACTTCCAAGAAAGACATGGAAAATACCCATTTTGAGTACATAGTTTTTACCAGGGACCATGTGAGGAATGTGTATACTTTATCTCACTGAAATCTTGTAAATATTCCCCAGTCAAGGGACTTGCCACAGCCCATCCAGAGAGCACCTGGTATATCACTCTGGATTAGCATCTATATGCCTACAAAGTCTACATATGAACGTTCTATTTTCTTAGAACAACGTTAGGCATACAGGTGTTTTTGCATAACCCGAGAAATTCTATTTCAGGATTTCTGTAATTGGTTCCATTTTTCAGGTACGTTAAATGAAGACTTTTGAGCAACTGAATGCTGGCATTTTATTAGAACCAGTGGTTAAGTTGTGTTTCTGCCCCTACAACATCCTTTTCTGTACACTTGAACACAACTATGTGTATATAATGCACGTACGTAGAATAAGTGCATTATAACCAAAATAAGTAGAAAGTAGCTGGCCAAAAACATTCTCTCAATGTTTTAATCTCCTTTAGCCTCTGAATAGAATAGCCCTGTGATCAGTCAGTCTAATTCCTCTCCACCACGTGACAAAATAACCACGTCACAACAAACACCATTGAAACATATTGGCATGACCTTAGAAATGGCTTTAAACTTAGACGAGTTTTTCATTTTCAAAAGTGACCTATTTTGCTATTATCCATTAAAGCAAAACCGCAAAAAAATAAAATCACACCACAGTTACAAAAATCTTATTACTGGATTTGACTCGGTGGCATCAGCACCCAAGGGAAACTGAATTTGTAAGAGATTTCATCAATAATCTAGCAACTCAGGGAAAGAAGGGGGCCCAGAGAGACTATGGGAATGAGAATGAGCAGGTCCAGGACCTAGTCCAGGATTTCCCTTTAAGGTATTCTCTTTATCAGTTTGGATCAAGTCGACCTGAATAAAGGAAAGGAAAAAGAAAGGGCCTTCAATGTTGAGAGTAACAATATCTTTCACTTGTTTCAGAACAGACAGGTTTATGATGAAACAGACTTTTGTAAGGCTTGCCAAATTTGGAAACAATTTCACTGCAATATGTGCATAATCAGAAAAAAATAACTACTAACAAAAATAATATCCCTGTTGCTCTCAAGCCAGCTGTATTTTTGGTGAATTTCACTCAGTTCCCACCTGGAGGTGCTTTAATGGTAAAGATCAGGAAGGTGTTCTCCTGAAAGATACCCAAAGGCCCACAGGAATCGTTTCATGCGACACTGAGTTCTGCAATGGAAAGTAGCAGCTGTGACCGTGCTGTCCAGCTGCTCTACGGTAGAAAGAGATGATTTATCAAGATGTGACAGATTTTCTTGCCGAGAATTTGGCCAACACTGTTAATTTAAGCAAAGCAGCTAGACATAGTCACCCTCCAAAGTCACCAGTGGTAAGTGTGAAAAAAGTACATTTAATAGACTCCAGAAAATGGGAAGTAACATGGAAGATGTAGATCACTGAAGACTGGTTTTCTAACTGATGTTTGTTTCTATCGTGTTGTGGCGAGGAAGTAACTAAGAGGAAGATTTCCGTTCCAAATATGCAGATTTGACAACATCTCGGTAAACTGTGGGCTCTGGGATACACTTTAGTTCCAAATTCTAACATTACCACAGGGCCCAAACAAGTTTACTGAGAAATAACACAGCTTGAGACTCGCAAACCCATAATGACATACTTCGTGAGGATTCAGAAACATTTGACTTCCAGTCCACACGTGGAGAGAGGAAAAGTGATGCTCTGGCCATGGACAGCTTAATCACACATTCTAACTGTAAGGAGAGGGCTTGATAAATTAGGATCATGACTTTCAAATTAGCCTAAGACCAAGCCTTGGGATCAAAAGATATATGTGCTGAAAAGCTGAAAAAAAATGACAAGGTGGCCCATTATGGGGGATACCTGGAAAAGATCCACTGGGGTCAGTTCTAGAAGACAGTTTCTCACCAGCCCTGTCCTCTGGCTAACTTAGACAACTTTCAAACACCACCTAGATTTACATCAACCAGAAGAACAAAAATGCTTCTCCGTGAGAAATAGAATTGGCCAGCGCAGAGAATGGCAGTGCGCTAACAATTGTGTGAATTACGGGTTTTTGTTGGCTGCCATAAATTCCAGACTTGGTTCTGAAGGAGCCAACATCTCCAAATACCAGCAGGTGCAGATCAAAAAAAAAGCCCTTCAAATGTCTTCTCTCTCTAATCATAGTTCCCTCTCTCTCGCCAAAAGACCAGGAAAAAAGCAGCCTTGCAGGCACTTTTAGACAAAATCTTCTCTACTCCAGCCAAACAGCACAGAAAAATATTGTAGTCCGAGGTCCATCCCCTCCAGCAAAGGTTGAGTGGGGAAATCCAGGCTCCCTGGATTTCCACCCCTCCAGGTCCACCGCTCACTCTCTAGCACCATCAGGTCTCTGCCAAAATCTTACTTTCCTGCTATATTACTTCATAAGGTCATCATGCTGCTTCCAAAATCCATACATCCTTTTGGAGCAGACATACAGAGATTATATTTTTTCTTTTTGGTTTTGAATAAATGGATAGTCACAATTTTAGTAGAACACAGTCCACTGAAATTGAGAAATTTGAGGATAATTTTATGTCTATTAAAAGGGAAACCACCAGAGAGAGTTAAGACCACAGCTAATAATAACAGGGCTACTTCTGTTCCAGGACCAAATGGTTAAGTAGGTGAGGGGATACTGAAAATGAAGAAAGCTGTGTGGAGGGGCTGGTCCGACCTCCAGTTTAGCCTCTCGGTGGGGAAAGCAGCAACAACAGTAACCTACAGGGAGAATGTGAGGAAAGCTTGTATCAAGCCTTTTCCTCACCTCTCTTCCTCCAATTTTCCACAGGTACTGCTTTGCTTGATCTGAATTCCATAGAAAACCAGAGGGCCAGGGGGCCCATTGTGTAAGCAACACAGGACAGCCTCCAGGATGCAGGGCAGGCTGGAAAAGTTCAGAGAGAGGATGGAGAGGAGAAACAGGAGATGCTCAGAGAAGGAAGGTAACTTTTCCAGCAAGAGCCACTGGGGTCTCAGTGAGATGGAGAAGTTGGTTGCAATCAAAAGATCCCTAAGAATATAACTATAAACATCAGGGGCTCAAGGAGCTGCCCCTTGACCTTTGGAAAGGAGGCTTAGCTGCCTGTCCCCAAAGCAGGCTCACGTGAGTGTCAGGAGGGCACGGATTTCAGATCAGGAGGCCACGGATTTCAGATCAGGAGGCACACAGATTTCAGCTAGCTGAATTCTCCTGCCAAGCCAGGCTACACAGCGACGTTAACTAAGGGTTTTGTGCGTGGCTTCTACAGGATGGGGTGGAAATGTCCTGCTTTATCTCTAATCCTGATTCATGCCTCTGGGAGCAAAAGTGACAAGATTTGGCCTTGATGAAGTCTTCCCTGGACTGCCCATTGATGACCAGGACACTTCCAGTTCTCAGCACATTCTTTTGTGTAAATTTAGACCCTCATTTAAACAAACCCCAATCTCTCTTGAGGTTATCTACCTTTACAGGAATAAAATACAGTATGTAAAAGTTTTGATTCATTTTATATGTTTTCCCATTCCTGTTCTACTCAAAGAATCTTATCCTAATAGAAGGCAAATTAAAAATGTACTTTAAAATATACATTTATTTCAGCTACAGGTTAACCAGGTAATTGCTAGGCAATTATGAACCTTTCTAATTAAAGGATAATTATAGGACAATAACTCACAACTGGACGGCATCTTTAGTTTGGATCGTTTTCATTAGTAAGAATGCTATTTCATCATTTACTCAGCCTATGTTCACTGAATACCTGTAGGCACTGAGCATTGTTATAGGCACCGTGGAAGTAGCTTACACTTCTGGGAAGGGATACAGAAAGGACACACGTGGGAAGAATCTTCATATATTCAAGAAATAGCAGGGTGGTCGGTGAGGTGTGGCAAAGTTAGAGTAAGAGCGGGAGGGATACAGTTAGGAGACAGTCCAACAACAGGTCATAGCAGGATCCCAGGACTGTGATAAGGATTTTGATCAAAGATTTATGGGGAGACATGGGAGGCCTTTGGGCAGGTGAGTGATGTGGTCTGAGTTCCATTTTTAAACAGTTGCTCTAGCTGCCCTGGGGAGGAGAGCTTGTGGAGGAACAAAGGAATCAGAAGGACTAAAGCAATGTACCCCCATTCATTAGAGCCAAAACCAAGATTAGAACCCAACTCTACTTAGAGAAAATACCATCGATTGCTATTCTAAATTCCTTCCCACGTTCAGGGTTGGAGCTATCTTTTTGTTTTCCGAACAAACCAAATATTTGCCTGCCATCAGGCCAAGTGTAAACATAAACCTCTTCATTAGAAGCATCTGTGCTGTAAACACTTTTGAGAAAAAAATGTACAATGATTTGATTTCCTTCTTAAAAGGACAACTGTAGCTGTCCACACCTCCACAGGATTACAGGAACACAGACAGCTGTTTAGAATCCCTAAGAGTCTATACAGAGGCTAGGATTGGTCTATAAATCACCATGTGGCTGTCATGAAATTATTTTTAACTGTGCTTATCTTTGGGAAGATGAATTAACTGTATGTGTGTATGTAAGTACATGTGCCTAGTACAGAATATTACATGGGGGTAGAATAGATGAAGTGAATTTTTCCTAAATGATCTAAATGTGTATTGTATCCTTGGCTGTTGTTATGGACTGAATCCAATAGGATTAGTGTCCTTATAGGAAAAGAGCTTGCAAATGATGTGATAGACAAAGGACAATTTCCAAAATATACAAACAGCTCAATATCAAAGAAACAAGCAAACCAATCAAAAAGTGGGCAAAAGACCTAAATAGACATTTCTCCAAAGAAGACATCCAGATGGCCAACAAGAACATGAAAAGATGCTCAACAAGACTAATTGTCAGAGAAATGCAAATCAAAACTACAATGAGATATCACCTCACACCAGTCAGAATGGCCATTATTAAAAAGTCTAAGAATGATAAATGCTAAAGTGGAGAAAAAGGAACTCTCCTACACTGTTGGTGGGAATGTAAATTGGTGCAGTCACTATAGAGGACAGTATGGAGATTCCTCAAAAAACTAAAAATAGACTTAACATATGATCCAGCAATCCCACTCCTGGGCATATATCTGGAGGAAAATATAATTTGAAAAGACACATGTACCCCAATGTTTACAGCAGCACTATTTACAATAGCTAAGACATGGAAACAACCCAAATGTCCATCGACAGATGACTGGATAAAGAAGGTGTGGTATATTTATACAATGGAATACTACTCAGCCATAAAAAGAAGGAAATAATGCCATTTGCAGTAACATGGATGGATCTTGAGATCGTCATTCTAAGTGAAATAAACCAGAAAGAGAAAGAAAAATACCATATGATATCACTTATATGTGGATTCTAAAAAAAAAAAGGACACAAATGAACTTATCTATAAGACAGAAACAGACCCACAGACATAGAGAACAAACTTATGGTTACCAGGGACAAAGAGGGTGGGAAGGGATATATTGGGAGTTCGAGATTTGCACTTAAAAAAAAAAAAGAGCTTACTTGTTCTGTTCTCTCCATGCACATACAAAGAGGCCACGTAAGGGCACAGTAAGAAGACAGCCATCTACAACCAAGTGGGAAAACTCTCAGCAGACACCAACCCTGCCGGCACTTTGATCTTGGACTTTCAGTGTCTGGAACTGTGAAAAAATGCATTTCTGTTGTATTAACCACATATTCTGTGATATTTTGTTATGCAGCTCCAGCAGACAAATGAAGTTATTGAGCAATAAATGTTTCTTCTTGTTGTTGTGAATTTTTTTTTTGTTGCTGTTGTTATTTTGTCCTGGGTATGTTGACCTGAGCCAGTAGGCAATGTCACTTCAGTACTAGGAACCAAATCTAACTCTTGTGTCAGAAAGTCCATAATTTCCAGCTTTTTAGAAAATTTTATTTTAACTCAAGACTGAAATTTCATAGCATATCACAATATTAAATTTCGGAGAACACAGAAGCCCTGAAGTTTGGATGGGAATGAATTCTGCAAAGCAAGGAGACTTACTTTCTATAAACGAGTAGTTACCATCCACTTTCTATTTTTTGGTACTAAAGTGATTACATTCTCATTTTAATCTCATTTTATACTAAAACGGGTCTGAATGTCTGGATGATTCATTTTAAACCTTGAATTATCACTTTTGATTAATCCCACCTACACTGGAAAGTTTTTGCCTGATCTTCCTGCTGGGGGTGGGGCTTGGATTCCATGTTTTCTATTGCTGTAGAATGTAAGTTGTCAACTGTTATATTTGGTGGTGGAAGTAGGGATCACAGGATGGAAAATGAGCTGGCGAGTTTCCTTTCTCTGAAGGATGAGGCATTGGAGAAATTCCAGTGAAAAGAAGAAAGTAATCTCTCCAAAGAAATAATAATCCACTAGTCATGTTCTGCTGCCTCCAAACAAAAGAAAGCATTTTATCTCCAGGTACAGACTGTTGCTGAAAACGATTCAAGTTTACCGCATCACACTGAGAACCATTAGAAGCAAAAACATGGGAGAACCAAAGCCCCTTGGGGAAGTTCAAGGTCAGAGTTTTCACACATTAGGCATAGAACATGTATTTTAATATAAGAAATTGCAGGCTCAGTAAAATCTCACCCCTTTCCTCCAATTTCTTTGTACATGCTAAATCATTAAAGGAATACAGAACAGAAATCTCCAAAACTTCTGTAGTAAGTAACCACTATATTTTACAAGTTATATACACATCTTTAAAATGGACTAAGGTCAGATTGATAGAATCAGTCTGAAGGTGAAAAATGTAACAATATAGCAGGTCAACTTCCCGTCAAAGTGCTAAACATTGTTCCTGAAGCTCTTGTTTTAAAAAATTGAGAAGTAGGCAGAAATATTGAGGAAAGAGCATTAAGAGAGGAGTTATTTATTGTATCATGACTCAGATGATGCAAAAGTCAATTCATCTCTGTAAGCCTCAGATTCCTCACTTGGAAAGTGTGCAGAATAACATACATCTCATGGAATGGCACTAAGGGATGAATGAGGCAGTGGATACAGAGTACCTGGAATATGGTAAATGCCTAATAAGTGGTGATTACTCAGGTGTGTCTTCCTGATAGTTATCAAAGTCTTCATTCTTAACATTATGCACTGTTATTAAATAAGAATCTTTAGAGAAGAGGAAAGAGGCCACTGTGACTCTGGACTAGATGACACAGGAGGTATGCATTATAGAGTTGTTAGAAAATGGATTTTAGATTTAAGGAAGTGCTATCATCTGAAATGTGCCTTCCACAAATGCATAGGTTGAAGCTCTAACCCCCAATGTGATTATCATTGGAGACAGGGTCTCTGAGGAAATGATTAATATTAAACAAGGTCATAAGGACGGGGCCCTCAGTGGATAAGGTCGGTGCCCTTATAAGAGGAGGAAGTGATGCCAGTGTTCTCTTACTCTCTCTGCCGTGTAAAGACACAGCAGGAAGGTGGCCATCTGCAAGCCAGGAAGAAAGACCTCCCCAGGAACGAAATCGGCCAGCATCTTGATCTTGGACTTTCCATCCCTCAGAGAAGTGAGAAAATGAATTTCTGTTCTTTAAATAACCTGATCTATGGCTGATGCATGGCAGCCTGAACAGACTAAAACAGGAAACATTAAAAGCTATTTTTTTTTTGTTTTTTTAAAGCTTAAACATATAGAGAAAGAAACAAATATATAAATAAATCACATTATCTATAAATAGTAATAAAAATCATTGCAGCCTACTTAGAGAATCTGCTTAAAACAGAGATGGGCACCATTGGCATATGTATTACAAATTGCATTTCATTGGGCCCAGCATTTTTCCACCTTAGAAATTATGAAAGATAGTGAAATTTTAATGTGTGTCATACTTCCGTTTTTAAGACATAATGCCACAGAAATTTATTCTGATCAAGAATTTTTATATGCATAAAAAATGCCACCCAGGAAGCATGAAAGCAGTAGTAATAACACCATATTATTTGTATAAAGTAACACAGTGAGAACAAATGGCTATATTTGAAAGCAGTTGGCTGTCAGAGTTGTATTAAAGAAAACACAAACAGAATTAATTTATTCAATATTCTTATGCTTCATTAGGTTTTTGATTTCGTCTTTATAATGTTGCCAACAGGCAGGATGATTATACTGAGTCCTTTTTTAAAAAAAAAAATAATGTGCACAAGATTATTATACCTAAAAAAAGTACTTTCACTCTTAATATTTATTACTGCTTGGAAATAACTGCTCTTCAGCCATCTATATTAATACGTATATGTCTATATGCACATCAGATGATTATATGTTTGTGTGTGTGTGTGTGTGTGTGTTTGTATCTTGGCAAAGCCAATGTGTACTATGACAGAAAATATTTCTTATTTTGGTAGAGAAGCAACATTATTGACTCAGTTTTACTAAATGAGTTTCTAACATTGAAAAGAATGACACACATTTGTCTGAACAGACATGTCAAAAAAGTGTTCAAGGAGATAATTAAGACAGGTTTTTTGGCAAGTTGAGCTTATTGGGTATAAAAATATATGGACTAAGAATAAATTTAAAATCTCACAATGACACTTCTCTTAATCTAATTTCACTTGAGTTAAACTAAGGAGTGGTTTTCAATCCCTAAGCCATATATAACATGCAGGAGTTTACTATGTTGTTTAGATCAAGGGAACAATTTCCCCCCTCACTGCCTCAGGATACCAACCTAGATTGGTCATGCGAATTCCTACCATTTTCCCCTTTTGTAACACACTTGGGTTGTTGTCACTGTTGTAGTGCATTTGAAATTAAGCCACTCATTTTTTCAATGCCCATTGTTTATCTGAAATATGCTCTTTATGTGTAGAAATCACACACTATGGTCTCACAATCACTTTGAACATGAGTCAACTGCAAAACCCTACTGGATTTGGAGGTTAGATACTTGCCTTCCTGACAAGACTGTAGGACCCCCTAGTATGTGTGGTCGTTTGTGAATTCCCAGACTATAGCAGAATATACAAAAGGAAAATTTGACAAAATATGTTGAATTGAATTAAAAGAATCAGCTACTCTGAAAAAAAAATCTATCCCTTTTCTGAGATCCTATATGGACAAAACATCTGTAAAGCAACTGATGTACAGATATTTCTAGGACCAGAGTTAAACTCACAGAATGATTATCTGAGACATTCATGAGTAAGATATGCTAAGAGTCTCAGCAGGATGTCAGCATGTGCCCTCGATGACAATTGTTAAGTGGCTGCTGACTGTTTTAATTATATAAAGATATAATAGTCCAAATCACCAGAGATTTTAGTGTCTGAGTGAATGAGAAACCCTCTGGTGCATGTCTTCAGTACTCCTTGGCCTCATAACTTATTCCAGCCACTGCTGCCGTGGACACTGTCCCACAGTCTGTGAGCAGCCTGGCACTGGGGTAGTCCGACGGAGCCCTCCCAGTACACGGCATGCCCTCCGGCTTTCTGCCCAGAGATCTGCTGCTGCTGAGTGTGTGCCCCATGAAGGGTGTGGCAAGCGAGCAAGCACAATACTTACTTGTTGGGGGAGGAACCAACAGATAAATGATTTCCCTTTTTACTCCTGAGGCGGGAGTTTCTTAAACACACCATAAATCTTCTTAGAAAGCCCTTGCATCAAGCAAACAATATTCCTTTGAGGTGGTCAATTCAATAATATATTTTTGGATGAAATTTCACACTTATTCTATCTCCTTCAAGGTCCTCTATCCTGACTCCCCCAAATCACACTTCCAAACAAACCATTCATACGTTAGTTTTTGTCTTAGAGTCTGCTTTGGAAAAACTCAGACTGAGACATTGAGTTGCCTTCTTTCAAAGTCTTGGTTGCCGAATAGTTCTATCAAATTGCAGAGGGTTCCACTCTTAGATATTTATTTAAAGAAAACAGAAACATAAATTAGAAAAGATGTATTTACCCCTATGTTCATTGCAGCATAATTTACAATAGCCAAGGTGTGGAAGCAACTTAAGTGCCCATCAATAGATGAATAAAGAAAATATGGTATATATAAAAAATGGAATATTACTCAGCCATAAAAAATATGAAAATTTGTCATTTGTGATGATATGGATGGGCCTAGAAGGTATTATACTAAGTGAAATAAGTCAGGCAGAGAAAGAAAAACACTGTTACGATTTTATTTATCTGTAGAATATAAAAAAATAAAACAAATGAGTAAACATAACAAAGCAGAAACAGTTATAAATAAAGGGAACAAATAGGTGGTTGCTAGAGAGGAACTGACGGGGGAGTCAAATCATTATGGTTTACATTTTAAACTTACACAGTACTGTAGATCAGTTATATCTCAATAAAACGGGAAGATCGATTGATCAATCGATCGATAAAATACTTATATTAATGATAATGTCTAGAAGAATCATTGAAAATACCACTTGATAGCACAGTTGAATTAAAATTGCCCAGAAATTTGAAAACAAAAAAGTGATGGGGAAATGGTCACCTTCAGTGCTGTGTTGTAAATGTTCAGCAAATTTTAGAGTCCCTTTAACTACAGCAGCTGGCACCACAGTCATCTATAGGCAGCAACTTAAATTCCACAAAATATGTCCTCTTTTGAATGAAATTAATGTTTTTAATTTGAAATGTACTGGCTTTGCAGTTCAGCTTGCAGTTAATGTTTATATTTGTGTTTTGACTATGTAAGAACTCTAAATGCAAAGCATTTAAAATGAAATCTCTAACAGTGTATGAAAATGATTTAACTAGAGGCTTATGAGTAGATGCCTCCCAAATGGGCCCATATATTACTCACTTTTATAAACAGTGTTCAAAGGTGAGGATCTAATTTCCCTTCGGATTATTTAGCATTATTAATAGAAATTCAGGAACCAGTTTCATCAGTGAATGTCATCAAGGACTGTCACTTCATATTATGTTATGGCATTTATTTCTATTAAAAATGCAATAAATTATTCCCCACAGCTTTCCCCAAGTTTTCTCTAAGAATAAGATGACAACGCACGTGAATTCTAAAGTCCGTCCCCCTCAGAGCTATCTGTATTCACTCAGGACCGAGGGAACCCAACAGCTGTTTCTGCTTTAAAGGTCATTGGGAATTTATAAACTGTTTCTTCTTCCTTAAGGTTAAATAGTCACAAGTCAAAATAGAGCAAGACAAAACAAACTTAAGTCTCATGAGTAAATAAATCGAAAGATAATGCATATGTAGAGAATACAGTCCTTTATAGTAGACCCTTTTATAGTAACTGCAGAGGCCTGTGATAGGCTTTGTAGTCACACAGAACTGGTTCAAGTCTTCACTTTGTCACTTCCTGTCTGTACGACATATATGGGCTTAGAAAAACTATATACCATTTTTGAGTCTCAGTCTACTGATTTGGGTCATATGGTAGGTCAATTTTTAATTTTTTAAGGAACCTCCATACCGTCCTCCACAGTGGCTGCACTAATTCACATTCCCACCAACAGTGTGTGAGGGCTCCCTTGTCTCCACACCGCCTTCAGCATTAATTATTTGTAGACTTTTTCATGATAGTCATTCTGCCTGGTGTGACGTGAACTCACTGATTTGTGTTTCTCTCATAATTAGCGATGTTGAGCATCTTTCCATGTGCGTATTGACCACATGGATATCTCCTTTGGAAAAATGTCTATTTACGTCTCCTACTCATTTCTTGATGGGGTTGTTTGTCTTTCTGATATTGAGTTGTATGAACTGTTTGTATATTTTAGAGATTAATCCCTTATCAGTCCCATTATTTACAAATACTTTCTCTCATTCAGTAGGTTGTCTTTTCATCTTGTTTATGGCTTCCTTTGCTGTACAAAAGCTAATAGTACTCATTGACTTTTAATCTTTGTTTCTAAAATATGAAGAGGAATTAAGATATTGTTGCATAAAAAAATAATAAAAATAAAATAAGAATTATTTTAAACCTAAGCTACCGTCCAAATAGAAGGAAACATCAAGTGGCATATTAGAAAAATAAATGACTTGAGGAGAAAGAAGATTTATTGTTTTTAAGCAACAGAAATGGCCTTTTATGATTTGTTGAATGGGCAAAATTAAGGTAAACCAGGCTCAGGATGGGCAGAAGCCAGGCCAGCATGATGTTGGCTTTTATCTAGTGAAGGCTTTTGAGGAACATTTTCAAGGCAATGTTCTCAGAGTATGATTAGCATCTCCCATTTTTATTTTTATTTTTTGGTTGTTCTCATCTCATCTCACTTCCAGTTTCCACATACCAGCATTATCTCAGCAGAATCTCATAGCTCTTGTCTGAGTCACAAACTTAGGTAGGGAAAAAAGGGTGGATTTTTTTTCTTTGATTGCTAATTCCATCAGGTCTGCACACCAAGGGGGTATAAGAAAATCTCTCAAAGGTAAGTTGGATTTCTCTTATCAGATGAAGGGGAGATGCCTAGCAACCCCAAATTATAAATGTTTATATGACCCCAAACCCTGTTATTGTCACACTGTCATGAATTTAAAACCATGAGTCAAAGACCTATCTGAAGAAATATGATGGGTAAATGAGGTGACACCCTGTACAGCTGGTAAATAATTCTATGATATTCAGAATGTGTGGCCTCTGTATCCATTCACTGCAACATCTTTCCCACAGAGCACAGCATCAGGGTACCCCTTAACTCCTAATAAAACCTAGGCCCACCCTCGTTCATCAGCTAGCCTCGGGAACCTAATCACTGATAAAAGAAATAGCGGTTACCTCTGGGTTGATCTTAACCATTTTTGAACCTCCATATTTCATAGGTTTTGTTCCTACTATTGAAACTGCTTTGGTAAGTATATTTAAAAGTACCACTTTTCTTTCTTCTGTTTTCTCTCTTTTCTATATGACAGATGCTAAAAAGAGCCAAGAAATTCAGTTATGCTGATTCTTCATGGCTCATGTAAATGAAACAACCCCATAGCTGAAATACAGAAACATCAGTATTCCCAGTTGTGTGGTATCAAACAATAGTTTGTGGAATTAGTGTCAGGAGGATCAAATGTCTGAGTCTAATGGAAACAACTTGAATGTCCAGCCGTAGATGACTGGGTAAAGAAGCTGTGGTATATTTATACAATGGAATACTACTCAGTCATAAAAATCAATAAAATTATGCCATTTGCAGCAACATGGGTGGACCTGGAGATTGCCATTCTAGGTGAAGTAAGCCAGAAAGAAAGAAAAATACAATATGATATCACTCATATGTGGAATCTTAAAAAAAAAAAGAAGAAGAAGACACTAATGAACTTATCTACAAAACAGAAACAGACTCACAGACATAGAGAACAAACTTATGGTTACCAGTGGTGGAAAGTGGTGGGAGGGGATAAGTTAGAAGTTGGAGATTTGCAAAATATTAACTAGTATATATAAAATAGATTAACAACAAGTTTCTTCTACATAGCATAGGGAACTATATTTAATATCTTGTAGTAACCTATAATGAAAAAGAATATGAAAACAAATATATATATGAATATGTATGACTGAAACACTATGCTGTACACCACAAATTAAATTGTAAACTTCAGTCATGCTGTCTGAAATCACTAAGGTCACATGCATACGTCATCAGAGTTAACACTTCCATTTTGTTCATTCCATCCATACAATTAAGTGGCCAAATCAAGATGGATACTGAAAGTTGTTTTGTTTTGTTTTGTTTTTCTCCCTGCTAACAGACGTCTAAGTACTTGCAGAAGAGGCTGGCTTTAAAACTCAGTTCCGTTGAATAGGCATGCGAATACTGTGTCGTACTTAGTTTTGATGAGGGTAAATTCTTATGCAATTAGAGGACCTTTCAGAGTGTGCTAGTATAGTACAAAGCTTTCTATAATTTTATTTTTTTAATTTTAATTCTTAAAACTTTGCATTTTTTAAAAACATTCCCTTTCTGAAGGTGGGAAACTATTTAGTTTGAGTTCTCTCAAAGCAGAGAACTCTAAAAGTTTATTTGGGAGGTAATCCAAAGGAATTATCAATAGGAGTTCCGGTAAATGAGACAGGAAGGGACGAAGCCAATTAAGGGAGTGTTATTAGGCACATCACTGCAGTAGACAACTGGAGCTTAACCCCAAAAGAGAATCAGAGACAAGTGTGCTACAGTTACTCCACCCGAGGTATGGAGAGTAGGCTATTATCCACCAACTCCCTCCATCACTGGTAATGACTTATGCTGGGGGGTTCCAATTCCCAGCACTTTCCAGTCAGCCCTGCCCTGGGCAGAGCCAGCTCTGCTGGCTGGAGGATGCCCTCAGGCAGAAAAACTGCAACTTTTGCTAGCTGGAATCAAATCAGTATCAGGACAATGAAAGTGCCTGCTTCAGAGATGTATCAACATGTCCAGGTTTTACATGTAGAAACTAGGGCAAACATTTGGTCTGATATTTATCTCAAGAATACAAAGAAGTCTACTGGGCTAATTGGCATAGAAAACCTGCGAATGCCTATTAAAATTGAAACAACAAACCAAATGAATTTAGTTTCGTTTGTGTCCTTAATCCCCAAATCTATATCAAGATAACAAAAAGATACCAATCCATTTCTTCTCTCCATTTCCCAGAGTGACTAGTCCACTAAGCCAGAGATGCTGAGAGAACCCTTCAGGAAATAATAAATGAATAGCATTTCGTAATTTCAATTTAGAGTTTGGAAACTGAAAGAATCACACCTACATTATGCTTCTGATGATGGCTTTCCTATCTAATCACAAGAAAGCTCACCTGAACTCAGACCAGGTATGTAATTTTAATTCTGATTGGAGTGTATAGTCTATCACCTTATATTCTTTTAGCATCCATGGAATGCTAATAGTCTAAAATGTGAATATGATTTCTTTTTATTTATCTCCATAGGGAAATTAACTTAAGAAGGAAATGCTGATCTGTGACATAGAAACTTATTCATAAAACAATTTTTAATCAATTTTTTTGTTGACCAATCCGGTTTTTAATATCATTTCCCCACAGTATGTTACCTTTTTTCTTTCTTTTTGTGATATGCAACATTTATTTTTTAGACTTTTAAAATAAAAATTTTCAAACTTACACCTAAATTGAGAGTACACCCCTATACTCATGATCTGTATTCTACAATTAACATTTGACCACATTTGCTTTATCACATAAATCTATTCATTTCTCATTAGTGCTACAATAAATTACCACAAATTCAGTGGCTTAAAACAGCATAAGTTATTTGCCTTATAAATCTGGAGGTCAGAAGACTAAAGTGGGTTTCACTGAACTAAAATCAAGGTGTTGGCAGGTCTGTGTTCTCATCGACCAGGTACCTTTCTGAAGGTTTTCTGCTTTTCCAGCTTCTAGGGGCCGTGTGCATCCTTTGGCTTGTGGTCCCTTCCTCCAGCTTTAAATCCAGCAGTAGCACAGCATTTTCACATCTTTCTCTGACTCTGATCCCAGTTTCTCCTGTTACGTTCCTTCTCTGCTCTTCTGCCTCTTTCTTTCATCTTTTAAAGAACCTTGGTGATAATATTGGACACAAGATAACCCAGGATAATTTTCCAGTTTTTGGATCCATGAGTAAATGACACCCGCAAAACCTCATTGCCATGTAAGGTGATACTTACTGCTTCACACGAGTCTGCCTACCGCACCATCTCCTCTGTCCATCCCTGCTTCCATCCACTGATCCTTTTTTTTTTTTTTTTACTTTTATGCAGATTGTTTATTCCTAGGTGTCATTCTTTATTGAGTTCTCAGTAGAGTTTTCTGTGTTTTTAAACTTCATTTAAAGAAGCTTATATTTTACAAGTTTCTCATATTTTTGGGGGGAATTTGTGTGAACGCTTAAACAGTTCTGCTACTCTATGCATGTATTTATACTAATCCCCTTTGTGTCTCAACTGACACATACTGAGTACTTAGTATGTGCCAGACACTGTGAGAGAATGAACATTATCATCCCGTTTCTATAGATGAGGGAAAGAACATAGACAGATTGAATAAAATACTCATGGTCATCTAGCTCCTGTGCAGTGAAACTAAGATCAAAACAGTCCTTCTGAATATTGTGCCTGGGACTCAGAGACAGGAACCAAATAAAGCATCTTTTTCAGTCTCGAGGGAATAAAGGAAGGCTTCCCAAAGAAAGTGTGCAATTACACTATGAATGTTGTCAATGACAATTTCATGTTTTGTGTTAGATCCTCAGATCATATTCCCCTCATAGCTGGAAGTTTGCATCCTTGTACCAAATTCTTCCTGTTTCTCTCACCCTCTTGCAGCCCATAGAAACCACTTCTCTACTCTCTGTTTCTGAGTTTGACCTTTTCTTTTTTCTTTTCTTTTTTTCTTAGATTCCCCATATAAATGATACCATGCAGTATTTGTCTTTCTCTGTCTGGCTCATTTCACTTAGCAGAATGCCCATAAGCTCCATCCATGTTGTTTCAAATGAAAGGATTTTGTTCTTTCTCATGACTGAGTAATATTCCACTGTGTATATATACCACTTTTTTTATCCAGTCATCTGTGGATGGATTCTTAGGTGGTTTCCATATCTTGTCTATTGTGAATAATGCTAAATAAACATGTGAGTGCAGATATCTTTTTGAGACATCTGGAGTTTTCATTTTGTTTGGATGTATATCCAGAAATGAAATTGCTGGATCATGTAGTAATTCTATTTTCACTTTTCTGAGGCACCTTCATACTGCCACCATTAGGTGGCTGCACTTAATGGAGGTAACATCTAAACAGCATGTCAGAGTCAGTCAATAGTAGATATTGAGTAGAGTCTTCCAGACCAAGAAAACAGAATGCAAAAATACGTAGAGCTGTGTTTCTCAAAGGAGGATTGTTTTGTGCTCCCCCCACTCTCACCAAAGGGCATTTGGTAATGTCTGGAGACACTTCTGTTTATCACAACCATGCGAGGTTGCTGCTGGCATCTAGTGGCTAGGAGCCAGGGATGCTGTGATCCATCCTGCTATGCGCAGGACTGCCCCCACAACAAAATATTATCTGGTCCAAAATGTCAGTACTGCTGAGGTTGAGAAACTCTAAACTGGAGGATGTACAAATGTCTGAAGGTTGGCACATGCAGGAGACAAGTAGTCCCAGTGGCTAGAACAGAATGAGGTGCAAAGTGGGAGATATGAGAGTGGTGATGCAGACACGTACTACTCATAGTTTACAAAATTCTATACACAATTTAGGCATTTTTATTCATATAAGTCCTCATTAAAATAGGTTGATATCAAGTGATATTTATTAGAGCAATAAGAAGACCACACCATAATTTGACAAGATCATCCACCAATAATCCCATTATCCAATGCATTGTTACTGTACCCATAAATAGCTCTGTCATATGCTCTTTGATTTCCATAAAAGTGCCAGTTCTTGTTCTCTTCACAGCTATTTATATTTCTAACTCTTAATATATGCATCCACACTATAAATCTTTCCTCTACTAAGCCAGCTCTCTCCAGCACCCACCCCCGTGGTTTATACTGCTTTAACATCTACTGTAGCACCTATCACATCGCTCATTCAGACAGACGTGATTGCATAATAAAAAGTGAAATTCATAGAAATGAATGCTTTTCTATTAATTTCTTTCTCCATATTCCCCCTTTTCCTCCCACTCTACCTCTTTTTCTTGTTTTTCTCTTTGTCTCTTCTCCAGAATCTAGCTAATGGCAATAGGGAAAAAAATGACAAGAAAGAACACTTAGCAAAATCTAACCAAGACATCTGATCAGGTTACTTGTGAAGTATCATCATAAATGACTTTACAGATGACCTCTGGTGGGCATCCTTTAAGATAACTCCCAATAATCTTGCCTCCTGATATTGACACCCATGTGTAGCTCTCTCCCCTTGAATAATTTGCTATGACACCACAGCAGATGGGAATACTGAGGAAATTCACTTCCGTAAGTAGGTTACAAGAGATGGTGACTTCTGCGTTGCTAGTGGTATTAGTCTCTCCCTCTCTTGCTCGCTTTAATAGAGCGAGCTGCCAAATGGGAGAGGTCTAGTCAGCAAGGAACGAAAGCCCTTAATCTGTCAACACAAATTGAGAAAATGGCCGCCTGAGTTACCGTGAAAGTGGATCCTTCCATCACGGAGCCTCCAGAGGAGATCCTAGTCTCAGCAGTTACCTTGATTGCTGCTTCTGAGAGGGCATGAAGGTGAGGGACAGCTAAGCCACATCCAACTTCCTGACTCATAGAAAACTAAAGGTAATAAACCTGTGTTGTTGTAAACTACTAAATGTTAGGAGAATCCGTTATTCAGCAACAGGTAAATAATACATGACCCTTAGGCTAGGTTCATTCTGAACGTAAAAATCTTCCTCATCAACTGATAGGCATTGAGAACACAAAGATGGAAAGTGTATAAACTTCCAATTGTAAAGTCTAAAGACAGCTTTGTTTCATTGCGAGATCAGTGGATTTACTGTAGATAAGACACTTCACACCGACGCTTAATTATTCCTGACATTCTAAACTACAAATGAAAAGACGATTGAGTTTTCTCCTCTGCTGTGGATGGTCAGTACCTTTAAAGTTTAACCATACCATCGAATGACAAAATTAAAGTCTTTTTTGGACCTAAGAGTTGACACAATCTATATTAGCTGAGGTGAAAATAACTAAGATAATAGATAAAACCAAAATAGTAGCATAGCACAATAGCTATTTATCTCATTCACATAAAGTTTCAAATGGATGCTTCTGATCTGCACGAACCCCTCTCATTTGCTATACATTAGAAATCCTGGGGTTTCAATCTTAAGGCCCATCATTTTAAATTCGTCCCCAGAGTTTCCACAGAAGGAAGAATAGATGAAGTATTCTTCATAAGAAGATTTTATGAACAGTGTTGGGAACTGGCTTTCATAATTCCTACCAACATTTCTTTGGGTGTAAACTTGTGGGGTCACATCTTACCATGAGGGAACCTGGAGAATGCAGGTGAGTGGTGTCCTTCAGGAAGAATAAATGAATGTGGCGACCAGCAAACCAGGCTCTACCATACCTTCTTAATCTTCCACCTTGCAAATCAGAACATGAAGATTTAAGGAGAGTTCAATATACTTGATGAGGTTCACAATGGAAAAGCAATTGCAGACATAGATGAACCAGCCCCTTTAAATTCTTGTTTGCTACATTTTCTGTTGGTTATTCTATATTAAACAAACAAACATGGAGAATAAATGAGTCATCATTTTTATAGAGTTTTCCAAACTAAATTTATTAAAAATTTTGGTAGACTATTATTAAAGATCATTTGCAAAGATTCAAATATATGATTACTCAACTTGTGATTAATTAGTATGCCAATTTAAAAGAAGGAGGCCATGGGTCTCCGTTGGTGTTGAAGGGACAAATGAAATATAGCTTCTCTCTAATCTTACATTAATGAAAATTAATTAATGAAAGTGTAGTTCAACTGCAAGAAAACATTTGGGGCATTTGTATGTTTCCTAGGTACATCACTTTAATTAGAAATATGTAATTCCATTATCCTTTGAATGAAATTTAAATTTCATGCCATTAGATTAACAGCTCTTGAAAGGGAAAAAAAAAAAAAAAAAAAGCATTGTATCCTAAATGAGTTGTGTAGATTCTAACATTCATTACCCTTTACCTAGATGGGCCTCTCCAGGCAGGTCTCTGTGACCAGGGGTTAGGAAATTTATCTAGCCTGAATTTACTAAATGGAATGCTCCTCCAAGTCCTAGACATTCCATTTTGCTTTCACGTTTATTGGTAGGTTCTCAAAGCCTTAGATAAACTGGCTCACAAAACAAATTTTTTTTTTCTCTTTCTACTCCCTAAACACTGATATATTTTTAATCAGGTTTTTTTCTTAACTGTATCATTAAAATATAATTATCTTGTTTACTGATTTCCTAACTGGAATGAGATTTCTTTTTTGAGTAGACAGGCTCACCACGATTCATTTTAGATTAGAAAGTGCCTGGAAAGACTTATATGTGATTTTTTTAAACAAATGCTTTTAACCATAGAAATGAAAATACACTGTACTTATCATTTGTTATTTCAGAGGACACAGAAGAGGCAGCACGATGTGGTAAATTAAAGATGCTACATTCAGACGCCTACCTACTTGCCCCTACTCTTCTGATACTCTCTTAACTATGTAAAATTAAGAAAGAATTGGTAGGTTGGGTGGGTGTGGTTATGCATTCTGGTTTATAAAACTGATATTGTACAGTAGACCTAGATTTTAAGGATTCCTGTGTAGAAAGGCAAAGTGTTTCAGGCAATTGTAGGTAAGGCCATTGTGTTGAGGTGTTTTGGTGGAATGTTTAGTGAAGAACGAGGAGTGGGCTGAGAGAGAGTTAGGAGAGCATACCGGAGCTTGTTCTGGCTTAGGAAATGGATAAGATAAATGAGAGATACCTTGTAAATTGCTCTTCTTTTAAACTGAGGGTCTGTAGGATAAATCATATGTCATATTAAAGTTGATCACCTAAAGATCAGAACTGTAACTGAAGACCAAAACTTTATTTTATAAATTACATACACACACACACAAAAGAGTCACAAAAGAATTGACTGTGCAATTTTTAAAAAACATTTGTAGGGCACTATATATTTAATGGCTTTTTGTGAGACCCTATGATGAATTGACTTGTATATATAAAATGATTTGGCCTCCTTGTTGAGAGGCACTATTTCAAATCAAATGATTGTTATTAGTGGAAAAGAGCATTGAACAAATAAAAAGCATTTTTTATTAGTTTATGAGGGGAAAACTTCAGAAAGCTTTCTCCAAAATAGAATTCACTTATTTGTTTGCTTATTTTTCCTATCATAACGGTAGAGATAGATTAAGGACCTTGGAACATCAAATACCTGGTCCTGCAAATTCAGGTACAATAATCAGTCATGTGTAAATTTTATTTAGGAGAATTATAAATAACCCCATAGCTATTCTTTCTCAGAGCATCTTGGACTGTCTTCAGGTGTGGAAATACTGAGCTTGCATTTGCTTATTGTATGTACTGAAGGTAACAGAGGCATTTTTCTCTATTTCTATACCTCTTACAATGCAACCTTCGTCGGAGGCCAATGCTTCTTCACTATCCAGTTCTTTGATCTCTTGAATTAAGCTCCTTCATCTTCTAGTTCAATAGATTTGCCATTGTTAGACTAGATTTTCTCACTCTATTCTTTGACAGTTTAAATCTGGAAACTTATCAGCTCTTTTTGCCTTGCATCCCTGCCTCATCATTGTGAAATATTTATATTACATGATTGACAGCATGAGAGACAATAAGTTATCAACTCCCATTCAGTTATAAGGCAAAAATCCAGAAATTTAGTAAAACTGAACCAACTTCTGGATATTTAAAGTTCCTAATTGAACCAATTTCTGAGTATTTAAAGTTCTTCATTGTGTTGTTAGATTTTTTTCCCCTCCATTTTGTTTAACCATAGTCAGTTTCATTTTGGTATCAGAGTTTATTCTCTCTTAAAATCAATGTATGTTACAATCATCTTTTATTTATTATCCTTTTGGTGAGCTTATAAAATCAGATAACTCTTTGTATTTCTGTGTAATTATGAGCAGGATGAAGAAGTGAATTGTAAGAGTTAGATTTAAGAAAATTCTAATAATTAGAAGTATATTAAAGGCAAAACATCTCAGGTGTCTGAAAGGACAAAATAGAAAAGTGAGACATGGTGAGAAGGGAGCAGTTAAAGGAAATAACAATACTAACAATGGGCAGAGGAGAATCCTAAAGCCTCTGTCATTGTACAGATCTTCAAGCCCAAGGGAATAAACATGGGCTCAGTTGACGGTAATACTGGAGCTTTCTGGAGCTAACATTTCTCACCCTCCATTGTGTCATGGCTTAGCAATTTGAATGAGTCCTTGCCAGTGTTCAAAAGGACAAGATATACTGGAAGTGGAGACTAGAAGAAGGTTTGAAAAGCTGTAAAATCTTTGGTGGGTGAGTAACTCAGTAACTGGAGTTGGGAAACTGAAGAGTATTGACCTCAGGTCACCACCGAGCTGGCAAGTCTCCATTAAATGCTATGAAATGGTGGGTTTCATAGGGACGTGAACTAAAACTCAGGGACGTGAACCTCAAACTATGTTAATGTTGAAAGGCGGTGGGAAGGGTTAAATTGGGAGTTTGAGATTTACAGATACTAACTACTATATATAAACTAGATAAACAACAAATTTCTTCTGTATAGCACTATAGTCAATATCTTGTTATAACCTATAATGAAAAAGAATATGAAAATGAATATATGTATGTATATGTATGACTGAAGCACACTGTACACCAGAAATAGACACAATATTGTAAACTGGCTATGCTTCAACAACAAAATTTTTTTTTAACTATATTAATGTTAAAATGGTAGACATGAGAAAACGGAAGGAGAGAATCGCCTGTTGCCCAGTGTTCTGGACTGAACTGCATCCTCCACCATCCAAATTCTTATGTCATAGCCCTAACCCTAAATGTGACTGTGAACCTGTGAAATACGGCCGGTGAAAGATGACAAAGGTTAAATGAGTTCACAAGGATGCGGCCCTAATCCAACAGGGCTGCTGCTCTTCTAAGAAGAGGAAGAGACACCAGAACTTTTTCTCTTTGTCATATGAGGACACCACAAGAAGGCAGATCTTCAAGGCAGTAGGAGCCACACACCAGAACTGAGTCATGCTGGCACCCTGACCTTAGAATTCCAGCCCCCAGAATTATAAGAAAATAAACTTTTGTTGTTTAAGTCACTCAGTCTGCAGGATTCTGTAATAGCAGAACAAACACACTAATGAGTACACTCGGTTAGGAAGAGGAATCTGGCTTCTGCTTCTCCTCTTTAATCTTAATTCCCTAGAAGGTAGGCTCCCAGGTAATGCAGCCCCTGAGTTTGAGGACGTAATTTCAACTGGAGTGGCAGATGGCAATAAGACCTGTCTTTGACCTCTCCGGAAATTGTATACGGTCTACCTCACATCTAATAGGATCTATTTCAGGGTAATTTACCTGGCTTGCTGACTCAGAGAAAGATTAGTTTTATTCTTGGTGATTGCAAATACAATATTGATAGGAGAGTAAGAGTGTGGTCATTCTAAAACACACTGTGTCATTCCCTGATTCCCTGAACGGACTGGTTGTTCACTTAGGGCATGGGGTGCATAAGTGAGTAACACTGTCCTGGGCACATTAAAAGTCATCGAAAGTATTTAGGAAGGGAAAAATGAAACAAGAAAGGGAAAAAATGAAGAAAGAAGGAAGGGAAGGAGGGAGTGAGGGAAAGGGGAAGTAAGAGAGGGCCATGAAGAGAAGAAGGGGTTAGAGAAATATTTCTTGTTTCAACTTCCAGCAGAATCGGTCCTTCTGGCTCTCCTATTGCCTGGGTACAGTGGATGAAATATGTGCTTAATAAAAACAAGTAAATAGATCAACTCAGGGACTAGAAAAGATTTTAATAATGTTAACTTTGGTATTTTAGTAGGTCTAGATGACTGGGGTAAATCAATTAACTAGGCATCCATCTCTAATCAACACAACCTCCAGGAAGAGAATATTGATGAAAACATGCTAAAGAAAATAATTTACAATTGACTCTAAGGGACCAATGCCTCTGAACAAAGGACCACATTATGCAAAGTGACTTTTGAAAAGGGAATGTGATGCTAGGCAATGAGACAGGCAGTGGGAATTTATATTGTCTTTTAACTATTGTCATTTGTATGTTGATATAGTTTCTAATGTTTTAATACACTTAATTTTTTTTTTAAGGCATCAGTGCATTACTCAAGCAAGATACAGAGTCCTTCACAGACAAAACTCTGGCAAGCCTGTCCCTGGCTCCGGGCCAGGCCAGACTCTTTACTGACCCCCCCATTTTATTCATAGTGACACCCCAAATCCAATTAGGTGCTAAATGATTTGGACTGCTGCTACTTTCACCTAGCTTCTTATTCCTCTCCTCCCATGTACTCTGTCTCAGCCACATTTTCTTGTTCCTCAAACTTCTCAAGGCTATTTCTCTTTAAGTGCCTTTACGCTGATTAATTCCACTTCCTAGAATACTCTGCCCTCCAGATATAAGCCTGACAAATTATTTCATTTCCTTCAAACTCTGTTCAGATGTCACCTAAGAATGACTGCGCCAATTATTCTCCATTGCCCTCCCCATCTCTCTGATCTGTCCTCTGCCTGGTCTGTGTCTGGGGGATGGGCAACGATGACCTGCATCACCAGGGCTGCCTGGCCAGCTTCCCCTCCGTTGGGTTTAGCCAATAGCGAACACACAGGGAAGCAATCAGCGGGTGAAAGGAGAGAGACATTGGTATAGTTCCTCCTCTCTTCCCTTCTTGCTTTTCGTTTGTTTGTTTGTTTGCAATCCTGAAAATGCGTACCTGTGAGTACAGCTCCTACAGCTTGGCCCCTCTGACATGGCTCCCGCTCTCCACAGGCTCTGACAAGAATATTTCCCCCTTTGCACATTCAGGTTTAGAGACAATAACAGCTTCCTGCTGTTGCTAGACACTGAGCACACCAAGCTTCCTTAAGCTGGCTTACAACTCTGCAAATAGCTCCTTTGTCAAATTCTCCTTATAAGCCTAGGTGCAACTTCTTTTTCCTGACAGGACTCCTGAATGATAAACTGAGCCACGTGACCTTTTAAAAGATTACAGCCGATTTCCCTCTCCCTCAAAGTCCTCAGTCCCCTTGACCTTGCTGTACATATTTCCCATAGTACCCATCACATTTTATAATAGTATTTACTAGTTTATTAAATTTGTTCTTTACATTCTGCCTCCTTTTGGTGAAAACAGACCCTCAAGAGCAGAGATCTTTATCTAGTTTGGTCACTGAATTATCTCAGGTACTATGAGGAGTACCTGGTGCATAATATATATTGAATAGACAATTACTGAACAATGAATAAATGTATCAACCTACTAGCCATATACGATAAATTTCTCAGGCAACAGTTTCTGGGTTATTGGTAAATATTGGTAAGCATTTCTACCATGAAACTTCAAAGATTGTCCTTACTCCTTTATGTTTAGCCTTAAGACTTAAATTAAGACTTTAGAGAATAATGCAAGGCTCAAAATGGACCATCAAGTAATATCTGTAGAATTCAGCGGAGTTAAGTTCATATATTTTAAACCAGATTAGTTACTTAGTTTTTTTGCATATACTGATTATTGGCCATTTTGGTCAGGATGGTTTAGGGTATGCAGCAATAACAAAGCCACACTTTCAGCTTAAAGGGAAAGGGTTTAAAAATTCTGTCTCACTACATGTTCATCTCAGATTGACAAGAGACTATGACCCATGTCTTCCCCACTCAAACACTAGCTAGTAAGATATCTACTATATTACTGTTTGAAATATCATTAGTTACTGTGATAAGAAAAAGGTACATGAAAAATCACATGGAGAATCAAACATTTCTGTCCTTTAGGGATATACATTACTGTTACTGACCAGGGTTGTTGGTCTCCTTAATCAATAGAAATTGATGAATGCACAGATGAGAAATTCAGCCAAGGCTTTATTGAGATGAAGCAAAAACAAATAACAGGTTCGTTCCCTTGCTTGCTCCCTGAAGTGGGTGAGCTGGTCCCTTAAAGGGGGTGAGGGTAGGGGTGGGTCATGTGAATGGGGGGCTTAGATGGTCTGCCCATCCCCTTGATGGTGCTGTGTGCAGGGACCATGCACAGTACCCTCCTTTTGCTCCCAACACCTCAGAAGTAGCAATTGGGTTTTGGTCTTTCTGTATCTTGTTGTTCATGACTGGCCCCAGCCGTGCATACATGCAGTTGTTTTTAGTCCCTTATAGCTTCTTTCTATTCTGCTGCTCTCTGTTGCTCAGTTCCATGCAAGCACTGCAGCCCAGGGTCTCAAGTCCCAGGTCCCAGGTCCCAGACTGTCTCATTACTTTTGTTCTTATATCCTTGACCACAGCAAGGCACTTGGCCATCTGAAGAGAGCAGAAAAGTCTACTATTACACTTTGCCTGAAGGAGGAATAACTGCAATGTTAGGGATAAGCATGAATAGCTACCCATTGGATCTGATGGCTGGTGATTAACATGTGGCAGATGTTAGTAAAAGAAGTGTTCCCAATATTCTTAAAAATGCATATATGTGTAATACATAAACATATATATTAATTATAAAAATCATAATTAATTATATATATTACATATACAAGATGACAAGATAGAGAAATACAGCAAAATACAAATTTTAGTGTCTTTGTTCACAAGGTCTTTGCAGTTTATTGAAAGAAGATGGTTCCAAAAAGCACTAAAATAATTGATTTCTGATGGATAAAGCATTTTAATATTCCTTGCTCCTGATCATCAAAATCAGAATAGTTCTTGAAAAAGTATAAAATAAACTGAAGTTTTTAAATAGAATTGAATAAAACTTAGGGAAGGAATCCCAAATGTATTGATATGAAATTTATAATGGTCTTAGTTCACTGTTAAAGGGAATTCCCAGGCCCTCCTCGAGCTGTGCAAAATAATGCTAAATTGTTACACATTGTTTTTCTTTGAGAAGAACATATGGACCCAAGGATAACAGCACAGAGCTATCTTATATGATTTATGATGCTCTCTGCTTACCCAAGGCTCATTCTTGTTCTCTCTTTCCCCTTTAGTAATACAACTTGGTCATTTCCCAAGTATTTTAAGATGATATTCACTTTATGCCTGTCCCAATAAATTTACAAAAATTATTCATGCTCCCTTCCAAAGAATCTTTTCAAATCACAGATTTATTGCTCCCTACATGGCTAAATTCCAAGCAGAACTATGTCAGTAGTCATAATGGCAGTAAGTATGGTGTGGTATAAGGAAACTAAAACAAGAAATAAAATAATTCCTCTTTTCTGCCTTTAGGATTTTCCTAAAACACCTTTATGGCTATAAGTAAGGTAAACAAATTCATGATTTAACAGTAAAATGCTGCTGGTAAAATTTTAGAAGTTGAAAAATGACTATCTTCCCTACTTTTGATGGCTTTAGATTATCTAAACAAATAAGGGAATCAGATTCTCAATTCAGTGCAGGAAACAACCAACATCCAAGGTCGGGGGAAGTGCATCTCCTGCCTACTGTCCCAAAAGGGGAATAACAATTTGTTCAGAAATTTTAAAGTTGAATTTAATAAAACTATATCAGGAGTTGGTTAAACCAAAATGAATGCTTTAAAGTGTAGTTCTTGTGATATTTTAAATGTATAATGTACATATTTATGCTACATTCAATTTATTTTCCTATGCTGAAAAGTCAGTTAGAACCTGGAAAAAGAACTGTTACAAATTTACCTTACATTTATTGAGACAAATGTTTCAAAAGCTCAGTATTGAAAAGGAATACTTTTAAATAGGGTTCTATGGTAGGCTGAATAATGTCCCCTCCTCACTCCCACCTCCCCACCAAAGATGCCCACTTTTCTAACCCCTGGAACCTGGGAATGTGTTCCTTGGTAAAAGAAACTTTGCAGGTATGGTTAAGTTAATGATCTTGAGATGGGAAGATGGTCCCCGATTATCGTGTGAACCCAATGTAACTGCAAGGGTCCTTAGAAGAAGGAAACAGATGAATCAGTTTCATAGAAGGACAGAAGCAGAAGTCAGATCTTTGTATATAGTTTGTAACCTGTAACCTTCTTAGAATAAAAGCATCTTATTTATGCTGGCACAGCCCGTACTAGAAACGCACCCTATCTTATCACAGCAAGTTAAGGCTTACAGTCTTCTGCCAAGGACAGGTTTCTTTAAGTTGAAATAGTTTTGAAACTGAGAGATGATTTGGGTCTGGATAAGGAGGACATTGAAGATTTTGCCAGAAGCCTGGGCTAAAACTCTGTAGGGGCTGTCATTTTGGGTTTGTGCAGAGACCTCTGAATTATGAATTATGTTCCACTAGGGAAATACTTGTAGAAACAGGGTTACATCCAGTCAAATTGTCTTACCTAATTCAGCATACCGCACATGGAGGAACGTTTCTCCCCACTAATGAACAGCAGCAGTAAGAGCAACAGCAAAATTTAAGTTCAAGTTCAAACTAATGGCCAATTTATAGAAAGTTTGCAGATATTGCATAAATAGATATGCTTATTCTAGGGGCAGAAAGATACTGCATTTTGCTTAAGTACAGCAAACAATAGTTTCTTATCCCATCTGTTTCTCATGAGAAAGGAAAATAAATTGCAGGAAGAAGTCAAAGGGTCTCAGAATTTCCCTTTAACTTCTTGATTTCCCTTGACAACAATTCTGGCAAATATGCAATTTTTCCAGCCCCTGCTTGAACATCTCCATGTATGGAGACATTTCTATAGCCAACCCTCCCTTGGAGGGAAAACCAGAAAGTCCCTGCCAGAGCTGAAACCTTCCTTCCTACGACCTGTGCTTATCTTACTGAAGACGCTGCCCTTGGCAATGTGACCACAGTAACTCACAAACGTGAAAATCCCTGTGCCTGTGCTAAGTGTTGGGGGTAGCTCATCCTAACAGTCCTCTCATCTCAGTTTTGGATTGATTTTTCTATCATCATCAAAGTAGAGCTCAAGTGTAGAAAACTGAATTGTATGTTATCTTTTCTATTGTTTATGGGGGAAGGGAATCTAAGAATAGAATAAGCAAATTAAGTGACAGGATTCTATTCCAAACAAGTAAATTGTATGAAGACATGACTCCATGCCCATGTATGTCCAAAATTACTGTTTCTCCAAGTCACTGTGAAAAATTGCTTAGCAGTGAGCAATTTCTTTTGCCCATTAAAGTATGTTTTTGAAGGATTTTCATGTAAGGTTTGATTAAAAAGTGTGTTTTTCCTTTCACTAGAAAGCCAAAAATCATAACCTACAAATATTGAAAAAGAGTAGGTTTATTGTATGGATGCTTAACATAGAGAAAACAGCAAGATTGGTTTCTCAAGGCCAGAATCCCTGGAATATTTGAACTGTTGACTCATAAATGGAAGAGGTAGGTCATAACTTTTTCAGACTCTGTCACTATTGTCATTAAATGAACCTAATCAAATATTCTGATGTGTGTGATTCTTTCTACATCTTTAGTAAAAAGGGAATTGGATGACGTTGCCTCTGAAATCATAGCAGTGTTCTTACCTTGCTGGATAAAGAAAATACTCCTCATCTCTTTCCTGAAGGGTTTGTATTATGATTTGGTTGTTTTTGTATCTGAAACATACACAAATGCACTTGGCACTTGTTATTTGTGTCATTGTAGTATTTAGCAACTGTACCTAAATTTCACCGTCTCCTTCAGCCCTCAAAAAAAAAAAAAAAAAAGCGAAGCCAGGAATTTAATAAAGTCAGGGCACAGTGCCACACCACTAGTCTCATGTTGAGAATTTTATCACTTTTAGTTATTTGAAAAGACTAAATGTACAATAATCCTTTGGGTGCCATTAAGCAAATTAAATTTAAGTCTGGATCATCCCAAGGGTATTACCAGCAGACAACTCTCCATGGATGGTGATCCAACAACCTGATTTGGGGGCTTATCATCTGTTCACCCAAGCACAGGATGTGGTTTTCTGAATGCATGACTGTCTTGTATACAGGCAGAGATATTTCTTTATAAATTTTAGTAAACTGACTTACTGGACACAGTACCCGTTTAGTTTGTTGAAAAACCAACATTTCAGCATAGTTTTAATATCTTCATCTTTAACTGATTATTAGTTTGGAAAACGTATTATTAAAGAAAAACATGCTAAAACTATCTCTAGATCAGGCTTATATAAGTTTCCAAAAGTAACCTACATGTAATAGAAAAGAACAAATCTGACTCTATGTTAGATCTATTCCTTTGACTTTAACCCTGTGCTCCGTTGCCTGGGCTTCGCCTTGCTGGTTCTGCTTTTGTAAAAGAACGTTGCCTAGAGCCTGAAATACACAGGAGAACCTATTCTCAAGGCCCTGACCTTTAAGGATATTAGCACTTTTCCATTCATATGCAGATAACAAGTTGCAGAATAGAAAATAACTTTTGTTTTGTTGGAGGTTTACAGGGACACCGTGATCTGGCCCATGTGGACAGCTGCAGGAACAAAGGATTCCAAGAACAAAGAATTCCTACACCAAGAAGTTTGCAACAACCAAGCATATCCCTCCCCTTTTTAGTATAAAAGGAGCCTGAATTCTAACTTGGGGAAGATGATTCTCCAGGAAATTAGTCTGCTATCTTCTCGGTTTGCTGGTTTTCAAAATAAAGTCAGTATTCCTTGCCCCAACACCTCGTCTCCTGATTTATTGGCCTGTCATTCGGCGAGCAGAATGAGTTTGGACTCAGTGACAATCAGAGGTTTAAAACGACTGGTTAAATATATTACACTTTATTTACAATATTATCAAAGTGCTTATGTGCTATTTCCATATTTTGTATTATTCTTATAACTTTCTTGAGCAAATATCCTGACAACCGCGACCATCTAGGAAAACTTTTTCTCCAGAGTGGAGATACTGACTTATAAAGCATGTGATCATTGAACTTTATGTGATGATGTCAAATGTGGGAGACCATGATTGGGTTAACAAATTGTAACAGATCCCAGCCAGTATCTCCTTAAAGAAGATGTGCTTACTAATTGCCTTGAGGTTTTAGCAATGACCCAGGCCCCCGGCTACAAGCGCTGGGCTTGCCTGCTGTTAGTCTTCCATCCCCAAAACAGCCTTGGGCTGGAATGGTAAACAAGTTATAAAAAGCTGCAGACTCAGAGGTGAGAAGGCTGGTTAGCCAGTGACGGGTAAGATCCCCTGAGGGGGGCAACCTAAGACAGGCATAGCCTCCTGAGTCCAAGCTATTAAGCAGCTGAATCTCACAAGTTCCACCCTGATGAGCTGAAAGGCTCAACATGAACATAATTCACCAAAAGGGGTCTTCTGACCTTGAGCCAACAATAAACAAAGCCTTTGTGCTCATTGTGATCCCACCCTGTCCTTCCCTAAATTCCTGCATTCCTCCTTTGACTGTACCCACAAATATGGGAGATTTGAGAGGCTCGTGGAGTTGACTCCCGACTCCGTCTCGCTCTCTTGACTTTTCCACAGAGTCTTGAGTAATTCATTCCTTCTCAGTGGGACTTCTGCCAGCCAGAACCCACAACTGGTGATGAACCCACAGTCAAATACTTTTCTAAAGTGATTATACTAATTTATACGTCCATCTGCCATGTTAGGAGAGTTTGTTGATTCGTAGTTTCTACAGCCCTCATTTTATCAGACTTAATATTTGCCAATGCTGGTTGAATACTTATAAAATAATACCTTAGTGTTGTCCTAATTTGCATTCTCCCGATTACTGTTAAGGCTGAACATCTCCCTCATGGTCCTATAGGCCATTTGTGTTTCCTCCTCTGTGAAATGTCTATTTATAATTTTGCCCGTTTTTCCCCTATTGCAATGCACCAGCCCTGTGAGTTTAATAATGCAGAACTGGTGAGTTAATCCTAGAGGGTAGTCAGACCCAGCTACTTTTGCATCTCTTCAGAGATTTGGGCATTTGTGCTGCCCAGAAATCATCCCTGTAGAAAACTATTTCGGTGCTCTCGATATTGGCCTTGGCTTCTTTTGATAAGAAGACAGGTGCTTACCCCAAGATAAGTAGGGAAGGTAATGGCAAAGGGAAAACTCAAACTACTCCATTACAGGCCCCATCTTACCCCAATCACAACAAAAACACACATCCACTCAGAACAGCCTTCCACTGGGGGTGGAGTATATAACTCAGTGGGGGAGCATATACTTAGCATGTATGAGGTTGTAGGTTCAATTCCCAGTGCCTCCATAAAGAACAAATGTAGAAAACAAACAAACAGAACAGTCTTCCCTCATTCCAGTTGTTTGTCTTTCTTTGGATTTCATTTTATTTCCCTAGTTTCTTTGGTGTTGATCTTTTGGTAGAGAAATAATCAATCTGCATTAATTTACCATGCATTTTTAATTATCTATGAAATAAGTATTAATCTGTACCTACTTTATTTATTACTTAACTCAAAACCCTAAGATTCAAAGAAGTTAATAATTTGCTTCAAGTCACAGGAGTACCAATGGAAGGCTTCGCCTTAAAATTGCCACATTTTCTGGACTCTTAGAGCCATGAATTTTATAACCAATTTTCAAGGGAAGAGGGGAAAAAGAAAAGAAGAAATACCAGATTTTATTATTTCTAAGATGCACATAATTTCATATATTAACATTTCTGAAATAAGGATGTGCTCTTACAATCAATGGTATGTCAAAATTTAATCATCAGCCTTTTGTTTTTCTTAACGGTACACAATGAATGGAAACTTGGGTTTGATGAGATAAGATACAGCTATTATAACTGTACTGTTTTGTTATTAAGTTCTATGTAAATGTTATTATAATAAAATGTGAAAAATAGAAGCTTTAAATCAGAGGAAATTTGGTGTAATTTCTGCTTCCAAATATTATACTCTAATTTTTGGAAAGCAACATTGGGTAATATCATATTTACAAACCTATTGGCATAAATAAAAAGAAATAAACAATCTGAACAATCAAAACAATTTCAATAATGTTTCATAATATGCCAATCACTATATTTCCTTACCACAAACTCAATTAACTATTTTGTATAAAATAAATTTTTTTAATACAATCTAGAAACTGTCACCAAAAGGCAGGATATTTTCATGTTATACTAAAAAGCATTTGTTCATATACCAATGGGTAATTAGGAGTGTCCATCTGCACACTGATGCATGGTTTTGTTTTGTATTGTTGTATCAACTTATCAAGTATAGTACATATCATATTTCAAATGGAATTGACTTATTATTCTTCCATCTCTTTCCCTAATTGTGCTGAATTGATTTAAATTTTATTTCCTCTAACAGACTATCATCCCCTTAATATATGTGATTAGATTTTAATTTCATTCATAGCTTTCAACCCTGGCATAGTCACTGGTGCTTGGTTGGTACACAATAATTGTCTTATGACAGAATGAATAAATTCCAATCTCTAAAATTCTGTTTTATAAAAATGCTCTATTTATAACAGAAATGTTTTCAGGACGGTAAATATATAGCATTAAATTCTGAGAGCCAGTGCTTTTCATATAGCAAATGATGAGTGATACCAGTAAGATATTTAAAAATAAACATTTGACTATTAATGACACACATATTGCAGACATTTAGGTAAATGGGCCTTTTTTTTTTTAAATTATAATAAGAAGGATTAACATAAATATGTTGGCAATACAATATATGTAATGGAAATGAATTCCTGCTATGTTAAGTATCACAATCCACATTAAGAGAGGCAGATTCCATCTTGGAAAGCCCTCATATCTTAATCTACAGTAGTGAATTATTTACACATGAAATCTCATAATGTCATCACTTAAGATTCCATTGTTCTGACAGCAGGCCTGAGTCTTAAGGTCAATCCCTTTCCTTAGGCAAATGGCTACTGTCCCAAAATAATCCATCCAGCTCATTGCTGCCAACACTCAGACAAGAAACTATACATATGCTCCATTTCCTCACAAGTTACTAGTAGCTTGTGAAGTAATATAAATATTTATCTATTCAGAATGAAGTGCTAATTCCAGTTAAAAACAGCATACACTGTGATCTGGATTATAATTTTGATCCAGAGGCAAGAAAGAAGGGGAGAGAGGTATTAATTCTTGCCTCTTGAATGGTAGAAGTTTTGGCATTCTGAATTGTCGATGGAAGATCGTTTGGAGTAGGGTGGCCACTCCTATGTCTATCAAGTTATGGATCAGTATCTTTCAAAAATATTTGCTCACCTATCCTCTAAATAAATTTTGAAACTCATGTACTTCACATTGTTTTAAGCTTTTTGAGTTTTTGAGTTGGTCTACAATTATTTAACTTCATTAAATTATTCAATTAGAATAGCTTAAAGGATGTAATTTTTGCTTATTCAAAAACTGACATTTAAAATATAACTGTTATACCAGTTTTAAAATGTAACCAAGTGAAATATGATAAACTAGCAATTGGAAATGCTAGATATCATTCAAAGCAGCAGGGAATCAAATTCATTGCTGATGGGAATGTAAAGTGATACAGCCCCTTTGGAAAGCAGTTTAGCAGTCTTTTACAAAGCCAAACATAGTCTTGGCACACAACCTGCAGTTGTACTCCTAGTTATTATATAACTGATTTAAAGATTTGCATTCTTATAAAAACCTGCATGCAAAATTTATAGCTTCTTTATTCATAATTGCCCCAAACTGGAAGTAAACAAGATGTCTATCAACAGATGAATAGATAAACAAATTGTGGTATGTCCATACAATGAAATATTATTCAGCAACTTTAAAAAAATGAGCTATTATGTCACAAAAGACAGGAATAAATCTTAAAGAAATATTGTTAAGTGAAAAAAGCCAGTGAAATACCACAATATTACAATACAAATTATATGATACTTTGGAAAAGCTAAAACGACAGTGACTATGAAAAGATCAATGAAGGACATCATTTCTGGGGAAAAAGGGGAAGGGTTAAAAGGTGAGACATACAGGATTATATTTAGAGGGGAGACATTAATATTCTGACTGATATTTTCATGGTGGATGTATGACTTTATGTTTGATGAGACATATAGGGATTTATAGCACAAATAATGAAGCAGAAATATAAGCCAAAAAAAAAAGAAAAGAAATTTAGGACAATGTGGGATCTCAGGATGGAAAACAGAATGTGACAGAGAAATCTGACTATATTACAAATAATTGAAATGACCTCACTGAGGGGATCAAGAGAATAGGTGCTGACCTAATCAAGCTTGGGAATGAATAGAGTCTATAAAACTAAAGGCAAAAAGAACTGCATGGAGGAACTCTAACCCCAGTGATATAGTTGCTTATGACAGGGGTACGGTTCTGATGTTGCTCTGTCTGTACTGGAAGTGAACTGGAGCAACTATGACAGACACACACATATGCACACGCAGACGTTGACTGGGATGTGTCCAAGGGTCACAGGAGTCAAATGAAAGACTCCCAGTGGCCAAAGTGGGAATAATTTAAGCTACAAAATCAATTTTAAAAGGATTGAATTTTAACGCAGAGTATAAAATAAATATCCCCGAGTCAATTTTGATGCAAATACATGGTTAAATAAATAAATGAGGGAAGGAAATCTTTCGTGTAAAAGACATCCACATCATTTATGTAGACCCTCTGCCCTCAAGGAAGTGAAGCATAATTTCCCAATCCTTAGGTGTAAGTTATGCAGAGGGACTTTCTTATAAAGAGTACAATGCAGAAATGAGGATAAAAGAGAAATTACATAGTGGAGACACTGGATAAGCGCTGTGTCAGCCGAGTGAACATGGTCAGCAGTAAGAGCGATCAACCATGCTTAGAGCCCCCTTGATATGATATGATGAAAATGACAATTCACCTCTCTGCTCATCCTGCCAAAAATCCATAACCCCATCCTTCCCACGAAAAAAATTTAGAAAAGTGCCAAGGAAGAGAAATTCTACAAAATATATGACAAGTATTCCTCAAAACTCTTAAAGTCAGCAAAAAAAAAAAGGAAGTATGAGAATCTCACAGCCAAAAGAGGGCCTAAGGAGACATGACAAATAAATGTGATGTGGTAAGGTGGGCAGAATCCTGGAACAAAATAAGCATTAAGTAAAATATAAAATGTTAATAATAGTAGAGACCCGACATAGAGTATATGGGACTACCTGTACTGCATTCTCAATTTTCCCGTAAACCTAAAACTGTTCTAAAAGCAATCTACTTAAAAACAAAGCAGGCAACAGAGTCTTGCCTGTATGCCAAACACATTTTTAGTGTTTGAGCACTTAGTGTTCTTATTACTGTGAAACAGGAAAAAAAATAATAAATAGGTAAAACCAATACATAAGCAAGATTTTTTCAAATGGTAAGAACATTTATAATCTGCTTATTTTATTGAATTAATTTTACATAGTCTCACAAAATCGTCTCCCATTATGATACATACTAATGATGGAAAGCTTTGGTGGGATCAATCTATCATATCTTTCTACAACAAAAAAATCTTCATAAATTAAATATTAAATTTTCTGTTAAATAATGATGCTAAACTTAAAATTTTTCTTAAGAGTAATTTTACTAGTAAAATTGATGTAAAACATATATTACAAAATGATCAATTCCAATTAAATATAAAAAGGAAGACTATTTTTCAAATGCATGTCTCAATAAGAAGTCTGGGCTATTTGATGTGTGTGTGTATAGTTGACTTCATTTATTAATATGCCCAGTGGTTGCCTATTATTTGTTTTTAGAATGAAACTGTTCTTTATTTTCATAGATAAAAATGCTAAGATAACTTATGAATGTAAATTAGTAGATCAAAATGGAATGGGTTTTGTTATAGTAATGCCAATCAAGTTTTTGAACTTTTTCCAAGTTATAGGCCAAAATAATGAGTGTGATTTATCATCAAAAACTGTTTATAATGATCCATCAACAGACAGTTGATGAGATTCTTCTTTAACAATGTTGAAAGAAAATTGGAATCCGTATTATTTGCAAAATCATTTGTTACCAACTGAGTAATGGTATTTCTTCTTTCAGATTCTGAAAATTGTATCAAAAATGCTTCACAAGATTTTATCAAATAGCCATTTAATTATATCTGTGACTTTTTCACCTCATTTAACATGATGTAATTAGAGTTTTTAAAATATAAATATTAATTCAATATACTTTTATCATCACAATATATTGTGACAAAATAGCTTTCTCACCAGTTTCAAATACATTTTTTTGTCAATACTTGGAAGATTCAGATACAGGTTTTTCAATGTACATGTATATTTACATGTCTATATATGCCTTGTGTACTCAGGTCTCCTAATTAAACTTTCCTCTTTGATGAAAGATAAAAGCTATATGACTTAAAATTATTGGTCTGGCAGTTAGTATATATAACATATAATGGTAATTTTGTAAAGAGAAGGTTGAAACTATGAAATATTTTTAAGATGGAAGATGAAGATTGCATGTCATTGGGATAAGTATATTATGATAGGTTTCAAAAAGATAGGATTTAACAGCCTTATTTTTTCTTACACATATATATAAGAGATTATATAATTTTTTTGGTCTGTGAGTTTTATCCAGTAAATCTTAAAATGCTTGGTAGTCCAAAAGAAAAACAATTCAAGGATATTTAAATGATTTAACTTCATAATCATATTTTTCTCTTTAGAAGTATATTTTTTTCTCATGATGATTCTTAGTGATCAGTATTGTGGAAAACATTTTAAAAAGAACTCAAATATTTGGAGCAGAAAGTTATTTTTAGCCTTTTTAGGTTAATTTCAAATTTTGAGTATTTTAGGAGAGTGAATAATTTGTATCTCTTAAAAGCTAAAATCAAAATCTTGATCTTACAGAACTATTTCTGTCAAACTTAGGACAAACCCCAGTATAAACTAAGCCAAAGGCACAATATATTTTTAAAAATCTGTGTTCAACAGAAATTATACTTGAGATTAGCATATATTGGTTGGATCAAGACTTTTAGATTAGATCTGGGGACTTCTGCTCTCTTATCTCCTTTTAAGTTAATTGTTTCAATGTCAGCAAAACTAGATGGCCAAGAATAGCAAAGTGATTGGCTTATATGCAACAACTTCAGTTTTCTGAAGATCCTTATACAAATGAACTGGCTTTGCATCATCCTGGGTGGAGGGGAGGGTGAGATCAATACACCTGCTGTATGTTCCTCTCATTTTCAGTTCATATTAGTAATAATAACTTTCATGCAGGACCTTTCGTGGTAATTAATGGCTGGTTGGAGTTAATGGACCAAAAAGCAGCCCCTCCCAGGCAGTCATTAATCTCCAGGAATGCCTTATACTGCAATTGCAATTGCTTAAGTAAAAGCTTGCAAGAGAATTCAAAGAGAAATGCTAGACCTGTACTTGTCACTGCAGAACAAATGGCAGCTTCGATTCCAAATAAATCTCCAAAGGGACAAATAATTTGTATTGCAATTGTTCTGCTTCCTAAAATGCTGCACCGCGTTTACAGCTTTTCAAGATGCCAATGCAGATTGTATTTCTTCTGGATTCAATGATGAGTGGAACTGTTGTAAGGTATAATTTCACTGTAAGTAGAAGAAAGTAGACAGTCCTTTAAGAAACTAATTTGCAATATTAATTTTTTGTACCTATAAATAACTTCAGAAGGCCCTAAGGCCCAAAGAGCTACAACATTAAAAATATATATATATGTACTAATGAGGTGTATCTACATGTCCTTATTGATAAAACAATGGATTCTGCATTAGTTATCTTATGTATACCTCAGTCATAGTGCAGAATTTTGTCCTTTGCTCCTGAAAACCTTTTATTATCCACTGGTTTCATATTACATAGATTTCTTTTTCCCTCTGACTGCTGCTTCTTCTTTTCCTGACATTGTCTCCTGCACTCACCTACATGCTAGTGTTTTCTGGGAATGTGCTCGACCTTCTTTTCTGATTTGACAGCTCTAGTCCTCGGTTGCTTTCTCTAGGGTAAGGGCTTGCCCCCATCTCAACTAACCAACTCTCCACCCAACCGATGACTCTTTCAGTGATTTCCATCCCAATCAATGGGCACCATCAACTTCCCACACCAGAGGTCTTCTCAAATTTCTCTTTCCTTCACTAGACCGTGTCAATTCTGTTTGCAGAATAGCACCCCCACTTCATCCACTGATTGTCAGTTATGTAACCGCTCCCTAACCTGATATGACCTTGCCTTTTACATGGATTGATGATTTTGTTCGCTTCTAATTGTCTTCTCCAGATAGCAATCAGTGATTCTCCTAAGATGCAGAGCTCTGTTACCCTGCTACTTCAGACTTTCAGTGGCGTGCCTTTTTCTTTTTAATACAATTCATGCCATTTGATATGATTTATAAGGTTATCAATAATATGGCCTTCACTGATCAATGAAAAAGAGAAATATGATGAATAATCTTTAGCTGTTTAGAAGCCTTACTTTAATCCACTGAGGTGGACAGACTCTTGGTTTCTTGTACTCTTGTATGATCTCTTCCCCTTGAGTGTGGGCAAGACCTGCGACTGACTTCTCATAGTAGAATAAAGTGACTGGATTATGTGATTAGGTGTAAATGATTATGTTATATATGACTGCAACATCTGTCTTGCTAAGAGATGCTCTCCTTTGCTGGCTTTGAAGCAGTAAGCCACCATGTTGTGAGCCATCTTATGGATAGAACCAGGTGGCAAGGGGCTGAGGGTGGCCTCTGGCCTACAGTCAGCAAGAAATTTAGGTCCTCAAGCTAGAGGCCTTCAAGTAACTGAATTCTGCCAACAATCACATGAACCTGGAAACAGATTATTTCCACATGACCTAGGAAAGCCCTCAGATCTTGGCAGACACCATGATTGGTGTCTTCCAGAGAATCCAGCCAAGTTATGCCTGTCTTCCTTCCTCAGAGAGACTGTGAGATAATAAATGTGTGTTGTTTTATGCTACTAAATATTTGGTCATTTGTTTTGTATCACCAAAAATTAATATACTCACCCTACTTAGTAATGCATGTTCCAGAGCTTTAAGAGTTCAAAATAAATATTTTGAGTAAATACATAGCATTGGGTGTCAAGAATATAAAGCAGAAGTCCATTTCTTATAGTCAAACACACAGATACACAAACACACTGACAGCACAAATACGATTTTTCATTTCAACTGGTTTAGATGATGACAGAAAAAAGTGCTGGCTAAGAAGATCCAACACAAATGTGAAAAGAAAATAGTACTCTAAGGAGAAAAAGAGGCTATTAGAATCCAAAGGAAAAGAAAACTTGTCAAGCAGACAGAATAGGGAGAAGATAGATGGGGAACCCCAAAGGGTATCTGAAAAAAGGGGAACCCACCCCAAGAGAGTTGAAATAACAGAGGCTGATAATTCGGAGCCCTGGCTGTTAATGCTTTTGTCAAACTCTTCACAGCTGAGGGCTTAGAACCTGCCTTGTTGCAACCTGAGAATTTAGAGCTGAACTCTAACATTTAATGTTTTACTAGCCTTTTACAGATGTGAAAACTGAGGCTCCAAAATCTTAAATTAATTTTATTCCCCAAACCAGAGGGCCGACAGTTCGCAGGGTCAGAATTCTAATCAGATTGGACTTACTTCCTATGCATTGGTGGATTACCCTGATTTATTTTGAATTTCAGAGTAACTGATGACATGGTTTGATTGATACATCAAAACAGCCACTCATTAAGAGAAAATGCTTCTATGATAATAAAACAACTTCTGCTTTAAACATAAAATGCGTTGTTTGTATTTGAAGTGGCTTTTGTTCAGTATTTTGAATCCTTCTGCCCTTTCAAAGTAAGTTCTTAAAGATTTACAAAGTGTTAAACCTCAGACTGACGAGAATATTAATTTCTAGGTCCCAAAACATCCTCTATCAAGGCTTCTGTCTAGAAGTTGGCAGCTTTTTACCTAACACACCAGGTTAACAAGTAATTATCTCTTCATTGTGAAGAATGGGAAGGTTATCATGACAGTTGATGGAAGGAATCAACTAAAAGAATACATCCGGTGAAATTCAGCAATCAGAGGAGACACTCAACACTTTCTAGAGACTGAGACAGTCCAGAGACTAATTTAGATCATCCTCTAAGCTATTTAGGTCCTAAGTGCCTGCAGAGGCTTAACAAGCTCATTTCAGTGGCACTGGAAGACCCAAGATATAAACAATGGCAAAGGAAAAAGAACAATGAAAATGAGAAAATAAACATAATACATTGTATTTTTAGAGCATCCACTAATTATTATCAAACTCCCGAGGTTTGCTTTATCACTAATGTCATGCTCCAGCTAAGGATACAGAGACTCTCTGGGTAACACCATTATAAGCTAATTGACTTGTTTTGTAAGGTCAAATATATAGTTAATTAGAATCTTGCTTTTGTTTTCGTCTGCATGATCTTGTGCGTGAAGGGAAAAGGAAGAGGCATATTGAATTAAAAAAGGGGAGAATAGGAAAACAGAGAGATGTCTACTGCAGTGGCTAATTGTGTGTCAGACATAGACTCCACTGTGGCCTGAAATGGCCACTGAATTATTTACGTGTAACCCAAATGTAACTGGGAGGTAACTGTGATATAATCAAAATGTCATCAGAAATCAGAAGGGCTGATGATTACTCTGACACTGGCACCCAATAACTGCTTGAGCACTCAGTGATTATTTTAACTGTGCATCTATTTTCACCTCCTAAAAAAATATACTTGCAGGGACATAACCAGGATTAAGTGGGATAATGAATATGACAATGCCTAGTATATCAACATCCCTCAACAACTGATTTTGGAATATCCATTGACCTGGTCTTGACTCAACTTCAGGGGAGTAAAGCCTTGAGTATGTCACATTTAATATAAATGCCTTGAGGTGATAAAAGCAAACTTACAATTGTTTGGCCATAGCTGTCATTTCTTTTCTAGTCCATCAATAAGAACTCATGGTCGGGTGGGTATAGCTTGATGGCAGAGCGCATGCTTAGCATGCACAAGGGCCTGGATTCAATCCCCAGTACCTCCATTAAAAAAAAAAAAAAAACAAAACAAAAAACTCACAATACTTGCAATATACTCACTAAAGGAGAAAATCTTACTGAAGAACAAAAATAGATAGAAAATATATTACATCCTCTGCCTTCCAAGAGATTATGGTCTAACTGGGAAGAGCACAATGATATTGTTACTGGTTTGGTTCCCCATGCACCACTCCTCAGAGAAAGGACAGATTAAAGTTCACCAGTGTAACCGAGTACTGGGCGAAGTTGGTTGAAAGATACTCGAGTAGCAGAGGGGAGAGCAAGGCACTGCAGATGCAAAAACATTGCCAGAGAGGATATTAACATTCATGGAGGACCCGATGGGCAGCCAACAAATCATCCACGTAAAGGACAGGAACTACTTGCCAAGTAACCCCTTCAAAATTGTAAAGAACACAAATGTTTTTATTATTCAAAGTAACTTCTAGGTTAGCGACTGCCTTCTTCAGCATTCTGTATGTAATCGTAATGTGAGCTGGTACCTGTCTGACCCTGTGGATAACAACAGGATTGCCTGGCAGCCCTGATTCCACAATGCCCTTGGTGAGCCTCGCGCCTCCTCCAGATTACTGTGAGTACTTCTCCCAAAATCTCCTCTGCTCCTCCATCCTGAGCTTTCAAGTACTTGTTCTGTACTACACCACCACGACACAGTTGTGAGTCTTCTTTTTACCAATTTTCACTAAAATCCAATCACAGAAAGAGTTGTATTATTTTAGTTGGTTTATCCAAGCTTAGACTTCAGAAGAACTGGAGAGAAATGCAAAGGGAGCGTCACAACTTCCCTCATTCTCCTGCCCCGCCTTATTCCTACCTCCCACACTCCATTTCAGACATCATATACAGTCTTCCCCTCGTCTTATGCAAAGGAAACTCATCTTCTTGGAACCTTGATACCGTCCGAGATCCCATATCCTACAAACACTCAACTACCAACAAACTGTTTATCAAATAACTTTTTCCAGATCTGCTGTTCAAGTATCAGGGCCTAATGTAAAAAATTCTGTAATGGGCAAATGAAATTATAGCATGCCCTGCCCCGTCAAACTTACTCTTTATGTCACATTTCATTTTTCATTGTCCTTGAGCTATTGGCAACTCTGTAAGTTGTAGAAATCTAACAATAATCCAAGTAACTCCAGACCTGAGAAATGCAAGAGTTCTGCCTGGTGGGATGTGGTTGAACATTGCCCTATAGGAATTCACTAATCGTGCATCTGGTCGTAAATTCATTGTCACGATTACTGATCGCCTATGTATGTGTGTTCTTTGGGATCCCCTCTGAAACAGCTATGGTGTCTTAGTGTTTCCCTTATTAATTAATGACTTAATAAGTTCTTTGCCTGCTGTTCTAAAAATACTCTTATGAAAGTCATGATGATAGCTTTTTATAAATCTGCTCAGTAAAATTTAACTTCCCATAGAATAATTTATATTCATCTATAAGGAGTCTTCAAATATTCTCTTTAACTTCCAGGAAAATATCTGGGAAAACCAAAAACCACGTTTAAGAATTTTCAAAGAAAGTCTTTGTTACGTAGCACATTCAATAGTCCACACTTGGGCTTTCCTAGAATATAAACATAGTAGTCTTAAATGAGCTGTAAAGCTAGTCTACTAGAAATGCCACAAGGTAAGTGACATTTTATTTAAATCTTGGCAGCATAAACTAACACGCATGCTCTTAGATACAATCATTTTATGTTCACCATGAACTTGGAATTCTGACAGTGCATATGACTTCAGATTTTATGGCCGAAATTTATTATGTTTGAAAGGATATTTACTCATTTGATGACAATCATAGATGTTTTTATGTCTTTTTTGCAAGAAGCTGGACATAACAAGACATTAAAGCTTGTGAAAGTTTGTCTGTACAGGGTTATAAAGCAGGAAGAAAGAAAAGAGCCACCCTATTATACATGATTAAGATGCACATTTATCAATTCATCCTACTAATAATTACCTGCCAAAAGTTTTAGGTGAGCTTTATGGGTTTTATAATGTTAATTATGTGTTGTTAAATGTGTACACCTTTTGGAGAAGAGTAAAGCAGGGTGTTAGGTATCTCCTCCAACCAATGCATTTTGCAGAATTTTATTCTTTAGTTGAATTTTCCACCAAATGTCATGATAACCTTCCATTCTTCACAATAAGGAGATAGTTACATGTTAACCTGGTGTCAAAAGTAAAAAGCTGTTAACCTCTAGAAAAACTCTTGATGTAGGATGCGTAGGGAAACTGAAAGTTAAATGTTCTTTTCTCTTTGAGGTTTAACACTTTATAGTCTCTGCAAACTTACTCTAAAAGACTTGAGTTTAGAAAAGAAAATACTCTTTTATTCATTCATTCATTGATTCAATCACTCAAGTTTCATTAAGTAATTATTATATGTCATGGGCTTCACTTGGGGTTGGGATAAGAAGATAAGTACAATACAGTTTGTTTAGTTCTGGCCAAGCTCTAAGTGGATGGTTTAAATTCTGTCTTTGCATACTACCAACTGCAGGGCCTTGGGTCCTTCACATAATTTAGCACTCAGTTCTTAATCTATAAAATGAGGATCTTTATCACAACTCCTCAGGACTTTTGTGAATATTTAATACTGAACACATAATTGACATATAGCAGGTGCCTAAGCCTGATACACCAGGTTTCCAGGGACAGCATGTCAGGGAAATTGAGTAGAAAGAGACTTAGTAATAAGTAGAATCATGGGTACCCTCATCAAGGTCATGACATTTAATGTAGATTTCCAAGAATAAGTAGTGTTTTCTAAGCAATGGAGTTGTGCCAACACATGAGAGGTGTGAGATTTCAATATTCAGGTAAACGAATCTATTCAGCCTTTAAAAACAAAGCAAAACAAAACAAGTCTATACTCAATTTAGGGTAACTAAAATTTTAAAATTCTAGTTAAGTTAAAATTGAATATTGAATTTATTAACCTTAGAATAAATTATGACTATAATTTCCAGACCTTCCATGCATTCCTTAATATGTACTTTTCCCCCCAGAAAATATCAGTATGGTAAAATATACTTTTTTTTTTTAAGGGTTGTATTTACTCACATCTTTAAAGCAATGAACAACAGCAGCTATATTATTCCTAAATGTTGTAAGAGTGCTTTTGAGTTTCTTTTAAAAAAAAGAAACTGGTACATATAGGTAATCCAACCAAGATTATTAGGAAGTTTAATTAAGAGAACTTTTTTTTTTTTAATTTTAGTAGGCTCCCAATGAATAGACAGGACTATTTTTTCATAATTTCTAAATTACACCCTTTTTTTTTATATTCCCACAGAGTTTATGGAGAGTTTATGGCTGTGAATTCTGCAGAGAGCAGTAGGAGAGGAGGGAGTTAGAAGGCGTGTCAGGGAGCCATGGTGAGAATGGGATTCAGGGAAGGCAAGGATTTTAGATGCGACGATAATCTCTACCTTTATGAGTCTGTGCAAAAACCAAAGCACTTTGGGAACCTTTCATTTTTAAGCATACCTTACTGTAAGCATGGGTTGAGGAATTTTCTTATAATTTACATGGAGGAAAAAAAGCCCAGTAATTTCGGGTTTTATTTTCGTGGTCTCAGATGAATAATATCAATTGCTCCTTAAATCTGAAGTCAAGTCCTAAGTTCCTTCCTAATAGAAAGAAAAGCAGCTTGGCTAATACCCCATCCTTTGAAGTTCACTTAAAAATGAATGAAAGATGAGCTGCATTTTACAGTTTACAAAGTAGTTCTACATACTGAGATATTTCAATATTTTTATGAGATATTTTAAAATATTAAAATAAATATGAAATATTTTCAACTTGGTGCTTTCTAAATAGACCGGACTCTCAATGCATGCAGACTGTCAAATGAAACACATTTAGGAATCACAAGTAAATAAATGCGTGACAGTCAACATTATGTGTCAGCTTGACTAGGTATTGTGTCCAGTTGTTTGGTCAAATACTAGTCTCGATGTTTTGTGAAATGTATTTGTGGATATGATTAACAATCTGTTTAACTAAAGATGATTATTCTCTATAATGTGGATGGGTCTCATCCAGTCAGTTGAAGATCGTAAGGGTAAAACTTGAGGTTTCCAGATGGAGATGTAATTCTGTTTCAAGATTGTAATATGAGTTTCCCAGGCTGCTGGCTCGCCCTACAGATTTTGGACTCAAGATGCAATATCAACTCAACTCTATCCTGAATTTCCAGCCTCTGGTCTGCTCTACAGATTTCAGACTTGCTGGACAGCAGGATTCGCTATACAGGCATCCGTATCTATGTATCTATATCTGTATATCCTATTGGTTCTGTTCCTCTGGGAAACAGAATCCTAATACACAATGCAGTGCATATTTCTAATATCCAAGTAGATCAATTTTTAACATCCAGAGCTTGAAATAAGGCTAGACTTGACAGGCATCGTTCAGAATAACTGGATTCTTTAAGGCATTTTATTGAGTAAAAGAAAGGGAGGGAATCCCAATTCAGCACTCCTACGTCACTGGTGTCAGTAAGCAGCTACGTGACTTTGCATCTCCACCTAAGTGTATTCATCTGTAAAATAACACAATTAGATCAGCCCATCCCCACAGACTCTTCTTGCTCTAACATTATGTAATCTCTGTGATCCGTCAGTTGTAGTTACCATCTCCAGAAGGACCAAGATACACAAAGTCTTCCCTCCAGGTACACATGGCCGGCAGAGGCAGAAAATTGATTCTGTAGAGACATTTTCTCAAAGATAAAATAAGAAGTGGCCTGGTGGGGAATGTGAAGTCTGTATTTACGAGGAATGCATAAGTATGGGAAACCAATTTGATGGCTCCTTAAAGTGGTATGAGCCATGAAAACCCTGGCACCCACCTGCCCCAGATAAAGGATGCTGTTCACTTGTTTGTCTCACTCATCAGTCCCAGCTTTCTCCATCAGTCCCGTTGCTGTCAGGAACGGAAGGTCTGTGCTGTTTTCCTGCTCTGATTCCTTTCAGGCACTGGCTGTAATGAACCATCTGTACCTCTAGTTTCACAAAGACTTTGTTCAGGAACCTGAGGTTTCTCACAAACTGTGATTTTAAGAATTGTAATAGAAGTTTGCTCTGCCTAACACCGGGGTTATTAACACAATTTTCAGAGATAGGCGATGTGTCCAACATAACCCTGTGACCCTTGGATTTAGGAACTTAGGAAAAGATGCATGAAAACTAACTTTAAACTTACTTCTAGAACTGAGTGAACATGGTGTTACCTTAGTTGCCCCTCATAATATTAACAATAAAAATAATAGCAAAGTGGGAGGAAGTAGCATATAGAAAGCGTCAATGTCACTGAAATTTAGACAGAAGGCTAGAAGCTGGGTACTATACATTCTCAGGTTTGTGGGAATGTCATACAATATGATGTCCCTGCTAAAGAAGTTGTAAACATGCTTTTTCTTCATATGGAATCACATTCTCAGAGTGAATCAAACAAGTCTTTAGGTCCTGACTAAACTGGCCTGGACTGTCTATGTTATGCTGTTTTCTGCTGCTGTTTTATTAGTGCTAATGGGTCTGTGGTTGAGTGTGGTACCTAGGCCAGCTGCATCACATGGGAACTCCTTAGAAAAATGTGAATCTGGGGGGCCCCTCCCCAGACCTACTGAATCTGAGACTAGGAGGATGGAGCCCAGAAATCTGTGTTTTCACAATCCTTCCAGGAGATTCTGATCATGCTAGATTGAGAACCACTGCTGTGGATTAACACACTGATTTATATCTAAATCTACTCTTCCAACAAAAGCACTTTTATTAAACAGCTACAGAGAAACATACTTTTCTGCTCTTCATGTGCATCTAAATATAGAATCTTACATCACAACAGAACAAAGCCAACAAGCATACAAAAAAACAAGGGATAAATTGGGAGCTTGGGATTTGCAAATATTAACTATTTTATATAAAATAGTTAAAAAAAATTTATTCTTTAGAGCACAGGGAACTATATTCAATATCTTGTAGTAATCTATAATGAAAAAGAATATGAAAACAAATATATGCATGTATATATATGACTGAAACATTATGCTGTACACCCAAAATTGATACATTGTAACTGATCATACTTCAAAGAAAATGGAGGAATTCCGAAATGTGCATTTGGAACGCAATGGTTCTTTTACTTTTGTTGGTTGGAAATTGTGTTTACAGTAAGAGATCACTGGTGGAGTTGAGGCTACTTCCCCTGTGATCTTACACTACTATTTAAGTTGTTTGATATTTATTCATCTTAAACTTCCAGAGGTGGCTACGGTGAAATCAAAGCATTACAGACATCGTTAGACACTGCAGACCTAGTATCTGTAATTTCAATGCTCCTCTTTCCTCTTTATCTTTATAGATCTTCATTACCAAGTTCAAATGCTTAGCCGTAGGGGTTGAGAAGAGGCATTTATTAAATTCAAATTCAAACAAATATTAGGTAGTTAGAATCCATGCTGGGGAAAAAAAAAAAGTAGAGATAAAAAGCCATTTGGTGTCTTGATTAAAATTAACCAGAAATAATGGAATGTCTAGAGGAAGAAATAATATAAACACAAAACATTAATCTCCTATATCCAAATTTCACCACAATTTGACTCCATTTCTCATTGATTTGCTATTTTAGGTACAGGAGACAATTTGGAAAGGTCAGAACTATTACCACATACCAAAGATAATACTTCAAGCCCTTGATTCAAAATCTTTAATGTTTTCAAACAATCCATAATTAAAAGTCCACCTACCTTCAATTCTAGAAAGCATTTCATAATGCAAACTTAATTGGCTGTTATTAGCAGGACCAGATTAAGTAGCTTGTTGTGACCATGATGAGTTTATCTATTATGCTCATAATTAGGACTCCCACAGCCAGCAGACCCAGAGGGGCTCCAAGCTCACAGCCAACCCCTATTGCCAAGAGCCACTTACACGTTCTTAAATCATCAAATTGCTATTCCTGCCACCACCAAGAGTCACCACCCCCCACTTTCCTCTTTATATTTTTAATCTACCATGTGGATTAATTTGCTTTCTGAGAAGCTCAAGGGCTAAAGGCTTTATGCATGAGTATGTTTGCTTTTCTCAGAAGAATGCCAATTGCTGTAAGAATTTGGAGCTAGGAGATGGGGGACGAGAATGACTGCATCGCTATCTTCAGATGTTGAGAAGCTGGGTGGTCTTTGAGGCTCTGTCTTGCCCTTTTATGATTGTTGTGGTTAGTATTATTGTTGTTGTGATTTTAAGCAAATTCATTTGTACCTCCATATATTTTACCACTTCTCTCTTTCTACTTGTGACCCTCTTCTGGGAATTGATAAAACCTACTCTTGGTTCTGTATTCCAGTGAGACGTTAGACTATACGTCTGTTCAAAGTCATCTGTTTTTTAGGGTAGCATAGATATATTTGTCAGAAAATCTTCAAGGATCAATTTGAATGTTATTCAGACGAAGACTGCTGTAAACAGCGGTGTTAAGTTTTGTCACTTGCTTACCTACCTGTGTTTTTTTTTTTTTTTTTTTTTTTAAGCAATTAGGGAGCTTTAAGAAATCCTGATACACAGGCCATAACCCAGGTTAGTTAAATCATCTCCAGCAGGGGACCCAGGCATCAGCATTTTCAAAAGCTTCCCAGGAATTTGCAAAAACCACCAAGATTGAGAACTACTGTGGAGAAATTCCACATTGAGTCTTTAAAGACAAATAAGTAGAACAGAAGATTTGGTGGGTGTGTCTAACGTCGAGAACCTATTTCGTTCCCACAGACAATTTCTGGCATTGTGATAAAAACTACTTTTGTGTTCTTACTGAGATTGGGACTAATCAATCAAAAGATGGGAAAGAGACGTATCAGCTTAATTCAGGGTCATTCTGCAGATTGTGTGACTCTTGTCCCGTTCACAGGGGTCAGATCTTTTGCAAGCTGTGCCGCGTATTATGTAGATGGCTTTAGGCAAGTATCTTAATCAACACAATGTGAATAATATTACCAACTATTTCACGGTGTTGGTGGGTTTGCGGGGACAACTTTATAAAGCAATTAGCACAGAAAAAGCTGGTATAACGTAAGAACTCAGTAAATATACGCACTATTATTATCAGCATGAGCCCAAGCCAGGCATTTTGGATATTGAAACAAATACAAAGTATGTTTTTATGTTCTGATTCTATCTGCTGAATTATTATTATTTTCAATGTAACTTGTCAGAAAAATGCATTAAAACATTCTGTCCTTAGATTTATAAAGTAAGTTTCTCTCTTTCTCACATGACAGTGGCTCTGGAAACATAGTCACTTGCTTTGTGTTCCAGATGGTGATAGTTCAATAAGGTCTTTCGGGTTGCTTCCCTTTTGGACTCTTAGATAAATAATCTTGCAAAGAATCGACGTGGGATTTTCTAAGAGAATTTGCAGCGAGGGACAAGATGAAGACTTGACTTGCCTTTTCTACATTTTATCTTAATAGAATTTGGGGAAGGAAGGCAGATGTCTCCACTTACCCCCTTTGAACAGTAAAGCAAAACACAATCAGCGCACACTCATCTTAAGGCGATTCTAAAAATTATGCATTTTAGATTTAATTATTCATCAGAGTACTTCCTTGGGTAAGCATGAAATAAAAATGTCCCAGTGTCACCACATTAAATATGATAATCCAGGAGAAACGAAAGAGTAAAATTATTTTTCAAACAAAAGATGAAAAAAGCTCATCAGGAAGCATTTCAGGGCTAATTAAACTGAGCATGGAAAGCTGATCCACAGTAAAATCGTTTACCCATTGTATTTTTTCATTTTATAAAAGGCCAGTTTTATCACTTGAGAAGACTCACATTTGACATCCCTATCTTTAAAAATTTTATGAATTATTTGATTTATTTAGGTACTTATATTGTGACTGCCAAATAAAATATAAGATGTTTTGTTAAATTTGGATTTTAGATAAGCAACAAATAAATTTTTAGCATAAATATGTCCTCGCAAATACGGCAAAGCCTATCCTTACACTAAGAGTGTTCATCAATTTCTGACATTCAGATATAACTGCGTGTCCTGTATTTCCTAATCTGGCAACTCTAACCTAAATCACATTGTAAAGGTTTTTAGTAGTTGAAGGGTGATGCTTTTCATTTGGCCTGAATATATGAAACAGAGTGAACTCTTTTGAGACTGGAAAATACACCTATTTGGGGTAAGAGTAGATCTGCTTTCTATGCTTAAAAAAAAAAATTCTTATAATGAAGGATCAAAGGACAAAAATTTAACGTTGAAATATTCTGAATGATGCTTTATTTTCTTTGATTTGTTTTAGATTTACAGATGAATGTATACTTAACTTTTTAAAAAACTTTACTGAGAATAACCTGTTGCTTACAAATTTTTTAATTTACTGTGGCAATCCAATTTATATTTAAGGGAAAAATCTGATTTATACCAAACATAAATGTTCTGGAATTATTTTATATTATGTGTTCATTTTCTGAAAGCTATTAATTAAATTTTTTTAAAAATTAGGAAAGGAACTTAGACACTGAACTAAATTTTGATTTGCCTTTAAGCAGCATATGATCAGTGTGTCTTTTAGACACTCAGCACTTCTACTTGTAGTGTTGTGACTTCAAGGCAATTTATTTAATCTATATTTGCCTCAGTTCCTTCATCAACAAAAAAGGGATGATAAAAATTCCTCAATCATAGGATGTTTGCCAGAATTCAATACTCACAATTCATATGATTCATAAAGTTTGGCATAAAGTGCATTTCAGAAAATATATTAGGTGCTCTTTTGACTCTTACCAAAATTACCCAAGTACACCCTGAGTTCATAGTTAAGATATATTCCCCAGCACCATGAAGCCCATTTCTTGATATCGTAACTATTTCTATGCAGCAAGATTGTTGGTCCGCAGAGAAAAGAGCATGTTAATTTTGGTCAACAGTTGAAAGTCTCCAAGAAGAGCATATTATGTCATTAAAAAAAGAAAGTCAGAAATAAGCCTAAAACAGTATTATCTGAGGATTATGTCTAGCAGATTCTATCTTCTCTGGTCAGCTCACACTTGTCTTTAATTGTCAGACAAGACCCACCCTATTAAGATAGACGCCTATAAAATTGTCTGGAAGATTTCTTTAGTACAGAATGGTTCACGTAGCTGAACATTGGCAGAGAATGAATTTCTTGACATCAAGGAGTGAATGCCGTAGAGTTACCTGATAATTGTTGCACACTCTCTTAGCCTTCATTTTATACAGAACCCAGGCGTGCCAAACTGTTCCGACGACAACTCCGCATTTATTTCTCATGAAATAATTGGTTTTTTAAAACTGCTGCTCCTCATCCTGCTGTCTTCCCTGTTCAGTGTCTGATGTCCTTTCCTCTCTCCTACTCTGTCTTTGTCTCTGTGCGGAAAGTCACCTCTTTGTATCACAGCCCTGACTACCTTTCTTCAAAAACGAAACAAAACAAACAAACGAAAACCCTTAAGCCTTTGCTTGCACACTTAATTAAAAATTCCTTCTAAGTATCACATTTTAATCAATAGTCTTAAGAAGGGGTTGCTTCTTGTCTGTGCTTTGATAACGGCCTGGCACTATTTACTTTTTAGGCGAGAATTTCTTGTTTGCTTGATTTTCTTCTTGCTTTCTTCCCTTTCCTCCCTCCCTTCACTGCTCTTCCTGCCTTCCTTTTTGCTGAGTGGCTGCTCAGTCCAGAGCCCTGTCTTTCATACGACTCCTCCGGGCGCATTGCAGGAATCAACTCACAGCCCTTTGTGATGTGTGTTACTCTCTAATCTGAACATTCTGTATTCTCTGAGCATGTCTTCTGTTTTCTGACCCCTTATTCTAAGCCAAAACATAGTGATCGTTTCCTGTTTTTGTGTGTGAGAGAGAAAAGTTTTGATTACTTAAGGGAAAAAAAAAAAAACTTGATTACTGTTCAAAGTCACAGGATTTAGCCTTTCTGGAGTTTTAATTCCTTAAATACTTAGCGCTTACTGTCACGTGGGCAATGGGGTCAGGGCAAGGGATCTGGTTACCTTAAAGGTCCCCCCTCATCTCTGGTCAACTATTGAAGATTGGGTAAAGGAGAAACAAGCAGTATTTGTCATCTCTCTTAGACAAGTGCATCATCCTAAAATTGCATAGTAACGTAAAGCCTTTAATAATGCCAATATTAATAACAACAATGGGTTAATAATCAATTAAGTGATGTCTTACAATGTATCTTATCAAAGTATATATACCTCTTGGGGAGTGATGGAGGTGTTGGGTATCTTGATTGTGGTCGTGGCTTCATAGGTGTATGTGTCTATCAAAATCCATCAAATTGTACATCTGAAGTATGTGTAGTTTATTGTACAAAAATTATAACACAATAAAGTTGTTTAATTAAAAAAATTATATATGTATATATATATATATAGATAGATAGATACCCATTAGCTTATTTAATATACAAAAAAGTCCATGAAATAAGGGCATAGACTTACTGCAGTTAAAACATCTGTCTAGCAAATAGTAAGGCCAAGATTTGGACACAATTAGTGTGACACCACGCTTGCACTCTCTACAATGATGGTACACCATCTTCCCACTTAGAACACTTAAGCTGTTTCTCCACCGTTCCTCCTTCTACAAGTCCCCTTTGTCCCAAGCAATCAACTGGGAAAATAAAAGCAGTTATTCTTCTTGAATAATTGGGGCAAAGTCTCATCCCTGCATTGTTTTCTGTATTGACAAAGCTTAACTGCGCCTGTTGTCAACCATTCATGTATTCATTCATTCCTGTATTCAATAAAGAATCATTGTGAGCTTCCCATAGGAATAATGCTTTGCTGCTCCTGCTATCTTAAAAGTTTCAGATGCCATGAATTCTCTTTCTGCTAAAATTAAATGATGGAATTGCTGATGAGGTAAGCAGATTCTGTAAGAAACATGCTAAAAGGTGTTGAGTCGCATGACTGTTGGTCTTCCATTTGGTTTCACTGTGCTGAACATGTTTGCTTGGAGAATCCCATTCCTTTGCCTTAAGGAAGACATTATCTTTTTTATTTTGCTCCTGGTGTGTTTTCCTGGTCGATTCTCTTCTCTCTCCATTGCTTTTTTAATACGGCCATGGGTACAGTAAAGATTATATTATAAGTGCCAAGGGAAAGACTTGTGTGAAGCATGTTTTCCTTGTATAATAGGAGAGTGAGTGTTGCTCTAACAGTAGGGCTTTTCCTTTGCAGGATCCTGTGTAGGCGCTGGAGAATTAGCAGTGTAGTACAGTATGTAGTATGATCTTGGGCGTCATAAAGAAAAATGGGCTTTCATGCACTTGGGAATCAGAAAACTTCAGCAGGTTCATAGCAGACACACTCCCCACCGGAGTGCCCCGTGAGGGAAAGTGCTCTGTGAGCTTGTGAGAATGAATTGTTGGGCAAGTTTTTATCAGCATGTTTTTTCACCTTTGTTGGTTCTTCTGGAGTCAGAGCAGAGACTGAATTCTAATGCCACCACTGTTACGGCAAAGGAAAGAAAAAGAGTAACACAAAGTGGACGATCACCACCATTCACTTTTGTTTCAATTTGACCAAAATATATTTCAGCACAACAAGAAATGTATCCAGCTGTGGCTTCTATCTACAAAGAAAAACCCCATCACCCTCTGCAACTTTCTGTTATTTTCTGTAACCGATGTATTTATTGCTCTACATATTTTAAACTCTCACCAAATGTCTTAGAGCAGGGCTTCTCAAGCTGAGTATTCGTAAGAATCACCAGGGGTGCCTGTTAAAACTGATTCCTCCCTCCTCCTTCCCCGAGAGATTCTGACTCAGTAACTATGAATTGGAGTCTATAGGTTTGCATTTCTAATGAGTGTTGCGAGTCAATTAAATTTCAAATTACAAACAAACTTATAGAAAAAGAGATCAGATTTGCAGTTACCAGATGTGAATAGTCATAGGAGCAGGAATTGGACAAAGGCAGTCAAAACGTATAAACTTCCAGTTATAAGATAAATAAGTACAAGGGACATGATGTACAACATGGTAAATATAATTAACCCTGCTGTATGTTACATGTGACAGTTGTTAAGAGAGTAAATCCTAAGAATTCTTAACACAAAGAAAAATATATATTTTTTTATTTTTTAAATTTTATATCAAGATGAGATCATGTATGTTCACTGAAGTCATTGTGATAATCATATCATGATGTACATAAGTCTAATTGTTATTCTGTACACTTAAACATACAGTGCTGTATGTCAACTATATATATCTCGATAAATCTGGAAGAAAATATAAATGATGGATTGAAGATTTAATTACCCCCCAACAAAGAGAAAGAAAATCCTATGGGTTCTAAAAGCAAAAATATGGATATAAAAGAAAAACTAAAAAAGAAACCAAAAAATATGGTGAACTTAAATACGTAAAATGTTAAATATATTTTTGCCAGATTCCCATGAACGATAATAATAATAAAATATGAAAAATATAGATTAAAATAGGAAACATAGACAATGGACTCTTTCTCATAAACAGGAAAAACACAGGAGAAAAAAATTAACATATTTCTCTGAAAGTTTTGGAAAAGCCTACCTTAAAATTTGTATGACAAAATGAGAAAAAAGGCAATTTAGGATATTGCAGTAAGAGAAGGAGACCTTTCCTTTCAGCTGTCAAGATTTATTATAAATTTATACTAATTTAAAAGAGCTGTATTGGAGCTTAAAATCACAAATAAGTTAGTTGAACAAGGTTGAGAAGTAGAGCCACATATAGAAAAGGTCAGAATATTTAACAATTAATATTATGAATTATTGAGGAAAAATGATTTTTTTGAGTAAATGATGTTGAGGCAATTGATTCTCCATATGAAAAAGGAAAATAATCTGATTATCTCACACCATACACAACATAAATCTTAGTTGTACTGAATGAAATAAATGTGGAAAGTAAAACTTTAAATATATTAGAAGAAAACAGAATAATATCTTTATGATGGAGAAGAAAAGTTTACTGTATAGAAATGCAAAAATAAATCTAATAAATTTGACTAAAAGAATAATAAAAGTTTGGAATTAGATGCTCAATATATATTTGCATATTTATATGCAGAACATATAAAAAGCCACTAAAATATAAGGACAAGAAAACACTAGAGAAGAGCAGGCAGTTCACAAAAGTGTAAAACCAAGTGGCCAGTCAAATAGGAAAAGGTTCTGAACATCATCTATATATAGGAAAGTGAAAAAAATAAAAATGAGATAAAACTCATAAATCTCAGTTAGGAAAACAAGAGAACAGGAAGCCATTGCCACCTACCGCTACGGCCACCAACACTGTGGCTATGTGATCATGAAGCTCACAGTTAAATCTAAAATGTTGGGTCTTGTTGCAGCATCTAACTCCAAGCACCTGTGTCCCAAAACCTCACCTGCAAGTTGAAATAACAACAGGAAGAAAAATTCCAAATTCACTATTGTCTTAAAATTTCCTATGCGTGCATATAATTGATGAAACCTAATTTGTATGCTAAGACTTAAGAACAGGGGACTGTGCAAAATGTAGACTTTAGCTTTTCAATCTCACCAACTAGGAAAGTGGAGGGGAAGTTAGAAAAATCCACCTGAAATATTTATAACTGTGTATATAGTATATTCTATGTATTCCAATTTTTATTAAGAAACAAAAGGATAAACATTTACACACACATGCACACATCCCTACCTATATGGCTCAATGTATACTGATTGATAATTAAATACACTAGATTTGTGATCTCATAACCAAGAGCAGAAGTCTAAGATCCTTGTTTATGACAAAATTATTAGAAGTACTACTTGCCAAAGTTAATCAAGGACAGTGCATAAAAATAACCATTTTGATCCTGTGTGGTCTTGGGACTAGGGTATGGCTCAAAGAATACTGCCACTCTAGATTTCTTCTTGTAATGTGCAACTTACTGTTTCTATTTTTTTTCCCTCCAATACACAATGGAAATGATCTCTAAATGACAATAATAGAGAACAGATTAGTTGTTGCCAAGGGTTAGGGTTGGGGGGGGGGAGAATGATCTTATAAAAGGGTAACATGAAGGAATTTCTTTGGCATATTGGAACAGATCTGCTTCCTGATTTTGATGGTGGTTGTACAATACTATACATATAATAAAAATTATGAAAATATACAGCAAAAGAATGAGTACATGTTAAAACTGGTGAAAATCCAAATAGGGTAACAGTTTTGTTAATAGGGTTACACCAATGTCACCTTCTTGGTTTTGATCATTGCACCATGATTATGTTAGATGCTATCATTGGGGGAATCTGAGTGAAGGATATCAGGGAACTCTTTGCACTACTTTTATAACTTAATGTTAGACTAAAATTATTTCAAAATTTAAAAAATTAACAATATTTTATTTTTTTAAATTGCAAAGATACTATCTAATTTTATTGAAAGATGGTATTTACCTTCAGTTCTAGGTAATCCTCGGACACTATTATGGGCTCTCAGTGTGCCTGATTCCACAAGATGAAAAGGAAAGCATCACATTTCTCTACAAATCAGCTTTTTGTCAATAGTATACAACATTATTATTCACGCATTCAGTAAAATGTATGTGTATATATATATATACACAGAATTAAAATACTGTATTTTTCTTTCCTCATTCATTTCCCTCACACACTATCTTCATTTAAGCAAAGTGGCCTAAAGAGCCACTTTGTGGAGGTGTCTTTACTGCCACTATCTTAGATTAGGTTCTCATCGAACCCTTGACTGAATTATTTTAAGAGCTTTTAAATTTATCTGCCTTCACTCACTTTTCCTTCTAATTCAGCTTGATGACTGCTCCAAGATTTTCCATTTTTCTTCCTTCTTTCTCTCCCTTCATCCCTCTTTCCCTTCCTCTCTTCCTTCCTTTCTATATAGTTAGATATATACCATAAATAGATCTATACTATATGTATGTATACATTGTATGTCACATATATAGTATATGTAGGTATAGTAAAAAGACAAATATACATATGTGCATATGGTACATATATATTACATACACACAGGCACATATACCTTATTTCAACATCACCTTCCTGCTCAAGAATGTAAAAGGATTCTTCACGACCAAGGATTATGGATTGATTATTCAGTCTGGCTTCGAAGATCCTGCAAACTAGCCAACCCAGCTGCTCAAGTTCAGCCTTCACTTCTCTGAACCAACAGTTCCTTCCTGCACCTGGCTCCTTCCACCTTTCTGCCATTTCTCTCACACTCCCTTGAAACCCTGCTGGCCTCCGCACTCTTTTGTGCCAATCTGATTCTGTTTATCGTTTAAAGTTTCTCTTGAGGCTCCACTGATACCTGAAGACGTTTCTTCTATATCTGAACCTATAAGAATTCCTCTTTCTCTCCAGTTTGGCTGCATTTGTAATATGTGCTGCACAAGGTAATTATTTTATATTCTTTTTTTCCCTGTTATTTATTACTCTGTTTTATGTGTTCTCTTGTCACAAAGATGGTAAGGTCTTGGTGACAGGGAACCGGTTTATACTTCTTTATAGAATTCATTGTACCTGGCATGATAACTTTAAAGATTTTTTTTTTTTTTCAAATTGTGTGTCAATTCTCCATTGAAACAGAGACATCTGTAATTGCTGAGTTCCTCTTTGGCTCCTGAGTTATGATAATACCAGTTCCTGTCCACTTAACATTTCCCCAAACACTCAATGAAAATCAGCCTCAAGAAGTTTGTATTTTAACACAGGTTTCCAGTCACTGGCAGGACAATAAACCATTTTTACCTCCCACTAAGATACGATCCTTTAGAAATCTCCAAGGCAAATAAGTACCCAATTCCAAGAACAAATATCTCCAATACAAACAACTCAAGCTTCTATTGATTTAAATATAAGTTTATGTAACCACTCAAGGGTGGCCTGTTGGGGGAATAGGACCTGCCTGGATTAAGCTAATCCATCAAAACACTGACTGAAGCTCTTAATCATGTTCTACGGAAGCAGGAAAGGACCTTCAGGAAGATTTTAAGCAAAGGTGTCTTCATATTTTATTTGAAATTGTTTTGTTTCACTTTTCCCAGTGAGAACATAATTCTTTAGCATTTATTTTAGTGTGGTAGATAATTTTTTTTTTAAAGTCAAAGTAGGGTTTTGGAGCTTTCCAGCTGCTGGTTGCTAAGATCTATTAGTTAGATCTGATGTTCGAGTGTTCCCAAACCCAGTGTCAGACACTGGGAATTGTCCTAGGTGGAATTATCCACAAACAACCGAGTTTTCTTTTTATTCTCTATGGTCTACTGAATTCACTTTGAAATGAATGGAGACTTGGAAACTTGCATCCACACTGCTCACTCCATGGCTGTCAAAGCTCATTCAGACTTGAGTCCCAGTGAGAAAGGTCATCATTGTGTCTCTTGGACATTGGGGTTTTGGTTCAGGAGAAAGAATTAAGGGATTCTTTGCTATGAATTTGTTTCAAATATGAAATTAATTTCATAATAAAGTCATTAAATCAGAAATTGACATTGGAATTTTTTTTATTCCCATTATTTTAGCAGAGTAAAAATGTTTTTTACACATCATTTTGCACTTCAAGTGTGGATTACTCTCTTTTTTTATCTCTCAGTCATTATTAGAAATTATTTATTTATAGTAATGCTCTCTTAGGTCAATATATTTGAGTAAACAAAATTATTTTGTTTTACGTACATGAAGATTTATCACGTTATAAACCATATAGCATCAGAAAATATAGAAAAGAAACCAATGTTAAATCTATACATAACTTAAAACATATCTTGGAGATTCTTCTGCTTTGGGATCTGACTGATCCAGAATTTTCACATAGTATTTGCTCAGTTAATGTATATTGAGTGAGTAAATGAATTAAGATATTAAAGAATATCCCTGTTTAATCCATTTAAGAGTGTCCATTGTCAAGCTCCCTGCCTCTTTACCTCAATGACAAAAAAAAGTTGTTCTCCTTTGAAGTTGCCTCTTGCTTTGGCTCACAATTCAACTTTTTCTTCTTTATTTACTTTCTGAGTCAGGTGGCTCCTTTTGCTTACTTTATTGCTATCCTGGGTTTGAGTAAACTCCCACCCATGTTCCAGTTTGCAGCTCCAGCTCAGATGTCCTGCTGAAAACCATGAGGCTAGACTTGCTCCCCGTATCTACTGCCAAAGCCAGTCTCCCCACCTCTTTTTTCGTTTGGGTCGTAGACTCCCCTCTGCTTCCTAGTCTAAGACTCTCTTCCCCGTTGTCTGAGCACCGTAAGGACCCTTTTCACTGTTTAGTGTCCATTCCTTCACTTAGTCCTAAGTAGGCACATCTTAGAAATTACGAGACATCGAGCAACTTAGATTCCCAATAGCCTCTTAAGAACGCAGACAACTTTTGAGAAGTTTCAATTAACAGAAAATATGTGCATATGAATTAAATTCATTTTGTAGATTACTTACAAAAGATCAATAGCCCAAACAGCCCAATCTAAGGGAGTCTGCGTAACAGGAGGTTTCTCCATGTTTGCAGACAGGGGGACCTTAGGCAAGAAGGTCTCCTATGGCTCCCTGCTATTGTTCTCTCTCCCATCTCTTCTCTTCCAGGCATCTTCATCACAAACACTTCAGTTATCCTAAATTGTCTTTGAATGCTTTAGATACTCAGGCAAGAGTCTCTCCATTTCTTTCCAACATTGTTATTATTTCTTTCCTCTTCCTGTGCTTACTCCCAGTTTATCCATTTCTTATTTTTGCAATTTTCTTGGCTGTTACAGAAGGCCAGGACAATTCTCTAGTAGAAATATGTGGCGCAAAACTTGGTTAACGCTCCCTCTAGTTTTAGGTCCAAAGAATATTCTACAGTTATCATGAGATATACTGTCTATGGGCTATGTTTGCTCATTTGTCAAATACATTTTCCAAGCTATGTACAGAACGTTCTTATACGACAATAAGTAGAGAGAGAGAGATGCTTTCAGGTATGGGGTATCCAAGATGCTTCTTTCAATGGCCAGAATTTCTCCAAGATTTTTCCTGCTAGATAGTAGCCTAAAACTATGATCTTATTGCAATGTAACTATCTTGTCCTATATTAAAATAATTTAACGGTAATCCTTATCCGTTTGAGTTAGTTGAATTGGAACATAAGACAACCTATTAAAATCTCTCTTCTTGTCCACAGATGCAAGATAATTTAAACACAAAGATATTTTATTTCATTTCCTTCCACTCAAGACTTTGAGTAGTTAGATACACACTAGTCAAATTTAAATAGCTAAAAAGATAACCAAAAGTAAAAATAAAAGGCTTGGAAGACTGAAATTCTTTTGAATTGTTGTGTCTCTGAGGTTTCCATGGAAACCACCCATCTTTCTCCTGTAGTGAAAGATAGATGATTGGAAGCATACAGACGACTGAATTTGGAATCAGGAAGCCTAGCTGCAGGATGGTTGTTGTACCACAGCTGATGTTGTGATTTCATGCAGGAACTCATTTCATCTCTAAGTTCACCAGCAGGTGGGGTGGGGAGTTTGTAGAAATCTAAGAGCTTGTTTTTCAGACATCAGTGACTTTTTGTTCTCTGGTAGCTTGGAAACTTGCTAAACACATGGGAAAGACAACCTTATAAGATTGCAATTTAATGCTCCTGGGGTCTATTCTGGTCTAACAAGGAGTGGGGAATGGTGTAAAGGTGAGCATGCCAGCCTCCCTGTCCCTGTCCCTCAGTGGGACAAGGTTGAGATGCATGCTGTTGAGTCTGCAGAGGGTCTCCAGTGGGTGTGAGCTCACACAATAGGTCACATAATGAACACTTCATGTTTTGGCTTTGCTGATTCATGCCCTCCTCATTGGGCTTCCTGAAGTGACCTCTAAGCAAAGCACCTACACCCAAATCCTTGTTTTAGGGTCTGTTTGGAGAGGGTACTGAACCAACGCAATATCCTTGGTTGAAAGGTGTTTACACATTTTAATCTTCCATTTGCACACTTAAGAAATTAATTCAACAGGGTATTAAATGGAACTTGTCTTCTTGCCTTACAGTCTTAAGATAAGGGCCAATGGTAGTAAAAAATGGAACTAAATTCATAGTTCTTAAAGCAATCTGACATTTGGGAGTACATAAGTCACATACAGTGACTTGATACCAACTGACCACCATCATCACCACCACTCCTCCCCGCCACTGCCAACCTGCACATTCCTACCTGGGTTTATGTGACAGGTACCTTAGCAAAGGGAGAAGTAGAGAATCATCGAACACTTGCCTCTAAGTGGAGCACCATGTCTCTTTGAGAGATTTTTTTCCTTCTCCTCTGCACAGGGATAGGAAGGGTAATCCTTGCATCTCAAAGCCAAATGTGGGAGATGTTGATTAAAGGATACAGAGTTTCAATTACTTTTAATAAGCTCTAGAGGGTCAATGTACTTTATGGTGCCTTTAGTTATTAATGTTGTATTGTATACTTGAAATTTGCTAAGAGAGTAGATCTTAAGCGTGTTCACCACATACATAAAAAAGGTAACTATGTGAGGTGATGGATACGTTGCTACACTTATCTGCAGTCATCATTTCACAATGTATATGCATATCCAATCATCACATTGCTGTATGCCTTACATGTACACACTTTTAATTTAATAACAAGCAACTGTGGCATTCTAAGAAAATTACTTGCTGAAATGATGTTGATTAAAAAGAGTGAAAGGATGATAGTTCATTCCTCTGTTTTATGTCCTCCTACAGTATGGATTTATTTGTCTTCCCCTGTGCCTACCAAGCAGGGGAAAAGAGAATCGTATAGAGATGGGACAACCAATAGAAGAGTGGCAACAGAGCTACCTGCAGACTCATCTGATGAATGTTTTTGCGTGAATTTCTCTTGTGTGTAATTTTTCTTATGGACACTGTGCAGTTCAGCTGTGTCTGAGCCATTCTGCCAGTACTACAACCAAATATTTGCCTTTTGGGTAGCTGGAAGGAAAGACACAAAAATAAAGAGAAATAATGAGGGCTTAGTCAAAAAGATAGAAAAATATAACATTTAGTTGAGAGTGGGATTTTTATACATCTGTTGAGGAAGAAAAACCCAGGCAGGATAGGAAGCTGTGAGAACTGATGCAAAACGTATACCTGTACTTACATGTGTGCCCCCCAAATATAAGTGACTCCATAGAAAGTGGGAAGATTAAATCAACAAGAAATTTCCTGGTGACAACATGCCAGTAAACATCAGAAAAGATGTCCAGACTCAGTAATGATGGAACTAATGTGAATTAAGTTAACATTTGGTTCCTATTTTCTACCTATCAGTTGGGCAAATATTAAAACTTTTGATGGGATCTATTGTTCTTGTGATATGTGGAGAAGAACTCTCTCTCACTCCTTTCCTTGAGTTATTAGCTTTTACGTTTGAGTATTCATTTGCATTTATAGCATAAGTCAGTGTAAAAATGTTTACTTTTAAAGATTTTTCTTCTGGGCATTTTATTAGTGCCTTTAATAAAAATTGCACATAGTTAATAAAGTCAATTAATATTAAACATTTTATAACAAAACAGCAGAACCTGTCTGTTTCCTCATCACGACTTACTTGGGTCCCCCAAAGGCACAAGGCATTCGCTTTCATCTTTGTTAATGTTTCTTCCCTTCTTTACTTCTGAGTTGCAAATTCAAGTCTTATATTTTTCTGTATGGGTCGGTCAGCTGTAGGTGTTACTGGCTTTCTGTCAATAGATAAATGATTGTATTTAACTCTCTTATTCCATCTCCACTGCCAATATCTCTTTTATTCTCTTTCATATACATTTGTATCACAAATCTTTTTCAAACAGTAGTCAGTATTTAAAACCTAATAGGGCACAAATATTTCTTTCTGTGAATTTATTACTAGTTATGCCAAAGTAGCACAACATCTCTGTCATAAACCCATCAGAATTCTTTTCTAAAAGCTCGAAAGTTCCGGGTTATCCATGAGTTGCTTTTCTGTGGATCTTATACCCGATGCCCTTTATTTCCTGATTCTGTTGGCTTTGGCGATACTATAGGTCTGCTACAGTGTCTTGGTGTTAGAACCACTTATACGTGGTGTCCTGATTGTGTTCGTTTTCTTCCTGCATCCTTTAATTAAATCTTTCTTTGATAATGGCCATGTTTGACAAGTGAGTAATTCGAGGCTTTGTATGTCTAAAGCAGATCTTGTATATTGTTTTTAACCTTCACATTTGTTACGAGTTTAAGTGACATAAAATTCTAGGAAAAAATAATTTTTTCAAAGAAGTTTGAAGACATCACTTATTACCTTTTTGCTTTAGAGTTGCCTTTGATAAATCTACTGCTATTCTGATTCCCAACAGTCTCAATGTTTTTCTAAGTGTCCTGTGTTTGTTTGCTGGTTATTGTTCTCTCCTTTCTTTCCTTGTTTTTTCCCCTCAAAATATTTAGTGTATTCTGGCATTTCAACAATATATTGCTGCAATAAGCAATCATCTTGTGTTACTGTGATTTATAGTAAGATATATATATTTGGTCTTCATCTCCATTTCTGGCACATAACTCCACCTAAAACCCATGGAATTACCTAAGTGATGAGACCCATAAAGATATATTTTGTTATCTTAATGAAGTGACCTTTGGAATGGAACCTAGGTCATCTAAAGCTGAGGGCTGTTATTAGAGAGTTGGAACTTTTTTATTTCCAGCAACTGACCTCTAGGGAAGGGAAGGAGATTAGAGATTGACTCAGTCACCAATGGCCAATGATTAAATCATTGGTGCCTATGTAATGAAGCCTCCATAAAAATCCTAAAGGACTGGGTTTGGAGAATTTCTGGATTGGTGAACACATGGAGATTTGGGGAGAGTGGTGCACCTGAAGCGAGCATAACTTGCCCTGTGAATCTTTTCTGTCTGGTTGTTCCTTAATTGTATTCTTTTATAATAAACCTGTGCTTTAGTAAGTAAAATGTCCTCTGAGTTTTGTGAGCCTCTCTAGCAGATTAATCAAACCCAAAGAGGAGGTCATAGGAATCTGTAGTTTGTAGCTAGTTGGTCAGAAGTACAGGTAACAATGTGGACTTGCATTCTGGGCTGGAGGGGTCCCTGGCCCTTTCAATTTTTAGCTGGTTGTTCAGAAACACAAGTAACAACCTGGACTGGCATCTGAAGGGGGAGGCATCTTATAGGAATATCCACCTGTGAATCTGACGCTACCTTTAGGTAGATAGTGTCAGAACTGAGTTAAATTCTTAGTATCCAAGAATTGGTTGGTGTCAATGGGAAGCCCCACATTGGAATTGACACAGGAATCCAAAATACATCCCCAATTCAGTGCCTTAAACCAGCAATTTATTGTTATCCTTCATGGTCCTGCGGGTTGACTGAACCTGCCTGGCATCCCTTATGAGGTTGTGGTCCGACAGTGATTGCAGATTAGACCACCTGAAAGTTTCATTGGGCAGAATGTCCACGAAGGCTCATTTGTGTGTATTGCAGTTGGTGCTAATTACCAGCGAGAAGATCAGCTGGGGCTGTCTGCTAGAGCGTCTTCTACAAGTGCCATGAACATTTCATTTCAGGGCAACTGATTCTGGAAGAAGTGTCCTAAGACAGACCCTAGATTTGTGTGTGTGTGTGTGTAATCTAGCCTTGTAAGTCCCTCAATATATTTGCCACATTCTATTTGTTACAGGACGAGACTGAATGGTAGGATACTGACTCCCAATGTGGGTACCAGTAGGTATGGGTCATTGGAGGACTATGTTTGGAGACTACCTGCCACATCTGATCTTTTGATTTTGTCAGCGACTAAATTGCTGAGTGTTTGTGTGCATGTATCTTATTTGCTGTGCTGGGCACTATGATGACCTGTAATTTAGAAACCCATGCCTTCAGTTCTAGGAAATATTCTGCATTATTTTTGATATTTAAAAAATTGTATTTTCATTTTTATCTTTAAAAATTATATTAGTTAGATATGGAGATATGCTGGAGTAGTCTTTGTCATCTCAATTTTTTCTTAATCTTTTGCTTTTTTCTCTCTACCTGCCTGGAGATTTTCTAAATTGTGTTTCAACATCTCCATAGAATTTTTATGTATTTTTGCTGTCACAAAAAATTCGCATCCTGTTTCTTTTCCCCTGATCCTTTTATATAATATTCTGTAATTTGTTTCTAAAAAATAAATCAACACAACATTGTAAACTGACTATACACCAATAAAAATAGATAAATTATCCTTATTAGTCTCTGAAATTATAATTGTGTTGACTGTATGTTTTCTCCTGTATTTATTTCTTTTCTCTATTTTAACTTTTTCATGAATGGTTTCCTTAAATGTTGTGATACATAATGTTCATAATTAGGAATAAAGCAGTGTAAATGGATTGGAATCTCACTAGCCATAGGCAAAGTTGTTTCCTAGATTTAAGAGCAAATTTAAGAAGTGGAGCTCATTTTTCATTGGCAGACTCCCCAAATGACAACACCTATATGCAAATGTTTTCTCTTGAGTTTTTTAGATTCTCAAATAGTCTTCAGTCTTCTAAGAAGCTTGTTCCAAATGCAGATTGGGGCAATAGCTTTTAGTTCCACTTTTCAGATTAGTGATTTTCTCTAAATCCAGAGTTTTCAGCTCCTCACTTCACCCTTCCCTCAACTGAATCAGGATTCTGAGCACTGTGTGTTGTCACTCTGTGACTGTCAATCTGTCCATCCATGTGTGACTAGAAAGAAGTCTATAATTCCTCATGCCAAACCATTAATAATTACTCCCTTAGGAAAGGATGAAGAGAAGATTTTCACTTTTATCTTTTGTACTTAAAAATTTTTTCTCACAATGTTACTTGAAACATTTTTTGAATGTTTGGCAACAATCCTACCTATGCCGGATTTAGAAACAATTTTGAATTAGAAAAACAACCTGTTTCTCCAGGAGGTAGAGAGAGAACCCCCTGGGATTGAATTTTTATCTACACTGAACACCTGTAATTTTCTCACTGCGTAGCTTGTGACTTGGAATTCCATGGTTAATGGCTGGCTGCATATAACCTGCAGTTGGCTTATTTCAGAGGGAGTTAATAGATAGAACTATATTCTCATAGGCCTAGATATAAAAGGACACATTAGAACTTAAAACTTTTGGATAAAGAATAAAGAATCTTCAATGGTGAATAGAGACAGTCTCTTCTTTGAGGGAAGACATTTTACTTTTTTCCCAATAAAGCTGACAGTATAAATGGGTTACTTCCCACTGTCAAGCCTCAGACACCCCCGGTGAGAGCTCTGTTATGAACACAAGGAAATGGTGTTTTGAATTTTGACTCATATTCTCAAATTCCATGAAAGTCATAAGGGTTCAGAAAAGCAATCCTGTGGGGGAAAGAAGATAATTTTTCTTGTTTTTAAAACTTCAGTCACCACAGATTTTGTTCTTTGAATGAAATAAAATTCAGACAAAGAGAAAGTGCGGGCATCCTTGTCTTGTTCCTGATCTTAGAGGAAATGCTTTCAGCTTTTCTCCGTTGAATGTGATGTTAGCTGTGGGTTTGTCATTTATAGCTTTTATTATGTGGAGGTTTGTTCCCTCCATACCCACTTTTAGAGAGTTTCTTATCATAAATGGAAGTTGAATTTTGTCAAAAGCTTTTTCTGCATCTGTTGAGATGGTGATGTGGTTTATATTCAATTTGTTAATGTGGTGTATCACATTGATTGAATTGTGGATATTGAAAAATTCTTCTAATCTCTGAGATGAATCCCACTTGATCATGGAATAAGATCCTTTTGGATCATGATATATTGTTGGATTCAGTTTGCTAGTATTTTGTTGAGGATTTTTGCATCTGTGTTCCTCAGTGATATTGGCCTATAATTTTCTCTTTTTGTGATGTTTTTGACTGGTTTTGGTATCAGAATGATGCTAGCCTCATAGAATGAGTTTGTAAGTGTTCTTTTCTTTGCAAGTTTTTGGAATAGTTTGAGAAAGATAGGTGTTAACTATTCTCTAACTGTTTGGTAGAATTTACCTGTGAAGCCATTTGGTCCTAATTAAACTTAAAAACTTTTGTACAACAAAGTTGTCTGCAAAATTAAAAGACAACCTACTGAGTGGGAGAAAATATTTGCAAATGATATGACCAATAAGGGGTTGATATTCAAAATATACAAACATCCCATAAAACTCAACGTCTGAAAAAACAAACAACTCAATTAAAAAATGGGTAGAAGACCTATATAGCTATTTTTCCAAAGAGGACATGCAGATGGCCAACAGGTACATGAAAAGATGCTCGACATCAGGGAAAAGCAAATCAAAATCCCAGTGAGATACCACTTCACACCTGTCAGAACAGCTATCGTCAAAAAAACCACGAGTAACAAGTGTTGGCAAGGATGCAGGAAAAAGGGAACTCTCATACACTGTTAGTGGGAATATAAATTGGTGCAGCCACTGTGGAAAACAGCATAGAGATTTCTCAAAAAACTAAAACTTAGAACTACCACATGACCCACCAATTCTACTCTTGGGTATATAGCCAACCCCACCCCCCAAACACCAATTTGAAAAGATACATGCATGCCAGTGTTCAAAGGAGCATTACTTACAATCGCCAAAATATGGAAGCAATCTAAGTGTCCATCAACAGATGAATGGATAAAGAAAATGAGAGATACACTCACACACACACACCACACACACACACACACACACACACACACACACACACACACACTGGAATATTACTCAGCCATAAAAAGAATGAGATGTTGCCATTTGCAGCAACGTAGATGGACTTAAAGAGGGTATTATGCTAACTGAAAAGAGTCAGATAGAGAAAGACAAACACTGCATGATATCACTTATATGTGGAATCTAAAAAATACCACAAACTAGTGAATATAACAAAAAGATACAGACTTTCAGGTATAGAGAACAAACTAGTTACCAGTGGAGAGAGGATGGGAGGAGGGGCAAAGTAGGGGTAAGGGACTAATAGGTACAAACTATTATGTATAAAATATACTACAAGGATATACCATACAATGCAGGGAATATAACCAATATTTTATAATAATTATAAATGAATTATAATCTTTAAATTTTGTAAATCACTGTATTGTACACCTGTAGCGTATAATATAGTACATCAACTATATTTCAATAAAACAAACAAATAAACTAAAAAGAGTAAGCACTTTGTGTGTGTGTTTTAAGTCAATCTAAAGACCTTTGTCAAAAATAATAATTTATCTGTTTTTAGTAATATGTTTGAAGAAACACTGACAGTAAGTTTTCTGCCTTTGAAGTAAATGATAATAAGAAAATAAGTATAAAAAGTATCCAATAAAATACCCCCTAACAAGAAAACCTAGATTACTATTAAGCAAGGCTAAGTTAAAAGAAAAAGAAATCAAGAATTATCTGAACCTACTTGAAAGAAATACTTTTTGAAAATTCTTCCAATCAGAGATAGTCATGAACTATTGTGTTGTATGTACCAAAATTTTATTTAGAGTTTGGTAACTTAGAAATAACTTCCCACAAAACCATGCTTTATATGACTTCTTAATTTCTAGACTGACTAATAAAAGGCTTACATAACACAGAATGTAGCTTTAAAGTCATCTTATATCAATCTGCCCTCCATCCACTGAAAGCGAGCACAGGAGAATTTATACAGTGTATGTACACAAATGGACTCATGATATCATATTGGTTGTTGTGCAAACATATTTTTCATCTTTTTGTTGTAAAATTATCAGTGTTGTAAAATAAACCAAATGATTAGAAAGACTTGCTTCTTAATTCTTCCCCAAACATACAAATCTCACCAGGGTTAAACAATATCAAACACTTGGTGTTCATATTTAATTTTTTTCTCTTTCTGTGTCTATAGATGTGTGTCTGTGTTGGTGTGGGTGTATACATACAAATAGGAACTATTGTTTTCAAATAAGAATGAAATATAAAAATGGTTCTAAAACATTCTTTAAAAAATAATCATAGATATTGCCTCATATCAAACTAAAGATCCACTTTATTATTTACAACAGCTGTACTATGACCCATTCAATAGATGAGCAAAGAAAATAAAATAATGCTTCCACTAATAAACTTTGGGGGATTTCCTTTTGTTCTACTGCAACAAACTTTATATCACACATCTTTGTGCAGGTGTGGATATTTCTGTAGCTAGTTCCCTAGGAAGGAAATTGCTGGGACAAAGATTACACAAGTTTTAAACTTTGATAGAATTTGCCAAATTGTCTTGCACAAACTTTATACCAGTTTGCATTCCTAAAGAAATTCATGGAAGTGCCATTTTGCCACTTACACCGTGAACAAGTGTATGCATTTACCTCTTATTTATTTACTTTTATTTTTTGTCAAATGTTGACGTTGTTTTAATATGCATTTTCCTTATTATTAGCAAAAGCAAAGATGTTTTCATATGTTTCATCACATTTCTATCCCCTCTTCTGACTTGACTATTCTTTTTGAATGCCAGTATGTTTTTTTGAGTTTTACATTTTTCTTATTTTCCACTTTCTAGTCATTTTCTTTATCAAGAATTTCTTGTCGTGTCTGTTTTACTTTCATTTTCTTATCTTAGTAGATTGCTTTATCTCCTTTCTTCCTTTGTCATCCTTCTGCTAAATTGCAACTTTGAAAATTTTGTATTACCCATATATTATCTATGTAAGGCTAGCCTAGTATTTTTAAGAAACACATTTCCCAACTGTCCAAAAAAAAGTCACCCTCATATAGATATGCTATTTAATTTTTTTCTATGCTTCATTATGTCATCTTCCCAGGCTGTTATTAACACTTCCATATTACACTTTTCTAATTTATGGTTACATGTAACCATTAGAGTATATTTTATGAACATTGTCAATAATAATTTAGAATTAACTATTTTTTTTTCTAATTCTTTCATCATTCGGATCTTTTACATTTACACTTGTTCTGGAATCAATTTTGTGATTTGTTGAAACATCTCAAGATTTCTTTTATGAGCCTGTGGTCCAGATGAATTTTTTCAAAGTTCTTATGTGTGAAGATATCTTTACTTGATTCTCATAGTCAAATATGTAATTATCACTGGATCTAAGTCTAGGTTCAGAATCCACTGCCTTCAACATTCCATCGTATTTTCTTCAAATCTTATTTACATTCTGTAAAAGAAGAATTGAACCAGAGCGACTAAATCAGCAAGAATGATTTTACTTAGGACTATTGCAAAAGGAAAGAAAGAGAGAACTTAATTCTAAAGAAACAAAAGGTCAAAGGATTTTTAAGCACTGGTGTGACCTAGTGAAAAAGTCCTGGAGCACATTAGGGAATCAAAGTTAGACTCCATCCTCCCACAGACTGGAAGGTAGATGCATATCACTCTTAATAGTTACCTTTTAAAGGGGTGGTTGCCAAATCAAAAAAAAAAAAAAAAAAAAAAAAAGGGCTTTCCTGGGTGGTAAGTTATTTACATCTTAAAGGGGCAGAGAAAGAATTTACAACTGCAGGTTTTCTAAAGTAAAAGCTCTAAGAAAAGAGAGGTCAGAGATCTATAGTTTGGAAGAAACCTGTCTGAGTTGAGGGGTTAATACTTTTAGATTGCCTTGTTGTTCTGTGAGTATGTAAGGTACTCTCTTTATTCTTGGAAATTAAATTTTCACTCAGATGTGTCAAGTTTGGTGACATTTGATACTACATTTGTCCCTTGAACAACTTGAGCATTAGGGGAGCTGAACTTCATGCTGTAGAAAAATCTTCATAGAAATTTACAGTGGTTCTTCCTTATTCAGGGTTCCACATTTACAGAGTCAACCAACTGCAGAGTGTGTCATACTAGCATAGTATTAATTGATAAAAATTCCACGTATAAGTGAACTCGCACAGTTCAAAACTGTGCTGTTCAAGGGCCAACTGCATAGTATCTTATCATATTGAGTATTATTATATTTAATACAATAGTCCCCTATTATTTTTGTTATTTCTAAAGTTCATCCTCTTCAAAATCACCCCAGGCATCTTAAAGCAGGTCTGGGATCTCCCAGGTCTATTTTTTTTACATAATAAAGCTCACATCTTTGGCATCCTGCACTGGGTCCCGTGGCAATCATTTAATTGTCCTTCCTAATCAATAATTTGTTTCCTGGCCACCTCATCTCAGGTATTCAAACAGTCTAATGACTTTCCAAACCAGAATTTATTCTTTAGAAGAGTTTTAGATGTACAGAAAAAAAAATGAAGGTAGTACAGAGAGTTTCCATACACTTTATTTACTTATTTATATATATTTTTAAAAGAGCATTTATTGTTTTTGTTCAGATTATCACAGTCATACATACTTCTTGAGGATAATTTAAAAAGTATGAAAAGGTGTAAATAAAAAATTAACCCCCCCCGTAATACTCTAAAAAGGTAGTTGCTCTAAACATTTTTGTGAATTTTCATTCAGTCTTTCCCTTTTTCTCTCTTATCTCTTCCTTCTTTTTCTTACATCTGTTTTAAAATAATTCATACAGAAAGAAGATACAGAGTTGCTATAAGCATTCATGTATAGAGTTTTATGTGAACATAAGTTTCATTACTCTTGGTTAAATACCCAAACCTGGAACTGTGGTCAAATGGTGAGTGCTTGTTTAATTTTTTTTTTGTTCTTTTCTTTGAAAGTATGGCTTTTCTTTTCCTTTTTCAGCTTTATTAGATAGAATTATTACAGTTCGACTGCACATACAAGTTATATTGCATGCAAATACATATATACAGTATACTGCACATGTTTTTAGTTTACATATATGTACTAAATATTGTTTCCAAGAACAGATTAGATCTTTAGCTTTTTAAACTTACATAGTTATCAAAGGAATAAAACCAACTTACAAAATAAGAATCAACAGAATCTATACACTTTAAGCCCAGGTTTTACTCTTATTGACATCTTATGTTGGCATAGTACGTTTGTTACAATGAACCAACCAATGCCGGTACGTAAACTAAATTCCATACTTTATTCAGCCCCCCTTGTTCTTCCTCGTTGTCCACTTTCTGTCTGGGCTCACACCCAGTGTACCATATTACAGTTAGCGGTCCTTGTGATCTTCATGACTGGGGAGTCTTCTTCAACTTACCTTGTTTTCGATAATTTTTAAAGTTTTGAGGAGTACGGGTCAGATGCTTTGCAGGATGTTTCTCTGTTGAAATTGATCTGATTTTTTTCTCATGATAGTACTGGAGCTAGGAGTTATGGGTGGGAAAGCAGAGAGGTAGGGTGCCCTTTTCATAACGTCCTATCAAGAGTACCTCGTATCGACATGATTTATGACTGTTTATGTTGACCTTAGTCATCTGGGTGAGGTAGAATTTGTCAGCTTTTTCCACTGTGAAGTCAGTATTTTACCCCTTTCTCCATACTCCATGGAAGGAAGTCATTATGGACAGCCCACACCTAAAGAGTAGGGAATCATTCACTCCACTCTTGCTTCTTAATTTATTGATTATTTCGGACTTTGAGAATAAACACCTTGGCTCTGAAGTACATTAAATGGTGTGGTATCTCTGCAGCTTTAAATTGCATTTTTCTTCGTGATGCCTCATGATCCACTCCTGTTCCTCTTTGTGATAATGATTTTATTTTAGTCCTGCTGGAAAAAACTTACTTTGTCTTTTAGTGATCCTGTATGTCACCTGTTTTTTTAGTGGGTTCTCCAACCCTTCAAAAGGCCAGAAGGCTGCGCTTTTCATCTTAGTGCTAGAGAAAAATCAAGAGCCATCAACCCTTTTCCACTGACATCTTCAAACAAAGCTCATATCTAAAAAGTGCCTTTCATTCTAAGTTTTCCAGACTGCCTTCCGTCTTCTAACATCAGTTATAGTGCCTGGTTCTCATGCACATATACTGCTCATCTCCCAGAACACGTCATTTCTGTATCTAAGAGTCCCTTCAGTCTGGGAGCAAGGCAAGAATTAGGGACTGACATCTTAAAATTTTGAAAAGTTGGAGCAAGGTTTTAAGTTAAAGCTGACTCAAAAGGCAGTGCTGATTCAGCCAGTTCAGAAGAATCTCTTATGCCAACCCTCTAGTCCCCTCTTCCCTCGAGTACTTCCCACACCTGCCTTCTGCACTGCTTGCACATTCTTATACACACATTTGCACATGATTCCTGACCTTACTGCTTCCTTCACAGGGCTCCCCATTAAACAACTCTTTCAAACTGTCATAGGCTTCATTACATTTCTCTACCATCTGGGTGGCGGTAGACCTTGGTGCATACTTACTACCACACTACTTATTAGGGCAAATGGGGACCCCAGTCACCAGATATGTCAGTAGCTCTGATCTCAGTTTTATCTTCCATAAACCATTATTCATCATGCCTCACACGCTTAAGAAGAATGTTTTGTTAAGCAATTTGTTGAATCACCTGGCTTTTACCATTTGCCCCAATTGTATATTTAAAAAGTGGGTGTAAAACTGTTTACAAAGCCTATTCTATGTTACCCAGCTGTATCTCTACATCTCCATAATAATAATGTCTTGTCTCACATATCTTTCCAAGGACAATTCTTTTATTGTTCATGACTCTTGTTACTCTATTTAACATGAAAAATGATCTTGACAATTTTCTGTTATACATGAACAATGAAAATACTCAAAGCAGAGAAAAAATTTTCAAAGTGACACTTTATTTAACTGTTATGTCCACATTCATAATGTAATGGGTATAAATATAATACACCCTCCAAAGTCTATTCTGAAATAAAAGCACTTAATATAAATGAAAGTCATGATGATCAGCATGAATTTTACACACAGTATGGTAACAAATTGTTAATAACTCTCAGTGAGAATTTAAAAAGGAAGCCATTGTTAATGGAGACTTTTAGGAAAGGAGATAATGTTTATAAGATTTTTCTAGACATCCATAGCAGAAGAATTGTAAGATATCACATAGACATCATTTGTGTTTCTGCAAATTTTATAATTCTATTAAATAAGTGCATGTTTATATCAGGAAAGTAGTTCAAGCATCTTATGAATTGTTCATAAAAAGCTATTGAGATAATGGAAAGAAATGCTCTGAATTCTTTAATGATATTTGTCAATAAGACTATTAGATTTATAAGAAGATTGAATAAAGGAAGTTATATCCAAAGATTACTTTAACAAATAAATTGGCTGAATTTTAAATTTATTCTATTTCCATATGTAGTTAACCAAATGATCTATAGGTAGAAATATAATCAAGCATAATTAAAAAAATGAAGAAAACATTGTACATATCATAAAGTTACAGCGGTCATCATTAATGTTACTTGTAATTGTTTTTCTATACATGACACATCAAGAGGAATCCAGAAGTTCTAACCAACTAAGTGTATCAAAGGCATCATCTTCATTCACTAAATGGTGCATTAGAGTCAACATGCCTTTTCCACTTCAACCTCTGAACTCCTGGCTAGAGCTAAATTGGTACTTAATATAACTTATCAGTCATAATCAAAGGACCTTGTTATCTATAGACTTCTGCCCACTAGAAACTAGATGGCAACAATTATTTTCCTTACCAATTATATTATCAAATATGCACAGAATGATAATTGTTTATAACATCCAAAGTCTGAAAAGAACATGGCCAGATCATCCATACTAACCAATCAAGCTTGATTAAACTAAAAGAGAAATCTCAAATACAAGAATATTCTTGAATACATATTTTCAAGCCAAGAAGCACAAACCCCTTAGTACCATCTGTTTTGATTTTAAAATGTAGCCTAAAAAAAAGGTAACAGTACAAATAAATTATACACTGACACTATCGAAAATAGCTTCATAGTATTCAATGTATTACTTCTCTAGATTATTATTCATTTTGTTAATATTAACTATTAGAAGGATAATTCAAAAGAAAACATTGCTCAAGAACTATTCTCCCCTGCTCTCAGAAGAGGCAACCAAAATGTTAAATTATCTGTTATGTCATTATTGATTTTTCTACTTTTAATCTCTGACTTGGTTTTGTAGTAATATTAGAGAAGCCACAAGCTTCAGCTTTCCTATAGCTAATCAATTTTTTTCTCTATTTCCAAATGTATAGACTCTGTCTTTAAAATTTCTAACAACATAGAAAACATATTACTTTGATACAAAGTTAATAGGATTACAGCTCTTCTTGAATCTCCTTTATAATGAAAACAATATTCTTTATGACGTTTCCCTCTTCCTATATTTCAAGCATCATCTCTAGTCAAACCTTCAGAAGAAGAAAGGATGAAGGAACATTAGAGGTGAGAGAGTGAGAAGTACTAATATGTATTGACCACTGAGTTTGCCAAACACTGTGCTGAGTGCAGAAATTAAGACATTTCATAATGAGAAAGTTGCCATGACTAACCCCAATTTAGAAATGAGTCAACTGAGTATTAGAGACTGTTCGTCATTCAACTCTTAAGCACAGCTGAAGAGTGTCAAATTCTGAGAGGCATACTCACAGACTTTCTGCTCTGCACACATCAGTTTATCTGCAGTTCGTGTAATTTACCATGTTCTTTTACATGCTTTTGTCTTCCTTTCTTCCTCCAGTTTTCCTTTATGATCTGCCCTTTTGTGAAAGTCTGATTTGAGGTTCAGATCTCATGCTATTTTGGCTCTAATAACTAACTGATGTCTTCAAGCAGAATAAACAATATTCCTCTACTCTCTTGTTACCTTGCTTTATAAACCCAAAGGCAGGGCAATACGGTATTCATCTTGGTTTCCAGAGGACCTGGAGCACGTGTGAAGTACTTGATGCATCTTGTGAAATGAAGAACGAACAAAAATGAATAAGCAGAGATCCACCAAACTGAATGGCCAAAAAAAAAAAAAAGAAGAAGAAGAAGAAGAAGAAGAAAAATGTGCAGAGCTTACAATCTTTCTCCATCCACCAAATGTTTGCTAACATAGTCCTGGACTTCTGAATTTCTTTATGTTCAACAGTGGTGCCTCAGTTAGAAATATCAAAGCTTTGTTTCTAATGAACGACTTGTATTTTAGACTTTTTCCTATCCTGGTTTGGGTTTCAACAACATTTACACATCACTGTTTATTGAGATCCTACAAAGAAAAGGAAGAACTTTTTTTTTCTTAGTAGACACTTTTCTTTTTATTGAGGCATTTACTATTTTTTTCGGTATATGCCAATATCAGTGTTAACATTATATGTATTAAATTAAATAAGAGCAGTTAAATAATTTGGCCCTTAGGAGCAAGAGTGGCTTGCCAAGTTTCTTTTTAAGATGAGTGGAATAAAGTTACAAATGATGAGGGTGATGTTTTGCTATATGGGATTCTAAAACTGAGGGCACCAGCTAAACTATGAGACATAATAGATTTTTTTTTTTTAAACAGGATGTAATGGAGGAAGGCAATAATCAAGGAAGCGTCTAATACCTGGAGAAAGATTTTGGGAAAAAGCAGAGGTAGTAATAGCAAATTATCATATCTTGCTTTATGGTCTGTAATATAAATCCTATTTCCCACCCCTTCACGAAATTTTCAGTAAAATCTGTGTTACTAAGATTTTTCTTTTAGTTAGATTTTTCTCTAGGACAGGACTACATGCCTATTTTGTATCAAGGTGGGTACAGGGTGAGGAAAAAGAACCCATGGGAATACAGTGGCATGTGAACTGCACTTATAATTGTCATTATTCATCCTTCTTTACTGAAGGATGATGCTGGTAGAAATAGAACTTGTAAGTCTGTGATGTGGAACTTCACGGTGCTTGTCTACCTGGCTGGATCATTTACAACCATCATCTAAGTGGTCTCCAAGAGGTCTCAGTATTCCATGTGGTTGGCCTCCAGGAGAAGAAATATTTTCTGTTCAGATGCATTTCCTTGTAATAAGCTGACATAGTTCGGGAATTTTACTTCACTCCATTACTAGTAATTTTTGAGATTTATTTTTTTCTAAAGTTCAGTCATTTTTTTTTTTAAGCAGGTAGAATGAAGAGTGCCTTTGTTTCTTGTTTGTGATACAGAGTAGGACATTTTGAGTTACAAGTCTTCAGAGTTTCCTTTCAAGTCTATCAGGCTATGAGCAGTAAGACTAGATGGAGTCAAACAGTCTCGCTCACTGGTGGACACAAATCCCAGAATATAGCTCTGTTTTCACTGTTTCAGAGCATCAACTTATTTGTGACATTGAGAAATGCAAGTATAGTCTTATTGATTTGGCGAATTTAGGCATTTTGTTTAAATAACTACTTTAAGAATTGTGTAACAGAGACTCAAAAGACTTGGCGGCTTCCATAATAAAAATATAGATCACAATTCTGACTCCATTTATTTAAGTAGAGAAATTGAATTTTTAAAATTCTTGTCTTAAACTTAACTTTATATAATCTAATCATGATTTAAATTTTTAGTTGTCTTAAAACAGGAAAGTAAATCTTTTGAATATTTAAGTAGAGCTATTTAATTTGTTAATAAATACATTTTATTTTATAATTATACATTTGGCTTTAAAGTTTTCTATCAAGACTCAGGAAAAGAAAATTTCTTCTGTTTCAGGTAGCAGCCTTGCATAAAAAAAATCTCATTCACAGCTTGTAAGGCAAAGTTTAAAAAAAATAAAACTTTGGAAACAAAAATGTCAATGCATTTATGATTTATTACATTTTCTAGAATATACAAAGTCTGTTGTAATGAGGGAAGAGTCTTTTATGAAGACAGGAAAGAAATAAATCCTTCAGTTGTGGTATGTGAACACAGATGGGTCGAAATTCGGGCTGATTTGGGTAGATATAAGCGCTTAGCAGATGTTACCCACAATGTGTATGTGGATGCATGTCTGTTTTGGACACAAAAGCTCATATCCTGCTGGTGTGTATAGTAGCATCAAGGTTGAAAATGACTACCACTTTAAAAGGATTTGGTTCTAATGTGGAAGGGGCAATTAATTTTTTTCTTACAGCACAGCACCTCGTCGTTTGAGTCCTCAGCTCCGACTCACTCCAGCCCTCCCTCTCACTCACTTCCCCTCCTTTTCCACCGCACACTATAATGAGGCACAGCTAGAGATTCCTTTCAAGAGGGAAAAAAAGGACGTCTCTAAGTGGTACAAATGGGCTGAAAATGTGTTCCTTCTACTCAGGAATGGCTCTTAACAGTGCATACTGAGAAAGGTCTATTTTCTCTGAACTTGTGACAAACACACACAGGCTTTATCTTCTGGTTTGTAAGAGTCAAAGCCATAAATGATGAGTGCTATGGCTCCTGGAGAACATTTTTGACTAGAATAGAGAAAAGTTTCCAAATCTATTGAATGGAGTTTCTGCTTTAACAGAGCACACTCAGAACAGGTTGAGCAAAAGATTGTAAATGAAGAAATTGCATATGAAAGAAGGAAGCAGGCAAAAAAAAAAAAAAAAAAAAATCAGAAGGAATCCCAGGACTTCTCTTTCAAATACAAATTTCATCTGAAAATATATTCATTTTCCTCTCCCACAATTCAATATGTAAAAAGAAAAGTGTATAAAGGTGCTATTTTTCCTTAAATATGTTATCTTTTTACTGATTATAGGAAAAAACCTTTTATGAAACTAGGGACTAAAAGTTAAGAGACAGAGGAAACCACATAAATGCATGCATTCAGGCAAAATTAAATAGTCTTTTTTTAAACATTCTTTATTGATTTATAATCATTTTACAATGTTGTGTCAAATTCCAGTGTTATTTAAAAATAAAAACTTCATAATACTATCTCAGTCATGAGAGTCACATTTACAGTAACCTGTACAAAGCAGAGAAAGCCATGATGTTACAGTGGTAATGTCAAGTTAAATAACTGAAAACTGTCATCTTTCATTTCCGCTCATGGTGAAAAGAAATCAAGTTTACAAATTGTTCTCCACCTTCTAAATTTCTGGAGGTGAATCTGTGAAGGTGAGGAGGAACTGTTGGCTGGGCTTTAAAACAAACAGGTGGAATTCCTGACATGACAGTTTGTCTTTGCCCGATATTAATGTCTCCACCTCCCCACCATATTTTTCATTCTCATTTCTGAAGATAACACAGTCTGGGTGTGTTTTTTCTTTTTTCGTTTCATACTTAGGAAAGACTAGCCAAAGCATATCCTCTTAGACTCTGAACTGGGTGATTTCTTTAGTCATGCTTTAGCTATGACCTTTTAGCACTGTGTGATGACTGGCAATCACAGGCAATTCGTCAGATATTACCAGTTCTGCATCTGACATCTGAATAAACAAAGTAAAATTAGTAAAAGCTAGAAAAGCAGAGTGGCCTCTTAGTGCTGGGTCTGTTCAAGGACTGTCAATAAAATACTAAGAAGGAGATACTAAAATATCTACCCCAACATAGCATTTTAATGTATGTTCAAAGATGTGCACTGACAATCCTGGCAAAACACGTCTCTAAATTCTGTTTGATTTTACTGACAAAAGGAGGTGGAGACTTCTAAAACCTATTTGATTGTGCTAAATTTGCTTAAAATGGATTGCAAGCAATGTGAACCAAGCAGGAAAGGCTTATCTCAGATGATGAATCCAATTTCTAAGGTGAAATTTATAGTGGAAGAGTCTTTTGAATGACAAAGAATGTGAGAGGAGGAACAAGATGATGAAGAAATGAGCACATTATTATTGTGAAATAATCTCTGGGCAGGGATCTTCGCAGAGGATAACAGTTATGTGCATATACGTATTATGAGCAATTATAAGACTGAGCAGTAGGTCCAGAAATTCAGCTTAGACAATGAGTTCCTAGGACATTTTTCTTCCCTTGATGCCTAGCACTGGGTGTGACACATAATAAATGCTCAATAAACAGTTTTTAGGTAATGAGAACTATATTTCAAAAAATATGCCTAAAATATTTATCTGATAAATAAATGCCCTTAATTTTAAAGATGCTAAATACTTAAAATTATCATCTACATTACTTAAGCAAGTAAAGCATCTTAGGCAATTTTGTACTAAATCTCCAGTCAGTCACTGCAAATGACTTCCAAACACAACATACATGAAAAGTGTTTACTATTGAGAAATGTCCAAAAATTGAACTCAGTATCTACATGCCACTCTAAGTCCTGAGCTCTATCAGTCTAGCTAGTCAATCCAACATGAGGATGAACTCGAGTAAGCAATCTCTGGATGGGAATAACTGGACAGTTAGCTTCTAAACTCCTTTCAACACATGTATTTTATCATTTGTTAATTTCTCTTCTATTTCTTCTTATATCCAGAAATCAAGGAGACAGCTTAGGCTGCGGTTTGATTATACAACTTCCTTCTTTTCCAACCCTGCAAGCATATGTATTTCAAGAATAATGAGTAGTAGCCTACAACAAGATTACCCTACTACTTGTTTTTGTGAATAAAATTGTATCAGAACACAGTTGTTCTTTTTTTTTGTATATTGTCAATACTGTTTTCACAACAGTGGCAGAATTTACAGTTGCAGCAGAAATCACATAGCCTTACAATATGGAAAATATTTACTAGCTGGCCCTTTATAGGAAATGTTTGCTGACCCTTGGTCTGGAATGATTTTTAGATATTTGGAGATATTTGGATGATTAATATGATTTCAACAAAATATCCAAGCATCATCCTCAAAACATGATGACTATTTTATGTAATAAAAACATGAGATCGGGCATTATTAAGATGGATATGGCTGACTTGCATTTTTTGGCCTATCAGTAACAGAGCTTTGCATCAGTACTCCTATGGTGAAATTGTTTTTAAAGTATACTAGCATATGAACTCTTGTACTTGACTAACATGTTTATCCGAGTATGAATATTTTCATTAACATTAAATAAATCATGTTTCCCCTGTGGTTGGCTTTGAGTTCACATAGCAAAACATTCTGATCTGTGTGAGAACACTGCTGTCTATATTACCGTCAGAATGGCTTTAAGAATACACAACACAAAGCACTTTTCTCTAAAAACGTTTCTAATTTGGAATTTTCTAATAAAGAATAAATCTTAATAAATTACTCTGCTGTTCCATTTTAAAAAAAATAATGATACACTATAACTTTTTCGTTTTAGATGTTTTTATTTTGTTACCTTTTTGTAACAGATAGTAAATATTATATCTCAACCTGTGTTTCAAATGAAATAAAAATTCTACGATGGAGTCATTCAGCTGAATGAAAGTTTTCTAAATTTTATGTGCCCTCTTTTCTACTCTTATGTAGAGTTTATATATTCATAAATATTTAAAAAGTCAGGTTTTCAAATCCAATATGACTGCAATCCATTTTAACAGTGAGAACTGAATTGTTTTTGCCCCTGTAGGTGAGTAAGATAGACAAGCTAATTGCCTTTTTAACTTACAGATTTTCAGCCCGAGATCTCATTATCATTTACTTTCAGGAATGAATTTCTCTCAAGTTCTGATGGAGAGTATAGCTTCTTTTATCATAAAATCATGAACCCTTTACCTTCCCTATCTTTCTCTAAGTTCCCATTCTGGGTACTTGAAAGAGGACTGATTTTCCTCATCATTGTTTCAAGTGCTTCTTAGAATAACTTTAGAGAACAAGAAACGTATCACATTAGCATAACAGAATACTTGAAAAATCAATGACTGCGCCTCGGTAGAAATGACTGTACCCATAACCAATATTCTAGACATTTAGAAAGGTCATAGAGAACTTCTTTAAAACTCTGTTCACAGGAATCGTTACAACTGACAAGTTTCTATCTGTCATCTCTAGAGCCATTCTATCATTTTAAATACCTTACAACTGGTATCATAAAAGTGATTCCCCTGGTAAAGTAGCTTATTTGAAAATCTCAGCTGTCCGATCTGGAATTAATGAAACATAAATTCACACACATGCACACAGAGAGAGGCACACACACTAGTTTCAATCTATATTGGAGTAAGCGGTCTGGAACGATCCTAGGCCAGGGTAAACTAGAGCAAACAGACTCTGAGAGGGGAAATATTCAAGGCATACGTTGCATGCAGGAAAAACAGTTTAAGTATAAGTACAAGGGATGGCACGTTACAGAAAGTCGATAGAGATTATGAGTTATTCGCTTTATAGTTTTGATTTGGATCCATCTCTGAGTATATTTCAGTTTTCAGTTGGGAAAATGGAGCTTATTTTTTATTGTACAGTATGCACTTTTATTTATATTTCCGAAGAAGTCTTCAGTAATTTTACAGATACATATTGCCAATGTAAGTGTTTTATTTCAACTACGTTTACTAAACTGATGCCATGGACATTGCTCTTAGAACCTCTTTTAGTTTCAGCGAGCACATCGTGTGTCTAAGAGACAGAGGCCTTCCTGTGCCTCTGTAATTTACAAACTTGAGTTAATTTCTTAATGCTTAACGTAGGGAAAATAAAATGATTAGCACACTGAAGTTATTATGGAGATGAGAAAAGGTAATTTGTGTCAATGAGCAACACAACTGCGTCATTTTACGGATTTATGTTTTCATTATACGGCTACTGAGTGGATTTTATAGCGACAGTGGCTTTATTTTTACTGAGTTTTATAGTCTCATGAGGGTGTATTTGGCGAAACGAAGGAAAATATTGGAATACAGATTATTGTTATAGGTCAGAATTTATTTTCACAAATAATATATGCCAACAACATAATGCTGGGTAGCCAAAGGTGGGAATAGGAAACTCTGTCTAGGTTATATGTGAAGATGCTATCATAGCATGGTGGCAGTGATGAGTGAAATTGGATAGATATGAGATTTACTTTGAGGTGAACAGGAAGGAACTTGAAGAAAGAGAAGCATCATAAATACAGTCACTGTTATTTATTTTAATATAAATGACTTTAAAATTTCAATTCAATTAATTTAATTTTGTTTTATTTTTGTGTGTGTGTCTTTAATAACCTGGCAGATGCCATTTATTCTGATGTGGAAAACTTCAGGGGGTCAGACTACTGTTTTTACAGTTGTTTCTAGTGTTTGGAGGATGTGTATGTAAAAGATATGTTAAGGGTGTCAATTCTGACAGGATAATTTTGAGATATCCAAGAGTCAGACAAGTATAGATATCAAAAACCTTGAGAGAGATGAGTGTGAATCTTAAATGTAACTTCAGGGCTGAGGATGCTTTGGGACTTTTGCGGTGGTAAGTAAAGTCATGAGAATGGATGAGCCCATCCAGGACAAAGTGAAGGGAGGACAGAAGAGAGGACCTAAAACTGAGCTCAGAGACACTCCCAAACCTAGCAGCTGGGCACAGAGGAAAGAGCTAACAAACGAACACAAACTAATGAAGTCCACTAAACCCAGGATATGTGGTGTCATGAGACCCCAAAAGAAGAGACTCTTTTAAGAATTGGTAACAGGAAGGTAGAGGAAGAAGGGTAGTCATTATTGCCAAATGCTTCCAAGAGGTAAAAGAAGATGATGTCACAACATTTCCCATTGATTTTAGTTAGAGTAAAATCCTTAGTAACCTGGTCTAGAGAAATTTTAGTTGAGTGGGTGTCAAATGCACAATAGAAGACAGTTGGTAAAGTGGAGACGGTGGATGTAGACATTTCTTTGAAGAAATATATACATATATTTAATCTATTAGTCGGTATATGTATTAATGTATATATCTGCATGCACATTTATATTTATATGGATAATATAATGAATGTGTGTGCATATATATTAATGCATGTGGTAGTTTATATATATATATATATATATATATATATATATATGCATGTGTCTATACACACACATATACATACATATTTGAATCAGAGATATGTGAACGTGATTAAATGATGAAGAAGAAACTAAGGACCTAGAAGAGAAGAATGATAACTAATGATAAGGATAAGAAACCCCAAGCAGAACACTAATTGGGTTTTCATTAGAAGAGGGACAGTTGCTACATTTTAAAAGAGAATCAGAAGTCTTCAAATAGGTGGAATTATCAACTCTGTGGTAGTAAATAGTGATAGTGTATCTCTGTCAATGTCCCTTTTTTCTCATTAAACTATGAGGTGACAATGGATGAGGGTGAGGAGGGGATGTACAGTTATAAAGACAGAAAAGAGAATTCAAATAGTATCTTAGGTAGTAGAGCTTATTATGGAAGCGTTGACAGGTACATTCGTTTTTCTGCCATGTGGCACATTGCACATAAAACAACATGCTTTTATTATGTCTTAGTTCCAATGGATCGGGAGTGGCTGCCCTGCTCAGCTGGTTCCTCTACTCAGGGCTTCACAAGGCTGCAGTCAAGGTGCTGACTGGGGGGCAGTGTCCTCTGAAGCTCCAGGTGCTCTTCCAAGCTCATATGGCTGTTGGCAGAACTCTCCTGCTCTTTGCAGCTATGGAACTCATGACACATTGCTTCTCCTAGGCCAGCCTGGAAGGTCTCAGCCCTCTTTAAAGGGCTTCCAACTGATTGAGAAACTATAAAGCTCTATTTTTGGTTCTGGAAATAAAGTCTCTGTAACTATAAAACCCACTTCATTTTATTGACTCACACACTAGTTTTTGTACCCTTTAGATTCCATGATCCATTACTATGATCATTTTTTTTTTTTTTAAGTTAACATTCTCAGCTCCTGTGACCTGGCCTCTTTGTCATTCTTGCTTATGGCCTTCCACAGTCAAACTCAACTAACTTTTACTACCTACCCTGGAGACAATGTTCATTGCTACTGATAAATCAGATATTAATAAGTGACTAGGCCCCAGGTTGAGTGTTACAAACATGAAGTGCAAGTCACACAGCACTCTCATTTTTATCTATATGTAATAAATATATGCATGCTTTCATAGGACAATGACAGAGTTGAGTAATTGTGATAGAAACTGTTAGCCTACAAAGATTAAAATATTTACTAAGTGGCCTTTTAAAGAAAATCTTTGCCCACCTCTGATCTAGATAACATAGAGGAATCATAGAAGAGAGGTTAGTACAGCCAATGAATTAAAAGGAAAGGAGATGTAGGTGAAGACTGGGTTGCTTGACGTTGTTATCTTGGAGATTCGTGTGGTTTTGGAGTATAAAGGGTGAAAAAGATATAAGCAGATCTGTGAGAGCAGGATATTGGTTGTTTATACCTCACTGCGAATGAAGGTAGGAGAAAGGTTGGACTAAGACACTCTGAACAAGATCTCTAGTTTACAGTGAGTGTCAGGAGGATTGGCAGGACCATGGGGAGGGCAAAGTAGATGCCAGTTAGAGTTCATGGTGGGAGATCCAATGGAGCACCGTTGATACCTATATGTATGTCACTTGTGGCTTTTTTTTAACCTTTTTTTCTACCAGCAAGGTCTGAAAGAAAATGATATGGTAATTAAAAGTTCCATCTTCAGTCACCTGTCCCTTAGTTAAGAATAATCGGACAGAATGAAAAATTAAAAAAGCAAGCCAAAGAAAAGGGCAAAAGTATGGAGACAGTAAAAATGATCAGTGATTGCCAAGGGTTGTGATGAAGGGAGGCATGATTAATGGGGCACAAAGGATTTTTAGGGTAGTGAAATGATTCTATAGAATGCTCCAATTGTGGATGCATGTCATCATACACTTGTCTAAACTCATAGAGTCTAAAACACCAAGAGTGGACCCCAAAGTAATGGGTGACGATAATGCATTGCTGCAGGTTTATCAGTTGTAAAAAGTGCACCACTTGGTAAGAAATATTGATAATGGGGGAGGCTATGTATGAGTGGGGGTAGGGGGTATATGAGACCTCTGTACTTGCACTTTCTTTTTTTTACTGAAGTATAGTCAGTTTACAATGTTGCGTCAATTTTGGGTGTACAACATAATGTTTCAGTCATACATATACATGCATATATTCATTTTCATATTCTTTTTCATTATAGGTTACTACAAAAGATATTGAATATCTCTGTACTTTCTGCTCAACTTTGCTATGAACCTGAAACTTCTCTAAAAAATAAAACCTATTTAAAAACAAATAAAGAAACAGAGGCCTACAAGGGAAGTGTGTCCAGGATACAGCCAAATTGCAGTTGAAGTCAAAGGAGTGGAGGGAACCTTCTGAGAAGTTGTCACGTAGCTGCATCTGTTCATCATAAAGTTGTTGAGAGTACTGTGGAAAGCTTTGAGCAGGCTATAGATTGGGTGGGATTAATATACTCTATTGATCATCAAATGGAGAGGAAACCAGATGAAAAGAGATGAGGGGTTTAGACTGAGGGGTTAGACTCCTGAGAGCCACAGAGATGAAGACAGACAGAAGGAATGACAGGATTCGTCCTGATGGTCTGATCAGCGTGTTTCGGGAATCCATGTGCTCTTATTCTTCTTACAAAAATTTCACAAATGTATTTTAACATTATAAGTCACTCTAAAACATGCAATACTTGCTCACAGATCTTATGCTATCCGATATAATTGAAATCTTTCTTATGTAGATATGTTATTCCTGAATTTTCTGAAAAAAAAAAAAAAAAAAAAAAAAAAAAAAAAAGGATTGAAATCTAGAGTCCAAAAGGAGATAGCTAGTTTATAGTGAAGATGGACAAGGATATAGTCTTATAAATATAATTTTACTTGTGCTTCTACATCATGAGTGCTTCTGTAGAAGCAGAGTAGAGTATTATCTAGATTTACAACATATTGAAGAGAAAAAAACCTAGACCAAGTATCTTCAAATTGCCCCACTAACATTTTGTAACTAAAATGAAAAAGCCTCAGTTTTTCCTATCTTTTTTTTTTTAACATTTTTTATTGAGTTATAGTCATCTTACAATGTTGTGTCAAATTCCAGTATAGAGCACAATTTTTCAGTTATACCTGAACACACACACACATATACACATATATATATATATATAGATATAGATATATAGATATATATATACCTTGTCACATTTTTTTCTCTGTGAGCTACCATAAAATCTTGTATATATTTCCCTGTGTTATACAGTATAATCTTGTTTATCTATTCTACATTTTGAAATCCCAGTCTGTCCCTTCTCACCCCTGCCCCCAATTTTTCCCATCTTTAAAATGGGAATAATAAAACTACCTAACTGTGATACTGCATCAATGAAATAACGTGTGTGAAATTGATTTGTAACTATAATGCATTATAAAAAAATGTTAAGTAATAGTATTTTTAGCTCATTCAGTACTCTGTTGGGAAATATTCCATAACTGGCAAATTCTGCTCCATTTCACCCATGAAACCTACAGATTCAATACTTCTAAGGTGAAGTTTCTATTGTTTCTGGGTCAAATATTTTCAGAGTTTCAACAGTTTAGTCCTTAACTTTTCCTTGAGTCTGATGCATGCTGTGGTTCACTCCACAAACTGCAGCAAAGTGTCTCTGCATTTACTGGAAAGGAACTTAGCTTAAAAATTACATGCTTACAGCAGAGTTTTACTTTTTCAGAAAATCACTTTTCAAAGTTTTTAAGTAAAGATTTTACTTAAAAGTTTTCATTTAGATTTAAAAAAAAAATAGTCAGCAATTCATTATTGCCTTCATCATCTTTGACCGTCACCTCATCACCTTTGTCTTAGCCCTTATCCTCATTGTTGCCGGAACTGGCCATGCCCCGCTCAGTTCTATGCACAATGCATTAAGGAAAGAGTTTGCTGCCCTATAGCAAAAGGGATTTATGAGGGTTCTGAGATTATTCCCAATCTTATTATGCACGAAGTCTCCAGATCATACAGAAAAAGTGAGGAATGATTTTTTCCTTTGTCAATGTGTAGATAATTTCTTCAATACTCCTTTTTGCATGTGCGTGTAAATGCCTTGTTTAGACACGGATTCATTCATTCATTCTTGTTAAACCCATTTTGTGGGCTTGAGGGAGAAATAAAAAAACAGAGAAAAATTATCCAGGAATAAAATTGTATACTCCAGGATCAGAGCGCCCTGCAACTAAGACTTCATAATGAATGAGCAGTTCTCTTTTTTCTTCTACACTCAGTGGGAAAATCTTCTTAGGAAAAATATTTTTCCAAGTAAAAGATTCTTTCAGCATGTTTTAGAGTAGGGGACAAGTAGCAGAGTGAATTAATAGATGGTTAATGATTCACCAGGTAAATCCAGGGGATCAATGATTACTTCCGATTTCAAATTTCCTCCTTTGTTATTTAGTTCTGCCTCTTACTTTTTCACTGAGAGTATGCGTCTCCAGTCTCAAAAATATGACTCACCATTAACATGCCAAATAATCAGCAGAGATGTGCTGATTTAATACTCTTTCATTTGGTTTATGACAAACTGTTGTTGGTGTTCATTAGACTCCTATAACTTACCTGTTTAATGTTTATTGGCCAGATGTCAGTGCTTCTCTTTCTTAAGTGAACTTAATTATTGCCCAAAGAACATTACATTTGACTTCTTTACAGGCAGATCAATATGACTGACAGTGAAATAAATATTGCTCATTATTTTAAATTGTTGTACAACATACAGACCACCAAATTAAAGGGAAATGGCGGTGGTTATTAGCCGTTTATGCAGATTTGGGTATTGCTTTCCAAAGTCCCTGCACCTGCTCCTTTGTAAGATGCTTTTTCTTAGGACTGAAAGACAATAAATCACGTAGGTATTCAGGATCAAGTACAGACATCCATCAGAGCTGTTTATTGTGGGTAGAGATGAAGGGTTTTTTTGTTTTTTTTCTTTTTTTATGGAGGCAGATATTCTTAGGAACATGCAAAAATGTTACTTTACTTCCCAAGGTGAATGAGAGTTGCATTAACTAGCCATGGTGTTATTTGGGCCAATTTCAGCTCACTTGAAATTCATGAGTTTAGAGATCCAAACCAAAACACAAAGGAAAAGTGGTTTTCATGCCTATTCTTATTGTTCAAGAGTGCTTAAATCAGACACAAAGAGTTTCATAAGGCTCTCTGGACATCACACAGGTCTTTCAAGAACACTATTTTGATGATTTAGATTGTCAGAAAATAATGCAGAAAAATACTGGTAACAATTTATTTGCTACAGTGAGAATATTGTATATGAAAGAAAAGTGCTCTGTGAAAAGCATGCTTGTGTTTTTATTATTTAAGGAGCATCTAAAATAGTTCAGCAGTTTTGAAGGCACTGAAATATAAATGCTATATTTTAATCCTGGCATTACATTTCCTACTGAACCAGGTTTACTCAATCTTATGATAACCACTTAACTTACTAAAACTTTTATATCAGTAGAGGAGAAGTTTCATGTCGTAGTGCCATGATAAACTGTCAAAACACATGATCATTACTAAAGAATTAGAATGCTGTCAAACATGTGTAATTATTCCCATATTTAAATAACGTGTTAGTAAATCTGTAACAAAACATCAAATGATATCAGAGTACAGTAAGAATGTCTGGATAGTAAGTAATAACTGAATAAAAGGAAGGGTCAATATACTCAGAATGTACAGAACTTTGGATTGTCAACCTCATCCATTATGTGTCAAAGGTGAATTCCAAATTAGTCACTTATCTTTACAGTCTTTGATTTTAAGTCTGTGTTCAAGTAAACGGTATTTAAATTTGAAGAGTTACCACTCGTGTTTAGATGCATTGTAAAGTCTCGGCTCCATTCCCACTCTGTTTAGGTGGTCTTTCGTAATTCCGTAACTTATTTCCCATAAAGTCTTCACTCAGTAAGCATAGTACAAATTTTATGGTGTATTTCAAACAGTGTGAACTGAAAACATAATGAAGCAACATAACTGAAAACAAACCCCAGCAAATAAAATGTGTTGATTTATTTACATATTTAACAAATGTGATTATGTAATAAGGGGCAGAGATTATACCAGAGACTGGAGATACTCTGAGACTGACCTAGACTCTGCTTTTTGAGAGAACAGATGTATGAGTGGGTGGTAATTCCATTGCCAAGCATAGATATATTTTTGTCTTGTAAGAAGTATGTTCTGAGCAAGCCTACCCATCTACTAAAGAGAAATGTTTCTCTTTAATAATTTTTGGCTATTTATTTGCTATGTTGTCTAGCACCTCACTAGAATATAAATGGTTTGCAGGTAGAAAATTTGTAAAGTTTGAACAAGCACCTTTGTATCCTAAGGGCAGAGAGCTGATTGCAACAAATTTGTGTTGAGTGGGTGAATAAAGAAAAATAATCATCAGCATGTTGGTCTAGATGTGCTGTGGCAATCAATACAGGTTTTATTTCTCAGTTTTTATAATCATATTTTAAATTTGATTTTTCTTTAAAAAGAAAGCCTTACTTTAGACCAATCTTAATGTTTAGATGTTTCCAATCTTTACTTTCCTGGATAATTTATTTTGAAATTATCTGGATATTTTGTTTTAAGAAATGCAACCCCACAAAGTAAAAAAAAAAGTGTAAATAAAATAGTAAAATTAGCTAATGTTCTTTTTTTCCCTGTGTGAGGCAATATTACACTGTTTTCATATATTATCTTATTAATACTCAATATTGACTAGGTTACTCCCATTTTAAAGATAAGAACATGGAGGCTTAGAACGCTTAAATGATAGGATCATTGTCTCTAAACTAGTTGAAGTAGAAATTCAAGCTTAGCTCTACCTGATTGTAGTATCTTAAAATAAATATCTGCACAAATAGGAAATAGATTTTACAGTAAAATAACAATAGTATGTGTTCTTGCTATGAAACAAGCATACTGACATGAATTATTGCTTATAAGATAAATTTTTAATTTCCCTATCACTTTGAGAGTGTGAACCTTCAAATCTACTGTACTGTATCCATTTTCAATGGGAGGTCTGTAGAAAAAGATGGAAATTCTCTTACTACCATCTAACATTTATTGGTCCTTTGGGAAAATCATAGAGACATAAAAAGTGACCCCCCCTTTATTTCTTGTAAAACTTCTTTGCCTTAAAATCAATCATTTCAGATATTGTTATAGCTATGTTATCATTTTTATTTGTTCATGTTAATGTGTATGTGCACATATACATACTCGTGTGTATATATTTCTCTCATTTTATTTTCAGCATTTTGGTCCACATAGTTTACATGTTTCCTTTAAATAACATATATCTGAATTTATTTTATTTTATCCACATTGACACCTTTTGTTTTTTAACAGGAGATTTAATCCATTTACATTTATTATGATTATTGATATTTTGGAAATATTTTGTCCATCTTACTTATTGTTTCATAATTGCCTTGCTTTTTCTGTTTTTCTCCTTTTTGTCTTATTTTGTATAGATTGAAGTGGCTGAAGGTTTTACTTCAATCCACAGCATCGTTCCTGTGTTAGTAGGAAGCTGTAGACACTGTTATTTTAGTGGTCACCCTAGAAATGTTAGCTTACAATTAGAATGTCAGCTCCATGCAGGCAAGTACATTGCCCGTATTATTAAACATTATGTCCTCATGCTAAAATAGCATCTAGAACAAGTTAGTTTTCCAATAATATTTGTTAAACAAAAAACAGTATCGCTTGTATTGTCCTCACAATTTAAAAAATAACCAAATGCATTAGTTCTTATTCTTAACTTCTAACTTACTCAGTAGCTTTTTTGATATTTTGTTTTTTCTAAGTAGCCATTTTAAACATTATATTGTCTTATGTAACCATCATTTGTTTATTGTTTTCTTGAAAGATAGATTCATTTAGCTAGACAAATCTACTTTTAAGTTTTACTGAAATTTAACAAAATGTGCCAAAAAAGTCCAAACGTGTGTCTCTTTCTGGCAGGTGGATCTCTCACTGTGTTTTCAGCAATCTCATTCAATCTTTTTGACCATTATATCCCATAGGGTCTTAATATTATCTGCAAAAAGTTGTTGGAAAGGATGAGAGAGCATAGTGATTTGTCTCTTAAAAGGCTTTATCTAGAGATGGTACACCTCACTGTGTCCAACATTCCACTGACCAGAACTATTCAGACTGCATCACCTAACAACAAGGGAAAGAGGAAAATAGAGTATAGCTGTGTCCTGAGGCAAAGAAGGAAGAAACTGGTTTGGGGCATGAGATCTTTTCCATACACATTATAGTTATTGTCTTTCTCATACTTTAAAGATATGAATCCACCATCCTTTGGTTTCTAGTTTGGCTTTTATTAAAAAAAAGTTGTCAGCCTGCCATTCTTTTAGAGATCATCTTTTTTTGGTTCTACTTTTAAGGTCTGCTCTTTTTCACTGAAGTTCTGCCAGTCCTATAATATAAGTTTAGGTGAGGATTTATGTTTATCTGTACAGCTTAAATGTAACTGAATTCCTGAATGTATAATTTTCACTGGCAAAATTATCAGCCATTGTCATTAAAAATACTGCTTTTCCCCCCTCATTCTCTATTTCTCCTTCTGGAACTCTGTATAGCTTCTATGCACTACCCTACCTTTCTTGTTGGTTAACTTGTTTTTATATTTTCTATGTTTCCTTGTTGCATTCCAAAGTATTTTTTCAAGTTCATCTTTTCTAATGCTTTCTTCAGCTATGTCTAATCTATTTCTTATTTCATGCATTGTTTCTATAATAATCATTAAAATTTCCAGTTTAGATTTTTTTTTTTTTGCATTTTTGCATGGTGGTTCATGACAGTATTTTTGCTGTATGTATATTGGTTCCCTGTTGCTGTTGTAAAAATCTATTATAAATTTAGGGACTTAAAACAACACAAATGTATTATCTCATGGTCTGAAGTCCTGAATTCCGAAATGCTCTTTGTGGGGCTCCAAGACTGTATTCCTTCTGGAGGCTCTAAGGGAGAATCTGTTCTTTGCCTACTTAAACTTCTAGAGATTGGACACATTCCTTGGCTCATGGCTGCATCACTATGGCCTCTGCTCCCTTTTTTTTCATCTCTTCTTCTCTGTGTCTCTGACCCTCCTGCTTCTCTTTCTTGTAAGGATCTTTGTGGTTATATTACCTCCACCTAGCTAATTACAGTAAATCTCCCCATCTCAAGATCATTAATTTAACCATAACCGCAAATTTCCTTTTGCCATGTTAAAGTAATATATTCACAGATTCTAGGATTTAGAAAGTGGACATCTTTGTGAGGACATTATTCTGCCTATAGCAATATGTAAATTGTACCTTAATGTAAATTTATAAACAAATTCTGCTTTTTTTGTAAAAAACTAACCAAGAACAGCAACAAAGAGAACCAGAGAGATAATGTTTAAGACATTTGCAAGAATCAAGCTGTCTCCCTTAGCATGAAATAATCAGACTTAAGTTTCCTCACTGTATACACTGCAAATAAAAGAGTTAGGAGAACTACTTCTTTAATGATCATTTACCCAGTTCTAATATATTTTTTAAAGAAAACTCTATCTCCAACCACTGAACACAGTAATTCTTGATATCATATATACATAATGCTCACACTTTTCTTCTATTCATCTTGGTAACAAGGTTAGTTTTAAAAATTATAACTCATGAGAAAAAAAAAAGTGATAGATCTTAAGAAGTTTCAAGTTGACAAGTTTTATTTGACATTAACTCATCAAGTCATTGAATTCTTATCTCATCCTGGCAAAATTTAAAAGACAAAAAGGTATTGTATTTCTCATGTCTATTTATAGTTGTTCCTGCGTTTCTTCAAAGAAATTTGATTAAAATTTCCCAGGTTAGATTTGGAAAAGTAGGAAAAATTGGGGATCACTAAATTGTTAAGTTAAATATAATAAACCATCCATAGCAGTAAATGTCTTAGTTCCTGGGCCAAGAGGGACATAGAAGGGAAGATTTTCTCTGCCAATCACAGTCTCTTTCTGACATCTTTTTCTCTAATGAAACTCTTGAAATGTTTTATGAGGAAAAAGCTATTTTCTTCCATGTTATCAGTTAAAATATATTTTCATGAGTTGCAAAGGACAACGGCTAGGACGACTGCCTATAAACTTTAGGACTGAAGTTTTGTTTTGTCTGCTCTGGGAATGTCAGTACCTTATTTTATCCCTAGTGTTAGGAAAATTATATGATGCATCTATTTTATCTTTCATTAGAGCAATGCAGATATATTCTCTCTCAACACTACAAAACTTGCTAATCTAACCGGTTTAGCTCTGTGTGTTTATCTTAAAGATACGAGACCTGAGAAGTTTTATATTATGTTTTCAAATTTTTACAGCTTTGCAGCTAGAACTGTATGAATTTTCCATAAATATTGGAGAGAGAAAGCAGTAACCTTGATATTTGAGAGAACTAGTACATAAAACAAAAAACAGACAGGAACATTTGTTCAGGGAATCGTTTTTTCTTTCTTTCCTTCTTCCTTTCTTTTTGATTTTTTTTTTAATATATAAAACTTTGGGCTGCATTCAGTGACAATTCTAATATCCCTGACACTAAATCTAATTTCTTTCTTTGATAACAGGCATTACTCATGATCCTTCACTTCACTTCTTTAATAAAAGAACCATTACTGGGAGAATTATTCTTTCAGTTTTTCTGTTTTCACTGCTATTCTCTGTGTGTGTGTGTGTGTATTTGTGTGTGTGAGATATACACTAACCCAGGTGAAAAGATGTATTTATTAAATCAAGGCATGGTCATCGTAGGAGACAAATTTATTTATTTTTATTTTTAGGTACTCTTCTTTATCTTATATTTTGCAATCAAAATTGTTGTAATACAAGGAGATGGTCAGCTTTTGATGAGTACATTGGTTTCCATGTCAGAATAAGACAAGTTTATGTTGCAGTAACACATATCCCCAGAGCATCAGTGGCCTAAAGTAGCCAAGGTGACTTTTCTTCCTCTTACTTTTCCATTACAGGTTGGTGTTTGCTCTTCTCCCTGTGGTCGTCGTTCTGGGATGCAGGCTGATGGAGGGACCACAGTCCCGAGTGTTGGTGGTAACTGTGAAAGAAAAGAGGAGAGAGAAACATAGCACATTGTGCTATTTCTTAAAAGCCACAATTAAGTTCTTAAAGAAATAGGGCATACCACTCCTGCCTAATTTCCTCAGTCAGATCAGCCTGTAGTTGTGTCTACTCTACAGATGTTGAAAGGCCAATGACACAATATGCCTAAGCGAGAGAATTCATTATAAGACTGGATAATTTCAAGTCTGCTAGTGATTTTTAAAAATCTCATGTTACTAATTGACACAATTCAAATTGCTTCACTCTTTATAATTCATGTGTCTTTTTATAAATGTCTTCCTCACCTTCTCCAAGCCCAAAATTGGTTATTTATTAAATGTTTTCATCTTTCATTTCATACCCTCATCACAGGCATTACTCATACAAGTAACTGCTTTTTGCAATTGATCTGTTTATTGGATTAGTTTTATCTGACACATAATTGATACCACTTTATAACACATTGCATCATTTTTTTCCTACCTCCCTGCTTTGGAAATTTTACAGTTGATTCCTTTGTGAAGTTTGTCTGTGTCCCACTGTCTCCATTTATGCTTTTTGGTGGCTCATCTGAAAGGACTATATCAAGAAAGAGATGAATATTGGAAAGATTGCCATGTTCAAAGATACTAAAGTTCTATATGCTCCTTTCATTTTCCTTCCTGTCAAATCAATGCCATCTGCACTCGATTCTGTCAAGATACTGAGTGATCTCAGGGAACACATTCATTTCATGGAATGTCTACACTGACCGTGATCTGAAAAATGTGAGGGTACATTTATACATTTTTCCTCTCAATTCTACCATCAATATCCTGTAAAGAAATGGGTAGAAATAGCATACAGGTTAATAATTCATATCAGAGGCAGGTAGAATATATTTAGCAACCAAATTTTTGATGGCCTCATTCATTATCTTTTCTCCCGTCTACGTTTATAGAATTTGACTATTTACAACCTGCCTTATGGCTTTTCTTAGCATACCTAAATGCTTGCCCTTGCTTTGAAATACTAAAATCACCATTGAAATAATGACTTGACGACCTGACTCTGAGCATTTTTTGTCCTAGCAAAGTGACTGACTTGCACGTGGCAATTGACTCTCTGTAACATATCTGAGGGAAATTGAATTCCTGATATCAGTTCTAGTTTATTGGGGCCAGCTCCCTTGCTTTCTCCCCAAGAATCGGATTTATAAGTATCTGACTTTACTTGAATCATCTTACTTTGACCCTTAATGACTCCAGTGTTTAATAATATTGCTTAAGGGGTGGATGTTACCTGCATGTTGATTATTTCTGTGCCATCGGACCTCCTGTTACTTCTTACTCTTCCTTTACACTGCTGCAACTCTGGGCTCCTCTAATCTCAGAGCCATCAATGCCACAAGCCGCCTGAAACCCACTATGTATGCTGCTCCTTGCTCCTGACATAGTCTTTTCCAGGTATCTCAGCCAACTCTTGCTCCCTTTTGTTTTTTTCATAAATCATCTCATCATTGTCATACAGAAGACCGTAAGAAGAATAGGAATTAAATACATTGCCTTAGTCCATTTAGATTGCTATGAAAAAATACCAGGCACTGGGTGACTTAACAACAGAAATGTCTTTCTCACAGTTCTGGAGGTTAGGAGGTCAACAGTCAAGGTACCAGCAGATTTGGTGTCCAGGTGAGAACCTGCTTTCTGGTTTATAAATGGCCTCTCTTCTTCCTGTGTCCCCACCTGGCAGAGGGGCAGGGGAGCTTTCTGGAGTCTCTTTGTAAGACCACTGATTCCATTCATAAGGGGTTCACCCTCATGACCAAATCACCTGCCAAAGGCACCACCTCCTAATACGATCACGTTGGGGATTATGATTTCAACATATAAATTTTGGGAGGACATGTGCAGTTCATAATACACACAGAGAAAAAGTTAATCAAATATGGACTTTAAACATCCAAGTTCCGTGATTCATTGTTTCTGAAAGCTTGATTCAGATAATGAATCATTATGTATCAGTCAGGATAGCATTTATTGTTTGTAACAGAAAATTTTAATTAAAAATAATAAGAAAAAACAGATACTATTCTATGCAAATGAACATTCCAGAGCTACGTTTACTTGAAGTAAGCCTTAATCCAGGGCTTAAGTGGTGTGAGCGGGACCTCATTTCTTTCCTTCCCTTTCGGCTTGTCTTCCTCTGTACTCTCTCACTGCTCAAGCAGGCTCTCTTGGTGCCCCAACCAAACCCAGGACTGTACTCTTCTTCATTCATGGTCAGCAGAGAAGAGAAAGCTGTCTTCTTCAGTAGCTCAAGAAAAACCCCAGAACTGAGTTTCATTTATCCTGATAGGCCTGCCATGGATGAAAAACCTAGAGTACGGATTGGGAAGGGAGGGAAAAGGAGAAGGAGAGACAAAGAGTTTATTCTCTACTTCTTTTTTCTCTCGGGTTGATAACAGGTATTGAAAAAACATGAAATTAATGTATAGATTTCTTTAAATTATCACCTTAACCTCCTACAAACTACATCGAGCACATTCATTCATCACAAGCTGTACAATTTTTTTGTCTTTTGCTGATATTGCCTGATAAGGGCTAGTTGATAAACCCAGCCACATGAACTAATTTACTTTCAACTTAATGTGTTTGGGATGCAGTTTCAATATGTTCCTATGCAAGAAATGGCATGTCCCATCATTTTCTTCAGTACCTACGCATATTTGAATAAACATTCTATACTATATTGTTATATTGTGTTTTTCAGCTACTTTACTGTTTTTAATTACTACAAACAAATGCACACTAATTTTTTGAAAAAAAATAGTACTCTACACATGTCATCACTGAAAAATTGGAGAATGACAAGTGATATTTTAGATTCAGACTTCCACTTCTTTCTGTAATTTTTATATTTTGTTAGAACAAGAACAGAATTCATAATTATTTACAATATGATTGTCAACATATCTCATGAATTATTACCCATTTGATGCTTAAACTTACCTTTCCATTTACTAATAGTAATAGAGATATTCATCAAATCCAATTTCTAGTTAATGGTCAACTATATAGCTTTTTGCCTTCAAGCAAAAGCATTTGATCCAATTACATTTATAGAAGGTGTAAAAAGAATACAAATTAATTATGGTTTGTTGACTTGAAGATACTAGTCAATTATTTTGATTGAATTTATCAGTCACAATTCAGTCAGTTGGGTTAATCTAATGTTTCGTGCTGTTCTTATGTAGTGATTGGTTATGTCTGCAAGCTAAAGATGATAAAGACACAGTTTGTAGGAGAATGAATCATGTATCTAAATCTGATTGGCTGGTTGAATTTTCTGCTTTTCACAGGTAACTTAGGTTTGAGTGAATGTGCTTTCTTTGTTTTTTTAAGCTGCAATTGTTAGAGTTATAAGAGACCAGGGATGTGTTAACATGTATTACCTAGGGAAAAAACAAAATGAAACATTACTTCTCCATTTCTCTTTACATTTCTAACATTTTCCCTTTAAAATTCTCCATGAAGTCCAACTGTCTTCATCTTGCCTACTAGATGTCAATGATTCATATTCAATTCCCCCATAATCCTGAAATTTCTATTTTTATTTTTATCACTGTTTTTCTTTTGTGATACCTTTTCAAACATGCTTCTCAAAATGTGGTTGGAGGTTAGCTGGATGAACTTAACTGATATAAAAAAATTAAAAAGTCATCTTTCATATCGTGAGAAAATGACACAAAGAATAAAGGTGTTTATTTTATATGTGCTTAAAAGTTTTTTACTAGTAGCTTCCTGAATTATGAAATTTAACTTTTAACTTACCCAAGAATAATGAAATCTCAAAATCACTGTACTTTGGTGAAATTCAGCTACCTCAAAATTCTTAGATGCACGTAATTAGAATCCTCACATTTTTGCGAAGGACTCTTTGGTGTCAATAAATATTCTATATTGCTTTGGATTGGTCCCGAGAGGATGATCAATTGCTAACTTGGCAATTGGATAATTTGGCTAATTAAACAATTTGAATGTTCAATTGCTAATCTTTATTTTATCTTTTATGAAGTATGCATGGCAAGGAGTTGTGATTGTCACCCACACCTGCTCTCCTGATCCCCACCATCACCATAGAACAGTTAAGAACAAATGGGGTAGGCAGCCCCTGGGGTCTCTCACTTAAACCAAATACCCCTGAGACAAAAAAATTGACAACCATGTTGCCAGAGAAGTGAAATTTGATTTTAAGTTTGGCATTGTTGACCATGCTTTAACTTATCTCTTTTTAACACAGTTAACTATTTATCAATTGTCTTTAATGTAGATTCTCAAGAATAATAAAAAGGTAAATTTGAAACCTATTGGCAAAAAAAAAAAAAAGGTCAGAATATATTTCCATTAGAAAATTGCAACAGAATTTATTTATATGATAAGCTAATCTTAAAATATCCCTTTCTGATATTAAATCAACACAGAGAACCCTTAAATATTCTTTTCACAAAACCATGTCTCATTTGTCTTTAGGTTTGGTGTTATTTTTAGTGTATAGTTGGTGTATAGGTGGATGTGTAGACCAGAGCCAGTAGCCAGACATCTTAGATATAATTCTGGTTCTGGAACTTTCTAGCTGGTAACTCTGAGCTCATTATTTAACTGTTCTGGGATTCAGATCTTTCATTTTTTTAAATGAAGAAGAGTTTGAGATTTGCAAAGGTTAACCACTATATATAAAAATAGATAAAAAACAAATTTCTTCTGTATAGCACAGGAAACTATATTCAATATCTTGTAATAACATTTAATGAAAAAAATAGGAAAACAAATATATGTATGTATATGCATGACTGGGACATTATGCTGTGCACAAGAAACTGACGCATTATAACTGACTATAATTAAAAAAAATGAAGACTCTAATAGTACTTGTCCTATTTTTTGTGACGACTAGTTAAAAGTCAACATATTTGTTTTTTTTTTTACATTTTTTATTGAGTTATAGTCATTTTACAATATTTGTTGTTATTATCAGAATTTTTTTCATATTCTTTTTTACTTTGGGGAGGAGTCTAGCTTTAATCTTTAAGATGTTTAAAATGTGACAATATTTATAGTTGTTATTAGACATTAGGTTGAGAAAATTATCAGAATTTTTTTATATTCTTTTTTACTTTGGGGAGGAGCCTAGCTTTAATCTTATTTAAAATGTGAAAATACTGATAGTTGTTATTAGATATTAGGTTGAGAAGCAAGACTTGCATTCCTTTAACTTAGCTCTCAGACTAACAACTAAAGCCATGCTATGGGCCTTGCTGCGGGGGTTTGTATCCCCCAGAACTTCAGATGTTGAAACCCCAGTCCTCAAGGTCATGGTGTTTGAAGGTAGGCTTTTGGGAGGTGATTAGGTCATGAGGTGGAGCCCTCAGGAATGGGATTAGTGCCCTTATAAGAAGAGAGGGGAAAGAGATGATCTCTCCCCTCACCATGTGAGGATAAAGCAAGAAGGCTTCTGCCTACAAACCAGGAAGAGAGCTCTCGCCAGGGGCCAAATCCACCAGCACCTTGATCTTGGACTTCTCAGCCTCCGGAGCCATAGGTGAGGAATCTCTGTTTAAACCACCCAGTCTATGGTATTTTTGTTACAGCAATCGGAATTGACTAAGATAGCTCCCTTACAATGCATGACTTTACCATATGTTCCTGGAATTTTTTATACAAAAAGATAAACCTGCAAAATACTTCTCAAAACAATAATTTCATTAGTTACTTTAACAACTTCCTGAAAATAGTTTTACCTGAATTATAATCTACTCAACTAGCCTCCTTTTCAGGACAACCTATTGTTCATCCAGGTAAACAATCCACTTCTAAAGACAAAAGATTCTCCACTGGGCAAATAATTATGTATGATATCACTCTTCAACCTTCACCTTGATGTGTCCATCAGTTCTATACTCTTTTATCAAGAATATTGACCAAAAAAAAAAAAAAAAAAAGAATATTGACCAATTCCAATCATATCTCTGAACTGAAGAACCTTCCTTGAAATAACAGAACACAGACCCTAAAAGCCTATAAATATTTATTCCTCTCTGCTGAGAAGCCACTAAGGCTCCCTTAAGCATCTCTCCTTTGCTTAGGAAACACTTTATTTTTGGGTTTTCTGTTACTTTAGTGAGTAATAAATTCAGCTCTGCTTGATTCAGATCTGTTTGATCAATTGGTTACTCTGGTGGCCTTTACAGGAAGTTGACAGTGGGCATTGGTCAGTCCGTTGTGACTTTGGTGTACAGTTGTGACTTTTGGTTGCCTGGATCCCATCTTGGAAGTGGATTTGCCTTTATCTGCTCTTTTTTGTGATCTTCTAATGGGTGATAGTGTTTTGTATACTGAATTGATGGATAGAGAAAATTTCACTTTTTATAGCTGCTAAGTGCTTATAATATCAAATGCTTTTTAATGGATCTTAAAGTTTTCAAAGAAAATAATAGAAAAGTTCAAAGCTAAGACGAAAATTGTAAAGAGAAAAAGACTAAGAACATTTCTATCATTTCTTGAGTATTCTGTTCTAGTTAAGAGACTGGTGTGGAAAACTCTTACCACCTAGAAAAACTGTGATTCAGAAACTATTCTTTTAAGCCTGTATGCTGCTAAACAATGTAATGTTGGTTTCATATAAACTGTTCCTTTGAAGGTAACTTTTTAAAAATAGATTATTTTTCTTGCTAATTTGAAACTTTTTTTTGGTATTTGCATAGAGGTGAGGAGATAGTTTCCCACTGTATGTTTCACTATGCATTTGGCAGAAAAACACAGGATGACTGTAAACCTTAATATTGTGTCAGATATTCTTAAAATAATTTGAAATATTTTGTTTACTGATATTGTCTTATAAAGTGATCATCTTGTATTTTTTTTTTTAATGTGAAGTACATTCCACGATTCTCCATGGAATTCGATGAAACATTCCCAAGTTAAAGTCTACTAATAATTTTCCTTCAGCAACTACTTTTGGCTTTTTAGATGGGTTCAGTGTCAGTGAGGGCAATATTTTTCAAAATTAGTTAGTGTTCCTTTTCTTTCTTTTATTTTTCGCTTTTAGGTTGACCAATGCTGAATCCACATAATCTCAGGCATTGTAAAGCAAGCACATTTACAGTTCAATCATTGGAAGGGAACGTGATGTAATAGTTAAGGTCAAATCTTCTGACCAAATCAATCTGCATTTGAATTCCCATTCTATCTTTCTTTTGCTGAAATCCCTAAACTCTCTAAATCCAAGTTTTCCCCTCAAGAAAATGAGAAGGATAACATGTAATTTAGAGGTCTGTTAGGTGGATTCAAATTAAAGCTAGATTGCTGTACCACACTTAATCAAGTGGCTGGCAGAGGGAAAGCGATCAGTAAATGTCAGCTATTATTATCATTATAGCTTCTCTAAACCCATGAAGTCTTTTCTACATCTATACACACTACTGACTTTTTCAAGAAAAATATTAAACCACAGATGAGGATAAACTATGAGGCTTTCCATATTTCCAGATAAGACAGATAAGCGTAGAGGGCCAGAATTGAGATATATGTCTCTGTTGACGATCCTAACACATATGGGAAAATCTGATCAGATAGCAAAGCATTGCTGGGAAGAGTATGACTGGGGTCACATTTTATAGTGCGGGGAGTTGGAAGTCCCAGGGCTTGGAGCAGAGCCTTCACTTATGAGCAGAGATAGTGTTTATTCACCTAAAGTGAGGAAGCCTGATCTCAACCGAAGGAAAAATGCCAAATGTAGGAGTTGGCCTAAATATTTTTCCAAGTGGTTTATAGTTGCAAAGCCCCTAATTAGAAACTGTTCTTCTCTAGAGAAGAAAAATCTGATATGCTGCTACTTTGTCTTCAGTGAGAGATATAAATCTAAAAGCTTTGGAATTTCACCAGGCTGGAAGGGGGGAAAGCCAAACCTTAGTGAAGTCTGAGTTTTCAGGAAATCGAGTAAGAAATGTCTGGCCCTGCTGCTTAGAGTATTCTTTTAGGCTCAGACAATCTCCAGCTCTAGGTGATTTATAACAGAAATGAGGAGGTCCTGCAGGTTGAAACACCTTTTATAATGGTTTAGTAAAATGAAAAAAAATTTTAGGCTGTTCTTTTAAAGAAAGTTTGTGAGATGAAATGATTATCTTTGTTTTCGTGGTGTTATGCTGTGAAAATAAAATCCAAGCTACGTCTTTTTATGGAGCTGACTAAATTTCATTTATTTCCTTTAGACTCTTAATCCTCTTCCAGAAAGACTAAGGGATAAATAGGTATTTTGGAATTTCCTTGCTAGGTTTTTTAAATGAGAGTTAATTTGGAAAAAAAAAAAAAAAAAGAAATCTCCACTATAATTTAGGAGAGATTATATGAGTTTTTGGCACTTTGAAAAATGTTTAATCTCTTTACATACAGTACATTCCAGTCCCTCCTACTACATGCTCGTCTATTCTGTTCTGAATGAAGTATGGGGATCAGCACTTAACTCAAGAAATTTGGTAATACAAATAAAAAATTTTAATAATATAAAGTACATAATATGCTTTAATAAAAAGATTCAGGGATGGACATCAGTTCATTATGCTTGAATCTATTTTAATTTAGGGAATCTAGAGAATCTTTGTGTTGCCATGATCAAAATATACACGCACTCACACACATGCAAACCAACACACACTCTCACAAGAGAGAAGAAGAAGAAAATTAATAGAAGAAGAGAGAGAAAGAAAAAATCAGAGAGAAATAGAGGAGAGAGAGAAAGAAGAAAAGAAAGAAAGATAAAAGAAAGGAAGGAGACGAGGTAAGAGAGAAAGGAAGGGAAGAAGGAATAAGAAGAAAACAGGATTTGGACTACAGTTATTCAATACTAAATATTCTGATGAAAATGGAAATAAAGTATAGAAATATGAGCAGTTCACCTTTTAGGGACAAAAAATGATGTAAATACTTATGACCATTTTCACTTCTCAATCTCATGTTATGGAAAATCCCAATTATAATTTTATTTTATTGCCTGGAGGAAAAATAACGTCCAGGTCACTTCAGGGAAATAGATAACACTAGACAGTGGTACTTAATTATCTGGAGGGCTGGAGGGCTAGTCATGGAGGTGGGGATATGGAGGGGAGGTCAATGACTGGACAAGTAAGGGAATAAAGCGGGCCAAGGACAGAATCTTTCTTTGAGGGGTAGTGTCACAGTAAAGATGTTAACAAAGAAAGCATCTTGGTTGGCTTTACCTCTTAGTTTTCTACTAGAAAAAGATGAGAATGTCAGCCTGCTATTCTGTGAACATTGCACATAAAAGTAGGCTAGATGGGAAGCTAATCTTTGAAAGTATATAGCAAAGGACTCACTCCAAGTGCAAAAGATAAAAATTACAGAACGGCTGAATTCTGTACTGAAATTTTACCAGTAGTAAACCATCTACTGATCAAATTGTTTGCCAAGTGTTTTGTTACAAAATTAGAAATAAATGGAAAGATAGATTAAAGCCAATCTTTACAGACACATAAGATATGCAGAGTGAGATTCTTCCAATTTAAAAAGAAAATTTAATTATTGTTTCTATGGCTACAGAATCTGGAAAACAACTTTCTGAAGGATTTGCAGACAAGAGCAATAACTACCAAGAACTCTAAGGGAAAATATCATAGAGATACTTAGATGAGTGTTAATTCATGTGGATTAATGATCTAAAAAGGAGACCAACATGTGTAAAATATGAAGAAGTTAAAAAAATAAATAATTTTCACCTGTACCAAAGTTAGACAAAAAGTAGTTAATCATGGGAAAGTTAAGGAGCAACCATATAAATGGTTATTGACATTAAAAGAAGAGTTGGAAGTACATTAACACACGTGGATACAGAAAGACAACGTCTTAAACTTCTTCACTGATTTTACCAGTTAAAAATACTAAGAAATAAGCAAACTTTAAGGCTCAGTGGTGGTTGGTTTCAAGTTATCTTATTTCCTTTAATTCCTATACTACAAACAAAAGATGTTGTTCCAATTTTACCTAGGTGGAAACGGAAATACAAAATTATCATCGGACTTGTCCATGGTCAGGCATTCACACAGGCCCGAGTTCAATGAACGTTGCCCTGGGAATTGTGCTAACATAGGATGAACATTCTGGAAAGCCTTTGATTTCCTCTTACCTCCTGTTTATAAAAAGAATCGAATGGGAGATTATCCAGTGGGAAGGAATCAAACGGGCTGGGAGGACTAATATTGGAAATGGAGGTGAAGCATATAACAGTATTTCCATTCCACTGACAAGAAAACTGAGGTCTTGAAAATGTATATGACACATCCAAGACTTCACTAGGTGTTAGCAGAACAGCCATGAGAAGAAATTATTTTTCCCAAATCCATTTCTTTGTAAACAGTAGTGCAATTACATAAAGTTATCATAAATACTTACATCGCATGTTACAGAAATAATATTCATCACATTTATTACATGCGTCTCGCATACCCTTTTGGGAGCTAGGGCGGGGTGGGATATGTAAAGGATAATTAGCAAAGGGCTCCGAACTTTAAAAACAATCACCCCTTCAATGAAACAACCAGAGCACTACAAACCAGTCTTTAGGATACAAAGGATGTCTAGATTGTCTGTCACAGGATGTCTGAGCTCTGAGAGATCAGGAAATGTAAAGGTTAAAGTGATCTGGATTCTGAACTTGAATTAAAAGATTCCGAACTTGAATTAAACTTTGAATTAAAAATTCAGAGGAATAGGAAACGACAAACTTATGTTTAGCTATGTGACCTTGAGAATCCCGTTCCTGTGCCAGTAGACACTTGTTCAGGTGATCTTTTCTAAAGCAAAAAGAATCAACTCTGAGTCCTGCATTTGCCTGACACTCCAGTGTCATAAGGGGCTACCTGCTGTCTTGGGAAAAGCGTGGGTCCCAGTGTCAGAAAAGCTGAGTTCAACCCATTCTCTGTTCATGAGGTTTGAGGGCAGCCAAATTTGTAAAATTACAAAATCGCCTTGCCAGTAACGTGCATGATCGTAAAACATGCTGCAGGGTAGGTGCTCAGAAATGGCCACTGTCATTCCTACGTAAGCAGCACGATTGCAGCATGCGACATACTCTGACATTTAGGCATGACACTTAGAATACATAATAGAGTTTGATTTCGTGAGTCTAGGATTTCTTTCCACACCCTACCTAATTTTATTGACTTTCCAATACTTGAAAACTCATTTTGACAAGTGAAATATATCACGTTGTCTGTTAAGAGAAGAAACTTGGGAATCTGTAATAAAATTCATGAAATTTAATTATGTGACATTCAACTGTGGATGGACTTCTACAGAGTGTTTTAAACAACTTGGGTTTTCTCTGGAACAAATTATCCAGGTGGGGACACTACTAGTATTGAACTTCAGTGTTCACATGGCTGAAACACATATGAAAGATCACAGAGGAGGATGGTTGGACTGTGAGCCTATAAAGAAATGGCCTTGAGACTTCTCATCTTGTCCAGCTCTTTTTGCCTCTTCGATACGGCTTGTTGATGATTCCTGTCCAAGTCTGTTCAGTTCTAAAGGGTCAAGAGCTCAAAGAAACTGAAGTTCATCAGTATAAACCTGGGCTTTTGCAGGAAACATAACAAAAGGATGTAATCACTTTCGAAATTTAGAGATCCATGACACTGGCCCTTTCTAGACATTTTTATTTTGTCGAGGGAAGTGATGATGGACAAAATTTCAGTTTACACCAAATAGGAGCCGTAACCAGGCAAATGACATTTTACCTGTTAAGAGACTTTCCACACTTGATTCTTCTTATAAGTCCAGTTGGTGACGGCACGGACCAAGGGATCATTAAGCAGGAAGAAAATCTGTGACTAGAACCCTGTGTTCACGATTCTGTAGTTGTGGAATATAGAACGATTTAACCCCAATCTCAAATTGAAACAAGTAAATTAATTTCTTTGTAAAATTTTAAACCGTATCTGATTACTAATTTGCCCAAACTTTCAAAAGATGGTTGTTTGCTGTTTTCTCCCCTCTATGGGTGTAATGATGAGGTCATGGTATTCTGAAATGCACACAGATGTGTATCCTTGAAATACATACTGACGCATCGCATAGGTGTCTGTCCATATACACATGTGCGTGTACGCACACATACACACACACTCCTGGCTCCAACAAGGTATCACTATCACGCTGTTTAGGCCAGTTTCTGTAATGGAGATAATGATAATATCATGCTATTTCCTTATTCTGAATTTCTTCAGAGGTTACGATTAGACCTTCCAGTAAGTGTGTGCCAGACCAAAATAGAGACACGCGAAGCCAGTTCAAGACTTATTTCCAGTAAGTAGAAATCTTACCTTTTAATTTCTCCAAATCACCGAGGGCAAGGCTCAGTGATACTGGACTAAAGATTTAGAGCAGTTGTCCAGCAAGCAGCTACCCACACATGTTTCACATTTCACAGATAAATAATTCAAAGTTTATCAGCGCACTTTCCAAGTTAAGTTACAGCCTCTGCCATATTCATGTTTTTGTAACATTGCAGGAGTTTCCCAAGGAACGGCGTATCTCTCTTCCTGTCCTACTATGAGGCTGGTATGAGTCAAATGGCCAACAAAAAATTCAGAACTAAAGTGGAGCAAGTCAAACAATTTGTGTCATTATTTGGGAGGTACAATGTGACTGCACAGATTCAACATTACACAGGAACACACACACATATTAAAATAATATTTAAGATTTTTCTCTACAACTAACTGCCCTGTCTTCCTAAAATATCAGATGTATGTTATTGTCCCCATCTTATGGATGAAGAAACTGAGTCACAAATTGTTTAAATCACAATTTGTTTAAGAGAGAATTCAAACCTAGTTCTTTTTAGTGCCCAAAACAGTTTGGTATACATTTGGTTATATCCTGCCATGTCACCATGTAGAAAAAGATACCTCACAGGCCACGTTGTAGAAAATTAATTATTTTCAATGGTAGAAAGTTTAAACATTCTTTTTGATGATACCCCCCTAAAGAGCCCCAAGTTTTTAAACTAAATACTTGAGAGTTAAAAACTGAGATGTCAAAACCACAATCCTAATGATTTCCTCATTGATTCTGGCCAAGTTAAACAATGATTTGATTTTATTTTTCATGTATCCCCCCCCCCAAAAAAAAAAGCTTAAACTATGGAAAACCTGTCTATTATTCCTGTCATTAATCATTAATGTTTGCTTTAGGCTATATGTGTATGATTCCCAAATAGTTACATTTGGTCAACCTAGGCCAACCTAACACAAAGCGTGGCTTCAGAGAGAAAATTCTAGTCAGATTACTGTTGTTAAGTGTTCACTTTTCACTATTTATGCTCCCTGGGAGACTGTAGCATGTCTGAAAGAAGACTATTTTGGGCACTAGAAAAACTCCTTGAACTCTTACACTATTCAGGAATGAGAACAATTTGTGACTCAGTTTCCTCATTTATAGGATGGGGACAGTAACATACACAGCTCCTTGATGGGAACGTTAATTCTTGTGAGACTCTTGCATGTGATAAAATGCACGTAGAAGACCTAGGGTAACAAAGTGCTCAGAGACTTAGTAAATGCCACTTTTCCTACAAACTTTGTCACTACCTAAACAGGATACGTGCTAGCAAAATATAAATTTAAGGATTTTCCTTCAACCATATTAATCTTTTAACCTGCTGGGTACGAAGTACAAATTCTACCTTTCACTTAAGAAAATTAAGGCTTTCCTGAACAAACAGAATAGAGTACTTGACCTCCATGCTTCTCAAGGACCCCCCTCACCTGTTTTATAGTTCTTTGTTTTCATTCTTCTACAATTAAGGCACAAATAACTCCTCTATTGAAAACACCACCAATGTGTTGTTTCCTCAGCTATGATAACCTTAACCAGAGAAATTCTATCATCCTGAAAACTCCTTTTTATTTAATTGCCAGGTGGAGAAGTTACGTACTTTGCCACCAATCTTTTTAGAATTTGATGGATATTTGGGGTACTGAGGTTATCCAACAGCAGAAGGAAACAGTATTTGACTTTGACATTTAAAAATTAATAATAGTCATTGAAAGAAAGCCTTGTTTAACAATTACGCTTTTAATATTGTTCACATTTTTATTATCAACAGCAAAACATATTCTGAAGTAACATTGCTTCTCATGAGCGATGGACTCTAATAGATGGTTCCCAGTTGTTTCACTAAAGCATAAGTTTGAACCCTATTTTTTTTTTTTGCTCTACATTTTTGCAGAGGAAAAATAATTTAGTAGTTTTACTGTGTAGATATAATTTCCACCATAATGTTATAAAACTACTTGTTTATAATATTTTCTCTGCAAAAATACCAAAGAGCTTATTTATATTTCTCTAATTCATTTCCTTTAAAAAAAAATACCCTGAACCTAGTTACTGAGTCACTGTGCAGTTGATGGGGATCCAGGGGCTTGCTGCCCAAGGGGGACTATGAACACTTTCACTTTCCTAAAGGTCAATGCCATTTCACCTCTTCTCAAAGTGCTAGGCAGGGGTGGAGAGAAGAAAATCCACAATATTCAAGCCAGTCCTGGAGATTTAAATCCATGAGTCTCAATGAAGAAGGCAAACCCCATTCCAAATACCCAGGCATCTGTGCCAGTTCAGCAGCTTATAAGGAAATTCAGAAATATTTGTACAGAGCATGGAGCAGAAAGGACACGTGGAACTTGTTTTGCTGTTGCAAACAAGCCAAGCCCACAGAACAGTGCTAGCGTAGTCATATTTCTCGGCCTGGAAGGTAAAGTATTATGGTAACATTTCCCCTCACATGTAGATTTATGGGAATTTAACATTTTCTTTCTTTAATAACTGAACACAGGATCTGGACAGTAAATTACAAAAGAAAGGAGAGGAAAAATATTCATTCAAATCCAGATGGGTTTAGATTTTCATAGGTGACCAGTTTGACACATGATAACATCCTTCTTTTTTTTATTTGTCTCTTTCTTTATGCACATGGTACAAATATAAACATATGTAAATAAGTTATAGGTACACATATATTGTTAACATCCTTTTTTGCTTGTCTCTCTTTTTTATACACATTGATATACATATTGTACAAATATGAAAATATATAAATAAATTATAGGTACATATATACATATATACTTAACACATATATTTTGTATATATACAATCTATGTTTACATGAGGCTGTGTATAAAACAGACAAATAAATAAGAGGCAAAGTCACAGCCATATATGTGTGTACACATACATACATACATACATACATACATACATACATACATACATATAATAGTTGGTCAGTGTACCTCTGCATAAAATGGGAGAGACTAAAGTTGAAAATAATGTATTATCGATTAAGTTCCTCAGCATGTGGAATCTTCTGATCACTCTCTGAGATGACGAAGTCACAAATAGTCAGAAGACGAAGTTTCCTTTCTCTGCCATGGACTTTCAAACATAATAGTTCTACTGCATGTAGTATTAAGGATTATTAAGGATTAACATATTAGAAATCTAACCTTTAAATTATATGTTTTTTTGTAGAGTGAGCTGTAGTGGAAATAAGATTAAGCCAAAGAGACCAGGGTGTTTTCTATTGTAGTAATGCTGGCAGAATGATAGTGGAGACATGGAATGAGGTGGGCACAAGGAGAAGTTGAGAAGTGGTCATCTTTCTAATATATTTTAGCGGTAAAGTTGGCAGGCTTTACACTGGGTTGGAACTGAAGGTAGAGGGAAAGAGAAGAACCAGTGTGGACTCTTTTCACATCTAGTTTCTAATGGTGACGTCAACTCAGGCAAAGAAAGCTGAGAATGAGCATGTTTAGGAGGGTAAATGAAGGAACTGTTCATATGACTTTGAAACCACGTTAATGTGGAATCATCCCATACAACAAAATGACCTCCTTACGGGCAAGAATCATGCCTGATTCTATCTTGATGAGGAAGGTGTGGGTTTCCAAGTGTAAGCTTTGAATTGTTTTGAATTGCTTTTCAGTTCTGGCTTACACACCGTGTAGTTTATGAAGAAATATGGATAATGTTAGCGACTGAAAACAACTTGCCTTAGGAAATTAAAGAGCAAGTGTTTGAGAAGCACCAAGATTAGAGCCTGTCATGAAGTAGGGATTTAAAATTGACACTGGTCTTCTTCTGTTTGTATTTTAACAACTAGCGTAACATCTTTCATGTAACAGAAGCCTTTTCCATGATGTAATTACAGACATACAAATATCGACCCATGTATTAAAGTGTAGACAATGCACAATATGATTGAATTAACTATTTTCTTAATCCATGTGAGTTTCCCATTTATCACCTTTATGTGCACATGTTGTGCCAGATCCTGGAAAGGCACCACAATGCGTTGGATTAGAAAGACTATCTGCCTAGAATTACACTTCGATGTGGTCCATGAGCCTTAAAAATCTATTTTCCCAGGTTCACAAATTCCGGTGTGCCTTAAACCTGTGGATGTCCTTTCATTATTTCCCCACTGATAAGACTCAGAAATAGGAGCAACAAAAGAAAAATGCCATGAAAACTGCCCAGACTGTCTTCCGTGTGCCTCATGTTTGCAGAGACCATGCGGGGAAGTAGGGAGACAGGATCGTTTCTCTGCTGATGAGTTCAGGAAGGACATGCTAATTTCACCATCAGTTTAGCTTCTCACACTGGTATGCATGCTCTGTATGAATAGAGCAAATGCTGTTTAAGCCTGAGTTAAAGGTGATTGGGAATTTTGGGGAACTCTGGGGTCATCAGGCTGAACTGAGAGAGAGCAGGCTGTCGGCAACAGGGTAGCAAAGATTTCTTGAAGTATCTGGACCAGTCATGCCAATTGGAGCAACACCAGCAAAAGCAGTAAAACCAGCTCACACAGTGCAGTAGATAGAATTGTGTCCCCCAAAAGATGTGTTCAGTTCCTAACTGGTGGTACCTGTGATTGTGACCTTACTTGGAAATAAGATCTTTACGTAAGTGATCAAGTTAAGAAGAGGTCACTCCGGATTACGGTAGGCCCTAATCCAATGACCACTGACTTTATAAAATAAGAGAAATTTAGAAATACAGATAGGAGACACACAGAGGAGAAGGCCATGTGAAGACAGAGGCAGAAATTAGAACGATGTCTCTTCAAGCCAAGAAACACCGAGGATTGCTGGAATTCAAAAAACTAGGAAGAAGCAAGGAAGGATTCTCCTCTAAACTTTCAGAAAAATTGTGGCCCTGTTGACACCTGAATTTTAGACCTGTAGACTCCAGAACTGTGAGAGAGTACATTTCTGTTGATTTAAGCTACCCAGTTTGTGGTACTTTGTTCCAGCAGCCCTAGGGAAACTAATGCATGTAGCTTTGAAGAATTGCTACATATGATAAACCAGGCATTGCCAGATATTTATAAGCTAGTCATGGATACATTGAAACAACAAGATAGATGGATGAATAGATACCTGGTTGATAGATCCATAAGTAGGTGGAGATATAAAACATATATAAAATATAAGTCATTATAGTATCCATCTATGTTATATTTTGTTATTTGCTGCTCAGATCTTTACCAGACAGGATTAAATGTGCAAGAGTGTTATTATGAGAAATGTCTGTGAAAGAAAATGGAGAGAGAATCAGAAAGGCTGGTAGCCATCAGATCATGTTATAGGTCTGACCCTGAATGAAAGAGAGAGGGAAGGAAAGAAGGTGAGTTGGAACATCCTTAAGCTGTTGAGCAGTCTAAGGAAAGTCCAGAAAGGCCACTGGGGAGGCATCGAAGCCAAAGTCCCCTGGAAGAATTTCTCATCTTCCAGGAATATTTCTCCCTCTACCATGTTCAATCATGGGTTGGGAGTAGACTTTGAGAAGCATGGTCTCCAGGCAAACACAGTGATGCATTTCAGACCATAGCCATGGGGATTATCAGTTACTCTAGTGACGCTGAGATCTGAGAGTTGTCTTCTTCTGGTTCTCTGAGATAGTATAACAATTGGGATGGGGTGGGGACTCTGTATTAGTTTTGCATTCCTAGCAGCTATTCTGTGCACACAATTTGTATGAAATAATTTTTGAAATTTCTTTATCATCTTTCCCTTTTCCAGATAAAAGTAGTAAGAATGGTGAAAGGACGTGAGGGAGAAAGTGGAAGGTTTTGAGTATTAGCTGCAGTCTACTTATAAGTGAAACCTGTTTTGTATATAAGATAGGACTACTTCTCATGGAGGAAGGGAAGATACCATTGTTGGAAGAGAAGAGAGATCACTTTATTTCTTTTCCAGTGTTGCAGGCACAATTCCAACACTCTCTCTGTGGTCCTGTCTGCAGGAGGGAACTCCAATCTGAGTGTTAAAAATGCAGTTTTCCAGGCTGGATAATGCCATTCTTTCCACTATTTCCCCCAGTTATTCAAATTTTACTGTTTTTCTGGGCAAGTATCTCCATTATTCTAATGTTGGTATTCATAACATCTTCCATGACATCCCTTGGGCAATCTTATTTCTCGTCAGTAAACATTTCTTGAGGACCTGGCATGTGCTGAAAACACTGGGCTAACAGGTAGTGACTTCACAGAGAAAATATGTGATCACTGATTTTAAGAAGCTCACAGTTTCATGTGAGATACTGAAGCAGAGCAATTTCAATGCAATGGGATAAGCTCTGTGTTAAAAGTGGTTCCAGGTGTGTTTGAACACAAAGACAAGCAATCGAGGCAGCGTTATCACAGGACGTTGCCAAGAACACTGAGGCTCGTGTGTCCTATGATTTCTTCAATCGTGGACTCACTTGATGTGTTTCATCAGTTCAATCCCTCCCTCCCACCCTGAAAAAGTGATCTGAGTGTCCAAATTATTAATTAGTGCTATAAACTGTTCAAATGAAAAATATCACTTCTTGCTTCATATGATGCCCAATGTAGCCTAGGCATTTAGGGGTTAACACATATTTTATCTATACATTCAGGCAATGTATAGAAGCAGCTCAAGTTGTAAAACTAGTTAATTGCAGAGAAGGTACACAATTAACACATGGATTATGCTCCAAATGTTACTCTTTATATAAATGGCTGGGAATGCATAATACAATTTTCCCATGGAATACAAAACTATATATTACCAGGCTAGTCCATGAAAGTCTAATTGGCTTATAATGTAGCTGGTATATTATATATTTATCATAAAAATCATTAAAATGTTGTTATTCACCAACATTTTGGAAAGATTAAATATCCAATAATGGTGGATTAATAAAATAAACTTGGTTTTAGCTAATTAGCTGTATCATGGAATCTTGTAAAATTGTTGATGATTACCCTGTAGAAGAGTATTTTCAAACCTTATGAGTTTTCCAATTTAAAATATTCAGTAATAGAAAAAGGTAAAAACACAATGCGAAAGTTTCTCATTATTCTACCTTCAAGCGTTACATAGCATTAATAGTTAAGGATGCATTCCAGACTTTTAAAAATAAAATTATTAATAGAAATGAAAAAAAACTATTAATGATATATTATTAATAAAAATGCAAATATATTTATTTTTAAGACCCCTGATGTCAACACAAAAGTGTTTAAATAAGAGTTGGAGAATGGGTTATTTTTCTTATTTTTTTTTACTTTCTTGAATTTCTTTTATGTATTTATTGGTGCCTTTCCAAAATTTCAGAATTTGCAATTTCTTTTGCTTCTGAAATTGGCTTAAATGTCGCTTTTCAGAGAAACCTTACCTGAAAAATCTTTATAAAATAACTGTTCTATTCGCTCCACCATGTTCTATCATGGAGACTCATTATCTGCCTTAATATGCTGTACTTCCTATCATATCACTTATCATCACTCAATATATTACATACCTGTTTATTTAATGACTCCTACTTGTTCTAGAACATTTATTCCATGAAGCAGATGCTGTGTCTAGCTTGGTCGCTACCTTATCTCCAGCATCTTAGACGAGTACCTGGAACGCAGAAGGCTCACAACAAACATTGTTGAAAAAGTTACAATATATTATATTAAAATAAAATCAGAGAATATACTACATTTTCAAACTCTGTGCATACACCAAGCATGCTACTTTAACTCTGTCTATTGAAATTGAAAAAATATACACAGTTGGAAAAATGTAGCCTTATAGATATTAAAAGTTGACAGTTTAGATGTTTTTAATTAGGGAAAGAAATCGACATGGAGAGCTTTCTTCAGATGTTTGATGTGACCTTTTGAATTGCTTCAGTTTTTTTTTCATGGTGGATATTAAATCTATTTACTGACCTTCCAAAATTCTGCCCCCAGTAGGCCGTTGGTCTGTTATTAGCACAACTCATATGCATGGTAGTTAGGATTATATATTCTTCTCTCAAAAATAGAACAAAACATGGGAGTCATTGAAGAGAAGGCAAGAAAAAAATAGGGGCCAAGAGACTTTTGAGAAGTTTCTGGGCAAGATTTGGATGATCAGATGTCACTAAGGGAATCATTCAGGATAAGTTAAGTTATGCAGCAATATCAAATAATACTAATACATCATTGGCTTAAACCAAGAAAGGTTTGCTTTTCGCTCATGCTATGTGCATCAGAGGTTGGAAGGTTCTCAATGCCACATTCTCTTGGTCCATTCTGCAGAAACCAGGTTGAAGAGGCTATGTTTTCCCTCTAGACTGATAAAAGAAAGCTTTGCAAATGGCAAAGTATGCACTGAGTCTTCAACGCTCTTTTTCACAAGCAACAACCATCTCTTCTCTTCGTATTCTTCTTGCTGATGCCAGACACATGGTCCAGAATAAATTCTCACCCGTGGGAAAGGTCCAAAAGAAGATAAAGAATCAAATATTTGTGGACAGCTTTAATGACCACAAGGCAGGAAAGAGTGAGTGGAAGCTACATGTGAGAATGCACATGGTTTAGAGAAAAAGGAAAGAGTGCGTATTCCGTCAGCATCGTTCCCCAGGCAACATTGGGACCAACACGAGTTTATGCTTCCTCAAACCAGGCAACGAGTGAGGTTCCTGATTTGCCAGATGGCATGAGCCGTGAGCCTGGAGAAGAACAGTAAATATCTTTGTCTTGGTGGTATTTAAGATTGTATTTCAGTCTTTTCTATTTACGTATTTCAGACACATTCTATTCACACCTGTATATAGCACTATGATGAATGAATAAATGGAATTAAAGTTGTAATAGTAATACCATCAGTATTTCTAGTCATGGATCGGAAAGCATAATGAGACCAATATGTCCTATTGATTTTTAAGCACTTTTCATCTTTAATGATCGAAGAAACCACAGGGCATCAAAACTTACAATGCCCTACACTTAACGGTAAGTAACTCAAGCTTAAAAGGGTTCTTTAGATTAATTTGCTTTCAAAATTCAACTATTGCTATATTCAAGTAATTTGCCTATTGTTAGCTAACTTGAGCACCCATTAGTCTAGAAGCCAACATATAACGGGCATTTCTCCTCTCATTTCTGTGATTCTCAGTTGCCAACATTAGCCCTCTTTTTCCATTTTTCCCATTATTATAATTTGCTAATACATTAGTTAGGTCCCCCTGGATATGAATACAATGCGGCTTTTAACTCTGTTTATGGGATACAAGAACACACATCCTGCCAAGAGACTTCACAGTGAGCTACAAATTACTATCATGAGTCATTATTTCCATTTCATTCTTCTCCTTGTGTGCATGGAATTAGTGTGAAGACCCCACTAGCCAGAGTGCCATTAAAGGCAGCACAATTTTTTAAAGCAAAAAATCAAACCAAACAATTTTCATAATGCCCAGGAATAAATGAATATGAAACGATCTTTAGAGATTATTTTTATCATAAACGATAAATAATATCTAAAGAAACACAGTGGGGTTTTGGGTGTGGGTATTTCCCTTAACTCTTGTACTGAAGAAATAAGAGTAGGTACATAACTATGGGTAGATAATAAATTTATAAAGAGCACAAAAGTAATTTTTAAGGAGTGGTCTATTTGGCTCTTTGGTGAATTTAACTAGCATATCCCCTCTCTATTATAAGCTGATGGAATTGTTTTTATTTGTATGCCCATATTACTTCAGTATACTTTAAAAATTGAAGTATAGTCAGTTACAATGTGTCAGCTTCTGCTGTACAGTATAATGTCCCAGTCATGCATATATATACATATATTTCTTTTCTTAGTACTTCTAAATTAAATTAAACTTGATTTAATTTAAATTTTTGGCCTTCAAGAGAAGGAAAAAAATCCATCAGGCAATAGATATTTCCAATGCTTTATTTCTGTTTATTTGGAATGTTTGAAGAAATCCATTGAGTTTAGCTGAATCTAGATCTAAAAGGCTGCAGTACAGACCCCTAGTCCTGGAAGAATTTCCTTCATCAGTCAACCTGTTTAGTTAGGTATGTCTAATTTAGTTGGATCGTCCACGAGTTGTCACTGAGCCCCTAAGGTGCCCAGCCCTTTTCTAGGCACAGCATGGACTTAAAACCCTCCCTGATTGGCGCTGATAATGCCAGTAGTGCCGCAGGCAGGCAGACAGGAAATACACAAAATCAGCAGGACAATAGGCATCGTGGGACGAAGGGAGAAATGCTGTCCAGCGGTAAAAGAGAGTGATGCAGTAGCTGTTTTGAAGTAAGAGCATCCTAGTGCACAACAGTTTAAAAATGAGTTTAAATAATGAGAAAGTGGAGAGAGTCGGAGCCACTGTGTGTCTGGGGAATAGCCAGGAGGAAGGAAAAACAGCTCTTGCGAGACCCCGCAGCAGCAGCATATGGTGGGGGTTCTATTTACAGCAAGGAGGCCCCATGTATTTGGGGCAGAGAGAAAGGGAGAGGCTAATAAGAGATGAACTAGATTCCTCCATGTTAGCTTGTTTCCTCCAGCATCCTGATAACCTATTTTGAAAATTATGCAGAAAACAAACAGAATAATGCTTTATTTTACACCATGAATTCTGTTTCCATAAGGGAGACACCACGGTACCTTTTGCAAGAACTTTCACTCAGGGACTTCACGACACCCAGAGCTTCCAGTGAAACGCATAGGACTTTGTACTTATAGAAGAGTCCAGAGGAAGAGGCGAGGGGTGCTGAGAAGGATAACAATCACTATTGTGCACATTTCTTTAATACATAAGGTAAATTAAAAAAAATAGTTTTGCAAATGAGAACACAGAAACACAGAGATTTAATGCCTCCTTGAAATGCATACCGTGAACTAGTCTGAGCTGAGGCAGCCACCCAAACCTCTCTTTCTTTAAACCTTGGCAGAGATGTTCCAGTTTATGGAGAAGTCTCTTAACTGCTAGATTTGCAGGAGAGACAGTCTGGTACATTCTATGAAGACAAATTAATTCACAGATAGGAAAGATCAGAACTTATTCTGTTTAGTTTGAAGCTGGGTCAGGATAAAAGGAAGATTATGAATAGGAAATATTAAAGAGAAAGGAATTGTTAATAACAAGGATTTGTGAAGTTTGAGCTGCTTATTGGAAGAATAGGCAGACCAAAAATATAATTATCACAATACTGCAATGGCTGAAAATGAGTTTTGTGGGTCTTGAAGAGCACGATGAAGAACAAAGGATGTTAGTATTTGTCTGTGAGAAGGATGAAGATGGAGTGATGTTGGAGATCACAGAAGGCCAAATATGAGTGGTCTAGTGGGGCAGCCCCGACCCTGGCCTTGAAGTCCTGTAACTAACTCAGCTTCACGACATCCGCTCTTTAACCTGAACAATAATACAATGGCGACGTATCCACGAAGATGACTTAGTGGTCTCTGTTGTCAATAAAATATGTATCAGTTAATATCTTTGCAGACTGTAAAGTAGTTTGTGATGTACTCAAAGTACTAAACAATAATATATTTAGTAATCACTTTCCAAGGAAGAAAAAATTGAAAATCTAAAGCAATGTGGACTGTTATGTTTCAATTGCCTTTAGATTCAGGTTTGTGTTTTGTTTTCACTTTCCTTGGGGTTTATAAGAATTTCATTAACGGGAATGAGCTACTTAAAGCTGAGATGATGGTGTTCTTTTTCTTGTTTGTTCGTTTTGTTTTTAAATGCAGTGAAGATCATTTAGCACTTCTTAATTTTAGATGAGCAGGAAAGGGAAGGGAGGTAGAACATCACTCTCTTATGTTTATTTGCTATGGATTAGCTTTCCAAAACAAACGTTTTTGTTGATTAAAGTTTTATTTTTTTCTCTCCAAATTTCGACTGACTTGCCTAGGACAATTTGTCTTCAAGAAAATGGCATGGATGGGGGAAGGGTATAGCTCAAGTGGCAGAGGGCATACTTTGAATGCACAAGGTCCTGGGTTCAATCCCCAGTACCTCCTCTAAAAATAAATGAATCTAATTACCTTGCCCCCAAACCCTGCAAAAATTAAATAATAAACAAAAAATATATATATATAAAAAAAGAAAATGGTGTGGCAGTTGCATAAGATGATTGTACAAATGTACTCAGAAAGTGTCAACTTTTGCAAGCGGGAAGGAAAACAAAGGAGAAGGAAGATTTTGAGGGAATGCATTTTGATGCACTGCTAAATATTTATGGAAACAGAAAATGCCAAGGCATTTCAGGGACTTTTTTCCCCCCATGGATATTTGACTCTAGAAATGATGGGAATTAGAGTTTAATGCACATTCTCACTAAATGGCTTACTCAAAGAAAGGACTGTAAGTGTCTGCAATTTACTAGCTTTCTCTTGATTCTTTGATGGACTGTAGATTGTCTCAAAGTAGCGCTCCATTACCCTTATCTATCACTAATGATGCACCAAACAAAAATGATCTAATTGCTGCTTGTGGAAAGAGAAAAAAGACTCTTCTCTTCTCACAGATGAAGAGAAACATGGACTAGAAAGCCTACATAATATTAACAATATCTGTTCAAAATCACGTTTCCTTTAAGAAAAGAATTATGAATTTTACAGTCACTGCAGGGATTTTTATTTTGTTTTGTTTTATAATAATAGTAGTTTTGGTCACTTCTTAGTGAAAAAGCTAACGGCAAACATGATACCATTTCTACTGCTTTAATGATTGGATGGTGAAAACTGGTATTTTTTAAGCAAGATATGCAGAAGTGTTTCCAAATGATCGTGTGATTTTTTTGTCATTCCTCTGTTTTCTTAAATATTTTATTTAATTTGCTCGGTCGCATTTATTCAGTGAGGCTAAAAAGAACACCGTACTAGAAAGGATATTTGATATCAGATTTCAAATTGGGATAATGAGCTAGTTTATTGTTTGTTTATATACATGCACCATCTTCAAGTATTATTTTGTGCTGCTTCCCTTAAGCCCAGTTGCAGGGCTATGTCTGGGAGGGATATGTGCTTTAGTCTAAATAGAGGGTAACTGCATTTTATACACCTTAGATCTACACAAGTCCGCAAACCCTTTTCATCCTGTGGATCCAACAACGGGACTCTTACTCTATTATCCTAAGTACGGGGATTATCAGTGCTTATAAATGGCTGGAAGGGTTTCTGAAGGTTTACTTACATTGAAATTTGAGAAACATAAATCCTACTCACAAGGACTTAGAGCCTCAGGGATGATCTTAATGCGCCCAGAAGAAACCTTGATTTTTTTTTTTCATCCTTTTCTTCAAGACAATTGGTTGTTAATAAGTCAAGAAGGCAAACATGCACGGCTACCTCACTGTGGGGAACTGTGTTTCACATTTATTTTGTGTGTGTTCTTGTAGTCATAATAATTAAAAAAAATAATACTAATGAAAATCAACAACACAAAGGGAACTGTGGTCTGGCATTCAGAAGTTAACGTCAAGAACATACCCATATCGATTCAAAGAGAATACACTTCTGCAAAACTTTTCTAAGTTGAGAGATTTGGCTGATTCTTCAAATGTTGCCTTTGTGGTGATTAGAGAGTTGAGGCAGATAGACAGCTAAATGACTTCTGCCCTGCTGGATTATAAAATGATTTCCATTACTCAGAAACTCATTTCTTGCCGTAGGAGACCCACATCATTTCAATAATAGTAATTATAATAATTATCATAGCACTTATACTTGCAATTACACAGGGCTGCCTATCCCAATGAATCTTCCAGCTCCATAGATGGGAATCACTTTGCCACTGACATGAAGCCATCCCTGGAGTGAACAGATAGCATCTCTCTTCCCTCTATTTTCCAGGTCTTCCTAACAGTGGTTATTCAGAAGAAAGGACTTAATTGAAGATCGATTTTTAAAGATCAATGAAAATTGAGGGGAAACTGAAAAACCCCCCAAGAAACAGTTTAAGAAAAACAGATGATACCCAAAAAATATAGAGAGAGATTTTTTTTAACCTTTATTCCAAACAAAACACTCCCCTTTAGGGCCACGTTCTGCAGCAAACATTCTCAATAACCAAAAAGTATCTATTGAGGGACCATAGAGTGTCTGCTACTGCATCCTTGATCGCAGGTGTACACACTCCCCATAATCTTTTGGATGATTCCCTAGGAATCAGAACTATATTATTCAGAATGTAAAAGGCAAACAATCCCATTATACTCTTTTAGCCCCTTTTGCTCTAGCAATTTCTAAACCACACCATATTTTTCAGGCTTATTTTGGCTGCATTGGGAATATACATGGATTGTACATGGACAGCCTTGCAGTGGTAATTGTAGGTTGGCAATCTCTCAGGTCATTCTGGGTTCGTTTGCTTAAATTGTTTTTCCCTCTCTCTTAGTTTCAGTCAGCCTATAAATATAATAAAAAATAGCTTTATTATCTTATTTTAATACTTCTATATATGATCCTGGCTGGAATTAGTAATTTAGAAGATTTTTAAGAATAAGAAGTATAAACCTCAAGCTTTTAACAAAAGTTCTCCATCCTTAGGTAGCCTCTTTCTTGACCTCAAGACGACAGTAACTTAGGTGTCTTGATTTTATCCTTCTTCATATCTTCATTCCCAAACTCAAGTCTTTCTTCAGATGCTAGCTCATCCACACAGAACAAAATAGTCCTTTTCTTCTCTGAAATTCACAACATGGGAATTGGTTTATTTCTTTCTTAAAACACTTAGTGCATGGCCTATGAAAGCAGAATCTTGTCAGTCGCCACCACTAACATTCACAGTGCTGGTTACATAGTAGTTGCTCAATAAAACGATTTGACCTGCACTAAGGTCTACTGTGTACAAATACTGTTCTGTACTCAGGTGGATGTCTTACCTGTGTAACCCACAGTGCCAAGTGCTTAGCAAATATTTAGTAAATAACAATGATTGTTGCTATCTGCCCTAAAGTTCTAGAAATCATAGAGAAAAAGTTCTGTTTTTTTATCATGTGTCTTCTGCAGTGCCTTGAATATACTATACATAATATTTATTCCGCAAGTGGATTCAGCCTAAGAATTCTGCTCACAGCATACTGCTTAAATTCAAGCCTAAAGTTTTATATCCTTTATAGAATACTTTTATTCTTTGCAATTTATATTTAATTAGGAGTCAGTTTCCAGAAGCACTTTGGAAACAAGTGGCAACTATTCCAAAAGTCTATCCAAACACAATAAAGTTGAAATACGTTTGAAGAGAAAAGAATGCCCCCCTTTCCTCCCCCAAAGGCTGCTCTATAGTGAAGGACTTAATGTTCCTAGCAGATAACTAAAAAATGTGCTGAATCCAAGGAAAGAATTTATGTGTGGCCATCTGAACTTCAAGAAATAATTGCCCTGCTGAGATTTATCTTCCCTACAATTGGGTTAATGGAAGCCTGTATTTTGGTATGCAAAGAATCTTTTTTTTAAATAAAAATTTGTAAATCTCTTAGGCATGTTACCCTCTTATTTGACAAGAAAGTTGCCTTCACATGTAATCTGTCATAGCCAAGTCTGCAAAAATGCACTCCTGGTGAGTCTTTAAATGCAAATGTTATTTCTGGGAGATGGACAATATTTGCCATATTCTCCCAGTTATATGTTGTTGAAGGAATAAATGATTCTCTTCCTAAAATAAAAAAAAGTTTAAAAAATTGCAAAACCGGTATGTTAGCAGTTTTGGACTATAACAGAAGATAGCAATTCAGAAATGGAGAGTAAAAGAAAGATGCTTGCCTGTTCGCTTTTCCTAAGGAAACAGAAATCATATCGTTGGTGAGCGGAATGAGTGTCATTTAGGTTTCAGATTAGCTGCTGCCCTAAAATCTATCCTGATGGGCTTGTGTTAAATGGTAGGGTTGTGAAATGAAATACAAATTAGGCTTAAGTAGGGTAGACGGCATTAAGAATGTACTTGACTGAGCAGGAAAGTTCAACCAAAGTTCAGGGAGTTCACGCTGGTGTGCAGTGGGAAGAGGGGCTGGGCTCAGCGTCGTGTCTGCTGCGGGTGGGACCTCGCGGAGACATCTTCTGGCTTCCAAAGGCAACATATTATACACAAACATGGGCATTCCAGCAGTGACTGACGTCCTGCCGGATGCAGTTAATCCGATCCACCTGAGGGTCATTCTAGCGACTGGCTTTATGACCAGCAACTCACCGTCAGTTCACACTAAATATATGTTGACTGGTTCTCCAAACACAGCATTTATCTGCATTGGGAATGGATACTTCTGACTTTAATTGTTATCATTCATATGTTTCTGAGTCATAAACTAAATAGAAGGGCATAAAAATACTCCTTTCAATTACTATCTACTTTCAGCCTGATTTAAACAATTCAAAAAGAACTCTGAATTAGTTCACATATCCTACTGAGAAAATTATTTTATCTTTTTTTCACATTTAAAAAATCCATAAATTTGAAACAGATGACTTTTCCCTTTCCAGCTTTATCTATTATTGCGGAAACCTGATAACACAACTATTTTTTTCTTGACAGATCACGATTGAAAATTATTGCATGGATGAAAATGGCTAGCATATACACTAGGACCTCCTCAAACACTTTACATTTCTTATTTAATTCTCCCAATAATACTGTGATCTATTTATTACTATTAATATGTTACTCTTATTACCTTCATCCTCATTCTGTGGATGAGAAAGCTGACGTACGCAGAGGTTCAGTAATTTGTCAGAGAGGCCAGACTTGTACAGAATGAAGCCAGGGTTTAAACAAAGACTGGCTGCAGAGATGGAAACCAACCACCGTATTGTGACATCCCACCATCTCTTGCTCAAGAAAAGAAGGAATTACAAAGGATGCATGGTGAGCAGTCTTGAATGGTCCAAACTGAGAGATGAAAAAGCAGGAATACACATAAACCAGTTTAAATACATTTATTGGTTGAAACTGCTAAGGGGTACAGGGTTTCTTTTCAAGGGGATGAAAATGTTTGAAAATGAACTGGGGCAATGGTTGCATAATTCTGTAAATATTCTGAAAACTGTTGAATATATATACACATATACATATACAATTTAACCAAGCTGTATTTTTTATATAATTTGTTTATGTTAATTAATCTCTCAAATTGGCATTGAAAGGTTACAAGGTTAGAAATGGATAGATGTTGCTGTATAAGCCTGTGTGACCATATTTAAAGACAGCCTAAAATCGTGGCTTATAATCACTTGAACTGAATCAGACTTTCATGCTATAGTTTGTGTTAATTTGCTTATAACGTGATTGTGAGACACACCCACAAACACACACACACAAATGTGTATGTATCCTATTTATTTAAACATTTTCTCTTCTTGTAACTCAGGAAAAAAATCTAATTTCTCTTTCTCCTTTTAAAAATTCTCTAATTATAATTGAAAACCTACTCAAATATAACTATTTTTATTGATCATTTCCTTCAGCCTCCTTTACACATTTTTCCAATTTGAATTATGAGAGAGGAGAGAAGTCACTTCAGAGTAGTGGGTCACTGCCTGAAGACGTTTATCTTTAAAATCAATTGGATTTCAGCTGCTGTGGTCAGTGACCGGAAGTTGACAAGGTGTACAACCTTCTCAAGCCGAAGCACTCTGTTCTCCGTTGGTTATTTTAACATTCATAGTCTAATCTTCCTGAGGCTACATCCTTATATGTTAAACAAAATTTCTAATGCCCTAGGGAAAAGTGTAGAGGATAGTATTACCCCACAATATATTAGATGCCTTATAATATATTCATCTTTGTTTTGTTTTGTTTTACTTCAAAACATATTTTGTGGTATGGACTGTGAGAGAGGATAAAACAAATATACTACATTTCATTTAGATTTACAGTGTGTTATATTCTTTCATACATATAATGAAAGGATTTTGTTCCCCTTACATTTTGTTCTAAGCCACATGAGAAAATAAACATTTTATATTTTAATCATAAACAGATTTCATTTCCATCAAGGCTTTCTTCTTTTAGCCTGTATCAACACAGTCATTGAAATAAAACATCTATTTGTCAGAGTGTGTGCTTTACTTGAAAAAGCTGATTACATCCCTGTTTGGGGTTTTTATGATACCTCTCTTAAAGAGTATTTTTTAAGTTAAAATTCAAACATTCCATCTTTTAAAATGCCTAGCGTTTGATTTGGTATGCTTGAATTAAACCTACTCACTCTGCTTGACTCTCTCCTTATTGAAGGGAACCTTTCTGAAATACAGGCATGGCAGCAAACTTCCTGTCTGTGGCTTCACAAGAATGAATTAAAATGTGCAAAATGACTGGAGATTCATGGTGAAAGGATGCTTTAGAGTGTTAATCCCCCATGAATTCTGCCTCCAGGATCCTGCTTAAATGAGCAGGAAACTTCTGGAATTGAACAAGCATTGTGGGTGGCCATGCTATGGTTAACAGGAAGAGAGGAGAGATTTCAATTAAAGATGTGAGCTAACTCACATAAATACCATTCTTTGTAACGGCGTGTGCATGTGTATAAGTGTACTGGTAGGGCAGACAGGCCAAGAGAGACTGAAAAATAAAATCTCCTGTGTGTCAGAGGAAATACTCTGGGGATTGAATATTTTCAGGGATTTGTTTTGTATCTCTTAACACACCTCAGCAGTTAAACACACAGTTGAATTTGGCTATGATCAGAGTGTTGGAGCCTTACAGATAAATTAAAGGGTAGCATTATGTTCTGGTTTACTGATGAAATTTTAGAGTTTAAATTGTTTTTCCATCTCTATTTCCATGTTCTGGGTGGGGAAAGGAATGTAACATACATTTATTTCCTGCGTATTACAATGGGAAAAAAATCCCTCATTTTGTGGTCACACAAATAGTATTGCCTTCACTAGCAGAATTAGAAATCCTCTCTGATGATTGCTGCAGAAATTTAATTTATGAATTGTTTTCTAGATTTCTGCATTCATTTACAATTAGATTACAATATTTCTAAGTTGGTGTATACTGGTTAAAGTAGCTTTTAAATGTTTTCTTTAACTATCAGACCCACCACACAGACACAGACACAGATCTATAACTGAATTTATACTATTAAGATTTTGATTTGTTAAAGAAGAAAAAAGGTATGATGAATTGCTTTAATTTCTAAAAATCAATTATTTGAACTTTTCTAACTTTGTCAAATATCGCAAATATGATCATTCAGGTGATCTAATTTCATGTCATTCATTAGCTCTATTTATGAAGTTGGGCAAGCTGGTGGAGGGTTGGGGTTGGTAGGAAATCCTGTGAAGATATAAAAAAATTAGAGTTTGAAATTCATGTGAAATTATTTAAGACTGTAAAGAGAATGGTGATTTTATCATTCGCTTTTTCATACAACTGTCATTTACACTGAGTCCTGTTTTTTGTTTTTTTTTTTAAAGTGCTTTTAGATTTGGTGCCCTGGTGTCTTTTCAAAGCCTTGTAGAACAACTGGAATTAGTCACTTAATCCTTCAACTTGTCAATGTCAAGGAAAACAAAAATGGATTAAATAGCAGAAGATGCTTGAAGGTCTGGCTAATGTACTCTTCCTTGTCTTTAAGAGCACACGTCATTTATTGAGCTTTGTTATTTCTTTTCACCACTTTTTATGAATACTGAGGTTGGCTTCTGCCACTGCTGCTTGAGGGGCAGGGCTGTGTCCCAATCACCATGTTAGAGAATTGCCTGGTCCTATAGCAGACCTCAGTGGGGACAGAGGTAATTAATGAAGACTCCACTCCACCAAAACCCCCAGAGGGAGTCTATTTATAAATGAAAAGTACTGTGTATGAGTTTCTCTCCGGCTGTCACTTCCTCTTTAGGCGGGCTTAACACACTGTTTACTCTTTCTGCCCTTTAATAACGGTAACCATGTATTTTAGCAACAACTTTATACCACGGATTCTCTGTGAACTTCATGAAGCCGAAGATGCTGACTTGTAAGGTCCTCTTTGAGGTCCCAGAAGAGGCTCTACTAAAGTGTTCATATAGTCACACTTTAGTAAACTTTGCAAAGGTAAGGTGGTTTCATTGTGATTGGTCAAGACCTCAGCCTTTAACAGTCAGCCTTCCTCTAGGTCACACTTCCTTTCCAGGAGGTGCCACTGGAGTGATCATAGGCAATTTTAGGACTTGGCAAAGGAGAAAGTGAGTTTGACCAGGCATTCAGTCTGATGTATTGACATGGTGTTTATTTGGTTCCCAGTAGGCTCAAGCATAGTTAGTGCTGACTGTGTCGAACTCGCTCATGCTTATCATGACGCAAAGAAATGTGTCCCATAACACCCGACACTGCAAGTATGTGCTTAATAAGACAGCTACAAATTTGAAGTGTGTGGAATTAGAAGCTGATCGGTTCAAAACATTTTTTAAAGATCAGATGTGTATAATTTTAGGGGAGAGTTTGATTTTCATGATGTCCAATCAAAATGAAGTTCTTTTCTGTCAAGAACATGTTAAAATTGGGGGCACATATAAAATAAGTGTACAATAAATGTTATTCTTCTTTATTAAAGGGAAGGGCATATTTGCCAAAGCTTGATGTGTCTTCTTAAGTGGAAAGAGGTTTTATAACATTTCATTAAAACAAGAAAGAAATTATAGACCCCTTATTGGACATGCATTGTTGACTTTCTTTTATCACTTGACACTTGTTAAGTAATAGGGAAAATTTTTAAATAAAGTGAATGGAATAGACAGGGAATTATATTCAGTACTTGTAATAGTCTATAATAAAAAAGAATATGAAAATAAATATACGTATGTATCCTGAATCACTATACAGTATACCAGAAATTAACATAACATTGTAAATTGACTATACTTCAAGAAGAAAGAAAGAAAAAAAATATAGCAAGTGGAATATGAAATATGTTATAAATATGAGTGATGAAATCAATAGACATTATTCTGATACTGAGAATGAAATCATAACCAATATGTTTTATATTTTACCCAAAGCAATAATTTATTATGAGCAAGGGATGAGTTTGAAATAAAAGTAATGAACAGGTTTTTTGATTGTTGATAATCTACTTACTAAAGAAGAAATTATTATATGAAAGCTTTAATTATTTTGCAGATTTTACCAAAAACTACTAATATCAACAAAAACTAAGATAAAATTCATAATATACCAGGACTATGCTGATTTGATACAAAACTGTTGATATGTATTAGAAAGTCAAAGAGAACTTAGATTTTGTGAGCACACACACACACACACGCACACACACTCATTCCCCTTAAATTCTCTGAAATCAATTAAATCCCAAAATTGACAGTGCTAAAATATATGTGATACTACTAAACAGTGGGGAACTGAAAAAAAACTTGTTTACATAATCAAAGATAATAATTTAAAAATTCAATCAACCATGACATATAGAAACTGAATTATCTTTCTATTCTCACAGTAGATGGATATTAAAGTTATTATCATAAGAAGAATTCATCAAATAGATATACAGCCAAAACTGTATATAAAAAGAAATATTAAAGAGATATTTCAGGAAAAAATCATAAGCAAAAGCAGTGAGTGACTTATTTAGATTTTTTATGTCATTTGTCAGCTTTCTAAAATGTGTAAGTTTAAAATTTGCATATATATACACGCACATATATACACGCACATATATACACTCTATGTACAATTTTCTGTCTAGTTTTATATTCACAACTTTTGCTCTTTTTCTTAAAATGTGACTCCAAAATTTTATAAGCTTCAGGCTCCCAAAAACCTGGATCTGGCTGTACTAGGAAATCAAATAGTTTTCTTTGTGTACAAGCAACAGAAACCTGATATGTTTAATCTAAGAAAAAAAGGACAAGTTTATTAGAAGCACACATAGTTCTTCACAGAATCAAAGGAAGAACTAAGTGTCTAAGATTCAAGAGGTGGACACCAGGATTGTAGGCAGAGTCTGAATTCTAAGAGCATGATCTCAGAGACAGGTCTGTAGTGTGTCTCCTTTGGGTGGCAGGTCCTGCTGTCTTCATAACCGCATCTTGAAATTCAAATGATGAAAAGAAAGAGTCTGATCATGTAGATGGGGACCTTTGAGTGACAGCCTCTCAGAACTGCATGGATTGGGAGTCAAGTAATTTCACAAGGGAAGAAATAGTGTCAACGACAACCAAATACGATGCTTCATGCTGGGGATTATGTAGAGGTGGGTGGGTGAGACAGCCTTGTGTTTTTTTGGGAAACTTGCTCTTTAGTGTGAGAGCAACATAAATCGATCATTCGAAAACTGTGTTGAGGGCTAAGGAGATTTGGAAGGCAAAGCCCAGATGGGGCTTTCTTGGAGAGAAAATGCCTGGGATGAGTCTTAATTCAGTCTAGTCTTCCTTTCCTGAGAAATAGAAATGCCAATCGTATCCTAGTATATGGTAGTCAAATTGCGACAACCCATTCAGTACAATACCTCTTCAGACACAAAGAAATTCAATCCCAGAGAAGTGAAGAAATTGACAAAAGTAAATACAGCTACTTGGTGGCAAAATGCACTAGAACCCAAGACTTCTGAATCTTATTCCAGTACTCTGTTCATCATTTAAACAACAGATGAAAGGAATTCAGAGAACTTGCCAAACATCAAAGTGAATAAACAGGAATTTATAAGGAGTTTCAATGAAAGCAAGTAAAAAGATCTGGTATTTATAATTTTAATTCAGGAAACATGACTAAAGTTATGTATATAAAATTTTTAAGTCAAAACACAGTAAGTGCTGGTTAAAGAGAACAACCTGCTTGAGGGAGAAATGGACATTTCACAATAGGAAACCATAAGCTGGAGTCCATGGGATTTTTAAACTAATTGACAGCATGTTCAACACTGAGAGCAATGACATATGTCAAATATTATTTAACAGACTTTAAATCTGCTCTTAATAAGAAATGCGTAACCCATTTAGATGCAGATTTCTGGCTTTGATTTCTTCAAAACATATAGACAAATACACCTTGTAACATGTATTAAGATTTATGATTTACAACACACACAAGGATGATATTACCCAAAACTCAGGATAATGGATACTAGAAATTCCAGATCTGTAAGCACAAGAGTAATACGGAGCATGAGGAAGACCATTAAAGCAGAAAGAATGTAACAAGGATGTAGAAAATGCTCTAACTAAAATGCATCCCCAGCACATTTGCTCAGTAGTTTAAAAACACATTTCTTCCTTTCTTTCTCATCTTTTCCTTTTATTTGTAGATCCATGCAGACATTTCCCTCTGTAATCCTGGGAATTTTTCCTCACCATCCATCCTTTCATGAAATATCTTTTCTACTGTTATGTTGTACAACTGAATTTTTTTTTCAGCTAGGACAAGTAGGTTTCCTTACTCTATTATGTTCAGATAGGGCTTTAATCAAATTTTAGGTGTGACTATGTGATTAATGACTCAAAAGAGCACAATGGTGAACATGTAAGCTTTTGGAACCAGCCTTTGTACTCCAATAGCCAAATTGACACTTGGAGGCAGAGTTTTGGGGAATTAGAAAAGCACAGCTTTATTGCTTTGCCAGGCAAAGGGGGGGTCACAGCTGGGTAATGCCTCAGAGACTGGGAACCTATCCTCGGGTTGGTGTTCTGAGGTTTTGTAGGAAAACCTGGATGGAACAGAAAGGCGACAACAATCAGGATGTTTTCTGAGGTGCGGTATTCTTCTTAATCTTGATGAATCCACCTGGCTTCACAGAGAAACTCCAGAGGGTCTGTTCATTCTTCTGAGGCTCTCAGCCCATGACCACCTTCCTGGAGCACGACTTCTGGGTTAAAGGATGAGCCATTCTGGGTGAAGCACGTAGAGGGCGTGGAGAGTGTAATGGACAGGCTGGGGGCTGTTTAGCACAAACGCAGTTGAGGAAGTGAAGCAGACATGGGGTTTTGTCCGAGAAAAGAGAAAAAAATGTTGCAAGAATTTTAGGTCACGGTGGATCAGCAAACCCCTTTAGCATCAAAAGGAAGGCATTTTGCTAGTTTCTTACTCTTTCAGTCAGACAGAGCTGAGTTTGAATCTGCACTCTATCACTTGGCAATCCTATCGCTTTGAGCAAGTAAATAAGAAAATACCATCTCAGTTTCTTCTTTTGTACTGTGAGAGTAATAACCATGCCATCTCATTGTGACGTTGAGAGGATTAAAATAATTAAAAAGCAGGGCTTGTCTTCACCACCATCATCACCACGATCACGGATATTTAGACAACATGGTTGTTTTCTCTAAAGCAAACATGCACCCTGTAAGCCACTTCTGTACTCTTGTAATGATTCATTTGACTCGGCTTCACACTAATTTTCAAAGGATTTTTCTAAAACGATTTTCTTTACTTTTGAAGTTTGGGGCCCTAGGAGTTTTAAATATAAAGCAAAAAGAGAGCAGAGCAGGAAATGATGAAAGATAAGCAGCTGGAAAATAGAGGTGAGAAGTGGATAGAGTAAATATCAGTTTAATATATTAAGCATTGTGTTCGAACGTATTACCCTTACTTTCATTTTCTCCCATGTGTCTCTTTATTCCCCTCCAGTTGCTGGCTACAGAGGGTTAGGAAGTTCAAACCTGCCAGGCTTAATCTCAGTAAAATAGATGACAGCGTCATTTGATGAGAATGAGGGAGGCAGGGGTGAATTCAGGGGCTTGGGTAAATTGAGTATGTTTTGGAATAGCTCCTCTGGGAAAATGTATAGGGATTCAACCAAGAGTAAATAAAAGGGTTACCAAGAAGCGCTGAGTGGAGAGAGAAGGTATTTTCAGCGGATTCAGTTAGCTTCATTACATGATGCTGTCTTCCATAGCTCAGCAACTCTTGTTTGGAAAAGAACTATATATATATATATATTTTTTTTTTTTTGAAAGAGTTGCTAACAGGTGGAGATTTGAGAGAAGCTAGAATAAAGTTAATCTCATTTGTACTGTTTGGACAGAGTTCCTGGACTGTACCCTGAGCTGTATATTTGTTTTCATTGCTTGTAACATTTTATGTTTCATGTAAGATAACGAAGATGCTGTTTTATGTATTTAACTTTCCTCATCATAAAGAAAGTATTTAATTAAAAAATAAAGAAAATATTTAACTTTTGGAAAGTGTTTACAAATAAATGTGGGCAAAAAAAAATTATATGTCTTTTTATTTAATTTCCTCCAAATAAGAAACTAAGAATTTGAAATTTTCATAGACATGTCTTTTATAGGAATAGAGAGAGAGGAGACAGAGACAAAGAGAAATAGTTTAAAATGTGTATTGTATGATGATATAAATTTATAAGATAATATAATACAGATTGGTTTCTAATCTGATATTTAAAAATCAAATATACCATAATTTTTTCTATACTTTAAATTGTTGTTCTATACTGTAGAATTACTTCATGGCTATTTATTTTAATTATTGGAGTGTGGTTCATTTAACTAATCCTATAAGGTTTATTTGCAGATTTTATTTTAGTTTTTATCATTACATTCAAAATTGCATTGAACACAATAAAATTAATACTTGTAATCATTCATAATTATTTGTTTAGTACATATTTCTAAAAGAAGAATTACTTGATTGGTTATATGCCTTTTTGTATACAATTTGTTATATATCATCAAATTGTCCTTAGAATCACTGTTTTAAATATATGTCTTTTGAGTGTGTATGGTAGTTATTCCAGAAACTTGATAAACCTAAAAAAAATAGTGTTTTACTTGTTTCTGTAACTTAAAACTTTAAACAAACAGAAAAAATATGTATAACTGTATTCCTCTTGTCAAAAAGTATTAAACTTTAAAACATTTTAATTATGAAATGTTAAATATATAAGCAAGCAAAGAAAATAATAAAAATAGACAGCAGTGTATCCATCACTCCAAATATATAGATAAAATATCTCCACATTTGTTTTAAATCTCTCTAATTTTTTCAAAATATACATTGTATATACAGATATACATGGTTTTCATATTTAACTTTTCTGAATATAATTGAGAAAGAGCAGAGTTGTCCTCCTATTCCACTAATTTCTTCTTTTACCATAATTCATACATCATTTCTACTTGATTTATTTTCTCTTTTTCTACCTTCTTAAGATGAAAATAAATATAAAATAAACAACAAGTTTATATTGTATAGTACAGGGAAGTATATTCAACATCTTGTAGTAACTTATAGTGAAAAAAGAATATGAAAACCAATATATGTATGTTCATGTATGACTGAAGCATTATGCTGTACACCAGAAATTGACAACATTGTAAACTAACTACACTTCAATAAAAATATATATGTACAAATGTTTTTACAGTATTAAAAGAGTTTTATTGGCAGTACTATTTGTTTTATTTATATATTTATACAAATAATAGTCTCTCCTCTTCCAATTTTAATTTTTTCTGTCATTTCACTTTTTATATACTCATAAAATACATCTCTACATAAGGACGGTCTTATCTTTCTTCTGTCTCTTTCTCTCTCCCCTTTTTCTCTTTTGTTCTTAGCCAGAGAAGGTATCATTTAAAAAAATTACTCTGAAACTTGCTTCTTCCTTTTAACAACATATTATAAAAACCTTTATACATCAATAAACATAGGGCTAGCTTATTTTATTCTTGCCACATAATATCACTAAATCTGAAGGCACCACAGCTAAGCTCAATGTTAGAGGAGATTTAGCTTGTTTACAGTACTTTTGCTATGAAAGTTCTGCACTTCATATTTCTGTTCACAAATCAGTATATATATATATATTTTGTGAACCATATATTCTTTAAATAAAATTATTTGGTCAAATTACATTCACGTATTAATAGACATTATTAGTAGACATTTGCAATATTGTAGCAAGGTATATTATAACGAACAATATTTAAAAGTGGACATTTGCACAAACTCTCACCTGCATTCAATGCTATCACTTATTTTCATACAGTTTGATGTTCTATTGTTATTTCACAAAATGAATTCTAAGGTTATAAACTTCCTTCTGAGAATAACTTTGGCCACCCTCCAGGGATTTTTGACATGTAGCACTTAAACTTTATTTTCATCTCTATCTGAAAGGAAATTTTTTAGCCTCATCCAGTTTTCCGTGTTCAGTATTTCCCTGACTCCAATTCTGCATATATTAGAACATATATATCCTACTACTATTTATCAAGATTTGATAGGGAATTTTTAGTTAATAAATTTTTATATTAGAGAAGATTGAAATTTACAAAAATATTGTCAAGGTCCTCAATTTTTAACATCTTGAATTAGCATGGGACATTTGTCATAGTTAATGAACTGATTTTAACACATGATTATTAACAAAAGTCCTTACCTTATTCAGATACCCTTAGAGTTTACCTAATGTCTATTTTTCTGCTCTTGGATCCCATTCAGGATACCACGTTACATTCAATCATTAGATTTCCTTAAGCGTCTCGTGACTGTGACAGTTTCTCAGACTTTCTTTGCTTCTGATAACCTTGACAGTCTAGAAGAATACTGGTTAGGTACTTCACAGATTTCATAGATTGTCTCAAAATTGAAATTTGCCTAATGCTTTTCTCATTACTAGACTGAGGTTTTGGGGAGGAAGACTACAGAGATAAAACGCCATTCTCATCATATCACACCAATAACGTACCAATGGTATTTAGTATCCACATGACTTAACACTGTTGATGATAACCTTGGCCACTTGGCTAAGGCCATATTAGGTTTTTCCACCATGGTTACCTTTTCCCCTCCTTTCCAGACTTCATTGCAGAGAAGTGCCTACACACTACACTTAATAATAGGGAGTCATGTTCCACTTCCTTGGGAGAGGATTATCTACAAAAATTATTTCAAATTTTCTCCATGGGAGATTTATCTTTTCCCCTCCATTTTATTTGTTTATTCAAATATTTAAATCAGTATGGACTCATGGGTATTTATTTTATACCTTGGGTTGTTGTTCAATATGACTTCATCTGGTTTGTCCGATTATTCTAGCCTTGGTCGTTGGAAGCTTTGTCTGCTAGAGCTTATGTCCCTTTGACAGCCTCCCATCATTGTATTTTTGACCACATACTTCTTTTCTGGTGCTATAAGAAGCTCCATGCTCTCGTATGTACCCTAACCTTGTTCTAGAATCAGCTGTTTTGGTGAGAATAGTGGTTTTTTTTTTTTTTTAAGTGGTATTAGAAACCAAGTTCTGGGTGCTAGGTATGCTCATTGTTACTGGGGTGTCACTGCTTCTAAGTCTTCTCAGGTAAGGGAGTAGGGAAATATATGTGTGTCTATGACCTCTATTTCTATCCATCTGTGTCTGTATTAAGCTGAACGTGAGTTCATAATATGTGTCCAACTGCAATCCCCTACCACATGGATCATTCTAGCCTCTCCCCTTGCTTCTATATAAACTCCCACTCCAGCAGTGAGAAGCCCGCCTCCCACCACATGTCATTCTTTCACTTAAATGTTTAATTCTAGTACACAGGTAGTGGTTTCAGAATTGTTCCCTTTCACCTCCATGGGAAAAACGTTGTCAACTGGAGTGCAGTTCTTAAGCTCAGTTCCATAGTTCTTTTTGCCTTTAGTCTTCCTTCATTTCCAAAGTTACTAAGGTTAGAAAATTTCTCCTACTTAGCTTTCAGTAAGGTTGTTTTGTACATTTGTAATGCAATTTTATTCTTCTGCCACAGTCTGCGCTCTATCCTTGGGTGTCCTGATCTGCTAAATGATTTTTTAAATTTACATACATTAAGGCTTCCTCTTTGTTCTGTTTGTTTAGCATGTTCTTATATTCTTCTTTATTCCTAATAATCTTTCTTATCCGGAAGTCATCTTTGTCTGAAATTAATGTAGCTATATCTACTTTATTTGAGCAATGTTAAAATAGTTCTCCATCCTTTTCTTATTAAGTTATCTGACTATATTTAAAAGAGATGTCTTCAAGACAACATATAGTTGGATCTTGGTTTTTTAATCCACTCTGTCAATCTCCATTTTTTAGTTCATGCAAATACACTATTCATAGTTAAAATGATTATTAATATAGTATTATTAATATCTAATGTATTTTAATGGTGTTTTATTCATTGCAGTTGTTCTTTGTTTATTTTCCCTTCTTTTTCTGCCTTCTCTGATTATAACTTTAATTGAGCATTTATATGATTTTATTGTAACTCCTCTCTTAGGATGTGAACTTTACCTATCCTTTTAGTGGTTTTAACGGTTGCCCTAGTGTTTACAATACCCATTTAAACTGACCTGTGCCTAATGTCTAATGGCACGACATTGCTTTGTGTTTAGTGCAAGTATCTTAGAATATTTGCCATTTCTTTCTTCTCCCTCTTGTGACATTGTTGGCATTCATTCCACATATCCATATGTTACTACACAGAGTACACTATTAATATTATTGCTTTAAACAAATAATCATTTTTCAAATAAGTTCAGAATGGGAAAATTATACTTTGTAATGTATATTCGTTTATTCCTTCTTTGGCACCCTACCTTTCTTCATGCAGATCCATGTTTCTGACTTACATTATTTTGTTCTTCCTGAAGAACATCTGTTTTAACCTTTTTTGCAGGACAGTTTTGCTGCTGATGAATTTCATCACACTTAATTTATCTGAGAAAGTTTTTACTTCTTTTTTACTTTTGAGGAATACTTTCACCAGACATAGAAGCCTATTTTTTTCTTTCAATTGTTTGTATATCTTTTCATTATCTTCTTCCTTTCATAGTTTCTAAGGAAAAGGTTTCTGTAATTAGTCTTGTTTCTCTATAAGTACATTGTTCTATTCCTCTGATTTTTTTCAAGATATTCTTTATCTTTGACTCTGTGGTTTGAATACCATATGGTTTATTTTTTGTTATTTACCCCTGGATGTGTTCTTTGAGTTTTCTGGATCTGTAGTTTGCTGTCTGTCATTCATTTGGGGGAGCTTTGGTCATTGTTACACCAAATATTTCTTCAGATCTATTCTTTCTTCTCTTTCTGATATTCCAGTTGTATATGTTACACTTTTTGAAATTGCTCCACAATTCATCAATGCGATCTTCTGATTTCTTCACATTATTTTTTCACTTTGCATTTATTTCAGAAAGTTTCTACTAAGCTAGCTTCAGCCTGACCAAATCTATGTTGAATCTAAAGATAAGCCTGTTGAGGACTTGATTTACTTCTGTTACTGTTTTATTAATTTCCAGTATTTCTTTTTATTCTTTCTTAGAATTTCTATCTCTGGGTTTAAATTATCCCCCCTCCACCCAGCTCTGGTAATCTTTCCACCAGAGAGTAATTCTTCTTAGACAGAAGGTTCTGGATATTACTAGAACCACTTCCCCTTCCCCCTGCTGAAGCCATGGAGAGAATTTTCTTGGATTTTCACCATGAGAAACTGGCAGGGTTCCTACAGTCAAAACAAACAAACAAACAAATATGCCCATGGCCCATCCCTCTACTGAAGACTGCAGTCCCCAGGAGTGTTTCACACAGGAGTCCTCATCCAAAATGTCATCTAAGTTTCCTACTAGTTTATGGCTCCAGTGGCTTCTGTTCCAGGGAAGCAAATACAGACCATGTCTCCTTAGATGTGCTTGTCTTTCCAGACTTCAGAGTGGCAGTTTGCCCTGTGGCCTCGGTTCTCTAATAAGTCTCTGAAATGTCACAATTTCCAGTTTTTCTAGATTTTTCTTCTTCTAAGTACAGAAGTGACATTTCTCAAGCTCTTTAAAATTCAGAGCTGAAACCAGAAGCCTTATATTTAAAATTTTAACACACTTTAGTATATTTTTGTCACTTCCTATGGTTAATCAGAAAGTATATCTTTTTCTCCAAAACAAAAAGAAACTTAGCATTCATGCTAGTTATAAAATTATTGCTTCTCAGTTCAAATCCACCTTTCTCGGATCTGCCTTGTGATAGTGGAGGTGGACTTTGTCAATATTTCTCCTTTGCCATTGGCAAAGTATTAGGTCTTTTCAGTAGAGGGCCATTGAGGAAAATTACAAGGGGAAGGAGCTCCTCTTTTTGGTTTGGGTATTCCTTCTTGCTTCTATGCCTTGGAGGCCAATAGCCAATTCTTGGCCAATGGTGTACATGAGACCTAATGCCACATACCCTCCAGTGGTTACTGCCAGCACCCAGCGGGAAACTTTCTAGCAAGTATCACTGGACCCCGAGTGGATAACTTTCTAAGCTAGTCTTGGCATCCCAGAAGTCTGTTATCCAGTGAGTTTTGGCAACACCCCAACAAACAGCTTCACTGTCACAAGTCCCTGCCTGTGGCACCTCAGTAAACTTCATTCACTGAGCCGAAGCCATGACCTCCTCAACATGGTAGAACTTTCAACTATGGGGGATGGTTCATCAAAGATTTTCCCTCCCATGGGTATGCTCCCTCAGCCCTAATGAGAGTGGCTGCCTTCTTGCTCTACTATTACTATATATATTTAGATTTTTAAAGCCAATTTAAGGTTTAATCTCTGACCACTTATATTTAGTATTTACAAGCAGGCATAGCAGAAACTTCTAGTTATCCACCAATATCTATCCTTTCCTTTTACCCTTTAGTAATAAAGTGTCCACATTTTAGCATAGCTCATGGTTGCCCAGGTAAAGATTTCCATGCTTCCCTTTCAGCTAATGAACTGTGTGACTAATTTTAATCCAACAGCATATGAAGAGGAAGATGTACAAATATTGGATTATGTTCTTAGAGGGAAGAGATTTGGTTTCCATTTCTTATTTCTTTCCCACTGTATAGAACATAGATCTGATGGCAGGACCTGGACTTATGCTGTTAATGAAGGCCAGCTTTTAAGGATGGGAAACCAATAAGCCAGAATCTGAAACCTAAAACCAAGGCTGCCCTTTAAGCCTGGGGCATTAGGCTAAACCTAAATGATTCAAAATAATCACAGAAAAAAAGGCTTATCTACTTTAGTCTACTGTATTTTTGCCTTGATTTCAGCAGTGAAACCTGTATAAGAAATAATAGAAGGTAAATAACATGTAATTGATGTTAAAATATATGAGTTATTCACACAATTTAAATATCATGCCCCAAAATACTTAATATATTAAATGAACTTAATTTATTATCATTATAATAATCAGTTTTTGAATTTAAAATTTACTTACACTATATGCAGTCATACATAAAATACACTGTTTCTTTATTTCAGAAAATGCTTTGATGGCTTTTATGTGACCACAACTATTGGATGGTATGAAACAAAAGCAACAATGGCAACAACAAAAAAAGTTCAACCTGGATAAAACTTATTTATTTTTAATATTTTATACTATGTGTGTAGGTTTAATTCTGTCTGTTTGAGTTATAGACTTAGTCTTTCAGGTTTTTCTCATAATTCCACTATCAGATGGCAACAGAGCTGTGGGGAAGATGCTTTACATAATCTCATGGTTTTTGGCGGGCTTGAAGAGAACATCTGCGATAATCCTTATCCTTGGATGGGGTCTGCCGATACAGGGATGGCTACTTCCCACCCCTGGGCATCCTCTGTTTTCTGTTGTTGTTAACTCTGATTAATTAACTTACACTATTTCTTACCTTTGTCAAATCCAGTGACCCTTCCTGCTAGGTTGGCCTCCTCCAGTCCTTCCTGATGTTACCATCACCTCCAACTAGTGTACGCGTTCTTCATCTTTTTTCCTGACATCCATCCTATAGTATCGGTTGTAAGGTCATGAGCTCCTGCCATAGAAGTCTTCATGTTCGACCTCATGGCTTTCAGCTCAGGATCCTCTCATACAGAAAATGACTGAAGCGTGGGAGTGACAATTAGATTTCTCTCTGTCTGACCGAGCTGGTCTGCTTATTTTAACTTTTCCATTGCATTTTATGTGACCTCAGAGAAATCCCAGTATTGGCTCTTCCCAGAGATGCAGCTAACATTTAAAAAAAGAATTCCTCTGTCCTCATGATTCCTTCATCTTACCCAATAACCTCCTCCATGATTTTTTAGGAAGTTAAGCCTCGAGGTTGGGGATGTAGCTTCACTGTCTATATTTTTCAGCTCACTCCTTTCTTCCATCTCCTTTCTTTTCTGTATCATCCCTTAAAATTGAAGAGGCTTAGATCTTTTTTTTTTTTTTTTTCCCTCCAATTTCAGTCTCCTAACTAGCAAAGTAGCTGCAGTATTTTCTCAAAGGACAACCTTTACCTTTGAAATGTTTAATGTAAGTTAAAGGCATATGGTAAATCTTTTTCCTTCCCTTCATAAGGTCTGGCTTTTGAGCTCACTGCCTTGCTGCCATTTTTACTATCTCAAACGGATTATTATCTTCCTTTCTCTTTTCATTTCATTTCTAACAATCCTAATTACCATCTCTCTGAAGGAATGTTGATATTTTTAAGGATATATTCCCATTACATGTGGATATGAAAGAGAGCTCTACAGACATGCATACGTGATTCTAGAGTTCGATATTTGAGCTCACTACTAAGCCACGTAAGTTATATACAAAAAAGATAAATAGCAGATTCAAAGCATTAAACATCATAGATGGAAAAATTTTAGTAAGTATGTGTCTGAATCTTTCCATGATCATAAATTATTTTATTTCCAGACTGGCTTCTCTGATGTCCAATATCAGCCATTTTCAAAAAGGCAAAGACATTTTTGTTTTCTTGAGATTTCAGGGTTGCAGCAATATTGACAGCTAATACCTATGCGAACTATTCAGTAGTCTTTGAATCCTTCCGTGTTAGAAAAGAAGCTCTCAAGGACTGATGATCTTATCTGTTTTGTTTTGAACTTATATAACTTGGTTAAATGTTTTTTTCTTCCATCAGTTACTAGGTATGAGTTCCCAGTCCTTTGTAAAATATAACCTTGGCTTTTGTGTTGTCTCCGTATGAAAATCAGATGATTTATGCAAGTGATTAATGTTTTATAATTGCAGAATTACCTTAGAACTCCATAGCTTTATAGAAAAATATGAGCTAAAGTGATATCAGCAAACTCAGTGTAAAAAATTATTTGGTGAAAGTTCTAAGATAACTCAATTTGAACACCCAATATCTGTGTCTTGCCACAATGAGAAAGAAAAGATATGAGGTAATTTTCTGAGTAATTATAACCACATGGATATATTGTCCATTAGTGATAATGTGACAATAGGTTTTGGAAAACCTTAGACAAATCACAAAACTGCTTTAAAAAATGTTGTTTCTACAAATTTTATCTACAGCATATTTGGGGCTTAGCCTATCAGCCACCAAAAACCAGAGTAGGCATCTTCTCAGAAACTGTATTTTATTTAAAGACTTGGAGAGAAGAATGCATTTAAAATTTTCAATGTACATGGTTATGCTACAAAATGGAATGAAATGTTAAGATAAATTAAAACCTCAAAGGAAGATTTCAAGCACCCTAAGGCTTTATGATCATGCCCATATCCCAGAAATGCTGTAGTGCTAAAATTTTTACTTTCTTTCTCTGTTAGGAATCTCTCATTGGACAAGTTTCAAAAGCAAAGCTTTTGATTAGAATTAAAACCCTGATCATATGAAAAAGAAAAAGAAAAAGAAAACGTTCATTCACCACAGCAAGAGCAGGATACAATACTTAGGTATTAATACATAAAAAAGATGCACTGAATTCATCTATTGGTCAGACTTCTATTGAAGAAGCAGAGTCATTATAAATGATGAAGAAACAGGGTTTTCTCTAGGGATTAGAGTTTTTGCAACAATGGGAGCTAGTGAGGATACCTATGCAAGGCAGTTGTCTCTGCCTAGGGTTGGACTTGACCTCATAATTGGTCTTCCAGATTGGCAGTCAGAAAAGGAACTTGGACTTTGGTGAGGATGACTGAGATCCATAATAAAGACTGGAACCTACAAAGACAAACTGGCCTGTGCTTATCTCACAACCTCTAATCTTGATGTCATGGACAATATCCAGGAAAGAGTTAACACCTTTCACCACAGAGTGGTACAAGAGTCACACCAGTATTCTTATTCCCAAGGAATGGGTTGACAAGAGCCAAGAAGTGTCCAGTCTTGGAAACAAAACAAAACAAAACAAAACAAAAAACTATTAGTCTGAAGGTTCTCAGTAAAGATGGACTTAAGTGTAAGGGAGGAATGCCCTCCCTGTGTGCACATCTGGGATCTAGAGGTGGGAGTTCCATCACTGGAACAAAGCAGATTTTAAGGGCTACAACCAGACACGGTATCTGAGTGGGTTCAGGAAGAAGGTGGCAAGTGCAGGTCTAGGTCATTTCAACTATATATACTCCCTTATGACTAGAGACCAGTTGATTCTCTTTGCTTCAGGAAGGACTTAGTAGATAGGTATTTGCTGAAAATACTCAAAGGTAGTTAATGCAGAGTATGACGAGCCAGAGGAAGGGGAGAGAAGAGAATTAACAATTCCTGAAAACAAATGGGAAAACCACAAAAGAAGGAAGGGAAGAAAGGAACACAAAGAGAAAGAAGAGAAGAAAGGTAAAAAGTTATAGCAAACCATCACCAAAGAGACGTTTTCTATAAGCTATTTCATTTTTATCCTTTCAACAAATTTATGGATTAATACATATTATTTTTCCTTTTACAAGTGACAAATAAGAAATCCAGAGAATGAAGCATCTGCCCACAAAAATATAGTAAATGCTAGAGCAGAAACTCAAATTCAGATTTATCTCATTTCATTGTTAACTTCCACTCTACCATCCTTTCCCATGAATCCGGGCAGATTGGCACAAGATGATCCCTTTTGATCACTTCTGACTGTGGCAGTTTCTCTAAAGTACTGTGTTTGGCTTCAAAATTCTGCTTGGGTTGAAGATCCAGAAAGCTAAGAGCTATTTGAGAACTTGCGTCATTGTAAGAATACCAATTTGTGAAATAATATAAAGATACAGATATCCATATTTGTATTCAAACCACATAAACTATTTGCACATGGCTGGTTAGTGGTACTGGTTTATTGAATGGATACATGTCCTTCCATCTCTGTTTTCAAGGACTTTATTGGATTTCTTTCCCCAGTGCTTGAGAGCATTTAATGCAGAGCCCAGTGCTTTCTTGCCACTTTCGAATATTAGAATTATAATCATTTATGATCTTGAAATATTCAATGAACTTAAACCCTTACATCACATCCAATTAAAAATCTCCCCTTTTCTCCCACCCCACTTAAACCCCACCCATCTCAGAGGCTCGCAGGGGGGATGTGTGCGAGGGAATGTGTCTTGGGGTCCATCCTTTTGCTCCTCTGGCTCCAGGCACCCCCACCACAATATAGTATATCTGCACATGCTCTTTGAGGCCAAAAATTGCGAGAAGGAGTCAAGAGTTAAATAAGTAAGTAAATAAATAGGAAACTCCTTAATCTGGTAGTGAAATGTACTGATTTCATGTAAGGCTTCAAGTCAGATACTAAAATAATGGCAACACTCATAAAAGAGTCAGAGAGATTTTCTCTATCCCTCAGATTCCAAAGGGCATTGACAAAATGAGATCCCTGTGTGTCCAGGCAAGCCTACCACAGGAGAGAGCCTTTCCGATTGTCCCTCCCGGCAAGCAGTCCCACTTTCTTACAGTGGTTTCCCTGAAGCGCTCCTCACTTCACTTTCGAAATGAAAGAAAAGCCACCTGCTTCCTATCTTATCAACACTCAACAGTCTTCCAAAGGAGCTGCATGTACACTGATGAATTTCTAACCTGGATAAAGGTGTCGGAGGTAGTTCTGCTTTTTCTCAGTGGGTCTCATAGATACATGTGTCTAGCTGCTGTCTTTAAAATGCGATGGCACTTGAAAACCATCAGTCTCAGCTTTGGGCATTAGCCAAAATGCTAAGACAGCAGAAAATCTCACTTAACATCCTGTTCCTGAAGTATTCACCTTGGGGATTTTTGGAGCAAATGTGCCCTAAGAATCTATTGCATTATAGAAATTGAAATAATTTTCCTTGTTGGTTAATCACACAGAGATAAGAAAGATACTTTATCTGACATAAAAAGGACTGCCTTTCTTTTCTCGTGTAAGAAGCACATTAATCAGTTATCGTGATAACCACATATTAAAACAAAGCAGACATTTTGGGGCTTGTGTCTTAAAAAGTAATCTCCAGTATTAGATTCTAAATTGTTCACAAAGCATTTCCAGATCGTTTTTGGAAATCTCCAGTTTGTTATGAAAATACTGGCAGAATCTTAATTATAATAGTGCTACCGGGCAGCATTAACCCCTTTCAGATACATTTATGCTGGAAAAAAAAATTGGTAACTGCAAGCCATCAGTTCGTTAAATAAACACAGGTGTTGGCGAGTCCCTGCTGGCGTGCCGTCAAAAGAAGAATCATTCTTCTGAAACGGTCAAGAAGAAAGGGAGAGGAGAGGAAGATCAGCAAGGTCAATTGTCGACGTGCTGAACGCTATTCAGAAACAAAGGTGGCTTGTCACAAGGCTGAGTGGGCAGAGGCACCATTGATAGCCAGGTGGGAGCAGCACTGACTGCCGGTCCTTTCAAAGGCATTTTTGCATGGGATTTTATGTTTTTGGTTAAAAAAGAAGCGGGTAGGTTGTCATGTCTGGTTTTAAGAGGCGCAAGTCCTCACAGTTACCAGCACACACTCTCTCCCTCTTCCTCCCCTGAAGGTGTGGGGTGAATGCATTTCACTGAGTTGAAGATGCCACTGGATGTTATCGTGTAGAACTCTGGACTAGACCATAAGAGAAAAAGAAAATGAATTGAGGCTTTCATTTCTTCCTTTTGAAGCCCTCCGTTTTAAGTATCTGCTGGGAAACATTTGTTCTGCCTTCTGGATACAATAATGAAAAATCATTACACCTAAGATCAGCCTTGGGTTTACCCATGACCTCAATGTTTTGCTGTATTTCGGTCTTGATATCCATTTACAGGAGAGGGATGAAACATTTATAAGAATAAGACATTTCCGCTAACTGGAAGTGGTGCTGTCCATTTTTTTTGCCTCCTCGGAGTCACTTGTAGGGTATGGCTAAGTGCTAAGAGGTGCTTTGGGATAATTATCCTCTGTAAAGTCCTTTGACCACGCCTTTCTCTAACCCTAACCCCAAACTTAATGCTACTGCCGTGCATGACAGTCCATTCTAATCTGCACACGCACATACCGTCTGTGGAAAACAGGTGGCAAGTTTGCTCTCTCGCTTTCCTTGCCTTGTCCACACCTCTTGGGACATCCAGTGATGCAACTTGGGCTTTTGTGCGAGGGTCCCTACAAACATGCTGTGGCCCCGTGTCGAATCACAGTATGTGTTTGGAAAGCGAGCTATAGACTCTATTTGTTGTAAACATTTTCTGACCACTTACTTCCTGATCAATCAGGGAAAGGGAGGTGGGAGACAAGAAGTGTTTCGAACAGATTTGAAACAGCCTTGAATCCGAGACATTTAATGTCAATATACTTGGAAAAAGTCAACTTGAGCAAATTTCAGTTCAGTAGCTAATTAGGGCAAACTGGGATCTTGACTTAGAACAATAAGGGGAAATGTACAAGATGAATTTAATCTGGACTACATTCTTCAATTCAGGACCATCAGATAGTGGAGATGCATGCCAAGTCAAAGCATCCAAGGGGAACCATTGCTGACAAAGGTCCAGAGAGCCAAAGGCACTGTCTGTCTTGATACAGGAAGTCAGCCAGATTAAACAGAGAAGAACTTCTAAGCTGATTCTCCCTGACTACACCACCAGCCAGCCTGCCTTTCGCTGTGCTTATGTGCATACGACTAGAGTCTGGTGCTTGGTGTGTGTCTCTATTTATAAAAGAAACTGGCTGTGAACCAGGGAGTTTCTCCTGCTTCAAATACTCTCCTTTCAAACACAATCAAACTGTCAGCCGGTTGGCATTGGTTTGGTACATCTCTCAGACGTTTTCTTTTCAATGTACCAAGAGAGGCGCAGACCACAAACATGAGCCTCCAGACCTGAATCGTTAGACCTCTTTTGATCAGCAGCTTATGGACCCGATTCCTGTTTTGAGTTAATGTCTCTGTGTTGATGTCAATTGCAAATGAACAATCAGATGGCATGAGATTTTCTTTTGTACCTTTAGTTAGACTTAGAATAGGGACTGATTCATTATTTACACCTTATATTAGTCTTAATTATATATAGTAACATACTGAAGTCTGTTTTATTTTTCTTTCTGCTATGTTCATTTAAAGTACTATGATTTGGTTAAGGGAGTTAACATATGATTTTCCCATATAGATAGTAAAAAAAATAACAACCTCTTAATTTTATATTCTGCTGAATATAACCCAGGAAACGTGTGTGCGTGTGTGTGCATATGTGCATGTGTGTGTGTGATATACAAATGATCCCCACTGCCCCTTGGATGATGAATTATCCGCCTTGAAAACTCCCCCTGTCTCCTCCTTTCTTCCTATTAACTTGTCAGGTGCTACATAAAGGCAGAAAACATGGATTTTTAAAAGTTTTCCAACTCAAGGAAATCCAGTGCTGGGTATCTTATCTCCTGACTGAAAGGATGAAATTACTAAGAAATAAATCAAGTAAGAAATAGAGAAAAACAATGGAAGAAAAAAAATGGAGAAGTAAAGAACAAAGGTGGAAATTTTGTTTTGGTGGAATGCTGTGCTGATCACTATTCTCAAGGCAAATTCACTTCTAAATATATCATTTGCATGTGCTGGGAAGAGGAAGCTCACCGGGGGAGTGGAGCGATGAAATCACCACTTGATTAGTCTTTCTCTGTGTCTAGCACAGCGCTGCATTTTTCACATCCTTCCTCTCCTCGATAGGGACTAGAGTTGCACATATGTGCTGCCTGCCCTGCCCGACAGGCTCTTGTTAGGAACAGCGATTGTCCGGAGGTTTCATTGTGAATTGGATTCTCCACTTCATTTAGGAAGACTCAAAAGTCATTTGCTATTGAGCATATTGTCTACATATATACTTTTTTTTTTTTTTTGGCTGTGACAGTTCATTCTAGTGAGCACAGCAAACTCTATGCTGACCATCATCTCCTCAAGGTCATTCTTATATGTTCTACATGTGTTACAGGTGTAATAAATTTGGATAATTGAATTATCTTGACTCAAGTGATTCAAGAAACTTACCTAGACCAACATGGACAGTAAAAGACAGATCTTCGAAAGAACCAAGATCTTCCAGATTCCAGACCAAGTCACAAATGAGTTTCAAAAAGAACGATTAAACTTGCTTAATATTTTAGAAGTAATTTCTAGGAGGAAAGAGTGTAAATATTATCCAAACATCCCCGGAATCCTTGTATACTTGGTAGTAACTTTTTTCATTCTTGTTGTATTGATGGGACCCTCTGCCTTATCAGCGCCCAGGTGCAGTGCCAGTAGACAGCCGAACTGTGCCTGGGTTCTTAAGCAGGCATTCATTTCCAATGCAGGACCTGGAAAGGTTTTACAGAACACTCATAACAGCTCTCTGAGGTTGCCATGGAATATAATGATTCCAGAAGCTTTTTCCTGACTACCTATTTATGGCTGTCAGTGGCGGATAGACCCATATATTACTCATATGTTACTCTGGGAACGTGTATCTCTAAACATCGTAGCATGGAGAAAGCCCTCATCTAGGAGAATTTTACATTTGATATGAATTTTAAGAAATTGTTTTCATGCTATGTAGAGTTGTTGTACCATTGATGTTGCAGAATACTGGTGATAATTAATATTTGAATTTATACAACAGCATTAAATTTATTACTGGAGTGACTGAGGGTGAGAAGCAAGACAGGCTTACACTTAGTAACATGGCCTTTTATCATGAATGTTTCACTTGTTGCAAAATAAAAAAACCCAAATATTTTAATAACTCACCCATGTTATTCGTGATGGCAATCTGAACACATGTTCATGCTTCAATAGGTAATAGCCCCAATTCACGTCAACAGGAAACTTCCAAAATGGTCTCCATTTCTAATTTACCCTTCACAAACAGAGAGGCAGGGCTCCCTTGAAAGAGAGGGTGTTGTGTGTTTTCTGTTTTATCTAACTCGTTTCCTCTTTTTCATCTTTGCGTGGCGGGCTATCGTGATCCAGCCCAGTTCTCATGCCCTACAGGTCATATAATTGAATGGTACTTGGAATGAGCAGGTCTGTTTCATCACAAGTGACATAACCACACCCTCAGAGTTGGAAATTAGCTCAACTGAAAATACGGTGAGAAAAGTGTCGCATCCAGATGCCATTTTGCCAGTCCTCCCCAATCTGGTACAATCTTGCGCTTGTTTCCTTGCTGTTTCCCCTTGAACGTGCTCAAGTTTATGAACTTGATGGAATCTGCCAGCAGTTCTCCAGGATGGGGACGCAGCACATAACTTCTATAGGCTGTGAGACTTTCTGATTAGCTTTTACATGGCCATGTTGATCTCTTCACCATTTCCTTTTTCTGTGATCATATGACAATTAATTACCAGGCATTACGATTCTACATTAACTCTGACACATATGCATTACTCTTTTCCTTATCTTTTTTTTTTTAGATACTATGATTTCTATTTAAACACAGACATCATCATAATACTCCTATTTTATGTATTTTCACAATGTAGCACTCATTTTAGAACATTATACCATTTAGCAATGGCTGATAGTGATTCTGAAGTTTTAAAAGACTGAGTATGCTGTAGTGAGCACTGACCCTACATAGAAAGTAATTCACAAAGTGCCTTTCAGAATGAGGAGCTTCGTTTTTAGAACTCATTGTACAAAAACAGTTACTTTGTATTTTTCTTCAACAAGTACCCACAAGCAAAAGTGAGTTAAAATAGTACTTTAAAAAAAAACAAGTTTTCCTCTCTTTCTAAAGCCAGCTTGTAGTACCTATATCTGTGATTTGAAACTTCTGCATTGCTTAAAGAATTGTAACTCAAGCTTTTAACTCCCAGAACAAAATAAACATTTTGGTCTGATTACATTTTTGGCTTCTACAAGATAAATTTTGCTCATGTGAATTGCAACTTTTAGAAAAAACTGTAGGTCTGTTTGTTACTGTATCACATCAGGCTGTGATGAACTCTGGCTAATAATAACAATATTTAATAATCATATATATAATAATTAATATAATGTTTTTACTCTGTATCTAGAACCATCAGTTGGTGCCTACCTAGCAGGGGTTACTGCTTAACCCCTGTCTTAAGGTATGGGTAACCAACTGTCCACCTCTCAATATATACTCTTTTCATTGGTTACTCATTTCTGCTCTGGAACTCTTATAACCTAAAAAAAAAAAAAGTTGATTTTTTTCTCTTCATTTTTTTTCACTTCTCTAAACTGGAAGTTAGCTACTTCAAGCAATAATATTTAAAATATAAATCTGAATTCTCTGGTCTGAGAATTTAATATTCTGTTGTAGCAACAGAACATTAAATAGTATGATGTCTGGAGATAGATGATAACTAGTCAAAAATTGCATAGATCAGTTTGCAACTAAATGCAACTCTTAAAAGAAAATGATAATTTTTTTTAATTTATAAATTTTTTTAAAGAAAATGATAATGTTAATTTCAGTTACATGTGAAACATAAGGTTTTATAGTTTTAGAGTTTGTACATTCTGAGAGCAATTTATGGAGTGTGTGCTTTTTTTAAAGAAGGCTTTAGAAAAAGAGTTTAGTTATATTGTCTCTAAACGCAAGAGACAAAGTAGTAGGTTATTGTGAGTACTGGTTGTGTTGGTACCTAAAACCAAGATTATTTCATTAGCTATATCCTTTAACCCCAGTTACACCAGTAGTTGTTGCAGTAACTTAGAGGTAGAAAAGGGCATCTGTTGAAACCATATTTTTGCAGATGTTTGAGGTGAGATTTAAGATGCATTTTTTTTTTATACATAAGACATCATCGGTTCTCACCTCAGCATAAAGTGGAATTACTCAAAATGTGGTTTGGAGATCACCGTACATTTGTGGAATGTTTATTACATGTCTCCTAGGAGACAAATGCAGAAATGAAGAGTGTTTCAAAAAAAACTTACAGCGATTTTACTCTGCCAGGACATTCAGGTGTGTGATCAGTGGGCTTGTATTTTGTATGTCTTTTTTTTTTTTCCCACATTTAATTTTTCTAACAATTCATTTTATTCTATTTGACAAAAATATTTATGATAAATTGAAAATTTTTAAAATAGTTTTTTACTAGACACAGTTGAAGAAATATTACCCTAGAAGCCTCATATATTTCTAATTGTCACAACTTTTCTATTCTTTTAGTCTTGCTGTGTATACTTTAAAAATCTCTGGAGCAACTTTTTACACTATGTAAGTATCATTGTTCAAAGAAAACTTTTACACAAGTACACAGCAAAAACCCTTTCAGCTATATATTTTTTTAAGTCTGGAGTGTATTTATGGTTTGAAGGGACGTGAACACCTTTTTTGATCCTTAGAGAGGGAATCCCGTACTCTCAGGGCTATTACACTTTGGACTCCAGGCAGTCATTGATGATGTATCTGTCTGTTGCGGACCACACTTGGGGTCTACTCGGTGCTCAGTAAACACTTCACAGCTAAAATATTGCAACTCAAAATGTCTGACTTTCCAGAAAGCTAGCTACTCTTCCCTTAAATATTAAAAGTCTTCATAGAAGGTTCTTCCTTGGATTTGGATGAAGCAAGGTGCTGAGATGACACAGAATGGAGTCCCAAGAAATGAGCACCTCCAGGGATCGTTCATCTCAGCAGAGAAAGCAGCTGGGCTTCATGGTTTGTTCAGCTACTCCAAGAAACCCACCTCATTTTTTTCTTTTTTGCCAAATCAGGTTGGATAAATTGCTGCATAGAAGTGGTTGATACTTTTCTCCGCAGAAAAACAAAAATGTTTGGGTGTCTAAAATGTTAGATACCAAGGACTTAAATTGTGGAAATGTATTAGATAATGTTTTTGAGTGCACTCATAATTGTAAAATACACCTAACTGATCTGAAATTTGCTTGTTTTTCCACTAGACTTTGGAAGTGTTAGCTTAATTTTGTCCTTATATTTCAAGGGAATGAAAGTAACTGTCAACATCAGTTTTTCTGTTTCAGTAATTCAATTCTCTATACAATCATCTGTATATCTTATGCCTTCTTATATAGCTTTAATATTCACACAAGTGTTATTTGGTATATGTTTTTTACTAGTGTGATAGACATTGCTGTATCTGTCATTATTTGGGTAGTCATAACTTTTGAGCCACAATTAGTGGCTTGATGCTGGAATGTGAATCTAGATTCGTAAATAAATCTTACAAGTTTTTTTTTCTTCTTCTCATTTTTTTGTGCTACAGCTGAGCTCCTTTCTTAGCCTACATGCTATGGCTGGATGAAGAGAAAGGTTGCAGAAATCATGGGCAACACAGTGATTTAATCTGTGGCACTAAATCCCTGAACTAACCTAAATCCTTGAGTCCAAGGTGTTGTTTTTGTTTTTTGTTTTTTTGATATTTCAAATGCATCTGAACACGGGTTATGGATATACACACATTATATTCCATGTAAAGTATTTTTTAAACTCAAAGTAGTTACTCATCTTATGATGGTTAATATACCTAAATCTTAGTAAAATATCATAATGTCATGATAAACTGAATTTCAAATGTTCGTTTCATACATGCACACAATTTTCATTTTGTTATTGCTATGCTTCTCAGTGTATAGTGTTTTATAAGGAATGTAATGATGAAGTTTTCATTGTCTTACATTGTAAAGGCAAAGAAAAAGCCTAAACTATTTTCCACAATGTTTACACAATTCATCGATTCACTGACTCTTTCATTCAACAAGTATTTATTGGAAATCTGACAACTGGCCAGAGTTCTAGACAGTGGAGAAACAGCAGTGATTAAATTGAAAAAAAAAAAAAGCCAGTTTTCTTTCACTAAGTGTCACCTTCTACAGTCGTATGTTTTTTATGATTATCTGTATTAATCATAACGCTCTGCAATAGGTAAAAAGTCTAAAAAAGCAAGCTCAGAATCTAAAAATATAATGTTTGACTCCGAGTGTGGAGTTGAATTCTACTCAATCTTCATTATCACTGAAGTTGCTTATATATAAAAATATGTTAAGAAAAACACATTATAATATTGGTGAACTTTGAACTTTATTTCCAGGGATGAGCAATTATTTTCCCTAAAACTTTATATTCATGTGTTGCTACTATATATAAAGTTAAAAGCTAAAAACCTGCTAGTCTAAGGGATTAGCGCCAACATTGCCTTAAAGAAAGTAAAAATAATACACATGCACATTTATAAAATGCAAATGACATAGAAAGTAACTATTTTTTTCAAAGAATATTTTCTTCCCTCCTTATTCAAACTAACGATCATTAGCAGCTTCTTCTGACCCTTTCCTACCTAGGAAAAAACTAACTAGATAATAAATAAATGCACCACCATGATATAAATATTCAAGTATCTACCTTTCTGTCTTCAAGTTTATTTACGCAAAAGCATCATATTATATTCTGTAATCATTCTGTATTTTGCTTTGTGTAATTAGTACTATATTTTATCTTTACATCATTACACGGGAGCACTTAGTCTCTTTTGTTTATTGGCTTCCATCATGTGACTATGGCATCCTTTACATTTCCTGTCCTCTACTGAGGACATTTAGGTTGTTTCTGTGTATAGATATTTCTTAATGAAGCAGATCGCACAACTGTTTGCAGGAACTCAAAGTCAAACCCCCAGTTTGTTTTTGATTTCAGGTTCCCCCAGGGTTTGCCAACATGTGCTTACTTTGCCCTCCAAGAATCTTTAGAACATGTCTACCCTATTCTGGATGCTGTCCTGGCCTTTCTGCTCAGGAAAGCTGCAACCAAGGACTATGGGGACTCCCTGACTGCTGTGACCGTTCAGGTTGGCTTCACGAGGAGAAAAAAAATAAAAGCACATTAATCTAGTGGAACTAATCCTTCCCGGGGCCTAGCCCAGCACTAATCCATAAAAAATCAACTCTCAGTTATCCATGACAATGAAGGAAGTTACAGTGGAGGGCAAAGACCTTTAAACAATATATATATATACATATATATAGTTTGATATATAATATATATCAAAGATTCTTAATCATGTTCTTCATTCTATTAAAGAACTTTTGTATCATTTTTAGTGTTCCTCTAAGAGCTAACAGTCAAGTTCAAAATAAAAACTGCAAAGTTAAAAAACTAAAAAGGCAGGACTAAAACCATGGCAGAAGACAGGCATCAGGCATTAAATGAATGATTTACTCTTATCAATGGAAGTTGAGAGTCACATAAAGAAACACCAGGGACAGGGTCATTTCACGATGATTTATCACCACTCATTACTATTAAACATGAACAATCCGAGAGGAACACATGAGAGAGCAGTAAGACAATGAGAAGCGTAGCTTTCTTAAGGACATCTTGGCAGCTGCAGAGAGCTTTTTGGTTTCTAAGAAAAGCAACGATAGGTTATCAGTATAAAGAACCGCCATGTCATTGTAAACTGCGAGATAGACTATATCATTGGATTTGAAGGAAATTTCTGATAAAGGATTTGGTTGGAAGGAATTGCTTTTGGCTCCTCTGCCAAAAGCATTGGTGACAGCTGCTCGTGGGAGTCCAGGCGCACTCCTCTTTCACGGACCTCAGTCATCATCACTGACAACCTGGCAGGACTGGAGAGTCTCCCGGGCAACTCTAATCATTGATATATCTTATCCCAGATATGACGCTGGAACCATGAGGCGGTCACTGTGCAGAGTTCAGGATTAAGCACTTCATTGCTGGCGCTCACTACCAAAGGCTGAAGTACCTCCCATCCCACCAAAGGCTATCTGGAAATGAAGAGCTCCTCAACAGGCAACGAAGTGAAGCCCTGTTTTAACAATACAGTGGATTAACAATGGTTGTTAACTGTGTGCTTTTCAGATTTTAATCTTTATTTATTTTTAAAATTGTCTTCCATTTTATTCCAATGCTTTGGAAAGCCTGGTTAATTCTTATTTTTTTATTTATTTGTTAATGCGAAAAAAAAAAAAGGCTTAAATGTGAAATCTTTATTGGGGAAAATAAAATGATGGGCTACACAGCTGTCTTAATGCTATTTTATGGACCTATTATCTACTGCTAATTGAATCCATGCACAGCAGTTATAATAAAATGCGGGAAGGGCAGACAGCTCAGCGAGGGTACCCTTACGGGAACCTTATGAGTTTTACAAAATCAAAAGTGTGAAAAGAGAAGTATCTTGCTAGATACCTATGTATAACATAGGTAGAAACTCAAATTTCTCGGAAAGAATAAGGCAATTTTTGAAATATGAGATAGATTAATAGCAGAATGACTCTCCACACTCCATAAGTGACTAACTTGTTTTATTTTTTACACTTCTATTCAGGACAGAAAGTAGGTTTCAAGTTTCTAGTAACAATATAATTGAATAATCATACTTTTATTTGATGATTTAATTGGAAATCAAGTTTCCTACAATCCTTTTACCTTGTAGTGATTTTAACCAGTGAAATAATAATTACTCCCTTGGTACAGAATTTTCACAGTTTTTGAGTGAGTCCGTTTATGGAGACAAGGTTGCAGCCAGTTGACAATTATATGGAAAGTGGATTTCATGTGGAGGCATAATCTTTGGTTAATTTGATGGCATTCTGTGTGTACATATTTTACTCATTTTATGTATCCATAAGTGTGTGTGTGTGTGTGTGTGTGTGTGTGTGTGAATGGGAAAATGAAGGTACATTTTTATCTTATCTGGAAGACACTACACAGTACCGACAGGCTCCTTCACATCAACAGAAAAAACAAGGAAAAAGTAAATAAAACTGGTCCTTGTTCTCACAGAATTCATAGTGGGACACAGATGGTTAGAAAAGACATTAAGTGTTTGTAATAAATGTTCCTATATCTGTAACAGGGAACTTAACACTATGCCAGGGAGATCTATAGCACGTGTTTCTAAATAGTCCGAGGAGGAATCAGTCTTTCCTGAAGAAGGTGATGTTTGCGTCACTACCTTTTATGCTGAAGATCAGTCCCCAACCCCTGGCCTCCCACTTCTATTCCAGCCTTGTCCTCTCCATGCTACCAGCTGTAGTTACTGTGTTAAACTGCTGGGGCTGCCTGAACAAAGTACCACAAACTGAGTGGTATCAGACAACAGAAATGTATTTCTCACAGTTCTACAGGCTATCGATCCAAGATCAAGGTACTGGCAGGGCCATGCCCCGTCTGAGCCTCCAGGGGAGGTTGCTTCCTTGCCTCTTCCAGCTTTGGGTAGCCGCGGGCATTCCTTGATTTCTGGCCGCTTGACTCCAATCTCTGCCCGCATCTTCACAAGTCTGTCTGTCTTCTCTCTGTGTCTTCACATGGAATCTCCCTCTGCATCCACGTCTGTGTCCAAATCCCCCTGTTTTCATGAGAATATCAGTCATATTGGATTAGAGTCCAGTCTAAAGATCTCACGTTAACTTTTTTAAATCAGCTAAGACCCTATTTCCGAACAAGGACACAAGCACAAGTACTGAGGATTTAGGACTTCAGTCAAGCTTTATTTAGGGGAGGTTGGATACAATTCAACCTAGAGCATTGGCAAACATCTCCCTGTCTCCAAGGCACAAGACTAATACTGCACTCGTTGCTTTTTCCATCTATGTTGTGTATTTTATGACTATTGTGTAAAAGGGGCACCATACACATCTTCTTGGAGTGAATTGTCTTGTAGACATTGCTTTTTCACCCAAGCACAAAACTTACTTGTTAAATGCTGAACATGTAGATTAATAGAAAAGAACTTTATTTTCTAAAATAATTCTTCAATTGATTTCAAACTGATTAGATAAATGAAAACAGAAAAATTCCCCGTAGCTCCTGCCACTGTCTTATATTAACTGTTAATTTGTCAGAAAAATACCAAAAGAAGAGCGAGACTCCAAGGTGATAATATGAAATAGACTAATATATTATCCTGACAATATCCCTCTAGGCTGTGAAGGGATATGAAATTCAATAAGGGAAGATGCTCTGCTGGGAGAATTCCCTGAAAGAGTGAGAATGATCACGTTCTGAAGCTATACTCAAGGCCACTCCAGCTACATGGGAATTTTATGAAGAAATACATTCTCTCTCAGACACAAAGACAATGCTGAGTAAAGCAAATTATATTCCAACTGAAGCACTTGAGATTTTTTTAAGAATAATGAAAAATCATAAAGCTTTGAGGTCTTTTGGTTAATAAGAAAGAAAAAAAAATTATAAAGATTAGTCTGGGAGGAAAAAATAAACAACAAATCACCAGGCTTTGCTTTTTCTATGAATTGCTTCTAATTTATAGAATTAAAGACATAACTTCGTAAGTCATATTAAGGTTTTCTTTTCTTATTTCACTCCCATAGTGTTCATATTAAAGTAAGAAAAGAGGTCAAGGACGCAAGTGCAGTACCTGTAATGTAATCATATCCCCGTGTACTAGAACCTAGTCTTAAGTTTATTGGAACTTATAAGACCCTCTGCCGTTTTAACACGTCCAATTTCATCAGGCTGTCAGTGACCGATTCGCGTTAATCATCATACAAGGGACAAATACAGGGATCAAAATTTCAATTTATTGATTTTACATGACATCGTAATCATATTGAAAGTTGGTCGAACTCACCAATAACAAAAATGCAAGTTAATGAAGAAAGAATTCCTCTCAGTCGGAAAATACTTTGAAACAGCCATAGTTCATTATTTTTAATAATGTGAGGAAATAGATCCTCAGCTAGGTCAAGTGTGATTCATTCAAAAGTACACTTACTTTTCTGAAGGCCAATTTGACAATACGCATCAACAAATGTTTAAAAAGTGTGTGCCTTTTGGTTCTACAATAAAACTTCTAAGAATGTACTTAAGTAACTAATCAGATGAATGTACAAAGGTAAATGCATCAGGAATTTCATTACATTAACGTTTAAGAGTAACAGAAAATGATAAAGTAATTGAAATATCCATCAATGATTGTAGGGAAAATTTTTGTACAATGAAATACTGTGCAACTGAATTTGAACCTGATTGAGTTTCTGGATTTGAATTTTACTTTATTGGAAATACAAGGCCTAGGGAACATATTGAATAACACCACAGGGATAGACTCAACAAAATCCAGTCTTGTCTACAAATAAATTGGAAGGAAAAAAGGAATGAGGGAGTAGGATTAAGTAAATTAAAAAGAATTTAAGAGCTCTATTATCCAATATGAGACTAATTAAGACCATGATAAAATAAAGAACAAAAAGAAAAACATTGAATGATGTTTGATTATATTAAGGAATTTTAATTCACTTGCTAGAAGAGAGAATAATATTGTTATGTTTTTAAAAAGGAATACGTATCTATAGAGATATTTTCAGATAAACTGACAGAATATTTGGGATTTTTTCATAATGATTATAGTTTGGGGATGGAGGTGAGTAGGTGGAGTGTGGATAAAACATGATTAATCTGATAATTGTTGAAGCCTTGGTACATGGGATCTTATTATACATTCTTGATTTTTATAATGTTTTAGGAAAATCATTTGAAAATGTAAAAAGCACATAGAGCTAAATCAGAAAGCAAGGAATATAATATTGTTTCTTTGTGTAAAATATGTATCATAGAAAGCACGTATACACAATAGAAAAAACTGGAAAGATAAAGCAAATGTTCTTAGTGATTATTTCTGGATGGTGACAGACATAATGACCATTTATTTCACTGTGTTTTTTAGAGATTTCTCATTTATTTTGCCAATACTAACTACAGAAGAAGGAAAAAAGAACTATTTCACCTTAAGATATACCAATTTATTGTCTTCCTTGTATCAAAAAAACCAAACCAAACCAAAACAAAAAACTCTTTGGAGAGGCTTGAGAAATAGTTCACCCAGTGCCCAGCCTACCAATGTCTTTGTCATGGCAGGAGTTCTCCCCCTTGGAAAGAGAGGATGGAAGCTGCCAAATACTCCTTCAGTGATTCAGTGTTTTCAAAACTGCTCATAGATCACCTTCTTTCATTAATTCAGTCTCTCTTCAAAATCCTAGCCAGTGAACTCTGCCAGAGTTGACTTTGCTTTTCATTTCATAGCCGTGGCTTGGGAAATATCCAGCCCCACATATTTAACAGAAACCAATTTACATTGACTTTACAAGTATAACTCTTGGAAGTCATTACTTCTATTTGGGGTCCCGATTCTACAGATTCCTAATTTTGCTGTTTTTCTGGGTGACTGAGAATGCAAAATGGTTTATTTTCTGTAGCATTTCACATTGCCCACTGTCATATTTCATATACTGACTTGCCTATTCCTAATTTTTTTTAAATTTCTTTTTTCTTTTAAGCATCCTGTTTCTTCACAGTTTTCTCTCAGTGCCATGTTGAAATAAATTTCCCTTATCATCTTGCACATCTGTCTTCTACATAAGTCCTGAGAGCTGTTTTTTTTCACTTTCCTCTATTTCCTGTTTTTTTCTTTCTCTCTCTTGCTCCATTTCTTCCTTTCTCCCTCTTTCTCAATCTTTCTTTCTGATTGTGCCATCAAATCAATCCATCTTTAATTTTGGTGAATTTGAATTACTGAACACGACTGCATGGGTGTTTTAGATTACTAGGAAACTACTGATCAGGTGTCTGAAGCTAACTAATGGGATCCTTGACAGCACTACTTTAAATGATTTATACACTGGGAAGCCTCCAAGATCCCAAATATGAATAATATGACTTATTCAAGTGCATCCAGGTTTCCCAAATGACAGGGTTGCTTTTTCTTTTAATTGAAGTATAGTCGGTTTACAGTGTTGTGTTAATTTCTGGTGGACAGCATAGTGATTCCGTTATACGTATATATATATTAATTTTCATATTCTTTTTCATTATAAGCTATGACAAGGTATTGAATAAGTTCCCTGTGCTAGACAGTCGGACGTTACTGTTTATTTTATACATAGTAGTCAGTATCTGCAAATCCCAAGGGTTGCTTTTTAATTAATATGTTTCTACTGTTTCAGTGATCTCTTGCCTCTGCTTTTTGACAAATTTTTTTCAGCCTAATTTCAGTAGCATGAGATCAGAAACTGTGCTTCCAAGTAAACCATCCTTTTGTGAGCATGTCTTTGTTTGCTTTGAGGAGAGCAGGTGGGTGAGCTTGGTGGCACTAGACAAAACCCAATAGTTCAGCATTTGGAGTCAGGTCGTACACATAAAACGCATGAAAATGTGCTCTTGAATGAGCATGATTAAAAAGAAAAACTCATAAGAATGACGTGTTCACTACCTTTGCAGCATGTCCTGATTCCTGTTAAGACTGAAAAACAGCAAGAAATATTTCTCTAGCAATACTGAGATTCTCTCTAATTATGACAGCATGAGCAGCTGAATTTCAACTCACATGTTTCATCTTCAAAACACAGAAGGTATGTGTAGCTAAAACCCACTACATTCTCCTAAGAAAGAACTCCACCAATCTGTGAATCTCACAAGCAAACCATGTTACCAATCCCAAAAAGGCACTTCAATGCAAGAAGAGTTTTGCCATTTGCCCACATTTTTAACACATATGATCGATGGGCTCATGGTTCCTATGAAGCAGGTACTAGTATCATCTCCATTTTACCTACTAGGCTCGGGGAGGTTAAGTACATAATTCAGAGTCACACAGCTACTGAATGTTCAGAGTGACATTGAACCCCAGGCACTGCATCTGCAGAGCTCACTAAGTCATGTTTATTGCTCTCCTGAAAACTAAAGTCAAATGAACTCTCTTTAGCATTTAGACATATTGGTTAAAAGGTGCCACTACTGATGTCGTTTTAAGAAATAAAACATTAAAGTGCTTGTACTCTTTGCCTGTAACCCTCAGATGTGTTCTCCTCTCCCACTTCCTGAAGGGCATCAATCTCATGATTTTGGTTTTGACTTCTGGTCCACATTTTACTTTTTTTTTTCACATTATATTTTTTAGATAAGTGATAGAAGTATATTAATGTAAGCATATTCAGTCTTGATTTGAGTGATGTTAATGTAACACAATTGTATTTTTTTTATTCAATATTATGTTTATGTTAAAATGTTTTTCTCTGAATGTCTAGTCTTAGGAGTTGGGAGCCGGCCTTTATACAACTCTTTAAAAGGGATTTTGAGAATCTTTGGGAATGATGCGACCTGTTTCAAGTCATAGGTAGCAATATGTTGCACAGAGTTGGAGAGGAAGCTATTTTTCCCTAGCTTTATGAAACAGTGTGTGAAACATGGATTGCCAGCTTAAACTGTTTTGCCTCCTTAAATTCATTGGTTGATTAATCAAACCTGGAGTTATTTTACAGAGACAGCACTGCACATGTGCAAGATGGGAACCCATGTCTCTAGGATGTCCCTGGAACCAAGAATCTTTACTCTAGGGAATTCAAAGAGTAGAAATATTGCCACAGGAGCCCTGTAGGAAGCGAGAAGTTCTTCAGTAAGAAAATCTGGCTTCCAGTAGCACGAGTAACTTGATGGACTAATTCAAGACTATCCAAGTTTGAAATTCCCCTGATGCTTTAAATGTCACCCCAAACCCTGGATCAGGGAGACAGATTTGAGCCCTGCCTCTTATCTTCTTGACAATTGACCTCACAGTAAAGCTCTTTAATAGCCAGTGCCATGCTACTGGCTTCTATGTGCAATGAGCTCTTGGTTGGTAACATTTGCATGGAATCAAAAATGTCTTGCCATGCTCAGGACAATTCTTGGTGGAAGTACCTGGATGGGTACCTTTTGCTTGGACATTCTTGAGCATTGAGTGGACCATGTGAGGCAGGGAGTGAAGAATAGACTAGATACCAAGGGTGGATTTCAGCTGACGGACTGGTTTGTGGGAGCAAACGAGGAAGATCCTGTCAACAACTGCAAGACATGCAGGGAAATCCTGATTTTCAGTCTTTTTAAGAGCACAGCCCTGATGACAAAAAGGAGGTCACTCAGAAAAGGTAAAAATGACATTATTTTGTAAACACAGACTAGTGAAGCCTGCTTTATACGAATTACTCAGTGTGCACCCCCTTGGCTTTTGGACGATTTTCACAGACATTGGAAGTGACTTATTATTAAACACACATCCCTTAAGGGTCAGCAAACATGTTTGCGAAGACTAGTTTGCACCTCACTTAGGATTCATAGCCATGTGAGAACAAGCACGTTTCTGTAGAACTTGGGGTCAGGGGGCTTGCAGAATGAGGGCTCTGAGAACAATTACGGATGTTGGAAGATCAATACTGGAGTTTTGGCATCAATGCAAAAATGACGTCTTTGTAATTTTATCGTCATCTCTGTTGATATGCAAAATGGTCAGAGGGAAAGAAATTCTTTTTCCATCTCACATATGCTTCAGTGCGTTTTCTGAAAGAAAAAGAATGGTATTTCCTAGAGGCTTTCACATCACAGAAGTCAGTCCTCCCAATTCTTGGACCAGCCCTGTGTTGTTAGGTTTCTGGCATCTCCACAGCCACCTGTGCAACGTTCTAAATTTTCATTTCACGAAACCGAGGCAGGCTTTTTATATGCTTAATAAAGTCAGACATGGCAAACTGCAGGCTTTGTGGATAGAAGAATAAGGGAAAATTAGAGAGGAAAATGCATATGGAAAAAATAACACCGGGTTGTTATTCTAGCAAATGGTCACATTTGTTTTCAATATGGTTTTGAATTCGGTGTGCAAGATTGAAATTTGACTTTTCTTCGAAGTCAGTCTCAACCCAACTATGAATGGAAGAAGTTATGGAAGGCTGCAGAGAGTATCCGGAACAAAGCAGTGCTCAGATATGAGTAATTTCCAAGACATTACTTAGGTTAATTTGGTTACATTTTTCTCAAGGGTAAAATAAACAGAGTAATAATTGCCATGGCCTGGTACAGAATATTTTCAGTGAAAAAACATTTTCTTTTCTAAAAATTCCAGCATTATAGGTAATGTCACTGTTACTCTAGTCAAAGCCTGGTTTTAGTTGAAACTGGAAGATGTGTGATCAGTCGTGCTGGAAAATGAAGGTAAATGTGGCATCTTTGACTCAAGAAGAACGATTATTCTGCGATGAGAAGCCCCAGGTAACTTTCTCCCTAGTGATATTTGCTAGTCTCTTACTCTTTGATATGTGTTACATTTTTTAATTTATTTTTTTCCATTTTTTAAATTGAAGTATAGTCAGTTTACCATGTTGTGTCAGTTTCTGTTTATTTTTAATCATGGCAGAACAATAGTCAGCAGAACCATGTGAACATTTCCCTTGACTTAGGGAATTCTAAAAGAAAAATCACTTTCATTTAAAAAAATTTTTTTGTATCACTTTAAAGACAACATGATGGAAAATTTTTGATAGTAAATCAGTCCAGCCTATAAATACATTGGGTGCATTTCATGCTGCCCTCCCTAGAAAAGGATGCAAAGCCAAGCTGAGCTTGGGATTAGCTGAATGTCTTGGCATAAGGGCCTTGGTATCTGGCAGTTGAATTTACATACCCAAAGCTAAACGGGTATTTTCCCCTCCAGTTTACTGTGGTTAGTTTGGAGAAAATGTATGTCAAGAAATCAACTGCCAGCTTGAGTGTGCCAAATTGTGCAATTAGGTGAACCATTGCAAACTTTCTAGCATTGCTGGAAGAAACCATTTACTTGCTGCCATACAAGTACTGCAAAGTGGAAGCAAAAAGTGTCCTCACAGCCAAAGTGGGAGGTTCCTGTCTTGCAATGAAGTACGTAGAAAGGCAGTCCCCTCCCCCAGTAGAAGGTTCTGAACGCCAGGGAAGTGAGCTGACGGAGGGAAGGATTTTCTGAGTGTGACACCAAAATGAAAGCCACAACTTTGTCTTTGTTTCAGGACGACTATGTGATCATTATACATTAAGCATTAAATGTCAATTATAGGCTTTAGAAGATCTCTCTATGCTGTTTGGTGATGGTGTCTGATGGTTAGGTTGAAAAGGTTACCAGTAGGATTGAAAATACAATGCAGTTCATGTTTCTAGATATCTTCTTATGTCTTTAAGAACACCAGAGGAATAAAAATAAAGTTTACTTTAAAGTTATCCTTAAATTTTCAAACTCTCTGGACTCCACTAGTTCTTTAACTCTTTTATGAAGAAGGGTAGTTCTTTGCCACCCATGCACCACCTCCCTCACACACACACACACACTAACAAGGCACATTGCTGCACGACACAAAGTTCTGCATATGGGTATCTGGCTGCCTGTGTTTAAATTAGAGCACATGAAAGACGAAGGGAAAAAAAAAAAACCCACACCAGGCTGGTGGTACCTGAATTCTGATCTTTGCCTGTTATTTTTTTTTTATTTTTCGAGTTCTTAAATAACTAGTCTGTGTGCTCTGTACAGACTTTACTGAGTGAAAGAAGCCAGTCTCAAAATTCTGTGTGTTTCCGTTTGAACACTCTTCTTGATAATACAAAGCTGTAGTGGTAGAGACCACAGCAGTGTTTGCCAGGAGTTAGGGATGGGGGTGGGGTCTGACTATATCGAGAAGCATGAGAGAGCATTGTAAGGTGACGGAAGTGCTTTGTGTCCTGATTGTTGTGGCATCACTAAATCTTTACCTGTGTTAAAATGTATATAATTGTACAATAAAAAGAGTCGGTTTTATTAAGTAATTTAAAAAGTAAATTATCTTAAAACTGGAGGAGGTAGATATTTTAGCTAACAATGCATAACGTTTGCAATATATTTTATATTGTCAAATAAAAGTGCTCTGCAGAAATATGTATGAATTATACACAGTACCACCAATGTAAAATATGTATGTAAATTCATATATGTATATAAAACTGTGCACACATTTATATATATTACTTGGAAAATATATACCAAAGGGTTAATATTGGTCATATCTTTTTGTTTCTATACTTTTTTGTATTATTTACAATCAAAATATATCACTAAGATTCAAGTATATTTTCTTAAAAAGATCTTACCCCCACATTATTTTAACCAACTCTTGTGTATGTATATTACAATTTCCCAAAGTGTCTTTGCAATATGTAAAAACAGAATATAAACTCTATCAAGTCTGAATAATAATCACCACATTAAAGACAATAAAAGCAGAAAAAACAAGTGCTATCATAGATTTGATTTATAGAGTAAAATAATAAACATTGTCTTCGAAGCAGCTAGACACTTTGGAAGGGAACTATAGAGGAAGGAAGAGATACAAATGAAGCAGAAGGTGAAATCCTTGTTTCAGGGAGGGGTAAAATCTTGTCTTGAAGATATGAACTGCTGGGCTAAAAGCATAAGCTCTTTACAGACAAATGAAGCAATGTAAGCAGTTTGAGAAGAGGACAGAGGTGGTGAGAAAAAGATACGATATGAGGAGAATCATTGCTTTGGGGCCACATGAAGAATAAAAAGATTCCGTAGAGAAGACAGCACTGCTTATCTCTGACTTTTCAAATCTCTATCCCTTTGGAGAGAATGGTCCTCATAATGAGAAACGTAAATCAAGTACTTAAGAGGAAACTAATCCCAAGATTAGAGAGATGTTTGTAAGAGAGCAACAGGTATCGCTAATGAGTTCAGACTTCAAGAGCCAATTATGTACTAAAATAATCTGTGGCTAGGATTACTGATACACTGTCAGCATTTCAAGACAGTATCAAATGCCAGAGATAAGCAAATATACCAAATCTTAATAAAGCAGTTAGAGATTAATTTTGAACCTCATAAACCAGTAATCTTGTTGTCAGTATTTCAAGGATTCTTGAAAGACTCATTAAGTAGGTGTTTGGGGAGTAGCTGGCAAAGAAAATAGAGATGTGGATAGGATAACAGAGATTCGCTTCAGTTCAAACAGTTATAAAACATTCATTTAAAGATGTTTCTTTTGGGTACAGTGTGAGTCAAAGAGATATAAAGTTGAAAATAGCAAGATTGTTCCCTCAGTGATTTCCCAATCAACTTGGGATGATGTGAGAGAAATAGTGTCCAAGTCAGGGTTCTTCAGATAAACAGAACCAATAGGAAAGTATGTATATATGAAATTTGTTACAGGGAATTGGCTTGTGAAATTACAGACACTAAGTCCCACAGTCTGTCATCTGCAAATTGGAGATGTGCAGGACCCAGGAAAGCTGGTGGGGCAATTCAGTCCAAATCTAAGGTCTTAAACCACTGGAGCCAATGGACTAGATTCCAGTCTGGGTCTGAAGACCTGAAAGCAGAAGTGAGGATGGTGGGAGGAGGTAGGTGTCCCAGATCAAGCCATCAAGAAAGAAGATCTAAACTCTTCCTCTTGTAGCTTTTTTGTTTCATTCAGGCCCTCAAAAGATTGGCTGATGCCATCCATGTTAGGGAGAACAAACTGCTTATGCAGTTGTTGATTCAAATGTTTATTTCACCTGGAACCATCCTCACAAACACACTCAGAAATAATGTTTGCAAAATACCTGGGCACTTTTTTATCCTCCCCTGCCCCCCAGTTGACACATTAAATTAACCATCACAGTTAGATAGACAGATAAAATTAGTATGACATAATGCAAGTCACATTGCTTGCAGGAAGGATTGTAATAAATATCACTTCTTCTGTGAAGCCTTTGCCAATATCCTTAGTCAAAATTAATTTTTCCCTTATCTTAGTTTTGTGAATCATCACTCAATATTTGTATTAGAATCAAAGGACTGCCTAAAAATTTTAAAGGTATATTTCAGGTAAAATAAAATATCATTAAAATGCATTGAGGTTTAAGGGACATAATGATTTGTAAATGTCCAATGTGACTAGATCACAGTAGCTGTAACTAGATTTTTATGAAATATAACACAAAAGGGCAGGAGGGGCAGATTGAGAGCCCTTTCTCTGTCGACCATGAGTAGCAATCAAACCTACCTGAATAATGGAAAAAGCTTCAGAGAAAGAATGGTTTGGGTTGGGGAAATACTGGACATAATGGACGAGATGATAATCAACCGTGGAGGTAGTTACTATTCTAAATAGGATGAAGGAAGAGGCAAGGGGAAACCAAGGGCATCACTGAGATATTTTGCAGAAAGGACAGAATATGTTAGATCACTAAAATTGTTTAAATAAAAACACATCTGGGTAGATTTCTTTTGGATGTGGTCATTTTTGATGACTGTTAACATAGAAACCTCTAGCATATTGATGAAAACAAAGGTCATGAACTAAAATGAAAAGTATTTTAATGAAGATGGGCGCAGTTCTGCTAACCAGGAAAGAAAGAAAAAGAAAGAAAGAAAGAAAGAAAGAAAGAAAGAAAGAAAGAAAGAAAGAAAGAAAGAAAGAAAGAAAGAAAGAAAGAAAGAAAGAAAGAAAGAAAGGAAGGAAGAAAAGTAACTCTCAAGCCTCAAGTCTTGGTGATGTAACACGGTAAACGTTTATTCCTCAATCACATTGCATAACCAACCAAGTGAATCTTCTCTGTACAATGGCTCAAAAAGTTAGACTGATAAAATCCATTATTATATAGTTTCACCATTTAGAATTGCTCACATTCCTGTGTCAGGGAAAGAGAGAATATGGTTATCTATAATTCCTTGATTATGGTTTGGTGCAGAGGCGAAATGTGTCACTTCACCTCACAGACCAGTGGGCCAGAAATAGTTACATGGCCCTGGCTAGCTGAGGAGGGGTGGGGAATATCGCAAAAGCACATGGATTCTCCGGAAACAAAACATATCTTTACAACAAGAAATCAGAGTTACAGAGATGAACTTATGATGACTAACATAAAGGCTGTTGCTGGGGCCGTGGAAATAAACGAGATAACCTGTGATGAGAGTGATGGTCAAGAAGAGAGTCAAACGTACTCCAGGAAGCAAAGGCCATGAAGGAAATTAAGGCAGAGGAGGATGAAAACGGTGAGCTAAGAGAGACTGCTGTCACCGACGTCTAAAGAAGACAGGTTTCAGAAGTGGAGAGGTCTCAGCAATGTCAAATGAGGTTAAGAAATCACGCAGATACTAACTACTATATACAAAACAGATACACAGCACGTTTCTTCTGTACGGCACAGGGAACTATATTCAGTATCTTGCAATAACCTATAATGAAAAAGAATATGAAAATGAATATATGTATGTATGTGTATATGCACCAGAAATGGACACAACATTGTAAACTGACAATATGCCAAATAAAACAACTAAGAATTAAAAAAAAAATCAAATTGTAAAAAGGGATAGAAGAAGTTTAGGGTCTCCTCCTTCTAAGTTTGGAGAAATATTTTAAAAGAAAAATTTTAGAAGAGTCCTGAAGATAACATTCACATTTCAGACCGTGGAGAACTAAGTGGGTGATGAGAAAGTGGAGGCAGTGACGACAATTTTCGTTTTCTCTTAATAAGCACTCACAAAAAATTCTAATGATCTGAGTCCTTAGGTAAATGTCTTCACCTCTCTTGAATGAAGTTGTTTGTGCTATAAAATAAAGGATTTTAAAGAGCTTAATCCTATGGTTGCTTTTAGCTTCCAAAGTAATAATAATGCTAATAACAACAATGACAGTAATAATAATTACCAATTATTTATTGCCTAACGTGACTCAGGCATTGTTCTAGATGTGTTCTAGGTGCTACCTAATATATACTTAAACCCGCATTCTTAAAGAAGAGACTCATGAGATTTGGATTGAATGAACTGTCCAAAGTCACACATTTATTATGCAGATACATTTGGATTAGAGCTCAAGTCTGTCTGCTTCAAAGTCATGTTACCTTATCCATAACTGATGGCAAAAAAGATGCATGCCATAGATAAATTCTGTCTTTACACGACCCTGCATTTGAATGATGATGTCCATGCTTACAAGTTCATTATGTCAAAATATAGATGATAGTATTAATAAGCGATTGAACAGCTGTTTACAAGACATGATGATTAGCAGATCGATGATAAACTGGAGAGAGACTCTAGCAATTGACTCTGTTCTCTTCAAAATGTCAGTTAATGACTTTGATGAGCACGGGTTAGCATCGATAAATGGCTATTAAAACTAGTCACCCTTTCTATGAGGGGAGCGATTTTGTTGAGGACTTGTTGAGGACGCACAAGAAGAAAGCAGAGGTGACTAGCACAACATTTCTTCTAAAAATGATCCAGGAATTTAGCTGACTACAAACACCGTGCAGCCAACACAATTATGCGTTGCTAATTGCACTGATGCGTTTAATTAATGCATGGGTAGAACCTAGTTAAAGGGTGCCAACAGTACAGTTGAATGGAGTCTGAACTGAACAGAAAAAACCTGGACTTAAGGCACTGCCACCACATTTTAAGAGTGACACTGAAAACCTGTGGCTTTTTCCAAAGAAAATTACCAGGATCATCTAGGTGCTGGAAACCACATCGTATGGAAGAAAGACTGAAGACACTGAGAATATTTCATTTGGCAAAGATAAAACTCAAGGAGTGGCAAACATTTACAGGAATAACATAGGGAGGTATTAGAAAAATGAGAAAATATCTTCCTTTATGGAGATAAGAATGACATTTTATAACTTTCAACTTTAGTCTTCAGGTCTGTGTTTTGCAGTTAGAATAAATCAGAGCGTGTGAGTTACAGTTGTCCAATGGAAATGAGCTGCCATTAAAATAACCAGTTTCTTGAGTGCTATATAAATAAGATGACTATTTTATTTCTTTTCCAAACTGGGTCGTGCTGGGGAGTACAAGGGTATTATTAGTCATTGTTCTGAGAACACGCTGGGACTTTATCGGTCATCTTCACCTTCCAAGCTCACTTCACAACACTCCTACTAATGTTCTCTACCTTTCAGTACGAAACAAGCAAAAGTCATCTGCACTTGCATGCCTATCTCCATTTCTGTTTCTAAGACTAGAACAGGAACTTGGAATGAGATGCAAAGCAGAAGTAGCGGCGTGGTACGGAAAGTTGTGGTTAAGGATACAGGACCATGAAGCCGGGAGGACTCTCTGAGTCTCAGGTTACTCACTGCAAAAGACAACATCATAATAGCATCTCCCTTTCAGAGATGTTGTGAGAAATAAATTGCTTAGCATAACATCTGGCACAAAGTCAGCACTCAATAAATGTTAACTACTCTTATTATTATTATATGTATACAGATCTTAGTTCTCAGTTTGTTGATGGACTTTCTTGCTTGAGTAAGGTGGATTCTAATTTAGGAGGCATGAGACATCCAACCCCTGGTAGGTAGTGATGATTATAGCATTCTTTTAACTTATGAGATAAAAGAGAACAGTGCCACATCTAGGAGTAAGAGCTGAGTAGGTTGGATGGTGTTGATTTACTGATCTGTTCTGAACTGCCATTGAGCTGATCTTAAAAATCAAGCCAGACTCTGAGTGTCAGTGTCTTCTGACTTGGATGGCACTGGTTTTCACCAGTTACGTTGGAGCCGAAGAAAGTATCTGCAGACTGAGAAGGGAATAAAAAAAGATGCTGCTGCACTGAGAATCAAAGTTGGACATTTTCCCTCCAAATCACCATAAATTTCCTGACTCAAAGTAGGGGGCACATATCCCTTCTACTTATCAATAGTACTTGGTGCAGATGATATTTTCAGTTCTGCGATGGCAAATCTAAGACCGATAACCCAACCTCAGGTCACCTCTGGGAGGATGGCTTGTGAGGTCAGGGAAGATTACTGTCCACTAATAGTGTGGCAGGTAGGGTGTTTCCTTCCTTCAGGATTTGAAAAGGAAAGAATCAGTCAGCCAAGACTGATGGGGGAGCACCACAGGGGTGCACTCTAAGGGTCTGCCATAAGCCTGGCCCTTCAGTGGCTCACATTGCTTTGAGAGAAAATACTCGAATACATTGACCTTCATGGTCTTTAAATACACGGTATATTATTTTGGAGTCAATAGGCTCATGTGCATGTATAATTAGGAAAATCTCATAGGGCAATCAGGAATTGAGGCAGGCCTTGAGGGTGGGCAGGAATTCAGAAGGATGAGGAGGAGAAGCTGAAGCATTCCAGTTTCCTTTAAATACAGAGAGACTCAGAGACTGGCCATCACAAAGAACCAGTGCTTTCCCTCATCCTTCACCTCCTCATCCCTCAGTATCCAGCCCCATCTGTTCTTTTTTATTTTTATTTTTTGGAGTCGTGATTTGGTTGAATAGAGCTTCTTTAACTTGATTTTGTCGAAAACAAATAGATTTTTACAACAATAATAAAAATATGTACTCGGGAGTTATAGTTCAAGCACAAAATGCTAAAATTTTTAAATTTAATTTAATTTAATTTAACTTTAATTGAAGTATCATCAGTTTACAATGTTCTATTAATTTCTGGTGTACAGTATAGTGATTCAGTTATACATATATACACACATATTCCTTTGCATATACTTTTTCAATATAGGCTATTAAAAGATACTGGATACAGTTCCCTGTGCTGTACAGTGGGACCTTGTTTATCTATTTTATACATAGTAGTTAGTGTCTGCAAATCCCAAATTCCCCCATCTGTTCTTAATCCTACAATCAGTCTCCAAAATGGAGTTGCTCTTAACCAAGAGGAGAATATATATTGTCATAGTTCATTTTAATATTTAAGCATTTTCACTCTGTGCTAAATACAAGTAGAATGCAGAAACTAAGCTCCAAATTTATCTCCAAAAGGAAGAAGATGAAATGTCCATGGAACATTTTTCATTTTCTTGATTTTCAGTTTAATTTGACTAAAGCCCTATGGCTGCAACTTTATTTAGGGACCAGAGTCGGAGATGAGAGATTTTTCTCCTCTAGCATCAGCCTGGTGCTAATCCAGGAGGAATCTGTCTATTCTTCACCTGCTACATAGTTGTTAACAAGCATGATAAGCACTTATTTGATAGAATTTGTTGATAATTTTGCATTTATATCCTGTAGCTCCAGCATCTGCAACCACGCAGATCATACATTGCTTTATCTTGAACAACTATTGGTAAACACTTTTTAGCTGAAATAAGCAGATAAGGAAGATACTTACTTTCCTGGATGGTCTAGGTAGCCTTATCTGTGCCTGCAAGACCCAATTCATTGCTTTATTATAGATTAAACTGAACTGGGACATAATGGATTTTCAAATTTTCCTTTGACTTCGTTTGAAAATTCTTTAGAAGTTCATAGAGTCTATGAATAATACTCCAGTGGGAAAGCAAGTCATATTCCTTTTATATATTTTTTTAAAATATGATTCAAATGTTCTTATTAAGTTGTATCTATTCAATTAATATTTTCATTTTATTTTCCCTTAAGAAAGATTTTATTGGAATGAATCCATGAAGACCTGCCCCTAGTATGTAGCTGACAACTTATAATGATATGGATTGCTCTGGAGACCTTACACTGCTCATTCCGTGAGGGGCTAAAATGAACTCAGGTCTCAGCTGTCTGAATCATAATTCCATTCAGAAAAGTTTCCACAAACGACAGCCCATCAGCCAAAGCCCACTTGCTAGGGCCAGTGAACTAAGAATATTTTTTAGATATTTAAAGGAATTAAAAAAGAAAAGAAAAATAATGTTTCATGGCACATGAAAATCATTTCGGTGTCCAAAAATAAAATTTTCTTAGAACAAAGCAGTGCTCTTTTACGTATGGTCTGTGGCTGTGTTTGTGCTGTAACAGCAAAGCTGAGTAATTTTGACAAAGAACATGTGACTCACAAAGCCTAAAACATTTACTCTGTGGTCATCCGCAGGAAAAGCTTGCCAACCGGGTTGTAGTATAAAGGACACTAAATTTGAACTAAATTCGGGAGATCTTGAGCCTAGTCCTGAGCTGTTACATGCTAGACATGTAGATTTTGGGAAAGTCTTTAGCCTTAGTGAGACTCAGAATTCTTATTCATACAATGAGATAAATAGTAAATATAAAATGCAGGTAAAGTAACAGTGAAAGACATGGCACACTGTGAAACAATGTGAAGTGAACAGAGACAACATACTTAGTTAGACAAATGCATCTATTTTTGCCAGGCAACTAAAACAATGATAATATGGCCAAGGCTCTCTTAAAAATACGTATTTAATTTTAGAAAAGCAACTTGGGTGCCAGGAAAAAGAAATATGGAAGAGTCTACAGATTATCAAGTTCCATTCATTCATGTATCCAGCAGATGCAAACTTGCTACTTTCTTGACTTTCCCAAGGAATCTGCAGTCAACGTGTGAGTGAAATGCACCCAGAGGTTAGCCTCACCACTTCACTTCAGGTATGACAGATGGATGTGTGCATGCAGACAGTGCTCACAGGTGTTTTTAATATATGCAGATGTACGAGAGGAAGCATACCGAAGGGGCCCACTCATCCTCGATGCCTCAACCGGCCTCATGAAATAATACAATTCCTCCAATTAATAAAACTGCCATTTCAAAAGCAACCAAGTTGGACATAAATCAAAGGAAGATTCACTTTCTGCAGAAGGCTGAGGGCAGGTCTGTGTGTCTTTAAGTGGGGAATGAACTCTGTGTGTGAAGACAATTGAAGGAAGCTCCAGGAAGCCTGGCTGCTGGACCCTCAGGTGGCCTGCTGGCAAGAGGCAGACAGACAGCCCAGGCATCGCTTGCACATTCACAGCCTTTCCGGTGACATTCCACTTCAAGGAATGATGCCACTTTTGTCAGTGAGCCAAGCCCCCAGATCAAGGGCGCCAATCTACGCTGAACACAGGGGAGCACCTGGGGCGGGCCTGTTTGGATAGCCTGCCTGGCTCCTGGGGTGGCTTGGGTCCAGGGAGGATGTGGACCACAATGCCTTTGACTTGGATCCTTGAGGGGTGAGGGGATCATAAATGTGGAAAAAGTGTCTTCTGGGTTGAATGCAGGAGAAAAAGCATCTCCTGGGTTGGCTATAAACTTAAGGCAAAATTGCAGGATTAAGGACTCATCAGTGAGTCAGAAGTGACCTCTAGTGGGGTCTGCAGCTTTCTTCTGCTCAGTTAAAATAATCTGTGTCATAATATATCTCAGGTGCTGTTTGGTGAAGGCAAAAAAAAAAAAAAAAAAAAAAAAAAAGTCAGGAAGAAGAGGAAGAGAAATAGGTTTCAAAATCAATAATGTAGAAAATAAAAGAAGGCAAAACAAAGCCAAAGGAAAGAACACAAAAGAGAAACAAAGTACCCAAAGCAACAAAAAGAAAAAGAGAACACCTGTACTGTCTCTCTGGGAATTTCCTGACTTTGATGAAGGAGAAACTGATCGCAATCACTGAAATAAACAAGATCATACAATCCTCCAATTTAAAATCCCCGGAGAGCCTGCCGTTGGACTTGGAAGCAGAACTCAAACTCTTGCAAAACCTGCAGGGCCTCATGTTATTCAGCCATCCTAAGTCTCCAGCCCAGCTTAACACGTATCCTTCTTGGTTGTTAGCGACATGGACTGTTTTTAGGTTCCTATAACAAGTAAGCTCCTTCCTGACTTCAGGCCTTTGCACTCACTGGCCCCTCAGCCTGGACTCACCCCACACTGGCTCCGTGTTGTCATTCAGACTGAGCTTCAAAACCACCTACCTACCCAGAGGCTCTTCTCCCAAGTGGGCGCAGTCACCCACTCCTTTCACCATCCCCGCACTCTGTTCCAGATTAGTTTATATATTATGATATAAATATAAATATGCAATTTATTTTTGTCTATAATCTCATGTGGATGAATTTGTGTTTATGTTTATTGTCGGTCTTCTCCACTGGAATGCAAACTCCATGAGAGCAGGGTCCTAGAAACACGCTGGTCACATAGAAGGTGGCCGGTATTCATTTGTCAAACGAATGAAGAAATAAATTGCTCATGTAGACATTTTAAAGAGTTTGAGTTGGAAGTGACTTGGACGTATTCTGATCCAATCCTCCTACATCTATCTTACTGCTGGAGAAACTGAGACCCTTAGAATTCATTCAAGTGACTTATACAAATCATATTCATTTGTGACAAACGGTAGAACACTGACGTCTTGGTGTATTTATCTGGTTGAGGTCAAGTACTGAGTTTCTAGTTTGAAAAGTGAGGCTGGATGAGCATTTCTTTACAAAGTAAGTAAGAAGAGAAAAACCCAAGAAAGCTATCATGTTTTTTGTACTCTCTCTAGATGGGATATGAAAGGAGAAGGAGGATGTCTTGCTAAATTAAAAATTGAGAGTTACAACTCTGCTATTCCACACAGGATTTGGTGAAAGCAGAGGGCAGAAAATGATTGATAGGATGGTTCTAAATTCAGCGGGTTTCCAGGAGAACAGGCTTTTCCTTGTGCAGTTAGGAGGGACCATACTTACATCAGCATATCTAGGCATACGAAAAGGCAGTATCTCGCCCTGAAAGGTATGTCATCTTAGGAGACTAAGCCATGGATCTAATCAATGGAACCAATGAATGGAATCAATGAAATACTGACTTACATTAAGGAAGTTGAAGCATCCAGTGGCTGGGCTTCCCATAGGCATTGATATAACGCAGACATGAGTATCTCACTTAGTCTTAAGATATGTAGAGAAATGACAAATGCATAATTATATTTTGAACACAGAACCTGCATCAACAAGTGTATTAATTTTCTAAGATTGCTATAACAAAGCACCCAAAACTAGGTAGCTTACAACAACAGAAATGTATTCTCTCACAGATCTGAAGACCAGAAGCTCAAGATTAAGACATTGGTAGGACTGGTGCCTGTGAGAGCTGTGAAGGAAAGTCTGTTTCAAGTGTCCCCCCACCCCCCAGCTTCTGGTGGTCTGCTGGTGATTTCTGGTGTTTTATGGCTTGGAGAAGCCTCACCCTGATCTTTGTCTTCAGCTTCACGAGGCATTCTTCCTGTGTACATGCCTGCCTCCAAATGTCCTCTTTTTATGAGCTCCCAAGTCATACTGGAGTGGGGCCCATCCTAATGATCTCATCTTAACTAACTATGTCCTGAAAAACTCTACTTCCAAATAAAGTCACATTCTGAGGTACTCGGATTAGGACTTCAACATGTGAATTTCAAGGAAAAACAATTCTACCCGTAAAGCAAGCTTAGTTTCGATCACTCTAGGGACTGACGACCATAGAAAGATAATCTCACTATAGAGCTGCATTTAGCTGGGTGGCGGTGTAAGTCTAGAGACTCACCTTAATAAATCATTCGTTTTAATTCCAGCAACTTTTCTACTACAAAAAATTGCCTTTAAATTAGAGAAAACAATTCAGTTAAATAACTTCACTGAGCTCCTGCCCCAGGCCAAACACTACGCTCAGGGTCTAGACATCCAGCCAATGACCAAAAAGAATTTCTAATTTAGTGGCAGCAGGGTATTGTTCAGCTCCTTGCCTCTGACTGTGTAACTTCAACCAGTATTTCTTGGGCATATGATAACAATGTAAATAATGAGGTTTTCATAATGGCAGTGGTTGCTAGAAAAGTTCAGAGAGGAAGAAATGCAAGAGCTGAATATTTGGTTGATAAACTGTAATACTCCTTCTGAGATCTTTTTTGATCCATTGAGAAATACATTTTCAGTTATCACTGGAAGTAATATCTACCAAGTATAAAGTTGAGTGATCTTTATGGTTTCAGCGTGTTGTAGAATAACTTTTGTCGTGACCTTGTATCTGAAAATCATGCATTACATTTGTACAGGTCCATGAGCCTGCGACAGCCAGTGTGTCCCTCTGTGAAGCTGCTGCCAGCTGGGTTTTCATAGATTACTAAACCCGATTTGTTCCTGTTCAACTCTTAATGTGCATTTATATCTAAAAATCTCCTCTTTCCTGCTAGTGGAAAAAGCAGAGTGTAATCCTGCAGGGAGACTGTTTGCTAAGGTTTACCCTCTAATGTTTTATCTGGTCTAGGGCACGCTGTAGAGCCCAAGATGTTCTAAGCCATCTGTCCCTGTGGGCTCCTCAGAGGATCGAAGTAATCCGTCATCAGTGGGTCACACGGCAGCAGGGAACACCCCTCGGAGGGATTTGCAGATCTGTTTTCAAACCCTCAGGGTGCAAACAAGTGTGGCTTCCTCATATATGACAACTGCAGAAAACCTAGGAAAGATTTTAGAGCAGAGAGAACATCAGGGTTGAGTGTGCAGAAGGAATAGCTCACGCTGGGTTTCTCGAACATGTCAGGGTAGATGTGTGAGTGAAACAAAATGTTGGCCTGGAGGAGATCCTAGTGCTGCTGTTTGCTGCTCTGACACAGGAGGCCAGTCATTTAATCACTCTGGATACCCTGTTCTCATCAATAAACTGAATGTCTGAACTAAATCTCTTTTCCAAAAGTTCCCACTACTAACAGCTCCATTTATTACCCTCACCTCCCGCCCAATGGATATCAAAATGAGAATTTTTATTCTTATACTCATTCCTTTATTTATTGAGTTATACATTATATATTTTGGTTTTATTTTAATTAAAAAAAATATGGTTACCAGTCAAAACTGTTGAGCATAAAAGTACCAGTATAAGAAGCATCACCGCATGAAGCTCTAAAATTTTCAGGTGAAAGTAAAGCGTTTTGTTGGCTTATATCACATCAGGGCTTTTGAAATACGATGAAGTTTTACAGGCCTTATGGTTTACAGAGGCCAGGTAGGAATCTCTGGGAGCAATTGATCTCTGTGGTCTTTTCCCTCCTGGCCAAAGATTCTGGAGTTATTTACATGCTCCTCATTAAAAAAATGAGGTGAAACGAAGATGTCAATTATGACACTGAGAAATGGACCATGTGTAGCACCGACCTAGAGAACCCTGACTAGTAATATTATTTCTGGCTCCTTATTAGTGGAATCAGGTATATATGAGGGCAGTGGGAGACCCGCAAGCGGTGCAACTGGAAAAATTATGGTCAAATCACTCAACATTCCAAAAATGTTTTAAACTTCAGCAGGGTACAAAAACCACAAAATTCCTTTTATCGGAGATGAATGCTTTGGGGTGGAGCCATTAGCATGTCCCTCCTGGATTATTCCTAAACACCAACATATCTTAATTTTCATGACATGTTAACTATTTACAGATCTAAAAAAAAGTTGTTAAGCATTCACTGGGGGCCAGGCTCTGCAGTGGCACCAAAAAATAGGAGTGTCTGAATCCCTGCCTGCAGGGAGTTTACAATCTAAAGATACTAGTCCATCAGCCAAGTGACAAGGTTTTGAGAGACAGAAACAAGGAGGATGGGGAAGAGAAAGGATTAGAGTTTCTCATGAGGAACAGCTGGGATGGGGAGTAGATTAGGAAGGAGGTGGAGTGAGAGGAACTGGGATGCAGCCATGAATAAGGAGATAAAAGAGTAGAAGACGGAGGTGACAGAAGACCCAGGAAGGGATAAATGTGGGAGCTTGAGATTTGCAAATGTTAACCACTAAATATAAAAATAGATAAGAAAACAAGTATCTTTTGTATAGCATAGGGAACCATATTCAATATATTGCAATAACCTTTAATGAAAAAGAATATGAAAATGAATATATGTATATATATGCATGACTGGGACATTTTGCTGTACACCAGAAATTGACATATTGCAACTGACTATGCTTCAATTTAAAAAAAAAAAAAAGCAGTTTAAAAAAAAGTATTTCCCTCATCCAGAAGAGAATATATTAAAACTAGTAAAATTTGTAAATTTTTAAAGAATTCAAAGTAACTATACTGGGAAACTCCAAAAAAAACCAACCTGGATGCAAACATTGGTAGGTCCAGTAAAGGTCCAGAAGACACGTCCTTTACCTCTGCGACATTTGCCATGATCAGTGTTACTCTATCTTATTTATGAAGACGTTTAAATATTACCTCACTCTCCTGTGCTCTGTCCTCTGAGAAGCAGAAACGTGAAAGTACCCAGTCCACTGGCTATTCGGAGCACACACTACGGAGGGAGTGGTTCACGTAAGAAAGTAAATTCAGGAGTTTCATGAAATAAACATTCTTTCACTGCAGTTCATTCAGTGAATATGTATGGAGTTGCGTACCCTAGTTTTATCCACCTTACAAATTCACAGCATCTAGAGGTTCCTGTTATAAATCTAGCAAACGCAAGGGACAAATTTCCTCATTTTCTCCTTTGTTGGGTATATTCAAAATTAAGTAGGGCTCTAGAAAATGAAAAGACAGCAAACCTTATTGATGGGGGAGGTGAGTTTCAGGTGGAAATGAAAATATTTCTGCCCTAGTCCTGCCTCGGCTGGCAGATTGTTTCCAACAGGTTTTCTTTTTTTTTAAGCAAATTAAGGTTCCAGATCCTTCATTTCTTTTCTGAAAAGTGAAAGAGCTGACGTCTGATCTCTAAAGAGACACCCAGCCCCATCATTCTATGACTCTGGTTATCTGAACGGAGATTACTGAGCTCGGGACTATCCCGAAGCATTTATCAAGGACTGCTCTGACCATGGAAGTATGCTAGGAATTACATCAAAACAGATAGAAAGTGTTAAGAATCTCTGCTTTCCTGCGTTCTGGGAGTTTAATCCATGTTGGCAGTGTCTATCAAAGTATATACAATGCAAGTTGAGATAGTTGCAGAGTGCACACTGATTAAATTCAGCTGACCATAAATCAGTACAATGCAGATGATCTATGTTCAAAGATGTGTGAGTTAGGAAAGTGGAAATGTTCCCTGAAATGATGTGTTGGGACAAGGTGGCAATTGAGAAAATTGTTCTCTCTCTCTAGTCACTTTGAGAGAAATGGTACTGAGAGATGAATGTTGGAGAGATGCTTTCATGAAGGTAGGGTTTGCCGGTGAGGGAGGAGCTTTTACTAGGACAGTACATGGCCCTTGGAAGTGAACATGGAAAAACCAAGTCAAGTGATATGAAAAAAATCTTCCCAACAGGAATGGATGAGCTCAGCAATGAATTAAAACAGAGCCAGAAATTGTTAATTCACTCCCAACTTTAGCATTACATTAGGAATGGGAATTGAAGAGACAGTTACTGTTTTTAGGTGATCCCCGTGTGGTCCTTAGTGTCAGATTTCAAAGTGTCTTGGATAAACTACAGGAGAAACCAATTATCAAAGAATTTTTCAACATAATATCTGATATGTAGTATAATAAATGAGTGAGTAAATTAAAGTAAAATAATATCAAATAGTACAAAGAAGAAAGCAAAAAATTCTAAACAATTCTCTTTCTGAAATCACCAAAAAACTCCTCTATTAGAAATCAGCAAACAGAAAACAAAAAACCTAAAAATTTAATGCTGTGTACATAACCTATTGTAACCCTGAAGTCTAACTTTTCTACTTGTTTGTTATTTAAAGGGTGTGATGCTCTATGTGTTTGTGTATGTGTATAAATATATATGCATATGCATGTACATATATGTACATATAGACAGACACATAGTGTCATTATGTAAAATCTATGTCATGGCCGTACAGATTTAATGGGAAACTAAGTATTCTAGGGGGAAAAAATAAAGATATCCCAAGAATAAATTAGAGAGACTCATATCAATCATAAGAAAAATTTCATGGATTAAGAAATTTCTAAAGGAAATGAAAATACATGGTTTCCTTGATATGTCTTTTATTGTAATTAAAGAGCACTCTCATGGGGCACATGGGTGTGCTGTGCCCAGATCTCCGCACAGGACAATTCTCCGACTTGTGAACATTTTCTGCTTCTCTTTCTGTGCCCAGAGGCTCTCTCCACAGGTTGAGCAGCCCTCTAAGGTGAGATACCAGAATCTTTGCTCCAGCCTGTTTCCTCGCAGACAGGAGACGGTCTGCAGCTCACATGCTGTGCTGTGGGAGTGAAAAATACACGACCACTACGCTCCTTTTCTTCCATTCCACCACAGCCTGCTCCCGCCAGCCCCCGGCCTTCTGTAGTCTGCTAGTACCAAGAAGCCACTGCTTTGGTTCATAAATCAGACTCCTAGGGATGCGTGTCACCTCTCCTAAACACTCTCCCTCTGAGTACATGGTGGCACCACCAGGTAACTCTCCAGGCTTCTCAGTTCAGTAAGCACGCAGCCGCAGACAGATGCCCGTCCCCCAGCTACGATCATTCTCCCGCCAATTATCAGGTTCCGTGAGGATGTGTGTGGTGACTCTCAGCTTTGAGGATTCAGCAGAGCATCTGAGAAAATGAGAAAAAGAAAAAAAAAAAAAAAAAAAAAAAAAAAAAAAAAAAAAAGTCTGCAGAGGGAGAAAATTAAGCCAAACAACAGGAGAAAGCAGGGGTGATAGAAAGAGCGAAATCCGGGATGTGTTTATGTCTCTTGTTCTGATTGTTCAGCGCCAGCTCTACCTCAGGCTTCCCGCAGCGTTGTTGCAGGAGGCAGCACATGTTCTTTTCTGCTTAAGTGAGCTGTGTTTTTAAAAATAATTTAGAGTTCCTTTCTGGGAAATTGTTTAAGTGTGATATAAAATCAACTACAGGTGAACATCAGAATCCAGGGAAAGAGAGAGAGAGGAAGTATTAATTCCAGGGAGTGTAAATAGAGGTTGTAACACACAGTCACTTCAAGTTGGGGCTGGAGCTTAATATTTGTTCTTTCAAAAGCTTCCTGGGTTTATGTGAAGTAGAGAAATACTCAGATACTCTGACTTAGCAAATCCGTATTTGACAATGAGTGCATTCACAGTATTTAATTCATTTTAAATACAAAAAATTGAATGTCTTTTTTACAAATGGCTGAAGCGATCATTGGCAAGGTTACCATTTGTTGTAAAACACACACAAACACACAGCAATCCAATGCATCCACTTAGAGGTCAGAAAGGATATTCTGGGTCATCAAATCCATCATCGGATAAAATATACTTCAGTGCTCTTAAAGCAGTCAGGGTAGTTAATTATCTAGTCTGGCCTCGGGAGTCTCCAGGAATCAGGCTCCTGTTGCCTTTTGTTCTATGAAATACATCAGACAGTTTGCATTTGCATTGTCAGTAGAGGATTCGGAGCAGGAAAGAAGGAAAAACAATTTTTTTTCTCCGTCTAATATGAAACATCACTCTGTTCCAATAAATACAGATATTATTTTGAAAGCCTGACCCCTATTACATTTTGTTTAGTTTCACACATTTCCCAAATTCCAAGCTCTGGTGCAGGAAACTAACCAGCGCTGGTTGGGAGCTTGTGAACGCTGAAGTCATATCAGATGCTGCAGCACTCACACAGTGAAGGTGCTGACATGCTTTTGTCCCTGAAATATTTATTCGCGTTTAAATCTAGTGGATAAATAGACTGAAAACAAACGCTCTGAGAACAAAATAAAATATGATGTGGTTCTAAGTGAAAGGATGGCAGATCTGATGCTGGAAGCTCTTTATTAAATATATACGGATACCCAATAATAGCTTTGGACCTCCCACTGATGCTGTACGGACCACCGAATTCTTTTCCCATTGGATCATCCGTGCCCCAGTTGCATGGTGATTGACTCCGTAAGTGAGCCCGCTCAACTATGAACAGTAAATCCTCTGTTCCTTCCTTCATATCCCCTCATGTTTATCCATAGAGACAACAGTTGATTCATTGGAAAATCCCAGTCTAAAGCAAAGTAGAGCCTTCCTATCCTGAAGGCAGCTATATTTTTCTGCTACAAAAGTATCTACCAGAAATATTTTTCCTCTCAAAAACATTTTCACTTGCCTTGGCTTCTAATTTCCATTACACTGATAAAGAATCATGCCACTTTGAGGTTAAATCTTTAAAATAATTCATGATCTCCTTACTACAAATAAGGTAACTAGATTTGCAATTTGGATGAACCTGATATCAGGCCACAATGAAATCCAAACTTTAAAACAATCAGAGGATTTAAAATAAAAAAAAAATCCAAATTTTTTCCCTTTATTTCCTTACATTAAAGCATTAAATCTAACCACATAAAAGTGTTCTCATGGGTGATGGAGAAGTTAGGATACAGAGGGCATGTCTGGTTCCATGAAAGATGGGGAGTTAAAGTAAATACTACTTATAGAAATTTAGTGCTTAAAAGCTTTCTCATGGAATTGCAAGGTGGCCTGTGCTTTGGGTCACAATGCTTTCTTTAATGGGTCTTTTAGTTAGTAAGACAAGGAATGCATTGTTACTGGACAGTGTGCCTCTTTGCAAAATAATAGTCTAGAGGAGGAAAATAAATTGCTTTTTAGTTTGATCCTCAAATCAAAGAATGTTAATGATGGAAATGTCTTTGAGATCACCAAGCCTACAAATATTAAAATTAAACCCCAGAGAGGAGAGTTGGTTCCCTATAAGGCCACAGAATTAGTTGAGTCCATTTAACTAGTGATATCACTTTTCCTTAAGCCATACAGTGACTCCTACCAAATGCACCGTCTTGACCATAAATTCCAATATCCTAAGAAGAACAATGAAAGAGTTTATGAAACCTAAGGTGATTGGAATTAATTTACTTTTTCAACTTTTTGTTCACTTTTCTCCAAACTTCTAAGCAAACCTAGACATTGTGACTACATATGATTGATTTACCTACCTAGGGAAATTATAAGTAAAATTTTTAAAATGTGTATCAAAAGTTATTTTCTTGATTTCAAGAAAACTTAAATTTTCAAAGAACCAATGAAGATTAAGAATAATCTGTCGGACTCTTTTTATTCCTCTTCATCTCCTCTCCTTTTCCATTATCTTCTTTTCTTGAACATTTCCCATTAAAAAGCCATTAGTTCTGGCAGGCAAGGAAGACCTAGAAGTGTACAGTGGCACTGTCATGGCCCAAAGTGGAGCGTACAGCCCAGTGAGGGCGAGAATGGTCTCTAGTTGGGGATGTTGGCAGCCATGCGCACAGTGTTGGATCCCATCTGTGGAGGAAGAAGGCATCCACGTGGGAAGGCAACCTGATATGGGTTTTAAGAACCAAGTGGAGTGAGGAGCTGTGTCCATAAGTATATAGGGTGGGGGTGGAGGTGGGTAGCAGCAGCAGTGGCCTGGCCCATGGTGTTAGACCCTGAGTGGAACAAGGACTGTGTTCTCACAGATGGGTGCTAAGAACTCATGGCAAACCTGGTAAGAAAAATGCCCCCACAGAAGGATGGTCTAGAATGGAAAAAAGATGAAAAGAAAAAAAAAATAAAACAAAACTGATCTTGTGGTGTTGGATTGGAGTTGGGGCCCATCTAGCCAGACTGTTTAGCTCTACTTTTTAATACAGAGATCAAGAAATATATGAGAAGAATCAAATTCATACCAGTGCACATTCTCTGGAGCTGGCGCATTGAAAGAAGAAAGTTCTAGACTGCATCAAGAAGCATTGCTAACTTTTCCTGTGGTGCTAGTTCTTCCCTGGCAGTGAATAGGATCATGGGCCTGGCTGTAAGTTATCCATTCATTCTCAGAGGGCAGACAGGGGGTCCAGTTCCTTTCATCATCAGGCAGCCCCAGTTTTGTCATTAGTGTGTCTGGCTCAGGGTTGTAAAAACAACACTCTTTCCTGTGCCCTCTCCTGGCCTCTCCTGCCAGCTCAGACCTGGTGTAGATAGGTCACCCTGTAGTTGGAAGGGTAGGCATGGTGGGTTCACCTTGCTAGCTCACCTCACCTCTTACACACACACACACACACACACACACACACACACACACACATACACACACACACTCACACACCCCTCTCCCTAGATCACTAGCTGTGTTCTGGGAGGAGGGAGGGGTGTGCAGAAGGGGAGTTGAAGGACGGACAATAGATTTACTTGACGTTTGTGAGTATGGTATTTCCTGAGCTAGGGGAAGTTTAGAGCTGATGCTTTGGGGGCAGTGCACTCTTGTTTCTGCAGAACTCCTCCCACTTCCGGGGAGTGCTTAGAGGGACACACACTCCAGCTGGATGCTAGGGCTCCCCCTGGTGGTCTTGGTTCTCAGCCCATGTTCACACAGCATTGCTCCCACAGGGTCCTTTTGCTCCTCCAGGCAGCTCCCTTCTGCAAAGACACTTGAAGAATGCTTTAGAATGACTCACTCGCTCTCATACTGCTCTCTCTCTCTGTGTTCAATCTCTCTGTCTCTCTCTTCCTCTCTCTCCTTTTTTCTCTCTTTATTACACAAGGAACTTTCATCTTGGCCCCTAATTGAAGCAAGTGCCACTGTTCTGCAGAATGAAGGCGCCGGTACCCTCTCACCTTTGAGATTGCTCTGCTGTGACTCAGGCATGCGTTCAGTGCATTCTCAAATTCCAGAGGACACAAACCAAGCTCTGTGATTGGTCCCTTAGATCAGGTGAAGAGGGTAGCATCTCCTCTCTCTTTCCATGGAAGACAGTAAGGAAAATGCCCAGACACTGCAAAGACTTTGTCTAAGGGTATTTGCTCACCAAACTCAGTCTCTCTGATCATTGTCCTGGGATATTTTTATGTCATTGAATAGGTGAGGGGTCAAGTATTTAAAACAAGAGTTTCAAGCTGCCCTGTCAGTAGTGGTACTTCCTGCTGTTTGCACAATATTCTGGCTCTGACTCTCCCATGTGGTTTCCTCTCCTCCATACCTTCTACACACATGGTAGGATTGTCCCCTTAGCTCTGTTGGTGGGCACGGCTGTGCATCAGCTCTGGCCGACAAGTTGTAAATAGAAGTGACAAGTGTCACACGTAGGCAGGGGCTTATATATAGCACAGGTGCAAAACCTACCAGGGCCTTCTTTCTCCCTGGTGTGACAACTGGCATTGTTCTACATAAAGACTTTGCCCCCAGCCTGGGTCTCAGCTTATGGATGCTGAAGGAGCAGCCCCGGCCCACACGTAACCCTGTAGCCGGAGCAAGACCCCATCCTCTGTGGTTGAGTCCCTGGGAGGAGGGTCGCATTTACTGCAGCCTAACCTAACAAAGCTTGTTTGATTTAGAATTTGAGCCATTGGAATTGATATGTGGGGGCACTTGCACTGATTTCTTTTTTCTTTTTGCTTTTCTTTTTACTATTGAAGCCTCTACTGAAACTGAGGCAAAGGGCCCCATTTAACATTCAGCAATGAGTTATCATCATGGTCAACAGCACAGTGTTGACTCTGGAGAAACCGTGCCTGGCTGCCAGTCCTGAGCACCCTCTTGACTGGCTGTGTGTCCATGAGCGAGTTGCTTGACCACGCTGTACCTCTGTTTCCTCATCTGCAAGACGTGGATCATTACAGCTCCTAACTCATAGGTTGTTACGAAGATTGTGAGAGTTAATATTTTTAAGGAGCTTGGGTTAAGGCCTTTTTAAATTCCCCCCCCCCCTTTTTTTTTTAAATTTGGGAGGGAGGTAAGTAGGTGTTTACTTATTTACTTATTTTAATGGAGGTACTGGTGATTGAACCCAGGATCTCGTGCACGCTAAGCACATGCTCTATGCCTGAGCTATACCCTCTCCCCATCTTTTTCTTTTTTAGTGGCGGTAGTGGGGATTGAACCTAGGCCCTTGTGTATGCTAAGCATGCACTCTACTGCTGAGTTATACCTACTGCACTCCCAAATGCATTTTTGTAGGTAAGTGCAATCCAGTTTTTGACGTCCATCTCTTCACCAATAGCCACGTACAACCAAATGCCCCCAGCTTACTGGTCTTCACTGAGCTGCTAAAATCTGTCTCTGCCCGTCTATGTTGAAAGGCCATATCTTTGAATCAGGGCATTTCTCACTACTTGCAGAAAGTTCTTAATTATTTATGCATCAATTGTTCACAGTTCCAACTTCAAATCCTATGTTCCCATCAAAGCAATTTCTGTAACTCTTGCCACGACGACTTCTATCTGAACAGATCTGCACAGGGCAGAGGTGTAGCAAACTTCCTTGCAAGGTGCTCTAAAAAAATGCCAGAGGCAGCTATTTTATTACGGGAAATGAACACACTTTTGAATTTGTGTTATTGGAACTCTGAGCCATCCTAGCTTCCTTCTATCCTAGGAAAGATTAATTGTTCTAGAATTTGGGAAGTGGAACGACACTTTTCTGAATTGGTACGACAAACTAAATAAAGTTTTCTTATCAATAGAATTGAAATACCGACTCTGTATGCAATGCTATGGAATAAATGTTCTTGCTGCATATAACTCGCCTTGTTACTATTACCACGTCATGGCTAGTATCCGGTAAGCAAGGTAAGTGTGGGTCGAGTATTCGAGGATTTATTAAATGTCATGGGAGTTGGCAGAAAATGAACTAGCAGAAATATGGTAAGTCTCCTTTTTGGACATGGTGCTCTTGTAATGGATACAGTTTGTTATTTGTAGTTTTTATGTACTTCACAATTCCATTTCTACTACAATAACTCTCAGAATCTCATAATTAGAGAATTTTACTTGAAGAAATATTATAGGTAATTTTACAGTAATTTAAGCAGAATAAAATGTCTGTGAATTATTGAAATATCTTTCTCTTTTCCCACTTTTTTAATGTAGGAACTTAATAGAAATGTTTCTATGAAATCTAAGATAACCTTGGAATGAGTCTACTCTCTTAGGGTGTATGTTCTCCTTGGACTTTTATTGGGATTCTAACATTTTATTCTGCTGTAAATTTTAGTTGCTATCCTATCCTTTACAACCAACTTTTCAAGGTTTAATGTCAATTCCTAATTTGACTTTAAACTTGGCAAGTTTTTGAGTGCATGTGATATAATACGAGCATCCAACTTCCCTCATTAATCTTTCTCGCTTTTGTTGAATTCCTTGAGGAAGCAGCAAAGACAACAAGAGGTCCATGGACACTGACTGTAATTGTTATTTATTGGAAGGAAATGTGCCCAGATTCTTGCTGAAAGTGAACTCTCTCTAGCCCTTAGGTGAGGAACAGTAAAGAAAAATCTGTGTTTTAAGAGAGAAACCTCAAACCAGTCATTAAAGTCATCGGTTTGTATGTTTTCTGAATAAAATAGTTTGTTTTAGCTGGTGTTATCTTATATATGCAAAGAAAAAAGTGACAGAACTGTGTTTCATGAAAATATTTCATTCAGGATAGAGTTTGGATTCTCAAAGCTAAAACTCAGGCTTTTGGAAGAAGTAAGATTTCTTGTCTGCTCTTGGTTTTAGGCTTGAAATTCACAATTGGTCAGAATCATAGGGAACCTATACCTGGGATTTCCTTTAGAAATAATTTTACATTTTAAGAAGAACTGAAATAAAGACCTGATAATCAGTACAGAAATTATCACAAATATCATATTTATCTAAAATAAAATCAAATGTTTACACTATATAACAACTATATCATTTGAAATTCATCTATTAAACAAGGCACAACAGTAACCAACTTTATTCTAATGTGAGACTGCATTATAGTTTATGATACAGAATTTTTATCTCATTCTTTCATAAATCTGGCCTTAATTATAAAAGATTGAGTCAGGGGAATTCTTTTATCAGGGTTAAGAAAAGTTTTCTTGGGTAGATTTTCATAAATATCTTTGGTGGGCAGACCTAAGAGCATTCCAACCTAGATAAGAAAATGGTCTGATCTGATTACTTCTCTGAGTTACTTTAAATTTATCTTTAAAAAACAATGTCTTTCTAGAGACCCTCAATTTCATCTGGCACCCTCTCCCGTGCTCTTAACTTCTATCCTACCTGTCTCGGTATTATACCTGACATTTATTGAGACCTTAATTCCATGCCAGATAATCTGCCAAGTTATTGATTACTGCTCTCAAGACCCTGAATTACGTCGGATCACTATCATTCTTTTAGCAAGGAGTGAACTTTAAGATGCTAAGCAAATTTCCTAAAGTCTCAAAACTAATGAATCCGATATCCAAGCTCAGATACAGCTGTTGCCAAAACCTAGGCTTCGCCTGCTCTACGAATCTACCCGCTAAAGGTTCAAGCTTATTTGAATGCACTAGTTGCATAAAATCTGAGAGCTGAGAGCTGTTCAAATAAGACGACTTGAATGCCTTAATATACGTTGAACTATATGTCATGCTCTCTAAATTAGTGAAATTGTCATCATCCTCTTTCTTTCACTTTTTTTTAAATACAATCTCCCCTTTTCACACCATTTGGATCTTCTTAGGGATTACAAGACTGTCATGGAACCCGATGAACGAATTCTCTTTGTTACCCACAGATCTTGGTGAAATCATTCGTAAGTTCCATCTCAGTTGTCTGACCCAGCTGCAGAAAGCTGAGGTCCAGACACTTTCGGTCCAGGGCACAGATAGGGAAGACCAGCCTCCCCAGGCAAGTGTGAAGGCAGCTTCCTGTAACCTGGTGGTGGTCTTGAAGGGGTATCTGGATCTCAAAGAACGTGGTCCTACTTCGCCTGACTGCTTGACACTCACCTATGAGAGGATCATTATCTCTACCACCCTTTTTCACACAAAGAAATGCAGGCTTAGAAAGGCTATGCAGCTTACGTAGGGTCCCTGGGATGCTACCTGGGAAAGCAGAGATTCTATATTGGTTGTTTCTGAATTTGAATAAATTGCAAAGAGTTCCATATGCCACACAGACATATTAAAACAAGGAACAACTCGAGATCCAGAGAAACTATAAGAGGCCCTGAGACAGTAATCCTGCTCTCCCTGGAAAGACCACCAAACCTAAGAAGAGGGAGTGGATATCTGAAAATAAACTCCACCTACATGTGAGAAATCACATGCTTATGTTTACCATATGCATTGCTTATTTATTTTTTATATTTGCATGAATGCAGCTAAGCATTACGGCCCTATTATGGTTAAGTTGCTGTACAGGACTATTAGGGTAATAATGATACTATTAATTATTCATTTGGGAAATGAATAGGCTAAATTGAATCCAATTCTATATGGAAACCAATGATTTTCCAAAAAAGTGTGGAACTGTCTTTCTAAAACTTAAACTCCAAGCAGTGTTTGCCTTTGCCATTACATATATGAGTTTCTATTTGTTTATTTATAAAATAGCTATTCATGTGAAATCTGCATCCCAGGGAGTGACTGCAGGTGCTTAATTGCTTGCCCGTAAGCAAACCATTATTACGCTATAACTCTATTATAGTATGCAGAGAAAATGCTACGAATATAAATAGCTTTTAAGTAATGTTTTACACCCAATTTTGCAGCCAATTCCTGCCCCATCTTAAATAAATTTATTTCTTCTAATGCTGCTTTTTTTTCTCAATGAACCAGGAGAGACTGGAAAGTTCAGCTAGTGTACATTACTTGTCATGCCTCGTTAGAAGTCAAAAGAAAGAAGAAATCTGCTTTGTGTCTCCTGTTTTTCACATATGGGGATACAGAATGAGCTTATTAATAAATAAACAAATTGATTGTGAGCATGAGTCAGGCATATGCTAATCGTTAGGTAATGCTTGGAGTGGTAGCAGTATTTCCTGACATATCTGTATCTTTGCAGTGGCTTAGCTCTCATCATATTCCTCTACTCAAAATAATAAACTTCTATCATTTTCTTCAGTTCCTTGTGAAGTATTCAGGTTTCGATCTCTTTCTATCTATCTTGGCATGGGTAACAGGGATCAACCATTCTCTTATAATCATCTGAAATAGAGTTTCTAGATATATATTTGTTCCTTATCTTCTGAGTCTCTTAATTGATGGTAATTTTAAAAAAAGAGAGAGAAAAAGGGAAGAGACAGTAGAAGAAATTTCATATCTAAAATTGTCTGCTTTTTACTTACTAAGAAAGTCACAGCCACACCCTCCTGCCAAAGTATTTAAAAATAAATAGCACCTAGGATTTTGAAAAAGATTTGGCCCCCATAGTAATGCAAGAGTTAAAAGAAAGATATATTTAATAAAAATAAACAGTATTTTAAGTCATTTTTAATAAGTTTTAGTTGAAGAAGAAATAATCTTGATAATAAGATGATGAATATATATGCGATAATTATTTTGATGGCAGTGGAAATTGGTATCATCTTTGGAAAGCTCAGTGTTCAAATCTTCTGGTCTAGAAATCCTAGTCTCCCAAAATTCATAGAATGGAAAAAAAATGCTAACATTCATTGTGTCATTACCTGTAATTTAAAACAAAGAAAAAAATTTAAAATAAAGGAAAGGGAAAAAAATCTACAATGACAATATCTGCGTGAGTTTTGAGTATCAACTTGACTAGATATTATGCACTTTACAACATGGAAAAAAGTTTAATTAGAGTCACAGGTTCAAAGATCTATGTAAGTACCTGTTTGATTGGCATTGTGCTAAATACACTCACATATTCTCATGACATCCTTAAAATAACCATATAAGTAAAATTTTCAAAAACTAAAACATGCGCTAAATTTTACTGTAAACTCTAACAAATATTTTGTACATATTTGTTTGAAAAAAAAAGACTCAAAGGCAAATCTAGGTAAATACAAATAATCTGTGCTGTGGTGCTAGGAATGTATTAATGCTTTTTTTTCTTTCAAAAATCCCTTTAATGTCCTTGTAATCTTATTTTTACAATATGGGGGAAAATAGGGCTGGAGAAGTACCAACCTGATAAAAATACTGTTCTTATAAGGTCTAAAATGGAAATCAGATAAGTGTGGGTGGTGACAGCAGACACGTATGCCTAGAAAATAAATAATAAAAAAAAAACAGAAAATAACATAGCTCGGTCAGAGAATCATCTTACACAATATAGACAAATATAAATGGCCCATTTAATTTTTCTTTCTGCAACCTGGTTGACTGTGAGAACTTGATTTAGATTTCCCAGTACTTGAAACCATCAGTTAAAAACAACAAAAAATAGACCTGAAAGTACCACAGAGGCTTTTCCTTTTTTCCTTTTTTTTTGGTGGGAAGGGAATCAATTAATTGCCTGAAAAAAATCTGAAGAAATTTCACACATCATAAACATGTCTTCAATTCAAGTTATTTACTGGGTTTTCTAGTAAGATGTTTTCTGAATTCAAACTCTAGGGAAAGCTGCTGCATTGAATGGTAGAAAGGACACTTCCTCTTTGTAATTCAGGAGAATGTCCCTATTCGGCATATGGTGGAACTTCAACTTTTGAGGTCAAAATCTTGTTTCTCCTTTAGATCCTAAACAAGGCCAAACATCACATTATATGTGAAAACCTGGCCATGGCAATGGCCAAAGTGGATATCGACTATGCAAATAAGTGGAAGAGAAAGCCAGATACTAGAAAATCAGAACTACCCTCTAATCACAGAGGAATAAATAAAAATGGCTGTTTTTGCAGGTTGCTCGGGAGTAAGCTGAGGTCAGTAGAAAAAGCAAATATTCACTGGTAAGATATTTTACTGTATCCTTGACAATTTTCTTAAAAACAGAATCCTTCCTTTCCGACAAATAAATTTGGGAATGTCCTTTTTATCTTCATCAAGTAGAATCAGAGCTCACTGGAATCAGAAGAGGTTAAAAAGATTGTTGAGCGGACACTCTGCTCAGAGGGACGTCTGTGTTATAGAAGAGGAGAGGGTGCCTGGGTTCGTGGAAACACAGTTAAGAGCCCAGAAAATGTAGAGGCCTGAGCAGAGGGCACTCAGACCTTCCGGAAAGGCAGACAAAACAAGGAGGAAGGAACTAAAGAATGTTTACATTCTTACCACCACACATGAAAGGGCAGCTGAAAGCAGAGTTGAATTTTGACACGATGCAAAAAGGCTTCAATAGAGATTAAACTGCACATTTTCAACTCCCAGTTCCTCTGGTAATGAGGTGGTTTCCAATGTGCTAATCACTTTAAAAATGGGAAAAAAAAAACTACATTGAAATGAAGTAAACAGTCATTGGAAGTACAGCCACTTGAGTTTCATGGAGATTCTTTCTGGAAGAAGTTCTGGGGAATGTTTAGAGGGGTTTGCAGTATGAAAGAGTATATAAAAGATCATGGATAAAGGTTCAACTGTGATCCTAAAAGTGTTTCTGGGTTCTGCCATTTTCCCTTTGACTCTAAGTCAATGCAGTTAATAAAGCCTGTAGGTAAGACCTACCCACATTGTCTCACTTAGTCTGTTTACAGATATCACCACCTGGAAGCCGCGGTGGACCATAAGGAAAAGTGATCGGTCTGCCAGGCTTAGCAAAACAGAGCACACACACAAACAGCACGTAGGACAAATATGCTTCACCCAGTATTTAGGTAAACAACATATGTCCTAAATTTAGCGTGGGGCATGTTTATGTGAAAGAGAAAATTCATTGTCCAATGAAATTCAAATTAAACTGGTCATCCTCTGTTTTACCTGCCAACCCTGACAAGGAGACACATGTAGGTGGGCCTGAGACCTGGGTGATCCTTGCCCCTGAAACAGCTGGGGGTTTGGAGGTTCTGATTTACTCAGCAGGAGCCACGAGTGAAGCAAAACCAACAGAGGTCAACTTACAGATGACATTCCGATTTTAACGGAACCTGAAAAATCCCTGAGGTCTCTCCCAGGAAAGGCCTCTTTTTTGTAGATTCTGACTTGGTGATTCTGGGCCGGGTTTTGATATCTGTAATTTAACAAGTGATCTATTACAGATCATTTCAGGCTACATTTTTGAGGAAAAAGAGGCTAATTTAATCTTCTTTTTTAAAAAATAAGAAATATACCCAAGGAAATAAAATGATGCTCTAACCTATCAATATGTGTTTTATTATAAATCAAAACAGAAAAATATTTATTTAATAATTCACTTGAAACAAAAGTAAGACCATTGATATAGAAATGAATACATCTATTTCTAAAAATAACTATATTTCAAAAATTTAAAAAAATGAGACTTGCTTTATAGTTTTTTTTTACATTTTTGCAAATTCCTTTGATGTATGTTTTAATAAAGACAGCTAGATTGTTGTATCTTCTTTTGCATTTAATGTTTTAATATGTTGTTTTGGTTGAGGTATCTGAAGAAAATTTGGCATTATACAGACATATAGTTTAAACAAAGGGATACATATTTTAAAGACCTTTTCATGTAATGGTGAATATTCTTTTTAAGAAAACTAAATAGGCAGCAACTTTCATATTAACTACACAATGACTCTGTTTTATAATGTTTTCCAGGCAATCAAGCTTTTAATGTAAAATGTGGAAAAATGTTAAGCAATGCAATATTGTTTTACAAGCCTTTGCCTAGAACATCAAAAGAATCGAATGTGTAAATCTTTAATGGGGATGTTTTAACAACAAAACATCATTAGATTTTATTAGACCAATATAACTTAGCAGTGAATGAAATAATGAATAGGTATGTGGGTATGTGCATATATACACATACATACATATACAAGTTATTTTCCTATTGTTTATGTGGGTATATATTTTGTATATTTATAGCATGTGTGTGTATATGTATATGTATATATATATGTATATATATATAAAATGAAACAAGTTGTTTTTCTATTTGTTTTCCAACAATCAATGTAGATTCTCATTTTCATTCCTCCAACTAGTTTCTTTTTAAATACAAAATAATGAACTTGGTAAATTTTTAAGATATGAGTAATTCAAAAAATCATTTATTTTTTACTGTAACACTGAAAGCACCTCAAACATGCTCTGCATATGATGTCTCAGTTCTATCATTTTTTAAGGAGGAAAATGAAAGAATCCAGATGTTGAAAGTGTACAGAAAAGAATACCTGTTTGAGAGTTGATTTTTCAGATCTATCGCTCCTAAAACAATGCAGCGAAATACAAATGAACTGATACGCGTGCCCTCTGTCCTGGAAATAATAAGGCTGAGCTGAGGGAGAATAAGAGAAGGGGGATGAAGAAGCAGGGGTGGGGAAAAGATTTCATAAAACCACCCAGAATTAGTGCTGGTAGATTATTATGCCCTTGGCTTTTGTCTCCTGATCCATATGGTTCTTTCCAGAAGGTGAGGAAAGACAGGTGAGGGAAATTTGTTACAGAGCAAAAGCCAAAAGCACTTTGTGGAGCACAACGCGCCCTCCCTCATGTATGCCGTCTCCCTATCCACCTGTCATGCGTTGTTCCTTACTTAGTCCTCCTCTATCATCTTCCACCATCCTCGGGTTTCATTCTCTCCCCGCCCCCCACATATCTGTCTATCTCCTTGTCTCTCTATCCACGTATCATGTACTTCTTTTCCCTCAGCTCTCTTCTGCCTTTGTTCTTATTCTGCATGTGGCCCTGAGTTGTAATGGCGTTTTCTGTCCCTTTTACCTAGAGGAGGCACACTCGGTCAGTTGGGATTACAGATGGAAGACGTAAGACTCACAGCCATCAGTGCGCTGACGTGGTTTTTGTGCAGCCCTATGTATTATCTGTCTCAGCAAATATGTGAGCACTCAAAATAATAAATACACAAATTGTTTTAATGTACCAGTTTGAAAATATGCATATTTAATTTTAAACCATCACCACTATTACACAATCAGAGAAAGCAGGACACTTTATAATATAAAAAAACACATTGTGGGGGATCAAAAATATCATAAATGGATAGATGTGTACATGAGTTTGCGTATTTTGTGTAAAATAATCATATTCTTTATATCAGCACTGAACAAAGAATAGCAATATGTCTTACAGATTTGACTGAGGTATGGATAGAAAGAAGATGCTAGGGAAAAAGCATGTTCAAGGAGATGGTATGAGAATCTTGATTCATAACCTTGAAATTTGCTGTTTAGGGAAACCACCTATACTCCTAAGAGAGTGTTAATTTGTACAAACTTTCTGGAAAGCAGCTGGGAAATATGTAAGAGGAGTCATGAAGGTATTGACTTTCTTTGACCCAATTAAATTCACTTACTAAAATTTACCCTAAAGCAATATTCAGAGTAAGAAGGCTTTTATATGAAGATATTCACTGGAGCACTTTTTGTCATAGTAAATAGGAGTAATTACAAACAGTCTAAAAAAGGAGAATATTTTAGATAAATTATGGAATAGCCAAGAAATGGAATATTACGCTGCCATTAAACATCAGGTTTTCAAAGGTCACTAAAAATATAAAATCAATATATAGATGTGTGTATTTGTGTGTATTTATATTTAGGTATATGGGGTGAGTATTAGCACATACATATTTGTTTATTTAAAATACACATTACTCAACAATATAATTTTTTCATAGATAGTTTGTGAATGCGAACATTATTTTGCATAGGAAAAAAGACTGATAAAAATACAACAAAATGCTAATCATTGATATTTCTAGGTGATAAGGTTCTGGATGACTAAAAGCTTCATAAATGTCTACATTCTCAAATTACTTACTGAAACCAACATTGTCTGGTAGTGGAAAAGTAAAATTACACCAAAAGGAAATCTCATGTACACAGTATCTATATGGCCAAACTCCGTGGCCGGCTGTCTTCAGTGATTTCTGGTCTTGTTGAGGTTCAGTAAATGAGCAAGGATGTTAAAACCACTTTCAAAGTCACCCTTCCGGCAGCATTCCTTGGGGCTTATTAGGGTGATAAACACCTTTGGCCAAAGCTTACGGTCAGCAGCGTTCGCAGCCAAATCAAATGCTCCTGTTACTTTTGTATCTTACGTGCCTGTAACACGGGGCCCAGGCAACTCCTCAGGGCACCCCAGGCTGTCCTTGGATTGTTCATCCTCATGCTTGTTTGGATTTTTAAATGTGCCCACGTACGTTTTAATAACCTTGGAAGTGGGAACCCTCTTGCACCCTTCCCATACCCAAGCAATTGCTGTGTATCTTGGCAGAGGCAAGCTTCTTTCTAAAGAAAGAGAAATATTTCCATTCTTTAATAAGTCATTCCAAGCTTCCTGTGATGTTATAAATAATCCGGCAAACAGCCGGTTTTATTCTGCTTAATTTGACGTGGCAGATTTGAAACGTCGAAAAGTTCACTCTCAACATAAGGCCTGCAACTGGAGTCTGACCAATGCTTTCCTTCCTGATGGGATAAACTTTATCATCAAGCTCACTCGGGAAGGCAGCTGAGACCCCGCCTGGCCCTCACAAGCGCTGACTGATCGCCGGGACGGCTGAGCTGGCTGTGCAGTCTGAGCATGAGGTCAGCCCTTCCTGGGTTTGCTCTAGGGGACAGGCCACTAGCCTGACAAACTTAGCTAATATACCTGTCACTCAAGGGTGGGGAGAAAGAGGCTAGAAAAACAAAGCTGAAATGAACCTGCGAGTAATTGGCAGAAGAAGAATTAAATATTCATTCAGAGTAAACATTTCGATAAAAGAGACATATTTTCGTCTCACTCTGACTTTCTGTGTCAAATGTCCTTTCATGACCAAGTTCAAGAGCTCATTTACACTTTGGAAGTCCGCAGAGAGCTGAATGAAGGTCACCTGACAACAGTGATGAAAGATAAAACTACCATAAATTCAGATGCTTGGCGGAGATTTTGAAATCTGTTGAAAGAGTGAAAAGGGCATTTTGCCAATTAGTCTGATTTTTAATAGGATGTCTTTGTTTTTTTGCCCTGTATTTACAAATCAAACATATTCTGAGGAAATAGCTCAAGTGTTGGTTTGCCTCGCTTCAGAAAAGAGTTATTTAAAGAGGAAAAAGATAATTATGGAACGTGATTTAATGGGTTTGCATATTAAACAATTTCCTTTAATAATACATTTGTTTAAAGGAAATTGTACATAGCTCATCTAGTCTTATTTTTTAGATTTTGCATTTTACCCGAATCTGACCTCGTTTTCTTCCCAGTTTCTTATTATTCTTGAGGTTGTTCATGTTCCAATTAAGATCATTTTAGGAAATGTTATCTGGAAATTAATGTACTGAACTGATTAGGACTGGGCTGAAACTAAATGTGAAATGAGGGATCACATTTATAAATTTAGACAGTGTGTGGAATGTATGTGTTTGCAACGTTCTTGAAAGACCAAAAAAAAAAAAAAAATTGTAATAATACGAAAGAACCTGTGCTTCCACATCCTCATTTGAATATTTACTTTGCTTAATGAATGCTGCTTCTGCTTTGGGGGAGAGCTGTAAATGTTGTGTGGTAATCCTGCACTCAGAGGAGACGCACATATGGTTGCATGGAACTGCTGAGAGCCAGGCCAGTCCTGCTTGAAGGCTCCCGCAGCATGGTAACAGCGCTTTACCCACGGTTTCCTTTTCTCACGGCGTGATTCTGAGTTCTAATCTCTTTGACACCTTGCCAGGCAGAAGCAACACCTCCTCCATCCCTGCCTAATGCATTTCAAACTGTCATGCATTAGATGGCTGTCCCATCCTTATCTTGCTTTCCTCTCCTGCCTGGTCACTTCTCATTCATGCTGTCTTGGTGTGGATACTTTAAATGGCCAGGGAGTGTCAGATGCTATAATAAAATACCGAAAATTGGGTGGCTTCAAACAACAGAAAGCTATAATCTCACAGTTCTGGAGGCTATGAGTCTGAAGTCACAGTGTGGGAAGGGCCATCCTCCCTCTGAAACCTGTAGGGAATTATCCTCTGCCTCTTCCCAGCTTCTGGTGGTTTGCTGGAAGTTGTTGGAAGCCCTTGCCTTCATCGCCACACGGTGCTCTTCCTGTGGGCCACTGTCTTCATGTGGTTGTGCCTCTGTCTTTACATAGTTGTCTTCTTAAAAGGACACCAGTCATATTGGCTTAGCAGCCCATCGTGTAGTATGGATTTTCTTTCTTTTTTGTTTGATATATATATATATGTATATTTATGTGTATATATATATATATTTATTGAAGTATAGTCAGTTTACAATGCTGTGTCAGTTTCTGGTGTGCAGCATAATGCTTCAGTCATACATGAACATACATATATTTTAATTTCATATTCTTTTTCACTATAAGTTACTACAAGTTATTGAATATAGTTCCCTGTGCTATATAATATGAATTTGTTGTTTATCTATTTTATATATATTAGTTACTGCAAATCTCGAACTTCCAAATTTTCTCTTCCCTCCCCCTAACCATGTTTGTTTTCTATGTCTGTTTTCTATGTCTGTTTTGTAAATAAGTTCATTTGTCTTTTTTTTTTTTTTTTTCAAGATTTCACATGTAAGTGATCTCATATGGTATTTTTCTTTCTCTTTCTGGCTTACTTCACTCAGAATGACAATCTCCAGGTCATCCATGTTGCTGCAAATGACATTATTTTATTTTTTTTTATGGCTGACTATAAATTTATCACATTGTATAAGTATATCACAGCTTCTTTATCCAGTCATCTGTCGGTGGACATTTAGGTTGTTTCCATGTCTTGGCTATTGTACATAGTGCTGCTATGATCATTGGGGTGCATGTATCTTTTTGAATTAAGCTTCCTTCTGAATATATGCCCAGGAGTGGGGTTGCTGGATCATATGGGAAGTCTATTTTTAGTCTTTTGAGGAATCTCCATGCTGTTTTCCATAGTGGCTGTACCAAACTGCATTCCCACCAGCAGTGTAGGCGGGTTCCCTTTCCTCCACACCCTCTCCAGCACATACTTTTGTGGACTTTTGAATGATGGCCGTTCTGGCTGGTGTGAGGTGATACCTCATTGTGGTTTTGATTTGCATTTCTCTAATAATTAGCGATATTGAGCATTTTTTCATGTGCCTATTGACCATTTGTTGTGTCTTCATTGGATAATTTCTTGTTTAGGTCTTCTGCCCATTTTTGGTTTGGGTTTTGTTTGTTTTTTTGTTATTAAGTTGTATGAACTGTTTACATATTCTGGAAATGAAGCCCTTGCCAGTTTCTTCTTTTGCAAATATTTTCTCCCATTCTGTAGGTTGTCTTTTTGTTTTGCTTATGGTTTCCTTTGCTGTGCAAAAGCTTACAAGTTTAATTAGGTCCCATTTGTTAATTTTTGCTTTTATTTCTATTGCCTGGGTAGACTGCCCTAGGAGAACATAACATTGCTAAGATTTATGTCAGATGATGTTTTGCCTATGTTTTCTTCTAAAAGTTTTATAGTGTCTTATCTTATGTTTAAGTTGTTAAGCCATTTTGAGTTTATTTTTGTGTACACTGTGAGAGTGTGTTCTAACTTAACTGATTTACATGCAGCTGCCCAGTTACCCCAACACTACTTGCTGAAGAGATTGTCTTTATTCCATTGTATATTCTTACCTCTTTTGTCAAAGTTCCATTGACCAAAATTTGTGGGTTTATTTATGAGCTCTCTATTCTGTTCCAGTGATCCGTATGTCTGTTTTTATACCAATAACATGCTGCTTTGACTACTGTAGCTCTGCAGTATTATCTGGAGTCTGGGAAGGTTATTCCTCCAGCTTCATTCTTTTCCTTCAATATTGCCTTGGCAACTCTGTATCTTTTGTGATTCCATATACATTTTAGGATTTTTTGTTCTAGTTTGGTGCAAACGAACCTCATCTTAATTAGCTACATCTGTAGAGACTCTGTTGTGAAATAAGTTCACATTTGGAGGTACCTGGTGTCTTGGGAGGGACTTAATTCAGCACACCACAGTCAGCATACAGGCAGTAAACATAACTGCCTAAATGTCCTGTACAAAGAGCTGGCCAAGAACTAATCAGCAATAGATTTACTAATTGTACATTGATAGATTGTCTTTTTTATTCATTTTAAGCAACAATTTTTTCTCATCATAACCTCATGGCGACAGTCACAACAATACACATGAACACATCCTAAAGATTTAGCCTTGAGATTTCTTTCTCTGTGTAAACCATAGGGAAACAAAGTCATCTCGTATAACGCCGCTTTGGAATCAGTTGAGATGCCTTTGTTTTAGAAGGTCAGTGTAAAGTCTAATTGGATGTGCTTAACTGAAGTATTAAATAGAGACATGTTTGGCCTGAACAGATCAAATGCCAGATAAAGGCAAAGGTAACGAAGATGTCAGGGTACCTCTCTGGACCAAGAGAGATCATTATGCATTTGTGTTACTTAGGCAAAGGGCAGAATGCAGTTTATACTATGAAATGTTACATTTTTTAACTTCTGGAATTTTCTTTTTCTTCTCATTTCTTTGCAGGTAATCCACTGAGTTAATGGTAGGTTATGATTAGATGTTGTCATAATTTCCTATTAGTTTAATCATGAAAGAATTTACTTAAAATGTCCAAGTCTTCATCCAACTCTAAACATTTGATGACAAAAAAAAAAATTCAATATAAGAGAAAAAATTTGCTTCTAGATAGGGTCAGGGAGAAATTCCAAAGAAGTCTTAGAAATTTTGGTCTGTCCTAATTCATTAAATTAACCATAACTTAAAAACTCTATTATAATCAAGTCATTGTTTGAAACAGAAGTTATAAAGAAAAATGGAATGAAACACTTCCTTAATTTCTATAAATTATAATTTTATAGATACATGTACAGAGCTAATTCTTAAGGAATCCTACAATAAATGATTTAACTCATAATGTAAATGCAGTCATACTGAAAAAAGTCAAGAAGAGCTTAATTTTCACCGAATGAATTAGTGAATCAGAAAGTTTACAATTTAGGAGAGTTCGGGCTGATACCAAGCTCTTTTAAGCTTTTAAAAGATGAAAGGCAAGGAAAGAGATGATTGGAGAGGTAGACAAGGACTGGGCTATGACATGGACCCTTTTTTTCTTTTTCTTTTAAGATCTCTATATTTCCCCTACAATCTTTAGGTAGATGGTCCTTCAGAGAAATGAAAAATCTCTACACTTGCCCACTTCTCCACTTGGCTTGGCACTGATTACTACCTCAATACACATGTTATTTAATTCTTTGCCTTCTCTACTTTATGTTTCACATTGGCATTTCGGGGAACCAAACAATTCACCTCTGTATCTGAGCCTCCTCATTCTCTTGGTCCAGTTTCACGTGCTGCAGGTGGCCAAATCAGTTTGACGCCAATAAGCACTCACCTAGAACCAGCAGGAGGGAGGAACCAGTGCCCAGAAGTGCCCATAAAACCCAGCATCCCCCTGTGTCCAGAGGTGCAACATTCCTGTGCAAAATCCAGGCACATGGCAGCCGCCTGCTGGAAGGAGACATGTGCTCAGTGCCCAATTCCATGAAAAATTAAGAAATATACATTAAAAAAAAACCAAAACAGTGTTTCATTTTCTCAGCAGCCTGACCTAATTGTTACCAGCAGGTACATTTGGCCAATACCATTGATTTATTTTCCCCTCTTTGGCCTGAAGGTAAAAGGCATCCGTCTCTCCCTTGTCGCCTTTATTTTTATTTGAACACTGCAGAAGTGTTCCTCTCCAGCTCCTCCTCACACCTCCTTTCCCATTTTATAATCTCTGATTCACCTATAAAACACTTTTTTACAAAAGCCAGAGAAGAAACAGTGGCCATAAAAAGCCCCCACGCCCTAGCGCGGTCCCTGTTGTTAGTGACCCAGAAAAGGCCACATGTTCACAGCTGGCCTCACTTGGCAGCTGCTGCCTCCCCTCCTTTTCTTGTCCAACCATTGTGTTCGCAAGCCTGACAGGGTCAGAATCGCTCAATCCATTTTATTTTTTTTTTCACAATCACTTAACAGTGTTTTTTTAAAACCTCCAAGTTTTGCAAACAAGGTGGTGGCCCCAAGGAGTGTGGCCTGACAACTCAAAGATCAGAGCATGTTGTGTCTGAAGGGGTCAGAGAAAGCAGGACGAATGAAGGGAAGAGGCATCATGCAAATGAACCCACACATCCATGCGCATTTTGCATCTGCATTGGCCACATTGATTTTCTATTTTATTTTTCCTTTGACTGTTTCTAGGGAAATATGAATTGTTCTTCTAGTTCTTACTACTAGAGAAGTCCTAAGGAAGTTTATGCTTAGAATTCATCTCTGCAGATAAAATGTCAAAACTTTCCAAAAATTTAGACAAAACTTAGTAGATGGTGAGAATCATCTTCGCAAAATGCTAGTATATCAAATTTTTATAATGGTCATATTTATTCTGTATCTCATGCCTTAATAGTAAAAGATATGACCATTCATGAATATATGAGTATCACTGATATTCCGGGGAAGTTATCTGAATAAGGACATAGGATAGAAATCAGGGTCTTCAAATTCTGTTCTCTAGAAAACAGCTCTGTGAGATGTTGTCAGTCCTTCTGTGAGGGTTAATAGTAAATAATTTGGCGAATGTTGTGTTAATGTGATTAACTAATTTCTTTTCTGTAGGATTTCTCAGTGCTTTAAAGTAGAAAGCATAGTAAGGTTTCAAGGAGGTAGAGTTCTCCAGAACACAGTTTGGGAAACATTTTGCAAAGCAAGAAGCACTTTACAGGTTCAGAGACTCTCACATGTTTAACTCCAGCTCTGACCTCTGGGCAAAACTCCAGATGTTTATCATCTATTGCCCATTAGTCATCTCTTAACAGGGGACCTTTGGGTCTTGTTTGGCAACTACCTCCACTGCATAGCACAGTGCTTGGCACATGGCTTGTAGATGTATTTTGAATAATTTATTAACTCTCTGGGGACATGAAAATAAGTATTAGTCTCTTTCTTCTTCTTTAAAAGCTAAGTCTGAAAAACCAGAACTTAGCAGACATAAGTGAATAACTGGGTTAGAAGAAAATTAATGAGCTTATTCTCTTACTATTTTATAAATAGAGAAATAAAAGCTGAACATGCTAATGGAGTTATTTTAAATATGTAATCAGATGGGGCCGATGGGTTTGGTCCATTGGATCACTGGTATATTTCAACACTATAGTCATGACAATAATTCTTAGACATGCCTTAAGTGACCATTAGGGTTCTCCCCTGCTCTAAGATACCACGGCAGTGTCACTTCTACTGAGGAATCAAGTTATCTAGAATGCTAGTGTCATTTTGACTCCTCCTTTGGACAGGACACAATTCATCTAAACATATCAGGACATAATTCATGGGGCATTAAGATTCAGAGCCAAGGCTTCTAGAAACAGAATTTGGGTGGATAGGGAGAGAGTGTTGTACTGTTAGATATCTTTCAGATTTGTTTGCATGTTTATCACCAACCTCCACGGGGACTGCAAAAGACGTTTAAACAGGAGGATGTAAGTGGAAGTATGTGTCTTAATTTAATTGAATGAGAAAGATAAGGAAATATCTGTACAACTGCTTGATTTGGGGACAAGCCATTCTCCCACCCCACAGCAGAGAACATGGAAGATTTCAGGGAAAAAAAGTTCAGAATGACAGAAGCTATCCCCAAATGACGTTACAATAGTATCTCAATAAAACAATGAAAACATTGTTTCAATAAAGCAGTAGAATTTCCACTGTTAAATTTCATGCAGATGTTTGAGAATATTGCATTGGATGAGAAGATGGAGAGGGTGATGGCTAAGATATCTCTACAGATCCTCCTGGCTCCAAAATGCTTGTGATATTTTGATTAATCTAGTTCATTACAGCAATGAGAGTCAATATTACTTACAATTTAAAGCAGCCGATACAGTGGCCAGCTCAGGAAGTATTTGGTATTTATACACTATTTCAATATCAACCTTGATAAAGACATTTTTTAGGAAGGGGAAATGGAAGAAAGAAAAAGAAAGGAAGAAAGGAAGGAAGGAAGGAAGGAAGAAACGAAGAAAGAAAGGGAGGAGAGAAGAAGAGAAGGAGGAAGGGAAGAAACAAAGGGGAGAAAGAATTCTAAACACATAAAGAATAATAGAGGGGATGAAAATGATATTACTTAAAATATTCACTGAATTATCTCTTACAATATTTAAAATTTGAAAAAAAAAATGCCCGTAGCATTTTAGGCTGTTTGTAATCTGCTGCCACCTCTGTGTTCCCTTCTCCTTTTCCTCTTTCTCCTTCCCTGGATCCCCCACAATAGCTTCCTTGCTGGGTCTGAATATTTCATCATCCTTTATTTCTGACACCTTTGTCCTAAGGACAGGAATGAAGGGGAATCTTTTCCATTTGACTGAGCTCTAAGCAAAGACCTAGTCACATGTACTTTAGAGAAAGGTAGAAGTGTCTGTGGTGCGGCTAGACAGAGAATCCTGGGCAGTGGAAGAAAGCTTGGCTTTTTAAATCTCTGGAAGGAATCAGGTTGACAGATCAGAGACAAGGAAGCATTGAGAAGGGGCATGTGGATGGGTACATGGGGGTCAGTACAGAGAAGAGATGCAGATCTTTAGGTCTCATGATTATAACTTTCAATACATGTCCGTAGCAGAAGTATATTCAAAATCCAGCTAGACAGGATGGCTCCAGCGAAGTTAACCAGCCTGTCTCCTTGGTATTACAAAATCTAGCTACTGGGGCCAGAAATGAAATGGCTCTGATGAGTAGGATGGATAGGCATCAACCCAAAGCATGCATCCCCCCTCCTGAAGGCTGGCCAAACTACTCTCAGTGCTGAATTCCCAGGCTGCTGGCAGCCGAAGTCAAAGCTGTGTGTGCACTTGATAAGGCAGGATTGCACAGAGTTCAACTAGCCACTTAATGAAAGGTTGATTGCTTTGGACAATTGCTATCCAAAAGGAGACAGTAATATGTCCTTACCAGAACTGATCTCTGTCCAGATATGTGCCAGTGCTACCGTCTGACAGCTTATAAAATTCCTGATTTTCTAGAATTGGATTCTGCACATCATCTTTCCAAACCATGTGACTCTTTTATAGTAAAATAAATATGACAAAATATATTTTGCCAGGGACTCTGCTGCTCCTATTATATACCATATGATCCAGAAGCTGGAAGCCAAGTAGAATGACAGAATGAAGATCAGATAAGATGCCAACCCCAGGACAACTCCCTGCATAATTGGGGAAGTGCCTCTGGTGAAAAATGCTGGTAGAATTTAACAACTGGCTTTCCAAAAAATAACTAATAAATGTCTTGATTTGCCTGTTTCTGTTTTTATGGCGTCAATCCTCCCACCATGGCTGATTTCAAACCACCAGTGTTATGTCACTAAAATCATTGGTTGGGATAAAGTTTGGGGTATTAAGAAGACATGCACAAGACTGACTTCCATAATCCAGTATAATCTGGCTCCTAAGCCCTGGACCCTACCTTATGGGATGCAGTATAAGCATTGAATCCACGTCTAATATAAGAAGCTATGTCCAAAGTAGCTGCAGTCCAGATACAAAACCCAAGAGTTTCAAGCAGGATTGGGCATTTGTACCAGCTCTCTCATTGTTTCATTTTCAGAATTTGTAGTGCTGAATCCCATGACATAAGAATCAATTGAACTTTAGATCCTGGTTCCCATCGAAGAAAGATTCCAAGAAGGAGCACAGAAAGGATTCCACTGAGCCCATAGGTAAGATCACTCTCTGATCATTTTGGTCGCCTCATGTCAGTATGGTGACAGGAAAACAGGTGGAGGTAATGATCCTGTTACCACAAGAATCTTGAGTTGCAGGTACATGCTGGGAGCTTAGCGTTCATCTGGAATTCATGAAGTTCACTGTATGTCTATTGCTGCTTCAGTGCCCAGTAATAACTAAACAATCGATTGCAATAACTACAGCCTGACAAGAGCAAACAACTAAGCTCTTGTAAAACTTGACAGTGAACGTCAGGGATGATCCCGGCGGGTAAGTGGTGGCTGATGGAGGAGTGAATATAAACACCAACCACAGCTTCAAGACAGTCATAGCTGGGCTGGGAGCTTCTTCCATTAACCCTCCCGAATTCACTGCTTTGTGGTGCATGTGGCCAGTCATCACGTCGAGGGCTCTGTGAAAGACTGGACCTAATGGGGGGTAGGGGCAAAAATGAATCCAAATGATACAAGGAATATCTTCCTTTGGACACATCTTCTGCCCTGATCACATCCTTTCAGCCCACCTTTCCTCCTGCCATTGTTGCTACAACCAGACAAAGACATCCGTTTCACATTATATCCTTTTGTGTTGAAGTAACTCATTTATTTACTAAACATTCATGCATTTTTATTAGTGAAAAACAGCAACACAATGAGTAAGGGAAAGAAATAAATCCTCCTTTAGTTCATTCCATCCACGTAATCTTTCTTAATAAACTCTACCCTTTAACCTAACTGTCCAAAATTCCTTTGAGGAGCATGTAGTAAACTCAAATTTCAAAATATCAACACTGATTTTTGCAAAGCTGTTTCCACAAAGATTTTTGTTACCAGTGATCACCTTACGAGACAAGTAAAATTTCTTTGTCAATTTTTACCACCATCATTAATTATCACATGCCCTCTTGTCCACTCTCCTAAGGGCCAGTTGTCTTAGACAATGTGTTTTAGAAATGACAAATTATAGTATGTGATCTATACCTTTGGAGCACTTGTAATTTATTTAGAGAAACACGTCTAATTTCCATAACAATAACAAATCATGTAACTATTAAATTGTAAAGCTACTAGGGTTGGATGGTAAATAGGTGCAGAGAAATGAAGATGGTACTCTGACCAAAGATGGAGAAACCAATCACCAAGGATATGAACCAATAAATGAGTACAGCAGGTGAATGGGAGAGGAGGAGGTTAAATACGAGGATACACCTTTAAAGGTATGGAGAATTAGAATGGCCAGGCAAAGCGGGTCTGTATGATGACCACAATAACATGCAGTCAGAAGATTTAGAATTAAGGCCCTCAGGAATTGGTCTCCGTCATAGATTGTTTAAGTGCAGTGGAACAACATGAAGAACGTGGTGCTCAGTAATAACAGTCTGATAATCTGAGTGAGAAAGGTTTCAGATCGTGATGTCGGCCAGGCAGAAAGCTGCTGGAGGTAAGCCCAGTCTGAGGGCATGCAGAAACAGAACAAGATTCAAATACATTTCTTATCCGGGTTATGGCAAGCAGTTTAAGGGTTTTCAAAGATAGCAGTTTCTTTTTTTTTATTCTTATTTTTCATTGAATTGCAATTGATTGACAATGTTAGTTTCAAGTGTAAGTGATTCAGTTAGATATATGCACACATATGTATATATATATATTTTTCAGTTTCTTTTCCATTATGGCTCATTACTAGAAATTGAATGTAGTTCCCTATGCTATACAGTATGTCCTTGTCCTTTATCTTTTTTTAATATAACGATATGTTTATATATAATATTGTGTATCCTTCCCCCACCCCTTTCTCCCCTGGTAACCAGTTTGTTTTCTATGTTTGTGAGTCTGTTTCTGGTTTGTAAATAAAATATGTTTTCTTTTGTTTTGTTTTAGATTCCACATATAAACGACATCATATGATATTTGTCTTTCTCTCACTTACTTCACTTAATGTGAAGTTATATGAGTTATCTTGTGAAATTATGTTATTGATACTTTATTTTGATCATTTGGTGACATTTTTCTCTGACAAATACTAGAATATTATCATGTGTCTCCACAGAGTCTTTAGTTTCTATTTAGAATTTGTTGTCCTGTGTGGTTTAAAATTTTTAGATAAAGCATATTTTTTTGTTGTTGTTGTTCCTTGTTCATGAAAAGATCAAAAGGATAAAGGACACTGCAAGGAGAATCCCGTCATTACAGAGACAAGCCCCAGAACTACTAAGGTAAGACTGCTCTAAAGTGTGGAATAATGTGTGACAATATTGTGCGCACAGAAGGACTTTCACATCCTGCAAAGCATTTACACTGACGCTCATGCTGTACTCCCAAGACCTGTTTCTTGGCACACAGAACTGTTTACAATGAATGCCAAGTGCAAGCTGACATCCACACTCCAAAGGAGACTCTGGTGTTCCTTTGGCTTTTTGAGCTTAGGCAGCATGTCTCAAAGACTTCTCTCAAGTGCTTTTTTGTCTTGTCTTTGGTGCTTAAAAGGAGGGACTCAATAGGGGAGGGAAATAGAAGAATTAAATGGATTAGGCTGTTTATTTTAAACGACAAACTCAGAATTTTGATGGGGTAATGCATGCACTAAGCAGATGAGTTGGAATGATCCTTGACCATGCTCCTTAGCCAGACCCAAGGAACGTGGCCAATGTTGATTCCTGCCTTGCCTGCCAGGGACACTTTGATGTCTAGGGCAGCACACTGGTGTCACTTTCCAAGGACCACCCACACAAAAAGCCCACAGTCAGCTGTTGAGCACTTAGTCTCATCAATAAAATGCAAAGGATGCCCTCAGAATTAGCCATACCATGAAGTAACAAATAAAATGTCCCAAGCAAAAGAAACAACAATTAGAACATCTTCATCCAAACAATAAACTAAAACTAAAACTAAAATATTTTACCAGGTTGCTTTAAAGTTGGTGTTAATTCCCAACCCACATGCTTCAGGAAATAGAGAGCTCTTTCCTGAAGAGAGAAGCCATGTTTTACCAATCATGGTGTATTTATTTAATTAACAGAGACGTACCTTCAAAAGGAGTAATACATGTGACAGGACTCACGGGAATTACTTCCATTTGCCTGTGGCATGTGTAACAAAAGGAAACATTTTAATTACAGAGCAGATCTCTTGAACAACAGTGTTATGCACCTTACACGAAAGAATAAAATCCAGATGTATTAAAGGGTTGAATATAATAAATCATTCAACTATAAGAAAACATAGACACATATGTAGTAGTTCACAGGGCAGAGAGAAGTTTCCGATATATAAAGTAAATGGAAACATTCAGGAAAGAATTTTTCTATTCATCAAAGAATAAACTATAAAAAATCTGAAAAGCAATAAAAATGGAAAAAATGGGAAAGAATGATGGAATACAGATTAATTACTATGCCTACATATATACCGCATATATATGAATTTATACTGTGCCATTTCTTCTAGTGGAAACATAGGGTTAAGTTCCTGCAACACTCTGGTCACACTTTTATCAATCAATAAATACATTGCTTTTTTTTTTTTCAAATGTGTCCTTCTGTTTAAAGATACCTTATTAAATATGTACCATTGATTCATTAACATTGAACTCACAGCCAAGAACACAACTCATGACTGCATGAAGTTTATTAAACACACTTACTTTCTAGTATTTTCTCTGTAAAGCATTGTGGTTTTCTTGAGCACTAGACAATACTTCAGCACACGGCTTGGGGGCCCT